>NW_024543080.1:30500000-31977500 GCF_018167655.1 Microtus oregoni | reverse complement strand
GCATACAAATTGTAATATCAAAACAATAATAAATAAAAAGAACAAGAAACACACACACACACCACACATACATGGACACCTACAAACCTTATGAAAACTCAAAATCAGAAATTCACAGGCCTGCATAGATTCTAGTTAGACAAGATCCCAATACAAAGAAAGGAAAGCAGACAATGAACTTCTATCCCTAACCAAGAAGCTATCCTCAACTGACAACCACTTGCAAAGGAAAAAAGAATTTTCCTCAGTGGGGTATGGCTGGGTATACTAACTACATTTTCAGATAGGCACTATGCTCGAAGTAGAGGGCCAACATGATGTTAACTGAAAGTTATTTTTGTAGACTTTTAGTATTATATCATTTTGTTTGTGCACTTTTTGTCTTACTTGTATTTTGTTTGTGTATGGAATAGAAAATCTTAATTTGTGAAAATATTTCTAGAAGTTTGGTTAGTAAACGAGTCTGTAGGGTATTTTCTTGATTAATAATTAATATGGGAAGTCTTCACCCACTTCTGGTGCTATGAACCTTGGGCAGGAAAAGTAAAATAGAATGGGCAGACCGTGAAGGGTCAAGCTAGAGAAAATACTTCTCCATGGCCTCTGCACCATTTTCTTTCTTTAGGCTCCTGCTTAGAATCCTTTCCCTGACTTCCATGGATGATGGACTTTAAGCCAGGAGATGAAATAAATTCTTTCATCTCCAAGTGGATTTTGGTCATAGTACTCTATCACAAGTAATCAAACCCTAAGAAAGAAATTGTTGCCAGGACTGGAGCTTTCTGTAACATACCTGACCATGTATTTGGGGAAAAATCTTGGTGGCACTATAACTTCAGGCCAGAAAATCATATCTATTGTATTCTCAGAGCCCAGTTGCTGTTCTGGGTGCATCTGGAAGGTAAGAATGCTGAAAGCAATGCAAAGAACAGAGTATGTCTTGTTTCATAGAGAAGAAAGATTCTACCAAGGCTATTTCTTTAATGTCTAGAATTAGGAAACATTAACAAGAATTCTCTACTTTGATGGGACAAAGTAAAGCTGCAGAGAAGTAAGCTACATATAAGAGGATAACAATGAGCAAGCGGTGACCAGCATCCGTGAAAATCTGAGAGTATTTTCTCAGGGTAAGCATAGAGAAACTATGGTCCAGAGAGTGTAACGCTGCACATCATGCTGGAAACCAAATTTGGGATTAAGTAAGAACTGCCTAGTTGTTACTTCACTTGAAAGAATGAGTCATCTTGAGCAGCTCATGATTGACAGTTTGAAAAGCTAAAAGAGGTCATTGGTGAAGGTGTAACAGTTATCGCTGAAGCCCAAGGATTAATGGAGTCATGGAGAGAAGTTGAGGTTTAAAATCATGTGATAGGGTCAGAAGTTTGAAGGCTTCTGCTGAAAGGGCAACCCAATTACAGCAGAGGTCCCAATAATTTGGAGATGCCATTTCATGGGATGATTATGAAAAACAGCAGCAGCTGTTGAGTGCCTGAGCCTACAAAATAATCTACGCATGTCTTGAATTGCAAAGCTGGAAAAGTGCCACTGTAAGGCCTTTTTGGAGTCCGGAGTATCATGAGTGAGTCTCAGATGTTAGATCTATACTATTATCATTGATGGACCTTAGGTTTGCTTTATTTTGTTCTTCACTCTTGAAGTAAGTCGTACTTAACTTGTCTTATTTTACTTTAAAAAACCACACAGGAGATATTAGAACTTGGTGAGACTTTGGAGTTTTAGAGAGACTTTGAATATTTTAGAGAAACTTTGACCTTTTTAAGGATCATTTTATATTTTAAGGAGCTTGTATTTTAAAGACTGTGAGACTTTTTAAAATCAAATGGTTTATATTGTAATGTTGGTACTCATATGACATCTTGTGGGATGAAGAAGAAAGGAAGATTGCGAATGGATAAGTGATGTGTTTTTTTTAATATTTATTTATTTATGATGTATACAATATTCTGTCTGTGCATATGCCTGCAGGCCAGAAGGGGGCACCAGACCCCATTACAGATGGTTGTGAGCCACCATGTGGTTGCTGGGAATTGAACTCAGGACCCTTAGAAGAGCAGGCAATGCTCTTAACCTCTGAGCCATCTCTCCAGCCCAAGTGATGTGTTTTTATGTCATACTGACAATATTTGTTTTTTGTTAAGTTGGCACAATTTCAACATATCTAGGGAAAGGAAATCTTAGTTGAGAAAAATATATCAATGATAGGGGTATGTATACAAGTCTGTAGGCCACTTTCTTCATTCATGGTTGATATAGAAGAGCCTCACTCTGTGTGAACAGTGAAATCTGACAAAACTGATAACCTGGGTTCAATGTCCTAAGCCCATTTAGAGAAATAATAGAACTAAGTCTCATACTTACTTACCCTCTGATTTCCAATAAAAAATGATATAATGCTCGTTCAATCATGAATGTACATACATACATACACATATATTCACACAATAAATAAATGTGAAAAGAAACCCCCAATCTCTAATTAGTCTATAGTTATAAGTGACAATATTTTAGAAAATTATAAGTGAATTTTTGGGGTCCAATTTCTAGGGCTTTGTTTAGGTTAAAATTTATATAAACAAAAAGTTCATTAATTTTATTTCAGAATAAAGTAAATTACCCATCCCAATGTGAGATTCTGTAAGCATGAAGCACAGATAACTTGAATCATAAATAATGTATTTTAAAATCAAAATTCAGATTTGTTTTGTATTATATCACATTTTCACTAGTAAAAAATAGTTAATTCTGGGGAAATTTCTTTTTTTATTTGTTTTTTAGTTTTTCCTTAAAAATGGATCTTTTTCATATACTCTATCTCAATTATGGTCTAGAAAAAAAGAAATAACACTAAAAATTAGCTTAGACAAACTTTAAAATACATATGCTCTCAAATACATCCATCATGTTCAATATTTTAAAACTACAAACTTTTTAAAAAATTGTAGTAAAAGCTACAATGATTATATTATTTTCAAATCAAAACGTGGTCTTTAAAAAGGAACAAGTTGACTGGTTCTTGTCTAACAACAATGTATCTCTTTTTATTATGCATAAACAGTAAAAAAATTAACATTATAAAATAAATAATTTAGATAATTTAAGATTGATACATCCAAATTTTCCTCTATTCTGCAACATTCCCAGAAATGTAATGACATGTCGGTCCATTCTATCATCACATACATAAAATGCATGCAGAGGCATGAACTTGCCTGCTGAATTCAACATTCGGTTATAATAGGGGAGCCTGTAAGACAGTGCTAGAAAAGATTTCAACTGTGGGAGCCAAGCTCAAGCAGTTTCAGAGGGGAAGAGTATTAGTAAGTGGCTTAGAAAATATTCTTGTAATGTTTTGGTAAAGAATGTGACTCCTGTCCTTGTCTTAAAACAATCTGCACGAGACTAAACTGAAGAGTTTGGATTAATGATGTTGGAAGAGGAAATTTTGAGACAGTCTAGTATTGACTGTGTGGTGTGGTTATTAATGATTGCTCTTATACAGACACACAATGAAAAGGATAAAGAAGAGAAAGAAAAAATAAAAAATGTACAGTTTGATAAGAGAAGGAGCTCCAGGGAGCACAATGAGGTTATTTCATTATCACAAGAAGATAAAAAGTTTAAAGAAAACCCTGATGCTAAATGGAAGAAGGGGAAAGGGGACTGCACGGCAAGTCCCCAATCAGCTAAGCTTCAAAAATGCAAAAGTGAATATTAAAAAAAAAAAACCTTAAGCAGTGCAAGAATCAATAAGAAACAGAAAGCTGTTAAATATTTATTTTAATGAGGGTCCAAATTCTAGGACTAGTAAATAAAAAACTTGACAGCATGGGCCACTTCATTCTGGCCTTAAAGGAATGAATACAAGAAAGGGGTTGTGAAATCTTCCTCCTCAGATGAGGAATGCTGTGGAGGCCAGGTGTGGATGCCCAGAGAGGACATTGAAGAAGCAGAGAAGGTGAAGCCTGGATTGCCTTGGAAATCCCAGGATGCTGAATGTGCCAGAGCCAAGCAAAGCTGCAGACTGGATGTGGAACCATGCGAGGAGAGAAGTATAAAAAGATACTTCAAAAGTTGAAAAGAGTTGGCGATCTGAAGATTATTTTCATATCAAACCTGAAGACTCAGAATTTGGAGGGTACCTTGCTAGTTTTCAGTCTTGCTTAATTCCAATATTTCTTCACTATGCCCTCTTTTCTCCATTTTTCAATGGCCATGTACAGCCTGGGCCACTTGATGTTGGAAGTATGTGTCATATTTTTAATTTTATAGGGATGTTACAGTCAAGAGAATTACTTGTGGGGCAACCTAGCGGGCAGGAGCTCCTTTGTTTCAATAGCCTGCCTGCAGCAAGCAAGGTAGGCGCTTTGTTTACTAGCTACCAAACCAGAACAGAGATCTGATCTCTGCACCAGGAGAGACATCACTGGAGCACCAGGAGAGCCATCACTGGGGAGTGCCATCACTGGGAAGGTACCTGATCCTGTAAAAGAAGATCATATAGTTATCCTCTTGGCTATGGGAAGTAGACAAAATTGCCGGCCAGAAAATTGGGATCTTGGGGGTGGGGTGGGATGAGGAAAACGGGAGATGGGGAGAGAAAAGTGACAAGAGAAGGGGAGGATGGGGGGAACTTGGGGAAACAGGGTGATTGGGATAAAGGAAGGTTGGATAGGGGAGCACGGAAGCACAATTCTTCATTAAGGGAACCACCTTAGGGTTGGCAAGAGACTTGAACCTAGAGTGCCTCCCAGGAGCCAAGGCGATGTCCCCAGTTAGTTCCTTGGGCAGTTGAGGATAGGGAACCTGAAATGACCCTATCCTATAGCAATACTGACGAATATCTTGCATATCACCATAGAACATTCATCTGGTGATGGATGGAGATAGAGACAGAGACCCACACTGGAGCACTGGACTGAGCTCCCAAAGTCCCAATGAGGAGCAGAAGGAGGGAGAACATGAGCAAGGAAGTCAGGACCACGAGGGGTGCACCCACCCACTGAGACAGTGGGGCTTATCTATTGGGAGCTCACCACGGCCAGCTGGACTGTGATTGAAAAAGCAGGGGATAAAACCGGACTCTGAACATGGCGAACAATGAGGGCTGATGAGAAGCCAAGGACAATGGCATGGGGTTTTGATCCTACTTCATGTTCTGGCTTTGTGGGAGCCTAGCCAGTTTGGATTTTCACCTTCCTAGACATGGACGGAGGTGGGAGGACCTTGGACTTTCCACAGGGCAGGGAACCCTGACTACTCTTTGGACTGGAGAGGGAGGGGGAGAGGAGTGGGCGGAGGGGGAGAAGGGTGGGAGGAGGGGGAGGGAAATGGGAGGCTGGGAGTAGGCAGAAACTTTTTTTTTTCCTTTTTCTCAATAAAAAATTAAAAAAAAAAGAGAATGACTTGCATAGCAGAAGAAAATTTAAATATTGAACAATTACGTTGGACTTGCTGTAGGCTCATTAAGAGTCATTCTTTGCCCATCTTTCTTATGATATCATATGTAAATCCTTTTAGATATATTAATTTAGGAGGCAAAAAGTAAATGGCTGCAGCCTGTAGCATAGCTTTCTCAGCTTTCCTAAAACTAATCTACCTGACATACCTACCAAAGTGTTTGAAAAATGTGTCAACTTATGAGCTTCTTTGTTCTCTTGCTGTAAAAAAGCTTCCAGAGCTTGTTAGCACATTGTGTTACATAGTCCTGTAGAAAACTGTCGCTGAGACTCGGTCATTTTTATTTGATCCCAAAACGAACTGTATCTCTTTTGATGTAAAAAATACTATTTTTTTTCGCCTTGACAATTCTGACTACAGTTGTGTTAGGGGAGCATGATTGCTGTCTCAATGATATATGTGATGAAACTAAGATAGAGTCTAATATTATCCACAGTCCAAACATGGACAATAGGGAGAAGGACCATAGAATTTGTGGGATTATTAAAGGGGATAAGGATACTATGATGTTCCAGAAATGGAAGGGTTCATCCATTTAGTGTTTGCATCTAGAGGAAATATATCTCACTTTGGTGTACTTTCTCTAGCAAAGAACAATGTTTCGTTATTTTGCAACACCTTTCATTTTTATCTAGATTATATTGCAGACAATTCCCATTCCCCGATGACAGGCATCAATAAAACAGGCATGTGGGAAAGAAACTGTTGTTTTAAATTTGAGAAACCTGTCATGAAGTACTTTTTTCATAGGCATCAGATTTCAAAAGATGGTTCAAGATCATTCTGAGTGACAGGAGACATCCTATCAGTATGAAATATCACAAAAATTGTGATGAGAGCTTTGTGCTACAGCTGACTATTGCACTCAAACTGAGTGTATAGTGAACTAGATGACTATATAGAATATATATACAAATACATATATAATAGTGCCTAGATAATACTGATTTATTACCCAGTAAGTTAAGGCTCATAGATTATATTAATTACAGAACTGTGATATTAATATAGAAATTATGAATATAGAAATTACCAAAAATATTTATAAATATAAAGCTATTCAAATCAGATTTATAATTTCTGACATTCTAGCAATGATTCACAGCCAAATTTATTTATCCCTTGCATTTTTGGGAATAAATGTTATATAAGAAAACTCCCAGTTTTTATTGATCTAATTATTTCTTTAATGTCATTTTGATTAAAAAAGCATGAACAATTCATCTTTGATTAGTACACTTGGTCTTAGCCAAAAGACTGAGAAGCAATCCTGATTAGTAAAGCCTGCTATTCATTTTCCTTACTATGATTCTCCATGATCGGAAAACTACCCTTTTCTCTTTATTTTAAAGAATTATCTTCTGTATAAAAGTGATGTTTCTCCGGAACAATTTGCTGTCATTAGTAAAAATGTGAGACATAGGCAATGTTTCATTTATGTTCATTGACTAGATAGATACGTCAGTGGCAATACATTGTCCTCTACCTCAGGACAAAAAAGAAATAGTGTGAATATCTGGAGCAGAAGAGAAAAAAAAAGTAACTCAAGAAGAAAATAGTATATCCAGAGGAAGTCGGTATTGTCAGATGCTAAACTGATTATAAGAAAAACAGATAAAAAGCCTGTGGGATCTGGGTTGAAATGAGAAAGAATATTGGAGCACTGTGGAGGGCAGTAGTCTATGTGAACAACAAACTCATACATATCCCAGAAAGTAGGATTAGATAGCTAAAACTGAAAAATAAACTTATGAAGACTGAGGTCACATGGGTCCAATAAGTCCCACACCCACACTCTCTCTTGGGGATCTTAGCTTTGAATCTTTTGTTCTGTGTGCTTCTATGCAGATTCCAGGAACATAGAAAGGTGCCAGTGAGGATAGATGCATGTGTGTGTGTGTGTATGTGTGCTGATCTCAACTTTTGTCAAAGAAGTTTTTTTTTTTTTTTCCAGAGGATAGAGGTCAATTGAGAGTAATGCTTGGAAATATTGCTGACTGCAGTTAACTTTAAGTATAAATAACCCTGAGTACACAGCTGAAAATGGGTCATCTAAAGCTCAGGAACTTTGCAGAAAGGATGGTAAGATTATCAGACCTGGAGAATTGGGAGGAGGGGAAGAAAGTTGTGAAATGTTAACTTCTAAATAGGACGTGTTTGTTCCTGTTAGCATCAGTTCTCTCTCTCTCTCTCTCTCTCTCTCTCTCTCTCTCTCTCTCTCACACACACACACACACAAGAAACTGAAAATAGAAACAGTTTATAAGAAAACATTAGTATTTAGTTAATTAAAATAAGAGAAAGCATATTATATAGCAGGAATTGAATTAAAAATACCCAAATTGACAATTGATTTAAAGCTTTTTATATAATGAAAAATTTCAATATGTTTATAAATATCTTATCCAATATAGTTAAAGATCAATGTTAATATCATCCTTAAATTAAATACAGTAATTCATTTGTCAAGATGATACATTATTCCTCATCCTAAAGAAGAAAGAGAACATTAGGAACAGGAAATATTTGTACATCACTGTTTTTATTTTACAAAGATTTTACATCTAAATCAATATCCACTGAAATTATTTTGAAAAGGTATAAAAGGAGAAGTATTTTAGACAACCATAGTAAAAATAGGTTTAGGGAGGATAATAACAATTGATTATATACTCTCTGGTTGCAGGTTCTGTGCCAAGTTCTATATTACAGAAGTGTCAAAGAATATATTCTAGATAAGCATCCATTTTAATGAGAAACATAGATAGTAGCTAGCTAGATAGATAATTGATTGATAGATCGAGTTAAGGAAAGAAGTGGATATTTATGATCCAAATCCAATATAACCATCAAAATAAAATTATTGTGTAAAATAAGATCAAAAAAGAAAAGAAAGAGAGTTCAGGAAAGACTAAGAAAAGCATCTGAAAATTGATTGAAATGAGACTAAGAGAAAAATTTTAGGATAGAGTCCAGTTAATCCTGCAGTGTAACTGTCATCAGTTCTTGTCAGTACTTAGGCATCTTTTATCCAAAGTTCAATAGACTTATGACAATAGATGTCTAATGCATCCTTGGCTATCATGATTTTAAAGCACGAAAAGACCTACCTGATTTATTTACAAGTAAACTTATGAAATAAAAATTAATAGTGAGGCTGGAGCTGAAGGATGGTAGTGGAAGTCATTAATATATGGTTTAATGTATAAATTAAACCAACCGCAGAGAAGGTTCATAAAATGACATAAATGGACTACTTTACAATTTCTTCAAAGAATGCATAACTAAAGGTTATATATGTAGTCAAATTTTATGAAAGTAAAGACTAAGGAAGAAAAATTAGACAATGCCGTGTCATGTATGCTGCAAACAGAGAAAAAATATTGGTAAACAACTGATAAACACCATCAAATATATTTGACATCTGAGTAAAATCTACAGAGGACTCCATTTCAAGGGACCAGCCATAAAGAATGGGAGATATAAAATCTTATTTAAAACTAGACTGGAAGCCGGGCGGTGGTGGCGCACGCCTTTAATCCCAGCACTTGGGAGGCAGAGGCAGGCGGATCTTTGTGAGTTCGAGACCAGCCTGGTCTACAAGAGCTAGTTCCAGGACAGGCTCCAAAACCACAGAGAAACCCTGTCTCGAAAAACCAAGAAAAAAAAATAAAAAAAAAAATAAAACTAGACTGGAAATGAGTAGGGAGCCAATGAATGGCTTCAATTTAGAATACCTGAGAGAGATGAATCACACAACAAACAAAAAACAACAGAAACCTAACAGGGAGTTGTAGAGAAAAAAAAAATCAAAACCTAAAAACTCACCACTGTGGCAGATGCCTGAAAAGATTTGATTTCCCCAGAACACGATTAAGAAAATGACCACTATTACCTAACTTCTATGTCGTGTATAAGCAATCTCTCCCTTTTACCTTTTGATGATGCCTGCATATACTAGTGCTTTCTCCCAACTTTTATTTATGATTAAGCTCATCTTAGTGATTGCTACTCACAGTCAGATGTGATAGGGTTCTGTCCTTTCCCACATTAACCTTTAATCTCACAGCAAATCCAATTTTCTCCATCTAGGGAAGGATGCCAGACTCCTGGCTTATCTTCTTTCAGAAAACAACATATGGAAGCAGGGTAGAGAGAAGATGAGCATAAGTGTTTTATTTGCATGCGAACAGAAGTTGTTCTCTTCTGGATGTCAAAGCTTTTGCCACAGCAGGCACTTTGACATGGAGCACATTCTGAAGGCTCATCAGCCTGCGAGACACTGCGGATAATCAGTCAATAGAATAGCCTTGGAAGACACGCTAGACAAGTCTTTAGAAATGAGTGAGCCATAGAAGGTGAAGCTGTATATCGGTATCTGTATATCTTGACAGGTCAAAATGTTCTTTTGTGTTTAAACATCCAGGAATCTATTGTTAGATGTTCCTCCACATAATAGAAGCTGATATGCCAAAGAATGCTCCCAAATGCCACACAAGCACACTAACTAAGTCTCTTTCTGCTTCATTATAAGGAATAGATTCATTATAATATGACTCACTATAGTTATGACTGCTCCCGTAAGTTTTCCAAAAGACCGTGGGCAAAAGCTATAAAATCCAGATCTAGTTATGACTTCAAAGGGAAGATTAATTTTCTTCCAGTGAATAGCTACCTCATCCACATCATAAAACTCTCAAGTTCCATGAATGGGGGCACTCTGCACCAAACCACTTTAGAATAGCCTTCCCTGGTGTCTTATCAGAACATGCCGTAGTTTTTACTGTACTATTTAAACTATCTCTAAGATTGCCTATTTCTCTCAGCTAAATCCTCCCTTATAAAACACAGAAATCAAGTACAAGCTTATATCCAGTAATATGTTTTAAAACATATGAGACTTTTTATAATGTTTTTGTTTTGTTGGAGAGACACAGAGAAAGAATGAGAGATAGCATGAAGCTGGGTGGCTAGGAATATGGGTAGGATCTGGAAAGAGTAGGAAAAATGGAAAGAATATGGTCAAAATGCATAAAAAGCTTTTAAATAAAAAGTAAATATTTTAAAAAGACTCTCTTATAGAATTTTTTTCTCAAGGCAATATACTTAGAATCTGTGTATGTTGAGGTCACAAGAGTTCTACTTTACCAAAAATTCACTACCTATATCAGGGATTTATTTGTTTAAGACTTTTAATAATTCTATGAAAATTTCACACCTTTTATTATGATCATGTCCATATCCTTCCAGATCCATATGTTATCATACCCATTAAACATTATTTTCTATTTTTACTCAATTCATTTTGCAGTCTAGATACTAATTGATACTATCGAAGATGATCTTTTGCATGTGTTAGACATAGTTTGCATATAATCATCTACAGTCTCTGACTTTGAAAGCCTTTCTGCTTCCTCTTCTGTAATGATCCCTGAATCTTTGAAGAGGGAAGGATGGATGTTCTAATGAGAGCTGACTGCTTCATAGTCATTTATTCACTGCAATTTGACCAGGTGTGTGTCTAAGTGTTAGCCACCATCTATTGCAGAAATAAACTTCTCTACAGGAGTGAAAATGTCCATGCCTTCAAGTGGCCTCCAAAGTGTAACCAGAAAAGCCTGGAAACAGTAAGTCTAAATAAATCAGTTCCTGAAGTTTGAATTTGTGCCTGAAGTTTGTACATAATAATATTGGCATTAGTACAAAGGTTGTACATCTTCACACCCTTACATGTCCTCCCATACAGCTATGAGCAAGCCTGATCTGGTATTGACTGACAATGATAAAGGAAAGGAAGAAAGAGATAATGTATTCTTCTCCCCCTTTTTGTTGGTACTAGCTACAGGGATGGGATCCAAGGAGTTTTCACATTTTCATGAAAGAATAGTTTATTAGATGAAAATGGTCTGAAACATGTAGTCTTTGCAAGCATGTTTAACTTACCAACCAGGGTTTGTTTAGTAAGTGAAGTGACTGATAAGCCAAACGCAGAGTCAAGGGGTCATATGAGCAACAGAAATCACAGGTTTTATTTGAGTCAAGGTTTGCTCAGTGTTTGCAAGAATGTAGCCAAGCAAAAGTCTCAGTTAACAAGATGCACGGAGAAATGATAGAGTTCCAGAGTCTAATCTTTTCAAGTCACATGTTCATTTATCCAATGTGAAACAAGTCCTCTAAGACATTCATAAGTCTCCTTATACAATACTTAGTGTGCCATATACAAATTTCATGTCAAATATTTATAACAGTTTCAATTTTCTTTGCATTTGTTCATTACACTTTCACTTTCAGTGCACATAAGTACTTTTTTCTCAGTAGCCTTATAAATACAAAATATCTTTTGTCTTTTTAGTGACAGTTGCCATATAACTTTAATTTCATTTGTGATTGATGTATAGTTCTCTAATGTCCTTCTGCAGAGAAATGCTGAACATCTAACATCTATTATTCACTTGATTTCATACCTTTAAAACACAACTCCATTTTCTTTCTTTTTTTTTCCCATGGGGACCACAGACACTATTATGTTTATTGTGCAGAAAGTCAGTGATAATCCACTAGAGAAATATTCCAACAAGCAAACCATCAAAGTGCAGTCACAGACTTCGATTCAACACAACTTCATTTTCAATCTTGAAGTTGTGATTTTATGTTGAATTGAGCTCCTAATATGTTTTATACATTAGTCTCTCATTTTACAAATCTTTCATTTATTTTTATGAAATAGATTATCTTCTCAGTTCCATAGTACTTTTATCTCTACTGTTTATTTTCACTGAATATCACTTACCTTAATCTTTTCTTGTTTCATCTAACGCTCTCCTTCTCTGACTCCCAATATTTTACTCTCTGCTTGATTCATTCTATCTTGCCTTTAATTTTTATAGTACGGTTCTTAGATTTTTCCAGTTCTACAGTCATTTTAGCTTGAGTTCTCTTTAATGTGTCTATCTCTTTATTAAATTCTATTTTCAAATCCCTGAGTGCATTCACTGCATCATCCTTATGCTTGTACTCTTGTGGGCATCACTCAGACATTTGTTCTTTTTCAATTCTGTCATTTAAAGTTAACTAAGCCACACTATTGAGTATTGTTTTAAAAACCTTGCATTACTTGTTTAATTTTATGCTTCTTCCTCTAAATTCTGTCTGGGGCTCACCTATGTAATTCTCATTGACAGACATTTATGTAAGACAAACGGAACCCTGTGGTGTGAAGTGGGGGTGCTGGCTTGATCTTTATCACTGTTTGGATCTTTTGCAATAAGATATGGATGTTGTGCCCAAGCTGAGACCTCCCAGAGAGAGTACCGGATCCCAGTCAAGTCCAGAATGCAAAAGCAAGGTTTCTTTCTTTCTTTTTTTTTTTTTTTTGTTTTTTTTTGTTTTTTTTTTTGTTTTTTTTTTTATTGAGAAAAGGAGAAAAAAAAAAACAAGTTTCCACCTCCCAGCCTCCCATTTCCCTCCCCCTCCTCCCACCCTACGCCCCCTCCTCCCACTCCTTTCCCCCTCCCTCTCCAGTCCAAAGAGCAGTCAGGGTTTTCTGCCCTGTGGTAAGACCTAGGACCTCCCCCCTCCGTCCATATATAGGAAGGTGAACATCCAAACTGGCTAGGCTCCCACAAAGCCAGAACATTACGTAGGATCAAAACCCCGTGCCACTGTCCTTTGCGTCTCATCAGCCCTCATTGTTCGCCATGTTCAGAGAGTCCAGTTAATCCCATGCTTTTTCAGTCACAGTCCAGCTGGTCTTGGTGAGCTCCCAACAGATCAGCTCCACTGTCTCAGTGGGTGGGTGCATCCCTCGTGGTCCCGACTTCTTTGCTCATGTTCTCCCTCCTTCTGCTCCTCATTGGGACCTTGGGAGCTCAGTCCAGTGCTCCAGTGTGGGTCTCTGTCTCTATCTCCATCCATCACCAGATGAAGGTTCTATGATGATATGCAAGATATTCGTCAGTATTGATCTAGGATAGGGTCATTTCAGGTTCCCTATCCTCAACTGCCCAAGGAACTAACTGGGGACCTGGCTTGGGCACCTGGGAGCCCCTCTAGGGTCAGGTCTCTTGCCAACCCTAAAGTGGCTCCCTTAACTAAGAATTGTGCTTCCGTGCTCCCCTGTCCAACCTTCCTTTATCCCAATCCTCCTGTTTTCCCAAGGCCCGACCTCCTTCCCTTCTAACTTTTCTCTCCCCATCTCCCCTTACCCCCATCCCACCCCACCCCCAAGATCCCAATTTTCTCCCCGGCAATTTTGTCTACTTCCCTTAGCCAAGAGGATAACTATATGTTTTTCCTTGGGTTCCCCTTCTTACTTAGCTTCTTTAGATTCACCTATTGTAGACTCCGTGACCCTTATTTATGGCTAGAAACCAATTATGAGTGAGTACATCCCATGTTCATCTTTTTGGGTCTGGGATACCTCACTCAGGATAGTGTTTTCTATTTCCACCCATTTGCATGCAAAATTCGCGAAGTCATTGTTTTTTACCGCAGCGTAGTATGTAGATATTCCATACTTTCTTCATCCATTCTTCCATTGAAGGGCATCTAGGTTGTTTCCAGGTTCTGGCTATTACAAATAATACTGCTATGAACATAGTTGAACAGATGCTTTTGTCATACGATAGGGCATCTCTTGGGTATATTCCCAAGAGTGGTATTGCTGGGTCCAGGGGTAGGTTGATGCCGAATTTCCTGAGAAACCAAAACACTGACTTCCATAGTGATTGCACAAGATTGCATTCCCACCAGCAATGGATGAGGGTACCCCTTCCTCCACAGCCTCTCCAGCAAAGGTAATCGTTGGTGTTTTTGACACAAAGGCAACCTACTGACTGGGAGAAGATCTTCACCAACCCCGCAACAGACAAAGGTCTGATCTCCAAAATATATAGAGAACTCAAGAAACTAGACTTTAAAATGCTAATTCACCCAATTAAAAAATGGGGCACTGATCTGAACAGAGAATTCTCAACAGAAGAATTTCAAATGGCCAAAAGACACTTAAGGCCATGCTCAACTTCCTTAGCAATCAGGGAAATGCAAATCAAAACAACTTTGAGATATCATCTTACACCTGTCAGAATGGCTAAAGTCAAGGTTTATTTCTTTTGCAAACTAGCTGGGAGCCATTCACTACAAATGACACAGCACAGTAAGGAGTGCTCCAGTTCTCTTGGGGTTGATATTTACAGGCAAAAACTGCAAGCTGGGTTTATTCAGGGTCAAGAGGGTTGGTTTTGCTAGATACAAAGTATCAACTACTTCTATTTTTCCTCTTCCTTTTTAAGCGGCTACTTCTGCTTCTGTGCATAACTCTCCAACCCTTTCCCCAAGCAGTTATTTCTGCTCCTGTCTAGACCACAAAGCTAGGTGGCTCGCTGTCAGGAATGGTTGGTTTTTCCAGCTAACTCTTGTTTTGTTGCAAAGAGCTCAAAGCCAGTGTCTTAACCAGCTTCTGACCAAGAAAAGCTTTTAAATTTTTTTTTTTATGTCCTTACACTGGGTATGTGGGTTCTTTTGTTATTCTATTCTGTTCTTTTGTTATGTCTATCCTGAAAGAGTAGTTTGGGAGATAAAAGATGTGATTGTCAGGTTGTGCCTAGACTTAGATAGAAAGAATCCAGCTGTATACAGGGGCCTGAACTGGTGTTGAAGTTATGTTCTGGTCCAAGCTCAGACTTGTAGAGTAGATTTGGTGGCTGGACAGGTAAATAACACTGAGGAGAATCAGACAAACTCACTAACTAGATCCTGGAGTAGTATGTGTAGTGCCTGGCTTGGTGAAAGGTATGTAAAGATGATTTTATTCTCAATAGAGAAAGGAGTGTTTGTATTTGTCACTCCCCTTATATTAGAGTTTTTAAAAAATTTTAGCAAAGTTATCATTATTTATCGATGTGATTTAATTTTCATTTCATGAACTATGAAATTATAAGTACTGTATCTTTTTAATTTATCAATTTTTCTTGTTAATAGCATTTAATAACTAAATAAAATATGCAATTAAATACTCTAGAGTATAAGTAAATATTTCTTCAGTCTCTAAACATTCAGATATAAAATTTTGTTTCATACGTGAAAATAATAATATGAATACTACATTCTTCTTTAATATACATTGTATATAAATCGGTAAAGTCTTATGTATATCCTGAAGCTATTTTCCGTAAATTTACAATCAGGTGATTAGAAAATTGAGTTGTAATTATGAATACTTTTATTTAAATAAATGAAAATTTTAAGTCATTTTAGAAATTAAGGGATATATTTTGAAAGAATTGTTTTAATTTCTGTATAAACATATAGATAAGACTACTCTGGTTCCTAAAAAAATTTACAAATGATATTGGAACATGTCAAATACTCTTAAATCTCTTCCCTTTGGAAAAAGTGCAGAATTAAGTTGATAAGTATATTGCAATGCATCATTCCTTCTGCTCTCCCTTTTCTGTCTTTGGTGTCCTTCCATCAACATCAAAAAATCAGTGAAAATGATGGGAAAATGAGTCAGGAAATGAAGAGGGTAAGATTTATCAGAGCAGGTAATTATTTAAGGCAAACTCATACATTCTAAAGTTACTCTATCATCGACGAGGTGTGGAAGATGGCTTTTACTAAAAAAAGCAGGGGAACCAAAATGTTTGATGAATGGATGCGATCAACAAAAGACAAATGACCACTAAAGTCTGACATGTTCACTTAGGAGCTCCTAAGAAGCATGTATGCAAGGAAGTTGCTGGGCTTTCAATGCTTTTGGTCAAGTCCTCAAGAAATTCATCTTTCCTCAAATTTAGCTGCAAAAATACAAAATTAATCATTATGCAGTCCAGATTTCACAGAAATATACACATAAACACTGACACCCTCACTTTTTTCAGTTGGATAAACATGTATTCCTGTTGGATTGCATAGTTTTAATTTTTAAACCCTATTTAAGTATAAATCAATGGAATAACAGGAAGTCATGATATGAAAGGGAATCATGTCTAATTCTCTAGTTATTAAGTTCATCATATTTTCATTTAGAAAATATGATTTGTTTTGTGATTGGGAGCTAATAAAACCAATGTCTGTAAAAGTAGTTTATCACACACGCAATTTGGAACAACAATTAAGGGGAAAGAGGCCATAAATTTACAAAAATGCAAATGGATACATAGGAGTGCTTGGAGGAAAGAAAGGAGTAGGAGAAATGATATAATCATCTATAGTGTCAAAGTAAATTTAAATCTGATAATTTTAAGAGTCTAAGAGATCTAGTTTTGAATATTTTGCATATGTAATCTTCTTGTATTTGTTACTTTTTTTATTTCTTGCCTCGTCCCCGTTTCCCATTTCCCTCCTATTCCTCTCCCCCTCCCCCCACTCCTCTCCCCTTTTCCCCACTCCTTTCGCCCTCCCCCCACTCCATTCCCCCTCCCTCTCGAGAATGAAGAGCAGTCCAGATTCCCTGCCCTGCAGGAAGTCCAAGATCCTCCCACTTCTATCCAGCTACAGGAAGGTGAACATCCAAACAGGCTAGGCTCCCACAAAGTCAGTTCATGCAGTAGAATCTGAACCTAGTACCATTGTCCTTGGCTTCTTGTCAGCCTTCATTGTCTGCCATGTTCATTTGTGATCTTAGAGAAGCTAAATAAGAAGGTGAACCCAAAGAAAAACATATAGTCATCCGCCTGGATATGAACCTTCTTCTGGCAATGGATGTAGATAGAGACAGAGACCCACCGGACTGAGCTCCCAAAGTCAAAATGAGGAGCAGAAGGAGGGAGAACCTGAGCAAGGAAGTCAGGACCGCGAGGGGTGCACCTACCCACTGTGACAGTGGAGCTGATCTATTGGAAGCTCACCAAGGCCAGCTGGACTGGGACTGAATAAGCATGGGATGAAACCGGACTCTTTTATTTATTCCTTATGAATTCCTCTGTGATAGAGACTAATTGTTTACACCATGTCTTATTTATATAGGAACTGTCATAAATAGGTAGTATAGAAATATCGCTTCCATTGAGTTTTCTTCCTTGTTAGAAGACCCTGCTGGTCAGAGATTGCAGTCTACAGTGGCAGAGCAGCTTTCCCCAGGCTCAGCAACATGAAGGATTTCCTCTCCACTGAGAATTCATGAGCCCTTCTGCCCTTACTTGAAGGATGACTCTAAGCTGAGAAGACTAACTTATCTCAAGAGTGACCCTTGACATAGTTTCCTGTATAAGCTCTTCCCTTGTGGTTCACATGGTAGTTAAGGAACATTTACCAGGTATTTTCATAGGGCCATGCTGCCACTAACCCAGTTTTATGATAGGAGCACGGTGTTGAATGCAAATTAGGTGATTCCCCAGCTACCACTCCCCAACCTATATATTTCATAGACTCTGGAATAAAGTTTAGTTGTCTCACTGAAGGTAGCTCTCAGAAGGCTATCCCTATTGTTTTCACAGCTGTCTGAAATCTGTTCTCCTCTTCTGCTTTCTCCACTCTTAAGGATTGGTAACTAATTATCCTTGAGGAAGGAGACCCACACTTCCTAAAACAAAATATTCGTTTTTTTTCATTATTGCAGTCCAGACTTCTTTATTTTCTCTATTATAGAATTCTTGGTGTTAGAAAATTTATTAAAAAAAGTTTTATTGTTATTTCCTTTGCAGCCTTTAGCCATAAGAATGAAAGGAATATTTGAGCACAAAAAGTTTGAACAATATACTCCTAAGATTTTTCTTATCACATTTACTATACTTTTAAAATGATCTTTACATGGAATTACTTTGTGATTCAGGCCTTGTGACCTAAACAACTCCCTGGAACCCTCACTTACCATCAGTGTTGTATTAGGGTTTAAGTCTGAGGTGCCAAATCTAGGGAGCATTTCAGATCTTAACAGTTTCTTAACTGGTAGCCTGCACATTTGAGATAGTTAGAAAATCCACTTGTAAACTATGCAATTAGAAAAGGCACAACTCCAAAGAATGTACATTCTCCAGAGAGTTTATTATTTTCTTTCTTCCTCCCTCCTTTTCTCCCCCCTTCTTTCCTTCCTTCCTTTAAATTTCTCTCAAGAAGGTGAGGTGGCTAAAGACACAACTCATAGAAGTGTTTGCCTAGCATTCACAAGGTTGTACACCCTAGTACCAAAAAAAAAAAAAAATCCAAGGAAAGAAGGAAGGAAAGGAAGAAGAAAGGACAGGCAGTGATGAATTTCTTTATGTTAATCAGTATAAGCAGAGACCTACAGAGTCATTTTGGAGAAAATAAGCATCACAGAAAGACTGATTCAGAGTTCCCATGTGTTTCAAAATGTAAATGATCATTCTACATTTTTTATCAGTTAGCTATTTTCTAGGAAATACTGTACAATAGATTACTTACTTGAATTATTTATAGTAACATCATACTATAGCCTGATTGAAATGCATACTTTATAGGCAACATATTAAAGTATGAGAACTAAAAGTTACCTCTAGGGATATTGTGCTCAGATATAAATATAGCTTTAACTTTTCTACAGTGACACTACTTCCTTCACGATATTAACTTTTGCATTTATTCTGCCTCACCAGCAACATTCTGATCAATCCTTGGTGCATTCATCAGGATTAGATTAATTGGAGATGGAAAATTTAAAAGCCTCGTGGGATCAGACAGGTCATGAAAAATAAATGAGAAGAGTCTGATACACGAAAAACAATAGTTTTTGGTTTGTGTTAAGGAGTATGAAAAATAAAGAAATAAAAACACAACCTAGTCAAGAAGATGAGCTAATGATTTTCAGCTTCAATTAGTTGATACACCAAGGACTTTAGACTTTCTTAGACAGTCATTGCCTTTTCAGCTTTCAAAATATGGAAATAAAACCATTCCTGGTTTTATTTATAGAAAATCCTATATGCTATTTAGATATATGCAATTTTGTGATAACCACCTTGTGGGATTTACCTCCTCCTTTTATAGCTTTAACCTGTTCTTTGAAATAATTTGACTTTATTTTAAATTCATGTCAATACTTTACCTTTGTATTCCACTAACAATAGTTCATTAAGCTACCTAAACCATATTAACTTCGCAAAATTTACTTCTTTTCACCCCTAATATAATGTTTAGGTGTCATAATCACCTCCTTCACCATAGGAAGAAACTAAAGCATATAGAATAGAATGCTTCCTTAAATGCTATATGAAAATTGAACCTAAAACTCTAGAAATAGTAGACCTGTCTAGTTTACCTTAAATGCTACTTTATGTTTCATGTCAATCATATATCTATTCATCATTTGTTTAATAGAACTAGGAATATACCTTTTTTCATATATTTTATTAATGTATTGCAAATTTTAATTACTTTCAAAAATACTTATCGAGTGAGGAACAACAGTGGTAGAGTGCTTTCCTAGTTCCTCAGTAAGGCTCTGATTTAAAATCCCAGCACCACCACCATACAAAGAAAAATGTTTTCTCGAATCATTAACGACACATTTGTTTGATTTCCATTCTCTCTTATAAAGGTATTTTCTTAATTTGTTCTACTTTTATTTGCTTTTGTCTTTACTATTTCGTTCAAACTTGTAAGATTCAACTTTCATGTTTGAATCTACTGGTAAGAATTATTCTTTGTTTTCTTTTTTTTTAAAACATTTATTTATTTATTAAGTATACAGTATTCTGTCTGCTTGCACGCCTGCAGGCCAGAAGAGGGCACCAGACCTCATTACAGATGGTTGTGAGCCACCATGTGGTTGCTGGGAATTGAACTCAGGACCTCTGGAAGAGCAGGCAGTGCTCTTAACCTCTGAGCCATTTCTCCAACCCTATTCTTTGTTTTCTTTTTGGTTAAAATATATGACACATAAAATTGAATACATAAAATTACAGTGTATTAAATGTTGTATTGCTAATAAAATGCACTTCTGTTGTTTAAAATATAAATTTTAGGTCCTTTCTTAAAGAGGAAACATTTCTGCTTATTTTATTGAGTTTCCTTTTAAGCTTTAGTCACTTCCAGAATCGTATTAAGGTCATTTAATATTTGCTTATTGAGAAAAAAAAAACAAAGGCTATTTTAACTTTTAAGTTAGTTGAGGAAACTGGTGAGTTGGGGGAGGGATGGTGCCTTCTGCGAACACCCACAGTTCACCTCTGCCAGCAATCTTTGGTAACTCCAAGATAACTCCATGCAGAAATTACTGTGTGCAAATTCTTTCCTATTAGTGTTCTAGAATGCATTTAAGTTTGGGAGACATAAAACAAAGCTCAATTTTAACAGTATTTTTTCTCCGTGAGTCTGCTCCACAGTACCCTCTGCCATATACTACAGCCTTTCAGTCTGTCATTATCCTCTTTTCCTTCTCTCCCTCCAGCCAGAAAACACAGACTCTTCAAGGGAAGTAGATACACACAGAGAAGCAGCCTTTTGGTTTAGAGAACATGGCCATAGGATATGCATATACACATATATGCACACGTATATACATACATGTGTTTATATAAATATGTACATACATACATACATACATGCATACATACATATATATCAATGCTGGACATTGTCAAGCTGGCAGATATGAACTTGAATGTCTGAAATCAAATGATACCCAAATGAGACAGTTACCTAAGGTCTGCAAGGTACACTTCCTAGAAACAGACAGGTGGAAATCAGTTGCCTGAGTATCCAAAATGACTGGACTTCATCTATGAGAGATAGCACACAGACAGGAAGAAGCCAACTTTTCATAGTAAAAGTGCTAGGGGGGGAAATGAGGTTAGTACAGGCCTGAAGATTGATAAAGAGAGTATCATCAAATCTCACTTTGTAGTCTCAACGTCTAAAGACAATAACGAACCGGCATGGAAGATGAACATGCCTTGTCTCCAGTAGCACATGATAACATCATCATGAATATGGTGCTGATGAAAAGTTTTATAATTTACAAGGGAATTAATCATCATTGATCAATCCTTCTAAACACATTTATCTTATTGTTCCTACAGCCTATCAAAATGCAGATAAGTCTTTTAGTCTACCATTTTGTATTATATTACACACCTGAAGTAACTTGGAAGTATACCAAACCTTACTAGAAAGTAAATGATCATGGAGATTTGTATTTGATGAATTTGAAACACAGATTTTTTTAAAAAAAATAAACAATTACTTTTAAAGTTCAGTTAACTAAGTAACAGATAAAAATCTGTCTACATATGACTTTTTAATACTTTCCTGCAACACACACACACACACACACACACAGTAATGCCATATGGAGATAGGAAAGATGTAATATCACATAATAAAATAATCACCATAATGTGTGATCTCAGTATGTAGCTCATTCTCATTTAAAGAGATTAAACATAACAATTATACAAAAATCACTGATAATTATTCCTGTAAGATTTCCTAGTGAAATTGTGGCTTTATAACCTAACTCATGGGTTCATGGCCAATTCTGATTTCACATTGTCAAAATCAGAAATAGCTAGTGAATTACATGCTATCTTAGTCACTTGGACAAATTTTTACAACACACTGGTTGACTCTTCTAAGTAGAGGGAATAACATTTTTGTGAAATTATAGTTTGAGTTAAATAATGCTGCAATGCTGCTGAGTATCATGATCCTAGTGAAGTTAACAAAATAAAGTACTGATAATTCCACCACAATAAGCACTTTACCTCAAAAATATATTTATTTTAATCTATGTATATATATTTCTACTTTGAATTGTTGTTAAATGACTTCATTAGGAGATATGTAATTCTCTCTCTCTCTCTCTCTCTCTTTCTCTCTCTCTCACACATACACAATGTCTTAGAAGAATTTTAGCATGTCAGTTATATCTTCAAACATTAAAATCTCCCTAACTTTTTACTTAAAAAAAAAAACTTTTCTTGCTTTCTATGAGTCACTTCATCTAATTTTTAGAATCCTTTTTAGATCCCAAGAGGATAATATGTCGCCTTTTTAGTCACATAGAAATGGCAGCAGAAAATAAAGAGTGATGAGAGGATACATCAGAGGCTTGTGGAATTACCTGAGATGTCTTTAACTTGTCATGTAACAAATGCCACCAACTTCCTCCTCTCCTGTGAAATGATTCTTTGTGTGATATAAATGTTGTAACAGTAACTATCTAAGGACATACTGTGACAAGAGGTCAGCTATATTAATGGTGGAGACATTTTTCTTAAGATATCAAATTTCATGCTTTAAAAAAACTACTGTATTCTGTTGTGTACTATAAACTATCAAGGTTTCAAGGTCAGATGACTTTCTGAAAATGGGTACACACAATTTATCAAACATGTACTGGTTGACAAAGCATTAAATAAAAGCTTTTTAAAATATTATAAATTTTAACAAATTCAAAGAGAAAACTGAATATACAGTATAGAAAATGAATCCTGCTACAGCAAATATTCCACTTTATTTTAAGGATGAGCCCATATAAACGTGGGATTCAAATACATACACCAATTTCAGAGAAACATTATAAACCATTTTCTTTTCCTTACCAGGGTGAAGGCTCAGGTACATTAAAGAATTTGATGATCTTACGCATCAACTTTCATTCTCTTTCATTACAGTACATTGAAGACATTAGGATGAAAAAACTTAAGAGCTAGGTATCCAGATTTGTGTGTTTGAACCTAACATGCCCAGTACTTAGGGGAGAGTACTTCAAGTTCTTATTTGACATGTTATTTAACCTATACTTTATATATGCTTCTACTGAAATATGGCTTTACACAAAAACAGTATTCCAGAAGTGTTGTAAAAGGGCACAGCAGGCTGCATTCCCTGTGCCCGGCCATCCAGCTAGTTTACAACTGAAATAATTACATGGAAACTGTATTCATTTAAAACACTGCCTGTCCCATTAACTCTAGACTCTTAGTGGCTATCTCTCACATCTTGATTAACCCATTTCTGTTAATGTGTATCGCCACATGACTGTGGCTTACCGGCATGAGTCTAACCACCCTCCATCTTGGGTTGCAGAAGCATGGCATCTGCCTTTCTCTGCTTTTTCTCCCAGCATTCTGTTCAGCCTACTCCACCTATCTAAATCCTGCCCTATCAAAAAGCCAAGGCAGTTTCTTTTTTTTTTTTTTTTTTTTTTTTTTTTTTTTTTTTTGGTTTTTTGAGACAGGGTTTCTCTGTGGCTTTGGAGCCTGTCCTGGCACTAGCTCTTGTAGACCAGGCTGGTCTCGAACTCACAGAGATCCGCCTGCCTCTGCCTCCCGAGTGCTGGGATTAAAGGCGTGCGCCACCACCGCCCGGCTCAGTTTCTTTATTTAACCAATGAAAGTAAAACATAGACAGATGACCCTCCTACATCACATAAGCAGTGCCTATGGGTCATGCATTGACTGGTGCTCTTATCTCTAAAATCATGTGTGAAATTATAAATAAGAGATACCTACCTTATTTATCTTTCTAACATACACTTGGACATTCACCCACAGTGGAAGCATAAATACACCTCCAGATGCAATGACTGTATTCTAAAAATATGTGTCTCCCTAAAAATTCACATGCAGAAATTCTAACCCCAAAGCTGACATTAGGAGGAGTGACCTTTTGAAAAATTTATTACCTCTGTAGAAAAGATGTCAAAGGGAATTCAGCATCTACATCTACTATGAGAGCACAAAGGTAGAAGCTGGCACATATAAAACACAGAATGACAGTTGGTTAATAAAGAAGCTGCCTTGTGCCTATAGCAGGGAGCAATATAGCCAGGTGGAAAATCTGATCTATAGAGAGATTTCGCAGAGTCAGGGAAATGCCATGTAGCCTCTGACGGAAAGAGATGCCAGAGAACCTTAACACTAAATCATGAGCCTCATGGTGGTATATAGATGAATAGAAATGTGTTATTTCAGGATGCATGGGTTAGCTAAAAATATGCCCAAGCTATTGGCCAAACAGTGCTTTAATTAATACCAGTTTTATGTGATTATTTCGAGTCTGGGTGGCTGGGAAATGAACAAGCTGCCTCTGCCTACACAAGCTTTTGTTCTTAAGACAAAGAAAATAAAACCGTGTAACTGGAATAAAAAAATCCTGATTCATGTTTTCAAACAGATGGGTAACTACTTAGTGGCCATAAAAACAAAGTCAGAGATTAAGTTCTACTGTGGGATGCATTTTACCAAAACACAAGATCTATTTAGAAACTGTTGTCAGAAGTTTCTGTCCCACCCAGTTCCACAGCTGTTCAAAGAAACACACAGAGCCCTACATTAATTATAAACTGGTTGGCCTATTAGCTCAGGCTTCTTATTAACTCTTACTTCTTAAATTAGCCCATACTTTTTGTCTGTGTTAGCCACGTGGCTTGGTACCTTTTATCAGTGAGGCATTCTCATCTTGCTTCTTCTGTGTCAGGGTCACAACTACAGACTTAGTCTTTCCTCTTCCCAGAATTCTCCTATTCTTGTCTTCCTTCCTATACTTCCTGCCTGGCTACTGGCCAATGAGTGTTTCATTAAAGCAATACAACTGACAAATCTTTACAGGGTACAAGATCATTGTCCCATAGCAGGAAACCAGGTCCTCATCTTCAATTTCCTTTCTAAGATGTGGTTTGCATGTTGGTGATCTATATTCTCTCTGCCTGATTCCTACATTTTGGAAGGGTATAGTATATTGTTTGACATTGTTTGTTGGAAGTATGCAGTTTGCTTTGGGTTTTATAAGGGATTACAATATAGAGAGTGTCTTGAGTCTCAGAAGAAAACTTTTATTTTCTAGCAGTTTTAAAATAGAAAAACTGCAGTAACTTTTGAATATGGGAAAAAGCATTTTATAATAGATTAAGCACTGAGATCTTAGGGTCCAGAATGTAGAGTGTAGAGATTTGAATAACAAATGTTCCCTACAGTTGGGCTTTTGAACACTTGGTCCCCATGTGGTGGCCTTCCTAGGGGAATCATATTATGGAGGCCACATTGTGGTTAAAAGTCTCACTACACTCCCTCTTGACTTGGTTTGCTTTGTAATTGCTACACCTGTACAGGCTGCCATTTTCTGCCTTCCCTAGCATGTCTCTTATATCTCTGGAACAAGAGTTTATGTCACGCCAAAAATAAACTCTTTCTTACATAAGTCACCTTTGTCACAGTGTTTTATTCAGCAACGAAAAAAGAAAAAAAAAAAGAAAAAAACCAAAAACCAAAAACAAAACTGTAACTAAGGAAGACAGTGATTCTATGCATGTGTCAAAAAGACAATCAGACAGAAACAAATGCAGTCTTAAACTTAATCAAATTTGTCATACCTGCAATGTGCTTTTATGTTGACATACTTTGGTTTGGCTGAGTAGTAATGAAACTCACAGTAAGAAGTTACTCTGGGCTGTGAACTCCTGTAGTCATCATGCTTGAAATGGTAATGGTGTCACTTTTGAAAATTTCTCAGGTCTTCCAAGCTTATGCTTTGGTTTCTCTGCATCTACTGACTTGTAAAATGCTAGAATCACAATTGACAAAGTCCTCAATCTATTTATAAATCCAAGTTGAAACTACTCACTCAATACATTTGCAAATAACAAGGAGTAAGCAGCACTATGACTATTACCTACACAGAATAGATCACGTAGTGTGTTACCCACACTTTAATAAGCATTATGCTTCTCTTTCAAACTTTCAATGAGTTCTAACAACATCTACCAAACCAATAAATACCGTTTATTTTGAAAAATTATTTTTAAGTGTTGCATTAAGTTTAAATGTATATAATTTTAAATACCTGCACCCTATTACAGTTTTTACTTTTTTTAATTTAGTAAAATTTTGTAGTGCTAAGAATCTAACCCAGTGCTTCTCACATTGTTGATAATCACCCGAACACTCATCTCTAACTTCACCCAGTAAAGCCTTTTAAACAGGTGCTTCAACAGAGCAACTTCAAAGAAAGACAAGTACAACCATTTATTTTTTTAAAGTTGATACAGAATATGCATAGGCATGTTGTTCCAAAACGTTTTTCACAGTATAAAGAAAATAAATATTTTTGAAGGAAGCATTTAGAAATCTTTTCCTCTTTCAGTGTCAACATACACTTTGGTCATGCACTAATTAGAGATGGTGCGGTGGGATGCTGTGTTTAAACTGCTGCTATTTGGTATGTTTCTGCTGCATTTCAAAATGTGATCACACACCGAGTTAAAAGCTTTTTCACAAGCATCTTTGCTTCCAGTTTCTACAGTTCCATAAAATAGTTTAGCTTTCTTGTCAATGTGGTTATTAAATCGTGCTCATTCTTACTGCTCATCCAGCCTGAGGAAGCAGCGAGATGCTGTAGTGACAAAGCGGTATAAACACTGTCCTCACAGAAAAATTTAAATGGTACGAAATAAAGTCCAAACATAAATATTAATTTTCTGATACTTAATGTGAATTCATATTATTGCCAATGCAATTTTGATTGTCAAGTGACAGTATAGAAATTTTAATATAAAACATTAATTATAGCTTCTCTAGGAACATGAATTATAAGCTCAATGTCCTTTATTTATGGCTAGAAACCAAATATGAGTGAGTACATCCCATGTTCCTCTTTTTGGGTCTGGCTTACCTCACTCAGGATAGTGTTTTCTATTTCCATCCATTTGTATGCAAAATTCAAGAAGTCCTTGTTTTTTACTGCTGAGTAATACTCTAATATGTATATATTCCATACTTTCTTCATCCATTCTTCCGTTGAAGGGCATGGGATCTCACCACGGCCAGCTGGCCTAGGTCTGAAAAAGCATGGGATAAATCCGGACTAGCTGAACATAGCGGACAATGAGGAATACTGAGAATTCAAGAACAATTGCAGTGGGTTTTTGATCCCACTGCACGTACTGGCTTTGTGGGAGCCTAGGCAGTTTGGATGCTCACCTTAGGAGACCTGGATAGAGGTGGGCAGTCCTTGGGCTTCCCACAGGTCAGGGAACCCTGATTGCTCTTTGAGCAGATGAGGGAGGGGGACTTGATCGGGGGAGGGGGAGGGAAATGGGAAGCGGTTGTGGGGACGAGGCAGAAATCCTTAATAAATAAATAAATTTAAAAAATAAATAAAAAAAGAAAAAAAACATTAATTATAGAGGAACAAATTTTATTGTTCAAATAGATTTTAGGTAATTGTTAAATTACATGTCTTCCCCCCAAATTTTCACTATATAGAGATATGCATACATATATATGCACAGACATACAAAGCATGTATATATGTATGTATATATATTAAGCATGACACTTTGAACATGTTAATTCTTTACATTTGTCTCTGTCAGAAACGCCCTGAATGAAACCCTGGGGGAATCAGAAGATTGCTTTCATTAAAAGTAAAGCATTTCTGCTAAAGCCAAAAGTTTGCCACTGTGAAAATAGAGGAATAGAATGAAGTCCAGATAATTTTTGTCATCTGTGTGCTTTATAGTTTTTGTTTAGATTAATGGCTGAAACACACTGGGAAGCCTGTAAACATTTTTTTTTTGTGAAAACTTGTAGGAAATAATTGATCACATTAGCAAAATTAAAGAAATCATTTTCAATATAATGTGTTGATATGTATTCTTATCAACATAACTTTTAATTATTTCCTAACTTTTAGAATGAAGAATGACAGAAGAAAAACCAGCTGGCATTTGAGGCTTATATATTTTTACAGGTGTTATCATCCGCACATTATCTACCATTTTCAAAATAAATGTACACATTTGGGAATTTCATATATTAAATTTCACTGTCTTTTCTTGAGAAGATATTTACTTTCAAACATAGCCAGCCTCACTGAACACAGTTTTCTAACAAATAATTGTCTCTCATTGACTATAAGCTTGTCACAAAACTTGTCTTCCATTGACACAAAAATTTCTCCAGAAATTAAATAACCACTCCCAATAATAGAAATATTACAAGCCAGTCCATTACATTTTTATTTTATTTAAACATACGGCATTCTATTTATTTGATGAATTTTCTATTGGATAAATTTTAATTTTTTTTATAATTACAGTATGTGATAAATTTATAAATTCAAATATTCATGTATCACTCATGTTTTACTTCAGAAGACTGGCCAGTGTAAGATACACTAAATAAATAGTGGTTTATTTTGTTGTTCCATTATTTACACTCAGATAACACTAAAATCCATTACTGTTTCTTTCATAACATTGTATTAATTCACTTTAAATGTTTCTACTTAGTGAAAACAAGACAAAACAAACTCCAAAAATATAATACCATAAATATTTTAAAAATGTACTCATACCATACAAGTGTTTTTCTGTATTGAAAGAGCAAATGAACACATGAACTAGTGTTCCTACATGAGCTGAAAGATTATTCTGTGAAATAGGTTTTGCAAAGCATAAGACTGCAAATTCTAACCCTGTTGATATAACTTTAATATTAATGGAATTTTAAGTAAAACTGAAATAGAGTCTGTTATTTCGTCAAAAAATTTTCACTCTCTGAATACTTCTTTTCATGACTAGCATAAAATAAACTTTTTAAAAGGTAGAATTATGCAGATCACTATAAAGTGCCAACAGAATAACTGAGGAATGACTGCTTCCAAGATGAATATGCTTGGATTAATCATCTGCCCAGAGAATGTAAAAACAGAAAATTAAATAATGAGTATGATTTCCTCTACATTGACATTTTTAAATTTATTCTGTTTATGTATAAGAAAATATTCAATACTACAGCCAACTTCAAAAGGAAAATAACTATATTTAAGTCTGTTAACAATAAGGACAGTATTTTTTTTTCTAATTTAGAGGGATTTCTGAGAATATCTACTCATTTTTCACTCTCCAAGTGTATCAAACACATAACTGCTTACATATTACCCTGGTCAGGTCATTCATATTATAATCACTATGCTGAGTAATTAACACTTAAAATTAATAAGATTGCTTTCATCAAAAGTAAAACAGTTTTGCTGAAGTCAATAATTCGACTAGGTGTAGAAAGAGGAACAGATTAGACACCAACAAGTGTTGGTATCAAATAGCCGATAGTCTTCAGACTTTACTAGCAGGAATGCTTCTGCTATCACACTCTTTAGAGTACATGTGGGTATGTTGTGAAATATTAGTTTAAGATGTATTAAATTCATAAATTCTGTGAAATATCTTTTAATGATGTGAAGATGAGTTGCGTTTTTTTTTTTTTTTTTTAAATGTTGCTTTTGTTTAGCTCTGTGAAGCTCTGTTACTTTGCCTGCCTAAAACACATGATTGCTCTAATAAAAATTTGAACAGCCAATAGTTAGGCAGGAGAGGAATAGTCTGGGATGTCAGGGAGAGAGAATAAATAGGAGGAGAAATATAGGCTCAAAAAGAAGAGGGAGGAGCGATAATAGGAGGAGAGGAGGTCACGAGGGGCCAGCCATTGAGCCACACAATGTTGGAAGTAAAAAGAGAAGAAAGACATTTAGAATAAAGAAAGGTAAAAAGTCCAGAGGCAAAATGTAGATGAAGTGAAATGGGTTAATTTAAGTTATAAGAGCTGGCTTGAAACAAGCCAAGTTAAGGGCCCAGACATTTAAAGTAAGAATAAGCCGAAGTGTGTTTATTTGGGAGCAGGTAGCAAGCTCCCAAAAAGTTAAAAAAAAAACAAAAAACCTTCATGACTACATGGGTACATAGATTTTCTCAAAAAAAGTACTATATAAAGCTGGATTAAAATGAAATAACAATAACTATGAATGATTATAGGATATATTATATATGCATTATTAAATACTGTTATAAAAATAGATCAATATAACCATAGTATTGATAAAGAGAGTTGTAAATGGATTTTTGAGATCCATTTAAAAAATAGGTATGGAGTTACGGAGGATGAAAGGAGAGTAATAGAAAGAAAAAGGAACTGATCATTTGAGGCAGGGAAAAGTTTACAAAAAAACATGTACAGAAAATAAGGGACTAGACATTTCTAAGCATGTAACAATGTTTGGTGAAATGTATCAATGATTGGTTTATGCAGATATAAATAGAAAACCTACAATTAAACAGCACTCCTACATTTAGAGACTTTTTTTCTAAACAATTATATATTATTTCATTCAAATTTAAGATTGTAATGCAGTATGGTTATAATACCATATTCCTAATGCAGTCAACATGGACTTTTATTTTTCCCAAACTTACTCAAAAGTGTAGGGACTATAGAAAACCTTCAATACAATTGACAGTAATTGACATTTTTGACAGCACAAGAAAAATAGGTGCAGATTTAAATTGAACATGAATTAACCCATACATTTTCTCGTTTCTAGCAGCTTCCACTGGACTTTAAGGTGCTATTACTGAAGGGCAGTGTTCATGGAAAATAAGAACAATAGAAAAATGCTGAATTGCCAAAGGTATAAGAAATCTGTGATTTGTTAAATTTGATTTTATTTGTATTATCTTTCCTATTTTAAATAAGAATAACAACAAATAGAAATTGGTTATATCAAACCTGATCTCATAGTGATTTTTTTCTTTACCAAGCTATACTACTATCAAATAATTTACTATGAGGAACTTATTGGAGTTGGTAAAAGATTGAGCTTCTGTCCTCAGTGAGTAGCTCAGTACTGTGCCAGCAGTCAGAGCTCAGGTTATTATCATCCACTGTGAAGCTCAAGTCATCCAATCATTGACAGAATTATTGCTTGTATTTCTTAAGGTAGACCATAATATAATTCTCCTCTGCTATTTTATTAATGACTATAAATTTACATTCCTACCAGCAGTATGTAAGAATACCCTTTCTTAATGGTATTTATTTATTTGTGGTCATAGTCATTCCATCTGGAATGACATAAGACCTCTGTATGATTTTGATTTGCATCTCCTTTATGGCTAGTGACATGCGTACTTTGTCATACACCCATTTACAACCTGTATATGTATTTTTGAGACATCTCTGTTAAGATCGCTTTTCATTTAAAATTTTTATGACATTGAGTTTTTGAGCTCCTATTGTGGTATGAGTTTTATTTTCTTTCTGTTTGTACATTTTAATTTTTAAAATTGAACACATTTAATAGGTATTTTATGATAAATTATGCATGTATAATGTGGAATCATTAAATCAAGACAATGAGTATTTTGTGCTAGGAATCTTTTTGTCTTGTTTTTTTGAAATATATTAAAAACTTGCCAACTATAATTATTAATTATACATATAGTACTAGAATTTTCATATCTGACTGACATGTGCTTACTTCATTGATCTAGATATCAGCAAATTATTTACAAAAACACAAAAAAAGAAAAAACTTAGGCACATAAAGATGCCAAGAGGCATTCTGGGTAAAATTTTATGAAGCTTGAGTCGTGTACAGGATCTACCTCCTCAGAAAGCATTAAACATAAGACTTAGAGTCTTGAATACTAACTAAATTGGAGTGTAGATAAAGGACAAATTTCTAGGACAAGTCAGAAATACACATTTGGCTGTAAATGTCACTTTTTAAAGGGCATGTACAAACTAAACTACATAATATTTAGAATGTGTAGCACTTCAAATTCAGTATAAAATTTAGTACAATAGTATTGGATGCAATTCAAATTTGGGTGCTAATTTTTATCCAAATATTTATTGATAATTTTCTTCTCCAGAGTTGCACGAGGACTCATGCAGCTCCTAAACTCTTCTTCATTGTTGTATGCTAGTACAAAATACCAATTATTTCTGTTTTGTTGAAATTTTGATGTTATGTAATACCAATTGAGAACACCAAGGATTTTTTTTCTGAAAATACTTGTATTCATAGAGTGGGTCGCTATTAATGAGGGAGAAAGACTGTTGTGCCTCATGCAAACAGAAGCGGGTATCTAGATCTTGTATCTAGGAATAATGTTCCCTAGTAATTTTCATGTCCTGTAGGATCATCAATTTTAAGAGGGAGGAGAAAGAACAGAGATTTAATTCATCAAATGATGATATTTAATATTAAATGTAAAATGAAGTTAGAAATAAAATAAGGTGGACAAACCTTATTGACAGTCTTTGAACCAGTTGTTTCAATGGCTTCCTCTGGCTCCTTTCACATCATTCCAGGTAAATTTTCTGAGACCAATGATAATACTGTTAACATAATGCAAGGCATATCAAAAAACTATTTTTAATTCATAGTCCTTGTGCTTAGCCATTATGTCCTAGATATATCTTTGCAACATGCACTTAAAGGTTTAAATAGAATACACTTATTGATGGACATAATCTAAAGATACTTTTGTCTTAACTTGTGTAATTAGGTAGAATAGTATTAAGGCTATATTAGTCAACAGTTTACAAAACTAAGGATGGAAATTTCTAAGCACTGATTACTGGTTAGAAGAAAGAGCACCAAGCCATGACTCTGGAAGGAGACATCCTAAATTTACTGATTTGTCAAATTCTGTTTTCAGAAAACATAAATTCTGTAAGTTAAGTGTTTAGTAGTGGGATTTACCATAAGGATAATATCCTTTATTGCAAGAGTTGATCCAAATGGGCCTTTTGATATCCTGTACAGAGCAGCACCACTTAGGAAAAAAATCTGTTATCAACATTTCGAAATAGTGTAAAACCATTCAAACTTCAGATATGGGCAATCTCATCAATGAAGGTGTGCTCTAACCTGATGTAAGTTCTGCCTATCTTCTGTACTTTGCAGTGCATGTACCCTCTGAATTCTTTCCTTAGAAAGGAGAGGGTGCCAAAGAATAAGAAGCATTGATGCTGAGATTCCAGTGACAGCATGTATACATGTATATATGTATGTACATGTATATGAATTTTAATGCATATATTATGTATACATAAGCACAACACATATACATATATATTTACACTGCACACACATATCATACATGTACATGCATAATACACTTATATTCACATAAACACACAATATACATATATGTATGTGAACAATACATATAAATACAAATGTGTAATACATATATGTATACAAATATGTGCACACACACACATATATATGGGAGAGAGAGTACTGAAGAACTTTAAAAAAAAATACTTTGTGATATTTGTTATCTTTAAGGATGATTTTTTTCCTTTTTAAGGATGGAGATTTTGTAAAAATATTTGAAGCTTTCACACCAAAAACAACCGCTACAAGAGCTTGCTATTGTAGTAGAAAAAGAAGGTCTCAATGTACAAAAACAAACAAAAATATTTTTAGACAAATGACTATTATCTATATCCTGAGACTTTGATTAGGTTTTATTTGAAAATTCTTATCTTTTCAACAACTTGTTTGTATTTCAAGCTATATTACACATCTCATGAAGGCTCTTGTAAATTTTCTTATTAATCTATGCCATCTAGAACTTACTTTAATCTATTAAGAATTTATGATTTGTAACACATGAAATCTCATATAATTTTGAGCTAAAAGAAAACCTATAACCTTCTCAATGCAAAACTTAAGGGAGAAAAATCTAGGCAGAAGACTGCTTATATAGCTCAGTGGTAGAGGGGACATACTCTCCTTGGAGAGGACCAGGATTAGGTTTAATAGCATCACTGAGGGAGCCCACAACCACAGGTTCCTCCAGTTCAGGGAATCCTATGTCATCTTCTGGCTGCTTTGCCATCGCAGTGCTTCATTCAACTCATGCACATAAATCCATGCAGGGACATACATATAAAAATAAAGAACAATGGCACTGAGGGAACCAGCAGGAGACCAAACAAGGCCCTCTGATTGTGGGTGTCAGTTGTAAGTCTGAGGCAGACTGTGTTTCTCCTGGCAATGAGACCAGGATTTAACCCCACTGCTTGTTCTAGCTTTTTGGAACCCATTCTCCTTGTAGGGATACCTTGCTCAACCTATTTATAGTGGGAAAGGTCTTGGTGCTGCCTCAAAGAAATGTGCTAGACTTTGTTGACTCCCCGTGGGAGCCTTACCCTCTCTGAGGAGTGTATGGGGAGTGGGATAGGGTGTGGGAGGGGGGAAGGTGGAAGAAGCAGAAGAAGGGGAGGGAATGAAAAAATGGATTTGACATATAAAATGAGAAAAGATAGCTTTTTTAAAAAAAATAAAAATTAAAAAACTAAAGTGGCAAAAAAATCTTTAAAAATAAAAGTAACTCAGCAATTTTCAAGGACATTTTGACTACAGGAAGGATCTGTTAAAATAAGAACATCAATGCATTATTTCCAAAAGGAGATGAAAACTTGAATTAACTAATATAGATGGGTCTAACAATCATAACTCTATAACAAATTAGCAAATTTGTTTCTAGAGTATATAACCCTATTTCACTCTCTATATATGTGCTGGAAGCAGAAACCAACTAGAACTCATAAAGTAAGTATCAGCTTTTGATGGGAGCTTATAAGGAAAAATGAATATAAAACCTGCTTATCTTCAAAAGTTGCATTTTTAGTGATGAGTAATGATTCTAGGGTATTGATATTTACTCAGAGTGTAGAAGCTTCAAGGGGCAAGGACACACAGCAGCAAAGCCAATAAAATGCTAATTGTTACTAAATTTAATTATTAAGTCATTAAAAACAATAATTTTCCCTGATTTTGAAATCTGCATTATAATCCCAGCTTGGTGAAAATCAGTCATATTAGCATATTATAGATGGTTTGAACTTCCAATTATGAAAGGCTCAGAAGACAGCTAATGGCTCACATCATATGAATTTGTACAGCAAATTAAATATAATACTTAATGAAGCATAGAGGCTATTAGTGTCATTACCTATAAACATTGGCAAAATAATTGAAAAAAGAGGATTAATATGTGTTGCTCCAAATTCTCAAGTGACATCTAGCAAGGTCAACCAGAACAGATGAGGAAATATTAGAGCATTTTGAACAGATGGCAACAGTGTTTGATATTAATCAGTAATGATCCTTATACAGGAATATGGTTCTATTTAGACTGGGACATTTGTTGAAAAACAATATATATCCAAAGGTTATCATGAGTTATTTCAGTGTTCACCTGTAAAATGGACACAATGTCTTTAAATACATATATTCTGAATATTTTATGCCTTTGGGTAATAAAAGAAGCCAAAATGAGTAATACTTGTTAGAATATGAGTACTAGTTGAGGCAAACCTCAACTATAATATTATCCTATACCTAATACTCATTCAATAAAAGTTAAGGCCGTGTTAATAGACCATTTTTATTTAATGATGTTGGTACCTTTTATAACATAATGAAAATAAGACTGAAAAAAGACATTATAAAATATTATTTATTAAATCAATAAATGTATTTCATTTCATATTAGTATTATAGTAATTGATAATAGTGATCAGTATATATAAGATAGATGAATATACAGATATACAGATAGATTGTATTAGATTAATCTTTACGATTTAACATTGAAAATACTCAACATTTAATGACATTCTCTCTGAAACCAAAATGAAGTGATTCAGGGCCATGTAAATATAGATCTTAGTAAAGACCTCTTTCTTTTAACTTCTTACCTCCAATCTTTCAAATACAAAATGATACTTAAAAGCAGTCACATATTTCTTTTTAACAGAGAAGGAATACAGTACTGCCTACCAGTATTATTATTGTTATACATTATTCCATTTTGCTTCTACTTAGATAAAAGAAATTTATTTTGTATACATTCCTCTGGATCCCCATAAATTGAAGTGCATATTATTGGCCAAATTTCAAGGCACAGACTTTGTTTCATTATTTTCAAGTAAAAAAGAATGTAATATAACTATTCAGTAATGCATGCTTAGGTTTATTATTCTTATATTTGGTAATAAACACAATGAATAACTGTGGTTATATAGAACACTTTTAAAAATCAGATATATAAAGAGAAGACATACTCAAGAGACTCAAACTCTTCCTGTTTCAATTTTTTTTAATTTGTTATTTGCCATAACATAGCAAGTAATAATGTCAAGGTTGATAAAACCACGTTATTTCCACCTTCTTCAAAAGTAATTTGAATAAGTCCTTTGAGTTTAGCTCAGATTTAACAGATAGAAACACATAATATGGTATTTGACAAATTCATCCTAAGTGAAGACATAAGTTGTTTTATCTACCTTTCAGGTGAGCCTATGATGAATAGATGTCTTTTCCTCGTTAATAAGGTCATGACTCTCATAGAATCTAGAAAAGGCCACACCTTTTCATGGCTCAGTGACTGGCTGAGCAACTGAATAAAATGCGCTCCAGCACCCTCTAAACAATCATTTTAGTTTGCTGTCGCTCATTTTATATAACTAGTCCTTGTCTTAAACTTATTTAGTCTCTCTTCTTATCATAAATATAACCCCAGCAGCACAGACACTAATAGAAACAATGAAAGGGACCTCCTAAAACTGAAAAACTTCTGTAAAGCAAAGGACACGATCAACAGGACGAAACGACAGCCTACAGATGGGAAAAGATCTTCACTAACCCCACATCAGGCAGAGGTCTGATGTCCAAAATATACAAAGAAATCAAGAAATTGGTCATCAAAAGAACAAATAATCCAAAAAAAAAATGGAGTATAGACCTAAACAGAGAACTCTCAGCAGAGGAATGTTCAACATTCTTAGTCTTCAGAGAAATGCAAATCAAAACAACTCTGAGATTCCATCTTACACTTGTAAGAATGGCCAAGATCAAAAACACTGATGACAACTTATGCTTGAAAAGTTATGGGGAAAAAGGGAACACTTCTGCATTGTTGGTGGGAATGCAAGCTGGTACAGCCCACTTGGATGTCAGTGTGGTGATTTCTCAGAAAAATAAAAAACAACCTTCCTCAAGACCAGTAATACCACTTTGAGTATATACACAAAGAATGCTCAATCATACCACAAGGACACTGCTCAGCTATGTTCATAGCAGCATGATTTGTCATAGCCAGAACCTGGAAACAACCTAAATGCCCCTCAACCAAAGAATGAAGAAGGAAAATGTTACATTTATACAATGGAGAAAAAAATTTTCTAAACTTTTATCTGTATCTTCTTTCATGTGTGTGTGCATATGCTTGCTTAAGAAAATGTGAAAGCAAAGACTGCTGGTAGAAAATTTGAGAAAAATATTAAGTTATTATATTTCATCTACTTTCAGGAACCTTTGGTCATAGGATCTAGAAAAGAATACACATACTACTGTGATTCTGCTAAATGAAAACAGTATTAAACAGAGTCCTAGTGACTTGTCCTTACTCCTATAAATTAATTCATCTCTCAACATTCATCAGGGAGGATTTTCTTTGTAGGAGATGCTAATAAACATAGAGAACCTCCCCTTGGCTTTTGTCTAGAGAATAAGAGAATGCTGAGTTTCCAGTCCTTTCCCACATCACGAGGCTAAAATATCTGTGTGGCCAAGGTTGAGAAAACACTGTAAGAGGCAGAAAAGTGAATAATCAAGGGAGACTGTGCCCTTCTCTCAAGATAGATCAAATAAAGAAGGGAGGAAGACATGACTGGGGAAAGTCAGTGCTGAAACTTGGAGGCAGGAAAAACTGCAAAGGCCACTGAGGTGTCTTGGTCATTGACTTACTCCACATATATTGCCCAGGCTGCTTTTGTATAGAACTCAGAATTACCAACCTGGAGATGGGACCACACACTATTAACTGGGATCTCCCTATCATTCACCAATTAAGAAAATGTCCTACAAGCACGGACTTACAGTTTCAGTACATCATGTGGGATAACATGGCAGCCTGCAGTCAGGCATGGTGCTGGAGATGGAGCTCAGAGTTGAACATCTTGATCTGCAGGCAGCAGGAAGTAAACTTATTTGAGCTTCTGAGACCTCACAGCCCACTCCCACAGTGAAACACTTTCTCCAGCAAGGCCACACCTACTCTAATAAGGCCACACCTTCAGTAGGCTACTAGTCCAATATGTAACACCTAATAGTGTTACTCCCTATTGGCCACGTATTCCAACACATGAATCTTGGGGGGCATTTCTATTCAAGCCACCACAAAATATATATATAAATACATACAATGAGTAAAAGTGGAAGTATTCTGTAATGTAAGGACAGTAGCCCAACTAGATACCACATACTGGGAAGTAAAGTCCTTGTGATTTTTTTTAATCAGTGGGTTCCCAAAGGCATCCAAACTTTACAGACCATTGAAATTGCTTTTGTTTAGTCTTAAGAACTATATAGTAAGATTCTTTTGCTGATGGTATCTTATATTCCAGTCATAAACATAACTCTAAACTTTATCTGACACATCTTTTGTTCTGGTACTTTTAAAGTTTTAAAAAAATTTGGTATAATGTATGGTTTTTTTTTTTTTTTTTTTTTGGTTTTTTTTTTTTGGTTTTTCGAGACAGGGTTTCCCTGTGGCTTTGGAGCCTGTCCTGGAACTAGCTCTGTAGACCAGGCTGGTCTCGAACTCACAGAGATCCGCCTGCCTCTGCCTCCCGAGTGCTGGGATTAAAGGCGTGCGCCACGATCGCCCGGCTGTATGGTTTTATTTTAATGAAAATACTGTTTCACAGTATGTAATCTTTGACATTTCTATCAATATTTGGAGTTCTTTTTCTTCATGATTTTTAAGATAAAAATATCTTATTTCACTCCTTATATACAGGATTTCCCTTAGAGAAATAAACATTAACTAAAAAAATGTATTTTCTGGATATTTTATAGAAAAGCACAAGTTAATAGTATGCATCCATACTTGTATATGTCAGTATTACATGAAATTAATATATATGTATTGTTCTTCAATTAATTTATAGCACTTAATAAAGTATTGTGAGCCTTTGTGTAGGTAATATCTACAAAAATCGTAAAATATTTTGCAAAATTAAAGCCTGATATTATATACTAAATAGATGTTAAAATTATTTTAAGTATTCTTTTATCATGATTCATGTGATTTATAGTTGATTATGAGATTTTAAATTATAATTAGCGTTCAGTTCCTAATTTTTATAAGACCCTTTCCATAATTGAGTTCTCAAAGAATTATTTTTTGGACTTCTCTTATTTCATGCTTTTAATGAAGTGGCTACTGTGTTCTCATTCATCTTTGAATATGAGGTTTAATGAGAAATTAGGATTTCTACTTTAAATTCAACTAGGATTTCCTTTTTTGAACCAATTTTAGTAGGTGTTCGAAATATTCCTTACATAGGGTTCTTAGAAACTCTATACTAGAAGAGAGATGGAGTCTCATATAAATTATTTACATAATAGCTTTAAAGACTTGGGAAAATAAATGAGAAAGAAATAATATCTTGACTATAGCTCTTTACAAGGATTCAAATTAGCTAGGTCAAAAGAAACAGAAGGAAACTTCTAGACTAGGCTGGGCATAGACATGATGTTCAGTGGACAATGTATTTCAGCTTTCAAGTGCTTTACAGGCATGTGTGATATATATCCATCTACATCTTGAACTGTGTAAGTTATAACAGACCTCAATAGCTATCATATCCTCATTATACAAGCATTCAAAATGTATTTCTTCTAACTTTATTGAACTTCTTGTTGCAGCTCTTTTCTGTACAATATCATGCTGTAGCCTGTTTGAGACATTGACTGTATGTACCATTGACAAATGTTTGTGTGTGCTAATTTTTCTTAACTCTTGACCATGGCCAGTATCTATATTTAAATTTCATGAGATAAGTTTAATCAACTCAAAATTTGAAATGCATGGTTAGAAATGGCACAAGACACCTACCATGAATACCATGTGTTAGCTTGTTCCATTTAAAACATTTTCACTCATATTCTTTTTATTTCAAATATGTAAAATAATACAACCATTTAGCCCTTTATGTCTTAATTACTTTCCTTCAGTTTTGAAACAAGAAAAATAATTTAGCTCAGTCCTTTTTTTCTTCTGATTTCTAAAAGTAGTGTATTTACAAAGCAGAAAATATGTGCATTAAAGGAAAATAATTTAATTTTAAATTCAATTGTAAATTACAGTACTGTATTAGTTACATAATTAATTTCCAACAAATTTGTCCATATATCTTACTTTCAAGATTTTCTATCAAAATAGTCTCATTAAAATGATACAGTAATGAGAAAGTGCCATTTAATTTGCCTCACATTGTTCTTCATTTTGGTTTGGATTTTTTTCTTATAACTTTAAAACAATTATTTCAGATGGGAAAAAAACAGTTTTTAGGTTTGTATAATTGCACAGATGTTAATCTGTTAACTTGAAAGAATATAATAGCAGGAGTGTCAGTTTTTCTTTAAAGTAGAAATGGAAGAACATGACTCTATTACATTATTTCTTGGTTTATTATTCCTCTAAATCCATTTAAAAATTACATTCATCAAGCTTAATAAAAAAATGGGGTACAGAATTATTTTTAAGCTTCTGATATTTGCATCAGTAAGGTAGAAAACTAATTAGTAGTTGGAAAAATTGGTAATGTGTGTCATAAAATTAATTGCAGACACCTTGCATCTTTTTATTATCTTATATAAATTTAAAGTAAGAAAATCAAGCTCGAATAAATTAGTTGTATTTACTCAAGTACCTTCAATGTATCCTTATCAGTTGAGCTTTCAATTTTGAGAGCATTTAAGAAAGTTTAGCTGTGAAGCCATCAGAAAGATGGCTCCAAACCTCAGTCCTTATTTAGAAATGAGTAAAACTGTGATGGGTTCACCCACTGAAACAGTCTACCTGAGCAAATGGGAGCTCACCAACTCTAGCCCGATTGGGAAGGAACAAGCATAGGACCAAACTAGTCCCTCTGAATGTAGTTGACAGTTGCATGGCTGGGGCACACCAGAGAGGCCACTGGCAGTGGCACCAGCATTTATCCCTACTGCATGGACTGGCTTTTTGGGAACCTCGTCTCTTTGTATGTATACCTTGCTCAGCCTAGATATAGTAGGGAAGGCCTTGGACCTTCCACAAAGCAATGTGCCTTATACTCTCTGAGGATTGGAGGGGGATAGTGTGGAAGGGTGTGTGAAGGCAATGGGAGGAAGGGAGGGAATGGGAACTTGGATTGATATTTTTTAAAAATCTAATAAATTAAAACATAAAGAAATTAGTAAATTAACTTGCCTGTCACCTCAGACTTTCTGGAAGTTTTATATTTTAGAGGAAGCAGTACATAGTATATAACTGTGTTAAAGAGAGCCCATCAACCCTTGTCTGCATTCACTGACATATTTTATAAATTATTTTTTGTGTTAGTTCACTCTATAGAATCCTATTCTGTAAAACCGAATAATCTGTTCACAAAATTATATCTATTTTCACAATATGATTATTACTTTAAATAATATTAATTCAAATGTGCTGAGTGGTATAGCCCTCTAAAATTGGTTGTTAACAAATTTTCCCCACTTCTTTCCATCACTGAGTTCTTATAGATAATTCTTAGGATACCCTAATCTCACATTTTTAATAATGTGGCTAATATGTGACCTTGATCATTCTTGACTGTGAGGTACAAAGACAAACCAAGATTTCCCTGGAATGCAGTGACTAATATCTTCAAAAGGAAGCCAGGATTACCCAGGACATAACTTTTGAATTCTAAGAATTCAAGGTCACTCTGCATAAGCTTGGATTCTTATCTGAGGCTTACTCAAACTTTCTGAATTGGTAAAACTGAGCTGTTAATGTCACAAAACAGATTTCCTCATGTGATTTACTATACTTTAACTTCTGTTTCAAACTAAGAATACCAAGAGGACAATTTCTTCCGCAGTGTCCATCTGGAAAATGTTCAAGTCATAAAAGCCAGACATGAAAATGCAGGAGGGTGGGCTCAGAAGGAAGTCAGAGCACAAACTGATCTAAAAACTTCCTAAATGTTTGTTTTAATTCGCTTAAAAAAAAGCTACTTTATTTCTTTTCAGAAGTTTATTGATTTATGTTATTTGTTCCTTTTCTTTTGTTGTTTTTTAAGATGTTTTTGTTTTGGCTTGGAAAGATGGTTCAGAAGTTAAGAGCAGTGACTGACTGTTCTTTCACACGACCTTGGTTCAATTCCCAGTACCCACATGGCAGTTTACAACTGTCTGTAACTCCAGTTTCTGAAGACTTACACAGACGTACATTCAAGCAAAACACCAGGCACATGAAATAAGAATAAATAAATTTTTTACAAAACAAATATTTAATTTTGCTTCATGTGAGTATGGGGCGTCAAATTTTTTCCTTTTATCATTTTGTGATAAAGAAGAAGCTTGGGCCTTAAGGTTTGGCAGCAGAGATGTTTATTCACTGAGTGAATCACAAAGAGTCCACACTCATCAACCCACACCCACATCCCTGTTTTAAATATTGGAAGTTTATTTAGTTCAATATAACTCCACAGTTGATAATTTCATTGTGTATGAGATTAATTGCTACTACAATTATCCTCCTACCATCCCTCATCCTCTCCCAACCTTGTTAAAACCCTTATTCACTGCAATTTCACATTCACATTTATTTGGCCCCCAGAATTTAACACAGACTGCCGTGTGAGAATGGTGAGGAGCTATCCCTGGTGTGCAGATGCCTCACCAGTGTTTAGAACACTGAAGGCCAGACTCCTCTGCCAGCAACTCTCCAGGGGAGAGCAGAGCTCATCGAATACAAACAGGCTCAGTCTGTGTAAGCACACTGAAGTAAATCTCAGCCTCTCTGAGCTCATGATAGCAATCTCAATGTCATATTGAAAACGCAGTGTTTCTTCCTAGGTAGAAATCCTTTCTATCTTTTATTTCTGCTTCCTTCTTTGTGATTTTCCTTAATACATTATATCCCAATTGCAGTTTTGCCTTCCTCCACTCTTCTTGGTCTTCCCCGATGCCTTGCTCTTCTGCAGATCTGCTTCTCCTCTATTATCTTTAAAAGAAAGGAGCAGGCCTTCCATATATCCACTGAACATGGATTAAAGAGACTAAAGGCCTTATATTCATAAATCATTCATTTTCCTTTACTATAAAAGAGAATCCTTCTCTAATCAAAATTGAGCTTGGCACTTGTTTATTGTTATCAAACATAAACATTGGGAAGGTTGCTTTGCACAACATGCATTTAGAAAAACATTAGTAATACTTCTTCCCAGGGATATCTGCTGAGCGTGTTCCAAACAGACAAGAAGCCTTATCATAATCATTCATAACCATTCCCTATAAAAGATAGTCCTTCTTTAATCAAGGCTAGCATTGCACTTATTTACTGTTATCAAGCATAAACATTTAAAAGATTTTAGACCACATACATTTAGAAAAACATTAGCAAATGAACATCCCTAGTAGAAGTTCTGGAAGGTGTCTATCCTCCACAGACATAGTGTATTTAATTATTCTTCTATTTATTTTGATTGTGGAGGTTTTATTAAGCTAAGGATTTCCAAAATTGTAAAGATCTCTTTAAAAGAAATAAAGGTCTCACAATCCTGTGATTCAAGGTAACTTTCAGCATAACTAAAACTAAGTATAGATGAACATTCCAAAATGATATTATATAGCATCAAGTCTCTAGTCCATAATACATTCTACTTTGGCTTAATAACCAATGTGAAACCATGACCACATGATAATGTTCTTTTTCAAAATAAAGACATATGCATGATCTAATATTTTAGAGAGTGCACTTGATATCACAAATAAATATTTTATATAAAATATATTTTTATGTCTCAGAAAGAAAATGAATATGATGTCAAATAGATGCTGCATGGAAAGTATTTTCATTGAAAGGAATTTGAGGTAAATATATGAATACAGCACAACAACCACTTAGCATTAACTAACAATACATAAAAAGATTCTGAATGGATCAGTGCCATGTAGATCTTTAGCGGTAGATCTTTCTCACATCTGAGTTATGTGAAGCATCATGGGAAAACTGGACAGAAGTATTTCTGGAATTACTTGTAGTAACTGGCACAGGCGGCCTTAAAGGTGCAGAGAGCACACTGAAGTTACTTACGTCTCGTGTGAGAAGGAAAACCGTTCTCCTGTGATAATGAAGCCAATTCACAGACACATTTTATACCAGTCACTGAAACATTCAGTATTAGGAAACAGTTTCAACAATGAACACTATGCAGAAACTTTAGCATATTCTGCTGAAAGTCTAGGTGGTTAACACTAATTCATCATACATAAACATATGTGATGTACTATTACATGAGCAGTTATTTCAAAAGACATTGAAAATTTACCATGGGAAAAATACAGTTCAGGAGCAAAAAAAAAAAAAGTATGTTAATTTTGTTCCATCAGTGACAACAGAGAACCACATAATATTGCTGACTCATAGTACCTCAAGTTATAAAATAGGTATTTTAAATATCATAAACTTTATATAACTAATATTGACTGGAGTGTGTGTGTGTGTGTGTGTGTGTGTGTGTGTGTGTGTGTGTGCAGAAAAAGGAACAGTATGGAGATTCTTACATGAAGATGGGTGATTGACATGTTGAATTGGTATGCTGTCTTTCCAATGACCTAGGATCTTAGTTAACATTAACTAACTCTAACATTAACAATGCTTAATACAATCAGTATTCTGATCAAAACTCCCATATGGTGAGATGAACATCAGAGGTGAGATGAATTTTGCCATTAAAGTAACACTTTATTAAATTATGTATTTTATTAACTCTTCATTCTAAAAGTTCCATGTTATATATTAGAAAATACCTGCTTTATGCGTAATTAAAACTAATAACAAAGGTCATATAAATCCTATAGATTCAAAGAGTTGGAGCAAAATAGATCCATGCTTCAAATCCAAGATATTTGACTTTAGATACTGTACGTTTAGCTACTGCTTAAGTGCTAATTCTTATGCTGACTATCTTTTTCAGTATTTTTGTGTTTAGTACCAAAGTGTCTAATTCATTATACTGTTAATGATTAAATGAGTGAATGTTTATAAAATTGCTTGCTATCAAACCTGGATTGTAATTAATTTTCAATAGGTATTAGTTATTACATAATTTTTATATGTTAAAATTAGTTATTATACAGTAACTTTTACTAATATTTCATTTTAGTCACTAAATTTTCAAACCACCACAATTGTGAATTTTGTCACATCTGTTTTCTTTTTCTTTGTTTTTTTTACACTTGAAAAATAATATCCACACTTTCCCAATTTGCCAGTCTTTTCTGTAATGAACAGTGCCAAATGAGACTGAGAGCCTAGTGTGGTAGCAGAAGGTGTAGAGACTAAGGCATGTCAGTAATTCAGGTAAATTTAAGGAATAAAGTCTGTAATTTTTAAAATGAAAGTATATATCAGAGTAGGAAAAACACGGTATTACAATTAAAAAACAGAAGTTCTACGTACATAATTGTATGGAGTGGAATAGTTAACATGAGTGCTATTTCTTTTTTAGCAACTTAACATCTGTCCTATATTCACTTGAAGGGGTATTTTGTCACCCAGCTTGCTTGCTCATCTGTCCCAATAAGTAGGATTGTATTAAAAAACTGACTTGTTCACTAGAGGAAAGAAATGTCTGTTCAAAACTCTCCAATTCTTAAGCCCAAAGTGACTGTTATTTTTATCAAGATGTAACAAGTGAAAAGCCAAGTTAATAGCTACAGTAGAAAAATCAGGATTGGCACATACTAAAATGTCAATCTTATACCCAGAGTATTAGAATTACTTTCTTTTGATTGCTTCTAAGGAAACCTGTTTCTTATTAACACCCTGAGGCCATCTGCCTGACATTTTCATTTGTATTTCTACCCTAAGCTATAAACTGGAGAATGAGAAGAAAACATTAATAAAACAATCATTTAAAGTTGTGATGCATTGATGAAATGTCAAGAGGAAGAATCTACCCTTGGAGTCTGTGTGAAGGGTTTAGTTCAATGACACATAGTCAGGGAACAAGAAAAGACAACATGGGAACAAAAAGAGAAAAATTAATTCAGAAATTCACCTAAACATTTTCCCTTTCTTTTCAGGAAGAGCCAGGCATTTAAACAAAGGAATAAATATAAATGTGAACAAAGTAAGATTTACGAATCCATGCTTCTTCATGCTCAGTTTGTGAACCAGAGGTTTCCAAAACTAAGCTGTCTTTTGAGGAAAAATAAAATATTTAAGAATCTTTAATCATCCTCGTTTTTATTTACAGATAATATCAAGATGTGTAAATAGATAATTATTGTAATATTATTTTGGTTAACAGTTTAGATTAATTTTTAAATTCTCTATAAAGCTCTGTAAACTGTATGCATTAACACTAGCAAAATTATATTACATAAACTTAGAATTGGGATTACTACAAATATGTAACATACATTCTGATGAAAGCAATCCAAACAATACACTTACCAAGTAATAAGATAACATTAGTAGGCCAAATGGATCTCCAAAAATCTGTATCTCCCTGTAGTTTGTAAGCTGAAGTTCATTTTAATAATTTACATTGAAACAAGATGTGACTACATTGGTTACCAAATCGTAGAGTTTAGACAAAGGCTGCTCATTTGTTTCCCAAACACCCAGACCCAGATAACACAGAAAGTATATTAATTACAATGCTATTTGGCCAGTAGCTTAGGCTTCTTAACTAACTCTTACATCTTTTTTTTTTTTATTAAAAATTTCTGCCTCCTTCCCACCTTCTACAGAACCCGAGATTGATTAACCCAATGTTTTAGCCAAGGCTCGTGATTTACTGGAAAGGTTCTGGCAGGTGGGTCTCTTTTCCCCTTCAGTGGCTACATGGCATCTCTTTGACTCTGCCTACTTTCTCCTCTATTTCTACTTGGAAATCTTGCCTTGCTCTATTCTGCCCTGCCATAGGCCATTCATTATCAAAGCATTTGTTCATTAATCAATGGCAACACAACCACTGGTAACCAAAAATATTCACAGCATACAGAGGGGAATCAATAAAGCAAGTCTCCAGACTGGTACTTACAGATATGCTTCAACAACTTAAATATCTGAAGAATCATAAATATTTAAAATTAGAATCTATGTTTGTTTCCTTTTTCTTTTACTTATTTAGTATAAGATCTTTTTTTCCGAATACTAGGTATTTAATTATTGGCTAGTTGTTGCCAACTGATCTTTAACACTTTTTTTTTTCAGAATTCCAAGAAATTTAGTGGAAAATACCTATGGGTTTCTCAGAAAAAAATGTACAGAGAAAACGAGATCATAAGAGAACTGGTATTTCTTACAACAAGCAAATGTGATTCTAAAAGTTTAATAAATAATTTCTTTTTAGACTAATAAATTAAATGCAAAATTTAAAGACTGGAAAATGATCTGTTAAAGTTCATTATGGGAAAGATAGACAATGGTAACAGATGCATAAACAGAAGAGTAATAGATGACACACATCTGAAACAATTTTTATTGCTTAATTAATCTAGCAAACGTCACAGTTAATTTTAGTTATTTCCATTTTAGCTTTGTGTAATGGAATGTACTTTTATAGTAATATTACTGATACTTCTATTAAAAATACAGTTTGATTTTATTATATAATAGTTTCAGTTAGTAACCACCAAGTAAGTTATTATATAATGGTTTTAATTGGTAACAGCCAAAACGGTTGTATTTGCCTTTATATTGTTGATTATGTATGAGAAGTTCTTTATAACATAGTGGTGTGGGACCATGGTCTGTATTCTATCAATCATATTAAATAAACACTGATTGGCCAGTAGCCAAGCAGGAAGTATATGCAGGACAATCAGACAGGAAGTAAAGGTGGGTCAATGAGAACAGGAGAATTCTGGGAAGAGGATGCAGTCCAGGCCCAGCCACAGAAGAAGCAAGATGTGACTGCCTCACTGCAAAAGACACTGAGCCACATGGCTAACATAGACAGGAATAATGGGCTCATATATGTTGTAAGAATTAATATAAAGTCTGAGCTAATGGGCCAATCAGTTTATTGTTAATGTAGACCTCTGTGTGATTTCTTTGGGACTATTGATTGTGGAAACCAGGCAATACAGAAACCCCAGTCAACAATATAGATATGAAACCTTAGTCTAAAAATCTTTTTAATTACAATAGCCTTTTAACTGTAGAAAAACGCTTGTCTTCCTTTATTAAAAATAGTGCATAATTTGATTTTGCAAAATCAAATTGTAAACACTGAAAACACCTACTAGGGAAATGTCACGTAATATAGAAACAAAAATACATAATTGATATAGCTATGACCAGAAACATTCTATCTAAATCTTTGTGCATACCTTATGAAATAAGCATCTTTTCAGTATAAGGATGATTTATTTATGTGAGGAAGGTCATGAAACTTTCTATATTATGTTAGAGGACTCCTTGACCCAGAACAATTCACTTCTGTATACAAGGATACAATAACTTTATTTATCCTTGCAGTAATCACTAGAATGAATCACAAAAGATTAATTCAAAAGGCCATGGAGCATAAGAAAGCTCTTTGTTAAAGGGTTTATTTCAGTACTGTTTACTTTCTGCTGACCCCTTATAAACCTCACAAGCTTTTTAAATCTTCTTTTCCTCCACTCATTCCTTGCTTTATATAGTAGAATATTTAAGAGGAAATAGATGGCTATTTTCCACTGGCTTTAATAAAGACAAGAATGAACAAGCTAAGAAATAGAAATGAATGCCCACCTTTTTGTAATTAAGTTGTTTTTTTTTATTTTGAGATTTTTTTGGATTAAGAAATTGCTCTTAGAAAAGGGATAAATGGAGAGAAACAGACTACTTCTCAGCACCTGAGAAGTTCAGTGCTGGTCCTTAGTTCTTCTCTTATCACTATGAAAAATGCCCGAAACAAACAGCTAAAGAAAGGAAGAAGTAATTTTAGATCATTCAGAATTATTTTCATAACAAGACTGAGTTGATCCATTTATAGAAGAGGAGTATGGGATGAGAGTTGTTCATATGGTAGAAGATAAGAAGAAACTTGATCAGTAAACAGGGCTGTGTGTGATAATCAAAGGTCAGATCTTTAGGATAAACTTCGACCTGACACAGATTTCAAAATAGAAATACAGTCTGGGATCAAAGAGCACCAAATGTGAGCTTGTGTAGATGCACAGACTCTTGCAGAGACAGAGTCTTTCCACTATCCCAGTTGCATTAATCCGTGTACTCTAAGCTTTAAAAACTTGATGTATGATTTCCCTCTGTATGTTGTGAATGTGTTTTGTTACCTGCTCCTTGTCAGAAAAGGTTTACAGATATGGAATAAATATAAATTTAGACAAAAATAAACTTCTGAACTCATCACAGTGTATTTAAAAGATATACAGAGGCTTCAGAGAGATAGGAAAAAGAGTATAAACAGTTTATAAAAAGATGTAAAGTCTTTAAAGAGTCAGTAAAAGTAATACCAAAGAGTTCAGACAGTCATAGATTAAAGGAGTAAAGAAAAATAAGTCTATTGATACAAATTTAAGGCCAATATTTTTATGTATTTTTTATCTTGTTTAAGGTACTGTATTTGTATAACTTATTTAAAATGTAAGGTTAAGAAATACAGATTAATGGATAGTCATTTACAATAGTCAAACTTGTAGTCATGTTAGGTTTTCTACATGTATAGAGATATATTTCAGATGGAGAAGTATTCTTCAAATTTTTCAAAGATGTACAGTATTACAATATTTTAATATTGTATTAAAATATTTTAAGACCTTAAATTTTTCTCAACAGTGAGACATGTCTGCTTCTGGCAGTACCAATTACTTCAGAGAGGTTGATGAGCATTGAGGAAACTCATTATGAAATTTGCCTTCAATGTGCCAAGGCTAGCCATTTGGGCAAGAAACTGCTCTTGTCTGGACTGTTTAATGCTATGTTGCATCAACTGGACATGCAGGACACCCAGAAAAGTAATTGCTAAACTTTCCAAAATATGGGATGGCCTTTCAAGGTTCCTGCTTCACAGAAGAAACTACAGCATTATGCAGTACACAGAAGAAAGCAACTGATGAACAGATTTTCTGCTTCATGAAAGAGTCTACTGAATACTATGGGCATGTAGGCTGAAGATGGAAGCCCCAATGTTACAGAAGAAATTTGGGTGTCTGTACAGATGTTTCAGCCAATTTTAGAGTTTTCAAAGTTGCTAACAATGCACTTCCTGTTTACTTAGGTAATATATCCTTCTGAAATCTGTGATGGAATTAAGAAGGATAGTTATAATTATAAAAGATAGATAAGATATAAAACTTTAGACTCACAAAAGATAGATGTTAGAGTACTTTACTTAATTTGCCATGTATAAATAGATTAAATATTGTAACAATAATTCTTGTTTGATAATTTTTTGTTGTATGTAATCTTGCTATATTAAAGTTAAAACCTTCCTTTTTAATAAGACAGAAAAGGGGAGGTTATGTGGTATTCCCCTTTGCGTTCTGTGAATGTGTTTTGCTACCAATGGTTAATAAAGAATCTGTTTTGGGCCTATGGCATGGAAGATTAGAGCAAGGCAGGAATTCCAAGCAGAGATAGAGGAGAAAAGAAGAGAGAGTCAGAGTGATACCATGTAGCTGTCAAAGGAGACTGATGCCAGATGCCAGTCAACCAGAATCTTACAGGTAGGCCACAACCTCATGGCGATTCACAATTTAATAGAAATGGGCTAACTTAAGATCTAAGAGTTAATTATAAATATGCCTAAGCTGTTGGCCAAACAGTGTTAACATAGTTTCTGTGTGATTATTTGGGTCTGAGTAGTCAGGAAACAAACAGCTTTAGTCTACAAATACCCATAGGTCATCACACATCATGTGCCTTCGCAATCTCTCACTTCTTGCTTAGTATTTTTACCTTTTCAGCTCATCAAGTTTGTCACTGACATAGACTCCTTTTGTTTTTATAGATCTTACGTACATAGTCCTACATACTAGTCTCCATTTTTTCTGATTAATTCATTTTATTTTAATTTATCTGACTAATGGGTTCATTTATCTAAGTTTCTTCTTAATTCTTATTCTAGTGTGGGTCCATTTTGAAAAAAATCAGTCAATTCCCACTTTCTCCTTTCACACTGAAAATTAGTGTTTTTTTTCTTTGTACATCAGCTATATAAATAATCACTAATATGGCAAGTGGAAACAATACTAGTTTCTTAGAGTTAGAGTAAAACTTCTTTTCTTAGGGTCAGTAGGAATCAAATTTCCTGGGGAGTAGTGCTATTTCCAGGTCCTGGAGCATCTAACTGTTGCTCTTTCAAATATTTACATTATTTTCCTCATACTCCTTGGCTCTTAAACTCTTTCTTTACCTCTAGAAATAATAAAATACTTTCATGTATTATTCCTTATATTTTTCTCCATTATGATCTTTAAATCTCCCTCTCTTACAGACACTTTTTATGAGATCTATGGCCAACTCTGGTAATCCAAAATGATCTAGTGGTATTAAAATAATGAGCTTAATTACACTTCCAAAGTCATTTTTCTGAAAATGTAACTCTTACATGTTCTTGAAATTAGGAACTAGATATCTTCGTCATCCATTCGTATTCTTCTCTATTGAAGTATGACTCACTATGTATTATAAGAAAAAAATAACATAATGTTTTTCTTGCCTTGATGATCCAAAAAAAACTTAGAAATTTTTAGAAAATTGAAATTCATTTAGTATATTTTCACATTAAAAAAAATTTGGTGGTGACCTTACACAACTAACTCACATTTTAAAAGAAAGTAATACATGAAATATGTTGATGTCTAATCATTTTTAGTAAAATATGATTGTTTCAGTTATATGCTATTATTATTACTTTTTCTTTACTTTCAGATAAATGCAAAGTATTATCATTATTCTAATGACCAACTGTATTTATTATGCCATAACATACCTGACTTCCAGTTGTTTACTTGCCAAAAGTTCCTGACTCTCAGTTGCTTATTTGCCAAAAGTTTCTATACCTTATGCCCCAAATCCTGTTTTGAGTTTTGACTTAAAATGATGCAGTGAGATCAAAATGATTATTTTATGATATGTCACAATTTCTTGTGTACCATCTGGATATTCTGCTGCAAGGTATCAATGTTTCACATTTCAAAATTTAAATTAATAGGTTTTAGTAGCCTAATGTATGAATATAACTACTTTTCTATACCATTTCAAAATACTCCTCATAATGATAAAATAATTATGTCATTATAATTTATTGAAATTTTTTTCTCTCTAACCTGTGGGTGGGGTTTCTGTCCAATCAATCAGGTCTGTCATGTGAGCCAATTCCCAAATAATCACACAGAGACATTTTATTAATTATAAATTCTCATCCAATATCTTAGAGATTTGTTGTTAACTACGTCTTGCATCTTAAATTAACCTACATTGTTTTTCTATGCTTTGACATGTTGTGGTATCTTTTTTCAACACAACATGTTCATTTCCTGAATCTTCTGTTTTCTTCCTTCCTTCCACTGTTGGCTGGTGAACCCTTGTGACTTTGCCCTTCTTCCCAGTGTCCTCTTGACTTGAGTCTTCTGCTTAACCTTTCTCTGTCTACCTATTGACTAGTCATATCTTTATTAAACCACTAAAGAGTAAATGCATATTACAGTGCAAAAAATGGATTATTCCACAGCATTACGCTATTGTAAGAGTCTGAACATATTTAGCCCTACTATCTCATAGAGAATGGCACTCTTGGAAAGTGTGACTTTGTTGGAGAGGATTTGGCTTTGTTGGAGGAAGTGTGCCACTGTGTGGATGAGCTTTGAGGCTTTCTGTGCTCAGAATACCACCCAGTATCTCAGTTGACTTCTTATTACTTGCAAGATGTAGGACTCTCAGCTACTGCTCCAACATCACACCTGCCTTCAAGCCACCATGCTCCCAGTTGATGAAGTAAGGTCATTGGTTAAGTAATAAAGAAACTGCTTAGCCTCATAGGTTAAAACATAGGTGGGAGGAGTAAACAGAACAGAATGCTGGGAGGAAGAGGAAGTGAGCTCAGAGGCCATGCTCCTCTCTCCCAGGCAGATGCGATGAAGCTCCAAACCAGGATGGACATAGGGTAGAATCTTCCTGGTAAGCGCACCTTGGGGTGCTACACACATTATTAGAAATGGGCTAGTCCAGGTGCAAGAGTTAGCCAAGAAAAGGCTAGATATAATGGGCCAAGCAGTGTTTAAAAGAATACAGTTTGTGTGTTGTTATTTCGGGACATAAGCTAGCCAGACGACCAGGAGCTGGGGTGGCAGGAATGCAACCCGCAGCTCCCCCAACACCCAGTCATGAAGATAATGGAATGAAACTCTAAAAGTGTAAGCAAGGAACACCAATTAAATGTTTGCTTTATAAGATTTGCCATGGTCATGGTGTCTCTTCACAGCATTAGGAATCTGAACTAAGACACCTATGAAGTTGCAATTCCAAGTATTGAAACTGTCATTCCTATTATTATTTGAATATTAATTGAACAATCACAAAGGAAAAACAATATTGTTAGTACTCAATAGCATATGGTACTTTCATTTTCCTTTAACAATGTTATGACAGTAGTTAGCAAATTATAAGCTGACCTTTATCAGAGTACAGAAAATAATTTCCACTTCCCTGAAATCCAAGCACTGTGGACAAAACATCTGAGCAAAAATCATGCTGGCCATAATTTTAAAAATAAAGTGTGTTGAATCAACCAAAATTTTAGTAATTTCTCTTTGTAAAAATAGACAAATTAAGCAGTATTTTGGATACAGAAAACATTATCATTGTCATAAGAAAAGGGATGTTTAAGAACAGTGTAAATTAAGACATCACAGTATATCATAGCAATTAGCAACTCGAAACAAATATAATAGATGTTAACCTGCAACATGGAAATAATGAATATTCGTAATTATTTGAAGGCAAATCTTCTGAACCGCAGTACAATAGAAATAAGTATGCCCATTTATGTACTATGAATAACAGATTTATAATGCTTTTCAAACTATAATATACATAAGAATCTTTTTAGAGAAAATAAATCAATTGTTGCCTTGAACTCTGGGCAGTACCACCCTGTGCTGTTAGTTCTGATTCTGAGTATTATAAGAAAGCTGGCTTGGCACACCATGGAGTGCAAAACTAGAAGTTGCATTTCTCCACGGCATTTGCTTCAGATTCTACCTTCAGGTTTCTATTTTGGATTCCTGCCTCAACTTCCCTGAAGGACATACTTTATGCTGTAGGATGAAATAATTATTCCCTCCCAAAAATTGCTTTTGTTATTTTTTTTTTAACCCACAACAATAGAGACCTAACTAAGAAAAAGAGACATACTGTGGTTTGTTGTTGTTTAATTTTAATTTTAACTAATAAAGTAATTGATTGTTTGAGGCATTTTCGTTGATTGTTTTGTTGAAAATTCTCATCCACCCCCTTAAGTACTTAATAGAATATTGTAATTTCTCAACTGGGAGGAAGAAATCCTGTCCAAAATGATCACTTTTTTTCTGTTCACCTGTGCCTTCATCACAAATAAGCATAGTACAGAGAAAGAATTGTAGCCAAAAACTAAAGCCTAAACACACATGAGTAAAATGATAAATTTAACATCACATTCAAAAGAAATTTTAACCAACAATCTCTGCAAATTGTGCTCTCAGTCAGCAGTATCAGAGCAAAAGCCCATTAGGAATCACATTGATAAGACATTAAGACAGACTTGGCAGTTGAGATTACTGCTGAATTGAGAGATGAAAACTAACTGTGCAATCTCAGATTTTTCATTTTTGTGTACATCTGCACACCTGGAATCAGAGAGCATTGAAATCTAGATACTGGAAATATGGTAAAAGTTTAGCAGACCCAATGGGAATCCACACATCAAAGCACTCAATTTGGAAACCCTGTGGCTGTTTGTTGGCCCTCTTAGATATCTTTGAAGCTTTAACAGATTATGATTAAGTAGGATTTTCCAAGATAAATTTTAGCTCTTAAGCTTCAAAAATAAGGATGAAATATATATTTCTAACTGCCAAAAATAGCTGGCAGTATACAACAATGCTTTCACTGTCAAAATTCCCATTTCTCTGTTAGGGAAAACAGATGATGGGAGTGTATCACACTGAAGTACAGCAAAGAAAAGCCTTGCAGTCTTTCAACTTGAGAAGCAGAGGACACTTTTACAAAGAACTCTAATCTCAGAAAAAAATGGACTTTTGGTTAATAAACTTAATACTGGCTAAATAAACTAATACTTCATGGATAAACACATTAAATATATTTAATTTCTGCACAATTTAACAAGAACCATACAAATGCCTTGTTGATCTCTCACACAAATAGGATATTAAATCATTTCTAAATATATTTTATACAATTCTTACTTTTTAGGAATAGTACTAATAGCATTTCTCAGAAACCACACTTATATTGTTGATGTCTTCCATAAGCAACCTCTGGAGAGCTGTCATGCTATGTGAATTGACCTAAAATGTCAAAATATTATTGCATTGAAATTTATTTCATGGTTTCCAAATTGATATAAAGTATAGATTTTTTGAAGTTGTCACTAGAATATAACTCTTTTCCCAAATCCTTGACAATAATTATCTTCTAATGATGAATGAGGCTCCTACTATTCCTTTCTATAGGGCTTTCCTCACCTTTCCTCCCAATCTTTAGGGTAAACGATAGCACTGTGTATGATTCAGGAAGAATAGGCATTATAGGAAAATTTTGTGAGTAGCAAGGAAGGAACATGTCACCATGTGATTAACAATCACAGAACCACACCAAAAATCTTGAAGATTGATCAAATGTATACAGGACATTCAATAAAGTGACCTTACTTGCTTTTTCCTGCAGTCTTCACTCATCACCATAATTTTATTGTGAAGATTTTTCCTTTATATCAGAATCATGTGGTATGTTTAGATTCGTATGACAGAACTTACTGCACTTAAATATCTAACAGAAACTTACGGTCCAAGTCCCAATTGTGTGACCAAAGAAATTTACTTGATACATTTGATTGACAGTTTCAAGTACGGTTTAGTCTTCTTGACATTAGTACTTTCTTCCACATATATAAAGCATCTACTGGAATGATCTCTGAAACACAAGAATCATCTCAATGAATCATGGGTGATCTAAAATCACCTGAGAAATCTTTTGAGTGAGTCTGAAGAAAGGAGTTCTGAGACATATTAACAAGGTATGCCTTCATTTCTTTACATCCAAGGAAAAATCATAACCCTTTGCTGTTTGCCCTCCTTTCTTGTTGATGTATCTGCTGTTGCTGCTGCTGCAGCTCCTTTGTTAACATCAGTGTAGCTTCAATCACCAGCCACATGGACTGAAGACTGGAGACTCTAGAGAACCTTCCATGTTTTAGCACTGCAATGCACCCCTAAGGCACCAAGCTCTGTAGAATGAGAAGCTGCTAGTTTTCTCAGCATCACAAAGCAGAACAAGAGTCATTTTTGGACTACCTATTACCTATCGGTTGTAAGCTGTGCATCACATGCATTCTCTTCATTCTATTTGCCCCAACAGTCTAAGTGAAAATGTCTATAGAAATATTGCAAATGGTGATGAAACATTTGATCCATTCAATTTTGATTTAAGGGTCTCCCATTCATAGTGAAAATAACCTTAAGATTGCTATTAATAATATAAATTTCTAAAATAGTTGTCCTTCCTTTCTCTTCCCCTTAAACATCTAAGCTGCCCTTAAACTCCAGAACAGATCACTATGAAGTACGCAATTCTCATGGTCAGTGCTTGGAGAAGTATCTTTTAAAGGGCAAAATATACTAACTCTCAACTTTGTCTCCTTGGAGTTTGTAATTATTTTAATCACAAATTCTTTTAATGTAGAGGATCCAATTATTCTTTTTAGTGTAGTAGTCACATAATAGCTCAGAATTGATTATAATAAAGGATTCTTTATTTAGGGGTATACTCAAAGATCATCAGTCCTCTACAAGAGAAGGGAATAGGAACAGAATACAGCGAGAGAGAGAGAGAGAGAGACAGACAGAGAGACAGAGAGAGAGAGACAGAGAGAGAGAGACAGAGAGAGAGAGAGAGAGAGAGAGAGAGAGAGAGAAAGAGAGAGAGAGAAATATTTTTACAGCACCCAAAACGAGGCCCAAAATGGTCCAGCATCTCAAATAAAATTGGCGGGACTGGGACTGAATAAGCATTGGATGAAACCGGACTTTCTGAACTTGGCGGACAATGAAGGCTGATGAGAAGCCAAGGACAATGGCACTAGGCTTCGATCCTAATACATGAACTGGCTTTGTGGGAGCCTAGCCTGTTTGGATGCTCACCTTCCTGGTCCTGGATAGAAGTGGGAGGACCTTGGACTTCCGGCAGGGCAGGGAATCTGGACTGCTCTTCATTCTCCAGAGGGAGGGGAAATGGAGTGGTGGGGGAGGGGGGAAGGAGAGGGGAGTGGGAGGAAATGGGCGAGGTGTCGGAGGAGGGGGAGGGAAATGGGAAATGGGGAGGAGGCAGAAATTTTTTTTTTCAACAATTAAAAAATATAAACAAAAATGGAAAAAAAAGATGAAATCTCAGATTTGTAATTTCTTGTTGATTCAGCTTAACATTGCTAAAATATTCAGGCAAATATTTTTCTGAGCAATAAAGAAAGAAATAAAAATCAGTCAAAAGTATTTGGTTCATCTATTATGTAATTTAAGATTAATTTCCTTAATCATTCCATTAATTATTTTTTTGATTTTTTTAGTCAGCTGCAGACATACTCTGTGTTCTTGTCCATTCAGTTGCTCTTCCATTGAAGGCATGTCCTCAATTGGACATTGGAGAGCAAAGTCAACCTGAAGAATTCTAAATATATTTAATCCAGTCAAATGCTTGCTCTCTAAGTGTCTGATCTTTGGCAGAAAAACTTAATCACTTTCATTCAAAAGCACCAACCTTTTCTAATTTTAGGTAGTACAGTCTTAGAGTGGAAGAAAATCCATTTCTCATAAAGATAATATCATCTGCCATTAGATTCACCAGCTTAGTCTCAGTGTCTACAAATACAGTAGCTTATCCAAGTTCGGGGGTTTAAGGTGAAGGATGAAATGAGGGACAGAATGAATATAGCACTTAAAGGGCATCAGGGACACATTGGAACATCTTAGTTTTCCTGAAAGTTCCCAGTAGAATGTCAGCATAATTCAGCAGCTTCCAAAAAGTGAGAATATTACAACTATTTTCATGAAACCTGCTAGTGGAAACTTCCAGCTGAGGAGAGTTGTCTTTGGGTTATATTTACATGCAAACATTTTTATTTATCCATAACACATGAGAATATGCTTACAAAGTTGAATAGAAAACAATGGAAATTTTAATGATCATAATTAGCTATTTTAATTAAAGTTTTATTATAAGACTTCCAATTTTTTTGGCTAATATTCACTACAAAAATAATTAGAGTGAATTTTCCTAAGATTGTAGAAAATTCATAAAAATATATATTTTTCATTATCTTTGAATTTCCAATAGCATGTAGAATTAATTCATCCCAATTGCTGTACCTTTCATCAGTTGAATTAAAATGTAAGAAAAGAATAATAGTTGTTGGCCTCTTAAATTATGTATTTTCTAGAATGAATTATAGTGAAATTGAGAAAAATTAACTCATGAAGTCATAGAGGTGATGTACAATCGCAGACACAAAATGATACATGAAGATACACATATACAGCTACAACTCTAAATAATTAGTGATATTCACTTAGTTTACTATTAAACATTTCTTAAGGTTATCACTTTTCTGAGATTAGTAGGCATAATTTATTCACAAATTGCTAAAGAAACACCATTTTCCCACATATAAAATGCAGGCTACTCTAATATTCATAGATCATGGAAACAATGAAATAGCAAGAACATATGACCTTTGACCTATTATTATAAACTAGTTACTATTTAAAATATGAAAGTTGACATGAATTTTGAAATATCAGGTAAATATCCAACAGTGAAACTTCTGGGTCATATAATGGATAAATGCTTAACTTCCTTGAAACCTTGATACTGATTTCCTTAGTGGCTGGACTAGCTTACTTTCTTTACCTGTATGTCAGCATAATTTTTCTTTTCATAATGATTACTGTTAAAACTGAGATGAAATAAAATCCCAATGCAGTTTCAGTTTGCATTTTTCAACTGCTTTTGAGAAGTTGGTGAGGAAGAGAAACAATGAGAGAGGAAAGAATGATGAAGTAGGGAAGAGTGGAGCATGGAGAAATATGCTCTATATAAAATATACACATGAAAATGATCCTATGTAAAAATACAATGTATTCCAGATCCCTACAATTAAAGTTTATTTAAATAGATGAATTTTGGAGCATTAAAAGTCATTTTAGAGTTGTCTCTCTGGAAAAAATTCTACATTCTACCTCTCCTAACAATTATCTATTACTAATAGCTCATCAACTACAGGCAGGATTTGTGACCTTCACCTCCCCAGGTGGGATATATGGTTGAGTTGATATTGTGTATGGACTTCTCAAACAGTATTTTAAAGGCATTCAAACAAGTTTAGACAGAGGTGTATTAATAAATAGAACACCCTTGACATTTCTTAAATAAATGTCAACTAACATAAAGAATATGGAAAATAGTATCAAATATATTTCTTAACTAGAACTAGCAATAAAACACCATGATAAAAAAAAGAAGAAAGAATTTATTCAGTTTATAATTCTATATCACTATTCTTCTTCAAAGGAAGCCATGATAATAACTCAAACATGGTAGGAACCTTGAGGCAGGAGCTGGTGCAGAGGTCATAGAGGACTGGTGTTACCTGACTTGCTTCTCATGGCTTGCTCAGACAACTTTCTTATGGAACCCAGTATTACTATCCCAGTTATGGCACCACCCAAAAATGGGTTAGGTCCTTCCCCACTAATCACTAATTAAGAAAATGCCTTACCATCCTGCATTAACCTGATCTTAGGGAGGTAACTTCTTAATTGTGATTCCCTCCTCTCATATGAACTTAGCTTTCATCAAGTAACCATAAAGCTATGTAGCACAATATATATGCTTGACTTGATAAAGCCTCCCATCCAATATGTATATGTCCAAAAGATATGGATTCAGTATTGAAGAGCTTTCTTCATTTTCATGTTAGCTACAATATAATGTATAATGACAATGACATAGATCATGTGTTCATTGAGAATGAACATAAAAAACACACACACACACATGAATATTGTTTGGTTTTAAAAATAACTGAAATACGATTACATGTAAAAATTCTGATGAACATGAAGAAGATATGCTAAGACGGACAGAGAAACACAAGTACTTCATGAATCTAAACAGTTCAAAGTAATTGAAACCAAAGTTGAATAGAATTTATTTTAGATTGGTAAAGAGGAGTGAAGGAAGAGTGAGTAGATGATGGTGGGAGAGCACAATGTTTCAGTTGGAGAAAATGAACAACTCTAGAGATGTACTTTGCAACATAGTACTAGATTTATAGAAATAGCACATAACAAAAAGAATGCTAAATTATGTAAGTTAACATACATTATAGCCTACTCCTATCATTCATTTCACAGCGTGTGTGGACATGTTTATAATTTATAATTGTAAACTTATATTTTTAAAAAGCGGAGAGTAGATAAAACCTCCATGAATTTTGGGATCACTTTACAATGCAGAATCACACAAATGTTCTAATCAAAAATTTGTGCTAAGCTTCTAGCTGACAGCTTTAACTCTTATCAAGGGAATAATGTGTAAGAACCACATATACATCCATGAAATTGAATGTGAGGTATCTAAAAATTTGCTAAAAGGCTTTTGAATGTTCAACAATGACAATTTAATTTAAAATTAGTTGGGTTGAATCTGGGTGTTTTTAGCAGCACCCATTTGGGTTATATTATATAAAACACCTGCATCCATTTTGAATCTATGTTCTTAAGTGCATTAAATATCTTAAACATCTAGGAAATTAAAAGCTAAAAATGAAACAGTTGTGTCTTATATGCGATGTGGGATTCCCCTCTATATGCTGTAATTAGCATTAATGAATAAAGGAACTGCTTTGGGCCTATAGCAGAGCTATAGGGGAACAGAGCTAGGCCATAAAAAACTAAATGGAATGCTGGAAGAAAGGAGGTAGAATCAGGGAGAAGTCATGCAGCCCCTCCGGAGACAGACACCAACTGGAAACTTCCCAGTAAGTCACAGCCTCGTTACAATACACAGATTGCTAGAAATGTGTTAAATTAAGATGTAAGAGTTAGCCAATAAGAAGTTACAGCAAATGGGCCAAGCAGTGTTTTAAATAATATAGTTTAAGTGTGGTATTTTGGTTCTGGGTGGCTGAGACGAACAAGCAGCCTTCTCCTACAGATGTGAAATTTGCTTTCTGTGTTTCAGGAATGAAAATACAAGCTTTGTCTTGATCAACTTGGTCAACTTGAGCCCAAATTTGAACTATCTTTTTCTCTTTGTGTTTTCCATCTGTCTGAAGTCTGTGGTTACCAGTTTGTTTGTCTTCTATCTGTTATGCATGTCTGAAGTATCCTATACATGGCTAGCGTGTGTGTGTGTGTGTGTGTGTGTGTGTGTGTGTGTGCGCACGCGCCTGCCTGAGCATGATTGTGGATCTGTCTGTCTGTACCTATGCATTGTGCATGTGTGTGTGTGTGTGTGTGTCTGCCTGTACACATTTGTGTGTCTATCCCTGCACAATGTGCCTGTGTATGATCTCTCTCTCTCTCCCTGTGTGTGTGTGTCTGCCTCTGCCTGTGTGTGTGTACCTTTCACAGATTGCACATTGTTCCTGTTTATGGTCTCTCTATTATTCCCACTCTCTCTTTTTCTGTATGTGTGTGTGTGTGCCTTTTCCTAACAAAGGGCTTTGCTCTGTATTTATTAAATAGCACAGAAATACTAATACAGGACAGAAATGAAGAAAAATGTTTAATAGATATATGTAATAGGATTTTAGAAGGGAAGAGGTTATTCTACTCAGCCCAGTTGACAAAAACTAGCACTTACAAATTATTGAACCTATCCACATGTTACTCTCAACCTTCATGCAATATTTAATTTATTTAAGGTTGCCTTCAACCTGTCAGCTGCTTTTGGCAAATGATTAATGCAACACACACAAGCATTTGTCTCTTTACCAGGGTAAGGAACTCAGAAAGGGACAAAGCTTAAAATTAAAGCTTTGTATTTATTCAAAGTTGAAATGGCAGAAAAACACAAGAAATCTAAGGTGTAGAAGAGTTATCTATATATTTTTTTAAAGGCAGGTAAAACTTAAATGGGCTAAGCACATAGTAGTATGACAAGTTAGATACATAGTCCTATATGATCTCAAGACATATTGTTAATTTTGTGGCAAGGTCTTGAAAAAGTTTTAGTCTCTTGGAAGAAAAGCAACGTACTTCTTTCAGAAAATGTATCACCACATCAAAGCTATGTCTTTATACTACAAATTTTACCTTTATCTAAAGGTACAGTATCCCTAAAGTGAACATCCTTTGTCCTATAAATTCAATCCTGAAATATTGTGTTCAAATTCTAAATAAAGAACAATTATTACTTAAGATACTAACACAATGATTTAATGAATTTATTCTAATATATTTTTATCTACAGTTACCAGTGAAGATATTCTACTTTCAGCTTAATAGAATCTTAAATTTAAATGTCAGTCATGACCAAGTTACATTGATTTGAATAACAGAATAAAAGTTCCTATTTTAATTAGTCCTGAGATCTCTCACTTATAAAGGGTAATGCTCATCATTATTGAAAGAGCCAATTAACCAATGTATTTAGAAAGATACTAAGTGTAATGATCCTAGTTTTTTTTAAAATATCGACATTGGTTTTATAATATGTTTTTCCAGGATCGCCAGGATGAACTGTTTGGCAGACTGCAGTAAGGCCCATCAACAGTGTTAAGGACCACCCCACTCAGAAAGCCTGATTATCAGTGCTGATAAAGGGGTATGTGGCCTGAAGATGGGTGAATCTCCAAGACAAACTCATCCTTAAAAACCATAACGAATGTCCTTAAATGGAAAAGTTCCCCGATTTAATCCTCGAATGCAGGTACCTTTCAATTATCCATCTTTCTACCATTATGCAAGCAAAGAAGTCACATCACTGAGTTCAGAACTGACTACTGAAAATATAAAGAAAATGGAAGATAAATAATTTAAGATGTTTTATCTCAAAACTTACATGTTTTAACATGATAAACAATAAATAGAAGCCCTGGGTTGGGAATCAGTTATTAATATGATCAATTAATTTTGTTCATATTATTTAGTATGTTTTATAGACTAACCAGTAATAGTTTGCTTATATATTTAAACAGTTTTATTATTGCTATTCTTTTTTAAATATTTATTTATTTATTATGTATACAATATTCTGTCTGTGTGTATGCCTGCAGGCCAGAAGAGATGGTTGTGAGCCACCATGTGGTTTCTGGGAATTGAACTCAGGACCTATGGAAGAGCAGGCAATGCTCTTAACCTCTGAGCCATCTCTCCAGCCCCTATTATTGCTATTCTTGTTGTTATTGTTGTATTATAGATCTTGATCAATAGATCAACAGTTTAGAATACTTCCTGCTCTTGTACAGGATCCAAATTCTGTTCCCATCATCAAGTAAGACAGCTCATAACTACCTGTAACTCCATTCAAAGACATAGTTCCCATTAACACACATACACTTAAGTAAAAACATTAAATAGTTAACTAAAAACTGTTACAGATAACTGGTATAGGAGGTTCTTCTGTCTATGTGTTGCTTTCATTGGTTGAATAAAATAACTGCTTTGGCCTTTTGATAGGACAGCACTTAGGGAGACAGAGTAGACAGAACTGAATGCTGGGAAGAATGGCAGATGGAGAGCCGCTCTGGAGCTGCCAGGTCAGACATGCTGAATCTTTCCTGGTAAGCGACGACCTCGTGGTGACATACAGATTATTAGAAATAGGTTGAATCAAGATGTGAGAGTTAGCAATAAGAGGCTAGAACTAATCGGCCAGGTAGTGTTTAAATAAATACAGATTCTGTGTGATTAGTTCGGGTGTAAGCTAGCTGGGTGGCTGGGATGAAAAGCAGGCCCTCTCCTCTCTCCCTATAACAGATAACTAGCTTAGCTCCTCATTAACACTTTAATTAGATGTGTTGCTTGGAACTTTTAGTAGAAACAAGCTCATGGAAAATGTATGGATTTAAATTATTTATAGCCCATAGACAATAGACAGTTGATTAAGGAAAGCACGGAAGTATTTATAGGTAATGATATTAAAATGGACAGTTTGGGTAAACATAATAATTTGTACTGCTTTCACTTCACAATGACTCCTTAAGTAACAAAAAAGGCTAGGACTCATGCCATATATAAATGTCATTATCAGGAACTTAAGGCAGTAAGAGGGAAATATAGAGGCTGTCTTTCAGAGTTAAGTTAAACTCTATCTGTCCTGATCTAAAAATGTTTTGTCACTTTTACTTTGTAAGTTCTATATATACAGATGCCTTTGGGTATAAAGTGCTTTTTCTACAAGTCTAGTTGCCTCTTGTAAAACCTCCTTCTCTTGGTTCATTGACAGCTCATCCACTAGCAAATCTCAGGAGTGACAAACATTAATGATTGAACCACATACCTTCATTTCTCTCAGAATCCCAATATAATTTGGATTCAATACTCACTTTACAGTTATTAGCTCATCCCCTCTCTCACAATCTCCTTTCATCCATCAGCAATAAACTATGTGTCAAGAGTGTAATCATTTGAACTAAGAGAGAGAGAAAAAAAATAGTTCACTGTAACTTGTCATCATTTAGCTAAATTTACTGTATAATATTTCCTAATTATCACTTCCAACAATAAGTTACAATTTTATGTGCTCCTAATAATTGCTGAAACTTAGAATTATTTCTCATTCCATAATAACCAAAGATTCATTGCATTTTTCTACTATGCTTCAGTATATGAAGTCTGAAAATAAATCTCTAATAAAATAGCAGATTATAAATATTATACGCAAAATATTCATTTATTATACCAAGATAACATTGTGTTTTGAAATGTTGTAATGCTTCCACCAACATAGTACCCTATACTGTGTAACACGACTGAAGTCACTTAAGGAGAATACAAATGTCATCACTATATTCCTCCCTCTCTTCATCATCTAATCTTTTGTCTAGTATTTCAAAGCAAAAGTTTCTATACTTCAAATAATTACAACACTAGCACAACCTCCAAGAATATATGATTTTTCTCTAATTGAGGCTGATAAAAATAAGTTAAAAAACATTATGAGAAGTATGACTAAAATTTGCAGCTCTATCAATAGATTACTGTGTCTATATGTATGTTTAAAATATGCATAAATATGTGGGCTAACAGCATATTGATGAAGATCAGCAGCACACTGTAATAGATGACTATAGCCAAACATTGTGAGATGTGTTTGTATTAGACCATTAGCACTGTGGCAAGAAAAGAAATTATACACAATTATTTCTCATTTTATAAGTTGTCATGTGAATGTTTGTAACATGAATACTGACTCCACTTTCTCAAAAAAAGTATATTATAATTGTTGGTACAATTAAAGTTATTAATTATCTAGATTTATATAGGAAAATAATTCCAATTTCTCAAGTGGAATTATATAAAAATATGGATCCTTATAGAACAAGGAGACAGAAGACACAGTGGAAGAGTGCTTCAGTGAAAGGACTAGGTCTGCTCTGCTGCCTTTAAAAATAGAAGGAGATGTCTACAGACAAAGAGATGAGGATGACCTTCAGACAGCAGGAGAGGCAAGGAAGCAGATTCTGAACACAACCTGCAGAGGACTACACAGCTGCAGTCAGCTTATTTGTGTTTGGGAAGAGTGAAACACTAATAGAGTTAATATTCTATTTTACAGAAGCCTCACATGTCTGTTTAAGATGATAGACAGACAACAGATGAGTAAGAAATAAATAAGAAATAGAAAGTTCAATGGGCCACACTAACATTAGCATCCATAGTACTTATGACTTTCATGAATTGTGCTGAATTGGACTTCAGGGAAGTAGGTCAGTATAAATTAGCAAGTTTCTGGTGCAGACCATAAGAAAATATTTTTTTCCAACAAGGGTCACTGACATCCTCGTAGGATGGCAGAGTGGCTTAAACAATGGTGTGGTTACCATGTTTAATAAATTGATCCTTTTCGTGCCCTATTCTCTCCTATTAGCTCACTGGCAACTTAGATTGTAGAGTAAATGAAGGTAAATGATTCACCAACCAAGCGTGCCTATGATTGGTAATTCCTAGCACTGTTGTTACCTGTTTGACACCCTAAACTACAGGGTTTTACCTAACCTTCAACTAACACCCCCTAAAGGAAAACATTGGCCTCTAGAGTAGCTGTGATCACTGAGGGGAGACCCTCCTGTGATTGGACATATTATCATTCTTATGGGAGGCAGAAAGGTGAAGGCCATGCAAAACTCACTTTAGAACCCAGCCACCACATCCTCCTGCTAAAAAGGTAGTGTACATGATCCTGGCTTATCTACTCATGATCTCCAGTATTGAAGAGGTAAAATTTTGAATAGGCTAAGGACTCCTGCACCTCATGCAATTTATGATGAGTTAGGACTATTATATAATGAAATTGTTTGAGGATCAACTCTGTCCCAATAAGTAAAGACAATAAACTCCTTGGCTCACTAAGCTGGACTTGGGGGAAGTCATTCTGAGACCCATCTGGAGAGCAGATATTTTTGTGGATTCCCTTCAGGAAAAGTCATATTCTATCCACAATAGAAGAACTGTGAATTAATTAGCAAGTGTGCCAGAAAGGTGGGGGATGCATATGATTCTTCTAACATAATAGAGAAAAACTACACTGTGTTTTTACTGTAGTTGGAATAAGTAAGAAGTAGTCAGGAAGGATTTTCATTAGTCTAACATCACAGACTTACTCTTATGAACATTAAGGCATGCTACAGTTTAAACGTCTTTCAAAGTTTGGGTCCCCAGCATAATGCTGTAGGGATATGGGAGTCCTTCAATCTTTTTTGCATGCCTCAGTTTCTCTCCATGAAATCATTGGTTTTGTTCTCATCATAGTATCATTCTGAAAACTAAGAACTACTATGTCAGACAGCATAAGGAAGCCTGGTTAAACATGGGAATAGTACATTGTCATGTAGTTCCTCCATGAAACACTGCCAGGCCCAAATTAATTGGTCCAAGTATTCTTAAGTTAAACCTTCAAAACCATGAATTCACAATAACCACCTATTTTTAGTAAGTGTGTCTCTTTGGGCTTTATTATAGTAATGAAAGCAAAACACTAATATAATGATTTAAAATAGCACATGTTTAAAAAATAACATCAGTCAGGAATGATCTTATGGCCAAGGGAAATCTCACTACTCTACAAAAAATTTTACTATAAATACATACATATACATATGTATGTATGCATGCATGTATGTATATATGGCAAATAAGATCATCACCAACCTCATTAGAATAATGAGAAAAAAATTGGAAGCATATTTTGAGAATTCACATTAAACATGAGTGTTTCCAATCATTATATCTAATTCTTACCCATAAACTCTTTCTTCCCGTTGACAGTCTTCAGTGATAAGGTACAGAGATGCACTTTATGGATGCTATAAAGAACTACTGAGAACAGATATCCAGTCAGGCAAGTATGGACCCTAGACTCCAATCTACTCAAATATCCATGAAAACTTCTTCAATAATTTTAATCCCTCCCCCTTTCTCTTATTCATATGATATTAAGAATAACAATTCCACTTTGATGGATTTTTAACAGTTTTAATTTTATTAGCTTATAAATATTTATGTTTCATTATGACGTTTTCCCAATAAGATTTTTGGTTTTTGTACTACTTCTTTCTCTCATCATCACATTTGTGTCCTCTCACCTGTAGGATCCTCCTTTCCATTTTTTTTGTCACATGTCACAAAGTTCTACTCTCCAAAGCTGTTTATTGATATGTCTGACCGATAGTAAATATTCCATAGATGTGATTTTCCCTTGTTTTATTATTTTTAAAAATGAAAGCTTAATGAAGTATAAATAAGATCAATTGAAGGAACATCAAAAGCTGATGTGTTTGTTTGATGTCTTTTAACTGCCAATTTCTTGGGCCATTAGGTTCAAAAATAAAGATTAAGTCAGCCATACTTCACCTAAAAACAAAGTGGTGCTTTTATGGCCATTGTAAATTTCAGATACCTGGGTTTCACTTTATGACATTTGACAACATTTTTTAAAAAATGGTTATACTGGTATGGGACAGAAAGAAAACTTTAGGAAAAAATTTAGTTTCCCCACACCTATTTTGTCTATATTATATTCTTCCTTGTGTGCATGTTTATATGAATGATGTTTAAGTTTTCCATGATGACCAATAGATTTTTCTAGAGAACCTTTTCCTGCAGTAATCTTTGAAGCTTCCAGGAAGAAGATGAGGTTCCACAGCAACAACTCCACCTAATTGAGATGACATTGTGATGCTGAGAGCTGAGGTGCACCATTTCAGCGGCTAATACCCCACCAAAAGAAGTAGAGTAGTTATTTTTGAATCTGAGAGAGAGTAACACCATGGTTTTAAAATCAGAGATTTGAGTATGCAACCTCTAAGCAATCAAATGAGATTAGTTCTTGCATGCACTTAACAATTAACTTGTAAGGACAGTTCCCTGTATGTTAAAATAGTAATTACAATGCAGGCTATTTATAACTTTCAGGACATTGGTGTGAACAAACCGGACTTAAATATATACAATATCCTTATTGGGTTATGCTATTATATCATTGGGACAAAAAGGATTTTAAATATTTTATTTAAATAAAATCAAACACAAACTTGGTGTCTTTTCCATAAATTGTGAGAAATTGCTAGAATGTTACTAGAAAGTAGGAATGACAATCAGACTTACTATTATTAGTAGCTATGTCCCAATTAATAAGCATTTTTTAATTTAGAGAATATCCTATTCATTATAAATATCCATATTACCTTTTATAAATATTTATGGGTGCATACTAATAATACTTTTTCATCAAAAGATACAAGAAAGCATTCATTGAAAGTTTTCATCTTAAAGCACAGTGAAACGTCTCTTAAGTTACTATACTACTCTAAGAATGACAGGAAGAATGTCAACAAAGATCTACTATCCTGCTCAATGTGGGAAAGCTATGTCCTCTGAAGACTAGAAAGCAATGCCTTCTAGGAACTAGTAAATAAAGTCTGTTCTCTGAGTTTCTGTCCTGCTCAGTTCCAGCAGTCATTAAGTGTCAAAGAAATAACACATAAACTGATTGGCCCATTAACTCAGGTTTCTTATTAACTCTTGGAACTTACATAATCCCATTATTCTTATCTGTGTTAGCCACATGGCTCAGTGCCTTTTTCATTGGTGTAGTCACATTCTTGCTTTTTCTGTCTGGACAGGACTGCAGAGGGAGCTTCTCTCTTCCCAGAATTCTCCTGTTCTCATTGACCCACCTCTACCTCCTGTCTGGTTGTCCTACCTATAATTCCTGCCTGGCTACTGGCCTATCAGCATTTATTTAAAACATAATTGATGGAATATAGACAATTGTCCTGCACCAAAAGTCAAGGTGTTTATCAAATATAAACAATTACCATTTCTTCCAGTAAATAATAGAAATAGAGCAATCAATCTGTACCAGACATTTCAGAATAAAAATATTCACTGAACTAATAAGGGCAGTTTGCCTTTTTCCTTACTTTCAAAGCCTAGAAACTTCACAAATTTTATTTTAATGATACAATAAGAAGGTCTCACTAAAGCTAAGTGCAATGAACCTTAATCCTAAGAGTAGGGATGTGCAAGCTGGAGGATTGAGGTCAAGGACATTGCGGGTACTTTATCACAGAAATGAAATCTTACAGTTTCATTTGTTCATTTCATTCATGTAAAATTCATATGAATATTAATATAAGCTGTCATTGTGATAACTTAGCCTGGAAACTACATAGTTTCTCTGTGAAATCTAGACTGTCTTGGAGCTATATCTGTAAAACTAAGATTTCCCTTTCTTTGTTTCCGAAGTGCTGAGATTAAAGGTCAAGATCAACTCATACTAGCATTCAATAAAGAATTAAGTATTGATACACTCAGAAGCCTGAATTAATCTCCTGCACATTACAGATTACCAAAAACAAAGTCTTCATTTTAAGTTGAGTATTGAAAAGATATACAAAGTACAAAATACAGCATGTTGTAATTAGAAGGCAAGTTGATGACTTATTGTTATGATGTTTCATTACTCGTGAAAATGAATTGTGACAAAATCACAGCTGTTCAGTGACTTACATTGAACAGTGACACTAATGCATAGTATTTCAACATATACTATCTCAAAGTCTTTAAAATATTCATTAGATAAATGTGGTAAACTCATTTGTTGAGAAATTACTAATTTCTTACATAGGGTATCAGCCTGTTCCTCTGAACACTGATACACTATAGAAAGGGACCTATAAATGGAAATAAAAGTCAGCTAAGAAATAGATGCAAAAGACATCAAAAGATTGACTTAGCATTATTGGATAATTTCTAGGTATCACAGAATGGCAAACATCAAATTACCATTAATTAACGAAGATTGATTAATACATGTAAGCCTTTCAGTGGCAACATCATAGAGGGTTTGTCTACATACTGGAGCCAAATGAGCTCAGGCAGAAGATTTCTTCCAGACCCAATTTAAAAGAGATTAAAATTAAGCTCCTGATAAGTTGACCATTAAACTTACAAATAGAAAAAAAAAATCAGGGCAAAAATCTTTAGATGATACCATCCCAACAAAAATCAGCTTTAACAATGCAATATTCATTATTACTCGAGCTAAATAAAAATTGGAAACTACATCTCCTCACCATAAAAAACTCATAAAATAGAAAAAATAAAAATAGCAGAAATAATCTTTCAGCGATGGTATTCTGTTCTACAACTTCAGAGATATAAAAGAAAATGAGAATAATGAGGAACATAAGTATGAGAATATAAAAAAATTAAAACTTTAATTAAAGGTTGCAATCTAGGTACTACAGGATCCTTAAATTTCGATTGGTCCTGGATCATATAAAAATCTTGCTAAAAATAATACACAAAGAGGGAGCCAGCAAGTAACAGTGGTGTTTCTTCATTACTCCTGCTTACAGATTCTTGTCGTGAGTTCCTTTCTCATCTTTCCCCAATGACAGAGTGTGATTTGAACATGGAACTCAAATAAATTATTTCATCTGCTTAACTGCGTTTGCTGAGGGGGTTCTACTCCAGCAACAGTAATAAGTCTGGAATCCTTTGAATGAGTACTTCATAGAGAACAGAGATATGATGACTACTCTGGAGACTGTGAAATCCAAAAGCATGAATATCATTTTTGTACTGTGATATCTCATGCTGATATCTCCCACCAATATGTCCATGAAAACACACTCTTATAATTGAGTCATTGCTTGGAGGTTTAGAACAAATCTATTTAATATGAAATTTGAAGAAGGTAAATCCACAGAGGTGAGCATGAATGTATACAGAACTGCAGCTTGCCTACACTGTCCATAGAATATCTGACATTGTCAAAATCTTTTGTGACTATGGTCACTTTCAAAAATGATAACAGTGGTCAATCACTTATTAAATTTCAATAATGTTTCTAATCTATTTTCAGATGGTGGTATTTTTGTTCTTTTCTCTCATACATCCAGACTGTGTGAAGGAGTTTTGCCTTCCCTGGAGCTTTTATGGTTAATGTTGATGGATTCAGTACAGATTGTCCAAGCCATTTTATCTTTACTTACAAAAGAAACCTACTGGGTGATGGAATGATGCTTTATAACTCTAACAGTGCCCTTCATTTGTAGTTATTAAACACTCAGCAGGCTCCTCACCACTCTGACATTTGTTTCCTAGTCAAAGCTCCTGTCTGACATGGCACCACTGTGCAAGGTGCCATTTGCTGAAATGAGAATTCAGCTGGGATAATTAATAAATGCCATGATGCTCTCAAACAAATGCACAATTTGGTTTGTATGAAAAAGTGCACAATCCAAGGACAATCAACATGACTTTCTTGCTTCGTACCTTAGAGGTTTCAAAGGTGTAGGTGGGCATCTGGCCCTGTTGTTTTGTAATTATTTTACTTTAATACATGAAGCCACTATGAAAAGGCCTTGGATTAGCATAGCTAGAATATTAATAGGTATTTTTACTAGGGGAAAGTTTATAATTATGTAAATATTCATTTTCTATACTTACTGCATCCATCAATATGTTTATATCTATACAATGAATATATGAAATCTATCTAATCTCTATCAAAGTATAGTTTCCAGATAAATGAGAAGAAATTATTTATATAAGGAATCAAAGTTATGTACTATTAAAATTTTCTGAGTTCTATTTATTCTAGTTAATATTAAAACAATATAAAAATGATCATCTTGTATTGATTCTTACAAAGATAATATTTTCAAAGAAAGTTTAAACCTAAGCTGAAATGGGATATTTACATGAGTTTCAAGAAAAAATATGGTGTAAAATATAATTCAAGTGAACTAAAGATATAGAGAAATTATCATAAATATATAATACTTCCTTAAACGCATTATAAAATATTCTGACTTTATAAAATCAGTACCATTATGCAGATGTTGATAGTGACATGAGCATTAGTAGTAAAATTTCATTAATAATTGCAGTAGGAAGGTAATGTATAAAAGCTCACTTTCAGTTCCTTACTTTTAAAGTTGTTTTTTTCTACCTAAACAATCCTTTAAATGAACATTTGGAACGTGTAAGGATGATGTATGGAATTAGTGAGGATAGCCTCAATTAATAAAGGAAAATACAGAACATGGTACTAAATGCATGACCCAGATTCACACAAATTGTACCGGGGAAGGAATAATCAATTATCTTGAGAGAATGGCCAACATCAAAAACACTTCTGACAACTTATGCTGGAGAGAATGTGGGGTAAAGGGAACACTCCTGCATTGCTGGTGGGAGTAGAAGCTGGTATAGCCAGCCCATTTGGATGTCAGTGTGGCGATTTCTCAGAAAATTAGGAAACTTCCTCATGATCCAGTAATACCACTTTTGAATATAAAATTAAAGGATGCTCAATTGTACCACAAGGACATGTTCTCAACTATGTTCATAGCAGCATTGTTTATCATAGGCAGAACGTGGAAACAACCAAATGACCCTAGACCAAAGAATAGATAAGGAAAATGTGGTACATTTACACAATGAAGTACTACATAGCAGAAAAAGAAAATAATGACATCTTGAAATTTGCAGGCAAATGGGTGGAACTAAAAAACATCATATTGAGTGAGGAAACCAAGACCCATATTATATGTATAAGACAAATATTATATGTACTCACTCATAAGTGGTTTTTAGACATAATGTAAAGAAAACCAGCCTACAATTCACAAACCCAGAGAATCTAGACAACAATGAGGACTCTAAGAAAGACATACATGGATCCAATCTACATGGGAAGTAGAAAAAGACAAGATCTCCTGAGGAAACTGGCAGCATGGGAACTATGGGAGAGGATTGCAAGGGAAGGGATAGGAAGAGAGGGGAGCAGAGAAAAATGTATAACTCAAGAAAATCAATAAAAAAATCATAAAAATAGCATTCAAAAAATCAAAGAAATTTTTACACGTTAAATAATATTTTCTTGTGACCCTAGTCTATTTGGATGCAAAGCTTCCTAGGCCTGGATGTAGTGGGGAGGGCCTTGGACTTCCCACAGGACAGGGTTCCCTGCCCTCTCTTAAGGAGGGAGTGGGAGGGAGGAGGGGAGGGGGAGTGGGGAAGCGCGAGGGGAATGGGAGGAGGGGAGGAAGTGTAACCTTTTGAATGGAAAAATAAATAAATTTAAAAAATCATATTTTCTTGTTTCTGTTAAGCAATTACATCTCTTAAAAACTAAACTTGCTTTTATAATAGAGTAGCTATTACATAAATATAATTCGAAAATTTTAAAAACAATTATAGTTTTACAGAGAAATGAAGAGTAATTAGAACATTAAATCAATTTTAATACAATTACTGAAACACATAAGTTACATGGCATTCAGTTTTTAAGGATTAAAACTAAAGTAATTACATTAAGACTATTTAATATTTGTTTAAGAAACTGAGTCATATACCATGATTTGTATCATGGTGAAGTGGCTTCTCTCTATGGCTTTCCACTTTGCTTAAGCATCATACTTAAAGAAATTACAAAAATAATGTCATTGTTAAATGTCAGCTTTCATCAGCAAAGGTCCAAGAATAGTTTTGTTAACTTAATGCAGAGTTCAAATAGTAATTCAATTTTCTAAGCCTTATCAGGAAAAAAATAAGTAGTGGTTCATGTACTCTGCCATTAATTTGAGTGACGGTCCTTGTTAATCTAGAATATTCTTCTGAACCAGCAGATGCCTATCTGTGATTATTTTCAAAGAAAAGCATCCAGCATGGGCATTTTCATTATAGATATAATATGATAGAGACATACAGACAACAGATTTGCACATGTTAAAGAAAAAAGGGAGTAAGAATGAAATTAATTTCATGATTTCATCTAATCATTGCCGTTTCTCACATTGTTTATCATCTATTGTAATTCGTTTTGTTAATTGTGATAATTTTTAGTGGGATAAGATAAAATCTCAAAACTATTTTGATTTTTATTTCCCTCATAATTTCCCTTTCCATATCTAGATGGTGACATTATACTCAACCATTTGTGTTTCATCTTTTGAGAACTGGAATTAGATCTACACCCCAATTTTTTAATGTGATATTTCTTTTCTTGCTGTTAACTTATTTTAGCTATTTATATATTCTAGATACAAAACCTCCATTTAGATGTATAATTGGTAACTATTTTCCTAAGTCTGTATGCTTCCTCTTTGTTGGTATGATGGTGTCCTTTGTTGTACAGAGCATTTTAGTTTTAGAAGGTTCCATTTATTGTTGGTCTTAGTGCCTGTGCTATCACGGTCCTATTTAGAAAATTGTTCCCTTTGCTAGCAATTCAAGGCTATTTTTGATCAGATTCAGGGCATCTGATTTTATTTTGAGGTCTTTCTTCCATTTGGAGTTTAGTTTTATGCAGAGTTATGAATGTGGACCATCCAATTTGATCAGAACTTCTATATGTGACCATCCAATTTGATCAGAACTATTTTTTGAAAATGTTAACTTTTTCTACTATGCAGCTTTGGTGTATTTGTCAAAATTCAAGTGTTCATGGAGGCAGGGCTACCAACAGAAAGAACAGGAGGAGAAATAAAGAGAGAGAAGTTGGGAAGCACAAGGAACAAGAAATAGGAAGAGAGTAGGATACGAGGGACCAGGCTCCTAGCCACACAGCCAGCCTCAGATTAGAAGGAAGAAAGATATACAGAATAAAGTAAGGAAAAAGTCCAGAGGACAAGGCATAGTTAAAGAGAAATGGGTTAATTTAAGTTACAAAAGTTGACTTTAAAACAAACCAAGCTAAGAGTGGGTGGGCATGCATAAGGAAGAATAAGACTCTCTGTATTTATTTGGGAGTTTGGTAGCAGGCCCCCAAAGAGTAAAACAAAACAAAAAAAGACATCTATGTAAAATTTAAAGCATGTGATTTAGAAGAAGAGTATGTTAAGCATTAAAATTCAAATACTCTTCACTCATCATTAAGCACAAATTCTTAATTAAATATTTACCTATAAATTATTCCCTGAATTTTTGCTTTCCTCTGTTTGTAATGATTAATGTATAAAAGATACAGAGTGGCTTTAAAATGTACTCTGGGATGGATTTCAATGCACATTTTTTATAAATTTATAAACTTTTGCAAATATATCATGACAGTGCCTCTAACACATCGATTTTATGGAGACGTAAATCTTAGATTTTAAAATAGGGAACAAATGCATTGATCTTATAATGAGAAAATAATGCTGAGTTTGTCCCATGAATGCAATGAAAATATCGAAGCACTTTTTATTGATGGATTTGATGACATTATTACATTTTAAGTATGAAAAAGTGATGAAATTTCATCTGGAGGCAGTTATTTTATAGATTTTACTACTAGCTGTTCTACAGAATTCATAACTCACAAGAACTCAAGTTTAAGTATACCTAATTTTCTAGGGATTTACTATTTTATTTTTATATACTGCAGTGAAAATGGCTGTGTGCATGAAAAACTTACACCATTCATTATATGAAAACATACCTTATGAAAAGAGGTTTTGACAGAAGATATATTAATGAGGATATGGGAGTAGGACAACCATAAAGAACTCTAACTGTTGCTTTTTCTCTGATCTCATATTATTTTAGTTATTTGAAAAGAATTCATTATATTGAATATTAAATGCATAATTCCAAGATTCTAGCTGTAAGAAAACAATGAAAACACAAAAGTGAGATATTCCACTAAAATGTTTTCTCTGTAGAAATCAGTTATTTAAAAAGAAAAAATATAATTACCTAGTATGAGCAATGATGATTCATCAGTTAAATTGACACATGTGTAAATGATGTTATAGTTTTAATTCTTTGCTTGCATGTATATCTGTGTACCACCTGCATGCCAGGTATCCGATGAGGCCAGAAGAAGGCATCAGATCCCCCAAAATCTAGTTGAAGATGGTGATAACCATATTGGATCCGGAAATTCAGCCATCATCTGCTGTTAGAGCAACAAATGCTCTTAATTACTGTATTATTTCTATAAGCCCATGAAGGATGTTTTTAGTAGAATTTGACTTTGTGTTTATTTTATTTTTAGGTATAAGAATTTGTTCTTTTTTATAGTTCGTTTTTTTTAATGAGTTCTGATAGTCTTCCAACGGCTATGAAAAACCCTGAGCAAAAATATACAGCAATCTTTTCTGTCTTTATACTTGAGGAACTAAGTCTTCTGTAGCATTTAAGCAGTCTCTACATTGGAGAGTGTTTCCAATCCTCCTACAAATCCACAGGGAAATGTGGAACACAATTGAGATGTTTAAATCTTAAATGGAGAGACGGTGTCATAAAGGTGCTAAACTTTGCAATTCACAGAACAGCCTTTCACAAGATAGTTTGTCTCAAACCCAAGAGATAAACAGTGACAATTAAAAAGCTCATGTAGTAGAAATGCCAGGTGGAAAGTCAGAATAATTTTTTAATGAATGATATCTGAACTAGTTTTTCACTCATTTTTCACCTTCACTAACTCTTGTTCTGGACAATTATTGAAAATTTGGGTTAAGCATGAGTAGTTATAAATGTTAGGACAAAATGTTGAGATCCAAAACATGCTTCTTAAATCATTCTTCTCCTGTAGAATTGAGAGAATAGAAATATTTCCCTGTGAGTTTTCAGAGATTGAGATTTATGTAGCAGGTATATAATGTCAGATTCACAGAAGACACTCAGCACACTGCAAATAATCACACAATAGAATTCTTCCCAGAGCAGAGCTTAAGGAAAGCATTTAATTGCAGTGTGGGAGGCAACATAGTGATAGGTGTGAGAGCTCTGAAAAATACAAAGCACTAGATAGAGCTGCGATCTTAAAAGAATTTCTTAAATTTAATTTTACAATGTCCATTTGATATTACTATAGACACACACATATACATTTATTTGATGGTATATATAGTATATGTGTCAGATGAAGGTATTTGATATACTTATCAATGAAACTTTTATCATTTTCTTTGGGTTTGGAACATTCACAATTATCTGCCCTGGTTGTTATAAAATATGTAGTTTAGTTGTTCTTAACATTTGTCCTACTGTGTTAGGCAACACTAGAATTTACCTTCTAAATACAGTGTTCACCCTTAATCCTTTAGCCATCTTGTCTCTATCTCCCTTCCAATCCATCCAAGTCTCTGGCAACCATTGTTTTACTATCTAATGCCATGGAATTAATTATTTTAACTTATTGCTCTAAGTGAACATACACACACACTCACACATATATATATTTCCATGTCTTCAATTAATATACTGTCCAAGTCTTTTGTGTTATTCCTCATTACAGGTTTTTCTTTTGTAGCTATAATTTATTTAATTTAATTGTGATTAGTTTTACAAAAATGCTTAATAATAATAAAATAATATTAGATAATAAACTTTATGAATCTTTTTAATATAAACTTTCTAGATATTAATAGTTGAATGAAACTCAACAATTAATGAAAGGATATATATATATATCTTATGTATCCAAATTTTAAATATATATGTATATATATAATTTAATGACACATAACTGAGAGAGATCATTGACAATTGTGCCTTTTACTAGTCTATCTCTTCTCCTTACTGTGGAAAGATTAAATACTTATATGTAGAAGTACAAAATAGATTTCAAATAAGGATTTGTAAGTGAACGAAGGCAAAAATGTTAATTTGAGAGTTTTCTTTGTGTACCTCCTCCAGTGACTATTCTCGTTTGTCATCCTGTCTATATCTGGAATTAGCTAAAACCCAAAAGGCTGGGGGCCCATGTTAGGATTTTTTAATCAATTCATTTGAAGTGGGAAGAACCACTTCTAAAGACTATATTTGTGGTGGGAAGATACACTTTTAATCCAGATCTTTCGATGTGGGAAGAGCTACCTTTAAAATGGACCTCACCATCTTCTGGCAGCCTATTTAAAGAAATGGAATACAGAAGCTTGCCTCTTTTACTGCTTGTTCTTGATCTCACTGGCAAATTCATTCACTTCACTGGCATTAGAGCCTGCTTCTTCATGACTCTGATAAATACTGAAGACCACCTGAGACCTCTAACCTTGTAGACTGAACAATTACCGGATTCTTGGACATTCCTATGCTAGGCACTATTGGACTAGTTGGCTGTAAGCCGTTCTAATAAACCCCTTTTCTAAAATGAAAGAAAGAGAGAGAGAGAGAGAGAGAGAGAGAGAGAGAGAATGAAAGGGATTATATGTGTGTGTGACATAGATATAGAATTTCATTCTATAAGTTCTGTTTTGTACTCCAAGAGTATATCTAATGTGTTTAAACTCATTTTAAGAATGATATACTAATATACTCATTGTCAAGAAATGCATGCTAAGTCTCTGAAACTGTTTTTGATTTAGCTCAATTTCAAGCAAAAAAGTTAGTATATCATAATTATTAATATGGTGTTATGTCATAGGTAAAGGACAGATTAATATTCATGAATATAGTAATAGATATAATATCAAGTTCCACCAACTCCTAGAGCCCCAGTGTTTGCATGGTGAGGCAGAGTTTCAGATAACAGTAACATATAGGATAGGTGTGTTCTAGGTTGAAGGTGTCCTAGAGGAGAGAGTTTGTGCAGAGCAGGGATCTTCCCTGCCATTTTCTACAAGATGAATTATCTCTGTATTGATGTACTGTAAGCAAATGTGCTCTTTTCTTCACATAACGGCACGTGAGTCATCACTAAGGTCAATCATTGCATCAGCATCTTAAAGATATAATAAGGAACAAAGTTCAGTCATGCCTTTTTCATAATATTTGCAGAAAATTAAGGCATACATAAATAATTAGCTCTCCTAGTTACTTCCAACATCTTAATATACTTTAAAAGTATAACAGTAAAAGAAGATGCATATTTTAAATTTCATATTCAATTTTACATCAGGAAATACAAAGAAATGAAGGAAACAGACAATAAGTTCATAAATACATGTTATAAATAATGTTCTGTGAAATTGTTGGAAATTGTATCATGGAAGCAACTAGTAAATTTATAAAATGATTCAAAATATAATTTTTTGCCCTTGTAAGTATACAATACTGATGAAACAACTTCAAATCAGCTAAGAAAAATAATGATTTAAAATCAGAATATGGGGTACTCATGCCACTGAAATCAATTACCTGAGGCATTGAAATAAATCAAATTATTGAAAAGCACTCCAGAGTTTTCCTTTTTTCCATGAATACCCATCTAGTGTGTTATTATTATGCTATAATAGCTTCTCCTTCTATTCTACTTGTTACATTTGCAACAAATCAAGATGAGATCTAGCTATCTTCTACATATCAGCAACATGCGTGCGCGCGCGTGCGCACACACACACACACACACACACACACACACAGGCACATGCACACACACGTATGTTTCAAGATGATTTGTTCTTTCCATGGGGAAATAAACTGCTCAGTACATGAGTATGACTCATGTAGGTTGTAAAACACAATTCAAAATACAATCTCCAATTCAGTGTGCAGGGGGAAAAAAGGAGCTTAAAAGAGATAGTTATCAAATGGTAAGGTTAACCAAATCTGAAAATTTTCTCTCACCTATTTCCAGAAATCCATTTATTGTGTGTTCTTAATTTTTTATTGTTAAAAATTTCCTGAGTTCAATTCTCAACCACATGGTGGCTCACAACCATCTGTAATGGGGACTAGTGCCCTCTTCTGGTCTGCAGGCATACAGACAGAATATAGTATACATAATAAATAAATATTAAAAAAAAATAAAAAAAATTTCCGCCTCCTCTCCACCTCCCGTTTCCCTCCACTCCCCCCATCCTCCTTCCGGTCCCTCTCCAGTCCAAAGATCAGTCAGGGTTCCCTGCCCTGTGGGAAGTCCAAGGTCCTCCCACCTCCATCCAGGTCTAGGAAGGTGCGCATCCAAACAGACTAGGCTCTCATAAAGCCAGTACAATATTGGAAGTAGATAAGATTGCCGGCAAAAATTGGGAACTCGGGGGTAGGGATGGGATGAGGGTAAGGGGAGACAGGGAGAGAAAAGTGAGAAGGGGAGGATGGGGAGAGCTTGGGGGAATGGGATGTTTGGGATGGAGGGAGGGTGGATATGGGGGCAGGGAAGTATATATCTCAATTAAGGGAGCCATTTGAGAGATGCCAAGAGACTTGACTCTAGAGGGGCTCCCAGGTGTCCATGAAGATGTCTTCAGCTAGTTTCTTGGGCAGCTGAGGAGAGGGAGCCTGAAATGGCCCGATCCTATAGCCATATTGACGAATATCTTGCATATCACCATACAACCTTTATCTGGCGATGGATGGAGATAGAGACAGTGATTTTTTAATTTGTAATGATTCATTTTTATAATTACATTCTTTGTTTTGAGCAGGTTAGAGTGTTAGTATTTGTCTTCAGATTCTGATCAAAACAAAACAAACAACAACAATAGCAAAAAGACGGCACAGCTAATGCAGATATGTATTATAACTTACAGGATTTTCTTCAGATTATTTACAGGTTCCTGAATACTCCATTAAATATGAAAAAATATCTAATGATACTGGAGTTTAAGTCTTTGCCTATTTCTTTATATTCCTTTCACAGGTGAGCACCCAAATGTTAAACAAAGCTGCATGTATCTACAGACATCTTGAAAATGTGATGGGTAACTAATCAGAATTACTATGCGTTTAGAGTCACCACACTGACATGAGAAAATACTATGATTATTCTTGGTTTTATATATGTGAAAGCTAAATCACGGACTTGATGATTATGAAATTAACATATTTGAAACCTGCTTTTTACAGACTATTCTAGGCAAGTATTTTTTCACTGAGTAATATCTAGTCCTGATACTAATTTCTCAAATGATTTTTTTAATTTATAGATATAACTAAACTATGTTATTTAATTAAAATCTAGCTTTGTTTGCTTCTAAGTTTCATTTTTGTTGCTGTGATTTAAAAAAAAAATTCTGACCAAAGAAACTTGGGGAGTGAAAGGTATAGTTTAGATCAAAATTCCAGGCTTTAGTCCGTCAGAGCAGAGAAGCTGCATTGACTGGAGCACGAAAGAACTTGTTCCATTATACCCAATCAGAAGAGACTCACAGATACATGCCTACCAAAGTAGTTAGTTCATTTTCCCCTCACCTAGGAAACCCTGTGTCTATTACCTACAGTGGATAGGTTTTCCCTCCTTTGTGTAATCCACTTAATCATTCACAATATGCCAACATACCAACATATTCTAAATATTCCATCACTGAGATTGTCTTCTTTGGTGAGTCTAGATTGTTCAAATTGACAATTAAAACTAGCCATCCTCATAGGTCACAATGGTAGTATAGTGTTATGCTTGTGACTAAAGACATAAAGTTCTTGTCAAATAGGTCTTTCACATGTTTGGTTAGTGTTACCACCCCCACCCCCAAGATATTTTATGTTATTTGTGGTTATTGTGAAAGGTGAATTTTATCTAATTTCTTTTTTAGCTTCTTTATCATTTGTATATGGGAGGGCTACTGATTTTTTTTTCTTGAATTTATCTTGTATTCTGCCACATTATTGAAGGTGTTTACCAGCTGTAAGAGTCCTCTGCTAGAATTCTTGGGATCACTTATGCTTACTATCATATCACCTGCAAATAACAAAACTTTGACTTTTTCCTTTCCAATTTGTATCCCTTTGATCTCTTTTTATTGTCTTATTGATCTAGCCAGAATATCAAGAACTATGTTGATTAGACATGAAGAGAGTGGACAACCTTGTCTTGTTCCTGATTTTAGTGGAATCACTTTGAGTTTCTCACCATTTAATTTGATGTTGGTTATTGGCTTGCTGTATGTTGCTTTTATTATGTTTAAATATATTTCTTGTATCCCTAATCTCTCCAAGAACTTTATCATGAAGGGATATTGAATTTTGTCAAATGCTTTTTCAACATGTAATAGATGATCATGTTTTATTTATTTCTGTTTATTCATATAGTGAATTACATTGATAGATTTTCCTATGTTGAATCATCCCTGTATCTCTGGAATGAAGCCAACTATGTGTTCTTGGGTTTGATTTGCCCATATTTTATTGAATACTTTTACATCAATGTCCATGAGGGAGATTGATCTATAATTCTCTTCCTTGATTGAGACTTTATTTGATTTTGATATCAGAGTAACTGTAGCCTCATAGAAAGAGTTTGGCAATTTTCCTTCTGTTTCTATTATGTTGAAAGATTTGAAGCATATAGGTATTAGCTCTTCTTTGCAGTTCTGGTATAATTCTGCCCTGAAACCATCAGTTCCTGGGAATTTTTCAGTTGGGAGGCTTTCGATGACAGCTTCATTTTTTTGGTAGGTTATAGGTCTATTTAAATTGTTTACTTGCTCTTGATTTAATTTTGGTATGTGGCATCTATCCAGAAAATACATTTTCCAATTTTATGGAATACAGAATTTGTAGTATGACCTTATGATTCTCTGGATTTCCACAGTGTCTGCTGTTATGTTCTCTTTTTCATTTCTGATTTTGTTAATTTGGATATTCTCTCTCGGCCTTTTCATTATCTATAAGGGTTTGTCTATCTTGCTGATTTTCTCAAAGAATCATCTCTTTGTTTCATTGATTCTTTGTACTGTTTTCTTTATTTCTATTTTATTGATTTTGGCCCTCAACTTAATTATTTCCTGTCATCTATTCCTCCTCAGTAATTCTGCTTCTTTTTGTTCTAAAGCTTTCAGCTTTGGCTAAAGGTTAAGTGAAGCCCTAGGGTTAAAAATTTGTTTCAGTTTTTTAGTAGAATGAAACTATGCCTAATAAGTCCTCTTTTATATTCTTTGCGAATATATTAAGGAAAAAAATGACCCCAGAGAAAACATAAAAAATAATAGTAGCCTTTCTCATCAATTTTAAACAAAAGTACCCAGTTTTGAGCAACTACACTCTAACTCATCCTACATATTTTCTCATTGAATAATTTACTATAGTTAGCTGCTCTGTGATATATTTTCACATTTAACACACATTTTTGTGAAGATGTGTTTTTAAGAAAATGAATATGGTAGTTATTTTCAGCCATGTACTAAATTAATGAGCAAATATTTAAAGCAATGGAAAAGTAATGAGGAGGGATACTCTTATTGAAATTGGATAACCACATCAAAATCCACTATTGAATAAAGTATTATCTAATTTGTATTTTACTTTTCCTATTAAAGAAAATGACTTACAAATGCAAACTATCACATAACTCTAAAACAATTTAAATTAGAAAACACTTTCAATGCAACATATATATCTCACATTTTTAGCATAATTTGAATATGAAAATTGGGAATTTACTCAAATAACAAGCCTTTTAGTATAATGATGCTCATAAGACAAACTGTGAAGCATACCATGACCCACAGAATTTAAATATGCATTTAGTATATTAGTATACTTAATGATACTTTATATGAATAATTTTCTCATTAATTGCCTATTAGCAATAGAAGTTTCCCATAATACACTCAAAAATCTTCAATTTAATACTGAATTACATTTTTAAAGTTATAATGCTGCTGTCTCATCATTGCCTCTCTTTAAATAAGTCCCTTTATTTACCCCTTAAGCAGATTGGGAATTGTGTCTATTGTATGCTCAGTTAACAATATTCATAAGCTCTAGCCTTGCCTCAAATTGCACAGCTAGAGGCATAAAGATAAAAAGGGATTAGATATGTGGTGGGGATAAGGACTCACAATTACTTTCAGTTTTTCATTTGTTTTTTTCACTTTTTAATTTCTTTCAAATGATCATTGGTCCCTGCAAATTTCCAATGCCAATTTGCCTATGTTTACTAAGTAATTGATGCCTGTGTATTTGTTTAATAGCCTATCATACAGGCTTTTGAAGAAAATATTCCAAGAAATAACAAAACAAAGCAATACAGAAACATGTAAACAGAAATAAAACTTAACATACACATGTCTATTTGTATGGATACTTATATATCTCCAAAATTTCACTGAATTCTAGAAAATAAATCAACCTATACTTGTAAGCACTTAATTAATTAAACATAGATATTATTGCCTAAGAAAATTATTGATCAGTACATGCCTTTTCTGCAAGTCACACACTGAACATAAATATGACCTTAAATAACGATAACTAGAAAACCTCACAATTTGGGAATTTTTTTGAGGGGTAAAATTGAAGCTCTGTATTAGACATAATGATTTTAGATACCTTATCCAGATGAAGAGGGCCAGTTGGAAGCTAGATATATTGAGGAAAGTGGTGAAATCACACAAGAAATATATATGACTGATTTTTGTTCATTATCCAATAGTTTGTTACTGAAGACAGAAGACTTTTAAAATGAAAATGTAGAAGGGATAAATTTAACTCTTGAAGAAATGCAGTATCTAAGAATAGTGAGAACTCGGCCTGATGGCACAGGCCTATTATTAAGCCAGCCTTCTCAGGAAGCCAAGATAAAAGCATAGCAAATTGAAAGTTTGCTTGGCCTTCAGAATGACTTCAAAGCCATCATGGACATTTTTACAGTATTCCTTCTTCAAGATTCTTCTTAACGAATTAAGGAATATTAAGATATTTATTATACCAAGTAACAGCAAACATGAATTTTAAAGCACATATTTATTTGTGGTGAGTACAATGTGGTGAGTGGGAACAATAGAAGGTTTCAAGATTTGACAAAAAAAAAAAAACATCAAGTAGATAGCAAATAGTGAAAGGTTGGCAATTAGAGAATAGCAACATGTCTTAGAACTCTTTTGGGGGTAAAAAGTATCATAAATTATCATTTATCATATATTGATTTAGGTGCAACATTATATTCCCAATAAGAATAAGAAATGTAAAATGCTCACAAGGATGTATTAATCTATTTTTCAGAGTTTGCTCAAATTTTGTAAGTGCATGCTTGCACATGTGCCTGCAACCATACAAATATAAATATATCTTGTCTTTTTCTTGGCTTGCTTCGTAAAATATTTTTTTAAAAAATTGTAAGACATGCTGGGCGGTGGTGGTGCACGCCTTTAATCCCAGCACTCAGGAGGCAGGGGCAGGTGGATCTCTGTGAATTTGAGGCCAACCTGGTCTACAAGAGCTAGTTCCAGGACAGGCTCCAAAACCCCAGAGAAACCCTGTCTTGAAAAACCAAAAAAGAAAAAGGAAAAATTGTAAGACAGGTCTTAAATCATGAGACATATATTCAATTACTTTTAACTCAAAGTATCTTCAAAATTCTGGATGGGAGGCTGGAGAGATGGCTCAGAGGTTAAGAGCACTGGTTGTTCTTCCAGAGGTCCTGAGTTCAAGTCACAGCACCCACATGGTAGTTCATAACCATTCACAATGATATATGGTGCCTTCTTCTGGCCAGCAGGTGTACATGCATACAAAACACTGTATACATAATAAATAAATCTGTTTAAAAAATTGTGGATGGACAGATGATCACATGAAAGAAAATTAATTACATTTTGACAGAAATCAACCATGCAAATTTCATAAATTATGTCAGTGCATTTGGTCCCACATACCCAACATCCAGCTTGCACACTTCACCTAGAGTTTATGTTTTGGAAATTATAGCTACAATAAAATGAATAGAATATACGAACTAGACAGAGAATCATGTGAAGTGTGTATGTGTTAGTTCAGAAAAGCAATAGCACATTTTCAGCATAGAGAATGTGTTATGCAAAGGAGAGATTCTCACCTAGGGCCTACTGAGAGGCATTAGTAGAGTGTCTCAGAAGTGAAAATGAGAGGAAGAAAAGAAAGCAGTGACATAAAAATTAACTCCAGGAATCCGTAACAAGGAAATTCAGTAAAGTTCACTTTCCATAGAGAAGCAAGGTTTTGCTGAAACTTTTAAGAAATGGGATTAAAAAAAAACATGATATTTAGCTATGAAAAATGGCTTCAGAGAGAGGACAAATGAGACAGGTGACAAGAATGCTGGGCTGTTCAAAGATATTGGGGCTGAGGCATTGCATCTGAAACAGAAAAACCCAACACCAACGAAGCTGTTGCTTAGGCAATATTTTGTCTTACTGTGCTTCCAATATAAGAATAGAAGTGGAATAAAATATCAAATATTCAGTGATGTAAGAAGGTCATCTGTCTATGTGTTACTTTCATTGGTTAAAAAAGAAACTGCCTTGGTTTTTTTCATAGGGCTGAATTTAGATAAGTGGAGTAGACCGAACAGAATGCTGGGAGAAAGAAAGCAGAGTCAGGCAGATGCCGTGAAGCTCCAGCCCAAGATGGATGCAGGTTAGAATCTTCCTGGAAAGCCACCACCTCGTGGTCCTACACACATTAATAGAAATGGGTTAATCAAGATGTGAGAGTTAGCCAATAAGAAGCTAGACCTAATGGGCCAGGCAATGTTTAAATGAATACAATTTGTGTGTTGTTATTTCAGGTGTAAAGCTAGCTGTGCGGGAGCTGGGCGGGATGAAAAGCAGGCCTGTTGGCTTCATCACCACAATTCAGCAGTTAAGATTGGGTATTATCTGTTTAAGAAATGGTAATCACCCAAAGCCCATAGATCTAGAGAATTTGTTGCTCATTGTCTTGTTATGGTTTTAATTGCTGTGAAGTTACACCATGACCACAGCAAATCTTATAGAGGTAAACACTTAACTGATGCTAACTTACAATTTCTAAGGGTTGTAACATGAGGGGCCTACTTGTAGGGGTTTCTGTCCCACCTGATACCCCACAGCCGGCAAACCCCAAAGAAAATCACACAGAGATCTCCATAAGTTATAAAACTGATTAGCCAATTAGCTCAGGCTTTTTTTTTTTTAACTCTTTTAGCTTATATTAACCCATTGTTCTTATCTATGTTAGCCACATGGCCCGGTACCTTTCACAGTGGGGTAGGTCACAAGTTGTTTCTTCGGTGGTCTGGGCTAGACTGCGGAGGAAGCTTCCTGCTTCCCAGAATACTCCTGTTCTCTTTGCTCCACCTCTAATTCCTGTCTGATTTTCCCACCTATACATCCTGCCTGGCCAATCAGCATTTATTTAAAGTGCTGGCTTCACAACCATGAGAAACCGAGTTCAGATCCCAGTTCCCACATAAATAGCCGAGTTTAGTTGTATGTACTTGTAATCATAGTTCTTAATGGTGGAAAGAGGAAGATTCCAGAGGTGGCTGACTAGCTAGTTTAATCAAGTTATGAACTCCAGGTTAGTGGGACTATGTCTCACTAGCTCACTAAAAATAAAGCAAAAAAAGTAGTTGAGCAAAACATCATAGTGCTGACCTCAGGCCTCCAAAAGAGCAGGTAAATCCATACATGAATGCAAAAGTATATACACACAGAGAGACAGCAAGAGGTTGGGATGTATATAAAAATTGAGCTGACTCTTCAGATGAGTGTAGAGTCAGAGAAGGACAATAAATACATTGTTTAATGGTAGAGTTTGGACAAAGAATACAAAAAGAGTATTGATGCACACTGTTGAAATTAGTGAAAGCAATTGTTCAATTAACCAGAGATTCAGTATACACTATTCAACTTTGACAAATGTGCCGATTCGGCTATTGTTTGACTGCTGTTTACTTCACATTGGTATGATGATATTTAACATGATGTAAAGATCTGTAAAGAAACATTAGTGAACATTCAAAGATTATTTTTTTCTTTTCTTCAGAGATGTAGAAAATGCTCAGAGAATAAAATTTCCCCATGTTTTGATAATAGCAGAAATTGAGAAGTAAACAAAATTACCTTCAACAGGAACTTTGAACACAGTACTCACTCTACAACCACATCACGGCATCCGCAATGAGCATTACATAATGTGCACAGTCAGCAAACATTGTCTTCTCATAATGTAAATGCACACCTGAGAAGAAGTTTTCATATACAATGAAAGTTAGGGATTTTAAAATGAAAACTTTCTTAGGGTTTTAAACAATGCCTTGAAGAATAGAAAGGTCTCATAGGATTTCTAGCAAAAATATGTTTTCCCTCTGCTCACGTATAATTTTGCACTATGTACTGACAGGAAGAGCAGAGACAAACTTCTGGGATTTATTGTTTCCTCTTCGGAATACAAGGACTTCAAACTGTTTCACAAAAGGCAATCTCAGTAGCAGAGCCCATCCACTATCCAACTGGGAGCAGAATCTTACAAAGCTAGGGTATGGTTATAATAAACTCATTTCCTTGAATGATGCTAATTTTACAGTCAGTGTTTTCAGATATCTTCTCTGCATTACCTTCCATCAAACCATCATTTTCATTCTGCATAAGGCATATGTTACTCAGTATTTTGGAAGCCTCATAGGTTCTGAAATGACTAAACAGCTATCTGCTCATCAGAAATTCATAGAGATGATTTATATTTTTCTGGCTTTCAACCAGAGTGAGCTGTTTGCTTGGCCATGTCCTCCTGATAGAATACAATCATGAATATATTACTATGTATTATGCAGTTATGATCACTACTATCATAATTCCATCACAGAGAAGATAGATGATCCTGTTTTATAAATATCCTGTAGAACTCAAGATACTACTGCCCATCAAGATCATGGAGAATATAATCACCAATAACATATTGTACATTTTAGAGCCACTGACAGTTTGTTTCGAGTACTCTAGAAAACATGTTTTTTATGTGGTGGAATGCGGACTGTCTTAATGAAATTATTCTCAAACTGTAAATAAATTTTGTATTTCATGAATAAACTACGATTTACCAATTTACAATTTGGAAATTGAAATTTCAGTTAGAAAGTTGTTGGTTAGCTGGGTGGTGGTGGCTCACGCCTTTATTCCCAGCACTCGGGAGGCAGAGGCAGGTGGATTTCTGTGAGTTTGAGACCAGCCTGGTCTATAAGAGATAGTTCCAGGACAGGCTCCAAAGCTACAGAGAAACCCTGTCAAAAAAAAAAAAAAAAGAAAAAGAAAAAAGAAAGTTGTTGGTTATTCATAAAGTATTAGTAATCACTGTTGCACCATTGGACATATCTTGGACGACCAGACATTATTGTATTTCATAGGATTTACAGCAGAGTTGTGGAAAAAGATTTTCCCCAGACGCCTGAATGAAACCTCCTGACACTGTAATATCTAGCCATCACGGAAGCTACCAGGACAGTACCAGCTTAATTTCCCTGAACCCTGTGTCTGAAATATGTACTGTCTTCAGCAATAGGGTCTGTTCTGTAGATCTGACAGGAAACTAAGAGAAATGGCAATAACATGAACTGATGTTTTCCTCATGGAAGGTGGTTCTTAGAGCTTCCTGACCAACAAAGAATGTCTAAAGGATATATCCTGAAGGCGTAAGTCACAAACAATGCCACACCAGTTTGGAATTATGATTAATAGGGTGGTATTTATTTAAAGGGGAAAAAACTTACAGATCACTGTCCCAGGCAACAGCCCTCTATGCAACCAGGAAGGGAGTCTAGTCGCCAGTGGAGCAGGAAGTGAAGAGAGAGAGGAGAGGGAAGTGGCTGCTTTTTTAAAGGGAGAGAGACCACGCCCCAATGGGCTGGTATCTCAGCAGCAATAGGCTGGAGGAGTGGGAGGACCTCCAGCAACAATATCCCACACAAAGCACTGGGGGTTTTGTTTGATAATATATGCTTTCTTGAGGGAGCATCATTCCTCCATCTGAGGTATCTCTAATTGAACTATATGTGAAGACACACACATCCATGGGCACACATATTATACAAATATATAGAGTGTATAAATACTGTATATATTATATAAATATATAAAATACATAAATATATTGCATATTTATATATTATATAAAAAGTCATAGAGAAATCTCTGATCTTATAAGCATTCTTCAGTATATATGACATAACAGAACTAAAGTATACTGAGATGGCTTATAAAATCAGAAGTTTGCTCATGGTTTTCTTCAGACATCCTCAGTATTATTTATACTCCCTTCCATTATTCTTCAGCATCCCCTTCGTTTGCCCTGCCTTTTTCACTCCTCTTTGTTTTACTTCTTTTTCCCTCACAACACTTACATTTTATTTGCACTACTGCTCTCTAATTCTTTTCTCTACTTCCAAGGTGTTCCTTCCCACACCTTTGGCTTCTACAGCTACTACTAGTTACACACTCACACTAAAGATGTAGAGCTAGGATCCACACATAACAAAGAATATGTGGTATTTTTTCTGGGTTTTGGTTACCTTACTCGATATAATATTGTCTAGTTGCATCCATTTATTTTCAAACTTCATAGCTGCACTTTTATTTCAGGAGGAATAGAATTTCATTGTGTGTAGACACTGTGTATTCACTCTTCATTCATCAGCTGATAGGAATTTAGGTTATTTCCATGTTGGTAGTATATTTTTTTACTACGTACCAAGAAGTGCCCATAGCATTCATTGAATGTGTTACAGTTCAATGACTTTGCATGGAAGTTCCATAAGTATTATCATACAGATTTTCTTTTCAGTAATGACTTTTATGTTACTCTGGGTACAAGTTTTCATTTCACTACAGAGGTAAGTTAATTTTAGTACTTTATCTCTCAATGTGTTGAAAACTGCATTTTAAATATCTTTTGAAATATATATATATATATATATATATATATATATATATATATATGCCACAGTACAGGTGTTGAGGTCAAAGGACAGATGTGTGAATTTATTTTCTAATGTTCAAACTCAGATTAACAGCCTTGGAAATAACTGTCCTTAACCAATGAAGCATCTTGTTGACACTGAAAAGAGTTTTTAAAAATATACATTGGTAAATACAAAGGCCATATTTCAAACAGCTTCTCAAATTAGATGCATTTTTAAACCAGCTCATTACAGAACTAAGGCTATTCCCCACACCAGATGTAGAATCTACTGAGTCCATCTAGATGCAGTATTCATCTATTCAAACTGATTGAAAAGAATGCCAGCTACGTGATTGTGACCCTTGAGAAATCATTACAAAAGAAGCTCCTGCTATTTGCTTTGAAGAATCCCTACTGATATTGTTGGGATGTTCTTTGCTTCTCTACGTAACCTACAATTAAAGAGGGATCATCTCAAATATCACTGCAAATCTGTGAAAATATGTCTAGGTATGTTCAAATTATATTAAAATTGGGGGGAAAGAACACAGATTTTTTTTATTCAAATAGGAGCTTTGTTTACTTCAGGTCTTTCTCTAATAGACCATATAAAACTTTCATATAACAAAACAGATTTTTGGATGTTTGGGAAAGCCATTAAATATAGGATGAAGCTAATTATTATTAAAAATGTATATCTAAAAATTAACATGTAAAATATTCCTAACAGAGTTAAATGTATATCTAAAAATTAACATGGAAAATATTCCTAACAGAGTTTGGCATTTTGTATTAGTATTTTAAGGTATTTCATACATGAATACAATGTATTTTGATCACATCTAACCTTCTACCCCATATATACATATATCCTCCATTTCCCTACCCTAACACACACCCACATCTCATCATTTTCTTTAAATATATATATATACACATTCATATAGAAAAATGTAATAAATTTTATTTAAAATTATATTTATTTTTTAATTTCATTTGACATTCTTGTCATGGTTTTTCACTTTTAAAAATTAAAAGTAGCAAAAGTAATGAGCATACATACATGTAATCCTACATGGACTTAATAGTTTATATTTATATATATATTTATACAAACATATATGTGCATACAATGACAATTTATCTTTAAAATGCCATAAATCTGAAGTAGAACAAGAAGGTGTAGGATTTGGAGGGATTTATGGAATGAGAAATGTGTTGTATTTAAATATAATCTCAAAAATAAGCAAATACACATATATGCATAGGTATACATGTTTATATTTATCATTGACTATTGGGGTGATGGGAATAGGTAGAAGAGATACTATTTCAGACAAAATTAAAAGCTTTCATATGAAATCACTGTGGTGATTATTTCAAAATACAAACTAAAATCAGCTAAGAAAAAGATAAGATCAGTAGATAATGAAAATATGATATCTATACACAATGCGCTCTACTTAAATGAAGAATGACAAAAGGAGTTTTTGGAGGCTAATGTATAGAACTGGAAACTGATACTGATTGGGGTACTGCAGGCCCAGAAAGACAATGACACGCCACTGTGTGTTCTTTCTCATTTCTAAATCCTATGTTCAAACTTTTATTTTATTTTATTTTATTTTATTTTATTTTATTTTATTTTATACTTGACATGAAGTTCAAGTATAAGCCAGGCAGGTAGAATTAGGTCTTCAGGGAGAGGCATATTAGACTAAAGCAAAGGTGCAGTAGATTATGGATAACACAAGAGCAGAAAGGTGAAACACTGAGGGCAAAATGGCTTACGCAGGGAAAGGTCGGTGATTATGGAAGAAATCAGTGAAGGGTGTGCCAGGCAATACTAGCCAAAGGAAGTTATACAAAGAACCATAAGGAAATGTGCTGTTTCACAATCTGATTTAAAAAGATAAATAAAAAAGATAGAACACATGTATTATACAGCATGTACAACCTGCATGTTGCCACGGGTACACATGAAGTTGAGATCACACCTTATGTAGCATATCTTGGCTTTTATTCATTTGTATAATACAAAACTCCAGAACAATCACACTGGCTCCAAATGTTAAAATGGCAACCTTTATTTTACAAAGTCACTCATCATTAGAAATAAAAAGTGCAGCATTCCAGCTCCTGGTGTTATAGACAAGTGCCAGGTCTTTCCAAAACTTCTATCATCTTCCATTCTTTCATGTCAATAATTGTATGAGTCCAAGCTACATTTATCTAATAATTTATTGCAATGGAAACATTTCACCCAAATTTAAAGCTTTAAAGAATAAAGGGTGAAATTAGTTAACTATGTCATATATAAACCTAATTTAAATCAATTGCTTTTAATTTTCAAAGACAAAGAATAGGAAAAAAGAAGGCTACCATCTCCTCCATCCTTATTTCTTTCTTTGATCCTTTTCTTCTACTTTCTTTAATGATATACATTATTATTTAACACAGAAACTTGATTTCAGCATTCTTTTGTATCTCTAAGAGCAATCCATATTGTCAATTTTTAGTTATAATCATGTTGTTATACTTCCAATTTATTTAACTGATCATATGGGAAAAAATTACATTAAGATTTTAAAAATAGTTGCCTCTGAACATGCTAAGAGGTATGCAGGTATCAGGGGGAAAAAAAACAAAAATAAGTCTATTACCCAATACCCAATATTTATCCAAGTATGTATTTCATATGAAAAAGCTGGTCAATTTTATAACCAGAAAGATCAATTTCAGATCATTTTCTCCTGACGAAAAGTTTCAATTACGCAATGTCTTTTGGGGTCTATAAAAGCCTCTCTATGAAATCTTGCTTTACTCAGACTCCCTTGCCATCCTTTTCCCAGAAGATGGCAAGTAATTGCTAAAATAGATAACTTCTACAAAGATCAAAATATGCTCTTGAAATTACAATCCAACGACAAATTGCCCTTTCTATCTGGAAGCCCCAGAAGAAATGAGAGCCACTTAGAGATTTATTTACAAGCTTTGGAGAAAACATAATTACATACAGAGAATATTAAGCCCATGTATATCCTACAAGGCATCTGAGGTCTCAATTCAATTTGAAAAATAAGAGCTCCATGTATATCTTGTAAACTAGAAATCTAGTCTTTACTTATCTACAAATAACAAAATAAGAAGTGTTTTATCAAAAATTATTTTTGTAACTATGTTTAAACCATTAATCAACAAATTTTCTTTAATAAGGCTAAATTTTATTAATCTGTAAAAGTACAATTATCTTGGTTTCACAGCATAAATACTATAAAATAACTTCAATATATTTATTCATAGTGCTAAATAAAACACCTTACTTGGTTCTCACTAAAATATCCTGAGTGAGGTAACCCAGACCCAGAAAGACAAACATGGTGTGTGCTTACTCATAAGTGGATATTAGCTATAAAGCACAGGGTAACCAGACTACAATCCACAGACACAGTGAGGTAACAAGGAAGGCCCAAAGGGGATACATAGATCTCTCTGGAAAGAGGAAATCTTTCAGGGAAAGAAGAGATGTGCTGGGTGAACTGTGGACATGTAGGGATCGGAATTTGTAGGGTCATGTTGGGTGATGAGTAGAGGAAGAGAATACTGAAAGAGATAACTGGAAAGGGGGTCATTTCAGGGTCAGGTAGAAACCTGATGCAAAGAAAACTCCGGAATCTACAAGGAATGCTCCCATCTAAGACATCCAGCTATAGTGAATACCTAGCCTGAACTGGCCATCTCATGTGATCGGATTGGTGATTATCCTAGTTTTCACCAGAGAGATTTCACCCAGTAACTCATGGAAGCAAATGCAGAGACCCACAGCCCCAAAATTAGGCTCAGCTCAAGGAATCCCACTGAAAAGAAGGATAAAGAATTGTAGGAGTCAGAATAGTTAAGGACATCATGAGAAAACCCACAGAAACAACAAACCTGGTTCATAGGAACACACAGAGTCTGAATCAATAGCCAAGGAGCCTGAATGAAACCCACCTATGTCTTCTCTATATATGTAGCAGTTGTATAGTTTGGGCTATTTGCGCAACTCCTAATAATAAGAGCAGGGTCTGTCCCTAATGATTTGGCTGGCTCTTGAAAACTTGTTCCTCATACTGAATTGCCTTGCCCACCCTAAATATAAGTGGAGGAGCTTAGTCTTAATGCAACTCAATATGCCATGCTTTGTTAATAACAATATGATAAACCCCTTTCTGAACAGAAACAGAGGAGAAGTGTACAGGGGACTCTAGAGAAAGGGGATGAGGGAAAGAATGGGAGAGGAGAGGAGGGAGGGGAAAGTGTGCACAGACTGTAAAATAAATAAATATTTTTTTAAAAAAAGTACATTCTATTAGTATGTGGTTTATAAAAGAACTTCCAATGAGAAGAAATGCATGAGGAAGACCAAAGCTAAGGGAGAAACAAGAGAGAGTAATGAAAGAAATGAAATTGTGGAGGAAAATTTTCATTTGGAAACTGGTACAATGGGACAAAGGAAGGATAACCCCATAATAGTAAGCCAGAAAGTAGTAGAATTTAGAAATGATGGGGAAATCTTCCAAAAAAAAAAGGTTTTTTTTCTTTATTGTTTTCTTTCTTTTTTTAAAAAAAAAATTAGTTTCTTTCCTAACTTACTGGCTTATTGAAAGAAGTGACTGGAAGCAGGTACATTCCAAGAAGCAATGTGACTCCACATCACATCGAAATGAGCCATGTTGAAGCTTTTCTGGGAGTCTAATAATAAATTCAGTACAACAGCTTTAGAAATAAAATTCCAGAATCCAAGATTTCACTTGTAGTTACTATAATCCTAGCAAATGTCAAATTGCAATCCCTTGTTTGTCAAAGTGTCTTTGTATTTAGAATGTAAATAGTTTTTGTGAATATTGTTTGAGCTTCAAGACCCACTATTTCAACAGTAAAAATACATTAGTGACCTTCCCAAATCTATCATGAAGTACAGAAACTCCAGAAAGTATATGATTCTTACAACAAGCTTACCCCTATAGTCTATTTTGCAAGACAGCATTTAGTTCACATTATATGGAGGCAATAAGGTAAATGATAGTAAGGATGTTGAAATCACAGAATTGATCATAATTGTGGATTTCCTATTTTTTGTAGTTGTCTCTTTGAGCAACTCAATGTCCCTGATCATTGTTTTAAATTGCCAGATAGGTAATTATATTAATTATAGTTAAAACCATGTTGAAACTATTATTGATTTGCTATCAATGAAGGCTTTGACATTGATTGATTATGAGGTCTTAGATTTCATTTCATTGCTACTTTACATTGTCACTTCATGTTTTAATATGCTCAAGTAGAAGTGTAAACACATGACCATTTAAATTATGTGTAACTGTGAACTTCCTCCCAGTGAAATGCACCCATAAATGTGGTGGTGGTGCAGGTGGTGGTGGTGTGTGTCACAGAGGAGAGCTACAACCATTCATATCAGTATATATTTTTGAAATACAGATGAGAAATTTTCATTTTGTACCAAGTAGTGGAATATAAAAAATGAAGGATAGTTCCAGGAAATGTGCAATTATATTTGTGCCACTTCACGTCAGACTTGGCAAAAATGGCTGACACACTAAAGCTTGCTATGAAATATTAGTGGGAATCTATGAGATGTCTCCTACTCTTGCCTCATAAAGTTTAAAGAAGCATTGTGCCAAATTAAAAAAAAAAGATTATTCCAAAATCACTGAAGTCAGTAACTAAATAATAATGAAAGCTTTCATTGCTCCTGCAGTAAGTGATTTATTGTGCTATGAAGACATACATCCTGAAAATTTCTTTTAATCTTAGAGTTGTAGAAAATGTAAGATACAAAGCCACACATATTTTGTAAACTATTTTCTTCTGTAATGTAAACTTTAATTAAACCCCTCCTAATTTTTAATGGAAAAGTTAAATCTCAATAGATAGTAATATTATAGACCCACTGGACAGTGAACTCAGTACACAATAATAAGTTCAGCCTAAGCAATTTGATTAAGCTTTGTAAATTGAAAAATATGCAATCCTGTCTCTGATAATTCAAAGCTAAAATAGAGAACTGGTAAGGCCTTAAAGAAATAGACTTTGGCTAAACCTCTCTAGAATTTTCAAAGTTTCTTCTACAAAATCAGTAACTTTAGGAAAATGAAATGATTATACTTAGATAATGATAAGAATATTTTATTTTATAATGCTTTAGAGAGTAGCAATTATAAGGTTTCTATTAAAGTTGCACAAATATCTGTGTATTTCAGTGTTTCTTTATATAATGAGGAACTGTCAGCCCTCTTGTTCTCAGATGACAGAAATGGTAGCTTAAATTGCTACTTATTTTTAAATTAGGATTATAATAAAATTTGGAGTCAGAGACAAGGCTAAACTTATTCTTCACGAGTCTGACTACGTAACCTCATTGGAGTAGAGCATCAATCATTTATGCCAAATATACCAGTTCTTTATATATTTAGTAAAAAAAATAGAGATAAGGTTTTATTTCTCCTTTTAGGGCAGTTATTTTTCTTTGATTTTTCACAGATTTAAATATTGTCCTTCCACCTAATTTTTAAAATAATGTTTTCAAGAAGAAGGAAAATAAAGCTCCAACTCAACAAACTTCACATTATTTATATTTAATTTTACAAAGTGCATAAATCTGTAGCGAACAAGAATAATAGTTTGATACATTTCTATTTGATTTGTGCCTAACACCTATTTCTTTACTTGATTGGCATCAAACAATGCCATGGCATTTAGATGGTGTGCATTGTATCTCTGAGGTTGAATGAATGTATGAAAGTATCAAATATGGAAAGTTTGCCTTAAAACAAGCAGTTAGATATACTAAAGAAGGAAAGAAGAAAGCAAGGAAACAAGGAAGGAAAGAAAGAAAACCAATGAAGTGCCAGAGTCCTATGTAAAAAAAAAAAATGAATTCACCTAAAGAAATTGAAGAGGCCAGAAGTTTTGTGAAGAAAATGAATATAAATAATAGGGGACAATAAATTGCATTTGGACATAGAAAAGAGAGAGCTATTCTTGAAAGTGAATTTGGGGAAATGACAAAAGGAAACTGAGATTATGAATAGACCCAAGAGTGCATGTGAAATCCAGGGCTGTTCTAGTGAAAAAGAGAGAAGAGATGTACTGTTCTGTCTGAAGCTTAGGGTAGCTTCAGATGAAGAACAATATCTCTTCAACCTGAAAAAGATGATAATGAACCATGTGAAATATAAATGGGGAAACCTTTGAAAATGCTGCCTGTTAAGGGAAGAGGACAAGTGAATAACTGATTATCATTCAATTCCAGAGATATTCAGAGAGGATAATGATGGAGATCTTAGCCAACCAATTATCTTTCAGAGGTGGGACCTAATTAGTGTCTGGCTTTCAGGGACCTGGAGAAAAACAGCGTATAGCCTAGGTGCCCTCTCTCTGTGTGGTTCCCTCGCAGCACAGCTGAGCTTGGACTTCTCATTCCCGTTTCATGAATTTTCCCCTTATAGTAAATAAAAATGTAATTGTTTTATCTTTTAGCTAGCCTGGTTATTTTCCAAATTGAGCTAACTTCTACAGTCAGTGCGTAACATGGAGCATGAGTCTCTAGCAGTTCTAGTCAGCTGCCAATAAGGCTCCATGCCATTTATTTGGCTATAAGATTTCCATGGAGCAGCCCTGAATAGCAGCTAGCTGCAGTCCTTCATATTTTCTCATTAAATGTCTCAGAGCACATTGGCTACCCGTGACTGCATGGTTGGCTTCTGAGTCCAGTTTTTCCAGCCCTTGCAGAAAGCTCAGGTGGATATAGGCTTCCCTGGGTGTCTCGGTTTGGCTTTGCTTTCTGGCTCTTTTTGTACACACACGACTGCTGACCAGTCAGGGACTTCTGTGGAGCACACAGTCTGTAATTTACCCTGAATAATTGGTTTTAATTTGAGTATATCTTTTAATATTTAATGCTAAAATCAGATTGAAGCTGGTCACATGGCTACAATTGTGCCATGACACCTACTGGCAGGTAACAGTTATTGCACCTACTCCTGCTCAAACTCAACCAGAGGTAAGAGTTATAATTTAAAATATAAATTTATAATTTAGTGGGAAATATGATGGACAATTTAACAATCCAAGAATTCAATATCTTTTTACTTATACTATATATGAAGTAGTGCAAGGTTTATATGATTTCCTTCTTACATCCCTTTATTTGATTCTGGGGATTAGCTTTGTCCTTCATATTTTCTCTTTAAAAACATTATTTAATAATAGAAACAAAAGGAGGCACTTTTAGAAATGATACAGTATTTACAGACTGATAGTGACCAACTAAAAGGAAAATTTAACACCCTGGAAAAGGATACAACCAATTTAACAAACAAAACCTAGTCAATGACATAGGGTGCTGAGGCATTCTCTGAGAGAATTTGTACTGTTGAATGTATTAATCAGACTCTGTCAAATGGTTATGATAGAATGACTGACAGAATGTCTCTCCAGGAAGGAAATGAAATAAAAATTATGTCCAAAGATGAGACATTATCTTTAGTGGACAGACTTCACACCTTGAAATCCTCAATGAGGTCATTAGATCACCACACTGGACAGGAGATTCAGACTTAACAAAAGGCAGTGGTAAGAAAATTTTAAAAGATTGAGGAATTTATCAAATTTGATGACCAGGGACAAAAGGTACAAAGATAAAATGTAGCCTCATCAGTACATACCAAACTCTGGGATAGATTACACAGAGTTCTACCAACCTTTCCAGTGATACCATCAGAAAGAGCATCTGGCACCAAATACACTAAGATAGTCAAAGAATATACATGGAAACCCATTCATATGACTGATCTAAAGTAAATTAAATGAGCAATTGTATCTTATGGAATACATTCATCCTTCATTAGGGACATGGTTAAAATGTGGGCTTCAGGTAACAAGCCAACACCACAAGATTGGATTCAGTTAATCTCAGCAGTCCTAGAAAATGGACCTCAGCTGCTTTGGATTCGTTATTGGAGAGAAGAAGCAAAAATTTTAAAACAAAACAAAACAAAAAAAAAGCACAAGGACTTGAGATTTCCCAAGATCAAATTCTGGGAAACCGACATTACTCTGATTCTCAGGATATGGCTCTTTACAATAAACACATCTTGTCCCTATGAAGCACAGCAGCTTTAAATGGTTGGGACAGGATTCAGGAATCAGGATATAGAATTGAATCATATATTAGCATTAAACAGTGTCAGAGAGAACCCTTTAGTGACTTTTTACAAAGTTTAATAAGGCTGTACAAATAGGAGTAACAGACCCAGAAACTATATTTGTACTAATTGAATCTTTGGCTTTTGAAAATGCCAACTTAGAATGCAATAAGATCCTTGGGCCTTTAAAGGTCAGATCAGCACTAATAAATGAATGGATCTTACATACAATAAATATTAAGACACTGGACTAAAGTACTAAAGCTTGGGTAGAAGAAGCAATTTCCAAGGGTATGAGGAGACAAAATACCAAATGTTTTAATTGTGGTAGAATAGTCCATCTAAGAAGGGATTGTAGACAAGGAATTCATAGAAATAATATCCCCTCTGAAAATGACAAAAATAAAAGGACTTAGCCTTCAGGTATTTCCTACAGCCCCCAAAACTTATGTTTCTGTGGCAGATATTAGAAGATATTATAGACAAGGGTCACCAGCCATTCAGACTGTATAAGAAGGCAAAGCGATTGACAAACATTTAGAAGTAGTATGGCCCTGCCTTTAAAATATTTTTTTTTAATTTTATTACATTTGTTTATTCATTTATTTTTCTTTCTTTTCTTTTCTTTCTTTCTTTCTTATTTATTTATTTATTAAAGATTTCTTCCCAGGAGCAGAAGGAGAGAGAGCATGAGCAAGGAACTCAGGACCACAAGGGATGCACCCACATACTGAGACAATGTGGATGTTCTATCAGGAACTCACCAAGGCCAGCTGGCCCGAGTCTGAAAAAGCATGGGATAAAACCGAACTCGCTGAACATAGCAGACAATGAGGACTACTGAAAACTCAAGAACAATGGCAATGGGTTTTTGATCTTACTGCACGTACTGGCTTTGTGGGTGCCTTTAAAATAGTTAACTGAGAAACCAACATGGGTTAAACTGTGGCCTCTAACAGAAGAAAGCTTTGAGCCTTAAAACAGTTGGTACCAGAGCAACCGGATGCTCACCATATTAAAGAACCTACCAGCCCTTGAAATTCTCCTTCATTTGTTGTTAAAAATAAATCTGAAAAATGGAAAATGGTGACAAATCTTAGAGCTATCAATAATATTATTTAACCTATGGGTCCTCTACAATCTGGAATTCTTATGCCTTCTCTGTTACAAAAGGATGGCCTTTCAGAGTTATTGATTTAAAGATTTGTTTCTTCACTATACCTTTATAAAAAGGTATAGAAGAAAAATTTCAAGAAAAGGATAGAGAAAAATTTACCTTCAAGTGACTAGTTATAATCATTCTCAGCCTACTAGGAGATATCAATGGACAATTCTCCCACAGGGAATGCTCAATTGCCCCACCCTGTGCCAATATTTTGTCAGTCAGCCATTGGAAATAATACGTAAGCAATTTTCTGAGTCTATAATCTACTATTACATGGATGACATTTTGTTATCTATTTCAAATGCAGATACTTTTTTTAAATTTATTTATTTATTAAGGATTTCTGCCTCCTCCCAGCCACCACCTCCCATTTCTCTCCCCCTCCCCCGATCAAGTCCCCCTCCCTCATCAGCCCAAAGAGAAATCAGGGTTCCCTGACCTGTGGGAAGTCCAAGCCCACCTCCATCCAGGTCTGGTAAGGTGAGCATCCAAACTGCCAAGGCTCCCCCAAAGCCAGTAGGTGCAGTAGGATCAAAAACCCATTACCATTGTTCTTGTGTTCTCAGTAGCATGGGATAAAACCGGACTTGCTGAACATAGCAGATACTTTTTAAAAAATGTTTGAAGAAGTAAAAAAAAAATGTTTTGCCTAAATGGGGATTACAAAGTATTCCTATAAAGATTCAAAGAGGAGATTCTGTTAATTATCTAGGTTACAGAATAGGTTTATAGAAAATTAGAATACAAATGGCACAAATTAGGAGTGACCCGGTTGCGGACTCTTAATGACATTCAAAGATTGTTAGGAGACATTTCCAGTCTACAACCATCTGTTGGGATAACACCTGATCTAATAATTCATTTAAACAAAACCTTAGATGGTGACAAAGACTTAAGTAGTCCAAGAGAATCAACAGCTATAGATAATTTAGTGTGAACTTTTTTACACTAATAATATTAATGGGTATTAGAATGAATACTTGTGATCTATTATTTATGGATAATTTACATTGGCAGAGTTTTCATATATTGATACAAGTTCAAATTATATTTATTTCTGTTTAAAATATTTGTACACCTATGCAAAGTTATTCTGTAAGATTATATACATGCATGTTTCTACCCCTGTTTATGATATTTTATATATTGGTACAAGTTTTAGAATATAATTTCATATTGCATTATATATTATTATTACCTCTGATCAAGATACTTATACATTGTTTACATTTTGAGGTCATTGTCCTCATTTGCTGCAAATTTGTTTACAGATTAATTAATATTCTGACATAAAGTCTTAGCCTTAATTTATACAGATATTAAGTATTATAGGTCAATAGTTGTTCATGTTTGTTATACATATTGTCAGATTAATTAGGTTCTTTAGATGCATTGAGATTATATTCTGCTTGGATAGGTAATCTTCAACCACTTCAAGAATCTGTAGAACATGGCATTTAAATAACTTAGGGTTCTGTTGAAATGATTGCTCCTGACAGCACCAATCTATTTCTGAGAGAATGTTGAGGACCAAAGACACTCTACTTGGTTTGTTTGTTGTCTTTATGGTACAATTGGCCTTTGGTCAACGAACTGCCTATATCATAAACTGTTCATTTTGGAAGCTGGTTGATTACACTTCCTGTCTACTCGAGTAATATTATCTCCCTTCTAAGGCCTTAGATGGGGTTGAAGATTAGATAGTCGTACTTACCATACTTTTATGATTAGCCAAGCCTATTTCCAATGCAAGACTTAGATTCTTTGAAATAGAATGTCTATTAAAACATTTATCATGTGTTCCTTGCTTAATATTGTTTATGTTCATTGTAATTTTATTCTTGACATCTGTTCCTATTGTATATAGTTTTGTTTTTGTTTTTGTTTTTTTGTTTTTCGAGACAGGGTTTCTCTTTGGCTTTGGAGCCTGTCCTGGAACTCGCTCTGTAGACCAGGCTGGTCTCGAACTCATAGAGATCCGCCTGCCTCTGCCTCCTGAGTGCTGGGATTAAAGGCGTGCGCCACCACCGCCCAGCCAAAGACTATGTGTCAGGAGTGGGATGCGAACCCACGCCTCCATACGGAGACCAGAATTGTATATAGTTTTATATTGGGTTTGGATCACTCTTATTTAGACAAAAATGGAGGTGATGGGGAATCTTTGCCAACCAATAATCTTTAAGAGGTGGGACCAAGTTAGTGTGTGCCTGTCTGAGACTCAGAGAAATATGGTGTGTGGTCCAAATGCCCTCTCTTTGTGTGGATCCCTCACAGCACAGCTGATCTTGGATTACTCATTACTGTGTTGTGAGTTTTCCTCTTATAATAAATAAAAATATAATTGTTTTATCTTTTAGCTAGCCTGGTTATTTCCCAAATTAAGCTAACTTTTATAGGATAAGGAACTAAACTCAAAATAGGAGATATTATAAGATGATAAAGAGTCATTTTATCCATTGAAAGTGTGTTGGGGTCAGGAAGTAAAGGTGAGAAAGTCTGTGCATTAAAGCAATATTATTCTATTAGAATATTTCCTACTATTTCACAGGGTAGCATGATCATCTTCCCAAGATATGACTGAGATTTGCCAAGGTCAGTGTAATAAAGGAAGAATGTGAAAGATAGTTTCTACAAAATAAGTAAAATTAGTACTTCTTCTTTTAAATTAACAAAGTCTGGATTATTCCTTAAAATAAATCATATCACTCTATAGCAGATTCAATTATCTAGTTGTTTTTACTAAAAAAAAAAACTATTATATCCCCATGAAAAAGTACATATGATTCTCACATATAAATTTTTTCTAAATAATTAGTTTGCTTCTAAAACAAAAGTTGTAACTGCTAATAAATTTCACAGATGCAAGAGGCCCTCAAGTCAACTATTAAAAATGAATTTTTTAGAGGACTGTATAACTTTATAACCAATTAAACTGTTTAGAGCAATCTATGTAAACAAACATAATTAGTCTTTATAATTCAAGATTTAAACTGAGAGCCAGCCCACCTATTTTATAATTTAACTGATATCTCTATGTTCTAATATGGAAATCCACAAAAATTGTCAATATGATCACATATTGACAGTCTTAGTTGAAAATGCCAGAATGAATACTTGTGATCTATTATTTATGGATAAATATATTTTGGGTGTGTTTTCAACAATATATATTACAATATTTGTATGTTACATTTGTATTTCAGATTGATTTTTCAATCTGCAAAAGGACAAAATAGGCAAGTCCATAAAAATAACTCTGCAGCACAGGTTTCAAAGTTCACCATTCCTCTAGGTTATTTGGTGAGAGTAACAGAAGAAACAAAGATTGCAGTATTGTTTCAGAGAACTTTCCTTTCTTGTAAATTGCTGAGGTTTGTCTTAAACTTTCAATCTTCATGCCAAAGCCTCCAGTGTCCTGGGATTATAGCTGTATGCAGTCATGCCAGGCAGCACAGAACTTCTTATAGCTTATAAGAAGAACTGATTAGGTATAATAAGTAACTAAATCAATTTCTCATTCAAAGAGTATTTAGCTATTCGGTTCACAGCCCTTCAGCAGTGTAGAAAAAGTTAGCAGAGGTTCAAAATTATTCTTCCTCAAGTAAAGCTCAGAGATTACAGTAATTTGGTGAAAAGATGTCTTATAAATATGTTGAAATTGCAAATGCTGAGCATACCAGAAGCTTGGAACTGAAGTTGCATAATCTTAGGTAAGAGATAATTTATTAAGGAATAAGTCCAGAATTCTTTTTTTGCAAAATTTTATTAAGTTTAGAATTGTTTAGGCAATTATTTGAAACAGATAAATAATAGATGATATACAACTTTGGGCAGTTCACACTATAAATATTTATTATAAAAATAATCTTTCTCAGTTTATCACTAATTAATTATATATGTATGTATTTTTCTTTCAGCTTTCCAGTCCTGAGAGCAGAAAGTAAATTGTGTTTGCTATGTCCTTGTATGTACTCTTAGCTCCAACCAAGTTCATTCTTAACTCAGCATTTACAGGGATCCTTTTATAAAATGCAGCTTAGTTCATATACTTTCTTTGTCTTACACTCAAATAGAAACCTATTTTTATTTCACTTTTTGCTTTCCTTATTCTAAATTGCATCTGTGCTCTTATGATGATGCAAAGACTTTGTGCAAATGGTCAGCAGGGACCCTACCACTAAGCTACACTTTTCTCACACAGCTTACCATTCTGTACAGAGCAAAAGTTCAAAACTTTATAATGTTTCTAGCAGTGTTCTAGTCGCAGTGGCCTCCTCAGTCTTCCTTGAACATTCATGAATGCTACAAGGCAGAGACATGAATTGGCTGCTTCTCTTACAAAAATATTTTCCCCCAAACTACAAATGTCTTACTTCTCCTTTCCTTTTGCTAATTGGAGAGTTCTCATTTTTTTATTGAAAATATTAATCTAGTATTCTCTTGGTCTGTGTTTTTTTGAATAATCAATGTATTCTAAACTGGTTATTAATATTTTATATAATTAATTTTCTATCACAATATAAACTGGATAGTGGAGAAAGATTTTTCCATTTATAAATATTTGCATAAATTATGCTACTTTTATAATTAATATTTTAATAATTAATTAAATGTTGGTGACATGTCTGTAATATCAGTCTAAATGTATTTAAGGAAAGAGGGTTATAGACTCAAGGCTACTTGGGCTACATAGTAAGATTCTGTCTGAAACCAAATATTCCTTGGTATTCTGTGACTGGTCTGACATTCTTTATCTGGCTAAGTATTATTCCTGAATACTTTACTATTTTTAAAAAATTCTACTATTTTTAAATAAATCAAAATTGTGTTGGATATGTACATTAAAATTAGGTTAAACAAGAATCAGGTAAGGAAGCAATCTGAAACTTAAAAACCAGAGGAACAAAATGATCTTTATTATAACAAGATGCAGCCGTATGTGTCATTTGGACACTATTCTCATACTTTCAAATAGTTTGCACAATTTTATATATTGTTCTCATTAGTTTTACAACTATGAGCCACAGACCTCCAGCATTCTTCTAGACTATGATTCCAAGAAAGTCCTATAACAAAAGCTGAGTAGCCTTCTCTAGAGCACAGTTCATGAACCACTGCCTTCCGGTGTCTAATGAGCACAAAGACATACCCTCTACATGAGCTATGCAGTAATCTTCACTGTAATGGCCAAGTACCCTATTTTTAAATGTGTAAAAACTGAGCATAAAATACTTACTAAATTTGAGATGGAGAGATGATTCTGCAGTTGAAAGTACACAGTGCTCTTGCCAAGGACCTCAATTCAGGTCCTAGCATTTATATCAAGTGGCTCCTCACTGTTATTGCTGATCCAGGGCTACCTGAAGCCTGCTGACTTCCTCAGGCACTGTACTTGAATGTGCAAACCTACACTCAGGTATACATACACATGACTAAAAAATAAAAAATAAAACCTGACAGCATTTATTCTATTTCTTATTAAATTATGAGCCTATATGCATAATCTTCAGTGCATTATGGTAAAAGTTTCACCACAGCATGTCCTAAATGGCCTATTTTATGTGCCAAAGGCTGAAAAAACACCAAAGGGTTTAAAATCGGAAGTTAACATTTGGCTCCTGAAAAGGTTGTGGAACCATTTTGTAAAACTTTTCCCTTAGGGACTTTTCCAAAACAACTGGATCAGATCAGTGTCAAACCATGATGAGCAAATCAAACAGAGGCTTGGCTTTCTGACCCAGAGGCTGGACTACCTGTGTCTATCCTGAACAAGTGGGCCACCTCCTCCAGAAAAGAGAATGAATGCAAGAAACAAAAATATCAAAACTGAACCAGCAGCAATTCTAGCTGCAGCAATTAATCTTTCCTGGCAGTGCTAGAAATGCACATTCTCCAGACTAATAGAGGGGCCTCTCTGCTTGTGCCATGCCTCAGGGACAAGCTCATTCATAGTTGATCTGCAAGTGTTTGGGGGTGTTTCAGCTGTGCTCTTACCCACACAGATAAAGAATAATTCCTGTTTCAATATAGACATGAGGAAGTAGATATTGGATGCTATGTTCACTGAAGCACTAGAAACCCACTTACTGCTTAAGTTCTAATTTCACCATAAATCTATTTGGAATACATTAACTTGTAGAAGGGATAATGCTAATTCAGTGGAAGTCATTAGTTAGGATATGCCAATATTTGTACTTTCATTTAAAAACAGGAAGCTTATGTGCCAAATGGTACCTCTGAGCTCATTATGTTGACTATAGTTCTAAGTGATTGGCAGATCCCAACATTCAATCAAACTCTTTAAGGACTCCATAAAGGATAGTCAGTGATGTAGAGAAACTATGTAACTTAGTCATGGCTACATCATTCACAGTTAGCAGCACTGTCATTCAAATGTATGTTGTCTGGTTGTGGAAGCTTTGTTCTTAATAAGAACACAAGGAAAAGAGGAGATGAGTTTGTGCTGGAAGTATTTGCTTCAAAGAAAACCAGACTGAAACATTAATGATTGTTAAGTTGCTTAAACAAATTATCTAAAACTTGGCATATTAATGATTATTCAACTAATGCTTGTGTTTTTTTTACAAAAAATATAAAAATGTAGTCATACTATGTCTATAATAAGAAAGTGAGATGTTTTTGTATCTATATTAATCATTAGGGAATTTATGAAAATTAAGAAATAATGTGGATTACACAGTTTGATTCTTCTTTCTATGTTTCTACATTAAGCTGTGATTTATATAAAATCTGCTGCTGACCTAAATTTATATATTGGAACATGTAATTATTTTTATCAGCAAGTGTTTTTTTTTAGTTTTTTTTTAAAAATATTTTACTATAATTACAATGTATCCCTTTCATATTCCTCCCCCTACTTCATCCATATTGCCCCATCCCCATGTTGTCTCTCAAATTTATGGTCTTTGGCCTCTTTTGGTTTGGTTGTTGTTACACATACATACACACACACACACACACACACACACTCATCTATAACTATACACACACACACACACACACATACACATTCTACTTACCTCTCCTCACATAACATTACTTGTATATTATTTCAGGGTCAACTTTTAGATATTGCATAACTGGTTGGAAGACGTTTCTTCTCTGGATAAGACTATGTCTTTTCCACTCTAAGCATTCTTAGGCTGCCTTTGGTTATGTTGGGCTGTCATGGATCTTGGAGGAGAATCTATAATACCATTTACTAAAGCTGCATAATTCCTAACTGTATTTGATGTATTTTTATTATACCCACAAGGAAGTGTAACTTCCAAGCCTCATCAAAGAAACTTCTCTTTGAAACAGATAAAGAACATTACAGGAAGTCACAACAGAACAAACTGCAGAGAACTAGTGATCCTGGGGTTCCTAGTCTCAGTTTATCCACCTATAACACAACTTCTAAAGTAAAGGAAACATTGTGGGAAGCAAAGGCGGCTTGGATAGTTCAGGAAAAAGATTAGTTTCTTGTCTTTAAGTGTTCTCAGGGAATACTGACTAAAGTTATGCTGCCTATGAACAAAACTGGAGACTTGACTACTTGTTAAATGATGGTAAGAGCAAAGAAAGGCTTATTTAAAATGCTGGAACTTTCGACCTTCACAACAGAAGAGACAAATGGTAACATAAACCAAAATGGAACTTGCTGGCAAAACAACAAAGAAAACTTTGAAGTGTGGGATGAAGTGTTTGTTCTTGTGTGTATGAATGCATATTTGTGATTTTATATCAGGTCTTGGAGAAAAAAATAAGAGAAAGTGGCTGATCTAACAGAGTCAAGCTCAGGGGAGAGTTAAATAAATTACGGTTTCAGTTCCATATTGATGGCATTAGTTGTCATGGGACTGGATGAAAAACCTCACAGAACTGAAACCTGAAGCACTTTAACAATTTAAAAAGCTGCCTGGAAATGGACAGCCCCTGAGGCTTGAAAGTAAATATGGAGTTCTTAAGTAAATAAGCCACTAAAAGCAGTATGAAACAGGAAGACAAAATACAAGGAGATGCTAGATTTCAGACAGATAATGTGCATATGTGTACACATGTTTGTGGTGGTGAGTGTGGTATCAGGCAGAGAGTGTATAATATTGTCCATAAATATTAGTCAGGTACAAGGGACATTAGCTGGGAATAGTTGGGGATTTTGAAATCTTCCAATCAAATCACATGTCTACTCACAAGGCCACACTTCCTAATACTTGCCAAACAGTTCCACCTACAAGGGACCAAGCATTTAAATATATGAATCTGTGGGGCTCCTTCTCAGTCAAACCACAATATTTTACTCTCGGGCCACATAGACTTATAGCTACATCAAAATGCAAAACCCATTTTGTCCAGTTCTAATAGTTCCAGAGTTTTTCAGTCTCAAGACTGCTTAAAAGTCCAAAGTCTCCTTAGGTATTGATGATACACACTTTTATTCCCAGAGGCAGGCAGATCTCTGAATTCAATGCCAGCAGCCTGGTCAACAGAGTGAATGCCAGGAATGCACAGAGGAAACCCTGTCTTGAATAAAAAGTTCAGTCTCTTCTGAGATTCAAGGCAACCTCTTAACTCTAATATCCTATAAGATCCAAAAGCAAATTACATACTTCCAATATACCTTTTTTTGTAATGTATTCTCAAAGAGAGAAGACAGGGCATAGTTAGGAAGTTCTAGAACAAAGGAAGATTAAAATCCCTCAGGACAAACTCCAAAACTTGTAGCTCTCTGCCTGACATTGAAGTACTTATGTTAGCATCTGTCCATCTCTGTTTACTCGACACATTTCCATCTCTTGGGCTTTCTACTGATTTCCTTGACAGATGTCCTATGACTCTGGCATCTCCAAAATTTTGAAGCTTCCAATGTAATCTGTGATTCACTTTCACAGCAACATGCAATGACTCTTTCTAGCATCCAAGAAAGGAAACCCTGCCAGAGCCCTGGCTTGGCAACCCTTTTTAAATAAGAAGTTTCTACAGCCCCTTTCTCCTTTTATTGTCATGTCTCTAAAGCCAGAAACACCTGGCCAAAGAGGTCAGGTTTTGCTGCCTACTTGGGATGTAACCTGCCCCTTCTTTTAATTACATTTACATAAGCTTTGATGATGTGTTATTGCTCGGTAGGGACAGATAATTTCTTAGAGATTTTCTTACCAGAAGTTCAAGGATTAGATAGATGGGGTCTCCCCTTGAGTATATCACTCCCCATAATTTCTTTAATTTATATTCCTCAGCACAAGCCATAGCTCCAACGGTATATTTCTTAAACACTTTTCTCCTTAAGCTGGACATTTTAATTATTTTTGCCTTGATTTATCTTATTAATTGTGGATCTGTAAAAGAATTATTAATAATAAGCCACAGACTATATATTAGGCCTCTTAAAAATCTCCTTTGTCAAAAAAAATTAGTTCAGAATGTATCAATTTTGCCTCAGGAAGATTCTTAGGACAAAGACAGAAAGCAACCACATTCTTTGCTGAAACAACAAAAAATTGTTTCTAACTCAGTTGCTACTATTGTTCTTCTCTAAAACCTCTTGAGCTTGGCCTCCACAGTCCACATTGATCTCAGTGCTGCTGTCATCTATTAGCTTGTTAGAAAGGCCCACTAATCCTGCTTCAAGATTTCAATCACTTTCCTAGTTCAAGTTCCAATGTTGTTCACATCTCTCCAGACCAAACTAACAAACAAAACATAATGATCAGTCCTGCCACAGCTATGGCCTGCTCTCTGATACCAACTGCTCTTGAGCTTTTTTATTGCTACAAAGAGATACCATGACCAAGGTGACTTATAAAAAACTTTATTTGAGCTTACAGTTCCACAGAATTAATCGAGGACCATCATGATGGGGAACATGGTGGCAGTCAGACTTGGAACTCTAGCAGTTGCTGGGAGCTCACATCTGGTCCTCAAACCCAAGACAGAAAGACAAAGACGTCAAACTAGGTCTGGAGAGGGCTTTTGAAACCTTAAATTCCACTCCCAATGACATCCCAGTGATTCTCCAACAAGATCACACCTCCTAATCCTTCCCAAACTGATCCAGCAACTAGTGATCAAACATTCAAATATATGAGCCTTTGGGGGGAGGGCATTCTCATTCAAACCATCAGAGAGAGTTTCCTTGAAAATTCTTTCTAACATAAAATTTCTGTTCTACAGAAACAAGAGCATGCTGTATTTAGAGCTGAATTTTTAAAACATAGATAAGACTGTACAAGTGATAATTGGCCTCTGCTGGTAAAATGGCGGGAGAAAATTAAGGAAATTCTTCTGGAATAATTTCTTAGGAAATCTCTGTGAAGTTATCTAAGCTTCTTGTAAAATATTCAAATAGCTGTGCTTCCTGGTGGCAGACTAATGATTGCTATGGAAAAGTTTTTGTCTACAATAAATATGCTTAATTTTGGTAAATAAACTCAGAAGTTTTGGATTCATAAAAGTTTTACCTATATTGGATTATAAAATAGAGTCATGAGTCATTTTGTAAATAAAGCATGGCAGGTTGTGGGATGTAGCATTTCACATTCTTCCATGGGTCCACATACCCAGTGTTTTAAAGGAAAATTCAAAGGAAAAGGTCATATTGCATTCCTGCACCTCCTGATCAAGACGTGATGAATATGATTTCCCTTTTGTGAGTCTGATGTGACAAACACACCATTCTTCTACATATCTCTCATTTTATTGTTAAATATCCTGCAAAAAAAATATTAAGCACTTGCCTCTTCCTGCAATGTGCTTGCAATACTCAATAACAGCTTTTCTCCAAGATTTAGGAAGTTTAACTGTAAATGATGTGAGAGATCAGTACTTGTCAAAGGACTTCTGAACTTTCAACAATGGCCACCAATGCTTGAAATCAGAAAATCTAGGGTCATCAAATAATTATTTGATGCACTTGAGACTATGTTCCTAAGTGGGTAATTTCAGTTCTGCTTTCAAATTATCTTATGCATACCCTCTTCTTTTGAATGGAAAAATCCACGATATATCTGTAATAGTTGACTTTGATATTCTACTTGGCTTAATTAATAAATGCATGTACATTATTGTTGAAGAAGGAAATTAGAGGTCCCTAGAAAAGCATTTCATAATAGAATTAAATGGGGAGGGAGAAGATTGGCTCTGAAAACGGATAAAATTAAACTAAAATGGCACTCCAGTAAAAATAAAAGTGAAAATGAGTAAAGTAAGCTGAAGGTATGTATTCCTTTTTCTCTCATTCATGATCCACCAGGATACAGTTGCCACAGACAAGAAGTTAGTTCTTCTTCAAGATGGACTATTATCCTAAATCATGTGCTAAAGCGGCATTCTTTTCAGAGGCCGCTTTTTGTCAAGCATTTGATCATAGCAATGTGAAACACAACTAATATAGTATATTAAAAGGTAATCAAAACAGAGGTAACAAACTTTAAAATTTTAAAGGCTTAAGAATTTAAAATTGTTATAAAAAATTTAAATGCTTTATAACAATTATAGTTTGATTTTTTCAGATAACTAAATATTTGTTGTTCATATAAATATAACAAGAAACATTACATTAAACATATAGATATCTTCTAAGATGTTCAATATAAAAGTTGGAGTTTTAAAGTCCAAAACAATAATTTAAGCTATGGTGTTTATTAACTTTGAGCATTCTTTCCTATTCTCCCTACTCTGTCCTTACTATCCCTTACTTAATATTTCAAACCTTTCAGCCTTAGCAGATCTCCAGAACATAAGAGTCAATAATGTACTGAGTAAGATTTAAGAAATATTTTTTGTTAGTTACCAATAAGTCAATACTATAGGAAGTGTTTAGAATCCACCATTCTATTAGAAGTAATGCATGGCTAACCCTCTAGAGTCGTAGTTTCTGTGTATGTGTGTGAATTCAGTCACCTGTACAACAAAGATCCTCAAAAAGATTGCAGGAAATAGTCCTGGAAACAAAGTCACACTAAGCAACAAATGTGTCTACTGGTGTACTTGCATAAACACTGACGATTTCACCCTCTGCTGTCCTCTTTGGTGTGAACTAGATTAGAGGGTCTGCATTTGATCACGGATTGCCAAGAACAATGTGTGTCTAACATATGCTAATGCCGCAAGATTCCTGGTTTTCCCTCCTTCTTCTTCCCACCTTCCCTAACAGGAATAATCTCATATCGACAGTCCAAATTCATATTGCTGTGTGTGGCTTTTTATCAGTGCTGAGAAGCTTCTGGGTGCTTGCCTCTGGCTTGACAAATCCATGTGCCCTTTCCAGGACCACTGGGCAAGCCGCTGTTCTTTGAGTCCATTTCACAGGAAAACCAGCAGGGCTGTCAACAAAGTTGGCACTGTCAGAGCTCGTTCTATTCGGCAATCAGTACAAACTGTTGGCAGTGGACATTTCTACAGAGCTAGTTGTAATTAGAGCTATCGGAGGAAATTATAACAAGCATTAACTCCACACTCTCCCTGCATTGCTGTCCATTACATTTCACACCCCAAAGCTCACATGAAAGTCATTTTCCAGGACTTTCCACCACTACTATATTCTATAAATAGCCTTTCTCTAAGCAAGATCACAATCTGAGATACTGGGAGTTAGTGCTTCCTATATACAAATATACTAACTACCATATACCTATAGGTCACTGATGACTAAAATGGTAAGTAAAATTAGGTGGCTAAATTATGAAATTCCTGTCATATTTATCATTATACATGAGTATCATATAATTGTAAGTAAAAAACTATCCATAACTGGTACATATGCACAGAGAAAAATACTATAATTTATGTTGCTCCTAATCAAATTTTAACTAATATTGAATTTGATTTAACACAGTAAAATTATTGATTGTATACCTTTAATTTAAGGAAGAACAAAAAAAAATGTCAGGTAAAGTGATATAGTCCTATATGCCCTGATTCTTGAGCAAGACTTTGAACAGTAACCAATTCTCTCTGATATTTGTGGTTATAAAACCATTCATGGTAACAGGGAGTGATCTTGGTATGTAAAATATAGCAAAGTTGTAGTGTAAGACTTTAAGACAATCCTGAAGCCATATTTAAATCCTCTCAGCCTCTGTGCCATAGTGCTTCCCCTCCTCCCCTGGGAACCAAGGATCTAACAGCTACACTCGCACGTATTCAGTTCCTGAACAATTACCCATATACGTATGCTTTGGTTTTGTCCCCTGGGAAACGGGGTCAAAATGACCTCTTACCTCATCTGATCTGGCAACAGCTCTCCAGTCAATTATTGGTAATAGTCCTTTCAAATAAGACAATCAGAATAGTCAAAGAACAACCCCCCTTGCTTCTGTGGCCCCTTTAAAAGTAGACTGTACTCGCTATTTGGGTTCCCTTGGCTTCCCGAATGCTGGAGGACCCTGTCATGACAGAATTAATAAAATCCTCATGCTTTTTCATCAGCTGTGGTGTGTGAGATGGTCTCTGGGGGAGACTCCTTCTCTGTGTTTGGATGCTAGAGTCCAACAGTAGAGAGGCCATTAGTTTGTTTCCCAGCCACACAGCAGCTCAGACCCAAAATATTCACATAAAACTATATCATCTAAATCACTGCTTGGCTCATCAGCTCTAGCTTCTTATTGGATAACTCTTATACCTTAATTTAACCCATTTCCATTAATCTGCATATCGCCGTGTGGCAGTGGCTTACCTGGTAAAGTTCTGACCTCTGTCTCCAGCAGGGTTACATGCCTTCTCTCTACTCTGCCTCCCTTCTCTGTTTAGTTTCACCTACCTACCTAAGTTCTGCTCTATCAACATGCCAAGGCAGTTTTTTTATTCACCAATGGTATTCATAGCATTTATTCACCAAGGGAATCCCACAACATAGCAATAGTTTTTGGTCTGAAGAAAAATAAATTTAAAGAGTGATATTTTTATAATAATTCATGAAATGACATTGTTGCTTACCTAATATGCACATACATTTATAATGTGGAAGATTTTAAAACTTGTTTATAGTGCTTAAATTCAATATTGCAGACTATCATCATACCCTTAATCTTATGGAACACAATCTGTCCATTATTGTTACAGGTCTCATCTTTTTAAACATTTAACAAAGGAGGCAACTTTAAATTGAGCTTTTATTTCTCATTAGGGAATATTTAAGCAAGCAGATTGAATTAGATTTCTTTTAAATGTTTGAGCCTGGAAACCAGAAACATCACACTTGATTAACAATTTCAAGCTATTAAAGGTTATGAAAATTATTTTCTTAATATACAAAGATATTGTGTCAATACCATTGCTTTGAGAGGTCCATGCATTGAGCTTCCAGATAGCAACCTAATTAAATATATACAAAACTACACTATTCTGCAACCTGAACATCTCTTGCAAACACTTTAATAAGCTTCCTCAAATAGCTCGGCATCTGTTCATCTTATTTTACTTAGCAAGGTAGCTAATAAGTTTAACTCCTATTAAGATCCCAGAAAATCATTCCTCTCAATATTTGGAGCCCTTGAAGTAAAGGACATATCCATTTTCTTTACTACTGAGTAGTGCCTGAGGAGGGAAATGGTTCTCATCCTCTGTTCAGGATAGAAGAGAAGAGAGAGGACATGAGAGGCATTTCATATACCCGTGATGAAACTGCTTTGCCTAACTGAACAAATGAGTGAATTATGAAGGACTGGAAACTGCAATTGAACAAATTCATTCATTATAATTTAATCATACTATGCACACAAGCCCTAGTATTTCCCTAAGCTTTTTATTCTTATTACTTCATTTTTCTCTACAGCATACTACTAAAGCAACACGCTGGTTTTCTGAAAAGAGAAGAAGGTTACACCTTATCCCTTGGCATGCAATGGAAAAATGATTTGGGGCCTTTGATTTCTACCTTTAGACAACTGAACTGAAGAGCTCTCATAACATCTTCCTACACTAGAATCCATCTGCAGATGGTTTGTGCAACAATTTTTATTGATTTTTATTGAGGTCTACATTTTTCTCGATTCCCCTCCATGCTTCTCCCCACACCCTTCAACTCTCCCCCATGTTCCCAATTCACTCAGGAGATGTCTTTTTTTACTTTCTACTTTTCATATCGATTAGATCTATGTAAGTCTCTCTTCGTATCCTCATTGTTTTCTAGGTTCTCTGGGATTGTAGTTTGTAGGATGGTTGTCTTTGCTTTGTGTTTAAAAAGCACCTATGAGTGAGTACATGTGATAATTGTCTTTCTATGACTGGGTTATCTTACTCAAAATGATGTTTTTTAGCTCCATCCATTTTCCTGCAAAATTCAAGATGTTGTTATATTTTTATGCTGGTTGTACTCCATTGTGTAAACGTACCACATTTTCCTTATCCATTCTTCAATCGAGGGGCATTTATGTGGTTTCCAGGTTTTGACTATAGCTAACAATGCTGCTATGAACATAGTTGAGCACATGTCCTTGTGGCATGATTGAGCATCCTGTGGATATATACCCCTAAAGTGGTATTATTGGGTCTAGTGGAAGGTTGTTTCCTAATTTTCTGAGAAATCGCCACACTGACATCCAAAGGGGCTGTACCAGCTTACATTCCCATCAGCAATGCAGGAGTGTTTCCTTTCCCCCACAACCTCTCCAGCATAAGTTGTCATCAGTGTTTTTGAGCTTGGCCATTCTTACAGGTATAAGATGGAATCTCAGAGCTGTTTTGATTTTCATTTCTCTGGACTAAGGATGTTGAACATTTCCTTAAGTGTCTTTCAGCCATTGTAGATTCCTCTGTTGAGAGTTCTCTGTTTAGGTCTGTACTTCATTTTTTATTAGGTTATTTGTTCTTTTGATGTCCAATTTCTTGAGTTCTTTGTATATTTTGGAGATCAGACCTCTGTGTGATGTGGGGTTAATGAAGATCTTTTCCCATTCTTTAGGCTGTCATTTTGTCTTGTTGACCATGTCCCTTGCTTTACAGAAGTTTTCAGTTTCAAGAGGTCCTATTTATTAAATTTTTTTTCTCTCAGTGTCTGTGCTGCTGGGGTCATATTTAGGAAGTGGTCTCCTGGGCCAAGGCATTCAACAAATTTTTAAATAAAAGCTGTGTATAATATCTTCTTCAGTTATCTATTAACCATGATATACTAAGCAAGAAAAATCTTTAGGACACTTAAAAGTTATAATATTTATATTTATTTTGTTTTACAATGGAGCATTACTTGCATAAGCAGACTAAACCAAATAGTGTTCAAGCCATCCCATGTTGAAATAAAAACTGAAATGGAGACTTAATTCTTGTATATTTCTTTGGACTAAACAGATGGGAAAATGATGGATTTACAAACTTCAGTGAACAAATATGGTAAATGTGTGGTTTAAAAATTAAAACTATATGCTGTCTAATTCAACTTGAAATTTAGGTAAGCAATGAATAATTGTAATGGGATGTGGGTTTCTAATAGTCTCAATTCCTATTTTTAGATTCCATAGCTTCAGAAACCTCAGTCAGTGTTGGACATTAGCAGGTACCTGAAGCTCAGGCTCCCATCTGCCCCTTCTTGAATTTACAATACAAAGCAGGAGTGAGCAGATGTCAGGACACTTGAGTAAAATCATGAAAAATCATAGATTAGCTGAACGAAAGACTTAATTCTACCTACAAGTCAGTAATTTCATTTTAGGTTCTTGTGGACGGAGGCTGCTCACTCATTTTCCAGCTGAGCAGAAAGTGAGTGACAAACTGCCAATAAAGGTGAAACAGTCTTTCAAATTTCCTGCTTTGTGGAAAAATCTGCTAGATACTCTGGGCCTATAGGCTGAAGATGGATGCTTCAATGTTACAGAAGAAATTTTGGTGACTGTCGATGTAGTGAGATGTCTCTGTCAGTTCTAGAGTTTTGGAAGTTGCTTACAATGCACTTCCTATTTATTTAGGTAATAATATATTCTTCTGGAGCCATTGATGGAGTTGAAGAATAGTTAGTTATAATTATAGTTTTCCTTAGTTATAATATATATATATATAGTAACTATAATTCTTGCTTAATAACTGTTTTATTATATGTATTTTTACGATGTTAAAATCCTTCCCTTTTATTTAGACAGAAAAGGGGAAATGGTGTGAGAAATCCTTCTGTATATGTGTTGCTTTCATTGGTTAATGAATAAAGCTGCTTTAGCCTACAGAAGGGCAGGATTCTGTAAGTGTAAGAGTAAGGTGGGAATTCCAAGCAGAGATAGAGGAGAAAAGAAGGCAGAGTCAGGGAGACGCCATGCAGCTGCCAAAGGGGAAAGATGCCTGTCCGTGTTTGCCAGAACCTTAGAAGTAGTCCACAACCTAATGATGATGCAGAGATTAATAGAGATGGGTTGATTTAAAATGTAAGAGTTAGCTAGAAAAATGCATTAGCTAATAGGTCAAGCAGTGTTTTAATGAATACAGCTTCTGCGTCATCATTTCAGGTCTGGGAGGCCAGAAAACAAACAAACAGCCTCTGCTTTTTAGACAAACTGTAGTATTATTTTCAGAATTTAACTGAATCAACACACTTGCAGTACAAGGTTCTCCGGGGTTCTCTGAGCATATTGTGCTTCCAGATTCACCATCCCAAACTCTACATACACTCTAAATAGGCATCTTCACAAGCACTAAATATGCTTGGATTCATATGGCTTTAATACCAGCAAATTAGCTGACATCTTTTTTCTCTGATCAGGTAAGAATTCTGTGTAGATGAGCAGTAATTCTTCTAGAGATGTCAGGGCTGAGTTTATGAATGTTCACCACTTATGGGATGGGCTGCAATTCAGAAGCTTATAGCTAAAAGCTATAGAACTAGAGATTGTTGGTATCCCTGTGGAAACCAGAGATGCATTGCCTCCCATCCTCTGGGTAGAGACATGATTATCTGGGTTTTCATGGTCAATTGTCTGGGATTTGGTAGCTAGCGACTGTAACAGATGACATTATCCATGGCCATCTGCAGTCTTGTCTCTCTTCTTTCTCTTGCCTCTCTGTTCATTTACTCAAATTTGTTTGGTGCTTCGTGCTCCACTGCCTCTGTTGCATCCTCACTCTGAAACCCTGCAGCTGACTCTTCCACAACTGCTGCGACCACCTGCTTCTGCTCCGTCCTTGTTACCAACTGTGCCACTGCTTTACAATAGATATCACATATATTTGGGAAAAGGTCATTCAAAAAAAAAAAAAAGCCTTGTCCTGGGACTGAAGTCTCAGTGGACATCACAAAAGGGTGTCTCTTTGATGACTATGAATGAGCTAAACAGATTGGTTAAATGTCCAGAAGAGGGTGTGGCATCAAATGAAAGATCCTTTTAAGCAGTAATTGCAGAACTTCATGTTGCACCTGCCACTGACTTCATTGTGAGCCGTTAGGGAGATGCTTCCACCCAAAGCTCATGTGAGAATTGCTGAAGGGTCATTTAAGTTTACCAGTTTACATCTTATCTGCAAGTCTGTTGTTACTGGAAGTCTGTGTAGGCTGTCTGGAGAAGTTGTGACTAGCAAGGTCTCTTCAATGAAGGAGGAAGTTGATGTGGTCCTTAAAGCTGATGTATTCTCAGGATAATTTTTATCAATCTTAATCAAGTATTCAAATCAGGAGGCAATCATAAGGACACTCCACTCCATCTGGTTACAAGTAATGGGACCTTTTACTGACAGTTACCTGCCCAGGTATCCTGGGATAAGGGAAGGGACAACCTACTTTTATTCAAACACCTGCATAGTCTGTTATCTAAAATTGTACCTATCCACAGGAACATGAATCTATAGGGTGTTTACAATCAAAGGTTAAGAGAGTTCAACACAAAACTTCTGTTGTCACCAGCATCTTACACAACCTTTAATAATTGTTTCACCTCAGTCCAGTGCTCTAGGAAAGTTGACTCTCTCTCTCTCTCTGCCATATATCACATTCCTTGCCTTTCCGTAAAAGCTTGTGGCCCACGAATGTGGAAGTAAGAGGAACTGGAGTTCAATAGTCACTGTGTGTCCCTTCCAGTGCTACTTCCTCTAGAGCATAGAAAACAGCCCAGACCCAGTTCTTAGATACTACTTTTGTAATTAAACTAGCATTTTACCTTTTCACACCAGAAAGAAATTAGCACTATTTCCTGGAGTCCCCCCACCCTCCAAAGCATTGGAAAAGGGATTCAAAAAAAAGCAATGTTTATTATTAGTTCCTTGACTTTTCTTTCTAATTCACAAAATATCTTTAATATTTATAGGCACTACTCTTTTGTCTGAAAATTAGTTATAAACTAAATTATGATAAATTAATTATTATAACATCAAACCTACAATCCCTTTAACTTTATCATGATTATGACTTTGCAAGAGTAAATTTTTCTTCTTTCTCCTTTTTTTTTTTTTGAGTCAGGACCTCCCTTTTTTGGTTGTCCTGAAACTTACTATGTAGACCAGGCTGGCCTCAATTCACCGAGATCTGCCAGGGTCTGTCACCCAAGTGCTAGGATTAATGGCATGCACCTCTATACTCAACAAACTGTAACATTTACTTTTTCTCTTTTATTTACTTGTGAAAGAAGTTTTCTGAAAAATTAACTTCTCCTTGAAATTAAAAATTGTCTTCTCCTTGAAATCACCCATGACAGTCAAGAAAAAGCTGAATATCCTTACCAATATATTTTATGTGAGTTTTGTTGAGTGGTTGTTTAGTTACTTGTTTGTTTGGAGTTTCTATGAGATATGTTGTTTACTTACTTATTTATTTGGTATTTTGGTTTTTTGAGATGAAGACTTGGTACCTAGCTCAGTCCGGAGCTCAGTACTTCTCTTCTTCTGTCACTCAATAGCTGGTTTCTCCGTTACCTGCTCATTCCTCATGATCCCCTCTTCACACCATGCTCTGGTAACTTGAGGATAAAATCCATGACTGCCTCATGTCCTGTACAATGTTCCCTTCACCTGGCACATAAAATGTTGTCTCATTAACACATCTCAAATTTATGTACTTCCGACTCTAACCTCTCTCTCTCTCCAGCCTTGCTTTCTGTTGTAGTTTACTTCATGTGTCAGGTGCTTATTATATAAAATCATAAAGAACCCTAGGAATTAGTTTCTATCTTCTGAATCTTTGCTTATATATTATTATTTTTTTTGTCGAATGCTGTCCCTTTCTGTTTGGTGAGATATCGTTGAATTTTGAAGCTTCAGCTTGATGCGCTTCCCTCCCAGATGCTCAGAGTAATGAGAAGTGCTTGCTGCAGGCTGGAGTAATAGCCTGTGCAGACATCTCTGATAGCACTTTCCAAATCATTTATAATTATCCGATTGTCCAGGAGATTTCAGCTCTTCAAGGACAATGGCTTAATTACATAATTACTTCCTCTGGGCCTGAAGAATGCAAGGTACTCAATAATTAAAGATTGGATGGAACAGTGAATAAACGAAAGAATACATTCTATGGTGAATGACCCCAGGAAACTGCTGGGAAATCTTTAAATGAATCTTGCAATTCCAAATTGTTGGAGTGTAAACTGATGTAACACTTTCATATAGAAATTTCTTTCATATTTAAGATATAACAACTTTCCCCCAAATTAAACTTTTCTAAAAATATCCCATACAAAAATATATTTATGAGCATAGTGTCATGTGGGCTAATGACAAGTCACTTGTATACCATAGCGATGATTAAATTTTAATCAAGTTGTCTATGCCATTAAACTCAAACACTAGCAGAGGTGTTCCTTCAAAGTAATGTTTGGATGTTACCACTTCATTCTTCTGGAAGCAGGTAACTGTTATCCCTCATAATGTAAACTGTGGTTCGACAAACACTTGAAGGCTTCAGCATAAAAGAATAAAGCTTCTCAACAATAACAACAACAACAATAACAACAAAAAGGAGTTCTGTTACAGACTACCTGAAAGGTGTAATCAAAAGTAGCTCTTCCTTGCTTGTGCTCTCTCTCCTTCTGCTCCTGGTTTGGACCTTGGAGCTTTCAGTCCGGTGCTCCAATGTGGGACTCTGTCTCTGTCTCCTTTCATCTCCTGATGAAGGTTAATATCCAGGAGGATGACTATATGTTTTTCTTTGGGTTCACCAAGGAACTCAGAACCGCGAGGGGTGCACCCACACACTGAGACAATGGGGATGTTCTATCGGGAACTCACCAAGGCCAGCTGGCCTGGGTCTGGAAAAACCTGGGATAAAACCGGACTCGCTGAACATAGCAGACAATGAGGACTACTGAGAACTCAAGATCAATGGCAATGGGTTTTTGATCCTACTGCATGTACTGGCTTTGTGGGAGCCTAGGCTGTTTGGATGTTCACCTTACTAGACCTAGAAGGAGATGGGAGGTCCTTGGACTCCCCACAGGGCAGGGAACCCTGATTGCTCTTTGGGCTGATGAGGGAGGGGGAGCTGATTGGGGGAGGGGGAGGGAAATCGGAGGCGGTGGCAGGGAGGAGAAAGAAATCTTTAATTAATAAATAAATAATAATAATAAAAAAGCAGCTCTTCCCTGGGATTCTATCGGGCTGATCCATTCTGTAGATCTGGAGTCACCGATCATGACAGTAACAAAAGATAATCCATGAAATATTTCCTCACTTCTATATCCCAGTCAAACAAACTGATAAATGGGGGGGGGTCTGTAGGGAGGATTCAGGGAGAGCAAAAAGACAACGAAAGGGAGAAAGAAAAGGAGAAGGGAAGAAGGCACGTGCCTGGTGTAGGAGCAAGCATCTGCAGTCCCAGCGCTAGGCAGGTTAAAGGGAGTACAAATGAACTTAGGATCAGCAGGAGTCTCTTAATGAGACCCTGTCTCAAAGTAAAATAAAATTGGAAAAAAAGTATTAGTAAACAAAGGAAGAAAGAAAATAATTTAAAGAATCAAGGGAGATGAGAGAGGACATGAATATAAAGATATGCAGATGCATATATATAGTCTCTGTTTTCTTGGACTGACTAAAAGTATAAGAAATTCCTTAAGTAATTCACAGAGTTTTCACCCAAACCTCTCATTATTAATATGCCGGTATAAAACAACAACAGCAACAACAGGCCTTTGTGTGTAAAATATATGCACAAATTTCTGTTGAGGATCATTAGTACTTTAATCTGTTTACACATATGTATGTTAATATATTTTAATTAAATATATAATTCATCACCAACTGAAAACATCAATTCTTTAAATAAATAGATGACAATTAATTTCTTTCAATTTGCCAATGTATTTTAATTTCTTTTAAGGCTTACTATTGCTGTAAAATAGTTTTTTCTAGCACTTTCAAAATATGATAAATCTTGGATTTTTTGCAAATGTCACTTCTGTACATTAGTTTTTCTGGAGTAAAAAATATCCTTCCTTCTCTCATGATTTCCATTTGACAAAAATGTAAACATGTTCCAGGAACTTTGTTGATGAATCACCTTTTCTTCCAAGGGTTTTCTGATTCACTCTTTACATGTAGTATCCTTCACTACTTCCTCTAATTCCTCTGAGTTACTACTGAATCTTGAAGAAACACATAAAATAGCTACAATGCTACATTATTGGTATGTGCTTATTCTTTGCTTTTTAGGTATTTCTCCTTCTTCCATTGTTGTGCCCAAGTTGAGACACCCAGAGAGACCACTGGAATCCATTTAAGTCCAGGATGCAAAAGGAAGGTTTATTTCATTTGCCAGCTAGCTGGGAGCTGTCCACTACATATGAGCAGCCCAGTAGGGAGAGCTCCCACTTCTCATTTGGGGTTGACATATATAGGCAAAAACCACAAGCCAGGTTAACTCAGGGTCACAGGGGTTGGTTTTGCTAGATACAGGGTATGGACCACTTCTGCATACCCTCTTCTTCCTTTAAGCGGCTACTTCTACTTCTGTGCATGCTCCCCACCCAGCCCTCTCCCCAAGCAGTTATTCCTGCTCCTGTCTAGACCACAAAGCTGGGTGGCTAGCTGTTAGGAACAGTTGGTTTTTCCAGCTAACTCTTGTGATGTTGCAAAGAGCTCAAAGCCAGTGTCTTAACCAGCTCCAGACTAAAGAATGCTTTTTAAATTTTTTCAAGTCCTTATAATATGATTTTTCAATTGAGCAAATGCCTGGGCAATACCCCCAGTGACTTTGCCAATGCTGTGGAAGAACAATAATTAAAATCCTAAAATATGTATGCCCTTATTAATTTACACATTTTATGTTGTTTTTGAGAATTCTATGCCAAATACAATATTACAGCATTTCCAGCCCTATTCTTCCTTGTTTCCCCCTTATTTCCTCTCAAATTAATGATCTCCTCTTCTTTAATTATATTATTACTTATGTATTTAAATAGAATCTTCTGAGTATATTTACTGCTCCCTATATGTGTTTGTGTGTGTGTGTCTAGTTATTGCCACTTCAGATTATATAACCTGTAAAGTGAAAGGTACTGGATACGATTTATATTCTCTCTCTTTCTCTCTCTCTCTCTCTCTCTCTCTCTCTCTCTCTCTCTCTCCTCAAAAGCCATTAATGGAATGTAGCTCTGCATCTAGAATTGAAACTTTTGAGGTTTATCACCATCCATGAATGAATGTAAACTGGTGATCTCACTGTATAGATCATACTTAGGTAACCATATTGTTAGAATTTCATGGTTTCACTTCCCTGTCATGTATAGACACACACTATCTTATAGCAAATATCCTGATCTTCTAATACTACTTATGCCCTCTCCCATGGGTCATAATACATAATGTATATTCCTAATACAGGCTGTTATTATTGCCCTTGCTTTCCATTTTACCTTGCCTTCCATAACTTGAAGACAAACCTCTATTACTGAATGTTGTAATAGGAGCGGCGGGGCTGCATCCTGCCACCTGGCTAGCTTTACCTGAAAGAATTACAAGGAAACTGTATTCTTTTAAACACTGCTTGCCCCATTAACTCTAGCCCTTACAGGCTAATTCACATATCCCGATCAACCCATCTTTAATAATCTGTGTAGCATCAGTCTTACCGGGAAGATTCTAGCCTAAGTCCATCCTGGGTTGGAGCTTCATTGCGTGTGCCCCCAAGAGCTGAGCTATGGCATCTGTCTGAGGCGTCTACCTCACTTCCTCTTCCTCCCAGCATTCTGTTCTGTTTACTCCTCCCACCTATGTTTTAACCTATGAGGACAAGCAGTTTCTTTATTACTTAACCAATGACCTTCCTCCATCAACTGACGACATCACATATATCAGACATCGGACTTAGAAGAATCACACTAAATCTGATCTAGAATGTCCAGATAACATCTCAAGGTGCTGCATGGGTTGCCAAGGGAAAAGAAAAAAAGCAATTTATAGTTTTAGCCAATTGTAAACTCTAAGAACCATGACAATGATCTGCACAGCAATATATCTTCAAGAGTGCAATAGTGCCATTTATTTCCTGAGAGCAGCCAACAGCTATGTAAACTGTATTTAAGGTCCACTCAATAGAAGGTACTTCATACTGAGTACTGGAAAGTTACTAACTCGTTGTGTCTGGTGAGGACATGGACCTTAGAGAATGACTTAGTACTTTCTAAAACCAAAATTACCCATAACTGAGTTATTAGTACTTATCCTTATATGAACAAAGAAGTTTGTCTCTCATTCTTCATGAATGAAGCTTGTGTTATACAGTATACAGATACCATAACAGAACCCCATGCTGGACTAAGTGTATCTCCTGGATCTTTACATACCTTTCAGTATCCTTCATGCCATTATAAATCTTCAAGTAACACAAAATTGTAAATTGAACCCTTCTTTCTAAATTCAGTATTGTGTATTCTTTATATGTTTATCAGTAAACAGCATTCTGTTCTGTTTACTCCTCCCACCTATGTTTTAACCTATGAGGACAAGCAGTTTCTTTATTACTTATTATACTTATAATATATAATATAATATATATAATATAATAATATAATATAATTATATTATTATAATAATTATTGTGTAATAATGATTGCCTGCTAAGTAATCATATTTTTATACCTTCAGCCACCCAACATCTATTTGTAATTAAGCATTTTACTTACACTGATACCATGTTCTAACAAGACTTTAGCTCCAATAGAATCACAGGCTCATTGGGGTCTTTATTTATTGGTTGTTTCTTGCATTCATTTCTCTCATGTCACTTCAACACTTGTTATATTTTTGCAGGCTGTCTTATTTTCTATTTTTGACATGTTCTTTTACAAAAACATAAACCTAGTTAAATTCACCCATAACGTGACTTCCATTGGGAAGCTCTATAACTAACTGTATGTAGGCAATGCTTTTTTTTTATTTTTTAATTTTATGTTATTTTTTTTAATTTATTTATTTATTAAGGATTTCTGCCTCGTCCCCACAACCGCTTCCCATTTCCCTCCCCCTCCCCCGATCAAGTCCCCCCCCCTCATCTGCTCGAAGAGCAATCAGGGTTCCCTGACCTGTGGGAAGCCCAAGGACTGCCCACCTCTATCCAGGTCTCGTAAGGTGAGCATTCAAACTGCCTAGGCTCCCACAAAGCCAGTACGTGCAGTAGGATCAAAAACCCACTGCAATTGTTCTTGAGTTCTCAGTATTCCTCATTGTCCGCTATGTTCAGCTAGTCCGGATTTATCCCATGCTTTTTCAGACCTAGGCCAGCTGGCCTTGGTGAGATCCCAATAGAACATCCCCATTGTCTTAGTGTGTGGGTGCACCCCTCGTGGTCCTGAGTTCCTTGCTCGTGCTCCGTCTCCTTCTGCTCCTGATTTGGACCTTGAGATTTCTGTCCGGTGCTCCCGTGTGGGTCTCTGTCTCTGTCTCCTTTCATCGCCTGATGAAGGTTAATATTCCTGAGGATGCCTATGTGTTTGTCTTTGGATTCACCTTATTTAGCTTCTCTAGGAACATGAATTATAGGCTCAATGTCCTTTATTTATGGCTAGAAACCAAATATGAGTGAGTACATCCCATGTTCCTCTTTTGGGGTATGGCTTACCTCACTCAGGATAGTGTTTTCGATTTCTATCCATTTGCATGCAAAATTCAAGAAGCCCTTGTTTTTTACTGCTGAGTAGTACTCTAATATGTATATATTCCATACTTTCTTCATCCATTCTTCTATTGAAGGGCATCTAGGTTGTTTCCAGGTTCTGGCTATCACAAACAATGCTGCTATGAACATCGTAGAGCATATACTTTTGTTGTATGATAAGGCCTCTCTTGGGTATATTCCCAAAAGAGGAACATGGGATGTACTCACTCATATTTGGTTTCTAGCCATAAACCAAGGACATTGAGCCTATAATTAGGGATCCTAGAGAAGCTAAATAAGGAGAACCCAAAGAAAAACATATAGGCATCCTCCTGAATATTAACCTTCAGCAGGCGATGAAAGGAGACAGAGACAGAGACCCACATTGGAGCACCGGACATAAACCTCAAGGTCCAAATCAGGAGCAGAAGGAGAGAGAGCATGAGCAAGGAACTCAGAACCGCAAGGGGTGCACCCAAACACTGAGACAATGGGGATGTTCTATCGGGAACTCACCAAGGCCAGCTGGCCTGGGTCTGGAAAAGCCTGGGATAAAACCGGACTCTCTGAACATAGCGGACAATGAAGACTACTGAGAACTCAAGAACAATGGCAATGGGTTTCTGATCCTACTGCACGCACTGGCTTTGTGGGAGCCTAGGCAGTTTGGATGCTCAACTTACTAGACCTGGATGGAGGTGGGGGTTCCTTGGACTTCCCACAGGACAGGGAACCCTGATTGCTTTTCGGGCTGAGGAGGGGGGGACTTAATTGGGGGAGGGGGGGAAATGGGTGGCGCTGGCGGGGAAGAAACAGAAATCTTTAATAAATAAATAAATTTAAAAAAAATGCTGTAAGTTCTCAAATTAATGTTCGTATAGATAACCTCTGTCATTCTTTAGTGTGACCTCCTGAAAAATTCAGTGTTTTCCAATTCCATGTTTCTGAAGATTTTTAAAAGACTGCTTTATTCAGATTTGAAAAATATCTCTACCAGTGACATTTAATTTTTATTCTTATTTCACACACAAAGAACTGATTCATAGATATATTTAAGTAGCTCATATATACACCCATTCACAAATATGTACCCTTGACTGTATACCTCTGGTTTTCTTTTGCTTTTGTGGAGGGCTCAAGTGTAATTCTGCCTAATTTTGCATTTTATATCAGCATCAGATTTTTTTCTCTTTAACTTCACCTATTATAGTAATTCAGAAAATGTCTTCATTCTATTTTTCCCAATGTATTATTCATACTTACTCCTTTTAATATGCTACCACCATATTTATTAGGAAATATCTCAATTCTTGATCCTCTGAGAGCTCTCTTCTAATATCATACTTCTCTAGTTATCCACTTCCATTCTATTATTTTATGCCCATTCCAACTAGTAATAGATTCCATTATTCCAAAAGTTTCACAAATATTACTCATACTGAAAAACTCAATGGATAATGTCTCAATCAACTGGTCATTTTATTTTCCTTTTTATTCTTCCTTCACTTGGAACTCATCTTGTTTCCTCAGTATTTGTTGAATACGACTTCTTATTCTCCTAAGCTTGTTCCTCCTACATTTTCAGTCAATTAACCTTAAATCATTCTCAGGTCCTCTCTCTCTCTCTCTCTCTCTCTCTCTCTCTCTTTCTCTCTCTCTCTCCACAAGCACACACACACACACATGCTTCTCCTTATATCTCTCAGACAGCACATATCTACTGGATATAAGGCAGGCTGATAAAGAAGTGTATTAATTTTGTCATACCCAAAGCTAAATCACGAGCTACAGGTGACCACTTGAGTCAACATCCAACATGAGCCAAGAATGGGAATCTACTGCAACCCTAAGTAACAATCAAATAAGGTGTAAGAAATGCTAAGAAAAATAAAGAAAATATCTCTCATACTCCAATGAGTAGATCCGTTAAAGAATAGGATTAAATCCCTTTTGTGATATCACAAATGCAAACTCTATGCAAATGTTAGGCGAGCCACCGTAGGAGCAGCTGTCTGCAAATACTTTACCTTCCTTTCAGCAACTCCTAGAGTCTGAGATGTGTTTATGCAAACACAGCAGATGGTTATGCTAATGAAGAACATGTAGCAAATCTCCCAGTAGTAAATTTAATTAATTATGAACTTATGAAATGGAATTATGTCAAGATACTTTCCATCTAAGAACAGTTTGAGAAGTCTCGGACATTCCAGGAAAATCCAAGTGGTTGTAGGTTAATGGACTTTATAGGGCATCTGCGTGCTTTCTTAAGATCTTTCTTTATTGTCACTGTAATTAAGTTTAAAATGCTGCCATAGCTTTCTGACCTAAACCACACTACAGTTTCAGAGACAGAGAAAAAATGCACCAGATCTTTTCACAATATAATGGAATTGAACCATTTTAATTTATCTTTAGGAAGGATATATTTGAAGAATTGCACAACGATCAGAACCATGGAACACAAATGACTTGATTCTAATTTCCTGTAGAACTCACTTATACAAAGGTATGAAAATGAAAGCTACTGATTAGCTCTCCTGTTTAGGTTTCCATAGTTACAGAGAGGGTTTTCATTAATCCTTGTTTTATTTCTGAGAAAAAAATAAATCTTGTTTCTTTTGTGGCTTGAAACCAAAAACAGGTTTCTGCCCCACCCATGCTACTGACGGAATGACACAAACATCCCTGAACTTCACAGTGTTTCAGCTCTCACACCTTTAAAAGGAGGATATGGCTAGAAAATTGTTTAATCAAACAAAAATTTTAAAGGTATTATTTATGTCGTTAACCAACTGTTAACTTGTGAGTTTATTTATAAATTCTTTTATAAATTATTTTTCCAGTTTATTCACATGGCATTCAATTTAAACGAATATGTAAGGAGACTAGATATTTCTTCCTTTCCATCTAACAGTCAGGCCACAATATTAGGTTACCTTTACATGATTATAAAATAATCTGAAAGTGCAACGACTAGCTAAAATAATAGACTATAAAGTTGTGCTCTATTTTAAATATGAATGGATTTTTCTGTAGGAGAATTCACATTCATAAGACCTATACAGTATAAATACAAGACTTCTTTAAGTACTTTTAAAGGAAATATAATTTTCTCTCTTTTCAATTAGAAAAAATAGAAAATATATCTTATGCTTATAAATTCGTCACTAATGTGTGGTTTTTCATCTTTGCTTCATTTTATTCTGGATGAAATTGTTAAATACATACAGCTCTTACCAAATGTATATTTTTGCTGTTTCTAATGGAATTTGCTGAGCACATTAGGAAGTATTTTAGGAAATCATATGAGAGAGTTATAGGAGGGTCCAAACTCACAATCAGTAGAGGAAGGAAATCTGAGTCACTTTGCACAGATCTGAAAGGAAATGAATATAATTGTTTAATGCAAACTTTTTTGAAAACAGAAGAGAACTCTTCAGCGCTTCCTTCCAATCTCTTTTTAAGAAGGAAGGCTTTGACATCACAAGCTCAAAGTGAGGACTTTGTCAAAGTAACTTTTAAACTTTCTGGGAATGCAGTACCTTCTCTGGACTCTAATACAAATATATATTCTGAGAAAGTAGGGTGTTGACTTTAATTGTTCTAGTAGTTTAGATTCATAGGCTGACACCTATGAGCCCCTTGGAACATTGATAATATGTAGGCCCTGTTAAGATTAACTTGAAAATTATCATAATACATATTTGACCAATTTAGTGATATCTTAAATAAATTGGTCTTTTAATGTTATTAAATCCTAATGTTGTACAGATTTTCTTGTTTTAGTCTGTTCCATGAAATATAAAAGATGTACTTATGTCCTGTTAAATATATCTTACAAATTGAAAGGTCATTATTTCTATAAATTTAAACAATTTTATACTCATGTACATACATTTTTAAGCAATTTATTATATGTGTAACAAATTTATAAAATATATTCTACAAATTTTCAATATCTTTCTTTCTGAAGATGCAAGTGAACATGCATCTTCTTTTTTGACGTGTCTATGTTCATGAGAGATCAATTGTAGGTTTGATGTTATAAAAATTGTGTTTTTAAATGGTTGTCTTATTCATACCACTGGAGTAGCCCACTCACCCCTATTAACTTCTGTACCTTCAAGGCCACAAATTTCCTGTAATTATTGCAAACAAAACAACTATGGTTACTGATAGGGGACTTCAAACAAAATTTACCAGAAACCATCTTGATTACAGGACTGCACAAGTCCAAGTCCCAGGATGCAAGCAATCCTTTCTGACTGCAATAATCACAATACAAATTCTACCCAACCAAACTTTCCATCCCAATTACCAAAGTAGTAATTTATAGTCACCATACAAACAAATCTCTGTAAGACATTGTCTATATTATGATAACTGAGGTGGAGAGACACAGCCAAATATGGCCCATACTATTCCATAAAATGAAGTCCTTGGCTGAATAAAAATTACTACACTCGAACTGTGTGTGAGTCCACCATTAAATGCTTTCATTTAAGTTTCCTTGGTCATGATGTATTGGCCCAGCAGTAGAAAAGCAACTAAGATGACGTTTTAGTCTTATCAGTGCCCAAGAAACTAATGTAGAATGGAATCAAACCCACTTCAAGATAAATTATTCAATGATTTTTTTGTTGGTTTGCTTTTCAGAAGCAGCAAAATATAGTCAGAACCAAAAGAACCTAGAGTGTTGCTCATCAATAGATCCTACTATAGAAGAAATTTTCTTAGTAAGTGGAGGTTTTATATTTTTCAATAACTCAAAAGTCTTTCAAAATTAGTAACTCAAATGTGAAGCATCTTTAACTCCTCAAGGTACTATGGGCAGAAAGAGACTTACTGTAAGGGAGTGGGTGCTTATAAATCATCGGAAAGATAGAGAACAAAACCCAGTCACATCACTGTGGCTATCAGTGGTCAAGAAACAGCAATCAACTCAGAAGAAGTCATTAACTGTAGTAAGCGACCTTTTGGAGTGACTTCTGTTGCGATCCTAGCCACATCCAGTTTGTACATCCAGTTTAGGGGAGTGAGGATTAGAAATGTTAGATAGGAGGAACAGAAATAAGAAAGAAACACAGAGATGCAGGACAGTATCAGAAGGACAGCTCAGTAGATCCTGAATGCAGGATTGCACCTGTGTTTATTTTCCATACATTTTTTATACCCAATACAAAAGGGGGAAAGAAGGCAAAAGACTGCTTTAACATGATAAAAGGACAACCAGAACAGTTCCTTGGTTCAGATCCTGAGAGGTCAAGCCATTTATTCCTGAGAAATGCATTTGATGCCTGTGGCAGTGAACACACCCTAGACCAAGTTTCCTGAAAGCAGCCACTCCCTAAGTCAGGACTCCTATTTCAAATCTCTGACCTTTGATAAGGGTAAAGCATCTTATTGTCCAAAACACCAAGTAACCACACCCGGGGTCAGGATATCTTGTTTTGTAGCCAAACCTGCTGTCAACAACTTTGAAAGAGAAAAAAAAAAAAAAGTTCAAACTCTTTGATCTTCAGACAAGGTGGAATAGGCACACTGTTTTGTGTCTCCACAACTAACTAGTCAATGAAAGTTTGGAGTCCACTAAAGTTCTGACACTCATCTAATATGCCTCTCACCCACTGCAGTGCATAAAACTAGCATCTCTAGTCTTCTGTAGACATCAAATTAGAACAATATCTTGGTCATGATTTATACATAGATCATAATTTGTAAATATTATGTGAAGAATTAATTTAAATTTTACTTTCCTTTAAATAAATTTAATTGTTGGGAATAACTTCAAGGATTCCTTGCCTTGTTATTTTACCCCTACCATTAGCATCCCCTGTCCTCCCATCACCTGACAGAACACTGTTTTCTTTATAGTGAATGAGCTGACACTGACAACCTATTATCACTAATGTTCCATGGTTAAAATTATGGTTTCCTCTCACTATTATAATTTTGGGGATCTTAACAAATATATAACATCATGCATCCACCATTATAATATAATACACAACTGTTTCTCTTTCCTCAAAGTTCTCCATATTCTACTTAGTTATTCTCACTTACCATCGATTTTAGACTTTTAAATTCTTTTTAAAAGGACATATTTACCCATCCAATATTTTAAAGAAATAGTCTTATAATTAATGTAAAACATGTGTAATGATGTCATAGTAATGTTATATTGCTAATACTTTGCTATATACATGGCAAAAATGTGTTTATTATTTCAGAGTTTATACAAGACTGGCATTTGAATTCAGTTTAGTAGGCTCTCTGTTCAGAGTTTCACATGGGTTAAATCAAGTTGTCACCTTGTACGTGCACTCATGTGGAACAGATACTGTAGAAGAATTCATTTCCAAGGCCATTTAAATTATTGGCAAAATGTATTACCTTACAGTTCTGTGATTAATGATGCTGGGTTTGGTGGACTATCAGCTGGAAGCTCTATTATAAACTGGAAGCTGATGTTAGTTCTCACAGTTTTTCTACAGTCCCTTGTACTGCCTTCCAAATATGGCCACTTAACTTCATCAAGGTTGCTTAGTAGATCTGATTTAAGGTCTTAATCACATTTGCAAAAGCGCTTCACCTTTTTGGCATTCTGTTTAGAAAATGCCACAAATCCTACTTGTGCTATGATGAAAGGGGCAGTATAAGGCATGGAATTCAGGAAATATATTTTCTGGGAACTACTTTTGGGCCTATTACTACACTGAGCAATATGAGTGTTGTTTTTTTATGTATGTGTGATCGGCATCATAAACTTAATAGCACAGCTTTGGGTTAGAGTGCTGGCCTTATCCATTCTTAATCTCATGAAGTTACTCAGTCACTTTATTTTAATCACTACTAAGTTCATTATATAACCTGTGAATAAGTTCAACCTCCACAATATAACTGCATGTAATAATATTTCTAATACACTCAGTACCACATACCAGTTAGCATCATACTTGACAACATTTTAATATTTTGTTATAACTGAAAGAAATGTGATCCCTGTGTAAAAAATCATTTATCTTTTCCTCAAAGAAAAGAAATGCCGAGTGTGAAATATTTTAACACAAATGAGGGAAACAAAAAACAGAAACCAGACAAAAAAAAAGATGTCTAACTTTTTTGATTCTTCCCAAGATGCTAATACTGAGTCCAAAGTTTTAAAAGAGAGTGTAATTATTCTACACTATACAGAAATTATAATGATGTAACTTTATAAGTATTTTTTGTACTCTTTCAGACTTTGGGTACATTGGAATTAGTAACAAAAGAAAACAATTATATCTGTGTATGTATTTGCTTGCTATTTTCTCTAGAAACTGTTTGAGATTTTTCTATTGTTTTGTCTATTTCTCTGCATTAAATTTATTTCTTTCCACCTGGCTTCAGATTTCCACTGTTCAGAGTAAGCAGCTAAATATTTATGAAACTTAAGCTGCAGACTTCCTTTCAAAACTGCTATAAAATTTAAAAGTGGAACTGAAAGTCGAATGATAATAGGAAGAACAAATATGTTAACTTGTAGAGTTCTGGAAAGACTGAATGCAGTTTGTCACACTGGGAAGTTTAACTCCTATTCTGAGATTATGGCAGGCTTTTTTCCTCTTCTATCACTTCTCCATCTGTTTTGAAGATGACACTAGGAAAATACTTAATGGTGATGATCTAGAAACTTTAATGTTGACTTGAGAGTAAATTTCACCCAGTTGACAGCTCTTCCTTCTAGTCATCCATATGCAGGCATAGGATAGGGAAAGTATAGCTGATGTCTGTTGAGAAGCACTGATGTCTGAGCTTTTTATTTTTCAGGACAGGGGATTCAGCTCAAAGCCTAGTGCATACCAAGTAACATCTCTACTACTGACCCACGTCCGCAACCCTCTAGCTGATCTATTTTCTATAAGTTTTATAATTGCTTTAGTTTAATGCCTTCAGCTCAACAAATGTATTAGTTATAGATATAAAGAAATGTTCTGAAATCTATTTAATCCTACAATTACCCTATGTGATATTAAGGCTTTAGAATTTTAGTTTTGTGTTTCCTTTTATGTATCAAATCCACAGTCATCTTAAGAACACATTTGTTGCTGATAGGCTGCAGTGTGATCCACTAAGGTGAACATACCCATGCATGAAGAATCACATGCATATCTGTACAATCTGTACAGGTAAGAACAGGATATACACACCAGGAAATTTGTGTGTTGTTAAAGGGAAAAAACAACCAAAAAACCAAACAAACAATCGAAAAAACAGATAAGAGACAGATTGTAGAAGAAGAAGCCTATAGTATGAGTAGTATCCAGCAGTCAATTGGAGAAGCATTTGAATCTCTTTGAGTGTCTGTTCAGTTGCCATGGAAAAAGAAAAGCAAGCACACAGGCTGGCAGTTATTGTTAGTAATGAAAAGGCAAGGCCATTCCAAACACAATAGCACTGCCAACTTGTTATTCCACAGTTATATTAACATCAACTAGGATTAGTTGGAAGTAAGGTAGGTTTTCTTTTTCTTTTTTTCCTTCCTTTTTTCCTCCTTTCTTTTTCCCCCTGTTTAAGAAATTTTTTCATTTCCTGGGTAAACTTGGAGCTGGCTGGGGGTAGAGGGAATGGCATGGAGAATGGAAACATGAGGGTTCTCGATGGTCCAGTTAGAGGAGGGATAGAAAGGGAGAGCAATGAAAGAGATATCTTGATAGAGGGTGCCATTATGGAGTTAAGAAAAACCTGGTGTCAGGGAAACCCCCAGGAATCCACAAGGACAACTCCAATTAAGACGTATAGCAACAGTGGAGGGGTGCCTGAACTGGCCTTCCCCTCTAATCAGATAGGTAACTACCCTAATTGTCATTATAGAACCTTCATCCAGTAACTGATGGAAGCAGATGCAGAGATAAAGAGTCAGGTTTATTTTAAATGCTAATAATATACTATGAATGATTATAAAATTTTGGTTGTAGACGTTAAACATATCATCACTAGTTCTTTTGCAGAATCTTACTGTTCAAATTCTGTAACAGTGGTACATTTAGTTTTTCACAAGATCTCATTTCAAAATCTCTGGTGAGTTGTGTTGACCCAGAAAACCAAATTTCGAAGTTAGGTAGTGCAGCCATTCAGGTATTTTTAATTATATACGTATTGTGACTATATTTTGAAAAAAAAAAGTTACACAATTAGCAAGGGATGCTAAAATCAAAAGAATTAATTTCAATAAGAATGGAAAAATTCTACAAAGAAGCAGAGCTGCGCTAAAAGGTTGCTACTATCCCTGTTTGATCTCCTCCTGCCTCTCTCTGAGTATAAGTTTAAAGGTTTATCCCAGGTGCTTTACATCAAAGAGTTAGGGGACATTTTTTTCCTATCCCTTTCCCCTATCTTGAGGGACAAGCAGTAAAACAACACTGCTGTCCTTTGGAAATGAGGACGAAGTAGAGAAACTCTGGAAACCACTCCCAGTTCAGGCATGTGAGATGTCAATCACAGAAAGGATGAATCTTAGTGAAGGTTTCTATCGTGGCAATAAAGCACCATGACTAAAAGCATCTTAGGCAGGATAATTTTGTTTCATCTTGCAGTTCTATATCAAGTCCATCATCAAAGAAAATTATGGCAGGAACCCAAGGCAGGGATCTGGAAGCAGAAACTGAAACAGAGGCCATGGAGAAATGCTGCCTCCTGACTTGTTCCTCATGGATTGCTCAGGCTGCTATTTCATATGCCCCAGGAACTCTCCCATAGGGTTGGCATTAATTAAGAAAATGCACCATAGGCTTGTCTACAGGCCAATCTACTGCGTCATTTTCTGAATCATGTTTTTTTCTCTCTTGTGTGTCACCCTAATGTGTCACAATGACAAAACAAAATGAAACAAACAGAACACAAATAGGGCAATCAATCTGTGAACCTAACACACCAATGCATGCTTATTACACTTTAATCTTTCCTTTCTTCATTTTCTCCAAGACCTCATATTAATAGCAATAGCTTATAAAAACAAATACTGACTTTTAAAAGTCTCACAGTCTAAAAATTTAAACACATTAAAAGTGTTTTTAAAACAGTCAAAGTATTTTTCAAAGAACAAAGTTTCTCTAAAGTATCCAAGGTATCTTAACTGTAGGCTCATGAAAAAAATCACAACTAAGTTAAATACTCTCTTACTCCAAGAAGACACAGTTATAATCAAACAAAGGAAAATGAAAGTTTAACCATATAAAATGTTTGTTGTGTGACATCTGAAATCCATTTATGATCCTCCAAGCTCCAAAAGGCCTTTGCCACCTTTCTGATCCCAGTCTCTACAGCACACTCAGTTTATCTCCAAGGTTCAGGATCAGCTCCCGTCCATCTGCTGCTGCGCATGGAGCTCATCCGTTGGTACTGACATCTCCAAAGTATTGAGGTCTCTGCTGTCAGAGTACTGCACTTTCACCAATAGCCTTTCTGGAACTGTGGTCAAGGACTCTGTTATTGCCAGATGGTCCCAAGCCTCAACATCTATCCATGACCCCTTCAATCCTAGAATTTCCACCACACCTGAGGTTGCACCTTCACCAAAGGCTTATTCTGCCTTCTCATCATAGATTCCATACCTGCCACGCAGCATCAAGCCACTGTCTCTCCATATCTTCTTGACACCTGTGAGAGTCTTACACTACCCAGTTCTACTGTAATAACTTGGATAACTTGGATAAGAATCTCTCTCTCTCTCTCTCTCTCTCTCTCTCTCTCTCTCTCTTTCTCTCATTCTTTCTTTCTTTTTCTTCTTTTGAGACAGTGTTTCTTTATAGCTTTGGAGCCTGTCCAGGGACTAGCTCTTGTAGACAAGTCTGGCCTTGATCTGCCTAATTCTTCCCCCCTCCCCGAGTGCTTAAAGAAAGGTATTTGCCACCACCACCCAGCTGAGAAATTACTTCTAAAAGATTACCTTTCAATAATGCTGTAATTAACACCAATTTCTCAGCTTCATCTAACTGTTTAACTCCTTTGTTAATCATAGTTGGTTTTTCAGCCATGACTGACCAGACCATGGTTCTTAATTCAAAATATAACCTGAACAGCTTTCATAGTGACTCCTCCTCCTTCTGACACTTCACAAACCAGGCCTCCATCTTCTGCATTTCTTTCAGCACTCATCTTTCAAGCTCCCACAGAACAGTCAACTGAGCTCTGAATATTTAATAGATTTTCTAGCCCAATGTTTAATTTCCTTCCTAGTCTCAATGACAACATGTTCAGGTCTGTCACAGCAACAATCAACTCTCTAGTAAAAGTCCTATCTTAGTTCATTTGTTCTTTAATGTGACAAAATACCATGACCAAAGTCAATGTGGGGAAGAAAGAGCTTATTACTCCTTGTTGTTCCACATCAAGTATTTCAAAGGAAGTCAGAGCAGGAACTCCAGACAGAAATCTGAATGTCAGAACTGAAACAGAGACCATGGAGGGTGATGCTTAGCACTTTACTCTTTCGGACTTGCTCAGCCTGATTTTTCATGTAGCCCACAAATATATTCCCAAGGGTAGCATTACTCACGGTGAACTTGCCCTCCCAAGTCAATTACTAATTCAGAAATGCCTCACAGGCTTGCCTACAGGTCAGTTTGATGGAGTCATTTACTCAGCTGTGGTTCCCCCTTCTCAAATAACTGTACTTGTGTTCAAATTATGATAAACATGGACAGAATATATGGGAAGGAAATCATAAGGAAGAAAGGTAATGTCATATTCTGAAAATATCTCTTGCATCTTTTTAAGCTTTCTTTTTATTTTTACTTAATTAATTTTTTTCAATTTACATATCAGTCCCAATTCCTCCTCCCTGCCCTTGTCCCACCCCCTACTTCCCCCCACCTCACCCCCATTCACTCTTGGGGGGAGTAAAGCCTCCCTTAGGGAATCTGCAAAGTCTGGTATACCAAGTAGAAGCAGGACCAAGCCCCTCCCCACTGTATCAAGACTGAGCAATGGGATTCACAGAATAAAGTGGGAAATACACTTGAGTGCATTGACACAGATGACCACTTCTTTAATATAAACCTAGTAGCACAGACACTAACAGTAACAATAAATAAATAAGACCTCCTGAAACTAAGAAGCTTCTCTAAGGTAAAGAACATGGTCAGCAAGTCAAAACGGCACCCTACAGAATGGGAAAAGAACTTCATCAACCCCACACCATACAGAGGGCTCAAAATTTACAAAGAGCTCAAGAAACTTGACATCCAAAGAACAAATAATACAATAAACAAAATGGGATTCAGATGTAAACAGAGAACTCTCAGCAGATGAGTCTCAAATGGCTGAAGGACACTGAAGGGAATGGTCAACATTCTTAGCTATCAGAGAAATACAAATTAAAACAACTCTGAGATTCCATCTTACACCTGTTAGAATAACTAAGATCAAAAGCACAGATGATAAGTTTATACTGAAGAGGATGTAGAGTAAGGTGAACATTCCAACATTGTTGATAGGAGTGCAAACTTTTGCAGCTGCTTTGGAAATCAGTATGTTGATTTCTTAGAAAATTAGTAAACAATCTACCTCAAGACACAGAAATAACACCTTTGCACATGTTATCCAAAGGAAACTCAATCATACCACAAGGACATGTACTTAAGTTCATAGCAGCATTATTTGTAAAAGCCAGAACCTGGAAACAATCTAGATGATCGTTGACTGAAGAATGGATAAAGAAAATGTGATAGATTTACATGTGGTAAGAAAATGACCTCTTAAAATTTGCAGGCAAATGGATGGATCTAGAAAAAACATATTGAGTGTGGTAACCCAGTCACAGAAATAGAGACATAATATGCAATTACTCATAAGTTTCTTTTAGACATAAAGTAAAGAGAAACCAGCCTATAATCCATAACCCCAGAGAATTTAGACAGCAAAGAGGACACTAAGAGATACATACGTAGATCGACATAGGAAGAAGAAAAAGACAAGATCTTCTGAGTAAATTGGGAGCATAAGAGTCATGAGAGAGGGTAGAAGGGGAGGAAGGAAGGAAAATGGAGAAAAGTTTATAGGTCAATATAAACAATGAAGAAGAACAAAAATTCCCATAAAACAAGCAAACAAGAGTGGGGGGAGAGACGGAGAGAAGAACTAACCTTAACTGCCTTGGAGTTCCCATGTCATAAAAGTTTACCACATATGTTGGTGTAATGTTAAATGTAATCTTAAGGTATGTAATCTTCTCTGCCCTGATCCAAAGTAATGCATGTGTATCACTTGGTAAAATCAGGAAATACAGAAATTGAAGACAACTTGTTAAAATCTACCACATAGTTTAAAAGCAACCATTAATGAATATTGGCAGATAAAGAATGATAAATTAATATTTGCTATCTAGCTCAGTTTGGATCAGTTTGAGCCACTGAGTTAATCCCTTGTAAGCCTCTGTCAAATATCTGTTTAATGTATTCTGTTCCATTTCAATGTCATGTTTTATAAGGTATTAAACAAATACCTTTTTTTTACAGACAGACACACAAAGATAGAGATAGAAAGACAAAGACACAGGGACATGAAGATTCACAAGACGGCCTGTAAGGCCTGAACAGACTCATGCAAGCACCAGAGGAAAAAAGACACTGAGAGTATGAAGCAGAAAATTCAAATCTGAACTGGTTAAATGACTTCAAGTGGAAATGCTTTTATTCTTTTCATCAGTGTGACACCCAGCCATTATTGGTGACTCAGAGCTAAACACTAATACATTGTAAACCACATAAGGAAATATAAGGAGTCTTAGAAGCCTCCAGGAAAAATTTGCCAGGTTCTCAGTTATGCAGAATATACTCAATATTTGGGTTATAAACCATGAAGAAATTTACAAGACATCTCAGTTTCAATGGAGCTAAAGTGGTTTAAGTGAAATTATTTGCCGATTCTTCTAGTCATAATGTCTTGTTGGCCTAATCATAGGCCTTATTTCATATTATGATCATGTAATGCTTGTCATCCCCACAAGTATAGTCCTAATCAAGTTTCATTCTTTCTAATTGCATTGTTGAGCACAGCTGCTTTTTTATTTATGCATGAGACTTTGTTAGAGAGCAACTATGCAAATCATATTCCATATTCATCAATTACTATAAGGTAGGGAGCTTCATTCTCCTAAGAGTGTGTTCCTTCTGCTTCCAGTTAAAAAAACTTTGCCATTGTCCTTGAGCTCCCTCTAGTTCCTTATGACAGTGTCCAAAAACAAATAGATAGAGGCTCCCTCATCTAGTATTTCCTGGTATATATACTCTAACCCTCCTTAAGGCCATTTGCAATTAGATTGTGGTTCACACAACAAATTTTGGGGGGGAAATGGATACTTAAGTGAGAGTCTCTGACCCTCTCTACCCTTCCACAAGGGGTTTTGCCTATATATCTATATCTACATTCACAACCCCATCTATATCTATGTATGCATGTCATCTATCTATCTGTCCATCTATCCATCTACCTACCTACCATATAGATAGATGATAGATAGATAGATAGATAGATAGATAGATAGAGAAATTTAAAATCTTTAAATCACCATGGATCACAAGTTTACTGATTATGCATGGTTTGGTAATTGAAAAGCCACATTGGAAGCTTGAAGGCATAAGTCACAAAACAATCCCACACTAGTTTGAAATTATGATTAATAAAAGGGTTATTAATTTAAGGGGAAAACTTACAGATCTCTGTCCCAGACAACAGCCCTCTGAGCAAACAGTAACAGAGTCTAGCAGCTGGAAATGGGAGCCAGAAGCAAGAGAAGGGCTACTTCTGCTTTTTAAAGCAATAGAGACCACACCCAAGTGAGCTGGTATCTTAAAGGCGCTGAAAGAGCAGAAGGAGCTTTCGCAGCACCTCCCCGTTGTGTTTAAGCAAGAGAGTTCCAGACCCAATACAAAACAATATACACTAGGAACAGATATCAAGTATAAGATTAGAATTACAATCAGTATAAACAGTATTAAGCAAGGAATATATGCTAAATGTTTTAATAATCATTCTATACTAAGGAGTCTAATTCTTGTATTGGAAATGGCTTGGCTAGATCATAAGAGGAGAGTAACTATGACTATCTAATCTTCAACCCTATCAAAGGCCTGAGAAGGGAGATAATATTACTTGAGCAGGCAGGAAGTACAATCAAGTAGCTTCCAAAATGAGCAATATATGACAGAGACAATTAGCTACCTGAGCAATCACCCAAGGTCTCATTTTGCAACGTTTAAGTAATCAACTTTGGCTTTGGCCTAGCATAATTGACAGACCATTTTCAGAGGCATGAAAATTTTCAAAACTGCCTTGGCAAGATTTGACAGTCCTACTTATCCTTTGCCAGATATCATGAAACATGTCAGTGGTTGAGGCATTGTCAGTTCCTTGCCCAAAGGCCAGTTTTTCCAAGAAGAAAACAAGCACGAAGTAGAGTGTCTTTGATGCTCAACATTCTGTTGGGAAATAGATTGGTGCTGTCAGAAGCAGTCATGTCTCATGTCACCAGAACCCTAAGTTATTTAAATGCCATGTTTCACAGATGTGGTTGAAGATTACCTATCTAGACAGAGTACAATCTCTATGTATCTAAAGAACCTAATTAATCTGACTGTATGTACAACAAACATGAAAACTATTGACCTATAATAATTAATAACTGCATAACTTAGAGAGCAAAACTTCATATCAGAATATTAAATAATCTATAAACAAATTTGCAACAAATGAGGACAATGACCTCAAAATATAAACAACCTATAAGTATCTTGATCAGAGGTTGGAGTAATATATAATGTAATATGAAAATATATCCTAAAAGTTGTATCAATATACAAAATGTCCTAAACAGAGATAAGAACTTATTAATTTAAAGATATAGGGATGTATAATTGAAACTAAATTTATTTAACAGATCTCAGACTCTAGCAACATTAATTCTTCTGTATTTGACTTGTCTAGATACACTTCTTTTCCACATTTTATTCAGAAATTTTTTGTGTAAAATAAGTGATAGGTTAATGAGGTAAATATGTTGCTAAAACTTGACATTGAGGAGCTGGGTAGTAATGTAATTTCATTATTCAAATGAATCCATCAAGTGAACCATAAAAGTGAGTAGCTCTTTTGAATATAATGGCAATGGAGTGCATGCTGTTTTTCAGCTTCACTGAACCAGACAGACAACTCATAAGACCCATCTTATCAGAGAAGAGCCGCAGAAAGTGTCACAATTGTGGCAATCCTTGTTTGAAAAAGCAAAAGTCTGAAGGCATTTATTAATTCTGTAGAACTACAATTTCAACTTCAGACCTGCTTTCTTTCTCTACTCAGCTGTGTGCTCACACTTCTCTAAAGTCTTGGGAAATAAATAAATGCAATCTATGAGACAACTCTCAGCAATTATCTCTGTATAACCTCATTTTCCCTCAGGCATCCTTGATCACATAGCTTCTTCATTCCTGTCATTTCTCCCACAGATGTGCCTTACACCAACACCTCACCAGACAAATTGCAAATCGCCACATACATATGCCAGCATTAAGAAGCTGAAAACACATTTTGCAAGTCTGAAATTGGCTGTTATTTCCAAGTGTAATTAATTGTACATAATAAGTTCAGGTGCCGCATTTACCCAACAGGTTATTAAATGTGTACAAGGATCCAGATGCATACTGTCCTTCAATGTTCATACTGCAAAAATTATCATACTCGAATAATCTAGGAGAAAGCAAGTTTATGAAGGGAAAATCAGTGAGTCCAAGCTTTCTGCTTCATCCTTGTTTCCTTTATTACTCTAAAAGTGTAAGAAATTGCAAATAATTTCAAAGCCCATTCTGAATTTTTTTTATATGTCCTCTGAGGAAGCCTCAGGAGGAGAACTAAGGAGCAGTTTACAGCTTCTGTCTCCTGTGTTCAACTAAGACAGCTTGTGGATTCCCCCCGCCCACCCCAATAGAACCGCAGCAACAAAGACTCATCCCTTGGAACGAAAACATAACCAGCTACTTTCTGTGGAAGAATTCTTAATATTGGATGATAAGGCTTACAAAATAAATTTTAGTTCATTCTCCATCTCAGTAATATTCCTTTTACCACAGATAAATTTCTATACTAAGTATTCCAGTGCCTTGTTTTCTTTAGAGAAAAAAAAAAAGATTAAAACTAAAATGCACAAGCCAGTGTTGACATTCATGTCCTTGTGTTATTTCTCTATGCACATGGTACTTTAAAACTTAGGCCATACTTTGTGTTTCAAATTGTTTTGTCAAGAATGACTAAGACATCTTCTCTAAAACAGAATGCCATTTTTTTGTGTGTATTGACACATGGGATTGCCAAAAGAAATAGACCAGATATTAAATTCAAGTAACACTGAGTACAAGTATAATTTAAACAGGCTGAATACAATTATAATTCAAGGAATTATAAATACACGGTTTATTAACAAGCTGCCGAATGAATCGTGCAGGTATGATAGAATATACAAGGTTGGTGTGGAAAACTAACTACCCTAAACCTGGAATGCTGAAGGAAATCTACATTTCCCACCTCTAAAAACATAAAACTCATCTGCTTACTTATTCAGCCAAAAATGTAGTCTTGCATGTTTCAGGGGGTCACTTTCACTTCAACAAGTCTTTTAATAACTCTCGTAATTCTAGGTTACAGCCCTTGGTTATTGCCACATTGCTAACATATCTCAGACACTTTCTCTCTCTCTCTCTCTCTCTCTCTCTCTCTCTCTCTCTCTCTCTCTCTGTCATTCTGTTTGCCTTACTGCACTCTAAGCATAGAATTCCAGGAAGCTCAGAGTTACCTTTGAAAAAGAGAAACCACGTTATTATAGACATTCCCTTGAAAATTTGAAAACTGTCCCCCTGTACAATGACTCAGTTCATGATGTTTTAATGTGGTCAGACACCCAAGTGTGACTTGATAGAGTGTTGAGCTCTTTGACCTGATATGCTATTCTCTCAATAGCTCTGTACATTTCTGTTTTACATGTCTTCTGATTGCTTCTTTCATGTTCTCATTTCTTCACTTAAATGCTGCCATTCCTGTCTGTTCTTTAACCTTTTCCTTCTGATATTATCTTAAGTGTTCCTCCTCAGAAATGTCCTTCCTACTCACTGATAGGATCTTGTGGCATTTACCACTTTCTTTCCTTTTCTTGTACATATATTTTTTGTTTATTCTCATTAAAATATACATTCAAACATTAGATGGCAAAAGCCTATTGTGAAACATGACATATGCTTGGATTTCAGGACATAATAAAATTAAGCTCTTTCCTCCCTGCTGTCTAGCTCTGATAGTGGGTGACTGTACTTTGTAGGTTGTTTTAGCAGAGTAGAGAACTGTGACCAACAGTCTTACTCAACTGTGGACACTATATGAGACAATACCAACGAGCCAGACAAGCTGAACCTGGTAGTTCAATAGTGACAAGTCTGTTGCTCAGGAATTTAATTGTTTTCTTAATGGATTGATGTTTGCTTTCCAGGAAGGAATTTGATTTTATTATAGTAAACCTGATCAAAATTACATGGCTACAGTGGTGGATCTTTTGCTGTCATTTTGCCAAATTGACAATATATACAACAAATTTTCTTCTAATTTTTGTTGATGCCCACAGATCATTTTTAGTCACTGAAACTTCTTTCTTAAGTGGTCAACAGTGACTCATAACTGGTCAGAGAACTAAGAAAGGCAATGAATGTTGACTTCCCAACCATAAACGGGACATCTCCACTCCCAAGGCTCACTGAATCTCATAAAAAGTGGGGAGATTGATAGAATATAGTAGCTGGAAGAAGTAGGGGAGCAGTGTGATTCTCTTCTGAGCATGCTATGGCTGTTGCACTTGTGTACAGCAGCTGTCAGTGCTTGCACTAATCTACACATTTGCCTTGTCAATACTTTGTCACTGAAGCGTGGGGGGGTCATGAGATCCACCACCCACTGAGAATTTATATGTCGATGATGATTGGTCAGAGAATGAGATACGTTTTTTTCCAGTGGTGTAGCTATTAGTAATGTGTTTATGTACCTGTCAACAAACCCTCACACATGCTTTGTAAAAAGCCCCAATGAAACTCACTGACTCACAATATAAAGAAAAGACCAAGAAAAAAATGAGTAGAAAGGGTTCTCACTGGGGAGAGGAAGGTATTATTGGAAGGTATTACTGGGAGTGGAAGAGGATAAAGGAGTTAAATGTAATAAAAAATACATTCTGTATATGCAAGAAAGTATAGAAATGAAATCATTTTAAGATAATCAATATGTGATAAATTATTTAAATGTATATAGGTTCAGTGATATTGGGCATATGTTATAAGTTCCTTACAACTCTAAGCATCTAGAACAAAGCGTGCTTATGTTACAGCAAATACTGATTTTTTAAAAAAATGTAGATTGAAAGAATATTATAATTTTAGTACACACTCATAGGTCATTTATAAGACAGGTAATATCTTAACACACAAGATGCAAGAGTCTCTAAAATACAAGGTGGCTTGATGAACACAGGCCGTTGATTTGCTTAAGAGTATCTGGAGGAGAATTCAGAGGCAAAAGGCACTGAGACAGGTGTCCAGAAATTCAATGTGGGCAAGAGACCTGCAGCCAACATAATGGTAAAACCAGCAGTTGCACTTTAGTCTTGTTTATTATTTATAAGGACACAAAATTGGAGACTTTCTGACATCTTAATGAGGTTCAGAACACTCAGCAGGATTCCCAGATGTCATAAGGTAAGAAATCTGTTCCCAGACAAGTAAAATACCACATTAGACTCTGCAGAGCTAGATCAGCAATGTTAAAAGCCAGTTGGGCTGAAAGTAGTAAGAACTGTAACAACAGCGAAAAGAGTATGACATTTATCAGTAAACATCTTGAGCAGAAGATGTCAAAAGCTTCCCAAAAGAAGGTCTGAATTCCACCAGGTTAGCCCTTGCTGCTGGAAGAGCAGATGACTAAATATTTCTTGCCTCTCGGTATGGAAATCAAACAAGCAGGAGGAACTAAGGACTACTTGGACTTATGATAAGAAGATGTGATAGTCAGTGCAGAGATTACAACACCTACCTGGGTTAAAATGTCAGTCAATTCAAAAGGCACAAGAGTTTGTTTCCTTGAATGTGATGTAAGAAGTTACACAAAGAAAGAAACCGTTTAGATTATGAAGTTACAGCAGCATTGATACAGATTCAACGTCTGCAAATCTTCAGATCCTCCAGATTGATGATATTGATGATGATAATGTGTTTAAACTTTGCCCAAGACAAGTATCAGCTATAGACTTTCTACTTTTATTTCTAATCAATGCACTCAGAAACATAACAACTCTCCTTCTCCAGGTTAACTGCATGCAGTAAATACCGATTAGTTAATAATTACTAATATCAGTGTTAAGTGTATGTCTTTGCTCCAAAATACAGTTATTGGCCTTCTTCTTTAAGTTATTTGAACTATAATTGCAAAGGTAATTTTACCAAAAATAATCTTGTTATTCATTAGGATAAATAAGAAGAAAAGGTTTTTTTTTTTAAAAAAAAAATTCAAATTTGAACAAAGTTCTCTTTTGTAAAAACAGATGGGATGGAAGATGAATTGTTAACAATAATATATCATATATGCATGTATGTATATATGCACATATATACATGTTAAAAATTTAGAAAATTAAATATTTTTAAATAATTAGAAAGATATTTTGTAAATAGTGAATGGACAAATTGGGCAGTGTAATCACATAACTTTAATCCCAGCACTCAGGAGGAAGAGACAGGCAGATCTCTGTGAGTTTGAGGCTAGCCTGGTCTACAGATCAAGTTCCAGGACAGGCTACAAAGTTACAGAGAAACCTTGTCTCAAAAACAAAGAAAGAAACAAAAAAAGAAATAGTGAATGGACCATTGTAATTTCTTTTTTGAAGTTTGTGATCCAACCATTCATTATGTTTTATTAAGTTATTTTCCTAAAAATGATACACCTTCCTTTATTCCTTTGACCTAGATATATTATTACCAAAATACACATATGATTGTCATCCCTGACTGAATTTAAAAAGACATTAATAAGCATCCACTTTCATTAACCTTATTTTTATTTTATAAGAAATCATATAATGCTTTATCTTTGTATTCATAGGCACACTAATCCATGTCAAATCAATAGGTACTAGGGAGGTAGAAAGGGGGAAAAAACTTCCAGACAATGAGATATGAGCCAAATTGTGGATCTCACAATCTTCTCCAATGAGGCACATTTCTTTGGTTGATAATTTGGGGATTCATGTTATTTTTGTTCTAATTAAGACAAATTACTTGGATGACAAAAAATTGCACTGACCATTTCTCAGTTTCATAAGCTACCAAGTGGCAGCACAAACAGAGACACTTTTCCATTTCTGTTGAAGAATCTCTCCCAGGTTTTATGAGATGCTTTCTTATTCACAACAGGTCTGATTTGTTACATCTTATTATTAGGAATTGTTTCATTTCTACTATGATTATTTTGCATTATTATTTATTTGCCCTATCCAAACTTGCAATATCTTTGGCACATTTTATTATTTAGAAAGATTATTATCATCAGCCAAACCATAAATTGCATCCCAGCAGTAAAAATCAACCTTACTCTATGAATGCATGCTCTCTTTATTCCTCTAAAGAGAATAATGTGTCATGTATAATGAAGCATAAATCCCATTTGGGTCATAGTTTCAGATGTAAGGAGATGTGAAGAGACAAGAAGTGAGAGTAACAACAGGAAGTCCTTGTGTATCTTTCATCTTCTAGCCTGTCAAAAAAATAGAAGTTTGTTCTGAACACAATGTCTGTAATTACAGTGCTAGGTGCCAAAAAGAGTTACTGCAATTGTTAAAAAGATAATTGCAGCTACTTTGCAATTCAGATCTGTCTTCTGTTACCTTGTGCAATCCAAATGAATGCTGAACTGACCTTATATTTCCAAAAGCTACTCTTGCTTTTTAGGACTTTTTGAATATTTTTTATTGTGGAGGATGATAAATACTTATACACATTGAAAATGATTAGACACAAACAGACACTTCACCCAGCACACCACGAAGTTAAGAAAGCATAAAACTCATCTCTCTAAAACACTTAACATTTTCCACACTCTAGAAATAACAATTTGCACAAGTCTGAGTGCATGGTTCAATAAGGATCTGGATGCAAAGCAGGTGACACTCTCTGACTGGATCTCTCAATATAGCATAACAAAAATGCTACTGAAAAGAGTGAGCTAGCAAAAATAGCAAGGAACCCTGTAGTTTCCTGGATGTTACTACCCTGTGACCTTGAAGGCAGCTTCAATTGGCAATCATTAGGGAATTGTTTGAGTCTGCAGATGCAGGATTCCCCTGTACACAATATCCAAATGGATTTCTTCCCTTATTCTATGCAGCAAGGGGCAACTGCAACATAGAATTCCTGACCTTTTCTCTCTCAGATGTCTAGACAAGTGTCTACGGAAGACAGCGTTTGTGTCGTGTGGTGCCTATTTTCATCCCGTGGAAGCTGATGACTCTGTGTTTTATCCATTGGTGCATTAAGCCATGGTGGGGACAATCACTGAAGGGCATTCTGTTCTAAAAAGCACTGGAACTGATATCTCTTCTCAGTTCTTTCTTATCTCAGGATGTTCCCTTTTCAGAATATTCTACAATTATCTTTGACAGATACCTGTAAGATAGGAAAACTGGGTCATCCAGAAAACTCTCTGTTGCTTTCATCAAATAAGGAGAGGTAATACTTATCAGAACCAGAGTACTGAGATCCAGCTGAGTGTACAGAAAGAGTTACACATACTTCCTTGTGGCTGGTGAAGGAAGTCAAGACAACAAACTCCAAATTCCCTTGATGATCTCGCCGCCCCCACCACCGTTTGTCTCTCTCTATGTGTGTGTCTATGTATTTGCACATGTATGTTAAACGATTGAGTTTTCCCCTTAGGGCTCCATAATGCTAGACAAAAACTCCTACCCCATCTTTGATTTTTGATGTTATATCAGTGTCCATTTTGTTTTGTGCCAAATCCATGGGTATGCAATAAAACAAGTACACAGACAGATGTGATCACGAGATTGTCTCTCCAACACAGGCAGATTGGACAAAAGTAACGAATGAATGTTCAAGAAGAAAAGAGAAAATATTGAGCAATAGTATATAGCTAATCTGAGAACAATATTCTTGAAAAGCAATATGTGATTCCTTGTAGTAGTCCCTATAACCAAAACTTCTCTGGATCTTTGATATTAGTAATATTTTTATTTATCTTTTAAAAGTTGCATTTAGAAATATCAATACTCTACGTAGTTTGAAAACAGGTATTGTTGGTAAACAATAACTTAAACAATTTAAATATATTGTTTTGGGCCACACAAATAAGAAATTAAAGGAGAATATTGCAAATCGAATTTTGCTCATATTACTGCAAGTACACGTGGGGTAATGTTCTAAATGAATTTGAATGATAAACTCATTCAAGCAGGCAATATAATGTCAATGAGAAACTTCAGTTGGAGAGATAGTAAGAACCTTATTCAAGATCACACTTTTAGTGTAAGGATCCATCCTCAAAGCATTTGGTGTCAGCATCTTCATGCTAGGTCAGAATTTTCATCAGCAATATTCTTGTGATGGATGTCTTAAACAGAAAGTAAACATCACAGAAATGAATATCCTTTGAATTCAAGCATTGATCTAAAATAAACTGAAATGAGATATGTATCAGGATGAAGTTAATGGATTTTTTTTCTAAATTGAATGTATATAATATATATAAGCACACGTATATATCATATCATGAGAACATTTAGAGATAATATCAGTAAGATAGTGTTTTGTCACAAGATAATGATCTCCTGCTGTTACATAACCATGAATACGGAGCCAAGTTGTTTATTTTTCGGAGCAGGAAAAATCAATCCCAGAATTATATTCTATAATAGTGAATTTAGTTCTATTACATGAAATGATGCATGTTGATTTAATAATTTGCTTGATGGATGTTCAGGAGGAAAAATGACAGATATTCTCTGCACCACAGCAAGTTAGAGTCATTTTGATGGCTGAGAAAATATACCTGTTGTGTGTTTCGCCTAATCAGAAACAACCATCCATAAACGTGATGAGGTTGCACTTCTGTTCTAATCTGCAGTCATAGAGAGGAGATGATTTATGACCTGCTAAGGGTGCTGTAGTTTCTTACCTTAATCATGGAATTGTGACCAACTATGCTGCTATCAAGTGTAAGAGGGCAAAATGTATAGACAGTGCTTAGAAATGTGAACCGACAGTACACTGACTTCAGAAAGGTCTATTGCACGGGGTAATGATCACAACCTGACCTGTATTTAACTCCTGAGAGAACTGTGTAGTTATTGTTGACTTGTGTCTGAAACAGGAAAACACAGCCTAGAGAACATCCAATACAACTAACTCCCTAAAGATACAATAGGATATATATGAGACTATTTTAGATAATGCCTTACATTTTTATATTTTTATTATTTTCAAAGCGAAAGTAGTTTTGTCCTGATTAAACAATAAAGTTAGAAATAAAAATTCAATAAAATTAAATCAGTAAGATCTTAAGTGTCCCTGAGTCAGAATTATTGTAAATTTATCCACCTATACCATTAAACACTCAATCTTGCAAAATTGTTTGCTTTTAAGCAACATATGGCTTCCCATGGTTTGTTCATCTTTTTATGAACTACAAGATTATTCTATATCAGAAAGCATAACTTTACATTCTTTACAAAGCAGAGGTATATGGCAAAAGATATGATCAATATATATACTTTCAAATGTTTAGGCATTGATTCTTACACAAAATTAAGCAGGTTGTATTTGTTTATGTAGTAATGAGTGAGTGTGTATGAACATGTGTGTGTGAGTGTGTGCATGTGTACTTGGAGTGGAAGTCAAAATTAACTTGAAAGCCACGCCAGTGCACCCCACACAAAAACAGGCTTGTTGACAATGTTAACAACCATGCTGAGAGCTTACAGCAGATGGTATTTTTCAAAGTTTCTCCATAACTCTGAAGTTCCCATTTATTATATTTTAGAAAAATTAAGAGATAATTAATATACTTCAGAAGCAGAACCTCTAAGAGTAAAACATTAACACCAGCAATGCCAGCCAACAAATACCAAAGGCTCTAATGGTTCAATTATTCTCAAATCCAGAATTAGTAATAGGCTGCATAGTCCATCTGATTTATAGTTTGACTGCAATACTTTTCTTTCTTCTACTAATGTTGGGAAACACAAATGGTAAAAAGAGCAGAAATAAATAGTTTTGAATACGTTAACCTAGTCCTCTGATACATGTGCCAGATTCTTGGCATTAATACTTGTCCAATTTATATTGTATTAATTATGCAAAATATTAAGTTTTGAGCTGGCATTAAAATTGTACGTATTCTTATATTATGGTGTGATGTTTTCTATAGGTATACATTTCATATGTTTCAAATTATGTTAAATATATCTATTTACTCATAGATTTCATATAGCTTTTTAAAATATACAGCATATATATATATATATATATCACATCACCTCATTGTGCAAATAACATCATAAATACTTGCTCCAGTTGACCTATAACTTCCTATTCACCAGTTAACCTTTACCGATTCTCCTCAGACTCAGATTGCCTATCCTACACACATTGAGGTTTGTTGTAGAAGACTGCTTATTCATTCCCAGCTGCCCAGACTTGAAATAAACACAAAGAAACTGTATTAATTAAGTCACTGCTTGGCCTATTAGCTCTAACTTCTTATTGGCTGGCTAGCTGTTACATTCTAATATAACCCATTTCTATTAATCTGTGTATCACCACGTGGCTGTGGCTTACTGGCAAAGTTCTAACTTGTCTGTACCAGGTGAAGGATACATGGCATCTCCTTGACTCCACCTACTCTCTCTATAGATATATCTTCCAGCCTGGCAATATTCTGTTAAGCCACTTGCCAAAAGCAGCTTCTTTATTCATTAACCAATAAAAGCAACACATATACAGAAGTAATTCCAACACAATTTATGTTTAAATAAAAAGAAATACTTTAATTTTAACAGTAAAATTACATATAACAAAACAGGTATCTATCTAGCAAGAATTATAATTACAATATTTATATATACTTTATCTTTATCATAACTAAGGAAAACTGTAACTATAACTATCTATTCTGCAACTGCAGAGATATAATCCAAAGATTCCAGAGGATATAATATTACCTAAGTAAGCAGGAAGTGAACTTTAAGCAATTTCCAAAAGTCTAGAACTGACAGAGACATCTTGCTGCCAGGACAGTCACAGAAAGTTCTTCTGTACCGTTAAGGCATACATCTTCAGCTCACTGGCCTATAAGACTCAACAGACTTTTCCGTGAAGCAGGAAATTGGAGGATCTGCCTTGTAATGATAAATTCCATCAGTTGTTTTCTTCTATGTCTTGAAGAACGTCTGGCAGACCCTTTCATGAAGCAGAAAACCCAAAGGACTGTCTTACCTTCTTTATGCATCTTCAGCAGTCACTTTCTGTGGATCCTGCATGTTAAAAGTTAAACATGAGAAGTTGAATCTGGGTTCAAGGAAATTTGACAAATCTCTATAATTCCACTTAGCCTTTATGCAGTCATCGCTAAAACAAAGGTAGTAATGTCAAATGCAGAGAATTGGTTGTAAAAGGAGACAAAATAGTTAAAACATTTCTTGAGTCAGAAAATTAAAATATAAAAAGATCAAGAGAAGGGATTATCAGAGTACTTCAAATTGTTCAGCAGAGATATTACTGTTACTACCTTGCATTCCTTTATTCAAACTCTGATTACAATGTTGTATGAGATTAACAAACTCTGACTCAGAGTTGCTTTTTTTTTTTTTTTCAATCTTCCTTCTAGGCCAGTGGTTCTCATCCTTTCTAATGTTCAAACCCTTGAAAACATTTCCTCAGGTTGTGGCAACCCACAACCACAGAATTATTTTTGTTGCTACTTCATAACTATAATTTTGCTACTGTTATGAATTGCACTGTGGAGATATATGTTTTCCAATGGTATTAGATGACCCCTGTGAAATGGTCATGATGTGCAGATTAAGAATTACTGTTTTAGACCAAGAAATGAAAGAGTGAAGATCAATAGACAAGAAAAGTTAAATACTATTAAAAAATGAGTGGACAGCAGGTAATGTAGTAGAAATAGTTTGGGGGGAAAATGTATAGCCAGATAAAAAGATATGGGTTACACTAGGTCATTTTAATAACATCCAAAGTGCCTCTGTATAACCCTGGGTAATAGGACAAATAGGTCGGTGCCAATAAGACAGATATGGGGTCATTGTGTAATATTCTGTGTCATCAGTGGATTGAATATATTTCCTCAGTAGTTGATGATATCCCTGACAATGCAGTGTGGCCAACCACTTATTGAACCATTACACAAGGAATTCAAGCAGAGAGAAGATGACCCTATTTGTCTTTTAAGTTCTCTCTTAGCCTTGAAATCTCTTTTCTATAGTAAACCACATTATTATAGAACTACTTGAGATTGGCTATATGTGTCTGAGAAAGAAATAGATGGACAACTGTGTCCATTTATCCCTGAGCTCATACAAGTATTTAATTTCATTGTTAAATACCACAGAATACCTCAAATAAACATACAAAAATCAGACACTTAATCTCAATTTTCATCTTCAGTTCCACTGGAAACATCCTGAGAAATCCTGCCTGATTCTAAATTTAGTATTAATAAGCCATATTTCCTAAGTCAGTCGTCCTCCAAGGTTGATACTTCTGCCTGGGATTTGGGGACAATCGTCTCATCACACCTATGTCTTCCTCCTCATACATTGCTTTATTACAGATCTGGGCTAGACCTCCACAGTCTATGGAGAATAATGACAATAATGATTAGTTTATTTCTCAAATTTGGCTTCTTTTAATATGCTGTGCTCCATTAAATGGCACTTGACACATCATGCCCTTTTCTCTAGACCACTGCATCAGAAGCTGGCAAAGATCTACAGTTTTGATTCCACAGCAAGTTTCTGCTGTTTCCTGTACATGACTGTTCCTAAAACCACAAACACAGATAGCAAGAGAGGGAGTTAGGGGAGACAGAGAAAGAGAGGAGAACATGTTCAATCTTTGGAGAGTTAATTATCTATTTATACAAGGTTGCTTTACTTGCCAAACTGGTAAACCTGGCATGCATCAGCAATGGTACATTTGACATCTTCGTTTAGACTCTTAATATCTAAAAAATCAACAATATTAAAACACCTTGAGGCTTACCTTGTCTTGGGAATTTCTCAAAATAAATTCTGATGCAAATATTTTCTCTTTTAGAAAAAAAATAATATTTTGATATTTTTCATTCACCAAAAGACAGAAATCTCATGAGATCTTTATCTAAGCCTTTTAATTCTGTTTTCTTTTTTTTTTAATTTTAACAAAAAATAGTAAGTGAAAAATTCAGTTGCTAGTGTATAAATAACAAATAACACTCAGAACTCAGACCTGATACCAGGAAAGCAATGGCTGTGCCCTCTTTCTCAAGGTAAGAATTGAGGTAAAAGTTCACACAGCACCTCATAAATTTCTGTGATTTTCCTCTGGGATCATTTACTTCCTTGCAATTGCTATGCTCTCAGTGTTCCTTTCTCCCCTTGTGCCATCTGTCTCCCCTGCTTCATCACACCTTTTTTCAACATTTTAAGGTGCTCTGGCAAGAGTTAAAGTTCATGGATGCCATAAAATCTAACTTGAAACCTTCGCTGATGTATAGTCTTTGAGGTCCCTGTAAGTAAAAAGTCTTGGATGCCTTGGTGAAGAAATCACTGAAAAAGCAGACTTCCTGGACTTTTTGTAGGGCAGAAAAGCAAAGCACACATTTTTCTTTCTATGAAATAGCTGAAAATTAAAGTTTAAGTCAGGAAAATACCCTATCTATTAGAGACAGTACATTATACTGAAACTATTTAGAAGGCACTTGCTAATAAGATGGTTAAATCAATGAATCAGTAAGGCATTATTGTAGTACTTCTTATTACATTGATGGTGCATTGGCAAGGCTCTAAATTTTGAACAGTAAAATCTAATACACCAAGGAAAGCTAATCTCTTTTCTAATGTTACATATTTTTATAGATCCCTACTATATATTATATTGTAATTTTGATTTTGTTAAAAGGAAATCCAATTTAGATACAGAAATTTCAAGACTAAAAATCTAAGAAATCATGGATGGTTTACCATCTCCATATCATTATATGGATATAATAATTTATCTGCTTGACTTAAATGACCATTTCAGTAACAGTTTTTGGTTATTTACCAAATTTGATGTAATTTACATGTATTATATTAAAGTTTTTTTAGATTATTTTATTTATTCAATTTATCGCAAGAATGTTTGTGTTTGGGCCTTTCCCAAAGGTAATAATCTCTGCTACCTGTCAGTCCTCTTTCTTGTCGTCCTTGCCTTATCAGTTGACAGGGTCACGAGCCAAATTATCTCTTAGTGTTTACATTTCTCATTCCTATGCAGTAAAACAGTCAACTAATATTTGTTGATTACTGGACTTGTCAGAAAAATCAATGAAACAAATAAGGCCACTTAGTCCCTGATGATTTTCAGTGATGGTATGACAGACAACACTGTCTAAATAATAAAGGTATGAAAAACTCAGGAAAAAAATGGAGTTTATAAAAGCATTAGGTTTTGTATGACATTTATTTAGCATGATCCATAAAAGATAGAAATGTGTGAACTATGTGAGGATGCAGTCTCAGTTCTTCACCTACAGAAGGCTGTATCACTGTTCATACATGGTCCTTTCTCTATGTACTTGAACCAGTAGTGCTACGGGAATACTTATTCCCACAAATTCAGCAATCACATACATATGACATATAACATAAGAACAAGAATATGTTGTTCCCTATGAAAGATAATAGAGGGAAAGAGAGGAAGAGTAAAGGCAAGGCTAACACAGAGGCCAAAAGCACTGCTTGTTGATTTAGATTAATGAAAAGGAAATTGATTACAAAGTGACAGATCATATCATGGTACAGAGATACCATGCCCTACCACAGTGTAGGGAGGCACTTAAAATGTGGCATTTTTCACTGATAGGATTTAATTTTGTGGATAAGATATAAATATATAATTGATAAAGTCTTTGGTTATTCTTTTTGAATCAGAATTCTTACAATCACTAGTATGTCTCTGTGTGTGTAACTCTCCCAAAACAACTGCGAGTTTTAATTTCCTCAGTTGAATTTTGCTAAATTGCATTTTAAAAGAGGGAAACAAAAAATAGTGGAACTCTTGTCAAAAAGAAATTGCAGATAAAATGAAAAATTAAATGTGTGTATTTGGAATATCTAAGAATTCACTGCCATGATGAAATAATCCAATCAACCATTTGATCACAAAGGACAAACACCTCCCAGCTTTTTTTTATTAACTCTTGTTGTTTTGCTAAGAAAATAATGAGTTAATTAAGAGGTATATTGTACCCATATAAACCAAACCATGGGGAAACAATCAAAGATGGGGTGATGTTACAGATGGTATTATAATAATTTTGAAGCAAGATAAACAGAAACAACAATAATAAAACTTCAATCATCTAAACTCACCAAAATTATTAAGTCAAAATGAATTGTAAAGACTATGAAAAATAAAACTTCTTAAGCGTACTTATTGACTGTGTTAAAAATCTTAAACTACAGATACTGAATAAATTATTCAATTAAAGGCTGCTGAAAATCTTGTGCCAATCAAATCAGTCTCATATTTCCCAAAAGCTTACACCACCTTTGTGTCATTGCACGTTTTGGTCATTTTCATGATATTTTTAATATTTTCATAAAAATTGGATTTGCTTTGTTCATCTGGTACCTGTCATCTCTGTTATTTTTTCTCAGTCCACTTACACAAGTTTCCCTGAGATTTGATGGAAGGGATTTAGTGGAGACATTCCACTTAAAACTGTGTATTCTAAGGTCTCTTTCTATCTGTGCTATGTCCTAGTTGTGTGTCTCTGTATTTCTTCCCATCTGCTGCAGAAGGAAATTTCTCTTATAATGACTGAATAAGGCACTGATCTATATGTATAGCAGAGTATCTTTAGAAGTCATTTTATTCTGACTTTTTTTTGGACTTTTAGACTTTTTTTAGTAATTGGTTTTACCCTAGGTCTCTAGGCTATCTAGTCTGTGGATATTGGTCACAAAAGCAGTATCAGGAATGGGTTCCATCTAATGGAGAGGACTGGAAGTCAAACCAGACATTGTTACTCTTGTCAATTTTGGGCCACTATTGCCATAGCATTCTTTGTAGGCAGGACAGATAGTAGATCAATGGTTTGTGGCTATGTTGGTGTTTGTATTTTTCTTCTCGTAGTCTGAAGAGTAACTTCCCATATGAAAGACACAAGGATATAGGGGTGAAAGTTCTATATAAGCACCAACTCACCCTCTCCATTATCAATGAGTTCTGTGGGTGTTGTCTTTAGCAATGGGATCCTACTGTCAGTTTGTAGAGAGTAATTTATTGTTTTGACAATAGTAGGTTTGAAGATTTCCATGGTCTAACAGCTCAAATGGATGTAACCCATTCTTAACACTAGAAGCTTTGTTTGGTAACAAGAGATGGTAAGTTGAGATATTTCCTATACTATTATTTGGAACTTTGTAAAGATTGGCTTCGCATATTTTAGGCAGTTTCCATTGCACTAGGTTTCCATACCATTGCAACCAGAGACTGCATTTTCATTTCCTGGCCACCCAGACCTGAATAACGACACAGAAACTGTATTAATCACAACACTGTTTGGCCAATGTCTTAGGCCTATTGCTAAGTAGCTCTGACATCTTAAATTAACCCATTTCTATTAGTCTATGCATTACCACTAGCCGTGGCATTATCTCATTTTTGACATGTCTTGTTTCCTCAGTGACTGGCTGGAGTCTGCTTGACTCTGCTTACTTTTTCTTTATATCTTTGTTTTGATTTCCCATATGACATTACTCTGATAAGCCATTGGCCAAAGCAGCTTTATTCATCAACCAATAAAAGCAACACATATACAGAAGGACATTTCACATCATTTCCCCTTTTCTAATTAAAAAAGAAGGTTTTAACTTTAACATAGCAAAATTGCATATACAAACCAGCTATCAAGCAAGAATTATTGCAATAATATTTAGTCCATTTACATTTTACAAATTAAGGAAAATACTCTATCATCTAGCCTCTCTTTATAGGTCTAAAGTTTCATGCCTAATGTATATTTTATCACAATTAAAAAATCTGTAATTATAACTATCTAGTCTTCAACACCATCAGGAACTCCAGAAGGATATATTACCTAAGTAAACAGGAAGTACATTTTAAGAAACTTTCAAAACTCTAGAACTGACAGAGATATCTTACTGCCTAGAGAGTCACTCAAAATTCCTCTGTAACACTGGGGTATCCATCATCAGTCTACAGGCCCATTGTATCTAGAAATTTTCTTGATGCAATATATTTGAAAAACTGTTTTGCTATATAGGCAAAACCCTAAGAGAAACATATATAGATTCCCCTGGGAAGGAAAATTAGACAAGATCTCCTGAGAAAAATATGGAGCATGGGGGTTGGAGGAGAAGAGAGGACAGAAAGGGAGAAAGTGGGGAGAAGAGAAAGGGGAGGAGAGATTGAAGAAATGGGATAATCAAGGTGGGGAAAGAACAGACAAAGAGCAAGGAAAGATATATCATGATTGAGGGAGTCATTATGATGCTAGCAAGAAATCTGGCCTGGCACTCAGAAATTCCCAGGAATTCACAAGGAAGACCCTAAGCAATACTGGAGAGTGTGCCTGAACTGGCCTTGCCCTATAGTCAGATTAATGAATATTTTAAATGTCACCATAGAACCTTCATCCATCAACAGATGGAAGCAGAGGCAGAGAGCAACAATGGAGCACTAAGCAGAGCTCCCAAAGTCCAGTTGAAGAATGGGAGCAGTGAAAATATGAGTAAATATGTCATGATGGGGATACCCACTGGAACAGCTTACCTAAGCTCACCAACTCTGGCCGGACAGGGAAGGAATCAGCATAGGACCAATCTACACCCTTGGAATGGAATTTGTGTGACAATTGATGGCTAGGGCAGACTATGGGATCATTGGCAATGTCATCAGGATTTATCCCTACATATTTGCTGGTATTTTGGAACCCATTTCTTTTGGAATGGTATCTTGTTTGGCCTAGATACAGTAGGGAGTATAAGCAGAAACTGTTCATTTGTTTCCCAACAGTCCAGACCCAAATAAGTACACTGAAACTATATTAATTAAAACGTAGCTTGACCTATTTACTTAGGCTTCTTATTAACTAGCTCTTACATCTTAAATTAACCTATATCTATTAATCTGTGTATTGCCACATGGATATGGCCTATCGGTAAGTTTCTTTCTGGCATCTGTCTCCTTCAATAGCTACACGGCATCTCTCTTACTCTGTCTACTCTCTCTATATATCTCTCCTAGCCTGGCTCTATTCTTCCCTGCTATAAGCTAAAGCAGCTTCTTTTTTTTGGGGGGGGGGGTTTCAAGACAGGGTTTCTCTGTGGTTTTGGAGCCTGTCCTGGAACTAGCTCTTGTAGACCAGGCTGGTCTCGAACTCACAAAGATCCGCCTGCCTCTGCCTCCCGAGTGCTGGGATTAAAGGCGTGCGCCACCACCGCCCGGCAAGCAGCTTCTTTATTAACCACTGTTAATAAAACATCTTCACAGTATACAGACAGGAATCCCACATTAAGGGAGAGTCTTGGTCATTCCTCAAAGCAATGTGCCTTACCCTCTCTGAGGAGTGGATGAGAAGTAGGGTAGAAAGGAATGTTGAGGTAATGGAAGGAATGGGGGGAGTGTGAACTGAGATTGGCATGTAAAATGAGAAAAGATAGTTTTTTGTTTTTAATTATACACACACACACACACACACACACACACACACACACACAAAATATTGGTTTATCTTAACAGTCCATACAATGAAAGTCTCTCTGTAGTTAGCTCATTCACACTAAAAAATACAAAGAAAATGAAATAATATACATAATCCAGACTCTGTGCGTTTTCCATCAGATCCTTCCATGTTCTCCTGTCCCAGTCCAGTTACAAAATCTAATTGACTCCAGGATCTCTGCATATATAGTATAATTTTCAGCTTAGTATTATTATGGGAGTCCAGAATGTGTATACATGGATCTCCAATTCTTGAATCTTCTCTTAGAGCTTTTTTCCTTCTGCTGTTGCCTTGTTTACTTCCAATGTTATGGTTTTTTTTTTATCTTGTTTATTTCATTTTGCTTTTGACTGGTAAATTTAGAAACCTGAGTTTTTCTAATGAGAAACTGAAAGGAACTATATCTACATCGATTTGGAGGTGAGAAGAAACTGAAAAAGTAAAGGGAGAGGAACTGTAATCATGACATATAGTATGAGAAAAGAACCTATTTTTAGTAAAAGTAGGAAAAGTAAAATCTAAATATAAGTTAGAAAGACAAATTTACTATGTACAGTATTAGCTAAATATAATCTTCAAATTATGTATTTAAAAAGGAAGAAAGAAGGATTGTGAATATAGCTTAAAATAAAATCTGTTTCAGAGCTTATTATAAATGCTTTTGAAATAAACTGGAAAAACTTCAAAAAATTCTTTTTGTCTATAAATACTTCATTTTAATTAATACTAAGCCTTGCACATATCCAGAATAATTTCTGGTCTTCTATTATTATGGACTATTTCTAGAAGAAAATAAATTGACTAATGACTTGTACAAAAATTCAGTGATAAAAGTATTTTGTTAATCATAAGTGATATAATTTATTTCATAAGTGTCTTATTTTATCCTGTGTATGCAATTATTCAAAAAGTTTTAGATGAGAAAATGATCCAGTTAGAAGAAGAAATGAGTGAGTTATGTAAGTGAAAACCTGGCAATATACATATACATACACATATACATGTGTATGTGTGTATATATATATATATATGTATGTATGTATGTATGTATGTATATGTATATATTGCTTTTTTGAGACAGGGTTGCTCTGTAGTTTTGTAATCTGTCCTGGAACTAGCTCTTGTGTAACAGGCTAACCTCAAACTCACATAGATCTGCCTGCCTCTGCCTCCCAAATTCTGGTATTAATAGTGTGTGCCACTTCCACCTGGCGTAGTTTTAAATAAGTGCATTCATGACATGGTATAGCAGCTACTGTGTTTCCTTGGCAAGTGCTCAGAATATATACGTAAATCAATCATGACTACCATAGTATACGGAAGTGCTGAGAACAAAACCACAATAAAAATACCACATTTTGAAAATTTTACCAATCTTCGGTTATCATTCTCAAGCTTTTACCCAAAGTCTGGTGACTGCCAGTAGCCTGTCCATGGTCCTGAAAAAGAATGCCCAAAAACCATGGTACTTGTTTTCTACTTGGGTTCTTGTTCCGGTGATAGCGCTACAATTAAAAAATGATCATTTCCTGATATTGTTTTTTTTTTACAATCATTAAAAAGAATTTAAGAATAATTACTAGTTTGCATATCAATAAATTGATTTTTGTGAAGTAGACTTTAGTGACTTCATTTCTACATCATTTTAGAATATTTTACTACCACAAAAAGGATTCTTGTACATCTGAGTTGTAAGTTAAGATTCTCTGTACTTTATCTACTTACCATCTGTGTAGTTTTGCCTATTCTGGACATTTCATGTAGGGAGGATTAGTCAATATGACATATTATGATTGGTTTCTTTCAAAAATCTTGTTTCAGGGATCATAGTTTCAATAATATGGATTGGTATTGAAATTTTTTATTCACACCTCTGTTTTGTCAACATGACACATTTTATTCCTTTGTATCAACAGTTTGTGGTCAGTTGAGTTGAGTTGATTCCACTTTTTGGTTGTTATTTTAAGTACTTCTATGAACATCCTGTTAAAACTTTTTGGGACATTATTCTCAGTATTTTCAACTATATGTTCAGGAGTAGAATTGTTGGGTTACTTGGTGCTCTTAACACTTAGAGGAACTTCCAAATACTTTTCCGAAATAGCTATGTCATCTTGGTTTTTCATTGTCAGTATTGAATGACTTTAATTCACTCATATCCTCACTGTGCTGGTTAGCTTGAACTGTCAGCATGGCACAACCTGTAATCACCTGAGAAGAGGATTTCTATTGATGAATCATCTAGAGCAGATTGTCCTGTGGATAGGTCTATGGGGATTATCTTGACAGCCAACTGATGTGTCAAGTCGCAGTCCGCTGCAGCCTGGCCCAATCCTGAAATATATGGATAAGAGTAAGTAAATCTTACAAGAAGATATAGCAGGCAGGAGAGGTGCATTCATTTCTCTTAACTCTTTACTGTGGATATATTATGATCAGCTGTCTCAAGCTCCTACCCCTGGATATTCCCTGAAATGACAGGCTGAGACCCTCCTTTATGACCTCAATTCTGCTTCCTTTGCCTAAGCTATTGGCTGAGCTACAATAATAATAATAATAACAATAATAATATTAATGATGATGATGAAGATGAGAAGAAGAAGAAGAAGAAGAAGAAGAGAAGAAGAAGAAGAAGAAGAAGAAGAAGAAGAAGAAGAAGAAGAAGAAGAAGTCTCCTTGTCATGGTTTAGGAGCTGGCTAGTGGGACAGAAAATGATTTGGGAGCACTAACCACCATTAACTGTTCCAGGAAAGCAAAGGTTTCATTTCAGTGTTTTCTGGTCTCTGGATAATCACAGGCAATTCTGTAGCTCTAACTAACCAAAACTACATATTCCTAATTCACTCTTCTTTTGTTTGAAGCTTCATCAGCCAGGAACCATTGTCTGCATTGTCTACAATATGATTATATCCCACACATCTCACAAAACAATGCTCTGAGATCTGAGTGCTCAATGACTTTTCCAGCCCAGAGTCCTTCCACAATTTTCCTTAAAACCTGGTCATGTCTGTCACATAAATACCCCATAAATTGTACCAATTTATGTCTTAGTTACAGTTTCAATTGCTGTTATACAATGCATGATCAAAAGCAACTTGGAAAGGAAAGGCTTTGTGTGAGCCTATCAAATGCAGCACATAATCAAAGGAAGCCAAGACAAAAAGTTGAAGACAATAACTGAAACAGAGGTCACTGAAGAGTGATGCTTACTTTTATGGTTTGCACAACCTGATTTAGAGAACAGGACTTTATCATCAACCACTAATTAGGAAAACACCCCACAGGTTTTTCTTTTTTTGCTTTTTTATTTTCAAGACAGGGTTTCTCTGTAGCTTTTTGGTTCCTGTCCTGAAACTAGCTCTTCTAGACCAGGCTGGCCTCGAACTCACAGAGATCCGCCTGCCTCTGCCTCCCGAGTGCTGGGATTAAAGGCGTGCGCCACCACCGTCCGACCTCCCCCCCATAGGTTTTTCTACACGTAAATCTAATTGGGAGTATTTTCTCAATTGATGTTTCTTCTACTCACAAGACTCTAGCTTCTGTCAAGTTAAAAAAATTGTCATCATAGTGTTTTAATAATATTAAAGATAAAACAGATTCTGTTTAAAAAACAGATTTTAAGTTACATAATTATCTTGCATAAAACATAGTAACAATGAATGATCATTTTCATTGATAAATATTATACAAGAAGAAAACATACATGCTATTCAACTAAGATGTGATATGTATACGTGCTAGATAGTCTACAGATTTTCTTCCTTAAATATGGAACGTAACTCTGAAACTATTTTGATTTGATAATTGAAAAAAGTGAAAGTTTAGAATAATTAACAGGATCATCCACATACCACCCACATTATAACACAATGCTACTGTCCTTACAGATTTAAACTTGATGATTTTAATTACATACAACAAAGATTTAAAATAGTAAATGGAGATATCATCAATAAACAATTTTAAATTCCAATTGCAATTGTATTTATGTATGCTGATAAAATTCTTCATTGATGCTTTTTTTCCCTTCTTGGAATATGATATTGCATCATAGCAATGAGAAAAGTAGCTAATGCACGATGAGTCCATGGAAAATTTATTTTAACCATTAATAAGTTGAAGGTAATATTATGTAATAAATTCAATTATGTAGATATATAAGAAAGTCCTTCTAAAGTGATTAGTGTAATATTTAACAAAATAGAAGAAATCTAAAGCTATGAGCATTATCATGGTTAAGCATAGTAATAATGATTCTTTAAACCCACAAATTAATTTTTTTTTTTTGGTTTTTTTCGAGACAGGGTTTCTCTGTGGCTTTGGAGCCTGTCCTGGAACTAGCTCTGTAGACCAGGCTGGTCTCGAACTCACAGAGATCCACCTGCCTCTGCCTCCCGAGTGCTGGGATTAAAGGCGTGCGCCACCACCGCCCGGCTACAAATTAAAATTTTTGAGGCAGAAAGAAAAACAAAAAGTGTGTCATTTGGAAAATGAATACATCAGGTGGGAAAGCAGTGCTGTTCCATTGCAGTCCATGAGTACCAACCTCCAGAGATCTGTAATGAAGCAGTTTATTGTTTATTTGTCCATTACATTGCTGATATTTTTCATAGAAAAGTCATTTGGAAGGGCACAGTAAGATAACTTGAAAGTATAAATATGCTAGTTATGTTTCTCTTTGTAGTGATGAAGTGCTGCAAAACACCTTTAATTAGGAAGTGTTTATTTTTGACCATGGTTTCATTTTATCATGGCAACGTAGGCATGGCAAAGTGGCTCCAGGTTATAAAGGTGGGAGCTTGCTATTGTTGCTTCTTCACATAGTGGGAGACAGGAGGCTCAAAGCTAGATGGATTCTGCAGGTAGGTATAAACTTCAGAGACTTACCCTTAATAATCTACATCTGCCTCAACACTCAATTTAGAGATGTGTCACATTTGTTTAACCCTACCTGCCTAAGGTGTTTGATTGGAATAATAAAAAACTGAATGGCAAATAGCTAGGCTTGAGAGGGATAAGCAGGGCTGTCTGGCAGAGACAATAAATAGGAGGAGAAATCTAGGCTCAAGAGAAGAAGAATGAGAGAAGGAGAGGAGGACAAGGGACACATCTAGGACAACAAATCAGGCATGCAACAGCCTGACATAAAGAAGCAGTGAAAGTAAGATATACAGAAGCAATAAAGGTAATAAGCCCCAAGGCAAAAGGTAGATAAAGAGAACAGGTTAATTTAAGTTTAAAAAGCTAGTAATAAAGAGATAAGGTAAGTCCAAGCATTCAAAACTAATAATAAGTCTCTGAGTCATGATTTGGGAGCTTGTTGGTTGCCCCCTCCAAAAAAAAAAAAAGAATGGGACACCTGCCCTTTCTCTTACAGGCTGATTGCCAGCTCATAATACAAAATAAATTCATGTCAGTATCTCTAAATCTATCTTAAGCATTTTAAAACATGTTTAACATAAAAAAGAAATAGTTTTTCAATGCTGAGTTAATACTCTAAAACAACTAAGAAAAGTTGTTTTGAAGGTTTGACGAGGATAGGAGTTGAACAATGCTGAATATAAGTTATTTCACTCTATAAATGTGTTATATCAAGTGTCTAGGGAAATTGCAACTTCACAGCTCAGTTTAAAACCCCTGGAAAGCAAGATTTGAAAGAAACCTTAATTTATCAGTCCTTACAACTTAGTTGAGGAGGTTGAGGTGCTAAGATAATAATGGCTTCAATTACAATGAGTTCACAGTTTGGCATCTATCAAACAGGAGCATTGCCCATGCACAGGCTCCTTTCCAAGATAATTTAAGAAGAAGTTCTGGATGGACATTGAATTTATAATGTGGTAACTTAAAGAATAATAAAGCATTTATCTGTCAGTATAAGTCAGAATGGGAAGTATAGAGCCAGCCATTATTTCTCAATTAGTGTCACTTACCAAGATAGAGCTCTAGTGGGGAATCTCGCTTAGCCAGTTTCTGGAGGCTTTCTTTCCAAGAGTTTCAAAAATTATTGTGAAACTGTGACTCAATATTAAATCAACCTGTCAATTAGTGGTTGTAGGAGTCTTTTCTGCATTCTGCTCAGCAATTACAAATACTCAGAAGTTGAGAGTGTAACTTCTTACAGAGTCAGAGTGTTTTGCGTCCATTCTAAATCTTCAGAAAGACTGTCAAGTGTACCTAGACTTCCCCATCCATTAGTAGCAAATCGCAGTGGCCTCCATTCTGAGAGATAATCTATAGTCACCTATCTTCAGCACCATTAACATCCCAGATTTACTTCCCTGCTTTCTACCTTTAAATTGTATTTATTCTTATCATTCACTGGAGGAAATGATTTGTTTTTAAAAATCTACTCAAACAGTTTCTTTTTTAGTTCTAAATGGTATTTAGATTGTAAAAGAAGATTTTGCTTCTTATATGACTGTGGTAGGTAGAATAGGAGCTGTTACAGGGTTTCACTAAAATGTGCCCAACTAAAGGGTGTAAAGAATAGAAAATAGCCTGAAATCCACCCAGAGTCATGTATAAAGATGAATACTCTACCTCGGAATAGAAGCAATTGTTAGTTCATTCTTACACAAGCAGTGTTGGAAAGGGAGCTTTTCCCACATTGCCTGACATGGTGAACAAATGGAAGGTAACATTGTTCAGGAAGCTAGGAATGCTTTGTGTTCTAATAAAAGGGCTTAAAACCTTCTTCTGACAAAAGCAAATGGAATAACATTGATACCATGGACAGAAAGCAAATACAGAATGCTTAGTTTAAAGAGTAAGTATAACAGACATAGCTGTGAATTGCAAAATGCATAGGAGGGGATAAGAACATCAACACTGTCAATAGAGACTCACGTTCAAATCCATTCTGAGCTGCAGGGCTTCTGAAGAAGAACAGCAGCTACTGACATCTAAATCCTAACACATTTCTTCCAAGTCACACAGATGTACAAGGAAAGCAATAAAACAACTATCTACGCTAAGGGCAGAGCAATTTCCTTGTTCTTTCAAGGAATGTCATCTTTTTATAAGGTGAGTCTCCCCTTGGGCACTAACAGTGGTACACCTAGGAATGAGCCTGAGACTTCAGCTTTAGATAAATGGAAATAGTCAAAACTAAGTAGACATCTCCTAAACCCACTTGTACAAAAAATGCTCTTTCCCTACTTCAACCAATACCATAACAAAGAACCAAATGGGAAAAGTGCTCTCTCTACTGGTAAGCAGAAGAAGCTTCATTAGTACAACACTGGAGATTTATTTTATCCCAGGGATTGACTGTGGTTAATTGTGTTTGATCCTGGAATTCCATCCCAGGGGTTGAGAGATTGCTCGTCCTTTCAAAACTTTCTTCAGATTTCTTCATGTCATCATCGGTGTACTTAGGAAGGATAGTGAGGTGTAACTGTAAGGTTTGTTGAAAGATATTCATCATTCTATACTAAGAGACTCAATAGTGATTGTGACCAAAGCTATCTAATTGATTTATGGGGCCTAGGTGTCTTAATTTTGAGACTCATTATTGATACTCAGGAAAAATCAGTAGAAATAGTATACTCTGGCTCCTAAGAATAGGGCAGAATTCATTTTGCTGGATTGAATCAAGGAAGTGGAGTCTTGAAACACGGACTTATATTGAATTCATAATTTGAAAGCAGAGATAAGTGAATGCACGTTGCTGCTCAGTTTCGTTTTCCCCGGATATAGTCTGGGATCTCAGATAGGTGACTGTGCCACTCAGGGTGTAGGGTACTTTTACCTCAATTAATACAGCAGGATCCCTTTCACACACCAGACATGCTTAGACGTTCATCTCCCAAGTTATTGTAGATTCTTTCAAGTTTCCTATTAATGCTGTATATCATAGGGAGGGGTGAAACTTAGGTGAAGGCAGATTTTCTGGTTTTGTGCACTAAAGTTGACATTCTTTGGTTAATTATGATTAGTAAGAAATTGTTCATAAGATGTTGCATTTGAATTCAAGCACTCTGTCACTTGGGAAATGGGAAAGGTTAGTTCAAATATCTTCATGATGTGGGTCAGTAGCAAAGGTGGCTAATATGTAGAAGAAATGGGTGATATGTGTTGCTTCTCCTGATGCATGTGTCTATATTTTAATGACTTGCTGGGTAGCTATTAGTGCCTTTTGTTATAAAACTAGTTTTATTGAAAAAAATAGCTTAGAGACTGCGAACACTATATACTTCAATATATGTATAAGTATTATGTGTCAAAGACCCCACAAAGAGTTTTCATATTTGATCTAAATGAATCACATAGAGATTGCACAGGATATAGGGCAGCTACTGAAGGCACAGAGATGGCAGAAAGCACATAAGTTCACTTTCTAAAAACAAAAATGTCCACTCAAAACAGAAAATAATACTCTATATATCTTTCAGTAGATAATAAAACAAAACAACTAATCTAAATGTTTTATACTGTCTCCCCAAACAGAGAACTCATGACCTAAGTAATTTCATAAAATTAAACCTTTAAACCATAACCACAAAACCATAAAAACCTCTCAAATAAAAATATGAGATATCTATTATTACTGGCTGTGATGGCAAGAAATGTTAAAATGAGCAACAATAACAAAAGGATGGTGTGGTTCAAAAGACAAAATCATCATAAAAATAAATTAGAAAATATGAATTAAGAAATTTAAGTGTCTTAAAAACTCTCCTAGGAAATTTTTATTGTCAAAACTGTATTTGTTAACTGTCTTATTTCCATGAAAAAATTTGAAAAATCATTTTAAGGAAAGAAGGAAAAATTGTTCTCACGGTTGGAAAGTACAGTGTTTCATGGCCAAAAAACATGGTGGTAGAGTTTGAGGCAGCTGTGACATCTGCAGTCAGAGGCAGAGCATGGTTACCATCAGTGTTGAGACACCTTTCTCCTTTTTATCAAGTTTAGGACCCACACTCATGGTGCACTCATACTTGGGTACGTCTGTACACATCAAACAACCTAATCTAAATCTCCTTCATGGGATACCCAGAAGTTTGCTTCCATGGTGATGTTTAAATTACATAAAGCAAACAATGAAAATTAACCATCACTGTATCTAATTTGAAAAAAACAATCTCCATAAAATTCAATTGTAGGCATAAAAGAATAGTTTTAATCAATGAAGACAACACTGTCAGGGCTAGTTAGGCAGAGAAAACTCAACTGTGGACTTAGATATTATCTGTTTATCAGGATGTTAGGTTCATACAGAAGTGAGAGGAAAAATAGCTATTTTAGAGGGAAAAAGAGAGCCCAAGAAAAATGTATTCATGTTCTGAAATTGCAACATTCTAACCTCTCAAGTCATTGAAGTTTGAATCATTCTTTGTAGACATTATTCTTTTTATGATATCTCATTCACAAGTACCAGGCAAGAGCCCTTCCTGTTCTCCAGTAATTACTTATTGCTTTCAGTACTAGAAAGGGTGGGTTTACAAGTTTTCTAAATGTGGTGGTTGCTCTGAGCCTCCCTCCTCCCTTTAGAAAGGAGTGCTTCCATTGGAAAAACGAGCAACCAGACATAGGGAGGTGACAGAATTCTGAAGCTGCCTGGCTAGTGCTAGGCCTATGAAACTCAAAGCCCAGAGCACTAATAATACCTAAGTCCTGAGATCTGAAGGCCATTGAGCCTTAATGCTCAGAACTACTGTTACTAAGGCATCTGGATCGCACCTGATTGTATCTCCCTCTGTTAAGAACTCGCAGCTAGTTGATGACAGACTAACCAAGGGGATAAAGGATTTTTCCCCTAAAATTATAAACACATATCAGGAAATGGGAAAAGGCTCACTATTGCACTGTTTAAAGAATTACAAAGAACCTGCTGAGTTGTTGAGGTAGTGGGAGAGAATGGTGGGTCGCCGACTTCCAGTTACACTTACGGTATATATTTCTATTTTACAAAGTAACATGATGGTAGGATGATGAAGACACTTCTTCTGAATATGTTTCTTTGTCTCAAATGTGTCTCATCTTTTTTTTCTAGTTCCTTTTTTCATCATATTTCTTTTTTATTATTAATTTTTTTTATTAAAAATTTCTGCCTCCTCCCAGCCTCCCTTTTCCCTCCCCCTTCCCCCACTCCCCATGCCCCACTCCCCTCCTCCTCCCTCTCCAATCCAAAGAGCAGTCAGGGTTCCCTGCCCTGTGGGAAGTCCAAGGTCCTCCCTCCATCCAGGTCTAGGAAGGTGAGCATCCAAACAGGCTAGGCTCCCACAAAGCCAGTACATGCAGTAGGATCGTGTCTCATCTTTAAGAAGGTTTGATTACTACAAGATGGAAAATAACTGAAAACCTTTCAAACTAATTTAAAAAATCTATTCAAGATAACTTAGTAGCAGGAGGGTTGAAAATCTATTATTTTACGAGTGGGCTATGCTCTCCTAATGTCCCCAAATACATCTTTAACAGAAGTAGGGAAAACTCTCTCTTCTCTCCCTTCCTTCCTCTGTCTCCTTGTCTCCCCCTCTGTGTGTGCATATGTGTGTGTGAGAGAGAGAAAGTACCCAAATGAAATAGGAATGTTAGTTGTTGTTTTTTTTTAAAAAAATGATCTTTAAAATATATCGGTTATCTCACCTCTTTTCTATATAAAAATGCCCTCAAATTTAGAAGAGGGTAAATTTATTTGCAAATGATTTGAAATTTTCTCATAGTATTTAAAATCTGTTATTTTGAAAGAAATTACTTAAAAATATTATAGTAAAGACATCAATGATTCGATGTACATTGAAGTTTTTATTTCAAATCGCAAACAGCTTACTATTCAAACATGTATTCAATTATGTACAAATTAGTACATTATAAGATGATATTTAGAAAGAATTATTGATATAGAAATAATTATAGTGATTTCTAGTTTTTAAGCTTTCTGAATTTTTTCTTGAAAATTTGAATTTAAGGTCACCAGACAGGGCAACACATTTTCCAAAGTCATAAACCTTTTCTTATAGTTAAAAGAAATTCTCAGAAGAATTAAATAGATAACACCTGAACGCCATGGGATTTATTTCGCAGAGTAAAGTGAACTGTCTTACAGACTCTTAAACAACTCTAATTATTTTGGCAAATTCTGTATGTGTTAGACTGTTATAAAAAAAGATGAGAGGAAGCGAAAGAATCTTTATAAACAGAAATGATTGATTAATTAAAGCTATTGAAATAAATATAGAAGTGATATTAATGTGAGAACCCAAAGTGATATTTGATTACTTACTTGCTAAAAATGGTGCTAAAATATGCACATTTCCATTGTGCTAGTAATACTTCCTTAGCACCCAAAAAATGTGTGAGGAAAAAAGTTACACCTTTATTACTTTGGATTCTGTTCTGATTTTATATTTATTAAATCTCAATGATAACATTTAGTTCTCACATCATTACTCAAATGTATTCATGTTACCCTCATTTTATAAAATAAAAATCTAACTTCTGAGAAGTTTAGCTTATAAATATTAGGGCTGAAATTTATCCTGCAGAATGTATACTGTATTTGATTTCCTTTATAGTGTGTTTGGCAAATGTTTCTAAGTGTTAATATGTTGCTTTTGAGACTAATGCTACAGGTATGTTTTTTTTCTAGACAGACTATCAAGCATATAGACACATCATTTATAAATTATACAGATAAGTGTCAAATAGGAAAAATCTAAATATGCCACCCCTAATAATACAGGAGCTTTGATATAAAAAATATAATTCCATGTCTGGCATTACTTGTTATTCCAGATATTCATTCTGCTAAGAGAAAACTCATACCTTTAATGTCACTGAATCATAAGAGTTTCTAAATTAAACATCATTGAGATTAGTTATTATTATACATACTTATTGCATATATTATAGCATGATTCATACCAGGCCTTGGGGATAAACAAAAACAAAACTATTAAGGCCTATGTGCTCATAAAACAGAAAATTACAAATACCATGAGATGTCATTAAAAAGTAAAATTTAAAACTATACTGTTATAGAATTTTAGAATAGAATAGTTGCTGACGAGACTTAAGAGAACAGTAGGGATTAGGAAAGAAGCCAATCACTTAATGTCATGTCATGGTTTAATGGGACAAAGTTTTATTCTGTAGTACAGCAAGATCCATTTAATTTACAACAATACATTAGCTACAACAAAACAAATATACTAGTCATCCTACTATAATAAATATCTAGTGTATGCATGAATAGAAACATTATACTGAACCTCATAAATATGCACAAATATGGGAAAAATGTATTCTTAGAATATTTACAAGGGTAAGTTCAATTCGGGATCAGTTAGAAGGTTTCTGCAATGTATCTAACTGAGATAAATGATATATCTATGAGTCAACATTGACCCCCTACTTCCCTCACAAAATACTAGTATTGTTTGAAATAATACTGATCCATTCAGGGTTAGTACCTAGCATCCCACAGACACTTACTAAGCAAATAACACATACCAATGACTTTATAATTACTGAGGAATCAAAGAACAAACAGACTTCATCCATTGCCTTGGTACATTTGAATATCCAGCAAAACAAGTAATGCAATAACCACCAGAATTTTCTTATATGTATTCCATATAACTAAATTTTTTTATATAGAAAGTAATCGAGAGTCGGGTGGTGGTGGCACACGCCTTTAATCCCAGCACTTGGGAGGCAGAGGAAGGCGGATCTCTGTGAGTTCGAGACCAGCCTGGTCTACAAGAGCTAGTCCCAGGACAGGCTCCAAAACCACAGAGAAACCCTGTCTCGAAAAACCAAAAAAAAAAAAAAAAAGAAAGTAATTGAGTGCATGGAATTCTTTATTTAAACATGTTAAAAATTAAAATATTATTTCTGACATTTTAAATCTATTTTTAATTTGTTAATATAATAATGTATTGTGGTAAGCAATTTATATTAAAATGTGACTATCTAAATAGAAAAATATGTTTTTTTTCCAGTATAACTAGAATGTTATGACATCCATAATGAACTGAAGGAAGGCAACATGACCTAAAACTTTAAATGATAAAAAAAAAATAGAAGTTCTTTTGAAACTTAAGGGAAAAACTTTCAGTTTAATAAATGATATGTCAGTAACAAACCAATCAATATATTTAAAATTTTATTTTATATGTCTGTGTTCTAAAATATATTTCAGTGATATATACATATCTATGGGGATCTATAGATAACAGCACTTTGTGCTGACTTCAACAAAATTTAAATGCTTTCTGTTACTAGAACAGCCTTTTCTTGATACACTGTGTTTCAACTATCCATGTTCCAAACTATTACAGGACTAAGGCTTTAACTTTACATGCATAACTTTTCCTAAATATTCATAGACATTACCTCTGAAAATACCCTCATTAAAAAGATCTGAGTAATAGGCCTTGCAAAATACTTTAAAATATGAACCTCGTGTAAATGCTAAGTAGCACTTTTATTAGTGTTAAACATTAAACAATAGCAGAGGGAGTAATAAATTTAGATTTATGGCATGGCCAAGGAAGAAAAATATTTTCTTAAGGAACATCAAAGGGCAGTAAAAGGAGATCCAAGGAAACAAAGCTGCATAATAGCATGGCATGGAAATACAGAATCAAAGAAAAAGCTCACTATTCTTTTAAGAACCTGGCCTAATATAAAAAGCTTAATACAAATAATAGTGATTAATGTAATGGGGTCGGAGGAAGAAAAGTTTAAGCTATTTGAAAATGGAGGTCCAATAAAGGGCAACCTCAATTTTGTCGTTTGTCACCTAGCTTTGAGGATGGGAACAGACCTGTATTTAAGACTTCCTGGACACATGTAATGGTTTGACTCACATCACCTTGTAGTGAAAAATAACCTCATAATTTTCTAATAAAAGTGCTTCAAGAATCCTCTTGTGCTAACCCCAACTCAACCATCAAAAATGCCCTTTCTATCACCTTCTGCCTGTCAGTCATTGTAGTTCAGCTTATTAAACAAGTATTGATATTGAGAAAAAGAGTTGGGGGTTCTTCTTACTTTGTCCTTGGATAATGGACCACTAGTGACATCTAAGCTCTTTATCAATTTGGGGAAATGTTCTTATTCTACAGTTACCCTTGTGCTGAAATGCTTTAAAGTATTTTAAACCATGACTTTCAATGGCCATTTGACCTCTGCTCTGTCTTGCTTCTGCTATAATAGACACAACTTCTCCTTTGAAAATAAGGCAGGAGAGTCCATCCCATAACCACTGTCTGTGCCCTTACATCTATATTGATCTTAAAGACTACACAGATGATCAAACCTGTCTCAGGGGATCTAATGCAAGTCAAGTCATAGCACATTCTGCCTAGCTCAGGATGTCAGGGTAACCATGATCTGTAAGGCAACCCTGTGGAGAAATGAACCTAATTGATAACCATATTATAGAAATCTCTGGAGTTTACTAGATCTCCCTCTCATACAGTGTTAGTCAGGAAAACCTGGTTCATGTTGACAGGCTTACATAGTCTCAAGAAGAACAAAACAGAACATGTTCTTCTCTGTGTAGAAATCTACAGTTGTCTTCAAGCAAATGTATGTATTATAGTCCTAGATTCTTTCAGCATTCCTGTAGTAGTAGTTTTAGATGTTTGTTTTCAAATACTTGAAAAAATAGTTCTAAATACTGGACTTTTGTCCTTATTCTGATATGAATAAAATATTTCATTCAAATTATTTATTATGTATGAATTTATTATGTATAAGAGATAATATGTAGACTAATGGCTTGTAGACTAACTCCAGAAGAGTGATGAAGATTTTCAATATCTTTCAGCAACATCACTTTAGGATCTCTATGATATGATATGTGTGTGCCACAAACAGGAATCTTATGACTAACCTCCAGTAAGAGTACTCATACAAAACATGTCACCTCACATACTTAAATGTAACAAGAAATATCCCCGGTCTTGGAGACCAAGGTAGGTAGATCTCTATGTGTCTGAGGTCAGCTTGATCTACACAGCAAACTCCAGACAGCCAGGCTACATAGTGATACCTTCACACTTTGTTTCATGGACAAACTCCATGCCCCAGTCATGAATATGACTCCCACAAACTCCATAGTTCCTAGGATACAAAGCATTTATGGAATATACAAATCACAAAAAAAAAATAAAACGAGAAGAGGAAAATCTTAATAAAAGTTATATAGATAAAGATATAGATGTTTTCATAAATTGGAGTTGGGATGTGTGAGTTTTGTTCAGTTTCTTCAGAAAAGAATAACTATGATATTGCTACCCGAGAGTGTATAGATGACATTGGACAAGAATAACTATGATATTGCTACCCGAGAGCATATAGATGCTATTGGATAAGGATAACTATGATGTTGTTACCCGAGAGCATATAGATGACATTGGATAAGGATAACTATGATGTTGTTACCCGAGAGCATATAGATGACATTGGATAAGGATAACTATGATGATGTTACCTGAGAGGATATAGATGACATTGGATAAGGATAACTATGATGTTGTTACCTGAGAGCATATATATGACATTGGATAAGGATAACTATGATGTTGTTACCTGAGAGCATATAGATAACATTGGATAAGGATAACTATGATGTTGTTACCTGAGAGCATATAGATGAATTTGGATAAGGATAACTATGATGTTGTTACCTGAGAGCATATAGATGATATTGGATAAGGATAACTATGATGTTGTTACCTGAGAGCATAGATGACATTGGACAGCCACAAAAGGCTTTTTGGACATGGTGGCATTTCAAATGCTTTTTGTTTCTCAAGTAAAGTTCTCAAATGTTTTAGCTGCTAAAACAAATGCAAACCAAGGCTTCAAAAGTCTACCTAGATGACTTTAGCTTTAAAAGTTAAAAAATAAGATGCTGCAAAGAATATAGATAAATTGGAATCTTCAGAGCATGCTAGTCAGAATGTAAAGCAGTCAGTTTCTCAAAAGGCTAAACAGCGTCATCTGTAGACTTAATAACTCCACCCTGCATCCATTCACAAACTCCAACAAGAATATATGAATCAACATCACTCAAAATTGTCAAAAGTGAAAGTAAATGGTATGTCCTATGATGAATAAATAGAAAAACAGCAGTTTCTAATAGACTAGTGTTTAATAATAGAATAATAATTAAATATGCAGGCTGCTACAACAGAGAGGTACACTGAGGCCATTATGCTAGGTGAAAGAAGCCAACCACAAAGGACTGCACATGTTATAATTCTATTTATAGAAAGGGTCCAGAATAAGCAAAACTATGGAGACAGGAAGCAGATTAGTGGTTGCTTAAGCCTGGGGAGTTGTAGAGGTTGGTGAGGATTGTAGGTAGAAAAGTAAATTAGATTGTTTTGTTGTTCACCCAACTTTTGAACCTTGTACTTCATTTAAGTGATTTGTATCATGGATTTAAGTAAAGCTAATAAAAAGCCAATACAAATAAGACCAGAAACACACAGAGAAAATGGTCAGTGAATAAAAGGATGGTGGAAAATATCCCTTAGGACACAAAAAGATGCCCAGCATTGCTTACCACAGAAGAAATAGAATCCACAACAACTATTTTCACCTGTTTTCACCGAGTGCTGGAATAGATAGATGTTTTAATATGTACGTCTAGAATGTTTGCATATTGTGGTGGTTTATCATGTTACCGGCTGCTTGATAATTACATGTTAGATTTAATTGACTATTTATGCAATCATTTTAAAATCCTGACAGTTCTGTGTTGCATTCTGTTATCTTCAGCTGGCCTTGGTGAGCTCCCGTTAGGTCAGTCCCACCGTCTCAGTGGGTGGGTGCACCCCTCGTGGTCTTGACTTCCTTGCTCATGTTCTCCCTCCTTCTGCTCCTCATTTGGACCTTGGGAGCTCAGGACTGAAAAAGCATGGGATAAAACTGGACTCTCTGAACATGGTGGACAATGAGGGCTGATGAGAAGCCAAGGGCAATGGCACTGGGTTTTGATCCTACTGTATGCACTGGCTTTGTGGGAGCCTAACCTGTTTGGATGCTCACCTTCCTAGACCTGGATGGAGGAGGGAGGACCTTGGACTGCCCACAGGGCAGGGAAGCCGGACTGCTCTTGGACTGGAGAAGGAGGGGTAGGGGAATAGGGTATAGGAAGTGGGGGGGAGGGGGAGGAAAAAGGGAAGTGAGGAGGAGGCAGAAATTTTTAATAAAAAAAAGGTATCTTCATAACAAATAACTTTTTGCTAGTCATGGAAACTATAATAAGAGGGAGCTGAATGCCAACCTAGGCCTAATTACTGCTTGTCCATCTTATGGAATACAAGCAGTGAATTCTCATTTTGCAGAAAGTTCTTAAACTGGTACTGTCATTACCTTATAAAGTATACCTTCAAAAATCAATAAATTGACATGCTGAACTCTCAAAACAGCCTACTTCCAGTTCAATTTGTTAATGTTATTTGATTATGGAAAGGCAAGATGAAAATAATTATGAGATGTTTTTACAACCCATTTTGAGCAATTTCTCATGTTAGTTTTTTTTATGCTGCATAACAAATAACCATGATGTTAACAGCTTGATACAGTGCACTCCAATCTTTCATGGTATTCTGGGTAGGTCACAGTCAGAGTGACAGCCAGCAGGGGTGCTTACCTCAAGCTGCAGCTTGAATGGATGAAGCTCCAGAGAGGTTCCGGTTGTAAACTGAGGTCACGATCTTGTGGCTGGAAGTGAACTCTCCGACCGTCTGGGGCGAACCTGAGAGTGAAGTGCTTCCAGATGAGCAAATGGTAATTTGTTTGATTACACAATGGACCCTAGACCACTGCTTCTGTTAGCAGGCCAGTCTTCTATGTGCAGGTGGTCATAGGGATGCATCTCATCATCGTGGCCATGTACCATTAATTGGAGGCAAATCGCTGCTTCCTATAGCACCTAGAGAAATGTGTGGTTAATAGAAGGTGATGGTTTAGAGGCTGCCCTAGGGATGCCCAGCATAAGAGCCATTTTGAAGTTCTCAGGCTTTAAGGAGGGTTTTTCATACATTACAAATTTCATGCTAAAGATATCTGCTATAAATCACCCTTTAGGGAGTACCAACAATTATAAAAGAGTCAGAATTTAGGAAGTGTCAATCTATTTCCTGGAATGGTACCTTCGATGTTACTGAGCAATTAGCACCAAACTGCAGCATGCTTGTGGTCTGTCTTAGTCAGATGCTTTATCACTCCTCCAACAAGGGGTTGAATGAGTTTATAATGATCAGTGGCCTTCTTTATGTTTTATAATCAATATATATGTATATATATGTGTGTGTGTGTGTGTGTGTGTGTGTGTGTGTGTGTGTGTGTATGAGTGAGTGTGTTTTGAGACAGGGTTTCTCTGTGTAGCTTTTGAACCTATCCTGGAACTCTCTTTAGATCAGGCTTGCATCAAACTCACAGAGATCCACCTGCCTCTGGTTACTAAGTACTGGGATTAAAGCCATGCACTATCACTGCCTAGCATACATAGTATTTTTTAAGGATGTCAACACCTATTCTTTTGATTATTGAATTCAATAAATATCTCCAAATGAATTTGTATGCTCTCTATCAAAAACAAAAATCACAGAAGTGATCTTTGTTCCTTATATTGATGGAATCTTACTACCAGTAATGCCTTCATGTGATTTTATTTGATAGTAAAGAATTATATTTGAGCCTGGGTACTCATGAAGACTTTGCCTTAGAGTAATATGGAATTTCAGATGAATTTGTATGCTCTCTATCAAAAACAAAAATCACAGAAGTGATCTTTGTTCCTTATATTGATGGAATCTTACTACCAGTAGTGTCTTCATGTGATATTATTTGATAGTAAAGCATTATACTTGGGCCTAGGGTACTCATGAAGACTTTGCCTCAGAGTAATACAGAATTTCAGATATTAATTATGCTTGCTTAATATGATGTTATTAGGAAAATTTGTTATTTTTCAGCTTACCACCATCATGAACAGAATGGTGATGTTTGTTTATTTCTTTGCTTTTGAGACAGTTTTAATTCCAACATGTCTCCCTTCCATTTCTTCTCTCCACTGTCTCCATATTCCCCTCCCTGTTTTCTTTCAAATTCGAGATCTCTTTATTACATTATTTTTTATTGCATACATAGATGTATTTGTATATGCATATATTCCTACATACAACCGGTTGAGTCTCTATAACGGTGTTTGCATATGTGTTTTCAGGGGATTTGGTTGAGTGGAAAATGGTCAGGATGGGATTTTACTTTGAAAACTTAGAAGAAATTGAGAAATTGAGGAAAAAGCTGAGTATACAGAATCCCTTAGATATTGTCTGTGTATATAAACTGAGCCACTGAGTGATCTGCAAATGTGTCAAAAAGACCAAAGAAAGTGGTTAAATGGATCAAAAAGATTCTGCTACAATTGCACTCTGTCTACTTCAGCATAGCTCTGCATTTTTTAATCGAGGATAGGTTTAGATAGTCTTACTGTGTAATGCTCAGAAAGTTTGATAAATGTGAAATTTAAAAAAAAAGGAAATTAGTATCAACTTCTCTCTTATTTACGGTTACTATTGCTGTGATGAGAAACCATGACTAAAGAAACTTGGGGAGGAAAGGGTTTATTTGATTCACACTTCCACACACTATTCACTGTCAAAAGAAGGGGACTCAAGTAGGGAAGGAACCTGGGGTCAGGAGCTGATACAGAAGCCATGGAGGGGTGTTGCTTACTGGCTTGATCTCCATCACCAGCCCAAGGATGGCACCACCCCAAATTGTCTGGACCCTTTCCCATCAATCACTAATTAAGTAAACACCCTAAATCTCGATCATATGTAGGCACCTTCTCAATTGAGGTTCCCATCTTTCAGATATCTATAGCTTGTGTCAAGTTAACATAAGACTAGCCAACAGAACTACTTTGGGAATGATTGGGATTATGTAATGAAACTGTAATTTACACATGTATGGAAACCAAAAGCTAAATGGCTTCCTTACTTGGGCAAGCAAATTTAGTTTCTAGCTAAATAAGAAAGGAAAACCAAAAAGGTAGAGGTGCAGAAGGTGGTATAAACTCAGAGTTTGTGTGTATCCAGAAGCAGCTGTGCAAGCCCTGTGTCACAGCATGGTAATATTCAGAGGTAAAATCATTCAGTGGAATAGAATAAGATAATGCTGCATTGCCCTACCTAACATTGTGAAATATAATATTACTCATTAAAATAACAAATGAATGAAATAAAGTATTTGTAGACTATTAAAATAAACTAAGCATGTGTGTATTAGTTGATTCATAAGCATATTTTACTCTGAACTTAATTGACATCAATAATGCATCATAAACAAAATAAAATGAATCTGAGAGACTGGGAAAACATCTAACACTAAATGAGAGAACAAATCTACAGTACAAAATGCATTAGTAGCAAAATGACTTCTAAAAGGTAAACAAATTAGTGGAAATGGTTTTTCAAAAAAAATTAAAACTGAAAGCAAGCCATGCTAATGGCCAATGAATTAGAGAAAGTAGCTAAAACCTCAGTATTCATTAGATAGACTTGAAAGTAAACTAGTTTAGTACTAGTTTGAAAATACATTAAAATTATGAGTAACAACTGATAGTCCAGATGAAGTAGAAAATAATATCTCTTGGATCATTTATGGAAATAAATTCAATATTTATACGAAGTGTCCTGTCAATTTGTATCCAATGAAAAAAATACCTTAGCTACAATTACATAGAATTGTAAACACCTGAACATTAAGATATTAAAAAAAGTTTATTATAAAATCTTTTGGAGCCGGGCGGTGGTGGCGCACACCTTTAATCCCAGCACTCGGGAGGCAGAGGCAGGCGGATCTCTGTGAGTTCGAGACCAGCCTGGTCTACAAGAGCTAGTTCCAGGACAGGCTCCAAAACCACAGAGAAACCCTGTCTCGAAAAAAGCAAAAAAAAAAAAAAAAAAAAAAAAAAAAAAAACAAAAAAAAAAAAAACAAAAAGAAACAAAATCTTTTGGAGTTCCAAAGTATTAGAAATGTTTCAAATGCCTACATACAGTATGGTTTTGGAGATTCAAGGATTGGTGGGTAGAACCATTTTAATGGTATTGGTGTTTTCTTTGTTTCATACCAAGTAACCAAGTAACTCAGAAATATTTCTAGAAAGTGTGTTTGGGGACCAAAAGAAATGCGAAATTGGCGAACATTTTTTTTTTTTTACTTATAAAGTTTTCTTATAGCAAAAGTCTGGGAAAACATTTTGGAAGACCCACAGATGACTGATAAATTACAAAAAGGTTCAGAACTAGGCTCCAAGAAGTGTTTAAAATTGAAAAATGGAATATATTCCTAAAAGAGATGAGAACATTAAGTTATATACATGTTTTTTTTCTAAAAACTACAAAAAAGCAAAACTTTAAAGTTATTATTGGTGTTTAATAAAAGTTATGAGATAATACTTTTTTTTTAATGTTCTCATTGTGGATATGAAGGGGTAATGGAAAAAGCAATTGTAAGGAAACAAGAGTGATATTTGTAGGTGTGAATTAGAACAATCCGTGGAATCTCTGTGTGAGCAGGTGTCCTCACACATTTTGCTCAGCATTTCTCCGCACACGTGAAAACTCTCTTGTATGCAGTACTTCTATTTTCCGTTCAGGCTTTCTTCCTCTCCTGCTACCAGCCTTCTCTTCTCCAAGACTGCAGATACCAGATCAGCAGGGAGCTGGTAGCTACATAAGTTTCCATAGAATATTTTATTTTTATTTTACACCTCAGTTTACACCTCTGAGACCAAAATGCCCATGGATAAGATGGTTTTCTTTCTTTTATGAATTATTAATGGCCTTTTCCGAAAATCCTGACAGCACTCAGAATATAATGCACTCTTGTAGACCCATCTATTTTCCTTTTGTTTTACATTCACAATTAGCCAAAGGGACAATTCTTGTCTTAACATAACAATTACAGCAAGCAAGCAAGGTGGAATTTTCAAGAAAGCAACAACTTATGAAATAAACACCGACACATCCAATGCCTACACTGTTTTATTGAGTCTCAGGAGGTCATTAATATTTTATAGAAATGAGCAATCAGCATATATAAGATGTAATTATTAGACAATACATTATTTTACTTCATTGTGAAAATTAAGGATTTTTTTTCTTACCTAAAATATTGAGTTGAATTCTAAAACAGCGTTTTACCACTTTTGTTTTGCTTCGGTAATAGATTGTTCTGTTTAGAAGTTTCTTTCTTTCTTTCTTTCTTTCTTTTTTTTTTTTCAGCTTAAAACCAAGTCAGCTTCCAGAATAAAACAGCCACAACTTCTAATTTATTTTAAGGCTGAGTATTGTTATCCAGATTTACTATCAAAGTAATTAATGGTAACAAGTATGCATAATGTTCAGCTAATAAATGCTGTGCCCTGCAAGCCACAGAGGAGGGAGCCTAGCATGTAGCAAGATTGGAGGAGGCAGACAAATGACAACCAAATTTGGAAAATTTACTGCCGCACTTGTGTGAAGCACCCGGGACATCAATCCTGCCTCCTCACTACTGCAGAATTGAAGAAAATGCTGGCGCTGGTTTGCAAGTGCTTTCTTTTTCATTGCATCAAGCTTACTCTTACCTGAAATATAAGTATAATCAAAGAAACTTCATCATGTGTGTCATGAGGTTTGGTTTAACTGAAAGGTACCGATCTACACCTTTAAAACACATATGTCACACAGACTTTTCAACCCTGTTGGCTTTATTAAAACTTAAGAGTCATGAATTGCAAAACCTTTTAGGTTGCTGCCATGCAAGCCTGTGAGAGGGTCTTTATGAGTCACACCTTTTGAGTTCTAGGGGCGCTGTGAGATGCAACTGGGGATTCCTTTTTAGAGGACTGCACGTGAATATTTGTCTCTCACACAAAGGTATACACAAATATATACCCACACTGTTCCACTATGTTCTATAACTCTTAATGCACAACATAAAAAATAATCTTCAATTCCCTAAGGCCATGAAACTATCAACTATGATTTGGCTAAAATAAAGCCTTGTGGTGCCTCAACAAGTGTTGAGAATTTTCCTTATTGTAAAAATTAAGTCACTGTTAGTGTCCTTCAGATTTTCTCAGATACCCTTAGACACATATTGACTAACCCAAAAATAATCACTGCTCCCTTCATGATGCCATCTTTTCCTTTGTGTTGCAAGTACTAGGATGCCATGAGATCATGAGGGGGAAAGGCTTCCTACAGTAATCAGCATGCCATTTCCTGGCATCATCCACATAAAAGTCAATCAACAAAACTGTACTTTTGGAGTTGATATCTGAGTGCACAGGAAGAAAATAATGGTAGCAAACACTGTCTGCTTCTCATCATTTTCTTATTAACAAAATTCCCAAATACAGAAAGCACCCACTTTTCAGTGTTTCTTAGAATGGCATCATTGAGTGATCAACCTCAAAACTTTCCAAAGCGGTTTGTCTATTAATCATAAGAACAACTTTAATAAGTTTAAATTGTTTGTACTATTTGGCATCATTCCTCCAGTGTAGCTTTAAGCAAAATGAACACAAATTCGAAAGAATTTCTATGAAATTCTCTATACCAAGTAGTCTCAGTCTTTATCTGAGAGCATGGCAGATTCACTGAATGCATCTCTACATTTAAAACTATTTATTTATTTATTTATTTATTTATGGTGGTGTGTGTAGGGATGTGTTCGCCAGAGGTTGTGGACATCAGAGAAAAACTTGCAAGAGTCTGTTCTCTCCTACCTTGTGAATCCTGGGAAGTGAATTCAGGTCCTCAGCTGGTGGCAAGTCCATCTACAAATCACAGTTTTTCTCTCACAAGACATTACCTCACTTTCCCAGTCATCCTGAAGCCAAACATATACCCGCTGAAACTGCTTTACAAATGAAGGCTGGAGCCTTTTCTTGAGGTCACTGATGCAGTGATTCATCCTGTGTGCAGCACACTTAGAGCATCTGAAAGCACAGCGACTGTTCCAGGACATATTTTAGCCATCATTTTACTTCCATCTTCTTTAAAATAACTTTAAATTTATATACGTATTTTTAAGACCAAAACTTTGAATTTAAAACAGCTGTAGGTTTAGTATATCTGATGAAGAATTAATGAGAAATGTTTTGTAGTTAATGCCAACGTAGCTCTGCGAAGGATCTGTGTTGTGTCCTTGAATAGCCTAAGAGCAAAAGGGAGATGAAGAAACATGCATGCATTCTTAATGTTGTGTCTTTTCGTCTTATGTAAACATTAGTGTTTCTAAGCCCTGACTGCAAGGTAAAGGCTGGCTGACCAAGAGATGTACTTTAAATACATTGCTTAAATAGGTCTCTGGGAATAAGACAAATGAGAATAAAGTTTAAAATATGTTCAACAGTTAAGTATAGAGAACTCTGATAAAGGAAAAATGTAGCAGTCAAAATTTACTTGCTGAGAGTATCCAATACTGTGTTTTTTCAATGATCATGATTGTCTTCTACAGTTTTAATTGCATCAATCATAAAATATCCAGGAATGAACATATTTTATTAAAAATGTACTTTAAAAAATAACAGTATAATAAAAATGGCAATCAAGTGAACGAGAGAAAACCCAGACAATACAAAGCAGAAGGAATCTTCAAATACCACATTATACTTTCAGAGAGCTTAAATACAAAACTGAAGTCAAAGGTCATGAGCAGCTTTCCGCAGCTTGATGTACGACTTATTTACATTTATGCTCTAATTTTCTTTCTGCTGCAGTGATCAAATACTCTGACTAAAGCAACTTGGGGAAGGGATGAGTTTCTTGAGTTTATAGGATATATATATATATATATATATATATATATATATATATGTTAATTTGCTCGTCTACACTGACAAAGAACTCACAGCCGAGGTAGGTCAGTAGAAATCATGAGGAAATAGTGCTTGCTGGCTCACTCACTGACTTATGTTTAAGAAGTTTTTTATATGACCTTCTGCTCAGGGACTCGTGATGCCCACACTGGGCTAGGCCTTCTTACATCAATTAAAAATCAAAGCAATCTACCATTGATGCTAAAAGTCTAATCTTCTCTGAGGAATTCTAAAGTTGAAGTTCTTTTCTCACTTGACTCTTGGTTTCTGTCAAGTTGAAAGCCAAAGATAACTAAAACAGTGAACTTTTCAAGCAAAGTGATAAATGATTGAGCAATTTCTCTCTAATAGACTGATAAACATGTGATCTTAACATTCTTGAGTGGGAAAAAAATGTTATACACGTATTTAGTTGGAAATTCTAGAAGAATTAAAGGACTATTTTCTCTGGTTCATCCACTATACTAATATGACTGTGCGGATTTAAAAAAATGCATTCTAACCTAAGAATGATGCAAGCCACAAATGAAAGGTAGTCACGGTTATTGTTTCTGGGTGCTATTGATGTCTTGAACATGCTCTCCCCTGTTGCATGAGAAGGGTGGCTTTTTGTTTGTCCCAGCCGCCCAGCTAGCTTCCACCTGAAATAACCACACAGAAATTGTATTAATTAAATCACTGCCTGGCCCATTATCTCTAGTCTCTTGGCTAACTTTCTCATCTTGATTTAACCCATTTTTAGTAATCTGTATATCACCATGAGGTCATGGCTTACCGGAAAAGTTTCAGCATATCTGATTCTGGCAGCACCATGGCGGTTCTCTCACTCTGCTCACTTTCTCCCAGAATTCAGTTCTGTCTTCTTCACCTATCTAAGTTCCGCCCTAACACCTAGGCCAAGGCAGTTTCGTTATTCATTATCCAAAGAAAGCAACACACAAAACAGAAAGAACTCCTACTTCACTCCCCTTCATGACTCCTTTCTTCCAGCTATTTTCTTTGTTAAAAAGATAACCAAAGCTTTCTCATGTTGGTATTCATATTCTACACAATTTGTCAGAGGGGAGTTATGGAAACTAATGGGAATTTTAAAGATGGAAATAACATCCAATAAAGGCCATAATTTGAACAGATAGCATTTCCTAAAGTCTAGCGATCTAGCAGCGGAGATGGTGGTGGCCTTCGATTATCCTTTGTCTACCATTAAGTATGGAGTTAAGATTCTCAGGTCAGAGCATCTGTAAAGAAAAGGAACTCTTTTAGGGCAGAAGGAAGGCTGGGCACCAAAAACTAGCTTTGACTGTCCGTCAAAGATGGCCCATTATACCTACCATTCTTCAGAGAACAAAACATTTCAAATATATGTTTCCACATAGTTCTTTAAAGGCGCTAGTTCAATATGGGGCGATAATAATAGGGCTTTATAAGAATTAGTAAAATGATCTAGTAGAAAAATGTATTCTAGAAAGAAAAATAAATTGGATATGAAAGTCCGGCATGTTTGTACTTGTAGCAATTTCATACCATCTTGTAGAATGAAATAAATGATTGTTGAAGCCTGCTGATAAGCTCTGTAGCACGATGTGAGAGACAGAAGGACGAAAACCTGTGATGGCATGGTGGAAGTGGCTTTACTTAAAGAACTATTTGGTGAGATTTTTAAAGAACCTAGATGTCCTTCTAAATTCTTCTCTAAGGCTCAGAAAAAGTAAATTCAAATCTAGGAAGGTTTTGCCTGCTGTCTTTCTTTCCTAGGTTGAGTCTGCTATAGCACAAGACAAGATTAACAAGAAGTCAGATTCATTCAGGTGGCTACTCATGTGACGTCCCTGGTGCTTCATTCCGGTTTCTAGTGACTGGGTGACATTTGACGCACCTTTGCTTTGTGGCTGGATATTGAACAGTCGTAATTGTCCTACCTGAGCTAATTAGGCAACTGGAGCATGTTTACCACACTTATCAACTTCCTGTCCAGCAGAATCTCTCAAAACTAGTTAACAAGGGGGAGCAGTGTAGAACAATTGCCTAATTGTGTATACAGTAGCTCTTAAAATTAACCAATGGTTTCAATTAGCACAGCGGAGATGAGCATTGCTCACTTCACTGTTGTGTAGTGGCCTTCTGCAATCACTTTCCTGGAATTGGTTTCCTATAAACAGATTGAGATTTACCAGGTCATGGGGAAAATTATGCAGGCTGGGGTTTAATTTGAACTTGAAAAGAACCACAGAAAAATTAATGTGACGTTTTCCTTTGTTTTCAGATGACTTTAAGAATGCATAGAGAAAACTGGATATTATGACTTCATATCATAAATTTCTTGGGGGAATATATGAGAATGTTAACAAAAGGCCAAATATTATACATATAATATTCTAGTGACAGAAACCATTTTCTTTGTAGGCATTAATAAGTCAGGCTTTTATCTTACACAGTAGGACCATAATGTAAAATAGACTTTGAACAGAGCATAAATATTTTCAATGTTTGACGCCTATCACTGAATAAGTAAAGGAGGTAGACCTAACTGCTTTGCAATTGGATTTAAGGCTCTCTCCACAGAAGGGCACACGCTCCTGGCACACTAAGTCTTTCCAAAATTTCATGGTTTTGGAGCTCATAGTCACTTTCAGTGAAACTACAATGATTATTCTGAAAAATGGACATACTAAAAACTGCCTCCTCCATTCATGTCCCTGTGCCATAAATTAGTACCGTTCTCAGACACCATCACAGAAATTTCACACAACTAATCAACATTCAGAGAGTGTCAGGAAAGTGCTCATTCACAAATAAGACAGTAATATCTATAACATGGTCTCTCTCCTGCAAGGTTCAGGTACCATCAATGGGGAGCAGATAGAAAGTTTTTAGAACCACAGGTCAGAGGGGACCAGAGCATAACAATATTTTGACTGGGATACATAGATCTACTTGCATTATTTGCATCACTCTGTCATGTGAGCTCATACATAGCAGCTATGGTTACCTACCAGGACTGGCAAAAGATAAATCTGGTTCGTTAACTTCTAGCATGAAGTGGGGGAAGGTTCACAAGATCCAGTTTTTAACTGAGAAACTATGGATCATTGATGGCTTTTGGGGAAGGAAGAGTCAACATTCTTCAAGTGTACAGCTGCTGGTAGGACAGTTTAACTCCAGTGGATGACCACATACCCAAGGATATACTGGTAACACAAATTGTATGCCATGAATTATATATATATATATATATATATATATATATATATATATATATATATATGAAACATGAAGTTGGGATGTGGAGTATGAGAAGAAGTGGATCTTGGAGGAGTCATGAAAAGTTGTTGTAGGGTGAACATGATCAAAACACACTTTAAGATCAAACTTTTAAAAAGGGTTATATTAAAAAAATAAAGACACAAAAAATGACACTGAGGCACTGTGGTTGGAGTGGACTTTTACATAAATAAAGTAAAATAAATTCACTACTTTTTTTGCCTGTTTTTCTACATTTCTGTAAAATGTAGCAAGAAAAACAAGGAGAGAAATGATTAAATCTTAACTGTATCTAATGAACTACAAATTGTATTTTTAAGAAATTGAGTGTAGAATATTGTCAACACTTACAACTAAATAGGTCATATTTTCATAACATTTTTTCTGAACTCACATGAGGCATTAATCTTGATCTACTGAACAAAGCCTTCCAGCCTGGCTATAGTAAGGAGACATGGGCAAGCCTCCAATGCACTCAAGAGTGAGATAAAAACATAATTAAAACATTACTTTGTTTTTGAGTCAACATAGATTACTTGTATTGGTTCTTTTATTCTGCCACATAGTCCAAAAGAAAGTCTGTATGTAAGCCATGTTGTAAACCTTTTACTTATTCCTGGAGAAACAAAAGGGATCAGGATGGTAGAGGTGGGGAAGGGACAGAGTGAGAGAATAAAGAAAGAGATATTTTGGAGACATTATGGGGTTAGGAGAAGGCTGGTGCCACAAGGATGACCCCAGCTAAGACTCGTAGCAATAGTGAAGAAGGTACCTGAATTGGCCTTTCCCTGTAATCAAATTGGTGTTTACCCTAATTGTCACCATAGAGCCTTAATCCAGTAACTGATTAAAGCAGATGCAGGGATCCACAGTTAAGCACTGGGCTGAGTTCTGGGAATTCAGTTCAAGAGAGGAGGGAGGGATTACTTGAGAAAGTCAGGGTCAAGATCATGACGGGCAACCAACAAAGACAGCAAACCTGAATTTTATAGACTGTGGAAGACAGCTGGGAAACCTGCATGGAACCTACCTAGGCCCTCTGCATCTGGGGTGACAGTTGTGTAAAAAGACTTGGTCTTTTGTGTAGCGCCTAGCACTGGGACCCTGATGCATTATTTGGTTCTTTAGAGCCTATTCCCTATGGTGGGATGGCGTGTTCAGTTTGAAGCAGAGGTGGAAATTTGGTAATGTCTCAACTTGACATGCCATGCTTTGTGGATTCCTAAAGGAGACCCTATTCCAATCTGAATGGAGATGCAGTAGGGGAGTGAATAGTGGTTAGGAGGGAGGTGGGAGAGAGAATTGGAGGAAGGAATGGAGGGGAAACTGAGGTTCATATGTAAAATAAAATAAAGAAAAAAGTGTTATGGAAATTTTTAAGTAAGAGAGTGACCGGAAAATAAAAAATGGAACTATTGCATTCTTACCTGGCTCTTATGAATAATGAAGAGAAAGATAGTATTATAAATACCCTGTTATGTTTTTAAGCATTTCCTGCAAATATGGAAGAAGGATTTAAATAACCAATCTTTGCCATGATCTAGAATAATTTTTCTTTTATGATTCTGTCAGAATTCATTAAAATTCTCTTTTACTTGCTTTATTTTCTCCCTAAAAAATAGTCCATGCTTCCTGTGCATATTACAACTACATACTTATTGACTTAACAGCGGAAATGTGGAGAATGATTTGCTCACTATTTATAGTAACCTTCTGTCCCACATCCTTCCTAATGAATAGACATAATGTAACAATGAATTTTGGAATGTGTATTCTGGAGTCAATGATACTAGCTTGATTTGAAATTCTTCTCATTATTTATTATGTAATTTAATGTGAATGTCCTTCGCAAGCTTCCATTTCCTCACACTCCAAATTAGAATAACAAAATCATAACCATAGGGTTTTATTTTCCGAAACACTGCTTCATGGAGTAGCCCTTGTTTCCTTGTGTTTAGAAAGCAAGTATCAGCTGTTCCTTTGTTTTTGTAGTCTTATTGTATCACATTATTTGGGGTTAGAGTTACTATGGAACTCCCCAAGTCTAACCCAGCAGCGTTCAGCATCCTAGAAAATAAATGCAAAACCAGCTGTGAATAAAGAGCTGAGACACAGAGCTTTTTAATGTGTTTCTTAATGCATTAAGGAACAGCTACATAAGATAAGCAGGGCATTTTATTAGTCCTGAACTCTTGTGCACAAGTCATGCCCTTCAGAAAGAGTTCAAAAACCAAGACTTGTTTCTGTTTATTACCTCTGTGATAAAGTAATCTTTTCAACATCCTTAAGCAGGCTTACATAGCCTCTGTGGCATGTTCTTTTAATTACTGAATCTCAGGAACAGCACTTCTCTCTGGACTGGCTTCAGAGCCGCCAGTGAACTGAGGCAAATGTGCATGGTGGGGAGCTCAATTTCCTTTGGCTAGCCAGCCCTCCAGATGCCCTGATCCACTTCTTTCTTTTGAATCTCCTCAGAACTGGGAAAATTCCTTTAATTATTTCAAAAGTACCACGAGGACCTGTGACTGAAATTTGAACCATCTCATCAATTTTTGAGGCTGAGGATGGATAAAAAAAAAAAAAAAACTCTTAAATTGAAATTGAAGGTCTGTATTAAGTCTATGGCATAAGATGTTTTAAAACTCATTTGTGTTTTAACATTTTTTTAACAATGTAGTTTTTAGTGTATACATTTGGAACTTCTATTGCTTAAGTATTGTGCTAAGAATTTTAATTTTTTGATGCCTTCATGAATAAAATTGTTTTATTGTCATTTATGGAACCCCAAAACAATACAGCACTTTAAATTTTAGAATAAAAAGATAGTTCATGGCTCAGATTTTAGCTACTAAAATAGTTATTAATTCCTTACTGTTATTTATTTATTACTTATTTCAATTCATTTCTTAAATGATACCTTCTTTTCCAGCACCTATAGCCTTACTATTTACTCGTGTTTTGGCCAAAGTTCTGGTTTATCCTCCCCTCCACATATAAGAGTCCTCAAATCTCTCCCATCATATTTTGTAACCACCTTAAACTTGGACAGACACTTCTACCATGCCCTTTCATTGTTTTGTTGTTTCATTCCACTGTAGTTCCTATAATAATGCAACTTAAAATTTATGCAAAATATATAATTAATCCTGATAATTTCTACATCCTCTATAATCTGCCCTATAGAAATCAAAGTATTTCAAAATAATCAGGTTAAAAATGGGGTGCAGAGCTAAACAGAGAATTCTCAGCAGAAAATCTCAAATGGCTGAAAGACATTTAAGAAACTGCTTACCATCCTTAATCATCAGGAAAATGTAAATCAAAACGACTCTGAGATACCGTCTTACACCTGACAGTATGGCTAAGATCAAAAGTCCTTAAGACAGCTAATGCTGGAGAGGATATGAAATCAGGGGATGACTCCTCTACTGCTGAAGGGGTGTAATCTTGTATAGTCACTTTGAAAATTAGTATGGTGGCTTCTCAAAAAATTGGGAATTAATCTACCTCAAGACTCAATGAGGTACCACTCCTGAATATATACCCAAAGGATAATTCATATCACAAGGACACTTGCTCAATAATGTTCATAACAGCATCATTTGTAACAGTAAAACTTGAAAACAACCTAGATGCCCCTCAACTGAAGAATATATTAAAAAAATGTGGTACATTTACACAATGGACTATCACTAAGCTGTATAAAATAATAACATCCTGAAATCTGCAGATGGATGGAACCAGAACAAAGCATTCTGAGTAAGGTAGCCCAGACTTAAAAGACAAACATGGTGTGTACTCACTTATAAATGGATATTAGATGTAAAAGAAAGGGTAACCAGAGTATAATCCACAGATCCAAAGAAGCTAGGAAACACAGAAAAACCTAAGAGTGACACATGGATCACTCAGAGAAGGGGAATTAGATACCATCTCCTGGGTAAAGGGGTGCTACATAGGAGGGGATGGAAAAATAGGAACATGAGGGAATGGGATGATTTAGTGGGGGTGAGGAGAGAGAGAGAGAATGTGGGAACAATAAAAGAGAGAGCCACTATTTGGTGATGGAGAAACTTGGTGCTAGGAAAATTCCCAAAAATCCATAAGGATGACCCCAGCTAAGACTCCTAGCAATAGTGGAGAGGGAGCCCGAACTGTCCTTTCCCTGGAATCAGATTGATGAATGCCCCAACTATCATCATAGAGCCTTTATCCAGTAACAGATGAAACCGGATGCAGAGATCCATATCAGGCACCATGCCAAGCTCCTAGAATCCAATCGAAGAGAGGGAGGAGAGAATATATGAACAAGGGATGTCAAGATCGTGATGGAGAAATCTACAGAGACAGCTGAACCAAGCTTGTGGTAACCCATGAAACACTTGACTAATAACTGTAGAGACTCGATGGGATGGAACTAGGCTCTCCACATGTGGGAGAGAGTGGTGTAACTTGGACTATCTGTGAGGAACCTGGTAAGTAAGACGAGGATCTATCTTTGAGCTAGCATGTTGGAGCCTATTCTCTACAGTTGGATGCCATGCCAAAACATAATGCAGGGGGAGGGGCTTGGTACTGCCCCACAATGCATCAAACTTTGTTGACTTCCCATGGGAATCCTTACCCATGGGAAGGAGTGGATGAGGGGTGGGCTGGCAAGAGTAGACCAATGGCAGGATGAGAGATGTGGGGGAGAACTGTGGAAGGAATGTAAATTGAAATTAAAAAAATTAAAATTAAATTAATTTAATTAAATTTAAATTAAAAAAATGAAAATATTTGTTCTGCAATTATTCATTTTGAATTAACACAATTGTATACTGTGCCTGGTAAAGTAGATGCGTTGTTTATTAAATGATGATGAGAATAAAAAATAAACAAAATTTTAAAATCATAGTTTTTTATCTTTCAGTACATATACATATCTATGAACAAAAATAATAGGTGTTAATGATGTAGCTCACTGAAATCAAGTTCAAGAGCCCAGCTATAATACCCTGTAACCCCATGGATAAAAACAGATTTTTCTACTTAATTTTGAAGTGATAATTATTTAGTATAGTACCTAAAACAGGAAACTATTCAATAAATCTTGCAATCAAGTCTAACCAAGTGCTGCAAAAGAGTCTTTGTACTGGAAATTAGAACTAACATTATTATCAGAGTTATAATTGTCACTTCTTTAAGCAAACCATTGTTTACAAGGGAGACAAGTCACTGGTATGTGAAAAGTTCTGGATAGAATCTTTTTTTTTTCTTTAAATAAGAATATTTAAATAATCTATTCTGATTCAGTTTTTAAATCTTAGATTAAACATTAATATTTCATAATGTTTCATCTATTTACGCTAAACTGAAAATGTTTACTACTTAATTATATATAAAAATGTCATCCTGACCTTTCCTTTTGTAATCTGAAAATAATAACTTTCCAAAGGTGTTTTTAAAGACAACTACTTTTAAACTAGTAAGACGATGAGTTGTTTATCTTCTACATCATAAACATATATTACAATTCAAATTCTTGTAGGGATACAATTCAATTTAAAACTAAAATTTTCCCAGTGCATAAATGATCTCAGAGAAAGAATTTAAAAACTTACAACAGATAATTATAAGTCCATACTACTTTTTCAGAAAACTGCAGGAGCTAATTAAATGCATTGCTTCATCTCAAGGGCTAGTTCAGAGAGTGTTGAGAAATGAATATTCTAGATGAGATCTATAAGTAACTCTGGTCTTATGCAATGAGGCATAGGAAGAATTGCCTTAGAACACTTGAGGGAAAACAGCACTAGCGATTGGTACAATTAAATTCTACTTATTTTACAAAATCCCATTTCTTCTTGTTCTGCCTGATCAACTTTTCTGCCTACCTTTTTTCCCTTAAGACACAAAAGCTTTCTTTTGACAAGCGGCCCAACTGAACAATTTAGCACTACTATTAATAAAGTAAAATAGTAAAATAAATAATTTTCTATAGATGTTATTTCATTGTTGACTGACTTCTTTGAGTGGTCTGATTTCTTTAGTTTTTGTAAAGGTTCCAGAAGTTTATCTCACAGCAATTCTAATCTCAGGCTCTCTATGATTTTGGTGGAGATAACCAGAGACTCATAGCACATCTTTTCATTTTAATTGTTGATTGATAATTGAGAAAATTGTAAAAGGAAAACCCTAAAATGAGGCCACTTTAAGATCAGAGCAAAACATTATTCTCTTAGTGGCATGAGTAAGGAAGAGAGTTTTAAACAATGAAAGTTCATGATAAATATTTATAGACTTTTCTCTTATATACTTGCATAATTAAAGCAAAATCTTCACAAAAAAATAAAGAAAAAAGTTAAATAAATATCAACCACGTCTAAAAGTGTAGAGAGTCATAAAATGACTACAAATGTTTACCCACTCAACTGAGTTCCTTTTTTGGAGGACATTGGAACAATTGTCAACAATATTCTCATACTTTTGACAGAAAAGTCTTAAAAGTGCAAATTCAATTCTGTGGGGCAAAAATAAATCTTAGCCAGAATTTAACTTTCATGTGGCAACTCAAGTTATTTATACTAATGAAAACTTGTGTTCAGATGCATTGGCTTCAAGAGAGTCCATTGGAAATTAAATCCCACTTCCTATGATTACTCTGGACGCACAGCCTGTCTTCTGTGTTCTGCATTAAGCTACTGGGTCTACAGCTTGCTGATCTATTTCTGTTGTGTTCACCTGACTGCTGACTCTCCACCATGCAGAATAAGAATAGCACTTGACATGATGAGGGAAAAAGAGAGAGGTGTTCTTTCCTCTTAGCTTCCTGTTCCTGCTTTTGCTTCCCAGCTGCTCACAGTGTCACCCACAGTGACTCTTTTTCATCTGATAGTGACATTTCATTTCAGTAGCAGCAGTGACTTATCTCGGTTTGCACTTTCCCCCACACTTTTCAGAACCAAGCTCATGGCACCACATCAGAGACACTAGTCTCTGAGTGAGCAGGTTCTCCTCCTCGGACTCCTGGGATTCTGCTTTGCAGATTTCCCTTTATACTAATTTCAGAACGTTATAGTCTGAACCTTCAGGAGGACCCTCTTGTAATTAGCATAAGTTCATACATTAGTGTGTCCCTTATTCACCTTCAGACCTCTCATAAGTGGTTTCATATCTTTATATGAAATATTTTGAGATACGCACAATCCACTAACAAGGACAGCAAGAAACATGCAGCCTCAGGGCTTCTATGTCCTTGGTGGATCCTGAAGGGCTCATATGTCATCATTACAGATTAATAAATGATTGCTTAAATCCTATTGTGCACACATTTTGTTTATTGACATATGAAATCAATGTATGAATATTAATGAATTTTTCAGATGTACTTCAATTTCTAGGGGTCATTACAAATGAAAGGAAAGTAGTATATAAAACTGTACTTTGGGGGAGAAAGTAGCCTGATCGTGGTCTTCTGATGTTTTCTAGGTCATCAGCAGGAGACTTTCCCCATTCTTTTAGGCAATCTCACTGGACATGAGTAATATTTCATTTATTTGGAAATAACCTATTTATCTCTTTTACCGTTAAATATGCTGTCATATGCCTTAATGATACAGTGCTAAGAAATCTCTGGACTTCAATCTCAGAAATGTGTGTTTTCCCATAAGTTACCTCCCTTAAAGCTAACATCGAAAAGCTGTTTTCTGTACACACTTTCCTGATCTACCACAGATTTCACTGTCAACTTCATAAAGAGAGTTCCATGACTGAAATTTGTACTTATCACATTTCCTGTAACACAATACCAAGCCTGTTTCATGTTTTGTGCAAAGGCAGAATGACTAAATGAACAGGTAATTTTGTCACAACCAATAAATTCCATATCCGTACAACTCCCTATTCTGAACTTTAATCCTCTTGCTCCCCCACTCCCATACTTAAATTATAGTACAGACATTAACCTTGTTTGTACCTATTTGTTTAAGTCACATTTTACAGTGGCTGGATCTACTTTACATATATAAAAGTACTTATAGTAAACCTTGGGGTCATTACAGTGATGAAGTTGTGCCTGATTTAATTTAGTATAAGAACATTCTGCTGTATTCTAATTCCTTGGAAAATTGATAACCTTCTTATATATTGTACATGATAATCCCGTATTAATTAAAAATCTGAGAAGAATAGTACCTTTGCTATGTACAAGAAATAGCAGAGTTCATGTTGTAATTAAATCGCTGTCAAATTACTAAACTCAATTAATCTAATTTTAATCTGGCATTACAATGTTACAAAAGTCTCATATAACTCTTATAATTATAATGCCATTGTTTTAAATGAAACTGCATTATAATTTATTTTATTGTGCATGTTTTCTACATTCCTTACTTCTTTCATGTATTTTTGATGGGAAAAAAACTTTTAAAAAGGGCTAATGATTTTCCTTGACTTTCTGTCTTACCTTCAGAACAAGCAGCTAAAGACTTTAGTGCTATGACATTGGTTTAATGTGTGAAAAGAAAACTTGCCAAAGAAATCAGGTCAGTACCTAAAACTCAAGTTTAAGCAGTATCTTTCATTGATTTGGAGTACTATAATTTCCACTTATTGCCTGGATGCAAAACAAGATGATCCATAAAAGTACTTAGAAAATGACAGTATAAATCCAAAGCCGATGAAAGCTACCTCATATTTAGGTTCAACACTCCCTGAAGTAGCCATAGAGTGTTTCCCATGCTCTCAGCCCCACACAATGACTTCTGTAGGACTACTAACCCTTTTGTATTCTGCAAGTGCCTCCAATAAGGATAAAATTTTACTGTCTAAATAACTTTCTAGATGACATTAAGATTACTAAGCAATTCTTTTCTATAGCTATAAACAGTACTAAAACTTCCTCCTACAACCATTCCAGGAAAATACAATTTCTCCTCTCTTTAATAAATTCTCTTAAGGTACTACTCTTTCTGTGTCTCCTTTACAAGCAAAAATAATCCTCAAATTGAAGAGTTTTCAATACTTTTATCCCAATGACATTTCTTTTAAACTGCTCCACGACTCAAGTCCCTATCGTTCCATTGACTGTCATTTTTCAGTCAAGAATAATTTTTACATTGCTAAAACTAGTAAGCATTAATAATTATTTACTCTCCAGAAAAGTAATATTGTTAGTTTTCTTCAGTGTGTTCCCAGGAAATGCTCATAATTTTCTCTCTGCAGTCTATTATACCACAATTCCTCATGTTCCAACATGTTCACCCTGTGAAGGAGGCATGACTTTATCACTGAGCTTCTGATATTTTACATATTCACCATTCTTTTGATACTTCATTCAGTATCATGACTAAAAGCATCATTTATAAACTGACAATTCTACAATGTAACTCTCCTGATATTGTTGTCTGTTGTGGTCAACTGCATATTATGTTTCCACTTAATGACAGAATTTCAGATTTACCATGTTTATCAGAGAGCTTCTGGCCTTACCACTTTTTAGAAAATAGCTTATGGTTTTGTTGTTTATGTTCAACTTTACTTACACGTTCATTGTCTAATCTACAAATCTATTTATTATTATTCCCACCCTGAGAATTAATCCAGAATATATTCACTTCTCATTAAGGTGACTTCATCCAAGCATAATCAATCCAAGTACAATCAAAAATATGTACTTTGTTTCTTTGTTTCAAGTCCCTTCTGCTCTATTCTGGTCTCAGTGCAGCAGCTAGGGTAACTTTATAAAATATGGGCACCTATATTGCGAGTCTGCACAAGATACTACCTTTACAGTTGCAGTGGAAGTCGATGTCTTTCTAATTGTGTACAAGCATTATGTGATTTGGTTCAGCATTATTTCTCCAAACTTATGTTTCTTTTTTCAATTCTTCAACAGCTCATACCATTTCAAACACGATAGCATCTCTGCTATTCCTTAAAATATCGAGGATTTTCCTGTCTCACTTTTCAGAGCGTCTTCATGGTTCTTTTCTGAAGTTTACTTTGGAAACAAAACGTGTTCTTTTAATATGCTAAAAGTTGTAGCTTCACTACTTGTCAGTCCTCTTGTTTTCTTATGATATCATTACACCTCCTCACATTTGATTAGACACCTGAGAGTGAAATAGAAAATATGTGTTCGTCAGTCCATTCTCTATAGCATTGCCAAGTGCAGTTTCAAGTCCTAGAAGAATGTATGTGCAGATCACAAAAAAAATGCAGTAAATACATGATGATTAGGAATGTGAAATGGGATTATTAAAAACATTAAAGTGTGTCTAAAATAATGGAAACAAGACTGTTTCCCATGACCTTAGTGATTCTCTATTGCAAATAGGAGAGGTTCATATATTATAAGTAATTTTGATGTTATAAAGATAGGCAAATTTTTAAGAAGCTTGGATTTGCAAGCAGAGATGGCATTAAGAAATCCTTTAAATAAACTCTCCCATGGTGTACTAAGTTCAGAACTGGATCCTGTCCAATTGATTTAAAAGGCTATTGATAGACTAGTTAGGGAATCATGAGAAGGAAAACTAATGTTATATGTACAGGTTAAAGCGTTCCCTAGAGTCTGCTCTTCCCTTTAGAAGATAAAGAAGAATTTGCCCTTAGGAAGCAGGTTTCAAGAAAGACAGTAAGTTTATGTGTTGTGTAGGTAAAATTCAATAAACTTTAAGAGGATTACATAGAACTAGTTTTTCATGGTGCTTAGTGCTAAGTGTGCACTTACTAATATTTATTGCACTCATTATTTATTTAATTACAGTGATAAAATTCTATAACAAGATCCAGGTATGCAATAATAATAAATTGAAGAATGTTGATCTTGAAAGGGAAAAGTACAGACAACATAAAACTGTCTCTATTTATTTTGCCAAAAGAGTATTCTGTGAAATTAAAAACCTGAATTGTTGAGTTCATGCTCTCATATTTTCAAAACACTGAAGACAAAATATACAAATTAATTGAACTTTACAATTTATAATTCTACAGTGGTATGCAAATCTGTAGAATTATTTTCATCATAAATTTTGATTTAAGTTTTCTGAAAATTCTAAACTGACCTTAAATCTTTACCAATTATGTGACTTTTTTATAAGGGAGATTACGTAGCCAAAAATGTGCTTAATTGCTAAGAACTCTAAAATCTTTTAGAGCAAAGAGCTCAAGTACAATGCAGTAAGAGAGCTGAAAAGCACTGAAGCATTGTGATGGCTTTTGTTGTCCCAGTTCAAGTGCCCGGGGTGACCCGAGGACCCTTATTGGCTACTTTGAAAGCTAAATGCAATTGCAGTGGTAATGTTTAGATTTTAAGGTGACCACATGACAAAGCACCCAGGTATCTCCCACCAAATATTGTTCTATATGTGTCTGAGGGTGTACCTGAAAGAGAAAAACATTTGGATTGAATTGATAGTCTACACTGAGTAAATTAGACTTCTCCTATAATATAAGCATCCTCATAAAAGTTGATGAATATCTAATCAAATGATCTTCAAGTGAATAGCAAGAATGTCTTCAGGTCTGATTATCATGTTATCGACCTTATCTTGCCTTCTCATTCAAGTGAAAGCATCTGTTGTTTTTGGTTTTGTGGGGATTTTGTTTGTTTGCTTATTTGCTTATTTTTTGACTTTCAAACATTTTACATGATCGCCAGAGAAAACACTCAACACCAGCATTTTTAATGCTTAGAATTTTCAGAACAATCACCAGCTTTCCAGTTATATATAATTATATTATATATTAAAATTATTCATATTTTGTATAATTATTATATATATAACAAATACACAGATGAAAGAGTTCAGTTTACACACACACACACACACACACACACACCATATATACACCACCCATATTAAAAATGTGGTTTGTTTTTCTTCCAGATATGTATCAATTAACAAACTTAGATTTCCAGGCACATTGTTCTACAAATCCATAGATACTTATCTGTTTTCAATAATTTTAGTTTATCAGAACTATAGTGGCATTTCATTTTTTTTAATAAATAGAGCTTGCCTAAGGATCAGAAAAGTAAAACAGCCACACTGGTCAGTCTTACAGACCAGGCAACAAGGACACACACCTTTAATCCCAGTAGCCACACTAGCTTACCATAGATACCAGGCTGTAGTGGTGCACAGCCTTCATTCAAGAACGAAAGAGGATTATAAAATGGGAGGAGACAACTCTCAGGTTCAGTCTCGTTCTGTGATTCCTGAAGGCAGGAACACAATTTCGGACTTAGGTAGAAGTAAAAGCCAGTGACTGACTGTTTTGCTTTTCTGACCATCACAGTGAACTCCAACTTAGGTCCGTAAGTTTTTATTATTCGTGCTACACAGAACATTTAAATACTCTCCACAAACTAAAAGGAAAATTGAGCTTCGTTCACAGCAAAATATTTGGCTCCTGTTTCCTAATTCTGAATAAAATTTATCTTACAGTATTAACAAGTGACCAATGAGTTTTTCCTTAATGGTACACTTGTTATTGGATTTTGGAATGTGATTAGGGCATGACGGGTGAAAAATACTGACAGCCTATTTTTCTGCTTATTTAAAATGAAGCTCCACATTTTCTTTATACAATGGACTCTGAACTCTGAAACTTATATAGCTGGATGTCTGTATCATGATGTGATGTTCATAACCTGGTGTCTTGGACAACATATTATATGAAATATAGATTAGTAATGAAAATATGGACCCATCAAAGTGATAGTATGCTTGCCGTGGTGGAAATCATCTTTAATTCCAGCACTAGGGAGACAGACAGGAGGAACTTTGTGAGTTCATGACAAGTCTGTTTTACAAAGCAATTCCTAGACAGCCATGGCAGCACATTAAGACTTTCTCTAAACAAAAAAAGTGACATAAAATCATAGAAGACACTCCAAGGAATGGAGATGGCCTGGGATAATATGGTAAGAATTCCCTGAATTTTTTTTTGCATGGTTTCTTTTATAAATTTAGGAAAAGGGGGAAGGTGCTCCAAGGGTTAGAAATGGGTATATCGTTGCCCCGAGAGGCAGGATTTTTAGACTACATGCAAGGGTGTAGTATGACCCACAACTTTCAGCATCTGTATGCTAACATGAGCTGGTAACTGGAAGATTCCTCCCTATCAAGTACACAGATTCACCTTCACTTAGCTTGCACTCAGTACTGGTTTAGGTCAACCTAACTTATCTCTCTTGTTACCTGTAAGTCCCTGACCCAAATTAGCTCCAAGAAAAGACTGCTGCCCTGACTATCACAGAGACAAACACTTTTCAGATGTGTTGGTCTGAGTTGAGAGTTGTTCTTCTGCTGGCCCACCTCACGAGGAACAGTAGAAATAGCAAGAGAGAAGAGAGAATGAAAGTAGAAAGAGATGAGGAGAAAATGGGGGCAAAGTCACACTAATCTGTTGCCAGGAAACAAGCTGTTTTCCAAATGTTTGATTTCACCTAATTGACTTCATACTGATCGGAAAATACCATAAAAATACAAATGTCTTACCGGCTATGCCCCATTGCTACACAGCTCTTAAACGCACAGAAGTCAAACTGATTCCTTACCTTCTCTGAGGAGTGAATGGGGTTTGGATATGGGGAAGGAGGAGGGTAGGGAGTTGGTATGTAAAATGAGAAAAGATGGTTTTATAAAATATAATAAAAAAGATGTCAAGCTGGTGACTACGTAGAACCTTCACTTCTACATTTTACCTTCTTTAATGCAGGAAGGTATTCTGCACAGAACCAAAAGAAAAATGTAAACACCAACCCAGTTCAAAACCCTTTGATCTACATTTGTGTCATGCTTACAGGGGATACTAAGGCAATGGTGAAACAAAGCTTATGATAGTAACCAATCAATATCTGATTTGTCTTCAAGATAAAACTCAACACTGCTTGGGATACCAAGAACATAGGACTAGATAGCTCAGGGACTTAGGCTAAACCAAATACTACCATTCTACTAGAAGAATGAAGCAACAAAATGACTCCTAATGACACTCTGCTATACTCATAGATCAGTGCCTTGCTCTGGTATCATAAGAGAAGCTTCCTCCTGAAGCAGGTGGGAACAAGTATAGAGACTCAAAGGCAGACAAGGAGAGAGAGAGAGAGAGAGAGAGAGAGAGAGAGAGAGAGAGAGAGACTTTGTAACAGTCAACTCTTTATGGGATGTCTCCATTTCTACCTCACCTTGGGGCTCAGGGATATCTGTGGAAGAGTATATTGAAATAATTTAAGAGCCAGAGGAAATGGAGGACACCAAGAAAACAAGGCCCTCTAAGTCAGCATGATAAAAGCTCATGTGAATTCACAGAGACTGAGGCAGCATGAACAGGGCCTGCACATATAGGACTCTGGTCTTTTGAGTATATACTATGGCTTCTAATTTTTATGGGACGCCTATTGTACAAATGAGTGGGTCTCTGATTCTTGTACCTACTCTTCAGCTATTTGCGTTTCTTTATTTTTTGGGTTTTTTTTGTCCTATTCCAATATGCTAGTTTTTGTTTGATTGTATTTTATTTTATTTTATTATGATTGGTCGGAAGCATTTTGGTTTCTAATGAAAGACAGAAAGGGAATGGATTCAGATAGAGGTAAGGTGAATAGAGACTGGGAGAAATAGATGAGGGAAAGGTGAATAGGATATATTGTGAGTGGGGAAAATTTATTTTTAATAAAAAGGGGAAAATGCTGTCTCCCTGTTGGAAATCTTTGGCAATTGAGCTATTTAGTACTTTAAGATCTGATATACAAAGAAAACCCTGAAAATGGAAGAGATAGAGGAAATACAAATGATTGGAAACAGAATCCAAAAAGAATTGGTTGAGGAATGCCATTGTAGTTCATCAGTAGAATGTTTTCTTGCCTTGTGCAAACCCTTAGGTTCTATTACCTAGACAAGAAAGGAGCATGGAAGAGAGGGAAAAGGAAAGAAGGTCAAATGTACATTTTTGTTTTAAGTTACTTTGTGTGTGTACACTCCCATACAGACTTATGTGTAGTTTTCAGATACGAGGTTTCCCTATACAGGGCTGTTCAGGGTTGCGTCAAACTCACAATTCTTAGAATTCAGACTCCTGTGTCTTGAGATACAGCCATGGGACAACATATATTGATTTGCTTTAATTTTGTTACTGTGATATAATTGATAGAATGGTATTCATTGCAGTGTTTTTAAAGGAGAAGACAGGAAGCAGGAAGTAGTTGCTGAAGAGAAATAGTCCAGTGAGAGGAAAGACATCTGAAGCAACCAGTAAGGAATTTGAATCCATTCAGTGTCTACAAAATGACAAATCGGAAAGAGATTTGAGGAAAGAAATTTAAGGCCTCATTGAAAGAGTTAAGAGTACTGAGTTACACTGGAGACTAAGAAAAGAGCTCTTTCTGGGCTGGCAACATTATTTAAATCCAAGCAGGAGACAGATGAAGTCAATAAAGATCTTACGATTCCTAAATGCTGCAGAGGGTCCAAAGAGGGCTGTGGAGTTTGAGAGAACTAAGTGCTGGAGTTACGGCTAGGCATCGGCTACTGTCAAGTGAACAGTTTCAGTGTTCTGAGAAGCAGAAGCCAGATTGCAAATGTTTACAAAGGGAACAGTTGTTAAGAAAGTGAAGGTTGCTTGTTCTTTTCTGATATTTACAGTTGAATGGAGAGATAAAAACAGGATAGAAAGAATGGAGCGAAGATAATAAATTTGGTGATGAAAAACGTGTGCTTTCTGATGTTTGCTGTTTGCTTGTTTGTATTTGTTAATATAAAGGTTGAAAGAGGGAAAACAAAGCACCATGAGAACCTGTTCTTTTATCCTATATTTTTTTTAACTTTCAGGTTTTCAATCCCTTGAAACTGCCAAATCTTCATGCAGACATCCATTCAATACACTTGGCAGTTGAGTATTCTAGGTCTTGGTGCTATCAAGTTTATCTTCTAGATTTACTAATTTTGTTTCTTTCTATAGTGTGCCACTTCATACATATACAATTAAAGAAGCATAGTGGTTTATTTCTGGCATACCTCTTATGTTTATTTGGCATCCAGAGTAGAAATATTTGCAAAATATATTGTAACATCTATGACAAAAAGCTAAAATTAAAATGGTCCGGTCATGCAGGAAGTGGGTTAACTGTTCAATTAATAGTGCTTCTTTCCTGCTCTTTGGAAGATGCACAGAAATGAATATGCAAGTTGTCTTTGCTGCTTGCTCTCATGTGATGCCTGAGACACAGCCCAAGCTATAGATCCAACCTCCTATTTCATTTCATTCTACTCACATGCAAAAGGAGCAAGGGTAAATAAAGTGGCCAAAATGCGAGAGTAATGGCATCAGGTCAACTGTAATAAAAGTGACTTACTCACCATTCTTCATTTATGCACCCAATCTTGCATATTTGCATGTTTATTTCAGTTACCCTGGAACGGAATACATCCTGACTCAAAGGTAGTGTGTTACGGTTATCATATGATTATGCGTGACATCAATTTTCCTTCCCGCCACGTTCTTTTTACAAGCTCTAAGAATCATAAACTTGGAGGATTTTATTGGAAAGTCAAGGAGGCAGAGTTATGGAAATGACTCAGAAATGATGCTTCCCTGTGCAACAATGTTGATTTACTTGTGATGCTAAACACACTCCACTAAGTCATACACGGCTCTTGGGAGAGGACTTACTAATTAGCTCAGTGACTTATCCACCCACATGCTCCGCTGATTCTGATAACATTAAAGCATTTTATTAGCCTGCAAGGTCAGGAAATCTTACTGCATGGGTAGTATTTTTAAAAATTTAATGGCAATAGCCTGATGTTATTTCCTTTGCATCTGTAGATTGGCAATAAATCTGCAAAGATGAATAAACCGATATACTTCTTTCTTAGAATGCTTTGCACACAGAGATCTCAGAGAGAAGGAAAGTATTCAGGGGAAAATGATCCCTGGCAAGAACCTATAGTGAAAATCCACCCATGGGTAAATTTGAGAATTCCTTAAAATATTGTACAAATCAAATATTTCACAATGATATAATGAAGTTTATACTTGAACATGAGTCTTTTTCCTTCAGTAATTTTATACCTATGAATCATCTTTAGCAACTCTTTCAAGAGTGAATGTCTATATCCAATGTGTAGCTGTCAATTACGAAGACTGTAATCAGAGTACCCAAATGTTGTAATACAGAAATTTTATAATTGAAAGGGGAGTGTGTTTCCTTTTAATCATAATAAAATAGAAGACACAGAAAAGGAATAGTTTCCATCATTGGCTAACCTTTAATCACCACCTGAGCACACAAACACAGTATTAAATTGGACCACTGTGGCCAATATGATTCCCTAGTATTGATTAACATTGAATGATCACATTGTCTCCTTTGTGTAAAAAAAAGATGGCAATATTTGTAGGCATAAGGCTACTTTTCTACTGAATATTTAAAATACTTCAGGAAGCTGATGAACTTCTTGTTTTTATCTTCATAGTAAGCAAGACTGAAACAAAAATACTTTGAGAAAAAGGAAAAACGTTAGAAACCAAAATGTAGCACTAGGAAAAAGACATAGTTGAGTAAATCATTTTGTATGCATAATAAAAATAATTTGAAGCAGGAATTTTTAAAGCCAAGCTGTTAAAAATAATTAAATAAAATAATTTTTATTTTTAATTTCAAATACATTGTCAATTTTTCCCAAAGATTTTCTGAAGAAAAATATAAAAACACTTTAATCACTAAATAGATTTTAATGTATTAGTAATTTGGATTACATTTCATATTTGATTGCAATATTTATTTAAACAAATTCCATTTGTTCCTCAAATACTGTGGCATTAAACATTTTCATTTGATCACAAATACTGTCTTTCTCATTTTGTCTAATATTTTATCACTTTCAAATATGATTCATTCATACAAAATCAATTCAGATTATTTTATATGCATATTTACTTCCTCAAATTGTGTAGTCTGATAACTAAGCAAACAGTCTAAATTGGGGAGAATTAAGATTGCCAAAAGTGGAGGAATCTTAGTTCTGAGATAAAATTAATTTCTGCTCCAAAACTAGTCAGCTGACCTTGGAAATATTTTCCACTCTATCTCCTGCTCAAATTTGTAATCTGTAAAATGAAGAAGTGCAGCCTAATGAACACCAAATTTTCTCTAGCTTAAAACTCAAGGCTCTGTGTCCAATAATTTGCACCTGAAATTATTTTTTCACATTTATAAATGAAATGTGAGTGGAGCATGGAAGACATACATGTTAAGGTAAGGTTAGTTTACACACACGTCACTACGGATTTGAAATTAGAAAAATTGGTAAACTTGTAATTAAACCCTAAGATTACATGTAGGTATTCTTGATGTAATTTCTACATCTTTTGAATTCCAAATTTAACTTGCAGTTATAAGCATATCTATATTTCTCTTAAGAAGGGGAGTTATTTCATAGCCCAAACCATCTGATAGCTACAAAGAAAGATTGTGAGAACTGGAGTAAGGAAATGGAAATTGCTAGGCATTACACACATTCTCTACACTATGACTTTTTGAACATATACAGTTTGAATAGTTTTCACCCTCCTCATAAACTAGTTTACTTATTGAGATAGTGTTTTATAGCACATATGCTGTTAATATCTATTATATATCCTTAAGCATAGCAGAATTACTTGCAGCTACAATAAGAGCAGGATGTCTACCACTGAATAAGAATTTTGAGACTGGGAATGTTATATAAGGACAAAGGTACCATGAATGAAAAAAAAATAGTAATCAATAATAATTGTATCAAACTAAATTTAGGATTCATTCTTTTAAAATAATGCTATTTATTACTATTCCAGTGAGCTATATACTAAGATAACAGTTATATAAGAGAGAAAAAATTACTCTCAACATGAGTAATTGAGAGAATGAATATTTTCAAATGAGATGGAGTTACTCAAGTGTAGTATCAGCAGTCTTTCTACATCTGCGTATTAGATATTCTTTTTAGGCAAACTCCTCCAAAATTCATTTGGTCATAGGAACCATATTATTTTCATCAAATGGAGAAAATCCCTATATCTTTGTGCTTTTTCCAAAGACAAATGATCTCATATGGGCTGCTATAGAAATTAACCTCTTGTTCCTGGCCTTATCCATATTGAAGAGCTCATATGAAATCTTAAAATAGATAAAAAAACAAGAAGTAATTTTTTTCTAATTAGTTACTATATATTTTAAAGTATAACATATAAAAATAGTACTCCTGAAATACCCATTTTAGAACAATAAGTTTTGAGTAATTTTAAATGGCAAATATATATACATATATATGTGTGTGTGTGTGTGTGTATAAAGAAGAGTATGATATTTTTAACATATGATTGATGACCTCCTGGGATCTCTGGGGATTGATTCTGCATACATTAGAATTTCTGCAATCTTACTGATAGGTAATATGGATAGAGCTGGAATGAACCTAATTTTAATCAATAATATGACTTTCTTTATGCCAGGCAGATTGGAACTGGCAAAATATAGATGATACTCCGAAAAAATAAAAGCCTAGGAGATCCAGTCTGTAATTTCAAGTTTTTCTACATCCTGTAGAAAGCATATCGAAAATGAAATAGAAAATAAATTTCTATTGTTATGTTCATTGTAGTGAGGAGGCAAGCAGGCCTGGTTTTCATCCTGCTCGGCTCCCGCATGGCTAGATTAACACCCGAAATAACAACACACAAATTGTATTCATTTAAACACTGCCAGGCCCATTAGGTCTACCCTCTTACTGGCTAACTCTCACATCTTGATTAAGCCATTTCTATTAATGTGTGTAGCACCACGAGGTGGTGGTTTACTGGGAAGATTCTAACCTATGTCCATCTTGGGCCAGAGCTTCATCGTGTCTGCCTCACTGCCTTCTTCCTCCCAGAATTCTATTCTGTCTACTCCACCCACCTAAGGGCTGGCCTATCAAAAGACCAAGGCAGTTTCTTTATTAAACAATGAAATTAACACATAGACAGATGACCTTCCTACATCAGTTCATGGATCAACCATCATTAAGGTTATCTATTTTCTGATTTACAAAACAGTAGAATTAGTCTCATCGAATAAGAAATAGTATTAGATAAAGAAGGTGAATGCATTTTGAAATCTCTCTCTCTCTCTCTCTCTCCCTCCCTCTCTTGCTCACACACACATATAAATCCTTTTTTTATTGGTGCTAATCTTACTGGTCTCTAAGCAAATGTAGATTAACTACTTCAGTTTCTTTAGTCACAAAGTGAGTAAAACATTTCATGTTAACAGTCTATTCTACAGCTTGAATGATTTCAGATTCATGGGGCTACAAAAGAGGTATGTCAAAAACAACAGACTAGTGGTAAGTCACATGATCTCAGCCCTTTGGCTTATTGGTCATTTTGTTCAGAATTGAAATCACCTTCAAAGCTAGCAAAAAATCTCAAACACAATCAGTGGGGAATTTAGAGCAGTGTTACATTAAACAATTCATCAAAAAATAAAATTATTGCAGGAAAATTAAAATTAAAAAGCACCAAACTGAAAGCTAAAAGTTTGTTTCCCCGGCTTACATGTTCTTTCTGGTACTGATTTATACCCTACCCAAATCCCAATCCCCACACAAATATACTGACATAGACTGCAGAATGTAAATGCATTCTTATTTTTCTTCATATCATACAATTTATACTGTAATACCTATAAAAGTAATTCCCCACTCATAAAGAACTTCCAGCTTTCATTTATCTGAATTTGCAAATAATACATTAAAAATTTAGCAATTATTTTTGTATACAAATCTCATATTAATTTGAGAAATGGTTCAAAAGCTTCAGTTGAGAAATAATCATTACTTATTCACTTCTCCAGTAAGTGTTTGAGATTTATTCTATGTCTAGCATAGTATTATAGTTTAAGATATACAAAAGTTGTATCAATGCAGAAAGTGGAACAGAAACCTCTAGAGTCTAGGATGAACAAGAGAAGGGGTATAAACAGTAGACAGTGTTTTTCAATTACAGAGGCAGCCAGTCCACTGTTAGACAGCAAAATAAAACAAACCCTATTACTCTACCGTGGCTACTTATGCATCTAAAAATAATTAGAGGAGAAAATATAGAAACTTCTTAACACAAAGAGAGAAAAACTATAAGGCAACGTAAAGGCAAATTTTCATGACTGAATTGCATGTGTCTATCAAATTATATTATCCTTCATAACTTATGCCAGATTAAAATCATAACTAGCTGGATATAGTGTCATGTACCTGCAATCCTAGCCTTGAAGCTAGGTTATGAGTTCAAGGGCAACTTACATCTCAAAATTTATATGTAAATGAAAAAATAAATAAATGGTAAATAACAAGCAAATTCAAAAATCGCTGGCCTGTGCCTGAAGGAATTCAGTATCCTCTTTCAGTCATTTCTTACACAAAGTACAAAGTGCTTGGAGGAGGCAAGAGTCACGCTCGTGCAGAAGGAGAAGCCGAATAATCAGTTAATTATGCTTTCCTCAACGACCTGAAGATCACAATCAATTCACTGAGTGCAGAAGAAGACACCTGTTCATTTCAATTATTTCTGAGTTGCACGTGCCTTCCAGACACCTTCACAGAACTTCAGTGTTGCAGAATCTACGAGGATAATGGTTCCTGCCTTTGGCAATAGTCTGCTTACCCATGAGTAGTGTATGTTAGGAACAGAAAATGGGAGAGGAAAACGAGGAGGAAACCCTCCCTAACTATGTGATGGTGCCTTATTCAGTTTTTTCTGTAAGTTTTCACTGTGTTGATTACTCTTGCCATTATAACTTACTCTATCCAGTGCTCACTATGCCTCTGTTGTAGAGGAAGTGTCACCAATGTCCTCAGCATGCAGAGGAAATGTCACCAACCTCAGCATGCAGAGCTGCATTTCTGAAGAGCCCCCATGCGCTCTTGGCACTTTCAAGAAACAGTTACTTTCAAAGTATAAAATGGCTGCCATAAATGTAAATATAGTCTATTTATAGAGCTAGGAGAGCTACAGTACAGGAACTGAGAGGGTGAATGAAAGAAAGAACGTCAATAGAAGGCCTTTAATACCCAGTGGCTAAATGAACAGGCAAAGAAATCTGCTTCAGTGTTATCATAATAGCCTAAGGCTTCTAATATAACTCCCATCGTTTAGTGTAAGTAACTGTGGTGGTTTGAGTATGAAGGGACCCCACAGGTACATAAGTTTGAATACTTGGTCCCCATTTGGTGATGGTTTTGGGGAAGGATAAGGATATGTGATCATTTTAGAGAAGGTGTATTATAGGGAGTGAGCTTTGATGTTTCAAAAGTAACATTCAGACATTTAGTCAGTCTATGTCTGTCTGCATCTGTCACTCCCTCCCTCTGTTCATTCCTCCCTCTTTCTCTCCCTCTCTCTTTCTCTCTCTTTTTAAAAAAAGGGTTTCTGAGGGGAATTGAGTTGAATCTATAGATTGCCACAATAAACCATGTAGACACTGGAGATCCAGCAGAGTCTGTAGCATAATTTGAGTACAAGTTAAATCCCTGAAAACCCATAATCAGAAGATCTGCCTTCCAGTTTAAGAGTTAGCTGCAAAAATCATTCAAACTTCTTCTCTTTTTTTTTTTTGCTGCATTTATTTTCTAACCATGGATGATTTATATTTAAGAGGGAAATCTCTTTTTACTCATTGCCACCTCATGTGTTAGCCTTTTCTAGAAACAGCCTAATACACACACACACACACACACACACACACACACACATATTGCTTAATCAAGTATCTGTGCTTCATTTTCATGGTCAAGTTAATACAATGAAGAAAGAATCCCAAATGTCCATAACTCACAAAAACCTTAAATCATTGTAAGGCCATCCAAATGTATGCTTCTCTGAAGGCTGTGTCACTTAGTCAATATTCTTTTAACTGGAGAAAAAGAATCACAGAGTAAATTGAATTCCTTTATGATTCATTTTCATTTTTATTTGAAATAACTAATATTTCTACCTTAATCATCTTGTATTGTAACTGTCCAGGCTCTTCATTACTCTTCCATCTCCACGTTAGACTCTAATCACTGTCTTTAAACCTGAGTTCGAGTACTCTCTGTGTCACTCTCCATCTCTGACGTTTCCTCATGTTGTAAGAACTAGAACATAGCTTTCATTCATAGACCAACGTAGTTCATCCCAAAATGAACAGATTAATGTAACTCACTCACAGTCGGCTGTGCTTTCTTAATTCTTTGTAACAGTCGGTATTATCAGCCACCCTTTTTTATCAAAGTGAGCATCAAATAATATGTATTGCATTTTCTTCTTCGCTTATTTATTGTGCAATGTATGTTTAAGATCGATAAATATATTGCCTTTGGTATTCTGTCTTGGCACTGCAGATAGGGAGCTTCAAGCCCTTGTTAATACTAACATAAACAATATCAGTGTCCTTCTAAGTTTTGTTTCTCCTGAGTCTCATTTTTTCTATCAAAGGATTAATCTCCTCAGTTTTTCAATTCAGCTCTGTTTTCTAGATATTTTCACTTCCCATTACTTACCATACTGCACCACAAGGGTTTTATTTTCCCACACGCTTTTCTCCTCATATTTTAGTAGTCCAGGCCTTGCCTTTCTTTTGACTCACCTGGGTCAGCTCACAGATAAAACGTGAAGAACACTGGAACAGAGGTGACTCCATGCCACAATGTGTGCTTCCTGGTTAATAATAGTGAGCCAATTTACTGGGGAAAATGTGTTCAAATGTGGACTCTATTTTCCAACTCCCACATAACTGATATGACTAGTTACCAATGGTGATATTTTAGTATATCATTCTTAGACGGGATGAAGCAGGATCCTAACTAGTCTTAACAATAAAACCCTGGAGTCAGATATCAAGATAAATGCTGAAAGATTAGAGAAGCAAAGTTACAGCCACAGTCAATTATTACCTCTAGGAATCCTCAGAACGAATGGGCAGCTGAGATCCTGTCTCTGAATTCTCTGATTGAATGGGCCAGAGATCCTGTCTCTCCTTCACCAGTGCTTGGATTAAAGGACTGTGACTGCCAAGTACTGGGATCAGAGATATGAGATCCCACGTACTGGGAGCAAAGGTGTAAGTCACAACCTCCAGACTGTTTCTCTCTTAGACTGGTTCAATCTCAGGTAGACAGGGTATCCTTGAACTTCTGATCTTCTTGCTTCCTCCTCCCAGTTGCTAAGATTAAAAGTATGTGCCACCACCATTGTCTGGCCTCTATGGTTGATTAGTGTCTAGCTCTGCCCTCTGATCTCCAGGCAAGTTTTATTTTCAGAATATATACAACATTTATCTTATAAATTTGCTTTATTTTAATAACCACCATTCCTTAGCACAAAAATCAAAAGTACTGTTTTTTTAAAGAAAGAAAAGAAACACAAAGAATTAAGACAATTTTAGAGAGCATAAACAAATAATTAGAGCAAAAATAATAAAAAAAAACATTTGAGCCAGGGCATAGCTTAAATTTCCAAGATGAATAGGCTCAGCTGTTTAAGTAGCCATTTTATGCACAATGCTTCTTTATATAAATCTGTGTAAGTTTCTTGGTATTGTTTATTTTATCCAATTTGTATGTCAATGATTTTTCCCATTTTTTTTGCATAGTCAGTCAATTTATTTCTATGAAATTGAATTAAGTGCTGAAAGAAAATTCAATCAAGAAGTTTCCCCTCCAGCACTCTGTCTTTCCCATAATGCATTAGAAACTCGTGAGATGAATTTTTATATGTAAAGTGCTAACAAGTATGAGATTTACATTTTTATCTTTTTAGAACAAAATCCTATGAAGATATACAATACATGACAGGGGATAGAGTTCAATAATTGTTCATATTTATCTTGCTGTCTAATAAGAAAAGTTTTTATCTTCTGCCTGGACCTTAGTATTCAGTGTGCTTGCTCCATGGACCAACTTCATCAATATCACTTCTGGTTTGTAGGGCATCTCCTATCTTAAGTATTGCCCCAACTGGTGTCAAAATTTGTGAAACACAGCTCAAGTTGATGAAGGCAAACTAAAGAGTGGATTTAATGAGAATTTCAAATAATTTGTCATACTCCTTAGGTTTAAGTAAAATATTTCTGTGATTTATAACTTTTGTGAATAATATAATCATTTGCCCCATTTGTCTATCATATTAGAGTTCAGGAAATAGAGTTTTCTTTTTTAATATAGGTGTTATATTGGCTAAGGACTTTCCATCTGAAAGTAATAATAGAAAAGAAAAAGACTGTGCTTAAGTAGTAAGTAAGCCACATTAGTACAAGTTAGGGCATGCCTGTGTGGACAGGTGGCTTGAGTTATTCTCCTGAACTGCTTCATCCAGAAGTCAGGAAAAGATTCCAGTAAAACTGAGAGGGGTCCTCCTACACAACAAAGTTGTTATCAATGACTAGAAATGTTTATCTTGTGGACAACAATTAAAAAAAAACAAGAAAGATAGAAACTTTCTTTGTAGAATTCTTCAGTGAATTCCTTTTTAAAGTTAATTTTTGATTGAAGTTACATGCCTCTCCCACCCAAAGAATCACTATTTCAAGAATATTCTGAAACAATGAATGTCAAGGGGGTGGAACTATTCAGTTTGTTGTCTTGGAACCTTCTCACAAATGGTTTCTCAAGTTATTAATCAATTGGCGGTAAAGGAACAGGAGTAAATAGTGAGAAGCCGTTTACAATGTTGTTGTAATTTCAGGTACTTTATTTAACTTTCAAATGTGTCTATTTTTAATCCCTCTTATCATATTGCCAAGTGACCTGATGCTTTTATTAATAATCTACCTGAACAGCTCTGTTACTCTTCTTGATCTTGCTCACATAAACATCTAGTAATCATTTAAATGTATCAGTTCAATTGTGATCTCAAAAAAAGGAAAATTCCATGCACAAAATATACAAGGAAGTTTTACTAACAAATAACTATCACTGTTGAATTTTCCAAATTATGATAAGAATTCACTAATTGCTCAGTTAAACGTTTTTAAGGTATGTTCCTTTCTTCTTGGCATTAAAATGTTCTTTGCTCTCATTTTGTATTTTGAAGTAAAGTACATGATTAATGAGCAATGCCTACAAAAGCAAGTGGACATAATTATAAAAGAATCTTAGGAAGTCATTTACCAATGGAATTTGTCTCAGTCAATAGGAACCATTTACATAAAATAATATACGTTGGATATGTGTCATTCCTTATTATACAGAAACACATACATGAAATGTTGAAGGTACCCACAGTGGTTCATTTATTTTCCTTTGAAAAATCAGTCATTCCTCTCCTCTCCAGATTCTATCAATTCTTCCCTGCCATGTGTCTGCTGTCCCATGAGGAAGATCTTCTACCTATTCAAGTCTATAGCAATTGCTCCTTTGCTGACTGTCTAAAGCCCATAATGACTAGGTGTTTGTACCTAGAAGGCTTGTGAGAAACAATATTTTGAAAATATAACTAAGTGCTAAGAGAATAATAAAATCAAAGTACTTGCCTATGGTAAAGTTTGGGCCATAGATGTAATCAAGGAAAATGTTAATTTTTATAAAATGTATCCAAATGATTATGTTATTTCCTTCATTCTTGTGACACTAATTTTGATTATAATCTTGATCAGATTGAGACACATTTTGAACATTTGGAAAGAACATATTTGTGTGTGCCTGTGAAAAATTTTCAGGAAGGAAGGACTAACTAGGGAAACCAATCCAGAAGCTGGGCAACATTGTGCCATGGACAATAGTGCAAATAAAGTCTAAGGTTTAAAGATAAAGGGGTGGCTACTGAGAGTGTTCTCTTCTGCTTCTCCATCATGGTGAAGGGCCTGAATCTTCTAAAACTAGAAGTTGAAATAAATCTTTCTTCCTTTAGCATTTTCTCCTCAGGGGTTTGGTCACAACAATGACCAAAGAACCTATCAGTACAGAACACTGGCACCAAAGTAGGAAGAAAGCCCTACAGTTTGAAGGACAGAGCTTAATGGGTTGTTCTGCTGGTAGCTCTGAATAGAGAGATGTGGGAGGAAAGCCTAAGCACATGAGGTTTCAGATAAACCCAGGCATTCTCTGGAGAATTAGAATAGAAAGCATTTTTTTGGCTCATGGGAAAAAAAAAAAAAAAAAAAACCTTGACTGTCTTCTATACATGGCTTGTAACTCTGTGGTAGGCTGTATATAAAAATGGCAGACTAATTGCTATGAGTGAAGAAAATTTAGTGTTGTAGGATGAGTATAACAGGCTCATTTTAGCTTAAGTTTAAAGTAATTTACAAGAAAAATATTGATCAGAAGAACTTTCAAGACAGGCAGTTTGCCCTGAAAAGGGGTTTATTACCTATTGCCAAAGAAGGTGTAGTTTCTAGAAATTAAAGCAATTCAACAGAAACCAAGTTTGTTTCTTGTTTTAGAACAATGGGCAAAATGCCTTGAGGATATGTCAGAATGAACCAAGGACTCAAGGGTAAAGAATAAAGTAATTTAACATTTTCCCTTGAGAAAACAATGACCTTGGAAAATTTTGTTTTTTAAATATAATCTCCTAGGAAATCCTTTTCTACAGTATTTATTTACTGTTTTCAGATGCTAGTCACTTAATAACAACTCTAGCTACCGTCCAAGAAAACCCAGCTACATCTTAACCTTGATATTGTCTATGAGATGCTCTTTTTACAAACACGCGGAAATGATTAAGTCTTGAAGGTTTGGAGCAAAATTTCAGAAGAAGAACAACCTATGACAAGGAAATAATTTCTGCTGGAAGCCCTGGAGCAAAAGATATGAGAAACAAGCCTAAGTGATAACTGAGTCCCCAAAAGGCTGGAGATGACAGGAATGTATAATGTCCACCAATGTAAGTCACCAGCCAACAAATAAAGCTAGCCTAAAGGAAAGGCTGTTTATGCTGTGAATGGAAATGATGGAGAAGTAGGTCTTCCCAAGCCCACTGGAACTCATATGAAAATATCACATGCGTCAGATGGCAGTCATTTCATTACAGACTACAGTGTTTACCTGGTGTGTTAAGGTCTTGCTTTGGTCTCATTATTCCTGGTAATTCCCTGATTCCTCTCTTTTGGAATGTAAATGATTTCTCCATTTTATTTTATTTTGCAAATATGGAACTCTAACTTCGAATTTAAGTCTCATTAGTTAGAGTTCCCCTTTTCTGTCAGAGATGTTGAAGGTGTCTTTTTGAAGTATTGGAACTTTTGATACTGTGAGAAGTCTCAGTGATGAAATGGACAGATTTTGCACTGTGGATAGCTCAGAGCCTTCTGTAGTACGGGTGAAATGAAAGGTTTAAGATATGCTTGGCTTTCACCTAACATAAATAAAAGTGCTATAGTCAAAATAACTTTGTATTACTATAACCACTAACTGACATTATAAAGTGTCAAGCATGAGGTAAGAGTGAAGCTACTAGTGTTTTACTGCTTGGAACACTGAGGATAAAGCATCAATACAGATCCCATGAAAGATGAGGTCTCGAGATGTTGAATTCCAGTCTCTCTCTCTCTCTCTCTCTCTCTCTCGCTCTCTCGCTCTCTCGCTCTCTCTCTCTTTCTCTGTCTGCCTTCTGTAATTCATACGGTCTCTAAGATACAAAGACAGAAAAGAAACTCATTTAAATAGATTTAAAGCAGTGAGAAAAAATTTTCTAATTTATTAAAACACAAAGTAATATTTCCCTGAAAAAGCTATTAACTAGGAGATACATATTGGGGGTCATTTGCTGGAGAAATGTTGAGGTAGGTAAAGATCTATATTAAAAATCCACAGATCTAAATTTTACTCTTACCTATGTCCAAGAGATTATGAATTCTTTCAGCTACAGAAACATGTTGAGTGCATTTGACTTTGAATAAAATGTTATCATGGAATTCACTTCAGTAATGCATACATTAAAATTGAAAGGATACAGAGAAAAGTTAGCAGTATGTGAAAGAATGCTGGTCAAATTCTTCAAGTGTGTGTGTGTTTTTTAATGTTCTCACACTAGTTATGGTGACATGTTCTTAAATTTAGCACTTGAGAGACTGGCACAGGAGTATCAAGTGTCTGAGATCTTAGAGAGATGTTTCAAAATTGAAAACATAGAAGTTAAAGATGGAATCACAAATCCATTTTATCTGTGACTGAAAACATATAAGGCTTATACTTCTCTTGACTTCACTTTCAAGAAAATCCAAATCTAATTCAAACACTTATTTTTTGAGTATGATTCTGGGTGATAAAGACATCACCAAACCAGGTCAGAATTCCCTTTGTCTTCTACTGTGTTTTCTGCTCTGAGTCATTGCATGATCTAAAAATGTGTTTCCTTGCTCACTATAGACACTTTCCCTTTCATTTTGAATAATAATAATAATTTCCAGAACATCAGAAAGATTAGGGAAAGTTCCTCTACATAGAATTGGCTCCACATACTGATCACATTGAATAGAGTATAACAGCCAACATTGATCCTGGGTCAGGCAACTTAGCCTTGAGAGCAGACTGAGAACTAGCTTCTCTTAAGTTACAAGGACTCTCAATGGGAAATGGGATTATGAAAACAGTAATAGAAGATGCATATTCACATCCAACCACAGAAAGTGTCTTTATAAAAGGACTGACTATGAAAGGCTAAGGTTTATAAACTTATAAAATGGCAAAGCTTGAAAAGATAGCAGCAAAAATGAGAAAGCACAACTAAAATACTGAGACCATTATAATATAGATATTAGACATTGTTATTAGGGATGCATATAAAATGATTTTTGTATTGTAAGGCAATCAAGTCATCCTTTCATATAAAAGTATCATGTGCTATTGGAAAGACAGCAGAGAGCCGGGCGATGGTGGCACACGCCTTTAATCCCAGCACTCGGGAGGCAAAGGCAGGCAGAACTCTGTGAGTTCGAGACCAGTCTGGTCTACAGAGCTAGTTCCAGGACAGGCTCGAAAGCCACAGAGAAACCCTGTCTCGAAAAAAAAAAAAAAAAAAAGAAAGAAAGACAGCAGAACACCAAGAAAACCTTGGTAATTAAGGATGCCATCTAAAATTTGAATTTGGGATTTAACATGAGAAAGTAAGTCACACAACGAAAATAGAATATTTCGAAGGGCATTTTGAATGTCTTAGAGAGAACAATGAATTTTGTACACTTTTTCTTGTCTCTTGGATGCAAAGAAACCCATGAAATTTTGTGTCACAAATAATAATTTCATCAGTTATCCCTTTGCTTTTCTCCCTTCAGACCCTTGCATTCTTAGTCTAATACCTATGAAGACTTCTCAATGAATGTATTTTAGCTGCCTCTGTCAAAAAAGTAGTATTAAAAGCATTCATGCCATGCAGGCTGCAGTGAAAGGAAACATATTTTAAACTCACTATATTTGCATTAATTGTCGTCATTGTGTTGATAACCTTATTTGCTTTAATAAACAGCAATTTGTTTTGTTTCTAGCACTGTGTTAAGCATATTATAGTCGGAGAACAGAAGAAAAACTGTTTCCGAAGTCTGCATCATGTGGTAGCAATGCTACAAAGTGAAAATATGGCAAATAACATAAACACTAAAAATGCTAAAGTGTGCAGTTTGAGAGAGCTAGTGGCAAGCAAGGCTAGGGTATTCAGAAAACATGCCATCAAAAAAATAAAACACAGCTTTCCTTATGATGTTATGCACAATTGCTGCATAGTGAGTTCCCTAGTAATGGCTTGCCTTATCACCCTCCACCTGTTTTTATTTAGTATTGTTTACAGAATTTAACAAGCTAATAAACGCATAAAATACTCAGTGAATGATCATGGCATCCATAGAGAAACTGAGTACCTGGTATATATGTTTATTTGATGGGAAGAAATTTCCCCACCAACAAAATCATTGTTCATTTTCTCATATCTGAAACAGTCAGTAAAATGCAGTGGTAACCGATAGCTCCGATTCTGTAGTCTAATAAGGACTGTGATCTGTTCTAGCAATATTCCTCTGAACGTGAAGCAATTTCAGTAATAAACATCACAAGCAGCAGATGATTAATTAGGAAGGTAGATGAAGCATGATCTGTTTCGAAAAATTCCATTTACTTTCAGATAGGAATTCTATAATAACAATGATGTCTTTCTTCACAGAAATATATTTCTACATAGAATATTCTGTTAAATAATATCAATAGAGTCGCTGTCAGCTTCACATGCTGAAAATGGAGTGGAGAGACAGGTTCTTTGCAGAAAAGATTAGTCTGCTATGTGCACTGTTAGAATGATGGAAATGTGTCTGGCATCCCCATCTCTGGAGCCATATCAACATATATCAGTGTTGCGTGATGTATCTACACTGTGTGGTGTGATGTATCTACACTGTGTGGTAAGCCCATCCTCTTCATATACACAAGCAATGTTACAGAAATTATGAACATAAATCAGTGGAGAATGAATTAAACAATAGCACAACAGGTGAACTAATCATTTAAATCCCTGGAATTGTTCCTGAGAATTGTCCATCGCTCACTGTTCTTTGCAATTTCCGTGAAATATTACAGTAAACATCATATTTCCAAAGAATATCAATTTTCCCTTACAAGTACATTTTATTGTAAAAAGAGCAATAGTTCATGACATATGAAAAATAAAAATTCTGGTCATCTCTTTGCTGCCTTCTGTTTCTGTTCCATATACAGATATGTGTTTATTTTGCATGAAAATGAGAGAAGACTATCAAATTAACATGCACCATAATTCTCTACGTGTATTATCAGGTTCTTAAATTTAGAAATAACAGCAATAAGCATAGAGAGTAGGTGAGAATAAATACATAATTTTCAACAGATCTTCAGCCTAGAGCTACACTGTTTTTGAACTTATGTGGTTTTATTTTGGGTTTTTGTTTTGTTTTGTTTTTGTCATTAGGATTTCAAAAAATTCAATGTAATTCAAGTCAGTAAAGCATCAGTTCACTGTAACAAATCTTTGGTTTTCTTAAGCTTTCAAGACTGAACATAGATAAAGTGTCTTCTCATTATGAAGGGGATATTGGGAGCTCTATTCCCATTTTTCTCCTCTTCTACCACCTTCTCTGATACTTCTAGGAACTAGGATGCCTTGCTTGACAGGATTAAATGAAAATTATGAAAAAATTTGGACTGAAGAGATTGCAGCTGGTATTGCATGATTCTACAGAGACTTCAGCTTGATGCCTTCCACTACATGTGAAGGTTTTCTTTTTCTGTATAGAATTTTTCTTAGATACAACCAGGCAAACTTTCACTACTGCTGATATTTTAAAAGAAGCTTTTCGTGGAGATTTTCTCTACACTGGAAGAACAAAAAGTCTGCAAAAAAAAAAAAAAGAAGAAGAATCAATTTTTGTGACAGATTTGAGTGAGACAAGCTTTTGGGTGTTTAAACGTCTAGATAAAGTTGTTAATGATCAAATGTCCTACAGTTTTAAAATCTGTTATATCTATCTTCAGTTACAAAGTCCATAAAACTCAAAACTCCAGCTATCATAACGCAAGGCTATAAAAGATCAAAGTAGGCAATTTTTCAGTATCAATCTTCGACTGTGTTTATTTAGCTCTAGGTTCACTGTCTATGAATATGTGCTAGATTAAATCCATAATCCATAAAGCACATAAAACAAATTAGGAAGGGCCTTGATAAATGCTATTATAAGCGTTGACGACCAAAATGTTTTAGAAGTGGGTGTCTTTGCTACAGGTCATGAGGTATTCAGAAGTTAAGACATCAATATCAGGTTTCACTCGGCAGCACTTCTGTGGGAATCCTTCCCTATTCATTAACCAATAAAATCCAGAGAGAAGTGATTGGAGCATTTGTTGCTCTTACAGCGAACAAGGGTTTAGTTTTCTAGACCAACTCTGGTTCTCTTTTATCCGACACCCCAGTTTCATAGTATCTGATGCTCTCTTCTGACCTTCAAGGGCAGCACACATGTCCATGGTACCCTGGTCCACAAATAGACATCTAGGTAACAGGTAAAACACTCATGCATATAAAACAAATTCATCTTACAACAACAAAAAACTCACAGGGAGGATTTTTCTGACTCCAGAAGCTTCACTGGTATTTTTTGCTCCAAACAAGAAGTTAGACTTGATTTAGCAGCTAATTAGATATGGTCTTTGAATTCTTTCATGTTTTAGAAGGATTTAACCTCCATGGTTGTATTGTAACCATATTGGGTGATGAGATAACTGGAAGTCTCTTGTCAAACTTTAAGGAGTACATGACAAATATGTTAGTTGAGAAGACATGCATACTTTATCACATTAACAATTCAAAATTTCTTTAATGACATTTATTCAGTTATCAGAGATGATAAATACGAATTTTTATTATACTCCATAATTGCTACTTTGTATTTCAATTTGTTGTTAACTATTATAAATATGTGTGGTTCATCATACTATAGGAGCTCAGATACAAAACACATCTTATAAATGTGGAAGTAGATCTTAGCTCTGTATGAACTGGTTTCTTCTACTTATATCTGCAGTCAGTCTCCTAATGAAAATCAATCCATGATATATACAAACAGAGAAGTATCTTAGACAGGGTGTGAAGCAAATAGGTACAATTCTGTCTGGAAATTTGAAAGTATAATTTGAAAAGTCGGCTTTTCATTCATTTTTGTGGCTTAACTGATTCAATATGCTTTTCTTCGGCAGCTTATTAATATGCAATCCAAACAGCACCAATACATGTATTGCTTTACTTACATTGCTGAAAAGTCAAGAAGTGGAGCTAATTTCATATACAGTTTGCTTAGTACTCTGACTCTTTTTTTAATGAAATCCTGCTTTCTCTCCTTTAAGCATAGAATTTGTTTGCAAACAACATGCCATTAAAACAAAATCATTGTGTAATTTCAGGCATGACATGTGTATTTGACAATGTTATTACCAACAAGTATAGGCCTTTTCTGATAACTTATCCTTAAATTAATACCTGTGTATGAAGAAATGTGCTTATGCCTCCCAAGGGAGGAGACTTGCAATGAACTTAAACTAACTAAAAGTAAATATAGAGTGTGCATCAGTTCAATTCCCCACTAGGAAAGCTAGGGAGAAATTTACAGTGACCTCATATGACAAAAAGGCTGATGATTTCCAAACACAAGTCCTACATTGACTTTAATGTAGGTAATTATCATTAACCTCAATTCATAATGATATTTTGAGTGCTGAATAATAACTCAGAGGCATGATTTTCTGAGACTTCAGACTTTAGGTTTGGAAAGCATAAGGCACTTTATGGTAATGGTGATGAGATGTGTCCCCAATGGTCACCTCATCAGTGACAAGGTCATTTCTAGAATGTAACTTCATAAATATACATGGAGTGAAGACCAAGAATAAATATTAGTTTTGCTTGATAAAACTTAACAGTAATAACTGAATCAAAAATGCTATAGAATTCAAACTTTAAAAAATACTGTTTATGTGACCAGGTGACTTGCTTAAGTTTGACAACTGAAAGCAGGAACAGGATACCATGAAGATAAACATCATGAATCTGAATCTCTTTTTAATCTGTCACAATTGGTATTAGAATGAGCATAAACCAGGTTCTCAAACAGATGCTTTACAGCAATGGTGGAGATAGAAAGAGGGCATAAAATCATTAGTACAATCTGAACAGAACAGATATTAAACCATGTAGCTTTCTACTGAGGAGAGAAAAATGAAAACATGTAAATATCAGCCTTCAGTTTAATCAATGGCAGAGGAGTGACCATGATGTCAGAATAGGAGCAGTTGAAGGAAAGGGGCTTCTCCATTTGTGAGCAGAATCTGTTTCAGTTCTACATTTTTCTTTGCTTTCCTCCCTACCTCTCTCCTCCCCTTCAACCCTCTCCCAAGGTCACCATGCTCCCAATTTACTCAGGAGATCTTGTCTTTTTCTACTTCCCATGTAGATTAGATCTATTTATGTCTCTCTTAGCATCCTCATTGTTGTCTAGGTTCTCTAGGATTGTGATTTGTAGGCTGGTTTTCTTTGCTTTATGTTTAAAAATCACCTATTAGTGAGTACATGTGATAATTGTCTTTCTATGTCTGGGTTACCTCACTAAAAATGATGTTTTCTAGCTGAATCCATTTGCCTGCAGAATTCAAGATGTCATTTTTTTCTGCTATGTGGTATTCCATTGTGTAAATGTACCACATTTTCCTTATCTATTCGTTGGTCAAGGGGCATTTAGGTTGTTTTCAGGTTCTGGTTATGACAAACAATGCTGCTATGAACATAGTTGAGCACATGTCCTTGTGGCACGATTGAACATCCTTTGAATATATACCCAAAAGTGGTACTACTGGGTCTTGAGGAAGATTGTTTCCTAATTTTCTGAGAAATTGCCAAACTGACATCCAAAGGGACTGTACCAGCTTGGGCTGTACCAGCTTGCATTCCCATCAACAATGCAGTAGTATTCTCTTTTCCCCACAACCTCTCCAGCAAAAGTTGTCATCAGTGTTTTTGATCTTGGCCATTCTTACAGGTGTAAGATGGAATCTCAGAGTTGTTTTGATTTGTATTTCTTTGATGACTAAGGATGTTGAACATTTCCTTAAGTATCTTTTAGCCATTTTAGATTCCTCTGTTGAGAGTTCTCTATTTAGGTCTGTACTCCATTTTTTTAATTAAATGATTTGTTTTTTTGATGACCAGTTCTTGTGTTCTTTGTATATTTCAGACCTCTGGAAGATTGTTTCCAATTCTGTAGGCTGTCATTTTGTCTTGTTGACCATGTTCTTTTCTTTATAGAATCTTTTCAGTTTCAGGAGGTCCCATTTATTAATTGTTTCTCTCAGTGTCTGTGTTGCTGGAGTTACATTTAGGAAGTGGTCTCCTGTGCCAATGCGGTCAAGTGTATTTCCAGCTTTAAAAAAAAAAAATCTTTCCTAGGTTTTATGTGAATGTACATTGCTGAACGTTGGGAACCCTTATGTAAGCATATAAAAGAGTTCTATAATAGCCCAGAATGGAGTATATCAAAGGTTTTGTGGATAAATTCATTGTAAGGGTAGCAATCTGCAGTCCTCTGTGTACATAGGAAACTGGGAACTGAATCCAACAGAAAAGAGGGCCATGCATGGTTTTTGTCTGCATTTATAGTACCTGAGACCATGCCCCAAGGGGATGATATTCAAAAGACTAATGGCTAAAGGAGTTTCCACAACACATATTTCATCTGCAAGTATAGCTTCTGGTGAGATGAATAGTCATGTTTGTCAGAGTTATGTATAGCAATTTATTGGGCTAGATCCTCTTTGGACAAGTTAACTTGAACTTTGGAATTGAGCATTGATTTGTTCTTATGTTCCTTTTTCTTCTGAATTTCATGTAACCACACCAGTTACTCCAAGGTGGAGGGGAAACATCAAAAATGCACTTTACAAATTGTATTCTTATCATCCTCATTCTTAAGAAATATAAATTCAGTGTCTTACCCTTTTTATTAAAAATAGATTCTTCTCTCATGAAACATATCCTGACCATAGTTTCTCCTCTGATCCAGCCTTTCCAAATCCCTCCCATCTCTTTTCTTCCCAAAATTCACTCCCCCTCCATTAAAATTTATCTTAATTGTATTTAATTCATTAATATTAGAGAGCCATTGAAAATACTTTAATTGAAATTAAATAGATAAAAAATTAAAATGTGAAAAAAAATGAGAGTAGCATTGTCCTGTTGATTACACATATCCCATGCATAACAGATCTAATGTAGGATTCCTGTCTGTAGGCTGTGAATATGTTATAAACATTGGTTAATAAATAAACTGCTTTGGGACTATGGAAGGGAAGAATAAGGCAAGGCAAAAAATCCAAATAGGGATATAGAGAGAAAGCAGGCAGAGTCAAAGAGACACCATGTAGCTGTCGAAGGAGATAGATGCCAGAACACCAAAACCTTATGTGGTAGGACACAGCTTCATGGTGGCGCACAGATGAATAGAAATGGGTTAGTTAAAGTTGGAAGAGTTAGCTAGAAATGTGTATAAGCTATAGGCCAAACAGTGTTGCAATTAATATAGTTTCTGTGTTGTTATTTGTGTCTGGTCTGCCGTGAAATGAATGAGCAGTCTCTGCCTAGACAGATCTATACGTTTCTATGCTTTCCGATCCACTGCAGCACATAGAAGCTTTCCTGCTCCTATGAACCTAAGCATGGACCACAGCACAGGTGGCTGTAAGGTGGAGCAAGGAGACACTTGAGCATCAGGTTCTCACCTATCTCCTCACCAGGAAGGGGCTGGCTGAAGCTGCCTGTCTCTGCACTGACTCTCTTCCCAGGGAGTGTCTAAACCACTGTTGTGAAAAACAGTGCTATTTATTCCAGTTAGGAAGAATCAGGAAAAGAAAAAGAGGTGGTCTCAGTCTTGTTTTCTTTTTTTAAATTTAAGAGTATTTAGAATAAATACCTTTCTCACATCATATGTACTTACCAAGTACAATCAGAGACCACAGAAAACTTACTACTCACAATGGAAACTGACTAAATCTATTCTGGCTAATGTCAATGTCGTTAATACACCACTTTAAAATGTTTTAGTTGCAAATTAATTTTATTCTTTCTTTCCTTTTTATTGAAGAAATTTCACTGGGTATAAAAGCTATTCTTTCTTATTTTAAATTTTTATTCATTTTGCATACTAACTACATTTCCCCCTTCTCCCTTCCTCCTGCTTTCCCCCACATCACACCAACCATCCCCACCCACTCCTCAGAAAGGGTAAGGGCTCTCTCATGGAGAGTCAACAATTCCTAGCACATCTTGTTTAGTCAAGACCAGCCCCTCTTCCCTGCATAAAGGCTGAGCAAGGTATCCCACCATAGGGAATGGGCTCCAAAAAGCCAACTCATGCACCAGGAATAGAATCTGGTTCCTCTGTCACCAATTGATTGCTTGCAGGAGAAGGCCATTTTAGGCACTCCCTCCACTATTGCTAGGAGTCTTATCTGGGGTCATCCTTATGGATCCTGTGAGCTTTCCTAGCATCAGATTTCTCCTTAACCCCATATCAGTAAGAGCAGGACTCATCCTAAGCATAGATGGCCAACACAAAAGTAACTCAATTTTTGGAGGTTTTTATTTCATAATATTTTGTCGACACTTTTTTACCTCACAGGTAAAATATGTAAAGGTAAATAAATAAATAAATAAAGGCTGAGACGAAGCATTATGAGACAAAAATCTGCAAAAATACAATTTAATATGTTGTATGTTGGTCACCTAATAGTGGGTAAGGGGTTTCCTCAGGTGACATTTGTATACTGAGTAAGACTATGCTATAGAAAACTAATTTTTCTTCTGTGAGCAGTTATCAATTTGAGAGAGCTTCTTCGTTGGGATGGAAAATCATGTCTACGTCCCCACCCCCCTTAGTGGTGGGATCCCATTGGGCTTAGGGCTGAATAGATCCTGTACATACTGAAAAGATAGCTCAGACATATTGGCTAGGCTCACAAACAAAACAAAAAATGTAATGGTTATTTTTGCGAAACAACAGTATAAAAGACACAAATCCATAAATAAAGACCTAACTTTAAATCACTGTGGTATTAATTACTCAAGACTATCTTCAGTTTTTGCCTTTTCTTTTTTTATATCTCTCCTAATAAACCCAAGTAACTACTTTTATCTCAGGTATGTCCATAAAGCACAGTTCTTGCCAAACTCAATAATCAATATTGGCAATGACATATATGTTGGACCAACAAGAATACTGTCTGAAACTTCCTGCTCCTTTATTTATCTATCTATCTATCTATCTATCCATCCATCCATCATCTATCTATCTATCATCCATCTGTGTATCATCTACTTCTTTCTCCCTATGACTCAAAGGTATCCATAAGCTTAATTCTTTAAGCACCTTGAAACATCTTTAAAGGTGTGGAAATGTATTTACAATTTTATTTTAGCCAGATTAAAGACTGGGCAAAGCTATTTCTTGAATTAATTTTTCCATTATTGCTAGTGGGGAAATGAAAGTTAGCTTTGAATCCAAATCAGCCACAATCTGAAGTTACTTGATTCTGTTTGCTGTATTTAGGTTATAATGCAGTGAAATTGATGTTAAAAATCATGTGATTTTTAGAGGAAGATGAATAGAAATATAACATTGAACTTTTAAAGAAATAAATAGGGTAATATGGACTATTTTATTTTCCCCTTGCTAACTAATAAGAAATAAACACTAAAAGTATTAAAATAAATAAAATTTGGTAATTATTATTAGTATAAGATTACAAGAGAAAATGATGGTAACCAAGAGTGAACTAAAGAATTTGTTCTCAATTTATCTGATAATGGCCAGATTTAGTGAAAGACCTACTGGTAGCAAATTTTTCATTTTTCTAAAATATATGGCAGTTATCCACATAAAAAGTAACTTAGGCTTTTTTAAAGCTATGTGACAGTATCCACATATAAATTAGCATAGGGTTTTTTAAAGATAAATTGTAGTTATCCACATATAAATTAGCTTAGGGTTTTTTAAAGATATGTGGTAGTTATCCACACATAAAATAACTTAAAAACTTTCAAAGATATGTGGCAATTATCCACATATAAGGTGAAGTCCCAGTTGTACTTAAGAATAAGATATAAATGTTGGATAGGCCAATACTAAATGAGTCAAACAAAATATATCTGTAGATTATCTGTGATCTTCTAAATTCTAATTTTTAACTTTTGTGAACTCAACATATTTACTGAGGTTTGTTAGGGGCAAACACAACACAGGGAGATAAAAGAGCCAGTATGTTAGTTCCTTCTCTCATTATTGTGACCAAATGCTTGACAAAACAAGTAAATTAAAAGAAAAGTGCTCTTTGGTTCACAGTTCAGAGAAACGGATTCTATCAGAGTAGGAAAGGCCCATTAGCAGGGGCAGATTGCTCCATGATGATAACCAGGAAGAAAAGAGAATATCTATATGCAGTCTGGGTCCTCAGGGAAACAAATAATGCTAGTCATGTTTATGACTGAGTCTACCTCTTTGGCTAAACATTTCTAAAGAGTCTCTCAATTATATGTCTAGAAATGTATCTCTTAGGTGATTTTGGATCCAGACAATTGACAAAATTAGTCTTCACAGATCTACCCCTTGTTAAATTGATACTTAAATGTATCACTTTTAGAAAGCAACTGTCAGAACTTAAGATAAAACAACAAAATATTTCCAAATGAATTTATTCATATACTACTTCTTATTTTTAGTATTCAACAGAGTAAAATAAAATAGGGATAATATTTTTAAAAAGAGTGTATAGATTCTTTTCAGCATACTGTTAAACAACTTAGGAATATAGAAATAACATACAGACGCATTCTTCATCATCTTCCTCCTCCTCCTCCTTCTACTTTGGTGAGTCCTATTTGTGCTGGCAAACTACTTTTAGGTATGTATGGTCTCCCGTGGGCAGCTGGGGATAGGGAACCTGAAATGACCCTATCCTATAGCAATTCTGACGAATATCTTGCATATCACCATAGAACCTTTATCTGGTGATGGATGGAGATAGAGACAGAGACCCACACTGGAGCACTGGACTGAGCTCCCAAGGTCCCAATGAGGAGCAGAAGGAGGGAGAACATGAGCAAGGAAGTCAGGACCACGAGGGGTGCACCCACCCACTGAGACAGTGGGGCTGATCTATTGGGAGCTCACCAAGGCCAGCTGGACTGTGACTGAAAAAAGCATGGGATAAAACTGGACTGTCTGAACATGGCGAACAATGAGGGCTGATGAGAAGCCAAGGACAATGGCACGGGGTTTTGATCTTACTTCATGTTCTGACTTTGTGGGAGCCTAGCCAGTTTGGATGTTCACCCTCCTAGACATGGACGGAGGGGGGAGGACCTTGGACTTTCCACAGGGCAGGGAACCCTAACTGCTCTTTGGACTGGAGAGGGAGGGGAGAAGAGTGGGAGGGGGGGAGAAGGGTGGGAGGAGGGGGAGGGAAATGGGAGGCTGGGAGGAGGCAGAAACTTTTTTTTTCCTTTTCTCAATAAAAAAAAAATTAAATAAAACTGACTTTTCCTTTTTAAAAACATATCAAATACCAATAACTCCTCAGTTGGTGGTGGGAATTCTTGCCTGCCTTCCCAACCCATGCTGAGATATGGGCTTGAATTTGCAAGAAGTCATGTGAATACCGTCACAATCATTGTGAGTTTATATGTGCAACATTCCCTTTGTTCCCAGAAGAAATAACTCTTAGTTAAGGGAGCCGCCTTAGGGTTGGCAAGAGACTTGAACCTAGAGTGGCTCCCAGATGCCCAAGCCGAGGTCCCCAGTTAGTTCCTTGGGCAGTTGAGGATAGGGAACCTGAAATGACCCTATCCTATAGCAATACTGACGAATATCTTGCATATAATCATAGAACATTCATCTGGTGGTGGATGGAGACAGAGACAGAGACCCACACTGAAGCACTGGACTGAGCTCCCAAGGTCCCAATGAGGAGCAGAAGGAGGGAGAACATGAGCAAAGAAGTCGGGACCACGAGGGGAGCACCCACCCACTGAGACAGTGGAGCTGATCTATTGGGAGCTCACCAAGGCCAGCTGGACTGTGACTGAAAAAGCATGGGATAAAACCGGACTCTCTGAGCATGGCAGACAATGAGGGCTGATGAGACGCAAAGGACAATGGCACGGGGTTTTGAACCTACATAATGTGCTGGCTTTGTGGAAGCCTAGCCAGTTTGGATGTTCACCTTCCTAGAAATGGACGGAGGGGGGAGGACCTAGGACTTACCACAAGGCAGGGAACCCTGACTGCTCTTTGGACTGGAGAGGGAGGGGGAGAGGAGTTGGGGGAGGGGGAGAAGGGTGGGAGGAGGGGGAGAAGGGTGGGAGGAGGGAGAGGGAAATGGGAGGCTGGGAGGAGGAGGAAACTTGTTTTTTTTTCTCCTTTTCTCAATAAAAAAAAAGAAGAAAAAAGAAGAAAAAAAAAGAAATAACTCCTTTAAAGTCACTCACAACTTCACACTCTTACAATCTTTCCTTGCCCTATTCCAAAATGATCCCTGGACCAATGTGTTATGAACCTAAATTTTAGAGCCAAGAACTCTGTGTGTCTTCTTTTCTGCACTTGGACCAGTTGAGGTTCTCTGGGGTTAACTGTCATTTACTGCAAGGAGAGAATTCTTTGATAAGAACTGAGAGTTGAACAAATTTATAGGTTTTAAAATAAACCATTATGGATCATTTTGATACTATGTCTACTTCTCAAGATATTGTAATAAGTTCTCCATTAGGTATTAAGATCCGTAAATCCACAGATTTTTGAGTCTGTTAACATTTCCAGGTATGGGTCCTATCTTATTGAGCAGTCCTAAGAACCAATTAGGAAGGGTTAGCTACTCCCATAATATTCATGTCACTATAATACCAGTGGGTATATCTTGTTAGAGTACCCATTACTCTAGATTACAAAGTTCTCAATTCGGTGACATTTAGAATTATCTCTCTTCTATAAAATTTAGTCCGTATGCTTGAAACTTCCAGGTAAATATCAGCTTTATATCATGATGGTATATGACTTAGATAAGTAGTATTGTCAGCAAAGGGTTCCTACTGTGGATATCTGAAGACTAAACAAGAGCATTTACAATTAAAAATATCTTGACATATATTGAACTCCAGTGGCCAACAACTGTAAAGGAACCTATTCCCGGTCTGGGGATTATATTGTCTAGTATGTGGCATTTAATTCAGGTGTTTAATTCAGGTATATTAAGAATTTAAGTAGACTTATCTTTTAAATCAAACCTTAAAGTTTGTATATATATATATATATATATATATATGGATAGATAGTATATATGGAGAAATCTAATTTAGTGTAGTGTGATGTTCTATCCTATAAACCCAAATTAATATAATTATAAATGAAGACAGAGATATCATAAAAGAAACCAGTGAGTGAGTTTCCTCTATGGTCCCCATTCTACATTTAAGGACAGTCATATTAATAACTGAACTGTGTTGCTGTTGAGTTTATATGCCACTGATAAATTTTATTGTAACTTAGGGCTGCAAAGAGTAGACAAACCATACATCCTAGTGTTTGTTGATTTAAAAAAAAAGACAACATCATTCTTAAATTTATGGAAAAAGTAAGTAAACTCAGATTCTCCCATTGAATTAATTGTGAAAATATTATTCTTACAGTCTCGAAATGACAAAATCATGTTACAAAATTAAAATAGATCAGAGAGTACATCCTTGCTTCCCTAAAAGCAACAGATGTGTAAGCCTCTCTGGTTTCTAGTTTTCCTTTTATGAGAATAAAAGCTCACCACTCATTCAAGGTTAAATTATTTAAGAGATAGACTGAATGTGCAGAGAATATATGAGGCTTTTCAAAACATGTGTCTAAAACAAATCTGTTTTGTGAGATGGAGCCTCAAAAACACCAAGACACTGTGTTGAATGTAAAACGTACTTCTAAAAGTGAAGAACTGGCAACTATTTTGATGGGCTTAAGTCTTGACAAGGTTCAACGCTTCTTTGTCTCGAAATAGCAATCAACACATCCCACACCTCTTTCAAGGTTTTCTAAGTGGTTTCTTAAGACTTTCCATAAAAATTTCATGGTACACTACTTACTTATGAATGACAGACACATCATTGTGTATCCTTTAATTCCATGCAATTGTCACTGTATAGCTTACGATATAGATAGAATAATACAATACTCAGTTCTCACAGCACAGAAAACATATAAAAATGTGTCCTTTTATTACATATACCAATACCTGCATTCTAATAACAGCCTCAGATCTGCACATTATTGAAGGCTAAATAGACAATGTAAAAACATTAAAGCAAAATCTCATAGGATTCATAATGGAGTTCAGAAAAACAATATTCTCCCCTCTATACTTTCTCCTATAACTAGAGAAAGGGCTAGAAAACAGATAGCTAATAGTGAAGTATATCTTCACTTATAGATAAAGGAGTTAATGCTATATTTACAAATATATGAATATACAAGGAACTTACAACTGAATTGTATCTAGCATTCAGAAAAAATGCAGCTATGATGCCAAAACTGTGTTTAATCTGGCAATGGAAAATGGCTAGGTGGATAAAATGCTTCCTGTCTATTACATTGATTCTCACTCACCCATCTCCCAAACAATAAGCATGTTGGTTCCACTGTGGTTCATACTTTTCATCCAGTTTTTGATAGACAATACTATATCTAGGCTTGACATTTGGCCTTCCCATGGTGTACTACTCTGATTCCAGAGATATGGGCAAACAATGAGCCAGCAATAACAACTCAGAATTTTGTGATTGTCATCCCCATTCTGGTTTCCAGTACCTGAGACGGTCAATGTCAATTTGTATCTTATATTTTTTGGTAAATAAAATTTCAAAATACATACTTTATGTAAATAAGGCCTAGTTTCCTTTTTCTACATAGTGGCGCTTATAATGTCTAAATGTTCCTTTTCTCCTACAGTTCTAGTGTACAGCATTAGGTGTACCTGATAGAGATGACACACAATTTCTTATTTCAACTACTATTTCATCTCTTAACTCTATTCTGGGATATCTTGAGACATTCTAAAGGTAGAGAATTATAGTTAATGAGTTATGCCTCATTAAATTTGACCATAGCATGGTTCATTACGGTACACAATAAATGTGCTTAAAATAAAGTAAATGTTCATAGGAATAATAGTGAAGGGAGTGAATCAATAGGGCCAATCACTGTGAAACACAATTTTTGTAAGTATATGTAATGTTGTTTCTGGCAAGGAATGTGATAGATAAAGCAGCCTGTACTGGACAATACCATGCCTCTGAACATTCCACACTCATAAGCCTCTGAAATATAAGCATATCCACCTGAAAACATTAGTGGAGATTAAAGGCACTGATTTATCTAATGACAGAGACGTGCTGGCAAATCGTAGTCATGCATCTCTCCTTTCTTTATCATAGCAAGAATCTGACACTTCTTATTTCACTGGACCTCTATAAATTTTCCACTTTACCAGTCTGTATCTACTTGATTGGTGTTTCAAGTCACTGAAGCCCTGTTACAGAGATATAGAAACAAGGGCTCTAGGCCTCAAATGTAATAAAAATTCCTTTAAACTACATTATAGGCAGTAAAATAGCAGCAAAACACACCTACTCTGACAACAGGCAACTAATCATCCTTGAGGATAATGAGATTTATCTAAGACATTTATCTGGCCAAACAAAGCAATGTTCAGAAAAGAAGTATTGCGAATCAGCAATCACTCTATGGAAAGAAAAACAGCTTAGATTAAAATGCCTCATTGTTATGACCACATGAATTGTTAAGACGTTCATTCTATTTTGCAATGCCATCCGATTTGGTAATCTATTTCCTTGAAAATGTCCTTTTCAATGCCTCTCTCCACTTTAGATAGTGTGGTGCTGTTATTTTTTTCTTGATGGGAAATGTTCCCTGTAGGCCCATGTATTTGAATGTCTACAGAGCCTTTAGGAAGGTGGAGATATGGAGGAAGTTGGCTGCTATGGCTAGGCCTAGAAGGTCAATCAATAGCTTCACCTCACTTTCTCTTCATTCTTACTGCTTATGTGTATACTTTCAACTTTACTCTTTGCTGCATGTTCCGACTGCTTGCTGCCATGTCTCCTTTAGCGTTGTGAACAAAAAAAAAAAAATCTGGCACCATAGGTCAAAATAAATCAAATTAATCTTTGTCTTGATATTTTCTTATAGCACAGAAAGGTAACTAAAACATAAAGCCAAAGATAAAACATTTAATTCTAACTGAAATTTTACATATATTCCTTTAGTTTCTCTTACCTATTTAATGTGTTTCTGTTAAAAGCTGTCATTATGAGGGGAAGAAACACTAATGACTTCATTCAGTTCATTCTGTGTTGGCCATCTACTGCTGGCCATAGAGCCTGCCCTTAGCAGTAGATTGCACACCCCAGTGAGAGTCTTTTGGAAAAAGCTATCTTTTTCATTTGCAAGTGAACATCATTATATATAGCTTCTGAGTTAGGAATGATTCTATTAGCACTGGGACCCTCTCTGGCAGAGACTGTTGCAGCCCTGTGTATGCTACCATAGTCTCTCAGAATTCATGTGTTATGTATGTCAGCCATGCTTTTTCTCTAACTCCTTTTCTTCTGCTTGTTCATTTATTGGTTTTATCCTATTTTGTTTTGTTTGTTTGTTTTTTTTGAAGATTTTTCTTAAGGCAGCAGGGTAATAGGTGAGAAAGATTAAAAATGATTTTTAATTTGATGTATTTCAGAGTAATGTCATTGTCTATTAAATTTTGTAAATGTTTAAAAGAATATGAACAGAGGCTGAGGCCATAGGTGAATGTCAAACTTAACTTTTAGTAACCTGCATTTGGAAAGGAATATATAATTATACACCCCCCCCCACACACACACACAGACACACATACGGTTTTTATCTCTCCAATGACAATATTGAAAAGAAGTAAATTTTTTTTCATTTACAATTGGTGATAGCTTCTAAGTTAGTAATGGAGGCTTGTATTCATTTTTCCTCTTAGCATTGGGACCTTATCTAGCACAGACCCATGCTGGTCGTATGAATACTACCACAATTTCTCTGGGTTCATGCTTGTCGGTCTTGCTTTGTCTTTGACTTTGTTATTTTTGTGTGTATGTGACAAGTATTTACCTGGAAACACCATATAATAGTGGCAGCAATCCCCTAATTAGACATCTCAATCCACCAAGTAAAACCTCCAGTACATTACATCTGTTGAGTCATTGGCAAAGGAATCCCAATGAAGCGCTCAAACAACACAGGCTTTTCCAATGCTATTGATGCTCCTCCAGAACCAATGGTAAAGCTCAGTTGCTGAAGATACAACTTACTTATACCATCAAACATGGGAAAAATCAAAATCATCTCCAGCCATAGGCTTCACTCCAGTGGACAAGCATTCATGATGTGAGAAATTACTTTGCACACTCTGAGAAGCAACAAGTCATTATCATTTTCATCTGCAAGAAACCCATGCCCTACAACAGAGATGTGTCTCCAGAAGATTCTGGTACAAAAGAGACACAAATGCTACGTGAGGAACCAGCCATTGTTTTCTATTGGATTTAAGACACACTCCATGAAATTTAATGCATAATTTACATTGCTAAAGTGGCCAAGAACCTGAGGCTAAACAAGTGATGGGCCCAGGGAAAAACCTGCTATTATTCTGCTAATTGAACATAACAATAAAATCACTCATAAAACATATTGCTATACCCATAGATTTGTGCATCACTAAACACTCTTCAGAGTAGTTTCTTCTTGATATAGATGGTAATTAAAAAAAGATTCCCACAATTGCATAATGTGCAGAGAGTGAGATACTTTGGAGAATTCAGCCCTAATGGAATATCTTTCTTAAATCCCTGTCTTCAAAGAAACATCTTAAACAAAGAATAAAACTGATATACACATAAGCTCACAGAGACTGCGGCAGAATGCTGAAGGTCTGCACCAGTTCAAATCAGACAACACTTCAGCACTGAGAGGAAGAAAGGAACACAAAGTCTCATCTCTGTTTAAGAAGTTATTTGCAACTGATACCTACTGGAAAAGTGAAAATCAGTTTATCCAATGATCGCACGTATAAACCAGACCTCAGGGCACGCCCCATGCCTAGGAGTAGCTCTCTCTGGGCATAGTTGTGTTTGAATTTTTATTTTATTTTTGTAATTTCCTTTGTCTTATTGACTTTCTATTTTTAAGTCTGTTTTGATCTTCATTTTTTATTTTTGTTGTTGTAGTTCCTGTTTTATTTTTCAGAGAGAGAGAAAAAAACATGAAGCTGTTGTGCAGAGGTGAGAAGGATCTGGAAAGAGTTGGAAGAGGAATATATTAAAAGTATTTCTGTATGGAAAAAAGCTTCTAATAAAAATTTTAAATTTTTAGTGAATTTTTTAAAAACTAAAACCTGATTTGGCAGATTACTTTGTTTTGACAATGTGTCTATCAAGGAGCCATGTGTAAAAGCTTTTGATACAAACTATTATTTGTATTATTGTGAGCTGATGTGACATCTTAGTAGTGAGGTCTAGAAGAGGAAGTTAAGTCAATGATGGGGATATACTTGAAAAGGCTATCAGAACTCTGATCTCATATTCACAGAATATGAGATATGCTTCCAGAATAGGCTTCCTCCATTTTATATTGTCAGATGATAACTCCAAATTCAGGGAGTCAAACGAGCATAAACTTAATTCTCTAAAACCATGAACCAAAACAAATCTCTACTCTTAAAAAAAGTTGATTATTTTAGGTAATTTTGTTACTATGATGAAAGGCTGGTAGTTTAGGATTTCTTTTGTTCCAAGACAGCTTAACAATAAATAAAATACTGACCCTGATGTTCATATAAGATTTCCAGTTTCCTAATCAAAACAATTACATAAAAAATTGCCAGGATAGCATGAGTCTTAGCTATCACCCACTCTTGTTCTTTAGAGATTTAGAGCATTCATTCTGGAATTAGAAATCTTGAGTGAAGAAATCTTGGGTGAAGAAATCTTGGGTGAACTCTGTAAAGGCACAGAAAGTAATGTGTGCACAGTCGAAGATCACTGTGAGTTAGTAAGTCACTAGAGGCAAGAAGAAAATTATGGCGAATGTCTTCAGAAGAAATGCACCCTGCTTATATCTTGATCTCAGATTTTTAGCATGAAAAATTCTGCATATTCTGTTGTTTTATTTGTATATTTTGTGATACTCTATGTGTTATGGTATCTCAGTGGTACTTGGGTTAATATTCCCAACCATATTATAAACATTAGTATTGGTCTAGTATTATTATCAATTTTAAAAGAAATGAAAGATCTTTATTCTGATGTACTTGTTAAAACTTTTGAAGTGGCTTCTTAGAAAGTATACAGAAAACTCAGGAGCCTAGTGAAAAGTAGAAAGCATTCTCAACTGTGGTTGATTTAGAAAGAAACTATTTTTAAAAGTAAAGACAAACATGAGTGGCATAAAAAAATATGTTGAGACACCAAGGAGTAGCAATTGCAAAGCAATGATTCTATGCTCCAGTGTAGAGGAGGAAACTGGGTCATTATACTTAGTCGAGAGCTGTCCCTGAGATATAAATTCTACCAGGCCAGAGTTAGCATCTTTTAGAGCCAATTGTGGCCAAAACCACGTCCAGAGCCACAGCTGAAAAATAAAAATTACTCTGATATTCTGGAGTGTTCTATTAGCTGATGCCATCCAGAAACTAGAGGGCAAAGAGTTCCTGGTGATGTAGTCTGTAATGGTCAGCCATTCAGGACCCAGAGCAAGACAGCAGGGCAGAGAAAGGAGGTTGAGGGCACAGGGAGAGCAATGAGAGTCAAGGTTCAGTGGGACACACTGGGCCATAAATAAAAGCTGCCAGCTAAAATGGCTTAAGCCTTTTATAAGGGGAAAGGGCTGACTGTAGAAAATTTCAGTCATTTTAGCTTCTTAGTGCTGTCACAACACTAGTTCAACTTCTTCACAATTCCCCATGTTTTCTGCCAATTTCACAGAAGATCTACATTTCCAAATCATCATCGTACATGGGAATTCAATGCCTAAAAATAAATTGAGATATCAGAGAACTTTTTCTTTATAGTTTTTTATTTCTGTTTTTAGGTCATTTTTTAATATAAAATCTGTTTCTTTTGGCTATATATGGTTAATGTAACTACCGCCAATGCTATGGATGATAAAATAAAATGAGTATATCATTATCACCTTAAGCTAATTACTCATAGCATGGGTCAGATACACTGCCTATGAGAAGAAGCCACCTCCCCATGATAAAAAGAGAAAAAGAACAAAGTATAATCAGATATACATGAAAGGCTAGTACTCCCTTATATCCAAGACCTCAAGATCAAAATAGGAATCTACACTTCCAGTCTTGACAGCATCCTGTGCTCCTCTCAATCTCCATCTGCAGTTCTGGGAAAGTTTTACCCTTTCATTATAATCTCAAATTCAACAAAGCAACCTCTAGTTCTATAATTGCCTCAGCAACCACTGAGCTGCTCCCTAGTAATAATCAGACATCAAAGTATCATCGACAATTTGTCTTGAATATGGTGGTGTATGGACAAGGTGGAATATAAGGCGTCATGGCAGATTGTGACAATATACTAGATATTTAGTTCAACAATTAATTTTCATAAAAATCAACATTGATGATTGCATGAAAATTGTTCTCAAAAAAGTGTCAAAACGCCAATTTTAAACTTTATTTTCTTGTGCCATGCAATGTATCTTTCAAGAGAGTATCATGCGTTTTCATACCCTGTGTCATTATCTATTAACTCAGCAACTCTCAATTAGTGCAACATAACTCCTTTGTGAGTCGAAGGAGGACCCTTTGGCAAGGATTACCGAAGATCATCAGAAAACACAGATGTTTATATTACATTTCCTAACAGTAGAAATTAAAGTTATGAAATACCAATAAAAATAATTTATTGTTGGGCATCACCACAACACAAGGAACTATCGTCTTAAAGGGTCCCGGAATTAGGAATGTGGGGAAGCACTGAGTTAGATCACGTGAAGTTAATGATCTAACTCAGTCGTTCCCCACATTCCTAATTAACTGTAAAGTCAAGTTACTCCATCACCTGACTCAAACAGATTTTAATTGCTAATGCCACCATAGTTTGAACTTGAAGGTTTTCCCCTATTTCACGTGGCAGTTATTAATACACTAATGGTGCATAACAGTGTCTAGAAACACTGGCTAATGTAGGCAGTTTGGGTTTATTTCTGTATAATGAGCCAGTCCTCTGATACCAGCTGATTGTCCACTTAGACAATACTTCATACTTAAAAAACTACACAGATTTCTATATTTTAAAAATCTTATACTCAATGCTACTATTAATTTCCCACATATCTCACAAATTTAGCACATTCACAGTTATCACATTTAAATCTCTCATTTCACACATAAAATGATAATTTAACATTTTTATTCTGGGTGAAAGATAACCTTAGAACACTTTAAATAATTGACTCGTGTTGGTGGAGACTGTTCGTTCATTCCCAGACGCTCAGACTCAAAATAATCACACAGAAACTATAGTATTTGCAATACTGTTTGGAAAATAGCTTAAGCATATTTCTAGCTTGCTCTATATCCTAAACTAACCCATCTCCACTAGTCTGTGCACCTCCACAAGGTCATGGCCTAGTGGCAAAGTTTCAGCTGGCTCTGGAAGAGGCGTCTGTTTCTGTGGTGGCTACATGACTTCTCTCTGACTCTGTCTACTCTCTCTCTCTCTCTAAATATATATCTTTTCCAACCTGGCTATATTCTGTTAAGCTGAAAGCATTTTTTATTCATTAGCCAAAAAAGCAACACATATACAGAAGGACACACACCAGACTTATATAGGTACATTTTGTATTTTAAGAAATTGAGCAAATTCAAAATGTCTCAACTGCAAGTTCTTAAGGTGTTCTCAGCTAATTCGTTCTCATTTCTGTAAAACTCAAATCAGCTTTGAGCTGTTTCATGACGATATATTAATAGTGTTGCAAGGAAAATATTCCTTTCTGTAGCAGTCCTTAAGATGACACCACGGCAGTTACTCTCTTCTGACATTACAACTGATCCTCGATTGAAGAATGATGTACATTGTATTAACATCTCATTGAAAATCTACATTGTAAACTGATGAAGAGAGCTTTAAACAACTCTTGATTCTTAACAGTAAACAACCAATGCTCCCTAATTTCTGTTTCCAGAATAAACCCAAAACTTTATGTACATTAGTGCAATATGTAATGAAAAGAGATTATGAGTCCAGGAAGTCTATTCATTACATGTGCTTGTGAGATCTTGAAAAGAAACAATAAAGAATATAGACTGTGTAATATTCAAAAAATAAACAAATTTAAAAGAATATGGGCATTGTTATCACTAATCTGGGCATACTTAAGGATATATATATATATATATATATATATATATATATATATATTCAAACTTTGCATTAAACAACTTTGCTGCTAGGTTGGAAAGTCTACTTCTGAGATACTTCTCAAATAACTGTCATAAAATCCTTATAAGCATCTAGGCAGTTTAAAACATAAAACATACATTTAGCATGATTTGAGTTGGATTTGCTTGCCAGAATTGTTCCTTTCACAAATTTTCTAATATAAAATTATGGTGAGGTTCCAATATGACCTGTTGTAAATCCTATGGGAAGGCAATAAGATATACCTGGACCTTCCAACACGGATTAAGGCTAGAGACAAGGTTACGGATTCTTTTATAGTTCTATTAATTCACTGGTCTCGGCTACTTTGTATAATATACATTACTAAATCACCATGTGCTGTTTAAGCTGTTGAAGGCAGGCTCTAGGAGCAAGGAGGGCCTCCTCTCTTTCAGACCCAATTGTATTTCTGTAAAGAATGCACTGAAATCACTGTCCTGGATCAGACTGTGCCCTTTAGTTTCTTATGTAAAACACAAAACAGCAGCAAATAACTAAGGATGTTAAGAGCATTGTATCCTTGACAACAGACATTCCTACTGTTTTCCCATCTTCCTTCCTTCCTTCCTTTCGTTCTTTCTTTTTTTCTTTCTTTCTGGCTTCAGTTAGAACAGGAAACTAGAAGCTCATTAAGAGAGACTCTCAATTGGGAATTAGAGTAAAACCTCTCTTTCTCTGTTGAGTTTATAAGCCCCACCTTTTGATGACATTACCTTTATTTGTTCTTTCAAACAAGTTTTCCCAATACCTTCTGCTGTGTGTTGGAAGTGCCATATTTGTTAATGCCTTGCTACCTATCTCCTGTTTCTATCTGCTGCGTGCTACTTTCTTCTTTAACTTCAGCAACATGCTAAAATTACTCATTCATTAGAATCAGAAAAGATAGCTGTCAGATCATTCTCCGGACAGTAAGGAACACTATTAGAAGTCATAAAAAGAGATTAGAATTCAGTCACATGACATCCACTGCCAAAAGTTTTCTATATTCTTGGTAGTAATTATTCTGTCTCTCACATGGTATTATATATGTCTCATTTTTCCTTTTGAGTGTATGGTTCATAGTGTGTATGGTGTTCTCTGATGTGTGTGTGTTATACATGTGTAATATGTTCGTGCAGATGTGTTCACAGGTGCATTATGGTGCATATGTAAATGTGTAAGTATCCACAGTGAAGGCCAGGGATACCTTTATTGATCTCTCTCAATCTTCTTTGAGACATGGTTCATAACTGGAAACAAAGCTCATTGATTTACCTAATCTAACAGGATAATGAACATCAATAATACATCTATGTCTGCCCTGGGCTATTTTTGGGGATGCAGGTGAATACTGACATGACCAGCATCTTACAAAAGTGCTGGAACTGAACTTTGGTCCTCATGCTTGATTGACAAGCACTTGGTCAACTGAGTCATTTTCTCAGCCATAGAATTGCATGTGCGTTGATGTCTCCATTTTCTCTGAAAAAAAAAATAAGTGAATATATCCATTCAGGAAAAGAATAGTTTCCTGTCGAAAGATAGTTGAATGAGACTTTCTTTAAATGTTTTATGATCAAATAATTTGACAGACTAAAAGAATTTCAAACATGTAAAAAGGAATCACAGTTAATGTGGTTGGAATTCTTTCCCAGACCAATGAAATATGTCACCACAATGCCCATGATTTACTGCCCTAGACTTCTTGTCTAGGTAGACTAGTCATCAGAGGAAGATGCTAAATGGCATACAATTTGCACAAATGATACTAATTGTGGTCTTCCTTAAGAATATGGAATTACAGTTTTCCAGATATAATCTTCCAAATCTAAATACTGATAGAACTGCTCTGCATGTCTAAAGGGGATGTTTTTAATCTATTCTCCGCTCAAGAGTATAAGAGGTTGGCTAAATCCTCAAATACTAATGGAGAGAGTGGACATCCTTATATTTTCCTGATTTTAGGGGAAATGCTTTAATTTCTCTCAACTTATGTTGGTAATGACTGTGAATTTGCTATAAATCGTCTTTGATATGTTGAAGTGTGTCCTTTGTATCCTTTGTCTTTCCAGGACTTTTACCAGGAAGGGATGTTGGATTTTATCTAAAGGGTTTTTTTGTATCTAATAAAATCAGCATGTGCATTTGTGTTTTAACCAATTTATGTGATTTATACATGTTGGACAATGCCTTTATCTCTGAGATGAAGCCAACATGATCATGCATGGTAAACTTTTTGGATGTGTTCTTCGATTAAGTTTTCAAGTACTTCATTGAGTGTGAGGTATACCTTACAAATATTTGCAAATCCTGGATCAATTGTAGTTAGTAGGTCTTAAATTGATTATGAAGGTGGAAAGATAATATCAATAAAGACATAATAAGAAGCCCCATTTTGGGCCATCCTGAGATTCCCATAAATTTATGATGCCAAATTCATTTTCCACTGAAAGGATTATAATTTACCATGAATTCTCTCATACTTTCAGGGTATGAAAATTCTCTTACTTCAGTTTATACAACTTACATTACTCCTTCCAAACCAGTGTGCTCTCTGATTCTGAAATACATTCATACCATCACTAATTTCCTCAACTTTATATGTTTTCCTCCCTCACCCACTTCTAATGACTTTCTTGATTCTACCCAATAATTATCTCCTAAATTAACATGTAGCAAAATTAATAAAAAAAAAACAGGGACAGATATTGAGGTTCAACTTGAAAGTCAGAAAAGCAAAACAGGAAGCCACTGGCTCTTACCTCTAGTTCAGTACGAAATGGCTATCCTGCCTCCAGTGATTCTCAGAATGAAACTGTGTGTGAGAGATGTCTCCTCTCATCTTATACTCCTTTCTAGGGCTTGGATTAAAGGTGTGCACAACTACTGCCTGGTTTCTGTGGCAAACTACTGTAGCTACTGGGATTAAAGGTGTTTGTCACGACTGCCTGGTCTGTAAGGCTGAGTACGGTAAATGTTTGAATTCTCTGATCTTCAGGCAAGCTTTATTTATTAAAATATAAATAAAAAATCACTATATAATATGTTTATCCTCAGTTATTTTAAAGCCATGTGTTCCTAAAGAGTGTATAAGTTTCTTTTACTTCCATGTTACCTACACAGAAAACGTAAGGTCCTGCTATTAGATTCTGCCAAATCTACCTATGAGTATTGATTCTCAGTAAAGAAGTAAATGTTCTTACTACAAACAGAGAAAGAATAGTTTACCCATATCAACTACCAAGTTTGGTCTCTATGTCAAGGGTCTCCAGAAAAAATAAAATAAATAGAATGCAGATACACACACACACACACACACACACACACACACACTTGAGAGACAGAAAAAGAGAATTGTAAAAGATTGACAAGTACAAAATTTGTAGACTAAAGAAGAAGGGCACCTTGAGCCCACATAATATTCATTCTGCTGACAGAATTACCTCTTTCTCTGAGGAATTTAGCATTGGTTCTATTAAGATGTTTCTTTGATTGCATAAATCCCACCAATATTGTGCAAAATTGCCAATACCAAAACTAACAATTTAAATATGAATTTCATTAAAAACATCTTTACAGAAATATCAAAAACTATGTTCGTGCAACTCTGTGTTATGACTCTGCCTATTTGACATATAACATGAACTATCACAGTATAGTTTCCCCAAATCACCCTCAAATTCAATAATACTGTATGATGCTTCATTGACTCATGGAAACCTGTTATGCTCATATTTGCATTTATTACAGGGCAATCGCCATGAAAAGAAAGCATTGTACGGGGCAGAATCTTTGAGTCATTTCAGCAGGTATAATCCTCTTGGTATTAATCTAAGCCTCTGATATTGACAACCCAGGAAATTAACCTGTGCTTTGAGGTTCAGACTTTTTGTTAGAACTTCATTATGTAGGTATAATTGGATGATTAAATTGACCATGTAATTGAATGGAATATCCAGCCTTCACTACTCCTTAGATTGTCATTGCTATCAATAAGCTGAAGGGTTTTTTTTTTCCCTCAGTTAAGATAGAAACCAGAAAAAAAGCAAAGTACAACTTTCCTATCTTCAGCAGTCCTTAACATCAGCTGATCTTACTTTGAGTTAGCAGTCCTGGGCCTTGAGTGACAATGACTTTAGGATGTTAATAAGACTCTTGTTTTCTAAGTAGCAAGATCTAGCTAGCCACTACCTACATCTTCCGGGAACTCTACTAAGCACAAAAGCTACTAGGCTTTTATAATTTTGCTGCTGTCTTCCAACCCTTGCTGGCTAATTGCCTTCTGTGGTATCAATTCCAACTCTTGGTTATGGTCAGTACCAGCAACATTTAGTACTGCCAGCTCTAGTTTTATATTCTCAGCCTGTTTACTCAAGACAAAAAAAAAATATTAACAAACAAAAGTGTGACCATGAAAAGGGCTTTATTAAGACTTTGATTACAAAATAAATGTGTGAGTGTAGAAACCAACCCAATGAGAGTGTGGGTGAAGGTACTACTGCTCATATGGAAAGCAATAGGAAGTGAAAAGAGGCTATTGCCTCACATGTACATCGTGTACCTGAGTGGGAAGATGTGCTCTTTGATAACCTCCTGAAATCCTTTACAACATCCGCAGATGCAGTGAGTTTTGATCATCGAGGGCAGACCTGTGGTATATATTGCTCTGAGGAAAGCAAAAGTCTTCAAATGTAAGCTGTGGAAACCTGAACCAGCAACCAACTTCATCCCCTCTGGAGTAACAATGATATATTTGAGCAGCCCCTGCAGATAAAAACGACTCCCCCTTTTGACCCTTCCATCTGGTCTCAGCATTTCATGATATAAGGATACTGCCATAGGTATTGTTACCAATTTATGCTCTCTGGCTATTTGTTTCCTGCGATGCAATCTAAACATAGTGACAAGAACAATCTTATCAATCAGCTATTATTGAAAGTCTTAAAGATTAACAGATATTTCTTATCACAAAAGCCCCAAACATTTGTGAATGAAGACATAATTTGTAGTACATATGTGCTCATCTTTATCCACACCCACAATGCTGATCAGTTCTGTTCCTTATACTCTGCAGCCACACGAACGTGTTCTTTCTCTGTGGCTTCCTATTGCTTTTATAACACAACCGCACGCCTAGCTTGGTTTTATTTCTCCAACCCCATTTGCAGTTGCATTTCTACTTGACTCTCCACAGAAGTCACTATCCTTTCCGAACACCTTTACCATAAGAACTGCACAAGTGTTAATTCCTAGACATGAATTACTCTTCCCTTTCCTCTTTGACTAATTGACTAGTAATTAATCACTCTCATTTCTTAGCACTTACTTGAGAAGTAGTTTTTAATCATATAATTAAAGTTTTCTTTCCCATGGGGTCCTTGCATGTTTCAGAGAGAAATCCTGCTGCCTTTACTTCTCATTATATCTCAGTCCTTAACATAGTATGTGACAAATAATAAATGTAAATTAGTAAATGATCCTCTTAAGAATGATGTTTTGTCCAGACTTATTCACTCTAGTCTCAGGGATTTGGTTTGATGAACAATTTAAAAAAAAACACATATTTGTGGACCATAGATGTGCAAAGCTTTTTTTCATAGAAACAATATATACTAAGGGTAACATTGCTAGTAGATGTACTTATAGCCCCTATGTAATACTTTGAATATTATAATGTAGATTCCATTATAAATAAGATGATGCCAGTCTTTCCCTATTTCAGCTACTAATAACTATAAACGAAAAAGTTTCATTGAAATACCTAGAAATGAAAATGTTATCATCCTTAACTCTGATTAGAGTTTGTTTTTTGTTCACAACCAAAGCACTCAGAAGGCTCGTGTCAGCACGCAAACTGCCAACAGGAATCCACACAGGATTTGGTTAATGAGTCGTACTGATCACTACATTCTCTCATTATTTGTTTGCATACACCCTGGTGTGTGATCTCAGAACACATGTGCAGAGATGGGGAATCCGGGGCCTGGTGGAGTGTTTGCTTCTTTCATTCCAACACAGATGTTTGGCGGCACTCAGGAGACAGGACATTGTGCTAATGCTGAGGCACGTTTATATCTGTGTTTATCTTCAAATAGATCTAACTGTTTTGAAGCCATGAATTTTTTACCCATAATTATAATGACAGAACTGGGTGGCATTGTGGATAGCTTGCTCTGTTTCTAAAAAGGTAGGCAATTTTGCTTCAGGGATTTAGCGGGTGAGCCTAATGCTTCAAGAAGCAACAGTATGCATCATAAAAGATTCCAAATCAATATTTTTACGGTAGAAGTTGATAGGTTTGCTGCTATTTTCAAAGGAAAATGAAAAATTCAAACATTGGAATAAAGTGTTACATTGACCCAAGACTGGAAGTTCTGAATCTACAGGTTAGGCAGGTACATGAAGACAACAGACAGAGAAAACTGTGCAGTGATCACATAAATAGATGGAAACATAGCTGGATTGTCCAGGCCATCAATGTCCCAGCAACATAAAGTTGTAAACTCTGTCTATCTTCCAAGTGTCTTATGTCTCGAATCCCTTACAGAGAGGAAAGCAACCAAATTAAAGTGATGGAGACAAAAATAATAAACTTCAGAAATCCAGTTGCCATGGAGATAAACCGACTCCAAGTAGGTACATGTTCAGAATTACTGAAATACATACTGGAAGAATCTGTGTCACATGATCTTTTTGTTGGTACCTACTTAAAGAATATATGTATGTATATATGTATGTAAGTATATGTGTGTGTATCAAAATAAAAAACACCAAAACTGTAAGTTCTGCAAAAAGAATACATTTATACTTTATGAAAATGCAAAATGTTGAAATGATTTATTCTTATATCTTATACACTATATGTTCAAATGTTTATTGACTCAATGTAAGAAAAGAAGTTTTAAAAATATAAAGAGGAAATATTCAAGCTTTTTCCAAAAAATATAGTCATCATTCTTATTATTCCTTTTCTTCTACTTTCTAAGTCTGACACTGGTTCAGAATTTAAAAAGAATAATAACTTCATTGGACAATATTTAAACAAAAAAGAAAAATGAGAACGCTTTTGTGGATTAGTACACCATCCAGCAAGAACCTCCATCATGACTCAAATGACCCTGTCTTCTTTTTTGTTTTGTCTTTACTTTTCTTAATATATAATTAGATACATATTGCTGAAACTGGAATTTCTGAGTGTCTTAAATTTTCTCATTTTCCAACTGTTTTTCTGTTAATATCCTAATTATAAAGCTTGGAACTTATCCTATATTTTCCTTCTCACATATGAACTACTCCAAAGGAGAATAAAGAATAATGGAATGCAGCTCACCATTTTTTTATTGTTCTGTTTATATTCAATTATACAAACTTATAGTTCCCTTCTTATTTTGTTTTTATAGAATGTAATTAGAGAAACAACACTTTTTGAACACACAAAAAAAGCTCTGTTCTCCAAGCCACCATGAAAACAAATACCAAAGCCAACAAAACCTCGTCCTTTCAATTCTCCAGACCTTACAATAAAATTTCCTTGCCATACTCAACATTTAAATGGGCTTTCCCAGTTAACTCATTTCCTAATATGTGCCTAGGTCCTCTGCATATTGATCTTTGCCATTTCATTTAGTTCACAAATACCATAGCCCAAGGAGGTAGCTTATATAAGATCTCCAAGAAGATTTAAACCTAAAAGGAGAATCAGAGAATAGAATTGTTGGGAAGAGGATAAGAAAGCACAATTATGTCAGTAAAGATACTTTCAACACAAAGGAAAGTTTTTGACAATGACATTTGTCAAAATTTTCCACTAAACTTTTAAAATATTTTCCTTTCCAATTCATAGAGTTGGCTGTGAATCATTTTGTAGATTTAGGAATAAAAAGAAATTTGTCTAATATATAAGAAACTTAGAGATCATTGAGATGTACATGGGACTAAAGATTCTCAGGAATTGTTTCCCAGAGGACCTGCTTACACGTGACCATGTGCCTTTCTAAATCACCAATAGTCAACTTTATTGAACCACTTGAGAGAGAAGTACATTCCTTTGTCACTTATCAGAATTTTATTAAGGTATCCTTTGATGCACTGTAATATTCTCCCTATTTACCTCACACAGCTGCATCCCTCAAACTTAAGGAAGTGTGTTTGTTCAGATTTCTCAGCTCTGTAGCAAAGGCAGGTAAAAATCAAGGGACGCTCACTCATCTGTTAAACTGTCAGTCTCTCATAACTTGAATATTGATTTCACGGGAGGCCGTGGCATTCCCTAGGTGAGCATGTCAAGCTGTTGACAGGGAGATCTTTGCTTAATTGAATTGAGGGGTGTCAGTGATGTATGTTTTGTCACCCACTGTGTACTCAGGAGAAGGTGATGATATTCCTTCATGTGCTGACCAAACTCTCTGTGCATGTCTTATTACCTCAGCATTTTTTTTTCTCATAAAGACTGGGAGCAATGCATTTAGCCATCCAAGAGATGATTATGCATTAAAAACTTGAAGCATGAAATATCAGATGGGGATAGTCATAAATGATTTGACACATGAGCAATAATTTTAATTTGGTCACTAAGCTTGCAGGGTAGCTTTACTCGTCTGTAATATGGGAGTAATGATCATCCTTCCTGCCATTAACTACTTCTCAGCAGTGTTGTAAAGATTAATTTATGTTTCAAAATGGCTTTTCAAATGAAAAGCGCAATGTAAATGTTGGTTTCTAAAGCAAAGCCCTTGCCGGTGAGTGCTGGCTTTGTCTCTGATTAACATTTAAAATGCTGTATAAGGAATTCAATTTTGTTTGGCCAGTATCAAAGAAATATTTTTAGCCATCTTAAAGGGAAAATGAAATACAGTTCTCAATGCTTTAACACAAATAAAACAAGAAAAGATTATCTCCATTAATTTAACAAATATATTATCTAAATCACCACTTTGTCGTTTATAGGTTCCCGGTGGGAAGAAAAAAACTCCACTGGCTTTCAACCTAACAAATTGTGTTGTATTGCATCAGTAAGTTACACAAATTAGCCTGAAACCACTTCAACTTAATGTATGTAAAAATATTCCAAGGTAACATTTTGTAGTCTGAGTTCTCGACTTTTCATTTTGTTCAGATATGAATTTAAATGATTGGTCACTAAGGTCTCAGGCTATTTCCTCACTGCCAAAATTATAGAGCACAGATCCACATAAATATGAATAAGAACAGTAGAAGTAGTTTTTCTATGTGTTTGAAAGTTACTAAGCATTAACACTGTCGTGCTTTTAAGTTACAAACCCGAAGTTGTGAGGCTGCAACATTCATGTTTTCTGTTTTCCAGTACCTTCTCCAGTGACACTGGATATGGGTTGTAGTAACTGCTGTCTTTGCTAGTTTTGAATATGCACAAATGTCTCTTCTAGCTTTTCTCATACCTCTCTGTCAGTTCACTCCTCTCCAATATTTTAAAATAGATTCTTCTCCAATGAGTGAGTTCAAAAGACTTTATAATGCATTTAAAGTGTACCTTCCACAACACACCAAGAAGTGATACACTTACATGAGTAAAATGTTGAACTCAACACCAAACTAAATGAACTTTAGCTCTTTTTTCACGTCTTGAATCAGTGTCTACTTGAATCAGTGTCTACTTGAATCAGTGTACTGGTGACTGATAACATTGACAGTCTGTCAAACCATCATCTTACCAAAACCATATCAAAATATGTTAGAAACTCTCCATTTATTTCTGGAACTAGAGTTTCATGTGTCTGAATCCTAAACCAAACACTGAAAGAGAAGAACAGATGATCAGTCCCTGAACCCAGCAGCTCATAGTCTACCAGCACAGAACTGATAATGAGATAACACAGTAAGAGCTTGTCTTGAAAAAGCAAGAACACCAGCATCTTTGTGTGCCATTTAGACTGTCACCTGAGAAGTCTTTCCCATAAAAAAAGAATTGCAGTGTTTAATTCTGAATATCAGAAAAAAACATGAATTGAAGGGATAGGTGAAAATATGGTTGAATGTAGAAGGCATTGCAAATACAGAAAAGAATCTGTGCCCTATTCCCCACATCTAATCAGTTCCAAAATAGTGAACCATAAAGTCAATTTCTTTAAGCAGCACAAGGTTCTCAACATTTTCAGTTCCCACTGACACCTACTTTCTGCCTTTGTATCCTCTTTACTGTATAAACCACAAACATGAACATATACTCGATGTTGTTCTAATTTCCCCCTCTCAAAAGTTTCCAAGGCTTCTTTTCTGCTTTACTTTCATCTGAAAATTTTATTTTCATCCTAAAATGTTATACTCCTTACAGAAGAATGTTTGGTAGTGATTCAATCTTCAGTCTTCTATGGGTTTATTTGCCTGTTTGTTTTTATTATCAGAGGCTCAAAGATTTCTCCTAAGAATATAAGACAAGAAAGAATGAGAAGAGATTTTAAATGTCTCTCCTTAGTTTTTTTTCTTTTTCAAATAGAAAAGGTATAATTTATGTGCTTGGAATCTTGAAAGTCTTAATTCTGATTTGATATATGCTTTCCAGTTTCAATTATTTTTAACAAATAAGAAGAAAAATATTCTTATGGTAACAAAATCTTTAACCTTGATTTTAATATAATCTTGCTTTGATAAACATGAGAACAAACTCTAAGCCTCATAATATCAGCCTAAATGTCAATCAACTGATCAATAGATAATGAAAATGTACTACAAATATACAATAAAATTATACATATACATAAATATTATTAAGCTATAAAATTAAATTTACAAATTACCTGACGGAATTAGAAAAATATATACTCAATCTCAGTCAGTACATTTTAACCCAGCTTTTACTTCTTTATTTAATACATTTAATTATAAGACTTAAAGAATCCACAAAAAGTAGAATGATGACTTGGGGCTTGCTGTAAGGAATAGAGAAATAGCAAAATAAAATTCAGATGAATGTAGAAAATGGAAATTATGGTAGTGGGAAAGTTCAAGTGGGAATGGTGGTGGGGAAACCTAAGAAATAAGGTGATCAGAACAGAGAAAAAGCCAAAACCATCTATAAAAAGGCCATATGGAAATTATAGTAGTCTAAATGAGAAATACCATTATTGGTTCAAGTATTTAAATACATGGTGGCTAGTGTGCAGAACAATGTGGGGGAGATGCGGAACCTTTATGGAAGCCTTGCTGGAAGAAGTAAGCTACTGGGGGCAGGCTTTGTGAACTTATAGCTTTGTGTATTTATAACATTCCATCCTATTTGGGAAATCAGGTTCCTATGTGCAAATCTCTCAGTTTCCTCCTCCTGCATGAATTCCCTATCATTACAAACTCTAGGCCTCTGGAAACGTAAGTAAAGATAAACTTGCCTTTAAGTTGCTTTTAGTCATGGTGTTTTATCACAGCAGTAGAGATTCAACTAATGCAGAAAATTACTGCTTTGTAAGTGTAAACCGCCTTGGCGGGTCACTAAGTCTAGGGATTGTAACCCGCCTGGCAGTTAGTAATTCCAGGGTCCCGGAGAGGCGCTATCTAAAAGACATGGATGGAAAGAAGAAGAAAGCCAGGCACATTTGTTGAAGCCTCCGTTTATTTGAGTATTGTTACAGCTTATATAGGATGAGGAATTTGGGGGGGGGGGGCACAGGAGCATGGTCTGTTGCCGCGTGGTCCACATCGGTCACGTAGGCCAGGAGGTTATGATAGGTCAGGTCACAATTCCTTGGCCAGGAAGTCACGAGTTGACACACCTAGTTCTCTAGATAGTTTGGAATGTGGGGCGGGTTCCGCTAACAGATAGCTCTCTATTAACAGCTAATTTGGGTGTGGGATAGGCTCTGCCAGTAAAACAATTCTAATTATTGTTAGGGGTGAGTGGGGTTCTCTGCTAACTCCTCATGGCAATAGTTCCTGTAATAATTTTGGGGGAAACGGCTCCTGTCATATAAGACCCCCTTTTAAAAATTACAAATTAAAAATCAGTCCGGAAATATCCTACACATATTGATAATACTGCTCATACAGTCCATATTTTATCAAACAAAATCATAGCAACAGATGTGAGATACTTTCTTATGAGTATGAGATTCCCCATATGTTTAGCAAAGTAATTTTAGGGGTTTATGAAGACCTTTCAGGGTGTCTTGGTCCATCAAATCACATTAGTCTGGAAAAAACCCACAGGGTCTCATCCTCTGTAGAAACAAAAGTAGAACTGCTTTTCTATAGCAACATATTCTTAGACAAGATACCTTTTTAATATATATTTTGGTTTAGCTCAGCAGCCTATACAATGAAATGTCTCTCTCTACTTAGCTCATTCACAGTCAAAAAAATTCAAAGAAAACACAATAATACACATAATCCAGACTTCCTGCGTATATTCCATCTTTACATGGCTTGCTTTTCTTTACTCCTTTAATCTATGACCATCTGTACTCTGTGTCTTTTTTCTTCTTCTTTTTATTATTTATTTAATTATTAAAGATTTCTGTCTCTTCCCCACCACCGCCTCCCATTTCCCTTCCCCACCCCAATCAAGTCCCCCTCCCTCCTCAGCCCAAAGAGCAATCAGGGTTCCCTGCCCTGTGGGAAGTCCAAGGAACCCCCACCTCCATCCAGGTCTAGTAAGTTGAGCATCCAAACTGCCTAGGCTCCTACAAAGCCAGTATGTGAGGCTTTCTTTTATTTTTTCTATGCTCTTTTTCTTCTCTCTCTCTCTCTAGCCTATGTAGATTTATCCACCACTGTGACCCATTAGCAGTTTTTTCCATCTAGATTTGTCTTTATTGCACGCATATCTGTAATCTTTTCTGACCAGGAGAACTTCTTAAAATGGTATGCAGTGTGGTTGCAGCAGCCCTGGATGATGGCTTGGCATCTCTCATACTTTCAATGTAGTGAACATAACTTACTGACCATTTTGGAACCACCGTGTAGGAACCATGCTCACCACTCAACTCTGAGCAGCACTGAGCAAAATATAAACCCTTTTTAACTGAGTAAAGCCTCAATCTGATATGCTGCACACTGCATGGTCTGGAAATGTCTCTGTACGTAGCAATAGGAATACACCATGCTCCCATTGCCTGCCCAGATGGGGAGCATTGAGCTGCAGGCATTGTCTTAGCTACTTTCCTCCCAACCACAAGGGGGCACATAAGCATCCAGACCTGAAGTGAGTGGCTTCCCACTCAGATTAACCCCAGTTGTTTGGGTGTCAATCTGTAGTTGGAGGCTGCTCATTTGTTTCCAGCCACCCATACCAGAAATAACCACCCAGAAACTGTATTAATAAAAACACTGCCTGACCAATCACCTAAGTGTATTGCTAGCTAGCTATTGTATCTTAAATTAACCAATTTCTGTTCATCTGTGTATCACCACATTGTTGTGGCCTACCAGTAAGATTTTGTTCAGCATACAGCATCTGTATCCAAAGGTGGCTACTTGGCTTCTCTTCCTGACTCCACCTACTCTCTCTTTCTCTATCTGCTTGAAATTTCCACCTGGCCCTATTCTGCACTGCAATAGGCCCTGGCTGATTTTTTATTAACCAATGGTATTCACAACATACAAAGGGAAATCCCCACATCAAACTAGAGAGCCTATCATCATTTCTCCTGATTAGGAAATTATTATTGAAAACACCACACTCCTACCTTGAAAGATACAGAGAAAGTAAATCTGAACTTAGCTGGAAGTTCTGCCTTGACAGCCAGTCTTCATAGTTCCAGAAGTGTCTATGCACCTTGCTGGGGGAGAAATGATACCAATGGGTCTTACATAGCTGTGAACTCCATTAACCACCATGTCAAACTTACAGGCATGATGTATCAACTGGTACAATAGTGGTATAACTATTACTGGATAAGCATCCACTCCTGAGTCAGGTCTGATATGATCTCTACAGGAAAGAACACATGCCTGGTCCTCTACACTCAATCAAAAATCCATGTTGAGGAGGTAATAGATTCTACCAGGAACCTTCCTACTGTAGTTGAGCTAAATTTATATGACAAAAATCTGAATATTCACATTTATATTCATAGATAAATGCTACTTATATCATTAATTGTTGGAGCTTTCCTTTGAAATGAACAGAAATGAATGCAGAAACTCCAGGCAGCTCAAGATGCTTATATTAAATAATATTGGAGTGTACTTCTCTAAACAGATCATTTATACCACCCCTTTAAATCTCAGAGAACATTGCAGAATAGGAATCAGATAGGAAGTTAGAAGCAGAAGTTAGAGAGAAAGGATGTGAATTATTATCTTTGGGGTAAAACACAGTTATTCCACACATCCAGTTCAGTACCTGTGGCTCCCTGAGCTGGATCTGTACAATATCAAATCTTTCAAAATAAACTATGAATAGGAAGAGACTTATGGGACACTATTCACTGCTGAACTGTTATCAACTGATAGATTCTGAGAGACAGACATGTACCATCTTTAATACAGCACTGAGGAGGTAGAAACTGAGGGGATCTGAAGTTCAAAATGCACCTAATTACAGCATAAATTATGTTGAGTCTGGTTTTAATTTAGATAGCAATTTAATATACCACATTTATTTAATTTAATCTGCCAGTTATCTGCTAAAAACAGGCTTCTTGTATGATGACTTCTCAACTTTCTCTTAAATATAAGATTTTAGACTTTACACTTCTTTAATTTAGAAAGCAGACAACATCTTGATGATTTAATAAAACACCTAAAGTGTTTATATAATAATTTCCTACTTTCATTTCTTATTGTTCTTAAATAAATAAGAATTATTTTACATATGCAGGTATCTATAGAGACATACTATTTTCCAGAATGTTTATGCTACCGTCTAACTTCATTTTCTGGAAGTAGAGGAGAATAGCAAAGACCACTTATATTATAAGCAATAGAATTTATTATGTTCGTAGTTTCAGAGACTGGGGATTCTAAGAAAAAGAGGCCACATATGGTGAAGGACTTCATGTTTCACTACAGCATTGTGGAAATACAAGTGTGCACACAAAAGAGAGATGGCAGCAGCAAGCCACATGAGAAAGTCTATTGTGATCAAGGTACTGCCACAATAGCTAAACCATTCTCAATTATAGTTCACACCTGATCCTCCCTAAGATCCACTCCTTCATATCTTCAAAGGGCAATACGAAACGCTCTCAGACATTCCTTGTTAAAATGAATGGCTCTCTAACCACAGCAAAAAAGCATGAATACAAAGAGGAAACGAGTCAGTGAGAAGGGATAAAAAAGAAGGAAGAAAAATAAAAGTTGGAGGTAAACCTGAACACAATGCCCTATATAAATGAATACAATTGTTAAAAAGTAAATTTAATTAATTAAAATCATTCCTTGCCTTTGCTAGTCTACTTTCATTGCTTATTAGTTGAAAGGGGGAAAAAGTTAAAAGTTTCCGATCATGCTCTAATGGAGAATCATCTACTAATTTGAAATATGCATGAGAAAGGAGTGTATTTTGTGTCGAGCCATTTTATTGAGAGTTTGCTTTAGTTTGCAGCTATTTAAACAGTTAGTATTTTTATTATCTCCCCCTTACTCTTATTGATCATGTTAGATCAGGGGTTCTCAATCTTTGGATCACTGTGGTCTTTAGACCCTTTAATAAGGGTATACTAAAAACATCAGAAAACACAGATATTTATATTATGATTCATAACAAAAGTAAAATTACATTTATGAAATGTGAACATGAAATAATTTTATGGTTGATGGGGTCAGCACAACATGAGGAACAGTATTAAAGGGTCACAGCATTGGGAAGGTTGAGAACCACTGAATCTATTTATCTCCTTCATTATTTCTTGCTGGAACTGAATCTATGGGAAGAGCTCAAGAAAGTGGGCGGTAGGAGGACATCATTAACTCGGTCTCTCTTACATATTTGTAATCAGATGCCAAATGAGTTCTCATTCTCAAGACCAGACAAAGATATTACCAAATTTCTGTGTTCAGTATGCTCTTCCTCATTGAGGTCACTGACTAATGTTTGCTCTTTTTCCAGCTTCAATATCTCTCATTTCACTGGCACACATAATGAAACCTCATTTCCATAAAAAAAACTCTCTGTATCTAACCCCACTATGCCTTTGATGTCACCTCCAACATCATTCTTCATGTGCAGTGTACCTGGTTTCTCTAATGACATTCTAATCACTACTGCAGCATACTTCACCATGTCACATGAGGGATTTACCCTGGCTGGCTTTTCTCCATTAGATGTCTGTCCCATTATACAACATGACTTGATACTTGATTTCTTACAAATATTTAGGAAAGGCTTCTCAAAGAAGCATTTCCTAAAATGTGGTGCCTTTACACAATGGAGTACTAGACATCAGAGAAAAATAATAACGTCTGTAAATTTGCAGGAAAATGGACGGTGCTAGAAAACATGATACTGAGTGAGGTAACCCAGACCTAGAAAGACAATTATTGTATTTACTCACTCATAATTGGTTTTTAAATATAAAGCAAAGAAAACCAGCCTACAAATCACAATCCCAGAGAACCTAGACAACAATGAGGACCCTAGGAGATATATACATGGATCTAATCTGCATGGGAAGTAGTAAAAGGCAAGATCTCCTGAGTAAATTGGGAGCATTGGCACCATGGGAGAGGGTTGAAGGGGAGGGGAGAGGCAGGGAGGGGAGCAGAAAAAAATGTATAGCTCAATAAAATCTTTAAAAGGAGAAGCATTTCCTTGTCATACTAGAAAAGAACCATGCAGAAATTATTGCATCATTATTGTTAAACTTTATCACATTGGGGGTGGAGAGAGGGCTCAGAAGTTAAGAGTACTGGCTACACTTCCAAAGGTCCTGAGTTCAGTTCCCAGCAACCACATTTGTAATGAGATATGGTGCCCTCTTCTGGCCTGCAGGGACATATGCAGGCAGACCACTCTATACTTAATAAATAAATAAATCTTAAAAAAAACTTTTTCACAATGTATTAGTATATGTGTGTGAGAGTTTATGTGTGTGCTTGCATACGTTGAATGCCTATGATTGTATGTGTATGTGCTTGTATACGTGTATGCCTATGACTGTATGTGTATGTGCTTGCACATACATCTTCAAACATGTCCGAAGATGATTAGCAGGAGTCTGTTTGTTTTTTTTTTTTTTCTATCCTATGAGCAGCAGAGATTACATTCAGTTATCCAGCTTGGTTGCCAGCTGCTTTACACACTGACCCATCTCACCAGCCCATCTTTGTCAATTTGATAACACTATTACATCCAATGTTTATTTTCTTCAAACACTTCAGAGTACCAATAAAGCAAAACCACAGTGTATTATCTACATTCTTATGTTTCAATCTGTGAGAAAATGTCTTGAAATAAAAATAAAATAAATAAATACCTATTGAATGAATTGTCTTCCCAAACATATTATGAACATGTTAGAAATAGTATTATTAAACATAAGTAAGGAGTAATGACTTTATCATAGGAGATGTGTCAAAACTAATTTCAACTACTGTCTTTTTCTCACTATGTTTAAATCTTTCTCCCCTTGGGTAGAAGAAAAATCTGACATTGTTCCCTTGATGGTTCTGATATAAATACCTCTCCCAAATTTATGAAACTCCAGAACTCCCACTAGCTCCGAATGCTGTAATTATATTCTTGGAGTTTCATATTCTGTGAAGTTCTACTTTTGACATCAATTACTAGACAAGATGAGTAATAACACTGAAGTTAGTGTGAAAGTTCAGAGCAAATACTTAATGTATTATGAGTCATTGGGGAGGATGTAGGTAAATGATGGATAGACTCCAAAGCCTGACAAACTACTCACAACACATTACTGAATACAACGGAGTCAGTATAACTCTAAGATCTATGAAGCACTTTTGGAAAGCAAAAAGTAAAGCTTGAGCAAACAGGCCTGTATAGACAGTTATCACACTAACCACAATTCCATATATGAAATATAGATTCATAGTAAGTATATATTCACTGCCATTTCTCAAGTAATTTTCAACATAAAGTCCCTTTTTGCTATTAGTCATAGTTAGTCTTATTCTTTTGGCTATTCCACATCTGCTTCAACAACATGGACTCTAAAATCTTGAGTATTTGCATAAAGGCAAAATGTACTAAAACATTTGGAGTTAATTGAGGAGAATAGCTGAGGCAAGCTAACGGGAGTGTTTATCTCACAGTTCTGAAGGCTAAAAAGGAAGGTGCCCACATCACTTCAATCCATGGTTGATGAGGTCATGGCTGTGTGAGATCATGCAGAAGGAAGAAGTCGCATCTCAGAGTAGGATGGAGAAGAATTCAGGAATCTTGCTCACTTTTAGAACATTTTTCTTTTGAGAGATCTCAGGGTCCACAGAAGCTACTTTAGTTTTTTTTCTGATGGTAGAACTCTCAATGATTCGGGAATGCCAGAACTCATCTCTTGAAGCATCATTACTATTCCCATCACGGCATTAGCAAATGAACCTCCAATATGTTAATTTCTGGTGAACAAAAAATTTGACTAATTAAGGTACAAATTATATGGAGAAAAGTTTTAATTGATTTAGAAATTAACTTTATTACACTTATTCAATTTAATTTGCAAATAGCTGCTAAAAGTAAGTTTTCCTGTATGATCATGTTTCAACTTTCTCTCAAATGCAAAATTCTAAATCTAGTAGTTTTTTAAGCTAGTAAGCAAACAACATTTTAATTATTTAATTTGAGAACTCTAATGTGTCTACATAATCATTTTCTCTTCCATGTCCCCATTGATATTAAATAACTAGGGGTTATTTCACACATGCATCTACCTATACAGACATACTGTGCCCCAGAATCTTTATACTACTGTCAGGGTTCACTTTCTGGAATTATAGAGGAGTAGCACAGACTGTATTAAAACAAAACAATGTTATTGAGTCCATCATTTAGAGACTAGGAACTCCAAAGAAAAGAATTCACATATGATGAAAGACTGCATGTTTCATTACGACATTGTTGAAGTAGCACAAGTGTGCACAGACAAGTGAGATACCAGTAGCAAGAGAGCACATCAGAGTTTATTCTTTTATCATAATACTTCCACAATGGGCTGGAGTGATGGCTCAGTCGTTAAGGGCATTGCCTGCTCTCCCAAAGGTCCTGAGTTCAATTCCCGGCAACTACGTGGTGGCTCACAACCATCTATAATGAGGTCTGGTGCCCTCTTCTGGCCTGCAGACATACATGCAGGCAGAACACTATATACATAATAAATAATGAATAAATAAATAAATAAATATTTTTTTAAAAATACTTCCACAATGACTAAACTATTCCCAATGATAGTTCATACCTGATTTTTCCTAAGAGTCTCTCTATCAATATTTTATTGGGGAAATTGAATTTAATCTGATCTTTGAAAGGAACATCAAACTACAACAATCACAGTAAGTTGCTATGTCAAATAAATTTATCAAAGCAAGAAGAAAAGGAACAAACAAAGGAAAATGAGGTGTTTTTTTTTATCAGACCTGAGATAGAAAGGCCAAATCAATAGGAAGACAGATTCTGCAAGTCTAGTAGAGGTAGTTAACTTAAAGATAAGTGATATGGTTGTTTTTATAGTGAATCTGTAGGAATTCCTGATCATAAGAGAATAATAGAACTGATCAAAGAAGATGGAAAGTAAGGGTTTATGCTATGATTTAGTAGCCATTTATGGGATCCCTACTGCATAAGTCAAGCATAGTGGTTCACACCTTTAATACAGCACTCAGGAGGTAAAAGCAGGAAAGTCTGCAGTTCAAACTTATCCTCGACTACATACTCAATTTGAGGTCAGCCTGAACTAGAGGCCCTATCTGCTCAAACAGCAAATGAATAAAGGAAGGAAATAAGTAAGAAAGAAAGGAAGGAAGGAAGGAAAGAAGGAAGGACAGAAAAAAAGGAAAGAAGGGAAAACGACCCAAATAAACAATAACATATAAGGTAGTGATCCATACTTGTCCTTCTGGAGACCATTACCATGTGATCCTTCCCTGTTGTCCTTTGTTTTAGGAGCTGTAACAGATTTCTCATATGCTCAATTTAGGAAGATTTCAGGTAAGGGTAAGATTCTCTTTGTGTAAAATCTTCTAAGCCTCATCCACTTTTCATGTTTTTGTGAGAATGCATCTTACTTCCTTCAGTATCAAATATAATTAGTGATCTGCTAATTACAAAGTCTAAATAAATAATCCCTTTACATCAGTATGTGTTGTTGAAATAAATATTATTAAAATGCAAAAAATAAAAGTTAAATAAGTAAACATCACTTATACCATGTTTTCACTTAAACCTATTGTTTTTGATTACAGACCTTTCTCTTGCTCCCCAACTGTTTTCAATTTCACTCTAAAAAATTTACAAAGCAAACTCAATAATGTGCTTTCCTCCCTTAGCCTTTGCTTAAGCCTTTCATGTGACCATCCTCAGTACTCTTACTCTAATGTGGCTCTGAAGACAGAGGATTCGCAGTCAGATGCATCTGCAAATGGTTGGCTTCGATTTCACCCTGGATGGAATAATTTATGCCCTCCTAGATTATAGAGTAAAAGCAAGTAGGGCTCTTGTAATGGTTATTTTTAGATCCAAAATATCTGCAGTCCAGAACTGTTATGACCAGCTCTTTCTAAGATGGAAGGGATAGTAGGTAGACCCTTTAATAAAAGGCAGGTTCTCCTACTAGCAGCTATAATTTCAGCTAAAAGCTACTTGTCAATGACTGAAGCATTAAGATGACTGATGTTCAATCCTTTGCCCTGCCTGTCATCTTCACACCTTGCTGATAATAACAGCATCTTGGGATATGAATATGTAAGGAACAGCAGTGTGTCAATAACTATTAAGTGCCAAAGGAATATAAACCAGGGTAGTGTGGGTTGAAATCCTGGGCTTGCAATTACATCAGCAAGGACAACTTCTTCAATCCCAAGTGAATTTTTATGAGCTCGTCTCCCATGGTCTATGAAATCCTTCACCATATTGCAGCACCACTGTTGCCCACAGTTGCAAGTGGTGGACAGGGCCAATAGAAAGAAGTTGAAGCAAGTGAAAAACTGAGAAAGTGAAGACTTTTTTTAAAGGAATGATAACAAAACAAATTTGATCCATCTCTAATATGCACGATTATCAGAAACTGTTTAAAGCCAAAAGGTGTAAGTGATGTGAGTTTTTTCCAGCTAACTCAGATGGAAAGAAAAAAAACAGCAATGAATACACATTTGAAAAATCCAAGTAATAATTGTTCTGATTTTCATTCTTAGACAAAGTTAGCTTTTAAATTTTTCTTGCTCTAATAGTTTTGACATTTCAAGAATAAAAGTTTTACAAACTAAGATACTTCCTGTTTCATTTAAGGCACCCTGTGTGTTTAGTGCATGTCATAACACCATTAAGTACCCTCAGAAGATGTGTAATTTCATGCTCTTACTGAAGGCTCTTAATGCCCTGAGTGCCTCAGAAGCACCAGGTAGAGCCTGGGGATCTCACAAAGATGGCACTAGTCTTTACAGTGGGTCTTAAATGTTAATATTGTGTCATTAAGGAAATGACTTTCAATTAGTACACCATCTATCCTTTTATTTTGTTTCTGTGAGTCCCATTCACTCAAAAATTTCCATCTGTAAAATCTGTCCTTTTAGGTAGAAATGCTTTTAGGGATTAATACCTGAAAATAGCATTTTATCATATTGCTTTTATTATATGACATAACCAAGTATGTTGCTAGGCGACTAGCTATGGCTTTTAGAAAATTGCAGTTTATTATAGATTACTTTAGAGACACTTTTTCAAAACAAATAGAATAGAGTTATTTAAAAGCATCTTCTCAAATCCTATATTAGAATTCTTATAATCTACAGCTCCAGAAGAAAGAATGTGATGCACCTGTCATACAGTCAGATTTCAGAAATTTTTCCTTCGCAGAAAGAGGCATATAGACATATGGACTAAGAGACATATACCTGGAATACCCGCCTACGGGCATCTGGAGTACTAGTGAAAATAGTCATTATAAATTATCCGTTATATCCAACTTTGATTAAAATAACTTCTTTGATAAAGAATACTAGTCATTGAGAGATGTAATTCCTAATGAAAAGATCAGAGTAATAAGTTATTTCCAAGAAAGAAAAAAAAAACAGAAAAACAATTTGCTTAAAAAAATCCAACAGTAAGAAACAGGTGAACATTTACTTCATTAACAATTACTGAATTAATTCTTTCTTCAGCGTTGGAAAAGAAATCAATGTAGTTTGGGTTTCAGTGAAGCAGAATGTGAATTTGTTACTTTTATTTCCCGTTATAGTTCATTTGTTTGTTTGTGGCATTTTGTACTTTTCACTAAAAACATTCGTTTATTTCTCTAATAATTTGATGCTTTTAGACTATGTTTACTGGAGTGGAAACCTTCACAGAGTTAAAGACAATTCAAATTCTTTTCAATATAATGTAATGAAAGCATTAAAGTGTATGAAAAGTTTCTCCCATGTACTTAAGTGATTTTTATCTTTTTGGAAGATTATTTTTATATTATTTTTAATTATATATGTGTGTAGATATGAACACGTTAGTGCTAAAGTCCCTGGAGGAAACACTGGTATCATTATGTCCCTTGAGAGCTGGAGTTAGATGTGGTGGTGACCATTCTATGTGGATAGTGAACTTAATGTGTTCTTCATCTAAGAAGCCAATGCCAATGCTTTACTGTTTTAAACAGTTACATCAAGTAATTAATGCTAAATTACATGTTGAAATTCTTCATTGAAAATAATGAACCTTTTATTACAGTCTTATTGTTACTTTTGTTGCAGTCACTCTTTATAAAAAATAAAATATCTATCTTCACATCTTCTCTTAAATGAGTCTGTTTGTGAACTTTGATTTTTATTAGGAGTTATTATTTTATATAACTTTTTCTGTTTTTAGTGCTCATCAAAATTTATTCATTCCCCTCATTAACTTCCTTTACTGAAAATTTTGTTTTAATAATGCTTCCACAAGCTGGGTATATATTTAAATAAGTTTTAAGTAGGATTGCTTAGATTGTTAATTTTCATGTTCTTGGAACCTTTCTCCTCTTCATGGACAGAGATTTTAGCCTTCTGAGTACAGAATTTTTAGGCTGTTTTTTTTTTCTATTCCTTTAAAAGCTACCGATGTTGCTCTATTGATTTCTGACCTGCAATTATCAGGAGGGAAAACACTAACACAAAACTAATTGCATCCTTTGAAGGTAACTTGTCTTTTCTCCTCTTTCTTGGAGTGTCTATCTTTACTGAGTTTTAACTGGAACTCTATGACCTCTTGATCGAGTGCTTCAAATTCTTTCACTGGATAGAAAATTGTTCTTAGTGTCTATCTGATAATAATTTGCTCACCACCAGTTCTGTTATTTTTATTCAAATTCCCAGAATCAGTGTATTAGTTTATTTGAACTATTGATCAATAGACTCAAATATTTTTAATCATTTTTGCCTTTAATTTTTTCCTTTTATTCAGATGCTGCTGGCCTTAGTTTAAATCATCTTATGCCTCTGAAAATTATAACCTGTTTTGTGATCTTGAGTTCATCCTTAACTCTTGTATGATTACTATGAGTCCCACCTTTTCTCACTCCCATTCCTATTATGTCCTTGCAATTTTCTGCCCCCCATTCATGTCTTTTGTTTTATTTTGCTTTGTTTCTCTGACACACTAGATTAACCAGGGTCCTCTATATGACCATTTATTGAGAACTATCCATTGGAGCATGGACGGTTTACCCGAACAATCAAGGCCAAAGCCTGTCCTTCCCCTCTATCAGCAAACCAAACTTCAGCAGAGAACAGTAATGCTACGTGGGCCACTCCCTAACCATGATTGACTATTGACAATGCTAATATTGTACAAATTGTTTGCAAGCAGATGCTGAAGCGATGAGATCATGATTGTATTCTTGTCTCATTTAGAAGAGAGGATTTTGCAGTTTTTCTCTTTCAGTTTGTCATCTCCATCTTAGTTTTTTTTTTTTGCTTTCATAATATTCCCTGAACCTTAGAGGTGGTGCTATGAATGTCCTTTCCATAACTAGACACTTGACCAATCAACAATTATTATCAGCACTTGGAGAAGCCATAATTTTTTCATTCCATATTATTCTTTGCAAAGATACACTTCTAGGATAAAGACTAAAATTAATATTTGTATATGGGTATGCGTAAATATTTAGAAGGCAGTTTGGGACTGTCAATTTAGCTAAACAACACTAGTTAGTCTCCTCATATTGCCTGAGATGTTAGTCATGAGTTGTTTTTTTTTTAAGAGATTTAGGATTACAGGTATGACTTCTATCTCATGGAATGCACCTCAAAACCAATCAAAAACACTTTGTGAATCTACTCTTGAAACAGTCATGGCACTATTGCAATAGTGGGCATATCTGACCTGGGTGGTTATATGGTAGTTCATAGAGCTCTCAGCTAGATAATAACATTGATTTCTTTTCTCTCCCAGAAGTCTGCACTGTACCTTTTGGCAAATTGAATGGGAGACCAGAAAGGAAGAAGATTCAGATCCAACCCTGATGTGGGAGTCCCCTCTATGTTCTGTGATTATCATTAATGAATAAAGAAACTGTCTTGGCCTATTGATAGGGCAGAACTTAGGTAGGCAGGGAAGATAGAACTGAATGCTTGGAGAAAGGAAGCAGAGTCAGAGAGACACCTTGGATCCACGACTGGAGGTAGATGTGCTGAAAATTTGCTGGTAGGCCACAGCCTTATGGTGATTTACAGATTAATAGAATTGGGTTAAATTAAGATATAAGAGTTATCCAATAAGAAGCTAGAGCTAATTGATCAGGCAGAGATTTAGTTAATAAAGTTTCTGTGTCGTTATGTTGGGGCTAAGCTAGTAGGGTGACCTGGAGGAACAAGTGGGCCTTCCTCCGACATATCCTTTGTTTATAATGTTGGTTACAAATTGTTATGGATAATGGTCAGGAGAAAAGCTAAACAAAGCATATTAGATTCAGAGTTTTTTTAAGGGGGGGGGGAATGTACTGTGGGACAATGGTTTGTACCCTGTCAATTGTATTTTAATAAAATGCTGATTGGCCAGTAGGCAGGCAGGAAGTACAGGCAGGACAACCAGACAGGAAGTAGAGGCCAGTCAATGAGAACAGAATAATTCTGGAAAGAAGGAAGTCCTAGTTTGCAGTGGTGACCCAGAAACAGAAGAAGCAAGATGTGACTGCCTCACTGTATAAGGTACCAAGCCATGTAGCTAACATAGATAAGAATAATGAGCTATTATAAGTTATAAGAGTTAAAAAGAAGTCTGAGCTATTATGCCAATCAGTTTATAACTAATGTCTCTGTGTGAATTCTTTGGGAATTAACAACTACAGGAACTGGCAAGGACTAAACCTCAGACAACACAGCCCTAGCTTGATTTCTTTGTACTTTGCTACCAAGGTGTGTGATAGATTCAACAATAGACTATTAGTACCAAATAAATACTTTGTCATGAAAATTACATTCAAATGATTATTGTCACTGTAGTTATTACTTTCAAATCTCCTGTGGTGAAATAAGGAAGTTATTTAGTTCCTACCTCCAATTTTTGGTGAGTTAATTAAGGTCCAGTTAAATAACAGGAACTGGCAGGATCCAACAAGACAACACAGAAGCTACTCAACTCAACCATTCTTGAAATTTACCAATTCATTGCTTTTTTCTCATTTCTATCAGTTATACATGGGTGTCATTACAAACATCCTGCTACAACAATATCTGTATAGATTTATATCCTGGGGCAAAAATCCTTAAGACTTGGGAGATAAAAAGAAAAAAGAACTTGACAAAATTCAGTAAGCAAAAAACTAAAAAAATCTCTGGTTCCTGAAATTTGTAACATTCACAAGCTCCTTTCCAACATTATGTAAGCAGTAACAAGTGCTTGGATGAAGTTACTGGCTTGTTCTGTATTCAAAGGATGTGGTTTTCATGAGTCATCACCCCACTCTGAGATAGGCTTTCCAATGATGAAAGCTATGCTCCAGTAAATATTCTTATTAGAATACTTATGTTTTTTGTTAGTAATAATAACAACAATAAAAACAAATCCAGAAGTCAGTGGCTTATCAAATTTGATTTGGGTGGGGTCATTAATTTGGTCTGTCATAGGACTCCTAGCTGTGGTAAAAAGATACTTGCTCATATTTCCTTAGAAAAAGTTACACATCACCACATCTGTGAAGGGACTGAGAAATTTGAATTTGTAGCCAATTCAAACAAAGAATATGTGATTTGGCAGTCTGCTGTTATGTATGGTGTTTGAAGTAGAGGAGGCAATCTTGCTGCACTGAACAATAAATCAGGGAGGACTGTGCTAATGCTGGACATTGAATTTAATTGTAAAACACCAAGCTTACAGCTTAAAAACCTGGAAACATCTTTGGTATTGAAATCCCACACCATTGCTCTCAGAAATTTCATAAGCAGAGAAACATTTTTCCTCTTCTGTTATAAAACCTTAGCACAGGAGCTTAAACAAAATGTTTTCTGACCTTAAATAGCTTGTCTCTAAATTTTAGTGGTTGTGTTTTTATTGTTAATAAAATAAAATAGTTTATTTGGTTCCTCCATTTCTTTTAGTAAATCTACTGCTTATCTGTTCCTTTTGAATTAATTTGTCTCTAGTTTTAAGGTTTAGTTGTCTTAAGATGATATTATAAATATGAATTCTATTCAAGTTTAGTTTCCTTTGGCTTCTTTATTTGGTTGGTTAATTGGATTTTTAAGTCAAGGTTTGTCTTATCACCCAGGCAAATATAGAACTCTGCATCTTCTTGCCTCTCCCCAGGTAGTGTAGAGATTGCTGAAATGAGTGTCTCCCTACCATGCCCAGCATCACAGCCTGATGAAGGTCAATTTCTGTACCATTGGTTTTGAATCATGAATTCACAGTTCTGCTGCCTTTCACATTCTCTGATTGTTGCCCATACCAAATACAATAGTAAACAATTCTGGAAACAAACGCTCTATCCTCAGCATTAAGAAAGCATGAATATTAACCTTTGTATGCCTATACTCAATGGCATGCAAGCTTTCCAATAAATGGAATATAATATTTAGTAATAATCTCCTGGAAACATCTTTGAGGTTTCCTAGGAAAGAAAGGAAAATGTTAATAAAAATTTGGAATAAACATTAGATCATTACAGATTTTTTTCTGCTCAATTATCCAGAACTTTATTAAAAGTGCCATTAAAAATCCACAGTTCCATAATTTCCAGGTCTTCTAAGCAATGACTTTTAGGCTTTGCCAGAAGGAACCTAAATAGCAGTCTATTATGCTAACTTCATTCTTTGAATTTCTAATTAAATCTCAGTATCATATAAGTACAATTATCTTCTAAATATTTATTATTATTAAATTCTATTTTTAATCAGAAAGTTAAATTTAGAAGAGGTGAGTATACCTAAATGTAAGTGTCAAGTGGCATCGATAGAGATGGATTGGTGCATAATTTACTGCTTATTATAGGGTTAATAAAATTAAATATATGCCAATATGCCAGAAACAATGCTTAAAGTGGTCAGAATTCTTCAAACACATATAATCACCACCAATGGCTTTGCAAAGTAAAACCAGGCACAAAATCCGAGCAGAGATAGAGAGAGAGAGAAAGAGATAGAGAGAAAGAGAGAGAGAAAGAGAGAGAGAGAGAGAGAGAGAGAGAGAGAGAGAGAGAACGCAGGGTCAGAGGAATACCATGTACCCTCTGAAGGAATAACATGCTGCACCAGTAAGCAATAGTGCCATGTAATAATTAGGGCGGCGGGGCCTCTTCCCCAGCACCCCAGCCGCCCGCTCGGCTAGCTTATGCCCGAAATAACAACACACAAACTGTATTCATTTAAACACTGCCTGGCCCATTCTCTTCTATGCTAATTCTCACATATTAATTTAGCCCATTTCTAATCATCTGTGTGTAGCACCCCAAGGTGCGCTTACCGGGGAGATTCTAGCCTAGTCCATCCTGGGTCAGAGCTTCATCCTGGGAGCGGGGCATGGCGTCTCTCTCTGAGGCGTCTGCTCCCGAGAGAGCTGTGGAGTCTCTGACCTCACTTCCTCTTCCTCCCAGCATTTTGTTCTGTTTACTCCTCCCACCTATCCTCTAACCAATAAAATGGGCCAGGGCAGTTCCTTTATTAGCCAATGACCTTCCTCCATCATTTCCCCTTTTTCGGTTTAAACAAAAAAAAGGCTTTAACTTTAACATAGCAAAATTACATATAACAAAACAGTTATCAAGTAAAAGTTTCAATAATCTTTATCATAACTAAGGAAAACTATAACTATAACTAACTATTCTTAACTCCATCAAAGACTCCAGAAAGATATATTACCTAAGTAAAGAACTAAGAAACTTCAAACTCTAGAAATGACAAAGACATCTCGCTGCCTGGACAGTCACCCAAAGTTCTTTTGTACCGTTGGGGCATCCATCTTCAGCCTTCAGGCCCATGGTATCCAGCAGACATTTCCATAAAGCAGGAAAATTCAAAGTCAGTTCAGTCACTATCTGTTGTGTCCTGCAGAATGTCTCGCAGACTCTTTCAAAATGAATCAGGAACCCCGAAAGATCATCTCACCTTAGGCAAGTTCAGTAGTCCTCTCTCTGCGGGTTCTCTGTGTCCAGTTTATGCAATAGTCCAAGCAAGAGCAGTTTCTTGCCCAAATGGCTATCAAAACTCCATAACGAGCCTCTTCGATGCCCATCTTCCTCTTGAAGTAGATTGGTGCTGCCAGGAGCAGAGTGTCTCATTGTCATGAAAAGTCCTCAGTTATTAAAACATTAAATGTCCTATTCTGTAATCTTTGAAAGACATGAAGAATGCCTATCTAAAATATATCTACGCACATCTAGAAAATATTAACTAACATGACTACAAACTTGACTATTATTTATGATTATCTATTAACAACTTATATTTCCTAATTATACATTACATATTTAAATGAACTACACAATCACAATACCTTAATCAAAATCAGAAACACTTATAAATATAACAAAATTGACCTTAAATCTCTATCAATAAAAGCTATACTAATGTAAATTATTCATATCTATATCATATCCCCCTTTAAATGTAAAAGAACATTTATAATCATTTTTTGGGAATAGGGGCGCAGTTATTTCTCTCCAAACTGCTTCCTGCTGAATGGGGGCGTCGTTAATTTGGTCTTTCATGGTATAACCTGTGTGCTAGTTTCATCTCAGTTGGCAGTTCAGCGAAGCAATTTTTTGAAGGCGTTCACACCAACCCTTCAGGAGGGCGTGGTCCATCATACCAAATCGGAATAGAAGAAATGAACAGCGTCTCATCCTCTGTGAAAACAAAATAAGAAACTCCTTTCCAAAGTATCATGTCCTTAGATCCAAATTTCAAATTCAAGGCATTTTCAAAATATCTATGTTGGATTAGTTCAGCAGCATTTATAAATAAATATCTTTTAGCATCTGTTGCTCCTTCCTCAGCGTTTAAATAATTTAAAGAGAGCATAATAGCATACAGTATCAAGATTCTCTGTGTATTTTCCATCTTTGTGCAGCTTTGTTTTAACCTCTATTTTGTTTATTTTTACTTTTAACTCTTTGCTTTTTGAGACAGGTTCTCTGTATCTTTGACCTGAAGTAACTCTGTAGACCAGGCTGTCTTTGAACTCTCAGAGATCCGCCTGTCTCTGCCTCCCAGGCATTCAGGATTAAAGGTGTTTGCTACTACACCTTGAACTCACAGAGATCTGTTAGTCTCTGCCTTCTAGGCACTGGGATTAAAGGCGTGTGCTATCACACACAACAACTCTCTTCCTTTTTTTTTTTTTTGTTACTATAAGAACTTTAAATTTTAGTCTGCATATATTATTAACACACTTCAAACCATTCAGAAATTTTCTCTGTCTTTGAATCTCTCTTTACTGTGTATCTTTCTTTTTCTGACCACCATACGAGTCTTTAATTTACCAAGCAATATCAGTAGGATTAAAGGCGTGGCTTTGCCAGCTAGATCCAGTCCATTCCTTAGCTTTCCAGCCTCATGGCTGAGGTACTGGCTGTAGCCAGCAAGCGAGCTTCAGCAGCCTGTGCTAACAAACCGCACAAACCGCCTGCGTAAAAGAGTCAGAGTTTGTCCTGGCAGGACAGCCCAGAAAGCCGGCATTTTTAAATGGCGCAGCTTTTTTCCTGCTACGGCTGAAAACCGAAAAGCATGCGTTCAGCTTTTCGTCAACACCTTTTAAGTGTTTCGTGGCAGGACCTCTTAATGAGCTGCAGGCTTTGCAGCTAAAGCTGAGTCAGGAAGCCTCTCTTAGATGAGGTGCTTGCTTGCCTCTAGCAGGCAGAGTAGAACCGAGAAATTGCTGCTACCAAGAAACCAGGCACAATGCTTTCATTTTGTTCTAGAATTATTTCCCAAGTTGTCTCAGGCTTTATGTGGAAGCAGTTGTCCACGTGGGCGCCATATGTAATAATTAGGGCGGCGGGGCCTCTTCCCCAGCACCCCAGCCGCCCGCTCGGCTAGCTTATGCCCGAAATAACAACACACAAACTGTATTCATTTAAACACTGCCTGGCCCATTCTCTTCTATGCTAATTCTCACATATTAATTTAGCCCATTTCTAATCATCTGTGTGTAGCACCCCAAGGTGCGCTTACCGGGGAGATTCTAGCCTAGTCCATCCTGGGTCAGAGCTTCATCCTGGGAGCGGGGCATGGCGTCTCTCTCTGAGGCGTCTGCTCCCGAGAGAGCTGTGGAGTCTCTGACCTCACTTCCTCTTCCTCCCAGCATTTTGTTCTGTTTACTCCTCCCACCTATCCTCTAACCAATAAAATGGGCCAGGGCAGTTCCTTTATTAGCCAATGACCTTCCTCCATCAGTGCCATGGTGATACATAGATTAATAGAAAGTGATTGGTTTAAGATGTAAGAGCTAGCTAAAAAGATGCCTAAATCATTGGCCAATCAGTGTTGTAATTAAAAACATGTTTGTATGTATAGTCTTAGGGAAAGATTCATTGTTGAGAAATTGGCTCACACTATCCCCGAGACTGACTAATATATACAGTGAGACTGCAGGTTGGAGACCAAAAAAATGGGGTGCCAAAATTGGTGCTGAGAAATGAGTTTCTTTCAATGATAAGCCTGATTTCTGAATTCTTAGACCTTTGCAACTGTTTTGTGTTGAAGCATGGAAAGGTCTATACTTTGGGGCTAGAAAAACCCTGGCCTACTACAATCAGAGCATAGCCAGCCCTCTTGGGGACCCTAGAAAACAAGAACACTGAGAGAAAAGTGGACACTGGAGACCTGGCTCATGAAATTTCAGGGGATATTTGACTGTTTCCATGATAGTTTTGGCAAAGAATATGACTTCATTCTGCTCATGTCTTGAAAACCCAAGTGAAAAATCATATGCTTGGCAAAGAATATTTTGAGACTGGAGAGCATCAAGGTTAGTGTTAAGACAGCAACTGCAATTGTTTCAGAGATCAAACTGATGATACAACTGGGCCAATGGAAAGGTGTCCTGTGGCAACACTCTACCCAAGGGAGGCTTCATTTTGTAAAGATTTAGATTCATCTAAAGAAGGAAAGTCTAATTTGGTGAGGTTCCTTTATCCATGAAAGAAACAAAGTAGGAAACTGTATCCATTTATGAGGACATAAAAGCGACACAGCTACGGTCTAAGGAGATGGGCAACATCTTGAGATAGGAATGGAAATTGGCAATGTCATCTATGGGGCACTGGATTTAGTGACATGAAAAATGTAGAATGGAAATGGTCATGAAGTCTTGTTTCATGTTTGAAGAAAACAACTGAGACCAGACACTGTATATCAAGGCTACAGTCCCCGCAAGGAGGCCTTGCAACAGACAAGTTGATTTCTGAAGGACATGAGAGAAGAATTAAGAAAGTACCTATGCCGCTAGTTTACTGCCCATGCATTTATATTACAATTAAAGCCATGTGGCTGAGCTGACCAATTACAAAATGAGCTTTAATACAAATAATAAGAGCAATGCAAAAAAAATAGATAGATATAAATAAATAAAGAGAGCAATGCTTTTGGTTTGACTTGATTGTTCAGAGGTTTTATATATGATGTCCTTATGCCAAAATCCTAAACTAGGCAAGGAGCTATAGGGAATTGTTCTCTGCTGGGATAGGGAAGGTGATATTTTTAAGGGTACATATAGCCCCTTGTAATTAATCATGTTCCAGGAAAAGGCTATATGCATCAAAGAATGTGGGCAACACAAATTAGGTTTAATGGGATAAACAATGAAGGAAGAAAAGAAAAGAATGAGAAAGGGACACATAGTTGGGTGGATAGAGAAACAGGGAAAGATCTGGATAGATTTTGGAGAGTGGTAAATATGATCAAAGCATATTAAATGAAATGCTTAAAAACTATTAAAAATAAAAATGGAGATAAAAAACAGAGATTTTTAAAAAATTGGATTCATGTTCAAGCTGAACACAAAATGAAGAAGATAACCAATCAGGAGTTTCTAGGCCTTCTGAGAGTCAATTTCTCATCTGTAAAAGCAGGAATAACAAGTCCGTATGCTTCCAATGGTTGTTATAAAGATTAAAAAATACTGTATTTAACTGAGCACTTGTCAAGTACATACCTCCTGGAAAGTTCAGTATATGGTAGCTTGTTCCATGATCATAATAAACACTAGTAGTTAAGAATTCCTTGCCATGGTGATCTACAAAATAGAAATAATTGCAAATAAAAATACTTTAATGGTGTGAGAAGTTCTTTTCTGTCTATGTGTTGCTTCTATTGGATAATGAATTAAGAAGCTTTTTGGCCTGTGATAGGGTAGAATAGAGCAAGGAGGGAAAACTAAACTGAATACTGGGAGAAAGAAGGCAGAGTCAGGGAGAAGCCATGTAGCCCTGCCAGGATGGATCTTTACCCAGTAAGCCACAGCCACGTGGCAATACAAAGATTAATGGATATGGGTTAGTTTAGGATGTAAGAGCTAGCCAATGAGAAACTAGAGCTAACAGGCCAAGCAGTGATTCAATTAATAAAGTTTCTGTGTGGTTATTTTAGTTCTGGCAAGCTGAGAATGAAATGAACAAGCTGCTCCTACAACACTTCAAGGACATATCCACTAATTAGAATACTAAGTAAGTACTGAAACTATAACCCAGTTTATGGTTTTATATTGTAAAGGCATTATATTATATCAAGTCTAAAACATGATGAACACAAATGCAGACTGAGGATTTTTACCAGGTTTCAGTGCCTCATGGGAAATTTTACCTAAGCCTGCCCAATTTCCAAGCTCATCCATCTACTGAATTTAGAGAAAACTTTTTATCAGTTTATCTTCCTGAGCTTAACTAGTAAATGGTTGAAGAGTACCTAAGTCCCAAAACATGAAAGCTTATGGGACAGGATTCTAAATCTCCATGAAATCAAGATAAAGCTATGCTTAGTTTTGTTTCATATCCTTAAGACTTTAGTTTTTAACCTATTTTAAATTGTCAATTCAGAAGAATATGCACATGTGTTTGTAATGATGAAGAACAATTTTGTTAGGATAATAAATTACTGAAAGTTAAATCCAAGCTAACAAAACAAAGACAGATATTTCAGCACGCAAAATTGAGTTTGAATATACAATTAAAAGAGAAAATGATTAATATGTCATATGTGATATTTTAAACCTACACAAAAAGTTTCATGATACAGAGAGCAAATATAGTGAATACACACCTCTTATCTCCAGAAAACACGTTAGTTAGCCTGAAAAACAAGATATAAGTTATGTATAAACCACTGCAATGAAAAAGTACAGTTGTTACATGAAAATGTAACCAAACTGTAAATAAATAATAATTGACCCATGAGGTTCTTATTTATCTCAGGGATTTGTTTGTGAAGCTTTTGAATACTTTTGTGATAAATAGAATTTAACTACATGAGAAAACAAACAAAAGAAATTAGAAAGTTGAATATGTTTCGATATCTTGTCCAGTTTGAACATATAAACTGTGTAGACACAGAGAGAAAGAAGGAGAGGGAGAAAGGGGAAGGAGAGAAATCGGGAGTGGAAGAAGAAATGCACAGAATAGAACTAGTTAATAGCAAGCCTTACAGGCTCCTCTACCCATACACTCACAAAAAATGAAGTAGAAGTTTAAAAAAAATGGTTTTGTTTTATTTTAACCTGATATATCAAAACAAAAAGTGTCAAACAATTTGATGTGTTGCCTCCAGAGAAGAAGCCTAAGACAAGTGACAACATAAAACACAGTTCTTACTTCAAAGAGAATATGAGATAGTGTATTCTGGAGTTAAATATGAGTGGCTATAACTCAGAAGCACAGATTTAGGTTATCCTAAATTCTATGTTGCAACATGATAACAGTTTAATGAAGGTTTTGTAGCAAAAGAACAAAAAATCATAAATCAAACTTTTTTTGTAATACATTGGTGGAAACAGCAGGTAGGCAGGCTATGGGGAAGCAGGAAAGCCCACGCAAAAGGTCTGGGACACTCTCTCACAGCATGCCTGGCTTTCTGCTTTAGGGAAGCCAGAGGTATGGTCTTACATTTCAAAGAGATCTTCTTGATAGTCACAGAGATGTTAGGTTTCACAAAGAAGTGTTAAATAAATGGCTAGTTAGCAGCTAAGACAACCAAAGATAATTTCTCTGTGAATTTGCCACAATTCCAGGGCTCCACAATCATAATCCTAATGGGGTAATCATCCTTGCAAAATGTTCAGTTTCCTTAGAGGTAGATATGATTTTTTTTTTTTCGGGAGATTTCAGTTAACATTTATGACACTGGTAGTTGTCCTTACAACACTGGAATTTCAGCTGTGTACTCTCTCGGTCCCCTCTCTCTTTCTCCCTCCCTTGATTATCTCTTTCTCTTCCTCTCTTGCTCTCCCCCTCTTTTTCCTCAAGGCCAAGTCCAGTCTGTTGGCCAATGTCAGTGTAGTACTTTCTCTAGCTGGTCTGCACCCTTCTACCTACCTCTGACTGTGTTCTCCCCAATATCTATAATAAAGATCTTCTACTCAACTATACGTTGGAGCTGTCATGTTATCAGTTTATATAGGCCAACTTCTAGATGTGCATTGTGAAGACAAACTAGAGTAAATGATAGAGAAATTCTCTTCATCATCAAACAATCATCTGGTATCTGCTTTTTGTTTGCTTGTTGCTTTATTTCCTTAAATCAGATAGAATCAGTAATCAATATGCTTTACTGACATTTTCATCATGTCCACAAATATTAATTTCCTGCACACCATTAACATCATTCTGCCTTTGAAATGGACAGAGACTCCAGTGACAAAAAAAGGAACTCTCTAAAGAAAGTATGGAAAGATACAGAGCTGTGTGACAGTCTAGAAACTATAAGGAAATATACAAATATAAGACGCTTGTTACCCCCTTGAAAGTAATGAAAGACATTTCTCATCCCTGTTTCCACAAAAAGCTCTGAGATGAAAGTTGTGTTCTTGTGTCTACCCCACCACAGAAAACACAAGTCTTTCCCCTTGTTTCTCTTTCCTCTACAAATCCAAAGCACCTGTACTTTGAAGAGAAATTGAAGGACTTTCAACTATCTTTCTCATAGTGATTTGGTGAGAATATAACATTTCTCCAATCTTTACCACTAAGTTTATGAATTGTGCTAATTTAGTATGGCAACACCGAAAAACATTTACTACCATAAGTAGATAGAATTCTCAGAGCACTTATCGAATGCCAGCTTGTCACGGTTTCCTTATGTTTGTGCATCTTTCCCGTGCAAACCAGGTATCAATCGGATTTCAAACAGAGGCAGTTATCTATAACTCCCTTACAGGAAATGTTTCATAAAGCCAACAAATTTGAGTTTACTTTTTTCATAGTGTACTGATATAGTGGCTCAAATAACATCAACAATGAAACTTAAAATGGATTTTGATAAGTTTTCTTGGCAGGTGGCTCGCATACAAAAGAAACTCTGATGTAAATTAACTTTAGAAAGAAAATTTTGATTTTAAAATAATATTTATAATTTTCCTAACTTTAAAAAATTAAATGTTTCTAAGTCTTAAAATTTAATTTTCTAAGACAAAAATTTAAATCACATTAAAAAAGAAAGAACTAGCAATTGTCTTGGGGTGTATGTGCAAAAAAGTTTCAGAAGTCCTAAACATACTTAAAAGTAAACAAATTAAAATTTTTCTTTTTGAATAATGTAAGGATCTTGCTTCAATTATATATAATACTATTATCTTATTAAGTGTGCATCACAAAGAGATCTGCTAAATGACGGGTGACTCAATTATTCACTGACAGTTCATAATCCTATGATCTAAAGCCAGTCTAACATTAACATTTTCTTCAATAAATATTTGCTGTTAACTGTGACTCCATGCATGTTTGTTGAGGAAATACATTGAGAAGAAGGAAGGCTATATACATATATTCACAATCTTTCCTATGAAAAGCATGAGGAAGTAAGGTCAAGTTAGTCCACAATGAACCCAGGATTACATGAACAAGTAGAAGTCAGAAGCCAAAGCTTTGATATTGCACTTTCTTCTAGTAAGTCATGACCTCTAGATCTGGTTGGTGAAATATGTGATGAAGATACCTAGACCAGAGGCAAAGTGTGCTCATCATCACAGGATCCCCATCCCGACAGTGCAACAGCATGTGAAATGCACAGGACTCTGCTGATAGGCGCAGGAGAAGGATCCTGACTTCTGGGAAGGGATAAATGGAGTTAGGAAGCAATGAAACTGCAAGAAATACCATAGTTTTAGCTGTTGATCTTAGAAGATAATCACTATGACCTGATTCTCACTGACTAAAGTTACTTTAAAGCCCCCTGAAGAGTAAAGTGGTGGTAGGGAAGCAAGGAAAAGAAATATATTCATAGCTCCGATAGGACCTTGGGGATATGACTACTGTTGAGGCACATCTACTTTTATCTTTAAATGGGTGTCATTTGAAAACTGACATTCCGATTTCCTTGATAAAGGTGAATTGCATTTCATTCTGACAGCTGTAACATTAATATTTCAAGAAGTGCTTTTCAACTATTGATCATGTTTCATTGGAAGAGAAGTTAAGCTTTCTGCATATATGCCCACATTTTGTGGGACATTATTCTCTGTGTTTTACATGTTCGTTTGTTCCAATCAATTTGTGTTGAAATCTTTGAACAGCTAACAGAGTTTGTCCTTTTAAAACAACTCTACTTTTTATGTTGTCATACTAAGAATACTAAAACTTTTTAATAAAAGATGATCACTTCGCTTTTTAGTTTTCAATTTCACTGAAAAGATATAGATTCTTTAAACCAAAGTGTCAAATGATGGGTTCTGTTGTTACTTTGGCAAAGGATGGGATTGTGTGTTTCAGTGGTGGAAGCAATGGCAATAATCCAAAATCAAGAAATCTTTTATTTCTTTGGATCAAACCATTGCATGATAGATTCGTTTGTTACCTTGGCAAAAGATGGGATTGCAGATTTCAATGGTGATGGCAAAGGCAATAATCCAAAATGAAGAATTTTATTTTTCAAAGAAAGTGAATCTGGGAAGAACTGAAAGTGTGAATGTTATCAAAACACATTTAAGAATACTAAAGCTCTCAACTAATATAAAAAGAACAGAAGAAATACTGTTTTTTTCTTGATATTGTTATTGTTCACTTTATAGATTTGATTTCACTATGTATTAATGGAAAGAAAAAACTATTTCTGGTTTGGTCCAATCACAGAGAAATCAGAAAGGTTTCTTGTACAGTGGTTCCCTCCTCTCACTCAGATCATCTGTAGAGGAAATTTCCAGGCATAGGTTACTATATAGGGTGTTAATAAGTATAAATTTAAAAGCGAGCACAGTGTTTCTTTGAAGAGAAATACAAACCCTATGAAGAAATCTACAGAGGTCACCTCTTGGCAAAATGAAGGGTTAGAAATGTACTACTTGCTGAATCACAGAGACTCATGATCTTGCTCAAGTAAGAGATCTCAGTACTGGAGCTATGATTAATCAAAATAAAACCATGGCTTTTCTTTTTTAATTAATTAATTAATTTTTTTAAAAAAATCTTTTCTCATTTTACATGCCAATCCCAGTTTCCACTCCATCCCCTCCTTTTGCTCTCCTCACATTCCCTCTACCCATCTTCTCGAGAGGGTAAGGCTTCCCATGGGGAGTCAACCAGGTCAAGCACATTGCTGTGATGCAGAACTAAGGCCCTCCCCACTCTATATAGGCTGAACAAGGTTTCCCTCCAAAGAGAATAAACTCCAAAAAGCCATTTCAAGAAATAGGGATCAATACTGGTCCCACTGCCAGTGGCCCCACAGTCTGCAGCTGTCATACAGCTGTCACCTATATTGAGAGGGCATAGTTTGTTACTGTACTGATGTCCCTGTTGTCAGTCCAGAGTCAGTGAACTCCCATGAGCTCAGGCATGCTGTTTCAGTTGTTGTCCCCATCATGGTCTTAACTGCTTTGCTCATATTATCAATTCTCCCTTTCTTTGACTGGACTTTGGGAGCTCACCCCAGTGCTTTACTGTTGATCTCTGCATCTGCTTCCATCAGTTGCTGGATGAAGGTTCTATGATGACAAGCAATGTAGTCATCGTACAGGGAAAAGGTAGTTCAGGAAAGCAGGAAGGCTAATTGGAGATCTTCACTTCTCTCCTTGTTCCTCCAAATCCAATCCTCTGGTCTCATCTCTAGCTTTGAGGAAATGAATACGCATTTGTGTCAGCTGCAAATCCATAGGAGCATACTTTATCTGAAATCCTTAGTGGCCACACGTATCAGGACTCCTGAATTTTTTACCAGACAAAACATAATCACCATACATTCCTAAGAACAAGAGAGGGCAACAGAAACCAATTAACTAAACACTCTCCCCTGCCCCCCCCCCAAAAGAACAGATTTTAGCACTGAGAATTACAATAATCCCAAGCCTACATGTCTAGATTCAGAACTAGAAACATAATCATTTACAAGCCAGGTTGTGATGTTGCACAACTTTAATTCCAGCACTCAGGAGAAAGAGGAAGGCATATTTCTGTGAGTTCAAGGCCAGCTTGGTCTACAACAGATAGTTTCAGGACAGGCTTCAAAGCTATAGAGAAACCCTGTCTTAGAAACCAAATAAATAAATAAAAACATAATCATTTACAACCAGAACAATGTGCCTCCACTAGAATCAAGCAACCTGACCACAGCAGACCCTGAGTATTCCACCATAGCTGAAGCAAAAGAAAAAGTCCTGAAAATAGTCTTTATGAATATGACAAAGATCCTTAAAGGAATCTATGAAAATGTAAATGAACAGTGGAAGGAAATAAATAAAGCAGTCCAAGACCTGAAAGTAGAAATATAATCAATGAAGAAAACCCAAACCCAAACTGAGAGAAAACTGGAACTGAAAAATTTAGAAACTTAATCTGGAAACTCAGAGATAGGCCTTAACAAAAGAATGCAAGAGATGCAAGGAAGAATCTCATACTGTGAAGATAAGAATACTGTGGTCAAAGAAAATGCTAAATCTTAAAAATATCCTGGCACAAATTTCTCAAGAAATCTAAGACTCTTTGGAAAGGCCCAATCTAATAATATTAGAAATAAAGGAAAAAGAAAAAGCTCAAGTCAAAGGCACAGAAAATTTTTCAACAAAATTGTAATAGAAAATCTCTATCAAAGTACAAAAAGCATGCAAACACCAAATGGATAGGATTGAAAAAAAAATTTCCCTCGGCACATAATAGTCAAAATACAAAAAATACAGAATAAACAAAAAATATTAAAAGCTCCATGGAATAAATGACCAAGTAATGTATAAAAGCGCATCTATTAGACTAATATCTGACTATTTATTGGAGACAGTAAAAGCCAGAGTAACCAGGACATGTGCTCTGCAACTATGAATGGAACAGAGATTCCAGCACAGGATACTATAACAAAAACAACTTGTATTCACGGTACTTGGAGAAAATGAGCTACCCTGTGACAAAACTAAATTTGAACAATGTCTATCTACAAATCCAGTCCTACAGAAATCAGTAGAAGAAAAAATCCAACCTAAAGAGATTAAACCAAAAATCACAGGGAATTAATAGCACCAGGTGGACAAATCAGGAGAGGATGGTCACAATACAATAGAAACAAGCACAAAATAAAACACAACACCAAGAATCAATAGAGCAGAAAGGTTTTACTTTGTGAAAATTAATAAGTTTGATAAAGCATTATCCAAATTAACTAAAAGGCAGGGAATATCAATATTAATGCCATTAGGGATAAAACAGGGGACATAACAATAGACACTGAGGAAATACAGAGAATTACTAGGACATATTTTAAAGTCCTGTACTCTACCAAATTGGAAAATCTAAAAGAAATAGATAATTTTCCTAATACATACCACTATCCAAAATTAAGTCAAGATTAGATAAGCAACCTGTCATAGAGGCTAGCTTTGTCAAAGTAAAAACAAAGTCCATATGGAGGTTCTTTGATGCCCATAATCCTTTTCTGAAGTAAATTGGCACTGTTAGGATCATACATATCCCACTGTCATGAAAGCCTCATGTTATTAAAACATGTTAAATACCATATTCTGCAGCTATCTGAAGTGTTTGAAGACCATCTACTTATCTAAAGTTTATCTCTGCTTGATCTTGAAAAACATGTATGACAGTAAGTTTGATGGTTACAGATGACTAACTACTAGCCTGCACTTCTTTATTATTCTAAATAGTTTTCTTGGACAAGAAAATTACATTATATTTTTAAATGATTGATTACATAGGTACAATACCTTAAGCAAGAGTAGAAACATATATAGTATGTTCTAACAAAAATAACTTTAAATTTGTATCAATACACAAAAATCCATACAAATGTAAATTATTTGAGATTAATAGATGTTATTTTGTCTAAAAGTAGATTCAATAGCCTACCCTATTATTCTACCATGTCTAAATGCTAAATGGAGTTGACCTACCTCAAGCTATACCACTCCTGGGCATATACACAAAGGTTAATTCATCCTAACACAGAGGCACTTGCTCAATCATGTTCATTGCTGCTCTATTCTTAATAGGCTAAATTTGTCAACAACCTAGATGCCCCTCACGAAGGAGTGTTACTAAGTTGCTAAAACAAATAAAACCATGAAATTCACAGTTAAATAGATGGAACTAAAAAGGAATCATCCTGAATGAGGTAACCCAGTAAGACATAAGTGCCTTGTATTAACTTTTATGTGGATATTAGCTAGTCTATGATAATCATGCTACAATATGTACAACCACAGAGGTTAGGTACAGAGGAAGAGACCAGGTTGAAGACATATATCTCCGTGGAAAGGGAAATAGCATAGATAGTTATAGATGGGGGATGGATGTTGGGGGGAGACTCAAATGGGAGGATCTAGTTGAGAGTGAGGTAAAAGGAGCACAAGGAAGGAAATACAAAAAGAGGCAGCTAAAATTAAGGGCTGTCTTGTGGGAAACTAATACAGTAAAAACTTCTTTAAATATGTTCTTATATAAAATATTCATATAAAATCATCAAATAATGGAAGGACAAAGTCTTTGGTCACCAAATGAAGCTTCCAGTATCAGGACTAGGTTACATCTAATTGAGTTGTTGGTCAAAAGGGTAACACGGGAAACATCAAACAGCCCAGGTTGTTGTCAAGACTATTGAGAGTTGTTCTCCACAACTGACAGCAAGGCCCATTGCTGAAGACAATTAGTGAACATGGGGACGTTGAACTGAGCCTACATAGAATCATTGCCACTATGCTCTCGCATTTTTGGAACAAAAAGGTACTCTTCACACTATTACAAGGGAAATATAAACACCAACCAAGCCACAAAAATCATTGACCTAGGTTTCTTGTGTGCAATTGTGATAGGATGATAAAATGCTTGTAGGAGTAAACCCCCACACCTGATCACCTAGCTCTCATCTCCACCTGTTCCCAGTCTGGTAATCTATTCTACTTTCCCCTCCCAGAGAAATCATGCATTCCCCCTACAACTCTCCTCTTTATCTAACTTTTCTGGGTCTACAGATTGTAGCTTGGTTATCATTTACTTAATGACTAATATCTACATATAAATGAATACATACCATATTTATTATGATGTCAATTTTCTTAACTGCTAAGTAATACTCCATTGTGCTAATATATTACAGTTTCTTTATCCATTTCTCTATTGAGAAACATCTAAGGTTTTTCCAGTTACTAGTTGTTATGAATAAAGACACAATGAACATGTTTAAGCAAGGGTCTTTGTTGTAGAAAGGCCTATCCTTTGGCAATGTGCCCAAGAGTGACATAGCTTCATATTTAGGTAGATGAATTCCCAACCTTCTGAAGAACTTCCAAAGCCAAATTAATTTTCATAGTGGCTGTACAAGTTTGCTATTCCACCAGCAATGGAGGAGTGCTCCTCTTACTTCACATCATTGATAGGATGAGCTGTCACTTGCATTATTGATCTTATTGTATTATACTGTACTGTATTGTATTGTATTGTATTGTATTATTATCAGTTATAGCCTGTTTGCTTTATAATGAGAAGCAAAACGGGTGTAGATGTCAAGAGAAGGGAGGTGGGACAATACTGGGAGGAGTAGAGAAGAAAAAAAAATACATAAACAGGATGTATTATGTAAGAAAAACTACTTTAAAAAAGAAAGTAACATCATACAAATTTTAGGAAATTCACAATATTAAGTCTTTCTACAAAAATATAAGCAAATGCCTTCGTAATATAAATATAGATACAGACAAAATGATGGGTGTATGCAATCTCTTTTACAAAGGAAAACTACAAATGGTACAAGTGCTGAGTGATGTAGTGTTTTCTGCTGGATATCCCTCTGTTCCTATCTACAGCACAGATTTTCCTTTTAGATTTAATTATGAGAAATTTCATGTGCTTAGTTTCTAAGTAGGAAAAATATGTCACATGTATTTCAGTGTCAGTTTACATTGCCTAAAATGTTCAGTGAGCAGAAAGAGAAATTGCCCCCAATTAAATTCAAGTAATTAATCAGATCCATAAAAAATACGGGAAATTTTTTTTTTATTTTTTCCTATTGTATTACTTATAAACCCATCCTGACCCATCTTTATTATGAGTAGTCCATGGCCATAAAGTTTTCATGCCAATGAAATGTCCTTGTAATTCAAAGGGTTGATGTTAGATTGGAATCACACACAGGAAAAACTCCTTCACTGGGATTAGAATCAGAACAGAAAGATTTTATCTTAGGCCCATAATACTTTTTGTTTCAGACTATAAGCATTAGATGTTATTTATTTAATAATTCATATCCTGCTTCATTCCCAAATGCTATTTGAGGCAGTAAACTCTATAGCTCATCTTTGAAAAATTCTGAAATGAAAAGTTCCATTTTGAGGAGCAAAGAAATGAGAGAGAGCAAAGAACTTTTCACAAGGTCAGAACAAGATAAAAGCTAATCTCAGAAATATTCAGAGAATTTCAGGCTTCTTGGGCCTCATTTCAAATTCGGGATTTTTCATTGGAATGACTAAACCTAATTCCCTGTTTCGTTCAATCTCCTTGAAAACATATTCTCTGTTAGAATTTGAGCTCTGGTTTCTTATAAAGCTCTAGTGTTTCATATTTTAAAATGTCTGAAGTCTTAATTATATTATATATATATTATATATATATATATCATATACTATGATTTTTAAGTATCATATTTTACATTTTGAAAACTGAACAGTAATTTGGAATTTTATTAAATTAATAGTATAACTAAATTACTAGCTATAAACAAGATATATTACAGCATTAGCAAGCACACAAAAGAAACTTCAAGCACTGTTTTTCATTCATGTATAAATGCATACCTACATTTATTTTTAACTTCTCCCTTTCTTTTCATTCCTTTTCTTCTATAATACATTTGTCTTAGTAAATACATACTGTAAAGGTATTGAATATTACTGAACAAAATTTTGTGTTCTTGTTGGACACATAACAGTGATCGTGGGAGTTGTATCTGACTCCTTTGCCTGCTTTTAAGACTCTTTTCCTCCTCTAGAGTTGACTTGTCCATTCTTAATGATGGGAATGTACCTAGTCTTATCATAATTTGATATGCCATATTTGGTTGCTACACTAGAAGGCCTGCCTTATCCTGAAGAGAAATGAAAGAGGAGTGGATCTGGGTGAGAGGGGAGGTGGGAAGAGAAGGAACGCCTACAGAGACAATCTCTACAAAGGCTACATTCCCTTGTCTAAGAGTGATCTCAATTAGAGTTCAAAAGAATTCTAAAGAACTATTAGACAGTAAGACAAAACCTGTCTTAAACCCCAGTTTTGATTTCCCTTCTTACCAGCACTTCTTCCATCTCAATGCCTATATAAGGTACTTTATAAGCACTTCACATCCTCACTGATCAATAATATTAATCAGACCTCGGAAGGGGGAATTCATCAGCTAGTTATTTTTGTGTGACTTTTAAACTTTACTAATTTTTAAACACAGAGCAATAAGAGGATTTATTTTGTCTAATCTAATCCTGAAAAACACAAAATCATCTGTGCAACTAGGGTTGATGTATATAAAGATATTTTTCTGTGAGTTCCAGTACTTAAATCTGTCTGAGTAGCCAACTTTATTTGATACTGACTTGTCCTGAAATCTTGTCTATAGTGTACATCAAGGTCCTGGCTGCACCTGAGGGATCTCTGAGAATACTTCAGGCTGTGAAACCAACAATGTCAAGTGACCCTCTAACTGCTTCTGGCAGACACACTCAAATATATTTTATATTGATTCATTTTTGGACTAGCACAGTTCTCATAACTCCTTAATAACTTCTTTTTAAGACAGCTATAATCCCTTGCAGTCAGGTGTCAAATTAACTTAGTTTACTCTGGACTGTATATTACAGCCTGTATAGTTCTGCATCTCTAAATATTAGCATTATCTTGAAGAATGAGTTCATTTCAATTATCAGTAATTTGAAAATGTCTACCATTCATTCTGAAAAAATGAGGAGAGGACAAGCTTTATACAATAATTGTTGAGAAATTCATCTCTTCTACTTACTGTCAAAATAGAGCTAATATAGTACTTCTGTATGCTAGAAGCTACAGAAAGTAAGAGTTAAACTCAGGGAAGTAAGGGGTATAAGAATTGAAAAGAGTACAAAAAAGTAGAACCAGTAAATGTAGCAGTGCAAACCTCCTTAAAAAATAAATACAGCATTATAGAATTCTAGTGGTCATCTGATTTCACTTCTTCACACAGCTATCTGACACTTAAATTTATATGTTTGGAAGTGTCATGATTCCCAAGTTTTGTAAAATCAAACAAAAACACATGCATGTTAAGGCAAAATTATTCTTGGAAAGATATGGTGCTTCTGCCACCTGTTCAGCTGTGTTTGTCCTTTGAGAGCCCCATCGTAGTCATCAGAGAAGCTTGAAGGTCAGCAGGTCAGCATCTTTTTTTTTTTTTCTCCAGGACACAGTTTCTCTGTTTAACAGTTCTCATCGTCCTGAAACTCACTCTTGTAAACTAGACTGGCCTCAAACTCACAAAAATCCAACTGCCTCTGCCTCCCGAGTGCTGGGATTAAAGCCATGCATCACCACTGATTGGTTTATAAAGCTCAAGGGTCAGCATCTTTTAAGGCAGTGAAATCTCACTTTCTGTCTTAGCCCCTATTCTGTCACTGTGAACACAGCACTGTGTACTCCTTTGGTGGTAGAGTTTGATTTTAGATTACAGTTTAGGTACAAAGTTAAGGACTTATCTCTGGTAATAGAAAGCCCTCTTACTGGCAGTTTTCTTAGATGACACAGTTGATCAGGTACAAAAAGGACAAAAGGATGTGTGTTTATGTGTGTGCATGTGTGTGAGTTTGTGTGTTCTGGAAATTATATTCCTAAAGTTTCCAATATTCAATCATAAGACTTCTTCCTTGCAGTCTTTAGTTGTAGCAACACTTACTTTTCAAGGACCCTAGATCTCAATATCATTTTCTAATTAAATTTCTAATCTTTAATACTTTATAATTGATGGCAAACTATAATCATAAACTTCAGCTAAACTTGAATACAAATAGCACACATAATATTTCTTTGCCCCAGTTTTTTCCTTTTTCTTTAAGATGAGTCATCCCCATCTGCTTATTAATATCTCACTAATGATATTATCTAAGTATTATTTTAAATAATATTCTACTGTCTAATCTCAAATTTTACATGTCACTGTATTATTTTGTCTTTCTCTGATACTGAAAAATAGGGCTTGTCCAACTCTCTCCCCATACTCTCTATTACAAATGTCTCATTTAGTATGTCAGCTTCTATTAATGCTAAAACGAGTAGTTGGTATCTCAATACAATGGGAATTCTTAATGCATGTCAACTGCACAGTAAGAAAGGTCAAGGGGAAAGACCTCTTGGTGTTTACTCATGGATAATTGTAAGTTGTCAGTTTTAGTAGACAGGTGATAGAAGAGCTGAGTGCTAGACATGTAAGGCTGAATAAGCACAAAGCAAGCTATTCACCTGCCCTTACATCTTAAAAAAAAAATTCACTCTGAGAGTTTGACTGAGAACAGTGAGGTTATAATTCATGCAAACATTCATTAAAGAAACCACAGTTTTCTTCCTTAAAACTGGAAAACATTGCCTGAAAGTCTAATCTAGAAATGGAAACATGAATGAAAAATAGATTGAAGAGTCTAAATTGCCCTGCTCTGAACAGAGGTAGTTCAAAAACATCAGAACCATGGAGTCTCCAAGGACTTGTAATTGTTCTCAGACTCAGAATGCTAGTCACAGAAATAAGTCATGGCAAGTTGAAGGCAAGCAAGAGCTTTGTTATTAGCTGGCCATACATGGAGGAACCATGGACTGGTGACTAAAAGGACTTCTAGGTGCATATGGTTTGTTATCTCCATGTATGAAAAAATAAATAAAATCAAAGACTTGGACTGGACATTTTACTGTCACCTATAACTCCATGTTCTCTGAATCACACACCCCCCTCTGACCCCCGTAGCCAACTGAACACATACAGCATGTACACGCGCGCGCGCGCACACACACACACACACACACACACACACACTCACACACAAATACATTTTTGAAAAAAGGAAATTATTGTTGTTTACTAGATAGCTTTATTCTTTTCTTTTAAGACATTCATGAATCAAGATTATAGTTCCCAGCATTCAAGTTAGAGCCTGGAAGAAAATAAGAGTTAGTTAGTTAAGAGTTTCCAGTGGCCTTCACTGGAATAACTAGGAAAGAAATGAGAAAGGTGAACTATATGAAGTCTAAAGTAAGGAAACTATCAAAAAGAAAGCCCATAAGGCTAATTCTCTGTCCGTTTTCTCCTCCTCTCAGGGAAGAATATTCTCCTTCATGGATTTACAACCTACAAGAGCATCTCAGACACTGTCAGTTACATGAATCCACTTTTTTTTGTACCCTCTTGCTCCAGGGATGACCTATTAGCTTCCAGATTCTTCCTTGAGGAATTGCTGTGAATTCAAATCTCTATCATGAAAAATTATGCAGTTTATATGTGGTTTCCATTTGGTTTTCAGAAGTTTGGTTTTAATGTGCCACCATGGTCATCTTAAAGTGCATCAGACTCAGGACTTCCAGGAGAAAAGTTGATAGACTGTACCCTGAGACCTTCACAGAATGAGCTCAATTCTTCTCAGACATGAGGCAGGCAGTACTCACTGGATGTGTGATATCCACGGATACTAAGCAAATATTTCCCTGAAAGTATATCTAAGAATATATAGAGACATTATTTTCCCAGAGCGGCTCTGAATTTTACGTGGCGTCTAGCTGTCCTTCCCAGTTCAGGGAAGGTAAGTTTTTGTCCCAAAGTGGATCATAAAGAAATGAGTCAAATGTGCATAAAGTCTGTGGTGTCCTGCTATGAGAAAAGATATTCACTGTGTGTACTAAAGCATCAGATCCAGCTGCCAAATCTAAACCACAAGGGGGACAATAAAAGACACTTTCTGTTCTTTTTTAAGTTCTAAGCGAAGATATGAATTACAAGAGACTAATTTGCTCTTTCACTCAGTCATTTCCCTTCCTTCCAAACTAGGAGTGACAGCTGATGATGACAAGAGGACAGAGTACCCCAGAAGTGCATGAGTGTTGTAATTGGTGAAATGAATTGCGTGCCTTGTAATATCACTGTCAGTATGATCCTCAGTGTCTGTAATACTGAAGATTTCTGACACCAATAGATTCACCAGGCTGCTGGAAAATCAGTGTCATTAAGTAAGAACGAATGTGTAAAAGACTCAAAGGGGCACTTCCAGATAGTTAGACAGATTGTAAGCCTGAGCTACTCTGAGGAAGATATTCTATATTAACAAAAGTTATTTAAGTAGAAGAATTGTAAAACAGATTAATGAATGTTTTTACTACTTTTATCAAGCTCTCTCTTTCATTGTTCTCCCACTTCATCCCTCTATTCTACGACAGTCCTGTTACCTCATGTTCTCATCTCCAATTCCCTTATCTTTACTGGCCCCTCAGCCCCGGTTTACCCAGGAGATCTCCTTACCCTTACCCATTGTGAATGGGAGGCAGGCAGGCTGGAGTGGAGGCGGGGGCAGAGGAGGAATGAGGGGAGAACTGTGCATGGAATTTGAAATGAAATTTAAAAAATAAATTTTAAAAAATATTTTACTATCTTAACTTAAATGCCTAGCACATTCAGAAGAAAATATTTGGGAAGATGCAAGCCATAGTATTTGACTATTACTACAATTTTCTTTAATTTATATTTGTTTGCATATAAAACTGTAAGTAAGAAAAAGAAAGACTCCCCATTGGATTTAAACATTAAATATAGAAAGGGTAAATATTTTCTCCCAAGCACAACTATGTAAGATTTTTATGTGTCTCTGAATTTTGTTTGAATTAGACACCATTGATCAGGACATATATATGTGTTTTCTATGGTACCACTGGCAGTGGGACCAGGACTTTACCCTAGTGCTTGAACTGGCATTCTGGATCCCATTCCTTTTGGAGGAATACCATGCTCAACCTAGATATATAGGGGAGGACTTCAGTCCTGCCTCAAAGTTATGTGTCAGACTTTGTTGATTATCCTGGGAATCCATACCCTCTATGAGGAGTAGATTGTGTAGTAGTAAAAGCGGCGGGCTGTGTCCCGCCACCCGGCTGCCCCCGCGGCTAGCTTTACCCGAATTAATTACACGGAAACTGTATTCTTTTAAACACCGCTTGGCTCATTTCTATCTAGCCTCTTCTAGGCTAGCTCTCGCTCCTGGACTAGCCCAATTCTAATAATCTGCTGTAGCCCACGAACTGGCTTACCAGGAATGATCTTAACCTGCATCTGCCTGGAGTGGGAGAATCATGGCGACTCCTTGACTCAGCTTCTTTCTCCCTGCATTCTGTTCTGTTTACTCCACCCACCTATGTTTTAACCTATGAGGGCCAAAGCAGTTTCTTTATTGCTTAACCAATGAAATTAACAGATTGAGATATTACACTCCCACATCAAGATTGGGTACTGGAATGAGGGAAAGGTGGTGGGGAGGGAGGGGGAATGAAGAAAGATATGTAAAATGAGAAAAGATTTTTAAGAAATACATAAGTTTAATAAAAATAATTTTTAAAAAGAACTATAAAGCCTTTCACTGTCTGATTTATATATATATATAAATTATATATTATATATATTATTAATTATATATTAAAATTCTGTAGAGCTATAGTTCTACAAATTAAGCAATGAATTCTTATTTAGAGAAATTTGTTTCCACATCTGGGTGCAAAGCAGTACACCTTGGGTGACCTTTAAAAACATAGTTTCTTTGTCCTCACCTCAAGTTAATTAATACTAAGCCACAATGAAAAGCTAGGTGTTGTACTGTTCCAAAGCTCCCAAGGAGAATCATGAGCAGTTATCCAAGATTTGCATTCTTGTGTTCAGCTCCCAGAGGCTAAGCCATAGTTACAAAGAAAGAAGAAAACACTATTTACTAATTATTTATTGCTAACTAAAAAATAATATTTCCAAATGTCATCAAGCCCAAGGGTTTGGTTATTAATAAAATTATCAATTGAGTTAATTACCAATTCAAAGATTAATGATGATTAATAATTTGCAACATTTCAATGATCCACTGTCATTATGATAGACTGTGTCTTTTAGAAACTGTAATGGCTAAAAAAGTACAACTTTTAATAGCCTTGTGCACACAGAACTTCTCGGACATGAGATCTTTTCAGATTGCCTTAGTTAAAGCTCTATGATACTGGATTAGAACAATCCCGGAGTCCAGTAACTAGTATGCATTTAAAAGGCAGGAAAATAGAGAGGAAATAATCGATGAAGACATAAACCATAATTATCAAGCTGCAAGTCACAGTTAATAAGTATTGCCCAGAAACTCAAATATCTTAAATGGACAAGGAAGAATTCATCTCTAGACTTTAAAGAGATAATTGCTTTAGTGATACTTTGACTTTAGAATTCTAGCCTCTAGAATTGGGAGATTAGTTGGAGTTAAGTCTGCACAATCTGTTGAAATTAGCTGTGCAAGCCTAGAAATTAATACAGGAGAAAAGGCTCAAAGACATGCAGTTGTCTCCCGGAGTCATTGAGGTGTCGAAAGTGGGAATGCCACTAAATTAGAAGCACACAGATTTAAAGGGCATAACTGTCAGAGATGTCCATAGACCACAATTATTACAGCATTGGATCAAAATGAAGTTCCAGATGGCCTATATTAAAACTACCATGGTGTGATGCTAACACTTATTCTTTGACTACCCTTAGAATGACTAAATTGAACACCTTATCAGGTTGGACCTTAGGGTGTATTAAATATTTGATTATTTTTGAGCTCAAAAAATAATAACTATCATTCAAGATTGACACTAACAGAGAATTCTGGATCTCTATTGTGACCTCATTTTCTTTTACAGTCAAATATATTACCCATATTTTAAATCATAAATGGAACATATGATTTAACTCAAATACTTTTACTCAAAGCTTGAATGCTATAAATATTGTATGTAATTAATATCCATAGTATTGCATGGATTAAGCATCATAGTGTTTGTTCTTTCTTTGAATTTGCACTCCAACCTTAAGGAAAGACGAACAGGTACTGTGGTTATTTCTGCATGACAGGAGAGGAGGGTTAAACTAGACATTTGAAGGAATTTACAGCTCATTCACTTTCTACTGCTCATTGCTAGAGCATAACATTTTTTACTTTCTTGACATTGCTGACAAATTAGAGAGAAATTAAAATGTAAACATTGGTTGGAGAAGTGTAATCTCAAACACTTTCGCAAGAAACCAGAGAGATGATTTTAACAGAAAGGAGACACTATTTTTACAAGCATCAAAAACAAGTGAGAAGTCAGGGAGAACTGTTGCACTGGGAAGCATGGGAACTTGCGATATCAGATGAGAGAAGTTCATCAGAGAATTCGCAAGATTACTCATTAGTTTCCTAATACATTTCTTGGAAACACCAGTCTACTGGATAATTGAACTAGAGAAGTATACCCTGCAAGCAGACATTTTTTGAAAGTTGTCATTGCCCCACTCTGAAGCACCAGCTGATAGCAATACTTTTATTTTTCACATCTGTCACTTCCATTATTTTGTTTCCAGATGTAGTCAAGATATTTTCATTTTTATCAAAATCCCTCTCTCTTTCTCCCCTCCCTCATATATGTCTGCGTGTGTGTGCGTGTGCGTGTGTGTGTATCTGTACTTGTGTTGCTATAGGCTGCAAGGACCTTGAGCATGCAAGACATGCATTTACCAGTGAGTATATCCAATCGTCTTTCTTTTCTTTTTGATTTTGATAGAGGGTCTCGCTAAGTCACCCCTGAGTAGTCAGGCTGACATTAAAGCCATTCTGTAGTCCAGATACATTTCCAATAAATGATCCTGCTGCCTTCCCATACTAGTTAAATGAGATTACAGGCCTCTATCACCACGTATTTTGCAGAATGCATATTTACTGACCGTGTGTGTGTGTGTGTGTGTGTGTGTGTGTGTTTGAACTTCAGCTTGTTTTCAGAAAATAGAAATGACAATAATCAAAATACAAATTATGTGTCAACAAAAATGTATCTTAAAATTAAATAAAACCTATGGGGAATAATAACAAAATAAAATGGTAGACAAAATAAACTAAAATACCAATATTTGAGAAGGATATGCTTTAGTGTGAACAGAGAATATATATGGGTTATTTATTCTTTGCAATCCAATAGTAGAACATTTTTTAAATCCAAGGCAAATAAGAAACTAAGAATAAATATCAGCTCTCATTGGTTCTAAAATAAATAATGGTGAAGTTTATTGGAAAATTTGATTGCAAAGTGTTTAGGAATCAATATCAAAGTAAGTTAAGATCCAAAACAATTACTTATTATGAAATCAATGCAGTTGTTAATATATTTCATTCAAAATTAAGACTCTTGGCTATGAAGAATTGTAGTCTTATATCAGATTCTATGCTTTGTTCTTCTCCTTGTCTGTAAACACTAACCATCATTAAATCAGGTGAGAAATTCAGCTAGATTTCTGTGAGACTTCTGTGAGGCTGTTTATTCCCTTCGTAGACATGTCACAAGTCCCCTTCCTTTTCATTTACATTTGAGCAAATATTATACCAAATAGCCCTGAACATATTCTGAGCCTAACTTGCTACTACTTGTATTTTTTTTCTTGATAGTGATCCTATTTGTACTATATCTAGTATCTTTAGTGCCACAAAACTGTTCCCACATCACTTCTTTTTGGCATATAACGTTCACTTTGAGTATAACAGAGCTACAGAACAATCTACGTTTTCCCCTCTAGATCCACTGACCAGCAACTTCTTTATGTGGTGCTACAGTCTTCCCTGGAATTGCACAAAATGGGGGCTGGTGCAGCCTCATTCTCTCATCAATTGCATTTCTAGTATTAATAGAGGGAATGCCTTTCTACTCTTCTCTCAGAATGCATCCTTTATCATCAAGGGTTGTTCAGATCTCTGAGCATGGGACCCCTTGCTATCTCATCTGTAGAAGCTGTCAATTGAAGACTGCCCTCTGATACTTTTCTAATTGGACATGTGTGTTTTATCTTTTATTTATTGTTTATTCATTTAGATGCACTTACGTGTATCACATTTTGTTTCCATGGCAACCTGTAGAAATACAGCTAACATTTAAAAGGTACCTAATTTATACCATCATATTATAATGACATTTATATAACCACAAAAATTCTATGATGTCCATATTCTTTGTTCTGCACTACATATGTCAGAAAATTAAAGCAAATAACTTCTGTGTCAAATATAGAAGTCTAATAGGCAAACGAGATATGATATTTGTTTGTCTGGTGTTTTTCTACTTCCTTACACAACATACTCAAAAGAGTAATAAAATTTTCTATAACTAGATAAAATTAGAAGGCTAATGCCCAGAATTATGGTAGTGATTATTAATCTAATCCCTGCAGACCATTCATTCTGTGCTTTGAAACAATGTTTTTGAAAGATCACCTAGACTTACACATGATGCTCAGCACCCATGATTTCAGGCTTTGGTACTGGCTTTAAAATTTAGTCACAAAGAAATACATGAAAATTGGTGTTGTGAACAGAAAATAATCTAGTCACCCCTGGGATACTGTATAATATTCTTTTATTTGTAGACTATTTTATAAATGCCAGTGAAACCTCTGGCATTAAATAAGAGAGCAATCATAACAGAAGAGAATTCATGAAGAAATTATTGAGATAAGCAGAGGAACCACTTGGATGAGGGAGACAACTACATTTGCACAAAGGCAGAGCTTTGGAAAGTAAGAATAATTCTTCGGAGGAATGCCCACATTAACAGTTTCAGGCAGCATTTTTACAGACTTGTTATTATAAGTTACAGGAAGACCCCATGGCATACAAATTCACCAGCATTGGAAGGGTTAAATTGAAAATAAAAAAAAATTACCATTCAGAGAACTTGCAGAAAGTCTTTTGTGTTGGAATACACAGTACAGTTCTTCCGTATTTTGTGTGTCCATCCTGAAGTAAAATCTACTCTGTTGTAAAGATGATACAGGGACAGAATATGATGTAAAATCCTGTATATCATCTAGGATATACTATCTCAACTAGGGGAGAGAGTTTGAATCAGAGACAAAAGAGTTTTTTTTTTCTTTATGGCTAAAGAAATGGCTAAATACTTGTGTTCTTTTTTATATGTCACTTATGTTCTAATCTCTGAATAGGATTGGAACAAAGCCCTATAATAAATGTGTGCAATAGGAAGAAAATAAAACTGAGCATGGAGGATCATGATCAGTGATTTCATAGCAAATAAAAGCACATCTACTGTTTTCCAGAAGAACACATTACCTCATCCCTCAAGGTTGCTGCACACCCAACCCTGCATTTGATCTGTTTGGCCAAGAACTCACACTGTTGTAATAGCCACCAAAAATATTCAGAGACACACAGGTTCCTGCTCTAATATTTGACTCCAGATAGACACAAAGACTGGTGGGAATTTGGATTCTTTATGCATTGCAGACTGTTTGGTTACCTAAGAAGTTAAGAACAGGTAGAAGGTATTCCAGTGATGTTAGGTATATAAAAAAGAGTCTCCAAGCAATGAGCAATGAATAAAATTTTTAAAAATTAAAAACAGGAGAAAAACAGCCCAGTTTGTTCTAAGCCTATTGAATCCAGATGGAAGTTATGAGTGTCATCACCCTTCTTGTTTGTATACCAGAAAAACTAACCTATTTGGTACAGACTTATTTATAACACTTCCATGGGCAAGAAGGACCCATTTTTCAAGTTCAGAATTGCCCAAATCAGCTTTTTCCTATGCAGGAATTTTCATTATATTAAAAAATAATAATAAGGGAAAAAACTCACATTCTTGCTCCTTTCAAAAAGATAAAATAGTCTTCTTCAAAATGTGTGTGTAGATGAATCAACATTGCCACCTAGTGGAAGCATTCATTTATCCAGTAACACGAACTGGCTCTTGAGATAAGTGTCCGAAAACAGACAACAAAAAATGAATTGCTTAAAGCTCCAACCTAATCAGTTTGTAAAAGGATACTTTAATTTTATCTTGTAGATTAATTATTATAAATAAGAGAATGGTGTGTATTGGAAACTAACTGTAAAATATTTTGGTTGCAGTGTTACAATTAAGATACATAGAACTTTAGGGAATTTACATGAGGAAAGCAAGCTTTCATTAGAGGAGAATTTGAAGTCAACATATTGTTAAAGATATCATTGATGGCAAAGTAAACGTGCCAACATACTACTTTAAATTACAGTTGTGATTCTCAAAACAATATACATGATTTTCTGATTGTTGAGTTTGTATCATTAAAAAATATTGCATTTAAAACAATGTTACAGTTATCAATTATTAAAAAAACACATTTTTTTTTGTTTAGTGTCTCAAGTTAGCATCATGTTCAGGTCCTCCTAGTAAATGAGAATAAAGAAATGTAGAAGAATCAGAGAAATCTAAATGAATTTTATGCTGATGACTCCGTTGTCTTGAAATTCCATTCTGATTTCCTCTGAGTGAAGCAATCTGCCTTTGAAATTAAGATCATGAACATTGTCAGAGCATAACCTGTGAAGTAGTTTGTATAAAGTAAACTAAATCAAATAATGACAGTTTTTAAAGACTTATAGCCCTTATGTTAAAATATAACTCAGGGTGTGGCTTTGTGATTTCATGAGGCCAGATTATTTACATTATACCTAGTCCATCGATCTTCACCATGAAAAATCACGTGTCTCTCAGTACATCATTATCTTGGGAAAGTAAAAGAGGGTCCCTGTACTTAGTAACTCTGCACTCTACAGTGAGTGAGCAGTGGATGAATTATGGTTTAAAGTGATTGCTCGAGGTTTAGTTTGCACAGCTGTAGAAGGCCAGTTTACTAGTTCACTGTAAATTATTGAAATGTCTGAACAGCACATTACACAGCACTGATTGTCTCTTCATGAGTGACACTTTCTCGTAAAGTTCCACCTTCCCTCACCCACCTGCACAACTGCCCCTTAAATAACTACCATTTTCACATTTTTTTTCCTGATAATTGCATGGGATTCAATGAAGTTCTTTCACTGAAGGATTGGCAGTCCTTTCACGGCAGCTTCTGTAGATCTACTTGTCTTTTAATTAGACTAGAACAACAAGCCGATTATGATAAATCTTCCCTACCTCTTTAATGTTGAAGCACTTTCTGTGCTCTTTGCTTGTTCTAATACATTAATTTATTTCTGAAATTATAAGCTTCAGACAAGGAAGTGGAAGTAACTTATGCTTTTTCTTCTCATGTAACTCATAATTTTTTTACAAGATCTTGCCAAAGACATTTATTTTCCTCTGAAGAAATTTAGCTTAGTAATTAAGAGCACAAAAGGATCCTCACTTGGGAGATGGGCTTGTGGATAAGACTGCTCCATGTGCAAGTCTGAAAACCTTCACTCCCCCCCCCCAAAAAAAAAATCAGGCATGGATTTACAAGTTCCTACAATCCCAACATTTTGAAAAGTAGAAAAGTGGAAGATGGGTATTACTGGGGTTGGCTGCCTCCCATCTAACTCTAAGAGCAGTGAGAAACCATGTCTGAACATAATAAAATGGGGATTTATGGATAATGTACTCCCCTGGTTTCTTTCCACACAGGGGCATATGTACATATACACCACATTTACACATAAAGAAATAAATGATAAATAAGTAAACAATTAAAATTTAAATAAGAGAGCAAAGTCTATGAAGTCACATTACCTCAGATAAAAACAGATTTTGAGATTATCAAAGGTGTTATCAATATGTGAAACAGGAATGATAGCATTTGGCTGAACCTGTGTAGTCAGAGACAGACAAGAGTCATTCTTCTTGAAGTGTTCTTTGTTATTGAGGAAGGAAGCTGGTTTCCAGTTTCAGGCTATGTGGAGTTCAGTAACTAGCTAAAAGCATCCCTTCCTTCATTCTGAAAAGGCCCTGCTGACATGAAAGAGCAAAGGCTGACACAATTTCACTCCCCAAGGAATTTACAATGAGGCAACTCTGTCAGCAGAACCCAAAGTTATGGATCTCTTGTTGTTCATAAATGTGTCTCAAGGACAAATGGAAACAAGGAAAAGAATATCTGTTTAAGGGATAGTCTTGTGACGGCCTAAGAACAGGCCTGTCTGACCTGTTCAGCACCGTGGACAGCACACCACAAGCTACTGTTCAGGCTCCTTTTCCTATTTGGGAAAGCATGCCTGTAGGAGGAGGGCCCGTTTGTTCCTCCTGGCCGCCCAGCTAGCTTATCCCCGAAATAACCACACAGAAATTGTATTAATTAAATCACTGCCTAGCCCATTATCTCTAGTCTCTTACTGGCTAACTCTTACATCTTGATTTAACCCATTTCTATTAATTTGTATATCGTCAGGTGGCAGTGGCTTATTGGAAAAGATTCTAACCAGCGTCTGTCTCAGGCAGAGGATCCATGGCTTCTTTCTGGCTCTGCTTTCTTCTTCCCAGTTTTCAGTTTTGTTTTCCCCGCCTACCTAAATTCTGCCCTATCAAAAGGCCAAGGCAGTTTCTTTATTCATTAACCAATGAAAGCAACACACAAACAGAAGGAACTCCTATACCACATGCCTGTGTCTCAAGATCCTTAAGGTTAGTGCATTTACAAGTAAGCAGATCAATGTTCAGAAATATTGACCACTGTGCCTTAAATGATTACTACTCAACTTGTTCACTTTAAGTTTACAATTTAAACTCAAAACCTTGTTCTTAAGGTACATATACCTGATTTTTATTTTAAGTTTCATCTTCTCCTTTCTTACTTTGCATGTGAACAGGACAGTGTAGGTTTGTGATTGTAGGATATGTACAGAAAGTCTTGTACAATATTCACTCACTGTAATGGAGACCAGAGGTTCTCAAGTAAAAGGAAAAATACAGGTCTATTAGGAAGCGAATAGTATATAGAATCAATTCCTACAGGGTAGTCAGCCAGTAAAATAGTGAGTTAATATGAAGTTCAATGGGCATGGGTGCTGGAAGTACTAATCAGACTTGTTCATTGCTTCTAGTATCTTGTCTTTCCTTTGCCTGCCTTTTTTCAGTTTGTGTGCTTTCATTACTGCTAACATCACAATACTGAGACACATCTTATCGTGGCTTCCTGATTCTTCCATAGAATGTCCTCCTGTTGCAAATAAGCTTCTACATTCATGGAAAGATTCAATGGCAGTTAGATACTTTACCAATTGTTATGTAGATTAACTGAAGAAGATATATTGGAAAGATCTTATTGTTAAGAATTTTAAACCATAATTTGTATTAAATATTTGAAACTTTCATACAATGTTTTTTGATCCTATTCATTCCCAAATCTCTCTCCCCCAACTCCTCTCAGATCCACCCGCATTTCTTTAGCATATCAGGTTTCATGTGCTCTTTAAAAAGATATAACCCTTCATGTCCATATTGTGCAGCTCATATATACTGGACATACAACCATCACTTGTGGCCAACCATGGGTAGCACTCTTAAAGAGGTGAATTATCTCCTCCAACAAACATCAGCTGCCTTTCTAGGTCAGGGGCTCATGAACACATTATCCCCATGGTGAAATTATGGCTACTCTGATCTCATGCAGGTCTTGTGCAGGCACCCACGGCTGCTGTTAGTTCATGAGAACATCAGTGCTGTCATGTCCAGAAGAGGATGTTTTGCTAAAACAGTCTCCAACTTTTGATTCTTTTTAGTTTTCTACCTTCTCATGCATGATGGCCCCTGATCCATTGATAGGGATAATGTTGATGTTCCATTGAGAAACAGCTCTAATGAGATCTAAAATCTGCACTAATCAAGAAGAAAGGATAATGTGGTATTACACCCATTTAACAAAATATAATTAGTAAGTTAATCATTGGTGTTATGAACACCCAAAACATGGGCTCTTGGTGAGGTTTGCAGCTAGGCAAACAGGTCTATAATCTAAGCATAAAGTTACTCCAAAGCGTTTGTGTCACAATTATTCTCCTATTAATTTATAACACCTCTGGTCACACTGTATAGCTCATAGGCTCAGTTGAGAAAGACTATTTAGGGACTATTTTTTTCCCACACATAAGCCTACATAGCACGTTCTTGCTGATGATGACAGATAGTCAGCACAAAAGAAGCTTCATGGTCAATAGTACCTTGATTTCTCCATGTCCTGTGATCATTTTGTGTAGGGTCCTCAGCAATAAGAACTTACTGTTCAGTTGTGATGCACAGCTGGGAATAAGGACAATAGTCTGCATTGTTTCAAGGATCTCCAAAATGCTCCTGACCAACAACTCAGGGAGAGGTATCCCACACTAGCTCTTAGATTTTTATTTGGCAATCATGGTTCTAGAAGAAGCTCTATATATTCCTATATGAATGTTTTATGTTAATAAAAAGAACTTAATAAAGGTATTTTGTATTGATTTTGTGAGAGAGTGTTTCATATGTGCAATGGCACACGTGTGAAGATCAGAAGATAGCTTGGTGTTATCAGGTTTTTTCCTTCCACTACATGAATTCCAGAGGTGGAATTAAGGTCAACAACCTTGGCTGTAAGCCCTTTTATCCATTGAGCTATATCACTGGCCTCAATGTCACTCTTTGTAGACAGGACATGTTCTGGTTCATTCCACTCCCAGGCTCTGGTTAAGAAAAGCATTTCACAATATACAGTTTGAAAGATAGTGAACTCACATGCAAGCATCTCCAGGTATTAATTAGAAGTTATCTCAACTATCTTTTAACCAGGAAAAAAAAATCATTATTAAACTGTTAGCATATAAATGAAGTGTAAAACAATTATCAGTAATCAGAAACAATCTGTGAATTCTTATATCTTCGCACTGTGAACATTTTTAGTAACATCAATGAAATCCTTATCACTTCCAGTTTACTTAGATAACTGTTGTAGCGAAGAAAACAGTTTGCACTGGTCTCAAGGGTTACCTGACAAATCAGGTGTGTAAGTGTCTGTGTCTAATGCTGAGGTGTAGATGGCTTCCTTGGTTTATTATCAAGATAAATTTATTCACCATGGACTGGTTAGATGTAGTACAGTCATTTGGAAGAAAAACAGCTACCCCATTTTATCTTAATGTAGCTCCTACAATATTTTGATCATTTATAGCTATAAGATTAGAACTAAATAATCAGCCACAACATTACGAACTTTAAAATAAAGCATATTGTTTTTGTAGTTATTGAACTACATTAATAAATGAGAACTTCAGTTCACCATCATCATTAACAAATAACAAATACTACATTTAAACTTCCCAGTTTAGGTCCTTACAAAACCATTGCACTACATAGCATTAATAATGTATTGATCTCAAATTCTGATGTCAGATAAAATAGTGGTTCACACAAAAAATAAGGATATAATTATTTGAAGCCATTTTATATTAAATGAACACTAACAATTGTAGTTAGATTACTACTCTTTGGGGGGCCTGCTACCAAGCTCCCAAATATCTACACAGAAGCTTATTCTTCTTTATGAATGCCTGGCCTTAGCTTGGGTTGTTTCTAGCCAGCTTTTCTAACTTTAATTATTCCATTTTTCTTTAACTACATTTTGCCTCTGAACATTTTACCTTTCTTTTTTTAATATATCTTTCTTTCCTTCTTATTCTGTGGTCATCTGTGTGACTGGGTAGTTGGTTGGTGGGCCCTGGCATTTTTCTCTCATTCTCCTTTTCTTGCTCCTCCCCTAGATTTCTCCTCCTGTGAAAACTGACACTAAAAAGAAATCCCACATTAGTTCATAATTGAGTATGATAAAGGGTTATTTATGTAAGGGTAGACTCACAGATCATGGTACTCTACTCGAACAAGGAACAGCAACCAAATTCCTCAACTGAAAGAGAGAGAGCAACTGTGTGCTTTACACCAAAATTTATAGTATAAGAGACCACGCCCAAGTGGGCTGTTAACTTAAAGGCTACTGGCTGTAGGAATTTCTACAGCATTCCTGCGCATTCTCTCTGCCTGTCAGCCCCACCTATTTCTTTCTCTTGCCTATCTATTGACTCTTTAGACCAGCAAGGTGTTTTAGGCAGGCAAAGAAACACAATTTTTCAAAGTTAAACAAATGCAACATAAAAGAATGCAATATACATCTTTGCATCAATAAACAAACATTACAGCATAAATGAATATAACACATCTTAAACTAATATTCCACAACAGACAACTAAAATTCATTAAGAACATTCTATAAAATTTCTTGTTCTAAATCAGAATGCTTAAATAAAATCTACAGCAGGTTTAAATAATTTTAAAATATAAAATATGGCAGACCTATTTCCCAGAATCAATATGATTATGGAATTATTCCTGTGAAGAGGAATATTTTGACTTGATTAATGCATTTTTAGGAAAGTGAAGACAATATGCAAAAACAGAAATTTGTAAAATCCTTGCAAGGCATGCCCCATAATTGTAATATAAGATGGTATTTAAACAAGAATTATAAACATTTTATTTAAAATAACAGAAATGAAACTAGTGGCGATAATACAAAGAGATGAAGGAGATACAATGCAGAGTGCTCTTTGAAACAAGGAAGAAATATTTCACCCGTTTTACTTATTTTAGTTTTATTTCTTTAAAATATGTTCACACAACTTAAATAAAGGGGTTTAATAACAATAGATAAAGACACAAAACAGAGAAAAGAGGACAACAAAACTGATTAACCAAGATATGACTTCACCTTGGAGTCAAGCCATTGCAAAGCAAGTAGACAGAAAAAAAAAGCCATCATTTTCTAGGCTGTAATTGTTATGAGTTAAGCTATATTACCCAAATTCGCAAATTGATGTCCTTTACGCCAATACTTCATAATATGATCTCATTTGAAAATAGACTGACTAAATAAGGAAACTGTTAAATGAGGATGATGTCATAATAGAGTAGGAGGGTTTTGTCATCTAATGTCTTGCATGTTCTTATAAGACAGGGATATTTGAGGATAAAGACAGACATAGGAATAAGACAGCAAAAGTCAGAGAATGCCACAGAGTATCCAGAAGCCACAAAAACATATCTGGGATAAACTTTTCTTAGCTGGTTCAGAGAGGCAGGGTCCTGCCACCACTGTGACCTTGACCCTGTAACTTACAAATTTATAACAAAATTGATTCTTTAGCCAGTCTGTATTTTGTAATAATTTGTTACAACTATCATAGCAAATAAATTTAATAATCAAGATTTAGCTTAATTGATTTTGTGTTAAATTTATCTCTATTGATGAATATGATCTATGTACCTAGCTATGTTTGTTAATTTCAAGGAGCTAAAGCAAGAGAAGAGCTCAGAATTCAGGCAGAAGGGAAGAGTACTAAGACATAGGGACAATGAGTACAGTCCTCAAGCTGATGACTCTGTTTAGTATCACACTAGCACAGTTAGTGGTTATTTGCATTATTTGAACTTTCTGTCTTCCTGTTTCCTCCTCTTCCTTTCCAGACACAACTATCAGCTCAGAAGCACTTGAGATTTCCAGTTAAATCCAATCTGTAGAAGATAAAGTAAGGCTATAAACGGTATTGATCGGTTATTTGATTGTTTAATCTGACTGACAAATCCAATATGAAAAAAATATAGTTGCCTGAGGAGCCACTATGACCTTTTAGTGCAACTTATTTATACGGACTCAAGTGTTGAGCTTCTCACCACTTACCTGATATGCATAACGATCTTGTCTAAATAGCATGGCAATTTTCAGAACTGATACAAATATCATATAATATTCTTAGGCAGTGAAACCTTTAAAATATATTAGCCTGGAAAGATATAACACATAAAAAATACCTCAGAATTGAAGACTAAACAGGAAATGTCTTCAGGAGCAATTTTCCTATTTTTAGTTTATAGCTTACCAGATTTATAAACTTTTCCCCTTGAGGGAAACCTATGTCAGAATTTCTGTCATAATGCTAATGTAAAAGATATCAGGTAACCCAAATGACAATCTTACATAAGCAACATGACTCTATCTTTCCAGTTTATAATAACTACTTCCTCAACAGCATAATCGGCAGAAACAAATAGGCATAGTTACTTTTGAAAAATAATTTTCCAACTCATATATCGGTGTTTGTACTCCTTGAAATATAGCTTTCTTATACTACAAAGAAGAAAACTATAGGGTAGATTATTTTGATATTTGTAAGTGACTTTAATGTCACCAGTATAATAGGCAATAAAGGGAAAGTACTAACTTTTTATTCTAATCTGTTACCTGACCATCACAGAAAAGGTCAATGATGATGTTGCTCTCCTAGTCTGCTCACTCTGAAGTCATTGTTGTGAAAATGTTGAAAAGATTGGAAGCAAAAATATCTGTGGAAGGGATTTTTCAATGTTGTATCTTAAGAAAATATAGATTTTCCAAGTTCTAGAAATATGTTTTAGAACATTGCCGTGGTCATAGATTTACTGTTACTAAAGTAAGTTGAAGCCCTACTCATGTTCTAAATCTGTTTAATTATACTTGGTTCATGCTGTACTTTAGATAAGCTTTGTCCTCCCAAAGGTTTAGGTGCTAGAAGCTTTGTAAACGGGCATGTCATGGTGACAGTGCAGAAATCTTAAGAGGCGGGGCCTAATGGGAAATCATTGGGTCACTGCAGGGGTGTCATTGGACTACAGAATGCCCGACCCTCTGGGTGATGACATCTCTTTAATTTCCTACAAATTTTATGTTTCCAAACATTCTATACATGTCAACTCTAGAAAGGTTTTACAATCTTAAAGTATAGACAAACTGTCACTTAACTCATTTTATCTTGTGTATTTCATAATTCCTATTTATGTACAATTTATTGTCAGATATGCAGGTTAGTCCATGATGAAAATATTGTCTGCAATGAAAATGCTTGCTACAGTGTTCCATAAACCTTCAATACCACTGCCTTTCCTCTTATTTTTATTCTTCAAAATTCAACTAGGTTTTCAAAGGCAAATTATATATATATATATATATATATACAAAAAATTGCATATGTATATATATATACAAAAAATTGCAGATAAAACCAGGTATTATATAGTGTTCTTACCAGATCTGATAGCCTGAGAAGAGCTCACTGCTTTTATTATTTTTCAGCCAGAAATGCGTAACCTGAATAAAATCACAAGACTTTATCAGCCACACATACAAATTAAGAATCCATCTATGAAACAACTGGCCTAGACTCTTCAAAAATCACTGTCATGAAAGGGAAAAGAAGAGTTAGGCATTTTCTAGATTGAAGCACACTAAGTATTTTAGGATACTTTCTGTAGCTAGCTACACAATACATAATACTGTCTAATTCTAAAGAGGCTTATTTGAGCTTCATTTTGGACCACATCTGGTGATGATTTTCTTCAGGATAGGTATCATAGGGGACCATATGTTGAGGGAAAACATAGGAATTTGTTTCCTCTTACCTCTATTTCTCTTTTTCTCTTGCCTTTCTCCCCTCTTTCTTCTCCTTCCCTTTCTCCCTCCCTCCCTCTCTCCCTCCCCCCCTCCCTCCCTCCCTCTCTCCCTCCCTCCCTCCCTTCTCTCTCTCTCTCTCTCTCTCTCTCTCTCTCTCTCTCTCTCTCCACATTCCCATGCAATAGGATCCAATGAAAGGGAAGAACCAATCATTATAACTTGATAGGATTAATTATTTTGACTTCTCAGATTCTGAATACCCTACTTCGATTAAGTTTCCTCTGTCATAAAATCTCACAGTAGTGATCAAACTACAACTTGGTTTGGAGGAGACAAAGTATATTCAACCCATTTAAAAACAAACAACAAAGAAAAATCTAAATGCAAGGTGCAATTTATCAGAGGGTGAACAAGAGCATCACAAAGACACTGCTGGATTGAACTTAGCTGAGACTTGTACGCCAATATTACTTTTTTAAAACTCATTAAGTATTCAACTGTAAGAGTAAATCTTTATAAAATGTGTAGTTGAACAGTTAAGGATTGTGCAGATACCGTCAACTCTCTTCTGTTCTTCTGAGGCTGTCATTAAGTGTGAGAGTACTTGACTACCACAGCTTTGATTCCAACCACCAATAAAAGAGGGAGTGGATATTCTTTTCAAATATCGAAGTTTTTTAAAACTTAATAACTAGTGAAGGTCTAATTACATGGAGTTTTGTACCTGTGTGGCATACATTTAAAATATTTTTAATTGAAAAAATTAAAACATTTGGCGGGGTGTGATGGTGCATGTCTTTAAATCCAGCAATCCTGAGGCAGAAGCAGATGGATCTGAATTCAAGGCCAGCCTGGTAGTTCCAGGCTGTCCAGGGATACAAACAAACAAACAAACAAACAAAATTGTTTACTGTGAGGTGGTTACAAGCACATACCTTTAATATCAGCACTTGTCAGGCCAGAGGAAGGCAATCTCCAAGTTCGATGCCAGCTGGGTCTACAGAGTGAATTCCAGGACAGTCAAGTCTACAGAGAGAAATCTTGTCTGAAAAAGAAAAATTTTAAATGATAGTAAAAGATATTAAAATGTATTATATAACTGAGAAGAATATGTTTTGACAGCCTGGGCACCACATGTATGAAATGTTCACTCTAGAGAAGATATTCAAGATACTCTTATGGAACTATTGAAAGCAATTTACAAAATGATAGATAGCCATATCTGGTGGCTTAGATATATTATCCTAACTACTTTGGAGGCTGAGACAGGAGGATTACAAGATCAGAAACTATCAGTCTGATAGAATGAGTACAAGCTTCAGCACTAGGCAATGGACCACGAGGGGTGCACCCACCCACTGAGACAATGGGGCTGATCTAATGGGAGCTCACCAAGGCCAGCGGGACTGTGACTGAAAAAGCATGGGATAAAACCGGACTCTCTGAACATGGTGAACAATGAGGACTGATGAGAAGCCAGGGACAATGGCACAGGGTTTTGATCCTACTTCATGTACTGGCTTTGTGGGAGCCTAACCAGTTTGGATGTTCACCTTCCTAGACATGGACGGAGGGGGGTGGACCTAGGACTTTCCACAGGCAGGGAACCCTGACTGCTCTTTGGACTGGAGAGGGAGGGGGAGAGGAGTTTGGAAGAAGGGGAAGAAGGGTGGGAGGAGGGGGAGGGAAATGGGAGGTTGGGAGGAGGCGGATACTTTTTTTTCCCTTTTCTCAATAAAAAAAAATTAATCAAATATTCTGATTTAGATCATTAGTGAATGTGTGTATGTTATGTGTGATCCCCTATATCCCATCCATAGGATCCCTACTCCAAGAAGAAAGATAGGGAGGAAGATAAAGACAAAGAAACAAAGAAAAGAAATTGCAGGTAACCAATGAGAAGGGACATACGCCTGTGGTAAATATCTTTTCACTGTATAATCTCTACCTTCATGTTAAATGAGCAAGAAGATGAATGTATATTCAGGTATCTTTGCATGGTCAGTCTCCCCATGAAAGTATCACCATATTTGTCAAAGGCAGAAAAAAAAAGTAGTGCTATAAAAATAACAGTGATTGTAACTTTTCCCAAATGAGCAAAATAAACACATTGCTAGACAGGTACCTCAGGTGCCTTTTCATAGGGAAAAAAAAAAAAACTGATAAAAAAGATCCTCTATTCCCAGCAGTGCCGGCATGTTCACGAGCATGTCATTTTTAAGTAAATCTTCATTTCTTTTCAGTTTTTCATACCCTAGTTTGAATCATTCCGTGGGCACCCAGCTGAGCTCAGTCGGGCTTTCAAGGTTGAATGTGCCTGCCAGGCAGGCTTAACTATTTCTTGTGCATCTGGAGGGATACTGAAAAGGTTACTGTTTAAAATTTTTGAATTGGAGGAATTAAGATCATCTATCCTCAAGAGTAAACCAGCACATGTTATTTCTGAAGAAAATATAATCTGACAATAAATAGTAAATACTGAAGTTGTCATTCATCTAAGTTAGCTGTCAAGTACATCTTCAGAATGAATTTCTCAATGAATTTTATTGACAATGACTTAAAAAGCATGTAGGCCAAATTATGATGTTTTCTAGTCAAAGCAAAATTATAAAACACATACCTATTTTAACTACTAACTGTGAGTAATATCACATTTTACTCATATTTAAATCATATGTTCCATAATCATAGTAAAAATCAAATCAAATCAACTTTCTGGGATTCTTAATATTATTTTTTTAATTTTAGTGACTTTTATTCTTTTTTTTTAATTCTTTTCTAATATATTACATCCTGACTGCAATTTTTCCTCTCTTCCTTCCCCTCAGCTTCTGCTCCATCGTCCCACACATCTACCCTCCCTCCATCTCCCCTTAGAAAAAAGAAAACCTTTCACGAACATAGAACAAACATGGTATAATATGTTATGATAAGACAAGGCACATACTATCAAATCAAGGTGGATGAGGCAAGCCAGTAGAAAGAAAAGGGTTCCATAAATAGTTGTAAGTGTCAGTGATCAATTCTGCTCCCACTGTTAGGAATCCTACAAGAACACCAAGCTACTCAGATATAACATATATGCCGGGGACATAGGTCAGACTCCTACCGGCTCCTGTATCTCTGTGAGCCCCCATGAGTTCTGGTCAATTACTTCTGTGGACCATGTTCTCCCGGTATCCCTGAACCCTCTGGTTCCTCTGATCCTTCCTTCCCTTCCTCCACAGGACTTGGTGAACTCCACCTTTGTTTGGCTGTGGGACTCTGCATCTCCTCCCATCAATTTCTGGATGAAGTTACTTTTGTCTCTTGATCAGGATTCTGCTAAGCTATGGTCCCAAAATACTCTGCAGGCAGGACCAGCTGTAGGTCAAAAGTTTTTGTGTCCCAAAAACCTTTTGTTAGAATAATGTCCCAATCACTCTTCCTGAGGACCTTGCCTGATTTCAGAAGATGGCCAGTTCAGACTCTGTGTTCTCCCCTTACTAGGTGTCTTTACTAGGGTCACTCTCAAAGACTACATGGAGTTTCCCTTGCACTTGGTTATCACCTCACCCCAGAAATATACCCTGCTGCACCCATTTCTCCTAGTATTATGTACTCCCCCTTTGATCCTTCCTGTTTCCAACCCAATCTGCTCACAGTACACCTTCAGTTAAATGGTTGGATACCATTTAACAACAACAACAACAAAAAAAGTAACACATTACATACAAATGACAAGTGGACCAAGAAAGAAATCAGGGAAAGAACAGCCTTCATAATAGCCAAAAGGAATATAAAATATCTTGGGGTAACTCTAACCAAAAAAGTGAAATAGCTGTATCATAAAGACTTACAACCTTTGCAGAATGCATTTTTAGAAGATATCAGAAGATGGAAAGATCTCCCATGCTCATGGATTCATAGGATTAACATAGAAAATGGTCATCCTACCAAAAGCATTCTACAGAATCAATGCAATACCCATCAAAATTTCAACACAATTCTTTAAAGACCTTGAAAGAACAATACTCAACTTCATTTGAAAAAAACAAAAAACATAGGATTGCTATAAAAAAAATACTTCTAAAGGTATCACCATCCCTGATATTAAGTTCTAGTATAGAGCTATTGTATTAAAAACTGTATGGCATTGGCATAAAAACAGACATATTCATTCATGAAATCAAATTGAAGACCCAGATATAAATCCACACACCTGTGGACTAGATTTTTGATAAAGAAGCCAGAAATATACAACAGAAAAGAGAAAGCATCTCCTTCAAATGGTGCTGGTCTGGATATCAGAATGGAGAAGAAAGCAAGTAGATTCATGTCTATCATCCTGCATAAAATATAAGTCCAAGTGCTTTAAATACCTCAACATAAATCCAATTACACCGAATGTAATAGAAGAGAAAGTTAGTAATAGTCTTTAACACATTGGCACAGGAAGCAACTTCCTGAACACAACACCAATTGTGCAGACACTATAATAAACAATTAATAAATGGGACCTCCTGAAAGAGAAAAGCTTCTGTAAGACAAAGGATACTGTCAATAGTAGAAAAATTTGTTTTCCCAACAAATTGGGAAAAGGTTTCATCAACTTCCCACCAGACGTAGAGCTAATATCTAAAAAATATAAACAAATCAAAAAACTAGAATCAATAAATCAAATCATCCAATGAAAAATGGGGTACATTTTTCTCTGAACAGAGAATTTTCAACAGAAGAAATTCAAATGGCCAAGAAATTGATAAAGAAATAGCCAACATCCTTAGCCCTCAGGAAAATGCAATTCAAAATGATACCGAGATTCCATCTTAAACTTATCAGAACAGCTAAGATTAAAAAAAAAAAAATAAATGACAGTTTTTGTTAGAGAGGATGTGGAACAAGGGAAACACTCCTCTAATGCTGGTGGGAGTATAAACTTATACAGCCATTTTGGAAGTCAATATGGTCGTTTCTCAGAAAATTGGTAATCATTCTATTACATGGCCGAGCTATACTTCTGGGCTTATAACCAAGGAATCTTCCATCTTATCACAAGGACAATTGTTCACTTATGTTCATAGCAGCTTAATTTGTAATAGTCAGAAACTAGGAAAAAGCTAGATATCCTTCAATTGAAAAAAATGGATAAATAAAATATTTATACATTTACACAATGGAATATCACTCAGCTGTTAAAAATAATGCCATCATGAAATTACCAGACAAATAGATGGAACTTAAAAGAAGTCATCCCAAGTGAAGCAATCCAGATTTAGAAATAGAAACACGGTATGTACTCACTTATAACTGGATAAATTAGCTATAAAGCAAAAGATGATCATGCTAGAGTTCACAGATCCAGAGAGGTAAGTAACAAGGAGGACTTAAGGTAGGATATAAGGAGCTCCCTGGGAAGGGTAGATAGAACAGATTTTGTGGATTCTAAAATATTAAGCTTTTACTACTTGCTCTCTCTAAGTGGACCATGGCTATTCTCTTACCAATTGCGAATCTTTATATTCTACAGAGAGAAATGTTGTGTCCAGTAGCAGTCAATGCATTTGGATAAATGCTTCCTTTCACTGGATTTGTCCAAAAGACAAAATAAAATGAAATAGTGAATCAAACACAAAATATGCACATTTTTCAGGCACATTTAATAATAGTAATAGTGAAATTCAACTCTGATTTAATAACAGGGAAACAAAGACACTATAAGAATAAAGTATAACTGTGTAGAATGTGTTCTCCATCCATACATGTCTTTTGGAGCCACCATATTGTTGGAATTTCATGGGTGCAACTTTACTAACATGTCTAGAAGATACACCTTCAGCACATATTCTGGTCCTCTGGGTCTTAGAAGATTCCCTCCTCCTCTTCCTAGATATACCCTAAGCCTTAGGTGTGGGGCTTGTGTGGTGAATGTGCCAATGGGGCAAACACCCATGGTCACTTATTCTCTGCTTTTTGCCCAATTTTAAATTTCTGGAATAGTCTCCATCTGCTGCTTCTTTATAAAGACAGGAGTTACCTGTTTTTTAGAGCTACCTGTTGGTATAAGAGTAAGTAATTAGTATACATGTAAGAAGAGTAAGAAGATGGTACAGTAGGTTCTCCTTTAGGGTCTATGATTCTTTAACCACAGGGAATTAGCTATGTTTACTCACCAGGCATGAATTCCCTCCTACCGAGTAAATTTTTAATTCAAATAGATGTATGTTGGTTCTTCCTAGATATAGCTGTATATACCTCATCCTAGATATAAGAATATCATTGCAAGCCGGGCGGTGGTGGCACACGCCTTAAATCCCAGCACTCGGGAGGCAGAGAGAGGCAGATCTCTGTGAGTTTGAGGCCAGCCTGGTCTACAAGAGCTAGTTCCAGGACAGGAACCAAAAACTATGGAGAAACCCTGTCTCGAAAAAAAAAAAAAAAAAGAATAGAATATCATTGCATCTTTGGGGATAAACTTCCAGACTGGTCACTGATGTGGTTCATAGGCTTTACAGCTAGGTAGAAGTATTTACCACTTTTTTCTTTCCATTGTCAACTTGTAAGTTTTCAGGAAAAAGGCTTTCAAGTCAATTCTAGTTCAGTTCCTTTGAGTTCTGTGTCCAAAGTTTGTGATGTCTGAGAGAGAATTAGTTTTATCTAGGGATTAGTCTCTGATAGGCTGTCCAATATCAAATAGTCAGACATAAACACATGAACATATGAGCAAAAATAGAAATAATTATGTGTGCGTGTACAAATGTATATGTAGCAATAAGAAAGATGAACATGTTCTGAATTTGAGAGGGATTGAGAAAGAACATGAGGAGTTAAAGGGAAATCTGGAGAAGGAAATGATGCAAATATAGTACTCAGACATGAAATTGCCAAAAACTAAATATTTTTTTTAATTTTTTTTATTGAGAAAAGGAAAAAAAATGTTTCCCCCTCCTCCCAGCCTCCCATTTCCCTCCCCCTCCTCCCACCCTTCTCCACCTTCCCCCACTCCTCTCCCCCTCCCTCTCCAGTCCAAAGAGCAGTCAGGGTTCCCTGCCCTGTGGAAAGTCCAAGGTCCTCCCCCCTCCATCCATGTCTAGGAAGGTGAACATCCAAACTGGCTAGGCTCCCACAAAGCCAGAACATGAAGTAGGATCAAAACCCCGTGCCATTGTCCTTGGCTTCTCATCAGCCCTCATTTTTCGCCATGTTCAGAGAGTCCGGTTTTATCCCATGCTTTTTCAGTCATAGTCCAGCTGGCCTTGGTGAGCTCCCAATAGATCAGCCCCACTGTCTCAGTGGGTGGGTGCACCCCTCGTGGTCCTGACTTCCTTGCTCATGTTCTCCCTCCTTCTGCTCCTCATTGGGACCTTGGGAGCTCAGTCCAGTGCTCCAGTGTGGGTCTCTGTCTCTATCTCTATCCATCACCAGATGAACAGGAGATCGCTTCCTAGGTATAACCCCAGCAGCACAGACATTAAGGGCAAATTGAATAAATGGGACCTACTAAAACTGAGAAGCTTCTGTAAAGCAAAGGACACTGTCACTAAGACAGAAAGGCAACCTACTGATTGGGAGAAGATCTTCACCAACCCTGCAACAGACAAAAGTCTGATCTCCAAAAACTAAATATTTTTATATTAAAAATAAAATTTAAAAAGGACTCAATTGAGACAAATTAAGAAAATTGAATAAATAAGAGAGTATGGAGATATGTTTATGGAACAAGGGCTTTGAAGAATGCAGATTATTGTGCTTCTGATTTTTTTTAACTTTTTAATTAACTAATCCTCATTCACTCATCTCCCCCTTTCTCTTCAGAAAAGGACAGGCCCCCATCTGTATCAGTCAGCCATGGCATAGCAAGCTGTAGTAAGATTAGATATCTACTCTCCTGCTAAGTCTGGATAAGGCAACCCAGTAGGAGGAAAGGGTTCCTAAATCAGGCAACAGAGTCAGACAGTTACAGTTCTGCAGCTTGGTCTTGTGGGGCTCCTAATAGTGGGAGCAGGGGATGAGTCTAACTTTGTTGCAGAGGGCCTAGGTCAGTCCCATGCAAGATCTCTGGTTGGTGGTTCATTCTTTGTGAGCCACTATGATCCCAAGTTATTTGATTTGTGATTTTCTTGTGGTGTCTGGCTTCCATAATCCATCCTTCCCTCCCCTCTTCTACAGGGTTCCACATGGTCCACCTAATGTTTGGCTGTGGGTTCCTACATCTGTTTCCATCAGTTACGGGGTGGAGCCTTTCTGATGACATTTGGGCTAGGCAATGATCTATGAGAATAGCAGAATATCACTAGGGGTTATTTCATCGACTTCTCATGTCAATCATGTTTGGTTCTATCCTATGTCACTGGGCTGTCCAGCCTCTGAGTACTGGTCCTCCAGGCAGTGCCAAGGGTGGGCTCCAATCATGCATGGTATGGGTTTCAAGCTGGGCCAGTCATTGGTTAGTTTCTCCCATAGTTTCTGGGCCACCTTTATCACAGCATATCTTATAGGTAGGGGAAATTTAGGTCAAAGTTTGTGTGACTGAGTTAGAAACACAGTCCCTCACTGGAAGTCTTGCCTGGTTACATAAGATGGTCAGTTTAGGCTCCATGTCTCCCCTTGCTAGGAGTCCTAGTTAGGAGTCACCCTCATAGACTCCTGGGACTTTCCATCGCATCTTGTATTTAAGAAAGTTTATACTCTCAGGCCTTGGAGAGTCTTCTTCATAGTAAATGGAGCAGAGACTTAAAAAGTAGGCATCCTGTAATCCACACTTAAAATATGAATGTGAGTGTGTGTAGGTGTATGTCAATTTAGATAATAAATACTTATATGTATTCAAAAATATAACTATTTTATTATCTAAAGCTCAAGTATGTTGTTAAAATAAAAAATTCAAATGTTCTTACTTTTCACAGACAGATACAGATGGGACACAGACTTACCCATTGAGAGGCTGGCATGCATACATACATATATACATACAAACATACATACATACAACTTAAGAATATAATAGTACACACTTAACAAGCATCAACTTCAAGAATCCAAATTTTATAGAATTGGTAAGAAGAACACAAGATTGTTGTGACAATAAAGGGCAATGTTGACCTCAATGTTCCTATTTTAAAAGAAAAATGTGATCAGATTGGTAAAAATTTTAAAAATAGGAAATGTGTAAAATTCATTAGAAGTTTTCTCAAAAGAGGTGACAAGATTTCTTACAAAAATTAAACTTCTAACAGAGTATGGGAATTTTTCTTTATTTTTAGTTCAAAATCTGTTCCAAGGAAGAGTTCCAGGGAAGAGAAGTATAAATGGCAGCAGCAGGCCTCCCAACACTGCAGACTCCTCACACCTCCAGGATGGCAGTTGTCTCCTCGCCTACAGATCTCAATCATTCCCCCACCCTGTTCTCAAACCATCTGAGGACAACTCATCAATATAACTGATAATAAACACACCCTGGGCTGTGGAAGTGAATGTTGACAGTGAACATATTCAAAATACCATTTATGCCCAAAGACACCTGACATCTTGGAGCTAAGAAATATGGTTTCCCTTCATAAGACATGCATTGTGGAATATTGTTGATGATTCTGGGGTTTAGCTTTTTGATTGCAAGTTGAGAGAAATAGCATACACTATAGACCCGCATTTAGAGGTTATATAAGGTGAGGAAGTACTATGCAGTACTTTATGTCCTTAATGCAACCCTTTTGTCCAGGCATATTCTTTCAAAGAATAATAACAATGGTGAATATTCAGTTCATATTTTAATAATATCATCTTTTTCTATAAAGTAGAATCAGTATTAGTGATATATAGATGCTTACTCCAAAGTCAATACATTTTCATAGTTTTAAGAAAGTAAAAATGAGACAAAATACTGAAAAGGGTTTTGTGAACAAGACAAACGAATCTTCTCTCATTCTGCATTAAGATTTCCACTTCAAAATGAGAAATTCTCATGTATTGGAAACAGAGAAAAATACAATACTCACTTTGTGCTTTTCCTCTTATAGGTATTAATGTAATGAACATGGCATGGTGAGCCACACAGGAAAGTTAAGAAAATAGACAGTAGAGCCGGACTGACTGGCCGAATTTAACTGAGATAGATGTTTTTTACTGTATTTCTTGTGAAAATCATTTTTCAAAGATATTCAATAGCAGTAAATTATGTAAAAATATAAGTAAATTCAAGTTTATGCGCTAAAAATACACCAAGAACTTTATCACACCTAAAAGCTTAAAATTAAATCACATATGATGCAAATATGTTCTCCTTCAAATGTATAATGTAAATAGGTAGAATAAAATTGCAAAGGGAGTCATTTGAAAACAGTTATTGTTAAAAAGAGAATTGTTTCTGGAAGCAGAAGACCAGACCTCACCTCCAGCTTCAGCAATCTCTACCCATAATGCTCTAATTCTGTTTCTTTGATACTTACTTTACTGATTTTTGTGATTTAATTCTTTATAGATTAAAAATGAAATACATAAGCTTCATATGTATCCTTGATTTATTCTGGGTCCTATATAAATTCTTAAGGGAGTTCTTTTCTAATGTCTGTGGCTATATTTAGATAGTACAGCAGTATCTAAGCTTTAAGAATTTATTGATTTTCACCTTGTGATTTGGAGTTTGATGGGTAAATTTCTTGCTGAAGACATAAGTTCTGATTTTCAGAACTCAAAATTTGATTGTGGTAGCTTGTGTGTGTGTGATTCCAACGCTTCTGTGAGGAGATGCGATTCAGAGGACGCAGAACCCCCAGAAGCTCTCAGTCTAGCTAATACTGTCTTCTAGTGCACAGCAGTAAAGAGCAAGAAGCCCCATCTCCAACAAGCTTGTCCTCTGATCTCCACACATTCATGCTCACACTGACATACATGAGTGCACACACAAACGCACGCACACATGCAGATGAACACACATGCACACACAAACACACACATGCACACAAAAACACACACATGCACACACACACACGCAGATGCACACACACATTTTCAGAAAAAATTGTAAATAATTACATACAATGGTAAGAGGGTAAAATTGGAAAAAAAACAAAGTAATAGTAAAGATTAATCACTGTAATTGAAATAATTTAACTCGGATTTCTTAATTAAAACTATGAAGAATTTGCAAGCAAAAATATTATGTAGATTCAATGTCTATACCACTTACATAAGCGTTCCCAGAAGTCTTCCAGGCTGTAGTCATTAGAGAGTCTATATGAAGTCAAATATATTAGGGAACAAATTCTTCAGTCGGTGTATGGTTTAGGACTTTGAAAACTCTTCAAGGGGCCCTGTAAAGAATTGGCCCACAGTCTGTAGCCTGACTGGGACCTGATAGAACATTTAGGATATAAAAGAAGTTGCACCACTGTGGAGATTAGGAGAAATGGGGGCTATTGACCTTGCTGTCTTTTACTTTGCTTTGCAGCTACCTTGAGCCTACCAGTCTCTTCTAGAGCTATAATGGACTATTATCAACTACTCATGGTCTGAGTTTCAGAACCTATGAGTCTTACAAGTTATTTAGCAGTAATAATTTAACAGAGAGCAGAACAACATAGTGCCTTCTCCAATTTTTCAGTTATGGTTAAATTCATTAATGGAACAAAAACAGTGACTAATAATAAATGCATTTCCTAATATAATTATCACAGTCACAAACATGTATTGCCATCCTCTCTCTCCTCCTCTAATATATTCCCCTCTTCCAACATGGATATACTTTCAAGTATGTTCTCACATATAAACACAAGCACTGAAACTTATTGAAACAGATAATTGAATTGTTTTGATGAATTACTACATTTATTGAATAGGTGAAAGGAGATGTGGGTTTCTTCTAGGGGACACTTTTCCTTTTATTTTCATTTTAATGATATAATATGTTGAAGATATATGTAAATGGTTAATTTATCCAAGTTATAACACCGAATATTTTATACTGGGGAGAAGGGAAAATAATAGATAAGGAAATGAAAGCTTATACATCAAGCGTTTTTTCCCCTTTCCATTATTTTTGTTGGTTCTCAACATTCATTTGACCTTGTAAACTCATTTTCCCTCCTTTTTTGAGAGTCTGATGCAGAGCTAGCTGAGACTGTTGGCAATTTGCAATCCCTAAGTCTCTGCACTCCCTGGACTACTTAGTGAACTCTAGGTTCTGTGAAAGATTCTGCTTAAGAGAGACATCTTACATTGACCTCTGGCCTCTACATGCATACACACAACACGTTCCCCTGTGAGGAAATAAGCAATATATTTACTTCGCATATGTGAATATACCTGTTCTCAAATAATAATAAGTGCAACTTCATCACAGAGGGGCAGACTGGGAATGACAGCTTTCAGGCATGGATACTATGAAGGAAGAAGCACAGTTCTAAACTGAGACTGTGTTTACATTTCCTGGCTGCCCAGAGTCAAATAATGACACAGTGTATATTAATTACAACACTGTTTGGCCAATGGCTTAGGCATATTCCTAGCTAGCAGTTACATCTTAAATTAACTTATTTCTATTAATCACCACGGATATCACCATGAGGCTATGGTCTACCAGTAATGTTCAGGCATCTTTCTCCTTCTGCAGCTACATGGCGGCTCCCTGACTGGACCTACTCTCTCTACAGAGCTCTGTTCAGATTTCTCACCTGGCTTTACTCTGCTAAGCCATTAGCCAAAACAGCTTTATTTATCAACCAATAAAAGAAACATATACAAAAGGACATCCCATATCACATAGCATTACTTTTTAATGTATTTTTTTTATTTTAATTTTTTATTCTTTTTACAAACAAACCAAAGTACTCCCTCCCTCCCTCTTCTCCTCCTCCTCCTCCCTCTCCCCCCATCTCCTTACCCCTCACCCCCATTTCCTCCTCAGTGAGGGTAAGGGAGTCAACAAAGCCTGGGATATCAAGTTGAGGCAGGACCAAGCCCCCAACTCTCCCTGCATCAAGGTGTAGATCTCATTCAGCAGTATTTCAAGGTGACTTAAACATTGATTATGAAGTCACAGTGAAAGGCAGAGGAAAATATCTCCTCACACTCTGATGAATCGCTAAAATTAACTGGAATTGATTAGCAGGTATTAAAGGTACATCTATTCATTCATATTCTGCTCTGGGTCCTGGAACATCCCAGGAGAAAAATTATGCAATAACTCACTGAGATTCAGAAACTCATACATCCTACTTCTGAGAAGGAAGAAAAATGGTCAACTACAGGTATGCGGTATGGGTAGTAAGTGGTTATTTATGGAAGAAATTAACAAAACCCAAGGTAGAAAGTGACCTGAGAAAGTTTCTTTCAGATCTGGAGGAGACAGCAGCAGGTTAAATGAATGAGAAGGGAGGAACTTCACTATATGCAAGGGGATTTTATGAAGCAGGCAAATTTTCTCAGGCATGTCTATTCATGAGCATGTGAAATTTCTATCTGCACCCAGGGAACACGAGCCGACCTTTTAGGGCTTGTGTTGAATCTTCCTGATTGTTTAATAAGTTTTAGGGGGAGGGATTTTAAGACAATCATGTTTCCTTCACCTGAAATTTTATCAGTCAGGTTAGGGTACTTAACAGTCAGCTCTCCCTGTCCTCAGAGGGAAAAACAAGGAAATTCAGAGAGACTTTGAGTCCCCAAGCAGCTTCTAAAGCTTCCAGGTTTCTTTCATCAAAGAGATCAACATGTCAAAGTGCCACACTTGGGACATTTTTTTCTGAGCCCAAAACAGAAAAACGGAGTAAAAGAAAGAAAAAGAGAAATTGATAAGTATTTTTAAAAATGACAGTAAACAAGCTAAATAATTACTAATTACCTTAAATTAGAAAGGTCTATAGAGTTCAATTTTTACACAGATGATATAATGTGTATTGAAAAAAAAAATCTAGGAAGAGCTCTGGAGATGACTCAGTTAGTATAGACCTGCTATACCAGCATGAGAACCTGAGTTCAAATATGCAGAAACCACTCACAAATTAGGTGTGACACCTGAGAGCTGTAGGAAGTGGAGTCAGCTCACTGGAGCTAATTGGCTAACTAGCATAGCTGAATGTAGGGGCATCAGGGTCAGGAAGCTAGTCTTCCTCAACGATAATGGTGGAGATAGAAAAACAAAGACACCTAGTCTCCCCACACATATGAGCACATATGTGCATGTGTATCTGTAAATATGTGTGTACATACATTAACAAGTACATGTACCACACACACTCACACCCCCACACACAAATAAATAAATTCTAAAAGGACCTGTTGGTACAGGGTACCATCCCAGCTACGGTAGAGACTAAGGCAGCTACCTGACAACAACAAAGCCTGTCTAGTCTGAAGGAGTTTGTACCACTTGAGTAGGTTAGATAGACCCTCTCTCAAAGATAAAGAGTAAACTCCAAAAACAGGTTTGGATAAACTGATGAACAGTAAAGCCTATACCTAGCATGCACTGGGCCCTAGATCTAGACACAAGTACTGCAGGGGGTTGGGGAGGTCCACAAATAAATATATACACACTGCAGTAAATCCACATTGAATGTGAAGATTCAGATTAAAGCAGATAAAAGGAGCAGAAATACCATGTTAATCAAACAAAGAAAAAAGTGCCTGTAGAAATATCAAATGAAGAAATTAAAAGAAAAGAAACATAAAATGGCCTGTATGAGGACACCATACACAATAGTTTCTCTGCCAATAAAACCACATGCTTAACTCATGCCTTCCTTTGCCTACAAGCCTTAGACAGCACTGATCTTATTGCCTTTGAAGGAGGAACACAGTAAGAGGTTTCTTTTTCAAAGCATGCCGTAATAACTACTACCAGGTTTACAGTGAGCTATGGGGGAGCCACTGTGTGGCCTTGCAAGGTTGCTTTACTTCATTTAGTAATATTCACCCAATGTTTCCCCTTTTCGTGGTTTAACACTTCATTTGTTTTTAGGGCTTAATAATACTCCATTGTCATAATGGATCACATCTCATCATGTCAGGCAACTAAAGGGACATCTTTTTTGCTTTACAGTCTTAGCAATTATAAACCTCAAGTTGTGAGTATTTGTAAGTTTAATATCAGGTAAGTGTCAAGGCACCTGCTAGATCATGTGGTTAAAAAAGTATATATTCAGCTTTGTAAAAAAAAAAAAAAAACTGCGAATTTTTTTTCTAAACTAGTTATATCACTTTAAACTATGAATGTTGCGGTTGTTCAATTTCATATCAACAATTGATGCTGTTATAACAGCCCCCATGTACTTCCAAACTGAATGACAGTCAAGCCGCAGTACCGTACCACCAAGATGTCTCCTAACCAGCCAGTTACATTCCAGCTTGTTTATGCATACTAGAACACTTGAAACAGTATCCCAGGCAGTTCCCACTTAGAATGTATAAAACCAGCCTTCAAACAATGCCCACATACACCAAAGCATACTTAATGCTCCCGTGTATTACAGTGCCCTAATAGTCTTCCAGATGACAATGTCATCAGCGTAGCCATGACAGCCATGACAGCCGGCCAAGATACAGCACATGGATGTCTAAACATGGTTAGACATGTGATGGCCCTGTCTACCGTTAACTCTTGAATCACATGTATAAACATCAAAATAAGGAAGAAAGGAATATGAAAATAACAAGGAGACTTGGAACCTATGTAAAAACACAATGAATTTTTAGTATCAGGCCTACAAGTAAAAATGATCTGTGAAATACCTAAAAAAAAAAATATTCAAAAGGCTGATCTGAAGGAGGTGCAGTAAGATACGGAAGAGTGAAAAGTATTTGAATAAAAATTAAGAAGATAATTCATTATTTGAATGAGCATAAACAGAAGCTATCTTGCTGAATTTAATGAACATGAACATCATAGGTGAGTGCTACTGCCACAATCTACATAATATAGACGAATTTCTGAACTTGTAGACAGATCTTTTGAATTAGCCAAGTCAGAGGGGGGGAAAAGTAATGAAAAATAGTGAAGCATACTTTGGAAACTTACATGACACCATTAAGCTAACAAATTCTCACATTATGAGAGTCTAGAGGGAAGGGAGATAGATAAAGGCACAAAACTTTAAATGATGAAGAAACAGCTGAGAAATTTCCAAGTCTTGGAAGGAAGATGAATTCCAAGATCGAGGTAGCATAAGCTCCAAAAAGGCCCTCATTGAAGCACATTATATCCAAACTGTCAAAATTAAAAGACAAAGAGATAATCTAAAAGGATTATGAGAAAAATGTCAATCACATATAAGGGATCTAGATCAATATTAAATTTTGTAAAGGAAACCACGTAGGTCAGAAAAATATACAGATAATTTATTGCCTGGGCTCAAAGGGAAGCAAAAGCAAAACAAATCACATGTCTGACCAACAGTATTGCTATCCATAAACACACCTTTCAAAGTGTGCTCTCAAATCACCAAACTAGCCACACAAGCATGTTTAAGCAAATCACAAACTATGAGCAAAAGATCAGTTTCTACATTATAGAAACATGCAGAAGTATGCATCTCACTTAAAATACGATTATACAAGGAATACGGATCTGGGCCTTATTGCTATAGTAAATTTCCAGGTCACAAAAATGAATAAGAAATGGACGAAAGAAGCAAGAAGAAAGCAATGGTCAAAATGCCAAGAACAGGTCGTTACCTAGGAGCAATAACATGGAATGCAAATTAATAAAATCCTCTGTATAAATATATTTATTGATTTAGTGGCTAATTGAACTGAAATGCTATCAAATAATTGCTTTTTAGGATATTCATCTTTCCAGGGTGTTGAGAGCTGAATAAAAGGAAGAAACTAAGTGAGATCTGAAATCTTGTGTTGATAGTAGAATCACCTTTTATAATTAAGAAAAGTACCTAATACATAAATGTATCACAGGCTTTGTGTCTTTGTCTGTCTCTGTCTCTCTTTTTGTCTTTCTGTCTGTCTCTGCCTCTTTCTCAATCACACACACACACACACACACACACACACACACACACACACAAATGAATGTACCTAGAAAACCGTTTTCATCTTTTGACCCAGTAAATAATTGACTGGGCAGCACTCAGTCCATGGGCCACTTATTCCAAAGACTTTCCTGACATTGGTGTGGCTTATAAGAGACTGCTCAGCATCTTATGTCCTTGAACAATAATTTATATTTGTGTTTATCTCTTCCTCTAGTCTGAAAGTGTCATTCATTGTGTACCTCTCTAATTAAAAGGAGGTCTGATACATAATAGACTGTCAAGAGATAGTTAATGAACTTACTTGAACTGAACCAGCCAGTAATTCTTCTCCGGGTGTAGCAGTATTAGACTGGAGCTAGTGTCCTCCCCCACATGCCAAGAGGTAATGGATCCATTTGAAACATGAAAGCCAAATTCAAATCAAGTGTCACAAAGGCCCCTGCTATTTTCATGTTATTACTAAAATCACTTTCTATTTACAACTAAGTGTCTCTATTATTGCTTTTAGGAGTTGAAATAAGAGATTTAAAACAAAAATAATTTCAAAGCCATTCACAAAACAATTCTGATGTCCTCCCCTACAAATGTTAACATCTGTAAAATACAAATTGCAATTAGATGTGGAAAAAAATGTAGCTGCTTCTTCCTAAGAGTGTCTGGCTTAATTGTGGAAGCTTATGGATGTTTGTATTGTGGCTACTAATGCCATTGGCTCCAAGTATTGCAGAAGGTCCTACCCTATTTGTGCAGTGAACCTTCCACTCCAGTACTGTTCATCTGCACCAGCAAGAAAAACCTGTACCTGGTGGAACTGCTGAATTTAAGGTTTAAGGCTGTGATAATTCCAGGCTTATGTAATGTTAATGTGTTCCTATTTTATTTTCCAATATTATTTCGATTAAATATTAATTTTAGCAAAGAGTTACCAATGTTGCATAAAATATAGCTTTTTCCAAATAAAAGTATCAACAATAACTGAAGAAAACTGAATGTTGTGCCAAAAAGAGACTTTAATAACAGTGTCATGGTCACAAAATCTTGCTGTTTAAAAATTAATTTTTAGTTTGAAAATGTTACTGGCAGAGCCAGAAGTGCACAAAGCAAATTCTCTCATTACCAGAGCTGATTCTCAGAACATAAATACCCAATATCCCAACAAAGGACAAAGAGCACTTTGAATCCCATAAGAAATGTGAAAGTGTAGATACACAGCTGCCTCCAACTAAAAGTTTCTAAACAAAAATGCTTCTGAAAACAAAAAATGAAATGAATTGTTACGTGAATGGGTATGATATATACAAGGTGTCTGTATTTGAATAACTAAATAATTTTTAATAAAAAAAGAAAGATGGCAAATATTGTAAGTTAGCAAAGTGACCTTTGTATGTTTCCTTCAGGACATTTATTTCTTCCTTCTGCGTTATTTATTGCCTAATGTAAACCTGGGGCCAGACTACGTGGTGCATACAAGCATAGTTACTAACCTTTAAGAGTCCTTACTTAGCTGGCTTGCAGTCAAGAACACAAACAGCTCAATTACAAAGACAACAGGTGTTGTGGGGATAGTAGGGTGATTCCCTGGGGAGATGAGGGTGATTTAACTCAAGACTTGGACTACCAGTCCATATGTGGGGCACATCCAGCATTCCACCAAATATATAAATGGTATTACCTGAACAATTCTGAGATACCCTCTTCTCAATGAAGCTTGCAAAAAACTTTGGTATGAGATAGAGACTCTCTTACTCATGTGGCTTATCTTTATCTTTGTCTTGGATAATTTAGTAATCTACACATATAAAAATTAACTTACAGCACATTATACAAATGTGAGCAATTTTTATCCTTGTAAGTGCAAATTATATCTGATTGAGTGAAACTGATTACGGTTCTGTAGATATCCAAGGGTTTTTACAGTTCGCATCCATTTGTAAATTTATTGTAGCATTCCTTATCTGAATATAAATGTGTGCCTGTTCAAGTTATCTTACCAACCAGTTCACATATCTCACTGGTTCCTTTATTCATTAATGAGTCAAATAAATCTTTGACATCTGCTCATTTTGTATCTGTTTGAGAGTCATGAATTTATTTCCCCCTCCTCCCACTTTTTAAAAAATTGCTCTTTCACAGCTGAATAAAGAATCCTTAAATCAGACCAAATGTCTGTACTTTGCTATTGCTTATATTTCACGAGAGTGATTCAGAATCCACATAGGGTTCACGGACTTTTATTGATGGTACTTTTTGGCATTTATTCTTTTGGAAACTCAGAATGATGATCTGAAATTATGGATTCCAGGAAAATGATGCCTTGGTTCATAGAAAGATGTGGGGTGAAAAATCTCATGGCAAATATTTAAAAAGGCAGTTTAGAATGAAAAGAAATATTTACTCTGACCAAAATGATGAAGGCTCGCACATGGCCTCCAGGATGCCGGGTGTCCTCTGAGAACCTCACTACATCTCTGAGACATGTAGTGGTCATAATTGATGGTGGCATTTAAGGTGTCTGCATTTGCTGTTAGCAGTAACACATTTACAAATAGTGTCCAAGACTTGCTGTTTAAATTAAATCACTCTAAGTCTTAAAAATGCAAGCAATCCTAAAATGGAAGGAAATACGAGCTTTACATGTTCTTTGAGTTAAATGCAATGTTCTCGTTTACCAGCTTGTCAGCAATATGCTATAAAATAGTTCTAGATGTGTATAGATAGAGATATATGTAGCAGGGACTTAAAATGGAAGGCACAGCCATTTCCAAAGTTGCACAGAAGTTAGAAAGCACTTGGCCAAGAATGGAGCAAGAGGTTTTAAAATCACGTGCTGCAGAAGAAATATAAAAAGTAAAACAGTTAGAAAAGAGGACTTTAAATATAGTCAGAATAGACAAATAACAGTTTAAGGTGGCGCCCCCCACCCTCCTCTGACATTGTTTCTGTCTCCTCTCTCTTCTGTAATACACCCTGGGCCTTGGAAAGGGTTGACATAGACGTCTCTTTCAGGGTTGAATACTCAAAAATCACTCTTCTCAGGACTTTTACCAATTATGAATCTCTGCATTATCCACCACTGAAAGCAAAAAGAATTTTTTTCTGACTAATACTGAGAGCAGCACTATTTTACAGGTATAGACAGAAATATCCAGAAGGAAGTGTGACCATATTCCACTTAGCAAAATACCAACAATAGATTCCCCTCTAGGGTCTGTGACCTCCCCAGCTCTTAGTCATTTGACCGGGTTTACAGTATCAGGCATGAAATCTCTCCTGTGGAGTAGACCTCAAATCTAATCAGAAAGCAGTCTATGACTTCTAAAGTTGTCTTTGATTCTAAAACATACTGCTTTCTTAGGGATATTTTTCCTGCCGAGTGATATGCAGGCCTATTTAGAGAAATTTAACAGTCAGGTCTGTCTTTGCTCCTTGTCAGAAGGCTTCTTACTGTATAAGACGATAGTAGTCTTATCATCTTATAGGGATGTGAAAAAGTCATATCTCCCTCAAAATTCAGTTCTACTCTCTGGCTACAAAGTATGGAAGAAAGAAGATTAAAAAGAACTAAAGAATAAAGAAAAAGGAAATCTATAAAACAGTCTTATTTAACCAGGGAGAGATAACTCATCCTTTATGAGCCTCAACAAGAGCTCTGCTGTGCCTACCTTCTTCCCTTTTGTCTAATCTGTGGCTATCTTTTCAAGTAGTATTTTAAACTGTAAGGAGCTGTAATTGTGATGTTTTCTTTTTTTCCCTCATGAAGTGTCAAACTAAAAGTAACAATTGGGTCCCCCTTTTTTTACTTACCACTATTTCCCCCCTAGATCCCCTCCTCCCCAACTCCGTCCCTGTACTTTACTGCCCCCTCCCCAGTTCCACTCCTCCTCAGTTTCTGTTGAGAATGGGGCAGGTTCACCATGGCTATCAACAAAGAATGGCAAATCAAGTTGCAGTAAGACTAAGCACCTCCCTTTTAATAAATGCTGGACAAGGCAACCGAATATGAGGAACAGGGTCCCCAAAGCCAGCCAATATATAAGGACAGGCTCTGCTCCCTCTGTTAGGAGTCCCACAAGGAGACCAAGCTACACAACTGTGACATATATGTAGATGGCCTAGGTCAGTCCCATGCAAGCTGCCTGGTTGTCGTCTCAGACTCTGTGAACGCAAATGAGCCAGGTTAGTTGTTTCTATGGGTTTTCTTGTGGTTTCCTTGATCTCCCTGGCTCCTACAATCGTTCCTCATCCTTTTCATCAGGATCCCCCAAAATCCATGTAATATTTTGTCTTCTTCCTATTTCCACATCACCCTGGGGAAAAAGAAGTGAGCTATTTAGAATCTTTTGTTTATGAGACAGGGTGGGGATAGAAATTGCATCTGTTTCTATCACTTTGTGGATGAAGGCTTTCTGATGACAATTGGGATAGTCACCAGTCTAAGAGGATAGCAGAATATCGTTAGGCATCATAATGTTGACTTTTTTCCCAACCATGTTTGTTTCTGTCCTAGGCCTCAGGGCCATCCAGCCTCTGGGTCTTAGCACTCCAGGCAGTGTTAGTGCTGGGCTCTCTCTCTCTTGGCATGGGTCTCAGACTAAACTAGTCACTAATTGGGTACTCCAACAATCTCTGTGCTACTCTTATCCCATTACATCTCATAGACCTATACAAACTATAGGTCAAAGGTTCTGTGGCTGATTAATGTTCCAGTCCCTCCACTGGAGGCCTGGCCTGGTCACAGGAGATGGCCAGTTTAAGATACCTATCCACTCTATCCACTGTTGTTAGGAGTCTTAGCTGGGGTCATCCTTGCAGATTCCTAGGAGTTTCCGTTGTACCAGGTTTCTATCTTATCTGACCCAAAATGTGCCCCCCCCCAGTCATCTCTTTTAATACTCTCCTGTTCCATTTCCAGCACAACTTGGTCCCTCATGCTCCCATCTCCACCCACCCCCAGGCTGCCCAGGAGATCACATCAATTTCCCCTTCCCAGGGAGATCAGAGTGTTTCCCTGAACACTTCCTTATTTCCTAGCCTCTCTGGGCTTGTGAATGATAGCATGGTTTTCCTTTAATCTACAGTTATAGTCACTTATAAGTGAGTACATACCATGAAAAAACAAGATATTTCATAAAAGTCAAATGTACCACTTTTTTTTAACTTGCAAAATTAGTGTAATATCAGAGAGACAGAATATGAGGCCTGTGCTCAGTATGCACGACAGACTGATCCTGAATGAGTTCAAGTATACTCATTTCTATAGCTAGCAATACCACTACAATAAAATTAAAATTCATACACAATTCCAAATAAACAGAATAATGGTAACATGTCAAAACCAGCAAAGAGCACGATAAACACTGGAAGAGAGAGACACACAGCAAATATACTTCAGAGAGCACTTAGCTAAGTAGGTCCGGAGGGAGAAAGTGTAGCGATGAAACTGGAATTCTAAACTTGCCCAGTATCCCGGATTCAATGTTGTTAACATACTGACTCAGTTGTTGTTTTTGATTGCTTAGATCATGTATATACCAGAAAACAAAATCATTTTTGATACCTAGCAATATCTGCTCATTGGGATCTTTCCAACATTCCCAATGATGCACTAATATTATGAGATGTTGAAACATTCTTTATAGCATAGTGAACCAATCAACAGGAACTCAAGGCTGAGAGAGATAAAGCATCACAAATGAGAGAGACTTTTACCATTATCAATGCAATGACAAGAAAGGATGATCTAGCAATGGGAGTATGTGTAGATGAAGTTTCCAAAGAAATCTAACAGATCTCAAGACAGTGTTTCAACTCCCAGGCACAAAATCAACATTAGCTCACAAAGGAATAATGCAAAAACATTTCCTTCTCATTGAAATGTCTTCTTCCTATTTCCACTTCACCCCGGGGAAAAAGAAGTGAGCTATTTAGAATCTTTTGTTTATGAGACAGGGTGGGGAAGGAGTTCAGAAGCTATTTCAATGTCTTTCCTTACCTACAGGTTTCTCTGTCAATACAAAATCAGATTGTATATAGTTACAGTGAGCATAAAAATATAGACTGTCAAATCCTGGTCAATTAATTTAACATGACATTTTCAGATGCTGTCTCATAGTGTCCCATGCTGCATTGTGCATATTCTTTCTGTCTCGAAAAAGGAAATTCATAAAGCCTGGAATTACAGTGATCCAGAAATATCAGATTATCTGTGAGAGTGACTGAGCCTTTCCTAGCCACTTAAGTAATGTGGATCTCACATCTAGGGCCTAAGAAACTATGACCACCAAAACCACACACACAGTGACTTTGGGTTCTGCTGATTTAACCACAGAGGATGAGTTTCAGGAACAAGTTATTTATTAGAGAGAGTTTACTAGAACAAAGAAAGGCAGAGCTCCTGTGCAGCAAAGCAAGGGGGGAGGGGCTCCCAGATGTGAGATACAGTCCAGATGATAACATGAGGTCTTTAAAGGAATTATGGCAGTAATTAGGTGAGGCATGAAGTAGAGGATGAGTTGGTCAGTTGCCCAATCATGCGGTATCCAAGTGTTTCCCCTCATTTTCAAACACATTTATGTATCTAGGACAGAGGTTGTCAACTCATGTGTAGCTACCACTTTGGGGGTCAAAAGACCCTTTCAGAGGGGTTTCTTAGGACCATTAGAAAACACAGATATTTACCTTATGATTAATAGCAATAGCAAAAATACGCTATTAAGTAGTAATAAAAATGATTTCCAGGTTTGGGGTCACCACAACATGAAGAAGTGTCTTAAAGAATGTCAGCATTAGGGAAGTTAGAACTACTGCTCTAGGTAGACATGACCATTTAGGAGACAGTAAGAACCAGAACCTACAACTCCCCACAACAAGTATGTTTTCCAAACTGTTGCTTTGAGTTCCCTGCCCTACCTGACGACATTTTATCTCTACTTTTCTTCAGCAGCCAAGTACGGACTTAGTAAAAGTGATAATAAAACAAGGATTATAGTCTGTAGAGTGGAAGTCACCTTGAGCAATCATGTGACTATGGTGCCTTGAGTTTGTCTTTGGGGTTCTTCTCATGAGTTCAGGAAGTAGAGGAGCCCATTCACACTAAGTATCCAGAATATAATGGATTCTGATTGACAGATGGGCTATCATGTAACTTAGACTGAGATGCTTGTGCATGAGCTGGACATCCTATTTTATTTTTAATATATATGTTCCAAGATGCATATACGTGAGATTATAATTTGTTTTAGTTTTCCTTCTAGAATGTCTCTTTAACAACAGGCTATTCCTCATTATCTTTTGGCTTAAACTGGCCTTGTTCTTTTCTGCTTTAACTAGGAAGTGTGCAAACACTAATTATTCACAGGTAGATTGTTGTCTTAATGGAAAGAGATGACCAAGGGGACGTTGTTTGCCTTCCTTGATAACAAATTAAATTAAAGGTACTCATGCTGCTGCCCATTGACCTGAGGTACATACCGAAGATAATTGTTGATGCCACTGAAGTCTCAAGATTTCCTGACATCTAGATGACATACTTGGCCTTAAAACTTTAAAACCTTCATTCCTTATTAATTTAATAGGAAGATATCTTCCTCCTTATCTTGTATAGACAAGCATGAATTGTCAAATTTCAACATTATGTTCTTTATTACAAAAACTACATGAATAAATCTACTAATGCAAACAAAAAATATGTAGATTTTCATGAGATATGCCTAAGTGCATTATTTTTACATGTTTCTTTTGAAAAGCATGGGACCCCAATTATTCCACACTTAATAATTTCACTGACTCATATAAATGGGAAATTGATAGTTCTATAGATGTTAGACATTGATTGAGCCAGGGAACTAGCGATATCATTGCAAGTATTACTTGTCAACTTTTTTATTTAGTTTAAGGATTTTTTTTTCTATAAGGAAGAAGGGTTCTGCCAACCATGTTGCTCTTACTTCTAATAAAATCATTGGAACTTTCATGCAGAAGGTCCAAACATCCTCAGAAAATTCCTTATCTATCTTTGTTAGGTTGTCATTATCCCCTTTCTACTGCTTTCCTCCTCCTAGAAGTATTTTGATTAGTCATGGTTTGGTCATGTGCCTCACTTACGGCATAAACTATGACCAAATTGAAATTAATTTTCCCTAAAGACAGTGCTTATTACTAAAAGGAAGAGAAGAAATGAAAAGGTGCTAGACACCTATAAACTTTAGCCGTTCCGATAAACTACAGTGGGATGTTGAAATCTTCTTTCCAGTGACACTTAATGAGGTTCAAAATGGGGGATATGTTAAATGAAAACATCATACATTGTATTACGCATGCTTATTAATAACTCATTTCTCCCTTTTAACAAAATATACTAAAACAAATAAGTAAGTCGATGAATGGAAGTTAGACAGTGTTCTCAACTTCTTAATAAACGATAGACACACAAAAAATAATTCTTCAAAGTCTTAACACCTGTAATCATTGATAAAAATGAATACTCTAATTATCTCTTTGATTTGTGGCAGGAAATTAAGGGCTGAGGAAACCAGCATTAAGATCAACAACATGTAAAAGAATCCAGATAATAAAATATTAGAAACTCTTACCGAATTAGCCTTATTATAGTAAACAGCAGGAAGATGAAAATCCTGTAATACAGTAACCTGGGGGAGGAGATACTATCTAAACAAGCTGTTAAGGGTTATGAGTCTCTCAACATAGCACTTTGGGGTATACACCTTTCCCAGCTTGTAGTAATAAGAGTGGCGGGGCTGCATCCCCAGCACTCCGGCTGCCCACATGGCTAGCTTATGCTCCGAAATAACAACACACAAACTGTATTCATTTAAACACTGCATGGCCCTTTAGCTCTAGCCCTTACAGGCTAATTCTCACATCCCGATCAACCCATCTCTAATAATCTGTGAGCACCGCTCTTACCGGGAAAGGTTCAACATGTCTAACCTGGCGGCTTGCTTCATTGCGTGCGTCTACCCGGGAGAGCGGAGCATGGCATCTCTCTGAGGTGTCTGCTCCCGAGAGGAGAGCTGTGGAGTCTGAGCTCACTTCCTCTTCCTCCCAGCGTTCTGTTCTGTTTACTCCTCCCACCTATCTTCTAACCAATGAGGGCCAAGCAGTTTCTTTTTATTTAACCAATGACCTTCCTCCATCATTTCCCCTTTTTCGGTTAAAACAAAACAAAAAAATAAAAAAGAAAGGCTTTAACTTTAACATAGCAAAATTACATATAACGAAACAGTTATCAAGTAAAAGTTACAATAATCTTTATCATAACTAAGGAAAACTATAACTAACTATTCTTAACTCCATCAAAGACTCCAGAAAGATACAATACTACCTAAGCAAACAAGAAAAAAGCAACTTTTAAAACTCTAGAAATGACAGAGACATCTCGCTGCTTGGACAGTCACCCAAAGTTCCTCTGTACCATTGGGGCATCCATCTTCAGCCTTCAGGCCCATGGTATCCAGCAGACATTTCCATAAAGCAGGAAAATTCAAAGTCAGTTCAGTCACTATCTGTTGTGTCCTGCAGAATGTCTCGCAGACTCTTTTATGAATCAGGAACCCTGAAAGATCATCTCACCTTAGGCAAGTTCAGTAGTCCTCTCTCTGTGCGTTCTCTGTGTCCAGTTTAGGCAATAGTCCAGGCAAGAGCAGTTTCTTGCCCAAATGGCTATCAAACTCCATAACGAGCCTCTTCAATGCCCTTTTTCCTCTTGAAGTAGATTGGTGCTGCCTGGAGCAGAGTGTCTCATTGTCATGAAAAGTCCTAAGTTATTAAAACATTTAAAATGCCATATTCTATAATCTTTGAAAAATATGAAGAATGCCTATCTAAAATATATCTACGCACATCTAGAAAATATTAACTAACATGACTACAAACTTGACTATTATTTATGATTATCCATCAACAACCTATATTTCCTAATTATACATTACATTTTAATAATGAACTACACAATCACAATACCTTAATCAATATCAGAAATACATATGCATATAACAAAATTGACCGTAAATCTCTATCAATAAAGCAAAATCTATACTAATGCAAATTATCCATACCTATATTATACCCCCTTTAAATGTAAAAGAACATTTATAAACATTTTTTGGGAATATGGGCGCAGTCATTTCTCTCCAAACTGCTTCCTGCTGAATGGGGGCGTCGTTAATTAGGTCTTTCATGGTATAACCTGTGTGCTAGTTTCATCTCAGTTGGCAGTTGAGCAAAGCAATTTTCTGAAGGTGTTCACACCAACCCTTCAGGAGTGCGTGGTCCATCATACCACATCGGACTAGAAGAAATGAACAGTGTCTCATCCTCTGTGAAAACAAAATAAGAAACTCCTTTCCAAAGATCCAAATTTCAAAGTCAAGGCATCAAAATATCTATGTTGGATTAGTTCAGCAGCATTTATAAATAAATATCTTTTAGTAGCTGTTGCTCCTTCCACAGCATTCAAACAATTCAAAGAGAGCATAATAGCATACAGTATCAAAATTTTCCATTTTCCATCTTTGTGCGCTTTATTTTAACCTCTATTTTTTTTTTACTTCTATTTTATATTCTCTGTATATCTTTGACCTGGAATAATTCTGTAGACCAGGCTGTCCTTAAACTCTCAGAGATCTGCCTGTCTCTGCCTCCCAGGCATTGGGATTAAAGGTGTAAGCTACTACACCTTGAAGTCATAGAGATCTGTTTGCCTCTGCCTTCTAGGCACTGGGATTAAAGGCATGTGCTACCACACCTTGAAGTCACAGAGGTCAATCTCCCTCTGCCTCCCAAGTGTTGGGATTAAAGGTGTGTACTACCACACACAACAACTCTCTTCCTTTTTTTTTTGTTTTTTACTTTAAGAACTTCAACTTTTCGTCTGCATATATTTTTAACACACTGTAAACCATTTAGAAATTTTCTTTGTCTTTGAATCTCTCTTTACTCTATATCTCTCTTTTTCTGAACAAATGAGTCTTTAATTTACCAAGCAATCTCAGTAGGACTAAAGCCGTGGCTTTGACGGCTGGATCCAGCCCATTTCTTAGCTTTCCAGCCTCATGGCTGAGGTACTGGCTGTAGCCATGTTTACTGCCACAACTCTATGGCATTTCAAGGTCCCTGCCAGCAAGCGAGCTTCAGCAGCCTGTGCTTGCAAACAGCACAAACCGCCTGCGTAAAAGAGTCAGAGTTTGCCCTGGCAGTACAGGCCAGAAAGCCGGCATTTTTAAACTGCTCAGCTTTTTTCCTGCTATGGCTGAAAACCTAAAAGCATGCATTCAGCTTTTCGTCAACACCATTTAAGTGTTTCGTGGCAGGACCTCGTTAATGAGCTGCAGAGTTTTGCAACTAAAGCTGAGTCAGGAAGCTTCTCTTAGATGAGAGCGCTTGCTTGCCTCTAGCAAGCAGAGTGCCACAAATGCTTTAAAGCCAGAGTTCATGCTGGCAGCACAGTCCCAAGAAGCTGCGCTTTAAAATGACACAGCGTTTTTTCTGCTGCTGTTGCAGAATCAGGAAATCTCTCTACAGCACGCCACCAACAAACAGCAAAAATCTGTGTTAAACTCTCTCTCCCTTATTTTTAAGCCTTCTCAGTCGGTAGAGCATGAGACTCTTAATTTCAGGGTTGTGGGTTCGAGCCCCATGTTGGGCGCCATTCTGTAGTAATAAGAGTGGCGGGGCTGCATCCCCAGCACTCCGGCTGCCCACATGGCTAGCTTATGCTCCGAAATAACAACACACAAACTGTATTCATTTAAACACTGCTTGGCCCTTTAGCTCTAGCCCTTACAGGCTAATTCTCACATCCCGATCAACCCAACTCTAATAATCTGTGAGCACCGGTCTTACAGGGAAAGGTTCAGCATGTCTAACCTGGCAGTTTGCTTCATCGCGTGTGTCTGCCCGGGAGAGCGGAGCATGGCATCTCTCTGAGGCGTCTGCTCCCGAGAGGAGAGCTGTGGAGTCTGAGCTCACTTTCTCTTCCTCCCAGCGTTCTGTTCTGTTTACTCCTCCCACCTATCTTCTAACCAATGAGGGCCAAGCAGTTTCTTTTTATTTAACCAATGACCTTCCTCCATCACCAGCTCACTACTCCATTCCTATTCTCATGAATGTCTTCTAATCTCAAATGGCTGAGATACACTTGTTCAATATCCTTAACTATCAAGGAAATACAAATCATAATTATGCTGAGATACCATTTTATATCTGTCAGAATGGCTAAGATCAAAAATGCTAATGACAGCCTATGTTAGAAAGGGTGTGGAGTAAAGAGAACACTCTTCCACTGCTGGTGGTAGTGCAAACTTGTATAGCCACTTTGGATACCAGTATGGCAAAGGATAACCAGGCTAAAATCCACAGCCCCAGAGAAGCCAGGCAACATGGAGGACCCTAAGAAGGATGCATGGATTTCCCCGGGAAGAGGAAATAGATGAGATGTCCTGGGTAGACTGAGAGTGGGAGATAAAAGGGAGGGATGGGAATGAGAATATGAGGGATCAGGATGGTTGAGTTGTTGGTAGGACAGTGGGGGAGAATAATGAAAAGGATATCTTGATAGAGTGGCCATTATGGGGTTTGAGAGAAACATGGTTCCAGAAAAACCCCCAAGAACTAAAAAAGATGATTCCAACTAAGACTCCTAGAAATAGTGGAGAGGGTGCCTGAACTGATTTTCCCCTATAATTAGATTGGTTACTACCCTAATTGTCAAAACAGAGTCTTCATCCAGTAACTGATGGAAGCAGATGCAGAGATTTGCAGTAAAGCACTGGACTGAGCTCAGGGAGTCAAATTGAAAAGAGAGATGAGAGATTAAATGAGTAAGGGGGTCAAGATCATAATGGGGAAACCCACAGAGACATTTGATCTAAGCTTATGGGAGCTCATGAACTCTGGACTGAGAGCTAGGGAGCCGGCATATGATCTACCTAGGCCCTCTACATCTGGATGACAGTTATGTAGCTTGGTCTTTTGTGGGGCTTCTAGCAGTGGGACCAGGAACTGTCCTGGAAGCGTGAGCTGGAGCCATTAACCTGAGGTTCTGTCTCAAATCACTCAATCCATCTCTAAAGAATTTGATTGAAAAGGTCGAAGAGCCCAAGTGATGGCTACGGATCCTCAGTGAGTCCAAACATTGCTTACCAGTGTTCTTGTTGTAAAACAGAAAAGCCTCATTTGCAACAAGCATATACTTTTTAACTGTCTAAAGCAATAGAGAGCGATGGAAGGATACATCATAGAATCATTCTTCAAAAATAATGGCATGACCATAAATTGAACTTAACTCGACAAAAATATTTACAGACATAATTTTACTTCGTAAAACTTCATATTTTAAAAACTGAATACTGTTCTCATGCACATAAAAGTGGCCTCTTAATGGTGAGACAAATATGAAAAGAAACTTTATAATACTTACACAATTAGCAAAGATCTGTATTGACAACCATGTCCTACGTTCTTAAAAAACATATGATAGATTAATGTCAATTCTGAAACACGCCTACGTAAAATGTAGGAAAACATGTATTTTTAAAATCCTTTGTTCAACAAGTGTTGATAATATGTAAGTAGGTACTTGTTCTACGTAATAAATTTTCAATTAAACAATGTAGTCACCTAAATTTTAGGACTATTGTTTCACGAATAGACATTCACAGCCTAGAGGGTGCTTTCACACCCCTCCTACTGATTTCAGTCCTACAGCTTTTGCACTTTCTTTGCTTATATTCACATTTGACTTTTTGGATTTTACAAAATCTCTCCCACTGTTTCTGAAAATGTAATATTTTAAACTGTGCAGTGTTTATCCATACTTGGCCACTTCACTATTTTCTACTTATGTGATTTTCTTGAAGTTAATGATACATTTTTGTTCTTCTTACTGTGGTTGGAGTGAGGGAAAAGAACAAACCAGGCCCATCATTCACTGACACTAGTTTGTGCAGCAGGCTTTTCTGCTTGTGAGTCAATGCTAACTAATAGCTAATTCTTTCTTTTTTTAATTGGTTGTTGAATTTAAACATTAGAATTGCAACCATAACTGGGCAGTGATGGTATATACCTTTAATACCAGCACTCCTGAGGGAGAAGCAGAATATCTTAGTTTGAGACAAGAATGATCTATAGAGAACCTTTTGGGAGAGCCAGGGCTACATGGAGAAGCCCTGTCTCAAAAAAAATTGTAACCATAATTAAGAATAAGTAAGAGGAGAAAGAAGATAGTAAGAAGAAAAGAAAGGAAAAGACAGAGGGAAGGGGGGACTGAGTGACATGGAGTACTTTGGGGCCAATACAAAGCACAGAGGAAACCAGAAGATAGAAAAAAAAGAGAGACTATGAAGGCAGATAGAATGAGTAAAAGGAAGAATAAAATCAAACAAGAAAGAGGTAAGAAAAGTCAGGTAATTATAGAACTGAAAAATTAGGGATTCAGTTTGGAGGGAATGGATTAACCCATGCCCCTACTTTTCTTTTCAGAAATCATAATTATATAAAGCAGTTCTTCCCAGAGAATATTTGTGAGATACTTGAGTTTGTATTTGTATTCCTTGGAAAAGGTATTATTTGCAATCAATGTTGTAATCTCATATATAACACAATTAATATACACATTTGCATTAGTTGTACAAAAGAATGCAACTCATTTTTCAAAATATTGTCTTTCACATGTATTCTAATGCTAATGCCATTACATTTAATCATGATTACAAGTACAACATCTGATATAGAGAAAGGTTTTTAATCAGTATGTGCCTCAATATTTTAACTGTAAATGTAATACTAATATCTTCCCATTAGTACTAAGTATTAATGTACCCATTAATATTGAATGACACATAAAAGACTGTCTTCTGTACAAATTCTCATTGACAAGGTGAAATCTCAAAAATGAATTAGTAGTAAATAAATCTACTACATTTTGCCTATATTGGACTATGTGGTGAATTTTAAAACATTACAAAAAAACCACATCTTTTTCAGAATCCTCATAAGCAAATTCTGAGGGTTGTTTCGTTTGTTTGTTTTAAAAAGAGGAAGGAGGAGAGGTGGGAGATGATTTCTGGTGAGTTGGAGAACTGAGACAGAAAAAGGAAAGAAGGCAAAATAAAATACGTAAGTAAGACCGTTGCAATTATGTCCTGCTAGAGACAACCAAAAGACACGCCGGAACTTTCTGCAGAGTATTTCATCCAAGGAGTATTACAATGAAGTCTTTTTCTGAACTGTCTTTGATCTGGGAGATCATAACTCTGTGTTTTTATACTTCCTCACCCAAGTGCCATTCAGAAAGCCCCAGTGGAGGATGACAGCAGGAAGCTTTGCCTTAGGAAGACAAAGGTATCGACGGAAAAGGGAGAAGCCAAGAGGATATAGGTGAATTGGGAAGTGGCTACTTTTGCATCGCTGTAGGATACTGGGTGTCTATATATCTAATGTCTTTGTAGTTACCCAACTATTACAAAACAAAGGTTTGAAAAAAATGGCTATGTGCTAGCAAATTTAATTTCCAGATATCCACAAACTTTACCATGGACTGTAAAGGCAAAATTCCTGGTTTTACAAGAATACGTATTTTGTGATATTTGCTTTTCACTCACCTTCCCCTCTTATATTTGTCCCACTTCTTCGAATTGTCTCAACTTCTATAAAACTCATTTAACTCTCTGGTAAAACAATGTAATAGTGCCCACTTAGGAGCAAAGTATGAGGTTCACATATGCTAGAATTCGATAGCAGCACTCTGGAAGGGTAAAGTTCATAGAAATCAGAGGACAAAAATTTAATTTTCAGAGATTCATAGACAATAAATGTATCTTCTTATACTAGCTGTGATATCTCAGTAGAAACAAATCTACATGGAGATTTTTACAGTTTTATCATTGTGGTTAGACCAGGGTTACATGCCAAGATATATTATCATATATAGGAAATATGTATGCATTTTACATGGTTAAAATATTACTTTAATACAGGATCTTATATTATTTTTTGAAAGTCCTATGTTCTTTTGCTAAACTAAGAACTGACTTTTCAAATGCAGTCAAACTCAGTCTAATGATATTGTCATACTAGAGTGATTACATGGGATCACAATGGAGCTGAAAGGCCCTCACTGTGAAGTAATATTATAGCCATTATAACATGTTGAAGTGCTTCCTCATTGGAAATCAAGTATGAGCAAGCACACACTGCTACTATGTACAGCTATATATTTAGTATATAATACTTGATAGTGATAAAAAAGTACAATTGGTGCATTTGCTCTATTGTATATTTTATTACTTCTTTATTTTCTACTTCTATATAGGATTTTATTGCAAAAGACTATACAGTAACAGATCTCCTCTTTACCATTTCTTGTGATTACCCTATTTTCTTTTGTGCTTGATTTAGTATTATGCGGTTTTGTTTACAATGGCCCTACAAGCAATTAACACTGATTCATTCTGTACTATCTAAAGACTATAGGTCATCTCTATGATATTTATATATGACTATGAATGTCATATCATCTATGTATGAGGTAGAAAGCAACTAAGACACTCTAAATTTATGTAACTATACCCCATGATGTTCATGCTACAAAGAAATTGCCTAACCGTGCATTTCTCTGCATTTGTCCCTGCCATTAGGTGATATATGCCTATAATTTAATAGGATGGGAAAACTGTCAGGGTTTAAATACATAAATTTACTCCTAGGGAGCCTTTGCATAGTGGTAGCAATAATTATATACCTTGTATTTGATTTTTAATGACTGCAAACATACCAGCATGGAGTTCACAGCTATTGTAACCTTCTCTTTCTTTCTTATTATTTTATCAAATTAGAGCAAAAGGGAGAGTTAAGGGTCATATTTAATTGGCAGTAATGGAGTATGGAAAGCCATTCTCTGAAGGTGCTAGTCAGTTGGGGTTTCATTATCGTATAGCCATAGACTGGTTGTGCTACAAACAGAAATTTATTGCAGTTCTGTATGCTGTATCCAGTGTCATGGCATAAATATAAATAAAGACTCATCTCATTCATAAGAGCCCTGTTCACCAAGATAAGTCATCTCCCAAGTGTTTCATTTTGAATACAGTCATTTTATCTACATTTGAGTGAAGGACATACCAGTAGAGGAACTCAAGATTCCTGATGGTTTGTTCTTAGAATTTTCATTTTACTGTATGCTAGTAAATTAGGTCATTATTGATTCTTCCTTAGTGTCATTGATTCAGAAGTGAACCGTGGTTGACTATAATATGCCAGCACCACTACTCATCTTCATTCCTCTGGCAGCACTGAAATTTAAAAATCTCTAACACTATAATTCAGGAGGGCTGGAATTAAAGCCTACCCACTACTATAAATTTTTGTTGTTGCTGTTTTGTTTTTAACTTGTGGGCAGAAGTAAAAATAGCTCTAGAGGAGAGCCAACAGATCATATCCTATGTGTTCCAAGGATGTGCTTCTCCTTGCTCTTCACTCTTACCTTATATGTAGTTAGTACTATGCCTTATACTTTGTGAGCATATGTTGACAGTATGTTTTTTCTTTGTTTGTTTATTTTAGAGATTATAATTTATTTACAGTATTTCTCCATTCCCTCCCCCACAAAACCTTCTCCTGCACTCCTCGCTATTCTACTTCAAATTAGAGGTACTTTTTTCAATAAGTGTTATTGTATGTATGTATTTATGTGTATACATATATATTCTGAAATATAACCTCACTAATATGTCTAGCCAAATGTCATGAATGATAGCATGTGGAAGACAGGGATAACACTAGCAGATATATCAAACTGCATGGGGAAAAGCCCATGAGGTTTCAAACCTATGCAAAGAACCACAGAGAACTGAGTAAACCTGAGAGAGGAAGAGATGGTTCTCTCCAGGGAATTGTTTGCTGTCAGTACTTTAACTGAATTCTACCATGCAAACATAAGGTGTAATCAAACTATATTTCATATTATCCTTACTCCACTCTTTCTTGATCCTTTTCTTTTTTAAGTTTGCTCTAAATTCATAACAATTGCTGTTTTTTTAGAAATTACAGAAAAACTGCTTAAAATTGTCCCAAAACTTTCAGAAATGCAAGTTAAATGAAACATCCAACTATATGAAATGAATAAATAAACATTTTTATTCCCCCACACTGATCTTATTAAACATACAGATAGATATCTATGTGAATGTGGATATAAACATGCATAGCATAGAATATCTTCATCCACATTAGCAATAAAAGTAAATAGCTTAATTTTATATAACCTTATATGAATTGTCTCTTAGAGCTACTTCTCTTAAGTACACAGGAACCTTAAAAATGGGCAAGTTTCCTAGCCCTCTGCAGGCAATGTCTAAATAAAAAGAAAAGATATATGTGAACTATCGCTTTAAAAATGAAACTCCTTGAACTAACTAATATGAACCGTTCACGTTGCTATTAGCTCAACATTCACAGCAGAGTAAACAGTCATATTAGAATCAGTAGCAGAGTCAGAAAAATGTAGAACTTCCCAGACACGTGTGCTCCCTTCCTCTCAGACAACTGATTTTTAAACCATCTCGCTTCAATCCTGAACAAGCCACCAAACTTATTTCTATATTGAAATATCAGAAACTTTTCTCTAGCAATGTAATTTGATGTATCAATTTCTTATACAATGAAACAGAAAATTCATTAAGTTGGTACTGTAATAAATGCTGCATTTCCAATAACAAAATGACAAGTAACACTCATTATACCCATCTTATCACTGCTCCCACACTGTGCGACAGAACTTGTACAGTGATAAAAAGATGAACGGAATTGGGACATGTTTTTTTATTATTATTAAAGTGTTGACTGAGCAAACATGGGGACCAAATTTCAGATCTCCAACCTACATATTTCAAAACAAATATTAAAAGTCAAGTATAGCCCTATGTATAGCTCTTGTGTAGTAGGGTGAAGATAGGCAGATCCATGGAGCTTGTTGGCCATTAAGTTTGGCCAGTTGATGAGAGGCATTCAGTGAAAAAGCCTAACTCAAAAGATAAGGGAGAAAATGACACTTTGTTAGACCTGACTTTATCCTCTAGCGTCTACATAGACACAAACACACATACAACTTGTACCTGCATATGAATGAGTACACACACACACACACACACAGTACATATAAACACACACGATCACCTTTCCACCCCCAGACCCTGATAACCACAGTTCTTTCTTTCATGAACTTTCATAAGAACTAACATACTCAATTTCCAATTCAAATAGTTAAGTATATAACTGATTTCTGCTGTTAAGCAAGGAAACCAAGGAGTGAGTACTTTCCCTAATCTTTCATTTCCATTCCCTGACACCTCTGTAAAACTGTCCCCTTATCAGACGTGTGCACTTTCAGTTAATGGTGCTTTTATCACTGGGATTAGAATTCTAAATTAATTTTACAAATACCTTTTGTTCCAATAAAATTAGCTCTTTAAAAATTTTGAATAGAAGTTTTGCTTTTACAACCAAATAGGTCATAGATAACTCATGAAGATAAACTTTAAATATTGCACTGAATTCCAAAAACAATCTTTAGGAGTGGAGCTGAAGGTCTAGTGCATGCTGGGGCAAGCACTGTACCACCGAGTGACAACTCCAGCTGAAGAACATAAATTTATCCCATATCCAAAGTTATTATTGATTTAAATAAGACTTTGAAATTCTATTTCTAACTAACAATACCAAGGAAAATAATCCAAACTAGCACTTGTGCACATTTCTTCACAAAGATACAGTGTGGCACATTATGGAATCTGGAAGTCTTTGGCATGCTCAAGCAATGAAAATTACAACACACTATAGAAACCAGATCTGTTCTAAGAATATTCAAATATAAAACACAGTCACACCTTGTAAAGTTTCCAACTAACTTTTGAGTATTCAGAAAAAGTCATCACTTTTCCCTCCATTGTAGAACCAAAAGTACCAGGTATTCTTCTGACATCTTAGAGTCTCAGTGGGTCCCAAAAGCCTGAGAGTTCTACTATGGACAGATAGAGTCTTTCCAGCTAGAGAGGCTAGTTCCTATCATCTCGACCAATTTCATTCAAGCCTGTTTTCAGCTCACCAGTTTCCACTTCCTTAGCAAACAAGGCATTATTCAAACACAGCAGTGGCCTCCACCTGAAGGAATGTCAGACACATTATACTCTTGTAACTCTGGAACTTGCTTTCATTGCAATTCCTTGTTCCCAAGTAGGATGTCTCATGTCCCACACCCTCTAGGGTGTCTTTCCTCAAAGGACTCTGTGTATGTGTGTCTGATAAACTGCTGTCAGACCCATTGGTCTGGTGTCATATGTTAATGTTAATGTTATTATTTAGGGTGGAGAAGTCTTCTTTTGCCCACCCCACAAAATAAACAAGAGATGGTGAAAACACCAGCTGGGACCTCTCATACAAAAGCAACCAGGAGCTTCAGAGACTGAGTCTAAAAGCATAGCACAGAACTCAAGTCTTAAGATGGTCAATGTTGCCTTCTGCATGTCACACATAAACACAACTGCTGAGGAACACATGCAGAGCAAATGCTTGGTTCCGGAGTGATGCTCTTCTGACACATCTGGCATTGCCCGGTTCTCCACACTGGGGACCAAAATCAGAGCTGCTTACTCATATTCACTTTTCATGAGTTGTCTTTTGGGATCTGTCAAGTCTGTGTGTATCTTTAAGAGTCCTTATTTCCTTATTTCCAGCAATGCTACTCTATGTGCCAAAAGCAATCATCTTAAAACAACAACAACAACATACACACATCAAAAAATAAAAAGAAAAGAAAAATACTTAGTCATTTCATGAATCTATGCTTTCTGTCTTCAAGGTCTATTTGGTTTCGGGGCTTAATTATTTTCCTCATACCTAACTCCCTTAGAATGATAGAATGCTGAAGTTCAATTTTGGCTTTCTTCTCTCCAGAATGCCCTTAGCTCCCTGTGAAAATGTATTAACTATTATCTAGTCACCACCTCTGAATTTCAGCAAGAAGCATTTGCCAGACCATTCTACTTTTAAACAAGCTCTAATTCCAGGAGGGCTCAGTTGATTTGCATTTGCATAGCCAAATGTGTGATTCCTCTCACTTCTACCCAGAGCATATGGGAGTTTACTCAACTAGAGAAACAACAGAAACATAGATGGATCCATCCATTCTGTTACAGACAGGAGAAAGGAGGTACTATTGTCTGCTGATTAAAGTGTCTATGCCCAAGAGAGAAGAGTCCAATTGAAGTAGAATATCAGATATTGATACAATTGTCTGTTTTCAAGGAGCCACTATTTCTAAAAGGAAAGCTTAAAAATGCACAAGGAGCTTTAATACTATATCCCATTTAACCCAATTTATACCAAATGCTGTTGTTTAATATTTTATCAATATTTAAACAACCTTTGTTCAAACTAAATCTTCAAAATTCAGTTTCTATTCATACTTAGAGCACATGTTAGAGTTTTAACACAACAGCAGACACACTAGCATGGCACAGTCAGGTTCCTCCGTAGACTTCTAAAAAGAGACTAAAAACCTCTCACCCAGATTAATTTCTTGTTGGCAATACTCTCTACGCTTTATTTCCTTCCACAAATAAAGAACACAGTGACAATGGTCCCTAGTTCAAAGGGGAGTGAGTCTTAGTTGATCATAGATTATTTCATCCTTCTCTCATATACCTATTTCATTTGGGACAGAAAAGAGATCCATGAACTCATGACAAGCAATCCTCCTGAAGGTAGAATTTGTCTTCAAAGTGCCTGGTACATTCAAGAGAGGGTTTGAAATTGTTTGACTCATTGATATGATCATGCCTCTGCCTTATTAGGCCTAGATGAAACCTATAACAGAACACGGGGTGAAAAGCAACTATTTGGTGAAGGTATGATAATACGTAACCAACGAGATGAATTCAAACAAAATTCTCTCTGAAGTTACTGTGGATTAAATAGTATTTCATTTCCTTCCAGTTATTTCTGCAAAACCATGTCTTGTCTATGAAAAGGCATGACTAAATTGATCAGTGTTGTAACACAATTAATAAAAACCCAGAGACAGATATTGAGGATCAACGTGAAGGTCAGAAAAGCAAAATAGCCAGTCACTGGCTCTTACCTCTACCTTAGCCCAAAATGGTGATCCTGCCTCCAGGAATATCAGAATGAGACTGTATATTAGAGCTGTTTCCTCCTGTCTTATATTACTCTCTAGGGCTGGGATTAAAGGTGTGCACCACTACCACCCAGTTTTTACGACAAAATAGTGTGACTACTGGGATTAAAGATGTGTGTCATTGCTACCTGGTCTGTAAGGCTGACCAGGGCAGCTGTTACACTCTCTGGCATAACACCAGGCAAGCTTTATTTATTAAAATAAAAATGAAACATCACTAAAAGTGTGATTTCCATCATTGAAAAATGTGATTTATGCAAAAATATTCTTGCAATGATATTTCCAACAACTTTCTATAATAGGTAAAGTTACTTAAAATAAAAAAATATTAAAGAGTAATAACGTTGTTTAAGGAACTGTGGTTAACATTAGTAATACAATTTCTCTTCTCCAATAATTTAATTGAAGCAAAAATAGTAGGAACACAGATTATTGGAGAAGGTGTGTCACTGGGTAAGCCTTTTATGTATCAAAAGCCAATTTAATATATCGGGCTTTTTCTTTTGGGTCACCAACCAGCTCCCAAATCATGGCACAGAAACTTATTAGTTTTGAATGCTCAGCCTTAGCATAGCCCTTTCCTTGCTCTTATAACAATCTGTTCCTCTTCATCTATGTTTTGCCTCTGGGCTTTTTACATTTTCTGACTTTCTTGCTGTTTCTATGTCTGACTGGCTAGCAGTTTTCTGTCTTGTGACCCTGGGCATGTTCCTCATTCTCTCCTCTTTCTCTCAAGCCTAGATTTCTTCTTCTATTGTCAGCCCAATCCGTTCTTTCTCTGCCTAGCTATTGGTCATTTAGCTCTTTTTAGAACAATCAGGTGCCTTAGGCAGGCAAGCTAAAACAAATGTAACATATCTTTACAACAAATTCAGCATAAGCAAAAGCAATACACCTTTACACAGTTAAAGCAGTATTCTGCAGCATAAAAAAATGTAACACACCATTACCCAGTTCACATAATATTCCACAACACCATTACCCCAGACTATCATCTGTCTATCCATCTAGCTAACTATCTAGCTAGCTAGCTATCATCTGATCTATTTCTATCCATCTCAATCTTTTTCTCTGCCTCCCTCTTTCTCGACAGAATGGCAAACTCTCAGCTACTGCTCCAGTGACATGCTTGCCCGCTTGCTGCCATGAATTCTTCCATGACGACCCTTGACTCTAATCCTTTTCAAGTATGATCTCCACATTAAATGGCTTGTTTTAAGAGTTTCTTGATTATAGTGTTTTCATAAAACATGACTCAAACACAATTTGTTGGTATGTCTAAGGGTTTTTTCAGTTATGCTGAAATTATTCCTTCCACCACATAATGCTGAGTGGAATTTGTTGGACATTGAAACAGCGGGAATTAGTGGCTGTTCATAATGCTCAACTACTGGAAGGAAGTTAGAATACAACAGCCTCATTTTCTTCTCAGTTGTAAGTCCTATTCTTTTCCTTTATTGTGCGAGAATAGATGTGGTTGGTTCTGTATCATCACTGGAGAAAATTCAGGCCACAGAGACACTTTATTTTTGATGTACTAAATTTTCCAAATAAGTACACTTTAATTAAAAACCTGACAATGCCACTCCAACTTCCACTTGTTTCCTTGTGCTTCTGTCTTCAGCTTGTTCACTTTCTCATGACACAATCTGTATATAACATACTTTGCTCAGCTCATTTTTTGTACTACATAAGACCACGTGACCTGTGTCAAGTGACTTAATATCACTAAATCACAGCTTTCACAACAGTCAAAATGGGATCATGAATACTTCCTTTGTGTTCCCTGTGTTATCCAGTAATGAATCTATGAAAATGGCAGCCATTCATTAATGTGGGAGTTTAAAGAAGTTTAACTCTTGTCCACAGCATTAAAATCTTCCTCCCCCACTGAGTAGTTTATCATACAATTATAATCAGGACCAATATATAGAGAAGGATGGCAAGATAAATCTCAAGTAAACAGCTTTGCACTGGAATCTAGGATTTTACTGCAAAATTTTTTACATAGATAAAAATAGACATATGCATCATCCAGAGACGTGAACACAGACACATATGCATGCACAGAGAACAGATTGTCAAAAAACTTAGATTTGAGAACAGATGAGGCCATCACAATTAGAAAAATTAATGTCTCTCTCATGTTTGGCAGCTGATATGACAGAATTCTCGAGTGTTGATCATTTCCAAGGTCATACTGATACTACTGGATAAAAACAGAAAAGAAAACTGATAACATTTTATGTTTAATTCTACTCACAATCCATCATATGTCCCTAAAAAAGAGAGCTTCCAGAATATTCCCCTTGGTTTTATGCCGATTATGCAGCATTCACTGGAGAATTCATTTCTAATAGACAATTAATTTGGCATTCCTTCATTTTAAATGTTTTTGAAGAATAAACATGAGATAAAGATTGTAAGAAACAAGTACAAAAACTAAATTTTTCTAGCTAAAAGAAATTTACTGTGGCATAGATTAAGCAAGCCCATGCACAAATCTTTCATTGTAGAAATTTGTGTCTTTGATATCAATGTCAAGAAAACAAGAAAATAAGAAACTATATAGAAGTTGTCATTTTACAATGCACTGTAAATTATCAAATTCATTATTAATATAACTGCATATTAAGTTTACCTTGGTATATATGTCACTAAGAACAGTGAGAATTTCTGAATGTGTTAACATAGAAACAAGGAGACAAATCAAAATTAAAAGATATAGAAGTTCTTCTTTTAAAATCAACATTTTCAATTACTATACAACATAATCTACATAATACTTGTAAGTCCAAGAAATAATACTTAAATACCTGGCATAAAATATCTATAATTTCGTTAATTTTTTTTTTTTGATTTTTTGAGACAGCGTTTCTCTGTAGCTTTTTGGTTCCTGTCCTGGAACTAGCTCTTGTAGACCAGGCTGACCTCAAGCTCACAGAGATCCGCCTGCCTCTGCCTCCCGAGTGCTGGCATTAAAGGCATGCGCCACCGCCACCCGGCTTAATTTCATTAAAATTTATAAAAATAATGAGTAAAGTAGATCATCATGTGATAAAGGCCATAAGTAACTTTTCTTGTATACTTGTATTTATTACTTGATGCTACTTAGGGCATCATGAACCCTATCTTTAAATGGTTTGCTTTAGAATTTCAATTTAAATAGAAGCACATATTCTTAACATGATATTACAAAAGACCCATAATTTTTCTAAATAATATTAACATATTAGGAAGAAATGAACATGTATCATGATATCCTTGCAATAAGGTAAAACAGTTCAATGATCTACTAATGTTCAATTATTTTTATTATCTTCCAACTTGAGAGATTGCTACAACCAATTATTTTTAGAGCAGTCTAATATTTTTCATAAAACAGAGACAGAAAACCTAAGTGAAGGTAATACATAGAAATACGTTGTTTCGTTATTTCACATAGTTTTAAATTGGAGACATGTTCTATATGCATTGAGATATAAATTTAAAATGCCAGTGTTTCACAAGAAGAAATGGTCTTCAATGGCCAAGGATATAACACAGTAATAGAGAATTGTATATAATGTACAAGGCCCTGGGTTCACAACACATACTGAAAACTAGATAGAAAAACAGATTTGATAATAAAAGCAAATGGTTTTCTTGATGTAAACAAATTCATCATATTGTCTGTTGACCTACAACCATCTTCAGAAGAAATATCCAGTGGAAAAAGACAATAATAAACATTTTAAATTTAGTATCAGAGAAGCTCAAAGATAAATATTATTATCAAATTCATTCATTTATTTATTTATGGAGGCAGTGCTCATAAAATGATATGTGTGTCAAAAGTCTGATTGAGGTGTCAGTTTTCCCCGTTCACCCTGTGAGCTTCAGAAATGAACTCAGGTCACCAGGTTTGGAGGCCAGCATCCTTATCCATTGAGCCAGCTCACTAGCCCTCAACAGTAGTTTTGAATTGCAGAAGAAATGGTCATTCACAGAAGGAGGGAAGAGGACATATAGGGTGAGGTAGCTCAAGAAATGTGGCCCAGAATTGAGCTAAGGAAAAAATACAGCTAGAGGGAGAGGATGGAGGAAGGAAGAGAGAGAGAGAGAGAGAGAGAGAGAGAGAGAGAGAGAGAGGATTATGTGAAGTATTTAAAGAATGGACAAAAAGTCTCTGTTATAGCAATTGCAAAATAATATCATTACTTTTTATGACCAGATCTTTGGCATGATCAATTTTAAGTTATCCTTGACTTGGAACCAAAGCCTGAAGAATAAAACGTAAAGATCACAATAGACTAGAAAAGGACAAGTCTTAACAAGGTGAACTTTAACTGACACAATACATTGTATGCCTGAAGTAACTCATTGTGTAAAATGAATCTTTCTCATTTGATTACTTACTGTGGAACAAAAACAAATTCATTTTTATATTTCTCTCACTTAATGTTACATCTCTGGCTATGTAAACTTTGTTTTTGCCATAATGCTAAAACAAAACAAAACAAAACTATCAACGAATAGTGTGCTTATTCACTGACAAATGTTAGGCATCTTATTTCCATTAGAAAATCACTTTATACATTTTTGATCTTGTTAAATCCAGCTACATTTAATAATATTAGCACAACACTAAAGCTAAAGATGCTGTAATAACTCCCTGGAAACTAGTGTGTCATTTTCTATGCCTTATGAATTTAATGGTATGAAATATAAGAAATTGAAGAAAGAGATAGTTTTTCTTATAATGATGGTACATGCTGCAGAGAAAATAAACAAGCCACCATTTTTGTAAAGTTCTTCAAATCAAACTGCTTCCATTACTTACAAACTAAAATGCTTGTTTATAGGATTTCAAGGTTTTCCTCGTGGCCAGTGTAGAAGTCACTGTGTTAAAAAAATAATTAGAAAGACATTAATAGGAAATAGGTCATAGGTAACAAGCAAGTGAAGTCAGGGCAAAGTTACATTGGCAGTTGCTGTAGTCACTGTAGTTTCTAACATGGACATCATCATGCTTATGAGTTACTTCAAAAAACCAAACAGAAACAAAAAACCATGGCCTTCATGAGCTTGACTCTACAACAGACTAAACTATTACCTCTTGGCTCATCTCAAGTCATACTTGCTGCATGTATTCTTCCTGAATTAGTGTACCTTATTTTTATATCAAATATTTAGGAGAAATGAAGAGAGAGATAAATCTTAAAATGTTTCTAATTCTTAGATTTTCTCTATCTAGAGAAGAAACATGAGACCTGCTGAAAAACTCCCTCAGAGTAGTTGCTCTGAGCTTCTTTTGTGAACAAGCAAAAAATCTTAGCAACCTAAGATGGGAGTTGTGACTTGCACTGACGGCAAATGTGACAATATAGCTAACAGAAATGACTTCAGGGGAGATATATTCACTTTGTCTCATGGAAAGAAAGCCTCGAGGAGTTTGTGGGGGCAGAGGTACCAAGCGGAGACTTTTAAATGGTGGCAGAGAAGGGGTCAAAGTGAAACAGAAGCCAGGGACCAGACTCAAATCTTCAATATCTGCCTCTGTAATCTACCAGTTAAGCTCAAACGGTCTACTGCTTCAAAAAATAGTGACAACTAGGGAGCCAGTATTCTTTTTTTTTTTAATTAATTTATTTATTAAAGATTTCTGCCTCCCCCGCAACCGCTTCCCATTTCCCTCCCCCTCCCCCAATCAAGTCCCCCTCCCTCATCTGCTGGAAGAGCAATCAGGGTTCCCTGACCTGTGGGAAGCCCAAGGACCGCCCACCTCTATCCAGGTCTCCTAAGGTGAGCATCCAAACTGCCTAGGCTCCCCCAAAGCCAGTACGTGCTGTAGGATCAAAAACCCATGGCCATTGTTCTTGAGTTCTCAGTAGTCCTCATTGTCCGCTATGTTCAGCTAGTCCGGTTTTATCCCATGCTTTTTCAGACCTAGGCCAGCTGGCCTTGGTGAGTTCCGGATAGAACACCCCCATTGTCTCAGTGTGTGGGTGCACCCCTCGTGGTCCTGAGTTCCTTGTTCATGCTCCGTCTCCTTCTGCTCCTGATTTGGACCTTGAGATTTCTGTCCGGTGAAGAAAGTATGGAATATATACATATTAGACTATTACTCAGCAGTAAAAAACAAGGACTTCTTGAATTTTGCATACAAATGGCTGGAAATAGAAAACACTATCCTGAGTGAGGTAAGCCAGTATTCGGAATATAAGCCTGTGGGGGACTTTTCAGAATCAAGCCACCATGAGAAAAGCAGCCGCCATTCAAGTAAAGTAAGACTACTGTCTCTTCAAAAGCCCTCTTATTCTTTAATGCATCCATTCAGTGGTGTTGAGAGATGGCTATGAAGCTGATGCTATTTCTCTCATTGGTGAAAATATCTAGAAATGTGAAGAGAATCATGAGGTTTTAAATTTTAACACTAATTTTAAGATACCAAAAAAAAAAAAAGAAAGCTGTAGGCTCCTATTTACTGATGCTTAGTTAGATTTTCCTTCTTATGGTATTTGCATTTTCAATCATTCTAATAATCCTTCCATTAAAAAATTTACCTTAGTGTTTTCTGATAACAAACATAATTTTCCAATTAGACTTTATGTAAATATTAATTTGTTCAATGTGGTACCTTCTCTAATTTTTAAATCTAGGGGTACGTGAACTAATATTCATTTTCACTTATATAGATAATATACAGATATTTCTCATATATATTGCCATAAAAGTTATAGAAAATTGATTTTTTCCAACATAAGTTAATATATTATAAATGACATTTTGGCTTTTAATTTATTTTATTATTTTTTAAATTTGGTCTTGGTTTTCTCTCTCTGGAGAGTAGCTATAAATTGTGCCCATGCTCTAACATTTCCAGGTAATTTGGTTGGTATTCACAATAGGCCTATTACAGGATAATTTGGTGTCTAGGTGGCCAGTTGTCTATAGGTTTGAACAGTGACCCAATAGTCTTGTCTTTGTTTAATACAGTCTGCTGAAGGGGCTGTGTTTCAAAAATGTGTGCTGCTTGCTTAATCTGTATTGTCAACTTGACTGTATTTAGAATCACATAAAAAAGGCACGTCTAGATATATATGTGAGGAACAATTTAGAGAGGTTTAACTGACATGAAAAGATTATTGCCCAATATGAGTGGAACTGTGTTATCAGTTGGGGTCCCAAATTGAATATAAAGTGAATTGGTGACAAGGAGGACGAAGACAGGGGAGAAATCCTTGTCACTTACATGGACTCTATTCTGAAAGATTTTTTTCAATGTGCTCAAACAAAGAATTACATAATGGAATCACGATCATTTTTATATTTTTCAGTTTAAAAATCATTTGAATATACAGCCTCCACTAATGTACCACTTTTGGATAAATTGTTACAAGTATTCACGTTTGCTATATGTTCTCAAAAGACATTATATCAGCATACTAATGTATAGCACTGAATAGTTCTTGAGAAATCTCCGAGATGCTCACAATAGGCAACTTTTATCTAATACTTGTTCCTTTTAGAATACCTGTATTTTGTGTACTTATATATTTTCACACCAAGTGAATTTTCATTGCAATAACTGTTCTTGGCCAAATAGTGCTAAAATCCATAGACTATTAGAATTATGAAGAATTACACTTTGCAATGTTGTTTTTTACTATTTTTTTATTATTATGAGTAGTGACTATAAGGGATATTAAGAAAAAGAAATTAAGAATATGATTAAGAGAAGAATAATAAAGTCAAAACCTTTTAGCAGGCAAAAACTAAAATCAAAACCATGTATTCATTAAATTTGCATTGATTATTTTCTCTTTACTGAAAGAAATTTAATAAAGATTTTTTTCCAAAATTAAAAAGAGCAAACAAAGTAATTTCCATTAATTTGGATTTATTGTCAATATGAAAGAATTAATGATTAATTTTAAATGATGATTTTTTTTTTTTGCAGAAGAAATTCAGTGCACAAGATAGATCAGACAGCATGTGTTTGTTTCAGGCTCATGGTTTAACTGGCAAATTAATAAAATGAAGGTGCTGTAACCCTGCTAGATTGCTCCAGTGCAAAGGGACCTGGATTTCAGGAGAAGGGAAAAGCAAAGGTGATGCATCTTGTGTAATATTCCCTCTCGGGTAAGATTAGCTGATAACACAAGAGAATTTTCCCTGGCTCTTTACCTGACAGGAACTTGATCCATCTTCCAGTTGCAGCAATTTTTCTACCATATTCAACAATAGTGGTTGCAAAGGGGCTTTCTTAGCTCATTTCTTATTCATCAATCTTGAAAAGACGTGTTGGAAACAGCAAAATGCAAATCTCTTTATAACGGAATTAATCCAGTTCTTTTCATTTGTCTTTTAAAAGACGCAGTCTCGTTGTCTCCTGAACATGGGTAACAAATGCTTATCATTTTGGAGAGCTCAAAGGGCAAAATCTACAAGAAAATGACTTCTTTTGGCAAAAAACTTGTCAACATAAGAAACCACTTTTTCCTTCATTTACTTGTCATAATTTTAAAAAATTAATATTATCCCATAACATAAAGAGGAAGATTATGTCATTACTTCAGGTGAATGTTGTTTTGATGGGACATATATTTTTGAATTTCTTTATTTAGCACTTTGTCAAAATGGTAAGAAATATAATATAATTGTATAGTCTCAATTTTTCTATAAAAATCTTCCTATTAATATGCAAATTTTAACCTTTCACCTGATATTAGCCCGAAATCCTGTAACATAAAATTTAATTGAAGAAACATACTTCATAAAAGCAGAGCAGTTTTCTAGTAGATTATGCTTGATTTGCCTCATCTATTTTTATCTTTTGACATTTAGAATTTTTCCTAAGAAAACTAGAGAAAAAAACATGTTCAGCTGTATGGTTAAAGTATATGTGTAGTCTTAAAAAACAAAATTTTATCAAAGTAAAATTCCAATGTCATTAATATATGTTTTCTTTTTCTCCCTACATTCCAAAACAGTTTAACATGCTTATTTAACATTTTTATTATTCAATATATATTAAAATTATGACAAGCAAAAGAGGATTTGTTTATACTTTATAATATAACTTACATGTTAGAATTGCATTCTTCCTGGACACACCCTGAAATTTCTCCCCCTTATCAGCTTAATAATTTTATTTGAGTCATTAACTATTTTTCTGTCTTGTATGATGGTGTTTAATGATTTACAACACTATAAATTGGCCTTATATATGACTATAAATAGTACAGACTTATTAATTGTTAAGTGAATTGGTCTTACCAAACTATCAAGTAATTTTCAAAGAAATATAGTACAATATAAAATAGAATAAGTTGAACAAAATGATTACAAGACATATATAAATACAAAACTATCACCTCAAAAAATGAAGCCAATCAAAATATTACACGAAGGAGTTCACAAATCTGCCACACTTTGAATACAATGTCAAATACCAACTATTTTTAACAGAGAAAAGAGGCGGGAATCCCAGGCAATCTATATTTAAAATCTCCATTAAGATAAACACTAAGCTGACTACCCATAAAAATCAAAATAATGCTAATATCTTAAGTACAATATTGTCTTCTAAAATTCTCCATGAAAAAAACAACAACAACTAAAGTGTATTCTAGAATAGACACATTCGGTTCTCCAGGATTTCTTTTCCCCCTTTTATAAAACTGCATTTATAAAACCAATACAAAATCCAAACAAATAAAACAACCAAGACTGGCAGAGCATACTTCCTTGCAACAGGTAATACTTCCACCGGCTTTTTGAGTTGCTTTGATGATCTTTTGAGAAATAGAATATTCATGGAAGTAAAAGTGCACCCCTCAGCATTAGTAATCTAACACTGATATTGGCTGTTAAGAGCCAATGTTAGGTTAGCAGACAGATGAAAAAGGTTAGCAAGCTGAAGAGCAAGTATGGGTGTCATGTGAGGATGTGAGGGGAGGGCCATGCTCATACACCTGACAGGAAAATCAGGTGATTTACCTTTCACAGGGATTCTGATTCATTACACAAGAATTTTGGATCTAACTTAACAGAAAAAAGGACTGTTTAAACTGTAGAGGAAAGGAGGAAGTTTGTACTCTCTTGCTTCTGAGGAAATACTATCTTTAATAATAGTGATAGTCATTACGATGAACCTTTAAACTTAATGAAAACCTTTAAACATGTCCTCCATGAACACAAGAGGGCACCAACTCTTGGTTTAACAGTGTTATAAAATTCCATGTTGAAAATGAAAACATTGGCCAAACGTTGTGTTTCACTGAAACTCAGGAGGCAGAGGCACTGGAATTTCTGTGAATTTGAGGCCAGTCTGGTCCACTTAGTGAGGCCCAGGCAAACCAGGGCTATATAGGGAAGTCTTGCCAAAGAAAAAGAAATAAGCTGAAAGTAATATTGTTGTGGGAGCTGCGGGCTGCATTCCTGCCACCTGGCTCCTAACCGCTGGGCTAGCTTATGCCCCAAAATAACAACACACAAACTGTATTCTTTTAAACACTGCTTGGCCCATGATATCTAGCCTCTTCTCAGCTAACTCTCGCACCTGGACTAGCCCATTTCTAATAATGTGTGTAGCACCCCAAGGTGCGCTTACCGGGAAGATTATAGCCTACGTCCACCCTGGGTCAGAGCTGCATCGTGTCTGACCAGGAGAAGAGAGCATGGCGTCTGAGTTCACTTCCCCTTCCTCCCAGCATTCTGTTCTGTTTACTCCTCCCACCTATGTTTTAACCTATGAGGGCCAAGCATTTTCTTTATTTTTTAACCAATAACCTTCCTCCATCATAATATGGTTAGTAAATATTGAGAATTGCAATGAAAGTCAGAATCTTTGACTAGAAATTCTGAATGGGATTCAGAGTAGAGTGTTCTTTGTATAAAAAAGGAGGGTTGTAAAGTGATCCTTAGAATTTACAAAATATTTATTTGCAAAAGTAGAAAAAGTATAATTTTGAATTACTTTTATTTGAGAAATCTAACCAATATAGAAAAGAATATTTGAGCAATCCTATGACCAATCACTTGGAAGGAAACAGAACTCTTTAGCAAATAGAAAAGAAAGTGGTCTTGACTATTTTACAATAGCAAAATATAGAAAGAGTAATAACTGATTTTTGTATTTATATCATGAAGTTAATTATTAAAATTCAACATCATAAAATTTTAAATGACCAAATAATAAAAAATAAATAAAATTAGTGTTATTTTGATTAAAGTTTCCAGTCTTGGAGCAGTTCAGTCCCATTAACCATGTTGCTGCTTTTCAAATTACCACACAGAGGCGTAATATAAATTATAGATATTTGGCCAATAGAACAGGCTAATTATTAACTAGTTCTTACATTTTTTTCCAATTTAAAATATTTTTTACTTTTTTGTTCCTTATTTTTGAGATTATATGAATTACAATATTTAAGATTAATTAATTACATTTCTTCCTTCCCTTTTCTTCCCCCAAACCTTCCTAGTAGCCCTCTCCTCTCTTCTTCAAATTTGTGGTCTTTTTTATTCATCAAGTAATAATGAATGTATATGTATATTTTTAATTTGCTTTTGATTGTTTTTTATTTTGAGCTGTATGTTTCTCCTGTCCCCTCCCTTCCTCCCCCCTCCCCCTTTACCCTCTCCCATGATCACATGATTTCAATTTACTCAGGAGATATTGTCTTTTTTATTTTTGCCATGTAGATTATATCCATGAATGTCTTTCTTTGAGACCTCTTTGTTGTCTAGGTTCTCTGAGTTTGTGAATTGTAGGCTGGTTTTTCTTTGCTTTATGTCTAAAATATACCTATGAGTGAGTACATATTAAATTTGTCTTTCTGGGTCTGGGTAACCTCACTTAATATGATGTTTTCTAGATTTATTCATTTGCCTGAAAATTTCAAGTTATTATTTTTTCTGCTATATAGTACTCAATTGTGTAAATATACCACATTTTCTTCATCCATTCTTTGGTTTATAGGCATTTCAGTTGTTTCCAGGTTCTGTTTATTACAAGTAATGCTGCTATGAACATAGTTGAGCACATATCCTTGTGGTATGATTGAACTAGCTCTTACATTTTAAGTTAACCCATACTCTCATTTACTTGCTCTCTCTTGTGTCTGACCAGCATCTCCTTTCTCCACCCTTCTGTTTTCCATCATTCTATGTTTGGTTGCTTCACCAATACTTCCTGCCTGGGTACTGGCCAATCATCATTTTATTAAACCAATTTGAGTGACAAATCTTTACCATGTACAAGAGGATTATTCCACAACGTTTCTCCCTTTTTGTCTAATTATAAAAGGTTTTAACAATAGCTATATACAAATATATACAAGCAATAATTACATTAACAACATCTATTCCATTAGCATTTGGCAAAGTTCAGAGAAACTCTTCTTTTATCTGTCCTATCTTGGTGACTCTAAAAGTTTTACTGAGTTCACCTATCATCCTAATTTTTATTACCAACTGAAATTATCTTTTGATATCTTACAACGCTATCTACTTTATACCTCTTTAGTGAATTTCTTTTCTGAGTCTGGCAAACAAGGAAAACTATAACTACCTAGTCTTCAACACCATCATAGACATAAAAGAATATACAATTGCCTGAGTAAACAAGAAGTGTAGAACAAACAACTTCCAAAAATAAAAAAAAGACAGAAACAGCTGTCTGTTTAGACAATCACCCAAGATTCCTGTGAAATATTGGAGCATCTATCTTCAGTCTAAAGGTCTAGAATATCTGACAGACTTTCCTGTGAAGCAAGATTTTTAAAGGACTCTCCTACCTGTCTTGGCAAAGTTTACCAGTTGCCTTTTTTTTTTTTCATCCTGCTGGTCCAGTTTGGGCAGTAACTGTAAGCAACTGAGGCAAGAAAAGTTTTTTTTTGTCCACCTGGCTAGCTTTCATCATGAAGAAAATAAACTCCATTTAGAGTTTCTTTAATGATTAACATCTTTTTTGAAGTAATTTGGTGCTGGCAGGTGCAGACATGTCTCACTGTTGAGAAATTTCTAAGTTCTTAAATCATTTTGAATGTCATAGTCTATAAGTCTTTGAAGTGTTTGAAGATTGCCTATCTATCTGAAATATATCTCTGTATGACCTTGAATACATACCTAACATGACTAACTTTGCTATTATAGATGACTATTAAACTGTATTTCTTAATTATATATTACATTTTAAGTGAGCTGCATAATCTAATATCCTAAAGAGTAGAAATATGCATATTTTGTAACAAAATTAGCTTAATTATGTATCAACAAATTAAAACCCATAACAATGTAAAATATTTAAAACTAGTAGTTGCTTTTTAAATTAAAAAATAAACTCAATAATTTATCCCTTTATCTTGTAATTTTAAAAATAGTTTCAATTATCTACCCTTTTATCCTATCATATTTATGTCCTATCCCCCTATGTTTCTTTAGAAAGAAATCTTTGAATTTAACTCTTTTGCTTGGCTTTTTTTTTTATTATGCCTAATAACAATTTTTAACTAAACTCCCTAAATAATAACAAACACCCATAATCCATTTTGTAAGGGATGTGGGCATAGTTTTTTTAGGCTACTTCCTGCTGATTGAGGACATTAGTAATTTTTGAGGGACCCTGAGAAAATTTAGGATTATGATCATGTCCTGAGTGGTGTATTCTTTGAGGATGGATTACCTCAACCAACTACCTTGAAGCTCTTCTGAATATAGAACTCAGAGGAAACTACAACAGAGGTGCTCTGAGTCATCTGATCCCATCGTAGATTTTTTTTAGGGAGCCTTCCTTGATCAAATCTTATTTTTCTTAACCCAGAATGAAGCCACAGCTTCTCATTTCCTGTGGAAACAAAAGCAGAACCCTTCTCACAAAGCAATATATTTTGACTTTTATTTTCGAGTCAAGTTATTTTTAAAATATGTAGGAAGGTTTAATCTAACAGCTTTCAAAATGACGTGTCTCTCAGAAGTTATTATTTGTTCATTAACTGTAAAGAAATCTAAAGAAAACAATAATAAATATAATTCAGACCCTGTATTTTCTATCTTTATGTGACTTTTTATATTTTTATTACTCTATTCTTTTTTTTTGGACTTTTTCTACCCTTTTTCTTTTCTTTCCCAAGCCTACATATATTTTAAGCACACTGTAAACCATTTAGACTATTTTTTCTCATCAAAATCTGTCTTTATTGCTTATCGCTATCTTTTTGTGACCCCATGAGCTTTAAGCTGCTAAGAAGGCATGGCTAGGATGAAAGCCCCCCATCCTTAGCTTACTGGGAGTCTAGTTTCATGTCAGATGTACTGGCTGGAGCCTTCTTTACCATTCCAACTCTGGGAAGTTTCTGAGTACACACTGTCAGTGAGCAGTGTGCCACACACTGCTCATAAACCCCACTTAAGTGTTTGGAAGCAGGGCCTCTTAAAAGAGCCACACAGAGCAATCAGGGGTTCCTGCCCCTGATAGCTCTTTGGGCTGACAAGGGAGGGGGACTTGATCGGGAGAGGGGGAGGGAAATGGGAGGCGGTGGCGGGGAGGAGGCAGAAATCTTTAATAAATAAATACATTTAAAAAAATAAATAAATAAAGAGCCACACAGTTTTGTTGCTAATGTTGACTCAGAAAATCGTCTCTTAAAGGAGTCCCACCTCTGCTCATCACTAGCAAACAGAGCCTATCCAAGAGAAAGCAATTACCAAGAAGCCAATTCTAATTCCATTTTTAGTGTTTAGAATACTTTTTAAAGCTTTTTCAGACTTTCTGTGGAAATTCTTGCCAAACATTTGGGCACCATGTGCTGGCAGAAATTTGTTGTCTGGGAGCTGCTCGGCAGCTGCTTCCCAAATTGAGGCACTGAGGCTTAATATAAATTATGAATGCTCTACCAATTGCTCAGACTTATTATTAACTATCTCTTATATTTCAAGTTAACACATATTCCTTATTTATGCTCTTCCTCATGGTAGTGCTCTTTCTCAGTATAGCATTCCAATCTTTCTCCACTTCCAGCCTACGTATCTGAATTGAATTCTGCCCTTCTTCTTCCAGTCATCCTTAGTTTGATCATTCTACCTATACTTCCATCCTGGCTGATGGACAATCAGCATTTTATTATACCAATTTGAGTGACAAATTTTTACAGTGAACCAGAGGATTATTATACAACAGTGCTGATTCAACAAAGACTGAATAAACTATATAAATATAAAGGGACACTATCAAACTACAATGGAGAAAGTTTGTATATAGAATGGTAGTAATTTTGACTCCAAATGCATAGTCCAATTTGAATGTGGTTATATGTTACTTGGCTCAAGCAGAGATATTTTAAGAACATAAATTTAGAATTACTTACTTTGAATAACTTGAGACTTAATCATCCTGTATTGTGTAGATGGCCCTTTAATGCAAAGAAAACTGTCCTACTAGGAAAAGAGACAAGACAGGAAGAATAAATGTTCCTATATAATAATTACAAAAATCAGCATTTTGATCATCCCCACAAGCCAATTCCCTGAATCATTAAAAATAAGGAGATCAATAAAGAATTTCTCCTTGATTATTTGAGAATAGCAATCTTGATTTAGAGCTTCTAGACTCCAGAAGCATAGGAGAATGAATTTCTGTTGTTTAAGACTATCAAGTCTAAGGTTAATTTGTTTGAGCAGCCCTAGGCTAACATCGGACCTGTCTACATAGATGTTTCAATATTCTGATTAAAGGTCAATTTCAGCTCACAAATGAATCTCCAATAAAATTGAAATTGTGTTAGTGGTCAGAAATACTATGTTCACTTTTTAAGTAGGAGGAAAACTACTAAAATGAGATAATGTAATGTTTGTACATAAATCGCAATCCCAGAGAACTTAGGCAACAATGAGGACACTAAGAGAGACATACATAGATCTAAACTACATGGGAAGTAGGAAAATACAATATGTCCTGAGTAAATTGGGAGCATGGGGACTTTAGGAGAGGTTGAAAGGGAGAGGAGAGGCAGGGAGGAAAGCAGAAGAAAATGTAGTGCTCAATAAAAATCTATAAAAAAATAACAATCCCAACGGAAAAAAGATCAAAAGAATAAAGTATTACTATTATTTAATTGAAAATATAATAACCTTGATTAGACCAATATAAACTCACAAAATGTATACAAGAAGGATGGGCAGTCCACACTAAGTTATCTTCAACTGATATTTTTTCTAAATACCCAGCTCCAGAGATCAGAGACCCATTCTGAAGGCTGTCCTTCCCTGCACCTCTGTCAACTTCAAAGCATGCTTTCTGATGCTACTCACTCAGCTTTCTCCAAATAGAGGAGATTCTAGACCTGCATACTAGAGCAGATGTCAAATAACTCATGTTTAAGGACGCTCACAAATCTTTGGGGATTTTTTTTCTTCTCATTAGGATCCTGGCACTGTTTTCTGGAAGACACAGATAGTTCTGAAAGCCTCATGGTAAATATACCAAGCTTTAAGAAATCACTGTACATACTAAAGACTTGCTCGACCAAATTTTATGCAATATCTCTGTAAAATATAAATATAGTATAAACATATACTGTAGTTTTGTGATTATAAAACATTTTAAAGTAGCAAAATGTGTTTGTCCACGTTAGACTAGAAAAGCATCAGTTCCTATAATTTGTAAATTTTGGATTAGAAATATTTGTAGAATAATAACACTTTCTCCTCAAATGATATTATTAGCTGTTTTTTCTGAGATTATATTATCACATCATTTCTCTTTTTCTTCCCTTCCCTCCAAACCATATTATTTTGATGACCTACCCACATTAGATTTAAGTAAAAACTGTCTGTGACAGTCATCTTAAGCCAGGAGTAATACATTTTTGCAATAAAAATTCACTAAAAATAAATTGTACAAACAATGTAAAATGTTGGAGAAGGCAGTTCACCAGTTTATTTTTACAGATCTTGAAAGGCTTGTCTTGAAATTTTTCTTAGGAACTCTATATACTTCAAACTTTAAAGAGGGAAATGTGTGTGCGTGTGTTTAAGCTTACAGTGGCATCATAGGCTATACTAGTTACATTTGCATAGCTATAGCAGAAATACTTGATGAAACACCTTGATGAAAAGGCTTAAATTTCCTGATTTCAGAAGGCACAGTCCATGATCACTTGGTTCCACTGTTTCTGAGCCTATATGGTGACAGTATACTGCACAGTAGGAGTGGATGACTGAAGCTGCTGTCTCGGGCCACCCAAGTAGTGAGTATAGCAAAGAAAGCCATCACAGTAAACCATCTAAAACAAGACACCAGCCTCAAGGACGCGTCCCCAGTAACCTACTGCTTACACTTCAAGATGACTCTCTATAGTTCTACCACTTCCTAATAGAGTATTCTACTTAGTCCATCAATGAAATAGACTACTTATTTGATAGGGAATTTCATGACCTAATAGATTCACAGATACACTGAAATTGGTGCTCTGTTACCCTCTTAGTTTTTCTTTAATACAATAAAGTTGCTAATCAAGATTAGCCATCGCATTACCTAATGAATATATAGTGTGTGTGTGTGTGTGTGTGTGTGTGTGTGTGTAAAAAGGATAAGAACTAACAAAAAATGGGGCAAACTATACTTCTGAGATTTACTCATTAACCTTTAAAAAGTTAATAAATAATTCAAATATAATAAATAGAATACTATAAATGACCTTGTCATTAGAGAAACACATAGTTTTTATAATCTCAGTATCCTAACTCTTCTTTTATAATCTTATTTTCATACAATATATTTTGATCACGTTTTCCCCATCCCAAACTTTTCCCAAGCCTCCCTATCTCCCTTCCAAAAAAAAATTATTTTCTATCTCACTTTCAAAATAAATCTCACAAAGTTAAAAAATCAAATAAATAAATAAGACAAAAAAGCCAAAATAAAATACCCACAACCATAAAGTAAAAAAAAAAATACCAAATACCAAAAATCGCCTCAAAAAACAAAAATGTAAAAATCCCAAACAAACAAATAGGAACAACAAGAACAAACAAAAGACAAAAGCATAGAGGTTGTTTTGTTTTAGCTAACTGCTCCTGGACATGGGACCTTCCTGAGTGTGTGACTGATATATCCGGTGTCACTTCTTTGGAGAATACTAATCTCCCCTTTGCCACAGGTATAAATTACAAATAGATTCTTGGTTAGGGGTTGGACCATGTGTCTAATTACCCATCCCCGTACCCTGATTTATTCTGGCTTGAAACCAGTATATCTAAAGAATTAACCACATTTATCAAATATATAAATTTCTTCCATAGTTTTATTGTAATTCTTACTTACTTGAAATACTTCACCATTATAAAAATTTAAATGAAATATTAATCTGATTGTAGCTATACAGAATATCTATGCGTATGCATTAGATCTAATTAATACTAACTGATACTTTTGAAAAAGTTAGAGAGTTAAGAAGAATATATGATAAAGAATTTTGTTTTGGCTCCTGCCATTTGATATCTTTTGAATTTTTATAAGATGATCATGTGTTGCCTTTAAAAATATATTATTTCTCCTTAATGATCATGCCTTGCTTAAAATGTGTGATAAATCATATAACCTCCTGGTCACTGTTCAGTCTGAATGACTTAGATGCTCCTCATTATGTATTCTCTGAGAGACCTCTCCCTGTCACCCTCATTCAATAAAAAACTTTCAGCTGGATCTTCATTCCATTTATGGTACACTTTTTTTGACCTTCTCTGGGGCTGCTCGAAATTTCTATTCTCATAAGAGTCTGACAAGGCCACATTCATTCTGCCCTTTCGCTCTCATTGTCATTTAAAGGTCAGGCCGTGTCAATGCCATGCTCATTTGTTTTACCATGTGCTAGTCGAAATCACATAAGTCTGAAATATCTGAAGCCCGGGACAGAAAGCGACAGTTGAAAACTTAGAGGAAAAAAAATGCATAATTTTATGAAACTTATTTTCTAATATATATTTAATGTAGGGTTGAAGTTAAAATGAAAATTTGATAATCTTTTCTTATAGCATCATTGATGCATCTTAAATGAGATAAACCATTCATTTACATACCTTACAAATACTGCAGGAATCTCCTATTTGCCAAGCACTTTTCTTGGTGTTTGTGGTGTTATGATTAACAATACAAAGGTATTTACTTATTCATCTTATACATTATTAATAGAGACAGTCATGACAGCATTAGATGTGTCAGACTGTTATGAACAATACAGAGAAAATGAAACCAGGATGGGGATTGTGAGGGAGTTAGGAGGTGTACTGCCTTGGAGAGAGTGGTCGTTGGGAAGTCTAATTTATGTGATTACATTTAAACAGAGGTTTAAGAAACAGAGCACACTCACAGTCTTCAAAGCTTTAGTTTTATGTATTTATTTTGAAGCATCTGTAGAAGCCTGTAATGTTGATGGGAGTGGGTCCCTTGTTCATCCCAGCCGTCCAGCTAGGTTAAACCCAAAATAACCACACAGAAACTGTATTAATTAAATTACTGCTTGGTCCATTAGCTCTACCCTCTTATTGGCTAACTCTCACATCTTGATTGAACTCGTTTCTGATAATTTGTATATCACCATGAGGTCGTGGCTTACCAGGAAAGATTTAGCATGTCTAACCTGGCATCTCCTTGGCAGCTCTCTCAACTCTGCTTTCTTCTTCCCAGAATTCAGTTCTGTCTTCTCCGCCTACCTAAGTTCTGCCCTATCAGGCCAAGCAGTTTCTTTATTGATTAACCAATGAAAGCAACACATAAACAGAATGACGTCACCTAGGACATAAGTGTGAATGAGAGAGAATGACGTCACCCAAGACATAATCTTGAAGCAACTGTAGTTGTTTCTTCTGGACCTATCAACAACTGATCATGGATCAGAAAGGGGGTTTAAAGGAATCATTTCAACTTGCCATCTTAGCAACTGATGGGCCACTTTCAGTAGTTTACTAAATAATAGGTCTGCCAGACATAGTGGATTGTTTCCAAGCCCACAACCACATAGATGGTTGGGGTTAAAATGAGAGGAACACAACACGAAACAACATGAATATACCTTGATGTGCACTCAAAATAACAAATATACTCACAAAAGAAGCAGAGGCAAAATAATTTATATTAAATGTGAGAACCACAAGGTCACCTATTAAACATTTCACATTGTACTGTAGAACGATGTCATTTCTCATGAAAGCTGTGGAAGAAACTGTCTTCACTACCTGTATCCCTGTTGGGCTTCTTTTTCTACAATTGTTTGGGATTGCATTTAGCACATTGCTGTAGGATCCTTTACGCTCTGATTTATCATGGATAGTTTCCAAAGCACACCTTTTTATTGCTTATAGTTTCTCCTCAAACTGGTCAAACACAATGCCACTCATTGAGCTAAACAATAAAACTCTAAGTATCCTAGTTAGGCCATCCATGATCAGGCCAAGGAGTTTTCCATCTGCCGTGAGATGTTGAAAAAAAGGACAGGGAAAACAAAATGTCACTGAGGTGTCCTTGTGTGTTATGAAATGTGTGTGTAGAGCCACTTATTTGGTTAGCAGTGGTAATTACAGATATTTGTAACAGCGTATAACGATGCGGATTTCTATCATGTCCTATCAACTGCTGGGTCTTGAAAAGAGAAAATATTATCCTGCAGTCATCAGCATCTTGTTGGTATACAGCAGGGGGTTGGTGCACACACAGCTCCTCACATGTTGAGCACATCTGTAGCAAAAGCAGCTGGCAAGACGGAAGACCGCAGAGAAGTAAACCAGAATTTGTTTCCACGTATGTAAGAGAGATGCCAACCAAACATTTGCTACCAATATATTAACTGATTTGTTTCTTACTGTACCAAATGTTAGTGATTTTCCAAATGATATTGCCTAAAAAAGATAATTTTATATTTACTGAATATTGGCAGTAAATGTTACAATATGGAAAATATAATGACATATTATAGAGAGTTCACCAGTATAAATCTTAGTGTTCAAAAATAAATAGAACAGTATGACAAAGGTGAATATAGAAATTAATTATAAAGTTTTTATTTTATTATTATAAAATGAAATTTCAGAATCAATATTAACATATGGAAAGAGTATGATTTAAAGGACTCAAAGTTTAAAAATAAAGGGTCAAGACAAAGATCACTTAGTTGAGCCTGGATTCCACCTCAGAACCCATGTAAAATGCCAGACATCTTGGCAGATGCTCAAATCATAGTGCCTGGGGAATAAGCAGATGCTCAGGATCTCACTGCTTACTCAGTGGGAGGGGCTTAGTAATTCTATTGCAAAAGGTTAGATGAAGAACACCTACTGAGTAACCTCTGAAGCTAATTCCTTACATCCACACTAAATGGGCACTGCATTTCCAAAAAAACACACGTCACACCTGCAAACACATGAATACATATGAATACACATGTACAAACACACGCACGCACACACACATACACACACACACACACACACACACACACACACACACATACACAGACCCTTAAATAAAAGACAATTTCTAATTGTTTCAGGAGAAAAGGCATGTCGTCCTAAGGAAGTCACATAAGTAGTGGCGATAGGCATGACTATTATTCTTTTATTTAAAGATTAAAATTATTTTTCACTTTTTAAATTTAATATATTTTTTTTATTTTAAAACAATCTTATTTTACGTACGAATCCCAGTTTCCTCTCCCTCCAGTTTTCCCACTCCTTCCACCTTTTCCCACCTGATCCCATCTACTCCACAGAGAGAGTGAAGTCTCCCATGGGGAGTCAACAAAGACTGTCACATCACTTGAGGCAGGATCAAAGCCTTCTTGCTGTACCTAGTCTGAGGAAGGTATCCCTGTTACATAATAAGCTACAAATAGCAGTTCATGCACTAAGGATAATTAATGGTTCCACTGTAGTGGTCTCACCAACTGCCCATGCCATACAAATGTCCCCATAATTCAGAGGGTCTAGTTCAGTCTTATGCTGGTTCCCCAGCTGTCCTTCTGGGGGTCAGTGAGCTTACACTGGCTAGAGTCAGCTGTTTCTGTGGGTGTTCCCATCATGGTCTCTGCTCATAATGTCACTCCTCCCTCGCTATGACTGGACTCTAGGAGGTTATCCCAGTACTTAGCTGTGGATCTCTGCATCTGCTTCCATCAGTTACTGGATGGAGGTTCTATGATTATAATTAAGGTAGCCATCAATCTGATTACAGGGGAAGAGAAGTTAGGTACCCTCTCCACTAAGGCTTAGATTTTTAGCTGGAGCCATTGTTGTGGTTTCCTGGGAATTTTCCTAACACCAGGTTTCACCCCGATCCCATAATGGTAAGGGCAGACCTCATGCCAAGCAAAGATGGCCAACACAAAAGGAACTCAACGGTATTTTTATAGGTTTTTGTCTCATAATGTTTTGTCTGAGCATTTTTTTAACCTCATTGGTCAAAATGTAAAGAAAAAATATGTCCCAACAAAGCATTATGAGACAAAAATCTCTAAAGATACAATTTAATTTGTTGTATGCTGGCCACCTACTACTGGGCATGGAGCTTTCCTCGTGAGTCCTTTGTATACTCAGTGAGACTATGTTAGAGAAAACTAGCTTTTCCTCCCAGGTGGGGTGGGACACAGGATGTGCCTCCAGGGACTATGGCCTAGAATGTAGGGTCTTCCAGAAGACAAGCCCTGTAATCACCTCTTCCAGTGGGGGTGGGGTCAAGACTCTGGCAGTTGCAGATGCCATGTGGGGATGGTGGTTGGTTGGGGTGTGGGGAGACTTCTCCCAGGTCTCCTGGGCTCCGGAGGTAGGGGTGGGGCACGGGCTGTGCTTTCAGCGTCTAGGGTATAGCAAGTAGTGACTATTATTCTTTTCATGAAGATACCTATAGGGCAACACAGAATAAAGGAAAAGACTTGTATAAAACTGTGTATTAGAATGCTTCCCCTTTATGGAGTTGGAGTCATTGGAAGAATATTGGGTAAGTAACTATTCTAGTGAAAAATTCATTTATGTAAATAGCTCATTGCCTCTCCACTCTGCAAGGTGAATATCATTGACATCAGATAGTCATTACTTCAAACAATCATCCAAGTACCCAGGACACATGAACACATAATATATCCATTTCTTAAGAATAGTGATGAATATAAAAAAAACCCATTGGTTATTAATACTAAGCCAGAAGGGCAAAAAGTCTAATCAATACCTGATTTTTCTATACAAACTACATTACTGACAGTCTACTAAAATAGGCATAAAAAGAAAATACAGAATTAGAGATGCACAGAAGAAATCATACTAGATGCTTTGCGGCATTCCCAACAAAACTAAAGCTGGATTTTATTGTTATTATCCACTAAAAGAAAGCACTGAGCAAAAGTGAGTTAATGCATATTAGGTTAGTAAAACAAGAGCTTTTATTTTACTTCTATTCTGCTACCACCGAAACTCATGCATTTTATACCACTCCCAAATCAAAACATGTAGAAGTAAATGCTTCTTAGAATGGTACTGGATATATATGACACTGCCTTTTATATGTGGGAGGGAAGAGGACAGTATTATATGACCATATATCATATATATATATATATATGATAAATATCCATCTACCTATTTAATCTCTCTCTATGTATATATAATACATACATACATATCTATCTATTCTATTTATCATATAACTCTGTTTAGAATTTTATGACCTATTTCATGTATAGGCTTGTTTGCCACAATAATATGTATCAAAAAAATCTAATGAAGCTTCATCTTAAACTAAATCATAGCAAAATGGATTTTCTGAAATTATAGATAAAATTAACTTCTTGCTACTCTTGAAAATGAGATAATGTACAAAGGCACTTTTCTTCTCACCTGCAAGGTAACCGATATTTTTAGTAGTGCCGTTGTATTTGTGACAAATCAAGTCAGAGAATTCAGAAAGCCTTTCCATAATGAAGTCTGTTGAAAGACTTACTTAGTAAGGGGGTATGAAAAACCATTTCATAATCAAAAGAAATTCTTAAATGGCTAGTAGGTCCTTGTTTTTACCTATTGCATTCTGGGAATATGTTGAGAGTTTTACATTTGCATGTGTTATATTTTTAAACATAACTGATATAGGAACATTTTAAAACTTATTAGGCAAACAGCTATTGACAAGTGAGGATAAGCTCTCACCATATGGATTCTAACATTTTAATTATTTTGTTCTTTTTCTTTTTAAAGCAACTCTTAGTGGTAATAATTCTTCAACTAATTAAAGACCAGCTGCTACTTAGCACGCTAGACAGCCAATTAGGAATCTGAAACCTGTTAAGCAACCTTTGCTGCCAGCCAGCTAACTGACTCACCTCCTGTCGTTGGAACGGGTCTGATTATTTTTTGTTTTGTTAAATGCATGTTGTTGACACACATCCCGGATCTCCAAAATGTTTTCCTTTCTGAGGAGTCAAAGAAGCTGACACCTTGTTCAATCTCGTTCTTGGATGAGGTTGGGATCTCTAGCAGAACCCTTCATCTATCTCTGTAAACATGACTAAAATGTAGCTATGGAGAATTATATTTTACAGAAAAAAATAAAACTCAAAGTGCAGAAGGTAACCACCCACAACAGCTTAGTATTACTTAGTTACTGACAGTAAGAGAATGCTGTGTGAAATGGGCTTTCAGATACACAGGGAAAAATTACAGTAAAGATAATGATAAAGATTGACTTTAAGTGTTTAGAACATTTATTTTTCGTCTTCTCTAAACATATCTTAAATGATGAAAAGGAGGTTCCAAGGAAATTATATTAAAATAAACTTCCCAATTGTACTTTTATTCTATATGTCCTATTACAATTTTTTCCTCTGTGAGAATTCAAAATGGTTTCTCTTCACAAGACAAGCAAAATAGTTCAAACTTTCTGGAAAAAAATAATAAATTAAGTATTGATTTCTAAATGAAACATAATACTTGAGCAATAGTTTTTCACGTAGTTTACATAGTATTTACCTTGACACTGACTTCAATGAGTAAATAAATATAATTGCAATCTAGAGATAATTGATCACTCATGAAAATTTGGGATTACTTTATTTGTTAAGATAATTCAAAATTTTCTGGTAGAATTGTTCCATGCCTCTCAGACACTCTAGAAACTGGCAGAGAAGGAAACTGTCACATTTCTAGGGGTACTGAGTAATCCTTTATGGCCTGGAAAGTCTGATGCTATTGACAGGAGTGTCAGGCACTACACAAGAGGTGTGTGCACCTTCTCCTATTGCTTTGTTTGCCAGGACAGTTTTCTATAGCCTTGTTCTTGTGCTCTGAGCACACCAGGGGTTCAATAAACACTGTTGATTGAGTGTCATTACATCTGCTGTGAATGACAATGAATCTGACAGGCCTGCTTGCAGAGATGCTGTGGCAGCTTTCCATAAAGGATAAAAGCATCACAGTGAGTAACCTGGGACTGCAGGGTTAAAGCCCTGTGTGGCAGATTAGCTGTGGCTTTACAAGTCCAGAGTGTGTTGGGGAAAGATCTCATGAAGGGTGTCAGTCTAGAATATAGATCCACTGTTGGGACAGGTATAAACACTGTTTGTGATGTGAATTATGCCGAAGCTTTCACCAGAATACAGTTCTTGGAAAGAGGCTGTGGCCAGAAGTTGCTTTCTTGAGCTAAAAATCATCTGTTCTGCCCTGTGCATTGCTCACAGTAGAAACTGAAATTGTCTTGTCAGGTGTGCCATAGGGAAGACGACAGCAATGGGAAGTCAGCTCTTACTTCACAATTCTTCGTGTTTGTCTAACACTGTCATAACAATTTTCTAGAAAGCAGGTCAGATTATGTCACAATTCTGCTTGAACACTTTACTAGTCTCTATTGCTGAAAGCATCACAGTCAGGGTTTTGAGCACAGCCCATTATGGCTTCAGAAGATGGATCCTTGCCGGCTTTCCCTAAACCTTCATCTGACATGGTTCTATGGAAAATAATATATCACTCATCTGTCATTTACATTTCATTGTAGTTTTCCATATACTCCATGCACTTGAACTCATTTTATAACTAAAGTCACTATGCACAAGGTAGGCCCAATTGGTTACTTTCTAATCTTAATATCTGACGTCCCCTTGTGAGCACCAATGACACCATAAACAGGAAATTCTCATCTCGATCTCTTGTGATGGTTTTCCAGGAAAACACAGATGCACAGTAACTGTGTAAAGTTATTTCTAGGCTACATATATAGTACATGTAAGAAACACAAATTAACTTCATGTCTAGACAGAAGTTCTATCCCCGAAGATAGCTTATTATGTACAGGCAAATATTTCAAAATCTTAAAAAAAACTTTTGAAATCTTAAATACCGATAATGATACACAAACTTATTAATGTATCACTATGCCTGGTTCTGTTTGTTTATTTTAAGACAGGGTTTCCTTCTGTCACAGGCTGAGCTCAACCTCACTATGTGATGTGAGATTCCTCTCTGTATACTATGAATACACACACACATACATAGACATTTGTCCATAATTAATCATCAGATGGATTTAATGTGAAGTTCAAGCGACTTTCAGGAATTCTGAGGACATTTGTGTGTTCACTATTTTGACATTTTCAGTCTATGAAACCGGTATATTCTTTTCTCATTTCACCGCTCACTAATTAAACATAGTGTATTACTTTCATGTAGAAGTGTTATATTTCCTGGAGACTTTTTCCCCTCGTATCAAGGTTTTTTTTTTGATGTTATGACTACAGCTTATTCAAATTTATCAGTTCATATAAAATATACATAAAACTAATTCTCATGAATAATATATTTTATATTCTATTAATTTAAAATTTAATCTTTAATTGTATTTGTAACTATAGAATTGTGATTGTATAAAACACAATTTTAGTTATTTTTAATTTATTATTAATCTATTTGTCTTATTTTCTGACCACAGCTTTCCTTTCCTCCTCTCACCTTGGCCCCTCCCTCCATCCCACCCCTGCCTCATCTCCCCCCATCCAGATTCACTCCTCCCTGGCATTCAATGGATGTAAACAAAACATGGCAAATCAAGCTGAAGTAAGACTAAGCACCTTGCCTTTTAGTAAAGCTAGGCAAGACAACCCAGTATATGGTTTGAATAGGTGCCCAAAAGCCATCAAAAGAGTGAAACAGCCCCTGCTCTCAATGATAGGAGTCCCACAAGAAGCCCAAGTTAAACAACTGACACATGATATGGGAGTCCCCTCTGTGAGCTGTGATTACCATTAATGAATAAAGAAATTGCCTTGGCCTGTTGATAGGGCAGAACTTAGGTGTCCAGGAATAACCGGACTGAATTTTGGGAGAAGGAAGGCAGAGAGCGACGCCATGGAGCCACCAGAATCAGACATCCCGAATCTTTGCTGGTAAGCCACTGTCACATGGTGGTATACAGACAAATAGAAATGGGTTCAATTAACATAAGAATTAGTCAATAAGAAGCTAGAGCTAAAGGGCCAAGCAGTGTTTTAATTAATACAGTTTCTGTGTGATTATTTCTGGGCTAAGCTAGCCAGGTGGCTGGGATGAACAAGCAGGCCCTTCTTCTATAGACACAAATATGTAGAAGGCCTAGGTCAGTCCCATACATGCTCGCTGGTTGTTGGTTCCATCTCACTGAACCCTTAAGAGCCCAGGTTAGTTGATTCTGTGAATTTTCTTGGTGCTCTTGACCCTTCTTGTTCCTATAGTCTTTCCTCCCTCTCTTCATCAGGGTTCCCTGAGCTCAGTCTAATATATAACAATTTTGAAGTGAGAAGAACATTATTTATTTTAGGTATCTGAGTATTCTTTTATGTGTGTGTGTGTGTCTGAGTATTCTTATCAATATCTTTTTAAGTTGTTAGATCACAGGTTGGTTAGAATGATGAAAATTCAGAAAATGAATTTTCTCTTGTACAGACCAAACAGAAACACTCCCTATTAAAGATTAATAATGATCCACAAACTTCTCTCTGTGTATAACTTGTACTTTGCCTTTTATTTTTAGCTAATACCCACATAGTACTGATCTATATCTTATCCTATATGATAACTATTTGGATTATAAAGGCAAATAATATGGCCTTATTTACTTCCACCTCTTGTCTTTGGGTTTAATGTCTTTCCTATGTTCCACTAAAAGTGGTTTCTGGTCACACAACCTGTAAGTCACTTATCCTGAATGTGCATCCACATGCAGTTCATATTCATCAGAGTGACACTTGTCATTTCAGTTACAGGTTAATTTTACTTTTCTACCCCATCAACACAAAGTGTAAGCTGCCATCAGCCATCATCATCTCTGTGCTGGGTGTGCAGAGAGGAGCTTTCAAACTGGTGTTTGCATTGTTGATTTTGCTACTGTAATTCTTTAATTTTTCCAGCATCATGGCCTGACTTTGACAGCAATAGAGACCTGCATTTCAGGTGTGTAATCAGGCTAACAAAGCTTGAAAGAGAAGATTAGCCCTACATGCTCTCTACCTGGTTTGATTTCCCTGAAGAAAAGCTTACCCTAGCAAATTAAAATTAGCCTCATAAAATTGAATTGTTAGCATAGAATTAGGAAAAAGAAAATTAGTTCAGCATTTCAATATTTAATTCCATCTGGATTTTAAAAAGATTCTTTGTCAATGAGAATAGAGATGTATACACCATAAGAAATAAGCAGGCTGCATATTTCTGCTAATGCACATACACTTTCCACAGAAATGTATGGAGGAAGGAAAATCTCCCATTGATTGTATAATAGTCTGCTATTTTCCCCCATGTTGTATTATTTATTTCCCAATTTCTTATTTTTAAAAACCATTCTGTTTAGCTTCACAAATTTTTCTCTAAAGAAATGGTGGCTGTTATAGTTCAGCTTTTATAGAAAAGTCTCACCTAGTTTCCAAACTTTGAGAAAGTTCCTCTTTGCTACCCCATGAAATTATGAGGTTAGTGACAATGAAACTTGCAACAATGTGATCATATTCCTATGTTCTACTCTTGCAGTGAACTTTCTTCCTTTTTTTCTCTGTTATTATTTAAGGAAGACGTGATGGATTCTAGACACTTAAATAATAAGAGTCAAGTGGATTACTATAACCTTTTGGGTGACCTGATGTTACACAGGAGCCACTGAGATCTCAGATGGGACCCTCTCTACCTACAAATCATTATAGCTAAGACAAATGGTCTCATCTCTCCAAACTCCTATTTTATCCCTGTCTTTTAAAAGATAAGTTCCTTTATAATTACAAGCACTTGCTTCTGAAGACTATGAAGGATCAAGAATTAATGAAGAGCAGAGAAGTATTTTAAAAGTTTAAACAGGGCAGGGAACCCTGACTGCTCTTTGGACTGGAGACGGAGGGGGAGGGGAGTGGGGCATAGTGGAGGGAGGGGGAGGGAAAAAGGAGGCGGGGAGGAGGCGGAAATTTTTAATTAAAAAAAATTTAATAAAAAAAGTTTAAAAGTCTCATGATTTCTACAAATATCCAAAGAGAAATTTCACTGAACATTCTCTCTTAGTATAAAATAACACCTACATTTTTAAAGTTTGTTTGAAAACTAAAAAAAAAAAAAAATTGACAACATTGCTTGACCTTATATTTTGGCTAAATTGCACCTTCTCTGACTTACTTGGGCAACAGTTACATGTGTTGTAATGTCTCTACAGATTTTCTTAACAGAACAATATAAAAAGATGTAGAAGGAGCAATCTTTTTAATGCAACTATTTTCAAGATATGAATACAAACTAGAGAGGAAGGTGAGGATGAGAAGCAACATGATAAGGAAAATGTGTATCATTTTAAAAGCTAATTGTAATGATAATTACATTCTGCTTTGGAAGTACAGGGATGATTTTGGCTCTTACAATGGATTTGTTCAAAGAAATAAAGTAGATTGGGCTATTCAATAGTGACTGAATTGTTCATTATGTTAAGAATGGAAAGCAATCTTGTAAAATGTCATCTTTTGCATTTATTTTAATTTTCTAGGAACGTTTATGCCAACTAAATGTAAAAATTTCCTGATATCACTCCTACCTCATTAAAGAGGAAAATTACTATGGGTAAAAGCCTTTGACAAATAGTCATGTTATTTAAATAATTATCACACTGTCTTTTTCAGTAGAGACACAGAAAAGAAAAATCAAGTAAAGAAGAAATAGAGAAATTCAAGATATTTGTCAAGGACGGAGAAATAAGGCAGAAAAAATCTGAAAATTTTATTCCCTGTTGGGAACAGTTCATCTACACACAGAGCACTGTCTTCATTGGAAGCATCCTGCACTACCATGTCGTTGTCACACACTTTGATAACCAAACCAAACCAAGTAAAAAAAAAAGATATCCTGGTGGTAATGACAAGAATAAGTAGATTCCTGCAGGAGAGGTTTTGTCCCATGGAGTTTGTGTACCTCCAACATTGTCTCTATATTCTGGACATCTGTTACAGTCATCTGAATAATGTCCACCTGTTTTGTAGGCTTATCTTGAATACTGCGTTGGTTCTCATGGAATAGGCAAGTACCTGCCTAGTAGTTCATTTTCACTTGGGCTACAGGTTCAACACAGTTCTTCTCTACTACGACCTGTGTGCCCTGTTTGGCTTAAACTTTTGGAAGTCATCCCCGGCCTAAACTTTAGCCTGAAAAATAAACCTGTCTCCTGTTTCCAAGCTGGGCTCTCAACACTCTTCTACTTCGTCCTCATCCTTCATGATGGTCATTTGCCCTCTTTTCTTAAGCCATTGTGTAATAATTCTATGCCTGGGGACTTTGGGTTGAAGTTACTCTAAGCCTTTGCAAGCATGTTTGACTTGGATGCTCAGAACCACGAAGAAAACTGTGAGATCATGTGAGGAATCTACTTTAAGAAAGACAGGAAGTCTAAGTACAGATAAGGACAGAAGAGATGAGACGAAGAATATTACAATCTAAAATTCATTAATGTATTAGTTTAACAGGAGAAGTATGTGGATAAGGCATAATATCCTGCAATGAGTTGAAATCCAAGCGAGAAACTAAATTATAAAGGAAATTTGCTTCAGTGTACAGTAAGTTGTTTAAGGAGAAAACCATTTTCAAAGACATAATAGAGCGTAAATAGATGGGTTTCATTTGAGAAGAAGAATATATACATATATAGATTAGCCTGGTGACTTTTAACATTTTCAAGTTAAAACAAGCTACCCTCATAGATTAGATTCTCATTCTGTTTGTTTATTCTTTCAGCGATGTAAATGAACAATAGGCTGGGACTGTGGATTGTGGTATACAGGAGAAAATAATTAGAATTTGAAAATCTGACAGTGCAGATATAGAGCACATATGTTCCCCATATCAGTAAAATAGAAGCCCAAACAAGATCTTGGGTAATTCCAAATAATTGTGCTTATGTGTCCAACATGTAGTTTATAAAAACAAAACACTTGAAGGCCTCCTAACATGAATATTAATTATATATAATTGGATGCACTAAGAGTAGGTCATTAAGTGATGATTATACTATGATATTTGGTGTTCTAGTAGCACTGGTAATAGGGAACTACATTTACTTCCAAAGGGAGAAAAGATCATTAAAATTTTAATTTGTTTCTCAATAGTTCAATTATAACATGTTTAACACACTGGACATTAACCTTGAGGGATTTAACACAATTATGGTACTACTCCAATCTACTTTGCTCTTTTGCATTCATTTTCTTAAGAGACTGGGCATTTGTAACTGCTTTAAATCCATTCTGGCCTCTTAAATGTTTTCACAGTGCCTTGTTATCATTTCTTATATTTGTTCTCCTTCTTAGATGCTTTATAAGAGTACTTAAAATGAAATAGAACTGTTTTTCTTGATAGAATGACTTTTCCAATGTGATGCAGTAGACACCTACTTACTTACTTAGGCTTATCCTGGTCTCCAATGCATTGGCCATTTGCGTGTGCAATCATCTATCCATTGCCTTAAGTGACACTGTTTAATCACAATGTTTTATAGATTTCAGATGCTGATATTCACTACGTGATTTTGAAATCTAACCAGCCCCATAGATGTGTAGCCCTATTATGTTGACATATTCTAAATGGATCTCTGTATATCAATAAAATAATCATTATTGTGACCCATTTCTTATTGCTAATATAAAAATATAAAAAATAAAACCTCAGAAAATTTCATTTTCATCCCCACATTTCATTTATACATACTATTCATAGGTTTTCATTGAAATGTACTTGCCTATGTTTTGATACTCTCAGAAAGTCCAGTAGGCCAGTATGCTTGGACTTTGAGTTTATACTAACAGAATCTATCTTATAAAGTTAAAATGAGGATAGATATAATGTTCTTATAAGTGAAATAAATATACCAACGATGAAGAAACATATGAGATACATATATGGACTAATTAGCAAATAACAAATATGCAGTAATGGTTAAGTTATTTATACTGGATGAAATAACTCAAGAAATGCATATAAATTCATATAAGATCTAGATGAGTGATCACATAAGCACTTATTCGTTAATGTTTATATTTAAGTAGCATGCAAAGCCTCATTTAGTAGGAAGGATTGAACTTAAAAAGGAAGTGATCATATGTTACATTGTTAAATTGATATTCAGCCAATTTGCTATTTAAGGTGTGTATTTAATGACCTTGCATAGAATTGGTTAATTTCTGCATGACGAATCTAACTGAAGTGAATTCAAGAGAAGTTAGAGCAAATAGGGCATGGTAAAGCAAAATTTCTGAAGACTATGCTATTGCTCCATTGGAAAAACCAGAGGTCTGTGAAGTTTCAATAGAGCACCTTCTAGTTTTTACCATTTTAGTTTGTAAAGACAGAAGCTTCCAGAATATATTTATACATTGGCAACAACAGACTGTCATCGTACAGAAAACTATATGAACATTATTCATAATTCACATAGAAAAATAGACATAAAATGTATTAAACCTTAAGCATTGAAAACTTAAACTCAGTGATGAAAATAGAGGGAAAGGTTTATCAACATTTTATGATAATCACTCCAAAGCTACAGGCAACAAAAGAAAACTACATAAGTGATATTGCAACAGACTAAAAGTTTCACACACAAGAAATGGTTAATAGCTTGAAAATAAAAGGGACCAATCAGAAGAAAGAATTTGGAAATCAAATATTTGATGATTTGCTAATATCAGGAATGTATTAGGTATTAAAACTTCAATAAAAGAAGCAAATTGTTTTTATTTTTTCAAAATAGACAAAGGAACAAAATAGCCATTTCTCAGAAGAGACGTATAAACCATCAACTATTACATGGAAAAAAAATACACCCATCCTTGCCAATCACTCAAGAAATGTAAATCCATAATATGATGCTGCATATTATGAATTCTGAAGGGTGTTATGAAAAAGATGAAAGATGGAAGATACTGGCAAGGATATAGAACAAGGGAACATCTTGCTATCTAATAGTTGAAAACTAAATTACTGAAGTCATAGAGGAAAGAGTGTACAGGGTTGTCAGAAAAAAAGCACATAGAATTGCAACAGATTTCAGAAGCCCCCAAAAGATTATGAAATCTGTATTTTGATGAAAAATTTGCATGTTCATAACTATTGCAGCAACCTGATGTTAGCCAGCATATGGAAGTGATATAAATGGTCTCCACCATCTATATACACTGCCATTTATTTAATCATCGTATAAATTTAGATAAAGAATACTAACTGATATCAGCCAGGCACAGAAAGACAAGTAGTGTAAAGTGTCACTTATATACGGAGTATTTTAAAAAGTGCCACGGAAATACAGAGCAGATTTTAGTTAGTGGAGTCTGGAAGTCTGAAGAAGAACAAGGCAAAGAGAGATGTTAGCAATGTTAGTGGGAGACTATGTTTCAGTTGGTAAAAGGAGCAAATTCTAGCCACTTTGTGTACAACGTAGTGACTGTTTTCAATAACAGTGCACCACATACACTGAACTGTTAAATAATACATTTTAAAGATTCCAACCCAGAAAAGAGAGATATGCATAGAATGATAGGCCTCACAATCAGTCTAATTGAAGCATTCTATCTAATTAAAATGAGACAAAAATCTATGAAACTAACATAATCCAAGGTACATTAGGAACTCAATAAATGTTGAATAAAAAGAACTCTACTGTAGCAAATACATCAAAAGCCTAAGGCTATACAGTATAATTACTGATATTCCATTTGAGTATAGACAAACATATGAACAAATATCATGATTTCAATTGTTTCATGGTTATCTTATTCTTGTTAAAATTAATTAGCCATTACTAAAACAATTTTAATGGAAAGTAAATTACAGCACATTGAGTTTGTGCTTGAATCAATGAATTATTTGTTCATTAATGTAACTTATTCAGCATATATTTTACAAATGACTCTATAGAAATTTTTTTAAGCTGAAGAGAAGTAAACTTGTAAGTACACAGAAAGGGACCTCTTACGCTTCATTCCTTATACTAATAAAACTTGATGTATTTTAGAGATCTTTTATATAAAAACGTCAACTACTCTGATGTGCTATGAAACTATTCATTGGCTTTGAGCTCTGAACGCAGAATTGATGTTCTCATATTAATTGCAGCCAGGATCTAGGTAAAGGGCTGAAGCCAGAAGAACCTCAAGACCTTCATCCCTGACACTCTCAACTGGTGATGCTTGACGTTCAGCCTTAAATAGGTGTACAGTCAATTTTATGTAACGCTGTAGTAGAATCTTTGATATCTCCTTCAAAAGGACTTTTGTCGGTGAACCAAATCTGAGAAAACACTGACCCGGAATGCCAACAATATGACTCCTCAGGATGAGCTGTCAAACTAGAACTCTTCCTGTTAATGTCAAAGCAGCACCCAAGAGTGGTTGATTTCAAGTCTCAAGTCAATGAAGTCAGGAGTAGTTGATTTAAACAACCCTCCTAAAGTCAATGCTGACTTTGTTGAAGAAGTTATTGAAAATATGCTTTCTCCTAACATTTTTATGAGTCACTTTAAGATGGCTCTGTATGGAAGTCAGAAAATGTTACGAGTCGGGACTTGCTTAGGCACTCTCATCAGACAAATAGGATATTTCTGGGAGAGCTCTTCATCCTTCATGGTTTTTCCAAGGATGCCTTTTGTCTTTTTGAGAAATCTAGTCATTTTATACATTTGAAGGTAAAGCAAGCTTTTGCGCAATTATTTTTATTTTCATGACTATGACTCAAAATTAACTTCTAATTATTATTAAAATTGTGTGAATTGGAATATTATCCATATGAATAGCCCCTACTTTTACATGGAAGATATGCCTTAATTTCTTCCATGCTTATTAAAATTTATCATTGACCTTGAAGAAATTATTTTCAACACTGAGACAAGAAATTTCTTTAGCGTTATGCTGGTCATTAAGGCTGATGAATAAAATTGAAAATAATTTTGATGAGTCTGATTTTAGATGAACATTTTTAAAGTATCAATTCTGAATACCATTGTTTTGAAGAGACAGCAAGGCTCAAAGGATTTAAACCTTTGGGATCAGGAGTAAATTCTGTTTTGTAGTTTCCTTGTTCTTTTAGTTCACATCCTTAGGATTCATTTAACTGCACCTGTTTTTCTTTTTAATTCCCTCCCTTTTTCTTTCATTTTGCTTTCCATTCTTTTCTTGTCTAATCTTTGAAACATCTTTTAAATGAAGTGATTTTTTGAGTTATTAAAATCAATATTTATAAATCTATGTCTAAATAAATGGATTAAGAAATATAAACCTCAATCAAATAGTTTCATTTTCTAAGAGTTAAAACTCAAAATCTTAGTCAATAATATATTTATTATAATATAATAGAGTAGAATATAAAATAATACATAGCTTAATTTTTAACTCTGTACCATTGTAAAGCTACCACCATTTCTTTAAGAAAGTCAATTGTCTGTGTAAAATATAACTGATAAGCACTCTCTGAATATGTTTCCATAAATCTACGTTAAATATTTATAAAAATCAACGATAGATAGATAGATAGATAGATAGATAGATAGATAGATAGTATTTACTGTTTCTTATGATATTTTGTTGAAAACAAACAGTTTCTGGACCTCTACTCTGATGTTTACCATTAAAGTACTGAAAACAATGCATGTTAAATGTTAGAGGTTTAATAAAAATTTCTGGAAGTTAAATGTTTTATATCTCAGCATGTCATTAAACTCTTAAACAGAAAAAAACAAGCAATAAAATGTGACATTTACTAGAAAAAAAATATGCATATCAGTACTGAAGTAATTTGAATATGAATATAGAAACAATATTTCCAGGAAACAGACATTAATAGCTTTTAATTAGAATACATCAAAATGAAAAAACAAATGAAGGAAGCAAGTTACTGGACTTATAAAGAGCAAATGCTAATTTACTCTAAGTTGTTACTGTCAATGCAATTTGCAGCAGTGGACAAATTAGTGTTAATTGAATTAGAAAAGAAACACATGCAAGAAGCAACTTGTCCTGTTATGAACAGTGAGTACATATGAAAAGGCAGCTTTAAATTATGTAATGCAATTTAGTGCTAAATAATACACATATTGACGTAAAATGGAATAAATTCGGTATGTCCTTAATGCTTCATTCTTCTTCCCCAATTTTCATTATGTAAACAATTCAAGATGCAGTCAAGTTGAATGAAACTTTTAATTAGCCAGCGTCTACCACTCAAATTTTTAGCAATGCCATTTTACTATGTTTTCTCCAACATGCTCGCTCCCCTATTTTGTCTTTGTGTTGATTGTGTCCACCTGAAATTATGATGTTTGTATGTGTATGCAGCATAAAATTTGATTAAGGTACTGAACACTATATCTACTCCAGTGAGCTACGTCATTATCCTTCCAGTTAATATCCTTGTCATACTTAGGGTTACTATTGCATTGATAAAATATTAGGACCATAAGCAACTTGGGGAGAAGAGGGTTAATATTACTTATACTTCCAAAAGACAGCCCATCACTGTCAGAGACCATGCCAGGCCATTGGTGACGGTGCAGTCTCAAGAGCAGTGCAAACCCCAAAGCTGAAGGAGTCAAGAAGAGAGGCTGAGCCTTAGCATCATGTTTCAGGGTAACTGATGGGAGCTCAGGAGAGGCTAAGGTTCAAGTTGCAGTGGAGTCCTGAACACTTTGTGGTTCCTGTACTATATAGTGTACTCCAAGGGCATCTGTGAAGTAGAGCTGGCACAATCCGAGGAGAAAGGCTACATTTGCTGTGGGTAACTGTCCAAGCTCTTTGGTGCAACCCAGAAAATTGTCAATGAAGTTTAGACACTGGATTCTGAGTTACTTACACAACTGTAGATTGGTTTTACTTTGATTTGACTGTGGTGGTATATTGGCTTTTTCCACTTTGAATAAAGTAGTACTTAATTTTGATTTTATAGGAGCCCATAATTTAGAAAGTACATATTTTAGAGAGCCCCTGAGTATGTTAAAGAGACTGAACTTTTGAGGTGTTTGAAATTTTAAAAACTGTGGGACATTTAAAGTTTGTAATATATTGTATATTCTACCACAATCTTTATTAGTCAGGTTTCTCTAGAGAATCAGAATTGATAGAATCTATATACATTAAAATGACTTTATTAGAGGGGCTTACAGACTGTGGCCTAGAGAGTTCAACAATAGCTGTTTCTTCACGGAAAGGGCAAGAATCCCGTAGTTGTTCAGTTCACAAGCATAGATGTTTAATGAAATTAAGTGATTGTAGGTCACATCTTTTAACATATTTAATAACTCCTAGTTTTTATTGTCATTTGAACAATTATATTAAAAATTATTTAAGCATTTATAGTGTTTGAATTATATTGGTTGAATATTTAAAAATATTTTTAATATTACTGAAGCATCCTCTAAACATAGTCACAATATTTGCCACTGATTGAGGCTTACTCTTTCCAGTAAAGCTCTTACCTGGATAATATGTAATGAGTTAAAAATCTGGAATAATTTCTTACTTAACTGTCAAGTGTGTATGCTTTGCTTATGAATGCACACATGGTACAAACTATACCAAGAGAGTTTGTGGAAGCATACTTACAAGAACATGAATATTTCTATTAAAAACTTACATTCAACGAGTAACTTATTCTAATAAGTTATTTAGATGTTTAATTTCCTTCTTTCATACATTGTGGGAAAATGAATAACTCATTTTCCTTTAGATCCTTCTATCTTGTAATATCACTTTTATTTCAGAGAAAGAGACAATTTTTAATTTAACATAATATTCTTAGGGATCAGAGTCTAAGTTTATTTAATAGAGAAGAGATATTTCTTTGAAGGCTGCTCACTTTTTAAAAATGGCAATAGACTATCTGGGAAAAAATTGTTAAGATACAGGATTGATTCAAATTTATTCAAGAATAGTGTTTATATCCATTAAGTCTTGTAGTATTATGTATATGGATGTAAAAAACACTTTCATCAGGATAGCCATATGTAGAAAGCATATGATGCTACGTCATTTGCTATGGCATATTTGAAAAATTGGTTTATGCTTTTCAATACCTCTGCCTGCTCTGTCCAGAGTGACAATTTCCCCTGGGATTGCGATTTTGGGTTTGGCATCTCAAAGCTTATAATTAATTGTATTAGAGAGAGAAGAGTTTATTCATTTATATCTCCCTGGACAAAGGAGCTCCCTCACAGAAAAAAAAATGTGTTTATCTGAAAAAAAGCTACTGGCTATAAAGTGTGTTGTACTATAGAAGTTTGTGGATAAGAGTTTTGTTGTAAATTTCTGTCTTTATAGAAAGCATATATGCACTTCAGGTTCTTACTTTCTTCATCTGTTTTAAACTAAAAATGTGTCCAAAAGGCATAAAATAGGTATTGGTGTCTGTGTTTATTTCGTACTTCAAGGGGTTAGTGATATATTGGGACTTTTACTTACCACCTTACTGTTGTTCTCACTTTTGTCTGTTTTAATGTGTTATATATAAACATATAATACAGAGCATATATCATACAACATATAACACATAAAACTAATAAAATGTATTATATATACATTATAAATATATGAATTTTTTCAGCAGCTGCCCTGTAGGTAACATATGCACTCTTGTATTACACGTTTTCTACAAATCTTGCACTCACTTTTTCTCTGCTGAAACTTAAGAAGCTTTAATGCCACTCTTGTACTAGACTGAAAAGATAGTCAGTCTGTCACTGGTGAGCTAAATGGCTTGCTTAATCTTTCTCCCCTACATTTTTGACATGGAAAGCAGTAAGAGATGACATGGAAGGGCCAAGAAACGGAGTTTGAGATACATTGGTCCTCTGGTGGCCATGAAACCACGTTGGTTTTTAGATGCCCTAATGTCCTCCAAAGGAACTTCTCAGAACAGAACAGCGCACTCTCATGGTCTCCTGTTAACGCAAGCAACTCTTGAGAAGACCTAGTCAAAGTAAGTTACTTTTTGAGATTTTGATGGTTAAGGATAAATGTGAGCTGTTAGGACATTTCAACCAATGCAATGTGGAAATCAGCTTTATCAGTATGCACGTTAGCACAAAAGGAAAAAAAAAAGCTGCTTGAAGCATTTTGAAAGCCAGCAATATCTATTTGGATAAAATAAGAACTATAGCAACACATTAATAACTACTATAGATTGGTTCTCATTCTATTAATATTATTTCTCTAATATACTTGACTTATAATGCATGTCAATGCATGAATAAATTTTACATGTACACAATATAGTCACAAAATGACTATGTGTGAAGCAGTTATTACTGTGACTTAAATATATTTTAACCAATAATTTTATTTAAAGTTTTAACTTTCAGAATGTATGAGTTATTAAAATTTTACATTCTACATATGCAGTCATGGTAGAGAAGGCAAAGACAATGTAGTTGTGAACACTTTAAAAGTTTACTAAACCAAAATAACTGTATGCTTTAAAAAGACACACTTTGGTAATCTGTAGGATTCTTTAGTGTGTGGTTTCCAATTAGCAATGAATATAGATGCATGTGATGGCAAAATGTTCCCATTTTAAGCCCAAGTCTCACTTCTATTGAGTAATGTCTTGGAAGAAATTCTGATAAGCTGGTAAGAGTGTGAGTCATCCTCACACATGATAATCAGATGTTAAAGAGCAACTCCCATTTTCAATAGCATCCCCTTCTGCAATATGCTGTCTCTGAGCACTTTAGAATTAAAGTTCACAAACTTAATGAGCCAGGCCAATCAGCAGCCCATCTATACGCAAGTCAGAGCTATGCCTTCCCTGACGCTGCTTTCAGGTCTCAGGGCCATTTTGATGAACCTCCGTGTAATGTTGTTACAGATCATGGCTGACAACTGAGTTTATGGGAAAAAAAATGAAAGTGAGTACTATTGAGTTCTTTGAGGAAATACATTAATGTATCCAGCCTTTAAAATAAAAGGGCATTTATTTTGATGTGTTTTTAAGGTGACAAAGGACTATTAGATGCACCATATTCAATTTTTTAAAACAGAAAAAAATGATAAAGTAGTTGATTCATTTCACCAAAATAACTTTAGATTTCTGAGAGGAATGAAAAAATAGAAGAGTCATAATCTAGTGGACTTGTAAAGCTATTTTAATTTTTACTCAAAATCTGTGAGATGTAGCCGTTAGCCCTTATGTTACATTTTTAAAATTAAGACAATTATTCATGAAAAGAAGAAAAACAGAAGTGATCGGAGCTCAACGTTCAGGGGAAATTCCAGTAGGGTAGTTCCAAGAGTATAACACTTCCCCAACAAGGCCAATGATATTTATTTCCATGTCTCTTTATTTCATAAAAATATAAATATCATTACATATCAGAAATAAGTTTACTAAAATTAATTTTTCCTTTCCAAACAACATGGTATCTTTTTTGAAGAAAGAGTCCTCAGTAGTGACACCAACTCATAAAACTGCCCTGCAGTTTTACTTATTATTTCAGTTAACATTTTATTTAGATTTAAAGAATACTTATCACTTACTCCTGGTATCTGCTATCTGCTATAACAAATGTAAGTGGTTAACATAGCTGAGTGAAGACAGACTTAGTGCTTCATATCCTCATTTACCGGCGAGAGAGGGGCTGAAATAAGGGCTTTAGTACATACACATCTTAAATAAAAAAGACCCAGCTATAGAAGAGGACTAACAAGTGTTGAGAATGAAGATCTGCTATGTAAATTCCAGTTTAACAAAAAGCACTGTCTTTGACATGAACTATTATTCATGAGCTAGTGTAGTCTGACTCATGAAAATTGTCAAAGCTGTATGTCATAATTATGTGACAACAAAAATACAGGGCTATGTCATTTCCACCGGTAGAGAGGAAAGACTGAGCGGAATGGGAAGTGCCTGCCTGCGAATGTCGTACAGGCAGCCATTGGCATACATTGACACTTCCAGTTGATACTGACATACATCGCAGGAGGAAGCATTACAATGTTACATTAGTAAACATTATAATGTTACATTTCAAAATGAAACAACATCAACAACAGCCAAAACATAGAATAAAGGAAAAATAGCAAAAGACCCCATGGTAATGAATTTTGTTCGTACCAAAAATACAGTTGGGAGCCCTAAGGAATCCCCAGCACGAAGCAACAGTGTACATGACATCCATGCTGGGTCCATGTACACACTCTTCAGTGCAAAGATCCTCTGAGTGGACACTGACAGATAGCTCTGGTGTACTGAATATGTCTTGGGGCTTACTTATCTACTCACACCATAACTGACAGTGGCCCGTTCTACCACTGCCATGAGCTGGCTGGATAATATTGTTGAAAACACTTAAGACACTGAGATGTTTTCATAATAAGCAGTTTCTCCTTAAAATGCTTTGTTTCTAGATGAATTAGAATTAATGTTAGGTCACCTCCTTGGTTAGTAGTATATTTTTTTCACGTCTTGTCTTTCTTTCCAATGTAGGTTGAACAGACACTGAAATATCTCTCCCCTTTTGAACTCATTTCCCTTTTTTCCCTAAGATGGACCCTATGTAAACCTAAAAACACATGGCAACTTAATATAAAAGCCTTCTCAAAGTGCAAAATATGATACAATTTCATAGGCTTCATGTAGACACAGCATTTTATACAATACAGTACAGATTTCTGCTCATAAATTACCCTCACTTACACATCTACTTTCAAAGATCTGGCCACTTATAGTGACCCCAAAAATTATTACAGTTAATACAATTGAACTTTATGAGTCTCCAGACCAAAATAAAGTTGATCTTATACCCAACCTCATATATACATATTTTAAAATTTTCTTTAAATGCTTGGGTATACATAAACAAATATCTTAAATACAGACAAATATGTCTAGATAGAAGACTCAATAATTACAGTTTGATTTCTGGTTTGCACACATTGTACACAATATTAAAAAAATATAACTTGTTTGATGATTTATTTATTTCTGTAATGTCTGTTCATCCTGCAACTCTTTAGGAAGGGTTCTTGACCTCTGGAGAACCACACTAAGTTCCTCAATGACCTTTGATGGCAGCTTATGATCGTGGTCTAAAGTTGTCTTGCTGTTCCTGTCCTCAGTCTTCTTCGGAGTCTTCGGACCTTTATAGCCCTTTGGTAGACTGTGTGGGATCTCTGCCTCTGTGTCCTCCAAGCAGTTGAAACTGCGATGTTTTCTGGCACGATTTCTAAGTTTATCATCTTTGTGCTCCAAGCAGTGGGCTATGATGGAGGCTCTGTCTTTTAAGCTGGGGTCCACGAAGTCTCGATCATGCTTTTCACACAGTCGCAGCCTTTCAAGTTCTGCTCTTGCACTCTAAAATTAGTGGAAAATTAAATATGACACAGTAAAGCAATACTTGAGACCACTGATATTTACAAAATACACTAAGCAAACAGTTGATGCTTCCCATTCTATAGTTCATTGTATTCTATAATGCATACTCGAATTTGATTTTGCTTTAAGCAGCTTGCATGACTGGATTTTGTTTTACTTTTTAACAATTTTAAAATGTTTTATTAAATAAAACAGTTTTAAAAATTAAATATATTTTATTCATATTCTTCTCCTTTACAAGTCCATGAGATCTTCTCCTACTCCCTGCCTACCCACTTTTAGGTTCTTCCTCAAAAAACAAACCCAAAACACAATATTATTAAAACATAGAAAACAAAATGTATCACGCCAAACTAAAACAAAACAAACCCTATAACACAAATAAACACACACATATAAAACCTGTGTAGTCTATTATTAGTTAGTCAACTACTCATGAACATGAGATCTGTCCCAGAGTGGCTAATGATACACCCAGTGTCACTCCACTGGAGACAAGTGTTCTTGCTTTCTCCCAGCAGATATAAAACCAAGTTCCGTTGTTGACGTTTACGTGTCTGGATTTATGTCCATGTCTCTGGACTGTAGCCCTTGATTTCAGAATCACAATATAAGTCATCATAATAGAGATATTAAGAAACAATGTAGCACAGAAATCAGTTAAATTTGTTTTCCAGGCTCACATTTCTCCCAATATGTTTAAGCAGTGGAAGTTTTCCCCATATAACATTTGCTCTGATTTCTCTATAAACTTTCAAAGTCACTGGAATGTGGTGTATGCATGTGTTAATATTCACTTTTGCATCAGAGTGTTAGAGCATACATTTACTCTATGTACAGAAAGGGCTGGCAGGTCCAAGAGGAGACTGTAAATCACCTTCAATGAATAAAGGCTAGATTCTGAAAGTTAGAAATCATGATCTCTATTGGCTGAGAAATATCTAACTGAGGGAAATCACTTCAGGTTCTCAGAGTATTAGAACTCAGTAAGTATAAGATGCAGCTATCTATCTATCTATCTATCTATCTATCTATCATCTATCTATCTATCATCTATCTATATGCTATCATCTCTCTCTATGTATTTTTCTATTATCTACCCATCTATCTCTCCATCTATTGTCTATCATCAATCTATCATCTATTATCTATCTCTATTGTCTATTATCTATCTATCCATCCGTCATCCATTTCACAGTGATCCTTCTTACTATCTTTCAACTATCAAACAGCAAAGTCCATCAAACCAAAACAAACTAGTAAATGGACAATACCTTTGGCTGTCTTAGATGTATAATTTAGGGGCAAAGTATTAAAAAAATATGACAGCATTCATGATTAAGGCAGGAACATGTGGTAGAAGCAACATGTTAAAAGTCAAAGAATGGGAAAGTAAGAAAAGGAGATCACATGAGCTTTACATCTTACAGGATATATGTTATGTGCCCTTCATGTGCCATGCTATAAGGAAAGAAAGACATGAGGAAAAGGGTGGCATTGCATTGGTGTTAAATGATGAGGTCATTATTTCAAAAGAGAGATGAAGGAGGCAAAGGTAAGCAGGAGTATGTTATGGAAGGGCCAGTCTGTGTCGTCTTGGTTTAACAGAAATGCAGCTCTTCCCCCAGCTTCAGACAGCAGTTCCCGTTGCCAAAGCCAGAGCAATGGATGGAGAATGGCTTCTCAGAGCGAATCCTTTACACGTTTTGTCTGGTGCTCATATATTTCCTTATAAAGCCAGATAATGGATGTCACCAATATGATCCAATGACGCCAAAAATAAATGATGTGACCAACACATACAAATATGAGTGTGGGAAACTTCTAAATGACTTCACTTGGTGAGCTTCTGCATTAACAAATAATATCCATGTTATGAAATGGATAGTCACACCATGAAGTTTAAGGCCTGAAATAATGTTTGACCTTCTATGATAGAGCTTCCATGGTTTGCATAGCAACACTTAGGTGAGTGGCACGGGAGGTTTGGCTGGCCTGCCTGTTCACTCTCAACACATCAAATGGCCATGGAGTGAAGACACAGAGACAGACTGGGATTCTAATTTACCATTTGCTTTGTTGTTGTTTTAAGTGAGTCATTTTTCTTCATTATTTTTATTTTACAAGTGTTATTTAAGGATCTCTTTTGAGACAAAATTTTGACAGGGTGCCCAGATTATCCTGTAACTGTAGGCTCAAGTCTCCTCTCTACACCCCTCTGAGAGGCTGGAAATACAGGTCCACACTATCATGCCCACTTTGATTATAGTATCAGAGATGAATGAATTATCCCACTGTACTTCCCATGCTCATGACTTTGTCTCAATGTGTATCAGCTGCAAGGCAGACATCACTTTAATAAATCCTCTCGTGCAGCAGAACTTAGTTACCACTAATAACCCTGCAAAGTAGTGGTTACTGGTTCCATACAGGGAAGGAACTGAGGATGCAAAGTTTAGAAAAAGTTCACAATTTATAAGAAGCCAGTGTGCCACAGGTAGTATCAAGCTTATAAAATCGTAAATATTACATTCGCCTCTTCCTAAGAAGTTTCCACGGCCAACGATGTTCATTCTAGATTACTTCAGTTGTCTTACTACTTACTAATTTATCAATCTAATGTTAGAAGTCTCCAAGAAGACTTCCCTGACTGGATGAGGCATTCAATACAACTTCCTTCCAAGAGCACTTAAAAAAAAAAATCAAATCAAGTCGGCATTTTCTAGAAAGCCAAGAACTACTCTGAAAAGCAATATTTCCTGCCCATGAGTCATGACATGACTGCATTATTTCTCAAAACACATTCTACATGGTAACTTTAAACTGCTTTCCTTTTTAAAGCAAAAGTAAGAAATCTTTGGGCATTTTATTATTATATCTTCTTATATAACTGTATTACTCCAATATAATTCTATAGTAAAGTTCTTAATGATTTGTATGAAAAACTTTATTTTTGATTAATGTTGCTTTTATACTATTTAAAGTAAGTTTTAGTGTTTTTAAAGTATTAGGATATTTAAAAAATCTCTTAGCCAAATTTATTGAATGACAAAAAGGTACAAAACTGGTTTCATTTTTTTAATTACTCATATATTTTCTAGCAATTAATATTTCATAGAATTATTATGAGAAACTCTGATACTTCTTCCTAGTTTTAGTTTATCTGTCTTTTGTTGTTTGGTTGTTTGTTTTTATCCTAGGCATGTTAAAAATTATACTTAAGGTTTTGAGATTAGGAAATATGTTGTAGATTTATTTATCTATAGCTGATACTGCTTAATGTATTTTTAATCTTAAAATTTTATCTTTTGTTTCTCTATTGGTCACAAGGCTGTGTCAGGAGACACTGGCCACTGAAAAACAAATGCCCACTGTATAATGGCTTCACTGGATCAAGTTGTGATTCCCTGGCCCAAGTGCTAATGACATGTAATCTAGATTCTTGATTGGCTAAGTAGCCCCCAGCTCTGCAAAGTAGACTACTATCAAAAGCTCTAGTTATAGAATCAACAGGGGTGCAGTCATAGATTCATAGAGATTTAATTTTTCATTTTATAACATTAGTTAGGCAAGATCACATACGCCAGCTTTCAAGTATATTCTGGCACAAGAAACATGTGTATAATATATGCTCACTACAGTATTTATAAAGATTAACTCTAACAGCTTAGCCCAAATTAAAGTTCAAAGAATGTACAATTTATATGACCTTTTACGTTGGTTGGATTATTTTTACTTGTTTATTTCTTAATTTTTGTCTTTGAAAAATTCAGTTAAGGTACTATGCCAAGGGTCATTCCCAAAGTGAGTTTTGAGAGTAGGCAGCCATGCTCTTGTCCAAGAGACCCAGCTTTCTGTCAAGATAGAGTAGTTATATTCTCCTACATCACAAGATGGCAAAAGGAAAACACAGTCACTTCTTTGAAAAATCTCAAATCATTCGTATTAATTCAAAATAATATTCAGAATTTATCTTGTGGCTCCTTTAAAACATCCCAAGTTTCCAAGCCTAGACAGTGATGCTAAACTAGGGTATCTGTAACATGATTTAGGCATATTTCTGCTTCATATTTACTCAAAGGATATATAAGTAATCTTGGGAAATTGATTTGAGACCAGATTTGCAGTCACAGTTTTATATAAATAGGTAAAATTGCTTGGCTACTTGAGAGACCAGGAGTGGTGTCAGGTATATGTAATGTGAATGGTATTAAAGCAAGTGGCAGAAGGTTACCAACACAGTTCTCTTTACGCAATATGGACCTTGGACATCGTTGAGCTATGCAAAGTGATTACTGCTAGGCTTCTGAAGCCAATGAGGTAGTTAATTTACTCAGCCATGTTAAGTTGTAGGCAAATAAACAGTGGAGGTTAAAAAGAGAACAACAAAATCATAACCAACCTCAATATTCTTCTGGGCCTGGGACGCATGCCTCTCATGTTGGATGGGAATCAGAGGTAAACCTCCAATCTTGGGATTTTTGGTTATTGAACGCTTTCGTTCTTTTCCAGCTGGTGGCCATATATCATTCTCATGCTGTGGAAATAAGAGTTTAGTGCCATTGGTGTGTGATTTCATTATGTGCTACACCACATAAGTCACTTGGCTCCCCACACATCCACACCAAATAATCTACTTTCTGTGAGAATGCCATTTGTAATTACTTCCACATTGACTCTGGCAGGCACTTGGCTCCAGGATGTGAAATTCTTAAGTGAACCGAGCTTTGAGGTCTCAGTTCAATTTCTAACTCTCAAACACATGCCCTCTGTACTACTTATCAAAGCAAATGGTAGAAAAGATTGGAGAAAAATGGCAAGTCTTTTTGTAAAGCAAAAATAATGTACTTGTCTATTTTTCTAAGCCCTGTAATAGAGGTAACTAAACATTTCCTGCTTATATCAAAGGTGAATTTAATATGAAAATAATTTGTTCTTATATATCTCAAATTGATCTAAGGCATGGATATCTGGAAAAAAATTAGCCCTATTTTGTGACCTTTTGAAAAATGTTGCTTTTCCATCTAATTGAATTTCAATGAAATGTTACCCTTTTACACACACACACATTTATAGTGAAAATCACTCTCTAAGAGAAAGAGTGGTGCATTTGTCCTTAAATTATTGACTGAATTCGAGTCCACCACACCATCATAGTCATGCAAAAACAAAACAAAACAATTTTTTTTAATGGGGGATAAGAGCCCACAGGTAAAAATGTAAGCTCTGAGTGCTTAATCCTCAAAATAAACACACAAAAACGTATTTAAAGAATATTTCTATTTCCTAGGGTAGATTAACATTTTAGAAGCAAGGAAAGGCAAATTGATTTTCAGATAGCAATCTATTAAAGAAACAAACAATGAATACCAAAGTAAAATGAGTTTACAGATAGTTGATGAAATAAAAATAAACTCTAATTATATATAACTAAAACCTCACTATTTTCTTCAAATTTTAAGATACATCAACAAATTTTTATGTGTAGTTAGGATTTTAACATAGTGTTTTATTGCGAATAGTCCATTTCCAGATGTATTGACATTCTAATTTATAATGAGGGGCATATTATGCCTTTACCAATATACATACATTCATTTATTCCTCAAACATTCTACAGTAAAGGTCCAATTACTGTCAGACTTGATACATACTCTTAAAATCATGGAGGCATTTATCTCAATTCATAAAATGTTTCAAACTTCATTACATTATTTTTTTATGTCATGGCTCCAAATACGGTTAAAATACCTTTGATATTTTATAATTGGGATATTCTAAACAAGTAAAATTGAGAGAGAACAGGTTGAACAAGTACTCAGTAACATTTTAAATTATGCTTACAATTTCTTGAGATAAAAGGTAATATATATGTACACACACACACACACACACACACACACACACACACGAGGGTTTCCAGGTCTAGCGAATGTTTTCATTTAACATTTGTAAGCTATTGGTAAGTGACTTCAAAAGTCACATAACAGAGATTATCAAGTTGGGTATTGTACTATTGACAGCACAGTCAATGATCACACTGCCAATCTCCAATTCTGCTCCTCACTTTCCAACTTAGTCCTTTCTATCTTTTCTGCGTACTTCATTTCATCCACTGTAGATATTCTTTTGACTTTTGACCCTTGATACTATTTACCATCATTATTCTTCTATGTCTTCCTTTTCCCTGTCCTTCATACCCTAGCTTGGATTGCATGGTGAATTTGTAAATTTGCTTCCTTATAATTTTCCTCAAGATCTGTGCTTCTTTTACTTTTATTTACACTTGTTTCTTTAAAGCCCTGAACTTCATTATAATTTGCCTGTAATCGATGGATTAGAAAATACAAAGGGCTTTTCTATAGACCATCTTCACTTTAGAGTTAACTTTAAACTCACAGTTAGTAAACACTGCCATAGGACAACTAGTTTCCTCATTGTTTGAATATTATTTTTCACTACCTCACCCTAAAATTTCTAATAGCTTTTCCTGCCTCACAGAGCTAAACCCACTGATATAACTCAAAAAAATTATCACTAATCACTTAAACATATAATTTTATATTGTAAGATATACTAATTATCCTACATACATAGCCATGTAACTGAGTTTTCCTTTCCTTTTTCGATCAGCAGTTGCTCTGATTGCAAATAACCTTTCTCCATTATGACTTATATTGCCCAGTGGGCCAGGATATAATTGCTCTGTAGTCAATGACTTGGGAAAAATAAAAAAGCTACCACTTCGAGCAATGATGAACAGCAGGGTTCCTCATGTCTGACCATGGCCTGTATGACTTTTCTAGTGACTGAGTTATCTAGTAGGCAAATGTGAAAAAATATATACTACTCCATCTTACAGTCAAACCCGTTTAAGCCACGAAATCTACATTGGCCTCAGACCCCTAACTGCACACAACAGTCACAAACTCATTATCTCTATCCATACTTTCTTTTGTCATTCCTTCTTATATCTTCTATATTTTTCAAGACCTCAAAATATGGAACACCCTAGGGTTTACTAGACAGTCCTCTCTTTCTTAATGTTTTTTGAACATCCCACGAACTTCTTCTACAGCTCTCAATATAATCTAAATGCCAACTTGTCCCATATATACATTCCAACCTCAGACTATTGCCTAAATTTTTAAAGTCTGATTTGGAACTCAGCATGTCCATGTGTGTATCTCAAATATCTTAAATTTCATTTCATCTATGAGAACTCTTGACTTCCTTCTACCACTCTGGTAACAATCTTTACAATCATCAATTGTCTAGGTCCTTAAAATTTATTTAAATAAATTGTAAAAAAGTAAAAAGGAAGAAACACATACTGAAAAACAGGTTATCAGCAACAGGGACACCTATTCTTGTGTTTGTTTACACCATCGAGTTTGTATAAAGTGTTAAAATTTCTTACTTAAAAATATGAACCTATTATAATATCATTATTCAAAATGCAGCAAAATTTCCATAATTATTGATATTGAAAATCATGAAGTATTCAGATGTCAACATACACCAAATTTACAATTTATTAATATTGTACTTAAGACAGCTATTCTGACTCTCTAGGAGCCTCTCCAGTGAATGTAATAGAAGATAGACAGACCTCCCTATGAACATACAAGCAAGAAGAAGCCAACTTCATGGACTGGTACCCCATACATAGTACTTATCTGTTATATAAAACATGACACCTCAGATTATGGAAAATTTGCTTTTCCATATACATTTCAGAAAGAAACTCAAGTGAAAATGAAAAAAAAAAAACAACAACAAAGCCTTACTTCAATGGAAGAAATAAATCTTGTTACAAACTCAAAAATTAGGGTCCTCTTTAATTTCTACTATTTCTTCAAACTAAATAGACCATAAATTAAAAAAATAACTTTATCTCTAAAATAGTCCTCAATCTTTATGTTTTGCACAGTGTCTCCACTCAAGAACATGTGCCACACAGCTATTCTCCCTGTTTCCTCCTGTGCTGTGATGTGAGATCCCCCCTGTATGCTACGAATATGTCTTATTACCATTGGTTAATAAAGAATCTGCTTTGGCCTATGGCAGGGGAGAATATAGGCTTGTGTGGAAAAAAAACCCAACTAAACAGAATGCAGGGAGAAAAAAGGCAGAGTCAGGGAGACACCATGTAGCTGCCGAAAGAGAAAGATGCCAGAACCTTACTGGTAAACCACAGCCTTGTGGTGATAAATAGATTAATAGAAATGGGTTAATTTAAATTGTAAGAGCTAGCTAAGCATAAACCTAAACCATTAGCCAAACAACATTGTAATTAATACAGTTTCTGTGTGATTATTCAGTTCTCATGTTACAGTGCTGTCTTAATAATTGTTTTTCAATTTAAAAACACTACAATTATATCCTTCCTTATTTCAAGTTCTAAGGAGGCTCTCACACCTTCCTTGTCTCATATCTTTCCTTAGTAAAATGTTTAGGATAGTTGTGAAATGAACTCACTGTGGTGTCACCTCAAGTCTTGGAGCTCTTGTTCCCATCAATAGAGCAACAGCCTCCAACTGTTATACAGAACTCAGCTCACCTATTACCCTTTCAGAAATGCACTCCCTGAGAACTCCTCTGAACCTGTGTTCTCCTGTACCTAAGTGACACCACCTCCTTTCCCAATTCATATTAGCTTCATTGTATCACACATTTCACTTCAGACCTGATCCAATTATATGTCTATTTTAGTCATTGTTTTCATGTTTTGGAAACTCTTAGTATGCATTTTGGCAAGCACTATATACATAGGCAAATGTATAAGAGAGCCAAATAAGGAAGAATAATTCTTAAGGAGTTTACAATATAGCAGAAAAGGCACAAATAAAACAACTAATTATACATATGCTTTTAATGGGAGCTACAAATGGAGAAGTACTTTTCATTTCTTGACTTTCAATATGAAAGTCTATTGACTCCAATTCTGAAAACATAAACATCAGTTTAATTGTAAACAAATACTGTTATAGCTTTTGAGTGTATGCTTTCAACTTAGACTTCAACTAAAATACTTCACATTTAGAGTTTCGGTTTTTGTTTTTGTTTTTTTTTTGTTTTTTTGTTTTTTTTTTTTTTGTTTTTTTTCGAGACAGGGTTTCTCTGTGGTTTTGGAGCCTGTCCTGGAACTAGCTCTTGTAGACCAGGCTGGTGTCGAACTCACAGAGATCCGCCTGCCTCTGCCTCCCAAGTGCTGGGATTAAAGGCGTGCGCCACCACCGCCCGGCTAGAGTTTCGGTTTTTAAGTACAGTACAGATATCTCGTTTTTCAAGATGAAGAAATGACTCAAATGTTAACAATTCACTTTTTTTCTCCCTACAAATATATTACAGAGCAGTAGTTTGGTGATAAAGCGAAAGAGGTTAAAAGTGGCATCTATATTCATCAGTGGAGAAATTAGGAAACTACAGCACAGGGAAATGCTTTTCAGAACAAAACAGAACTAGATTTGGGAGTGAGCAAACTTTTTCATTGTAAGAAATATGAATGCATCTGAACAGCAATAGTGACAACTTATTCATTAGCCATGAATCCTAATGGTCTGTGAGAAGCAGTGCTGCTAATTCACCTAGAAATGGTTGAAAAACAAACCCTTTCCATTAATAGGCCTATTTAACCCTTTGTCAAGAGAATGTTCCTTCAAGTGGAAGATGGAGTGTGAAGCTGGGTCGATGGGTTTCAGTGAACTCTGAGAGGTGTACACTATTTCAATGAACATTTTCAAGAGATTCCAGGTTCTACTATGAATCGTAAGGGATACAATACTTGATTCTGATGAAGTATTTACCATAGAACAGGTATCAAAGAAATGTACTTTTCTGGATTTGCCTCTGTAATGACAGAGGAGGAAGGATAAGGGGTGAAGGCCAAGTGCATACTTCTCTATGAAGATCTGCATGTCTTTGCAGAGCAGCGAGAACTCAGCCAAGGCAACTATCTGAAACAGCACATTCTCCCTAAGCCTAGACAGTCAAAATAGTCTTCTCTTTCAAAGAGCAATAGAAAAATTTGGATTTTGATATATGTAAAAATATATTCAAGTGAAATGTATCAATTGTATACACTATAAACAAAAAATTCAATAAAAATTACAAGCACACTAGCATTTCCTTTAAATACAGCTTACAGTAGATTAGATGTCATAACAGATACTATACCTGGGCAATAAAGATACTGGCCATCCACTCCATCTGGGCTTGTAAACTGTCACAACACAGGTGCCTACAAAATAAGGTTTATGCAATAAATACTTGTGAAAGACAGCTGCTCTTCCACACTGTCGTTAGGAACAGTCAAAACTATTTCTGAACTCTTTCAAATTTGTGTCTTAATGAAATCAAACTCAGACTGTGTCAGTAGCAGTGGCTTCTGTCTTCTGGGAAGTACATCTCCAATTGGCAGAGGACAATCACCAGCAATATTTTGGAAAGGCAAAGTCAGTGTCATTCAGTGTTTTCAGGCACATGGCAGTGAGGCATCTATTCCCCCAGAGACTCCAATTGGAACATATGTGCACATTCATGGAGTGGAAACTTCCTTTTTTTAGAAAGGGCTTAGACATGGTCTCAGCAGATAAACATCACAACGTGTCTGTTGGCACTCACTCACTAATGTTTTACTAAAACCCTCCATAAAGCAGCTTTTGCTCCCAAGCTTTGCACCGTACATTAGGGAAGCTGGCCATGCAAACAAATAAACAGCATGGTAAGAGAAACCAAGAGGCCTGCTATAGCAAAACCCAGAAATAGCAGGTGCAGGTTCGGGGAGTCTAGAGAGGCTAAGAAAAGGTCACTTTCTAGAGAGGAAGATTTTTGTACCTGATGTTACAATGAAATAATGGACATTTCAATGAAGTTATACTCTTCACATTCTTGGACTTATCAATAATAAGGAAAAACAAGTCATTTGGAAAAAATGATATTCTAAAGCTTGTTTCCTTTTTCATTAGTCTTGTTAAGTGTTTGGGTGAAAGTGTCACCCCAGCCTCTGGCACCCATCCTTGGAGCTGGAATGGAACAGGAAGCTCCATTTTAAGCCCCCCCCCCCCCGGGGGGGGGGGAGTTGCCTTGATTCGGACTCCACCTCTTGGAAAGCTGCCAAGCAGTGATCCCTCACCAGGGAGGGTCAAAAAAAGCCCGCCAAGTGGTAGACCACTCCCACAGGCTATTTAGGCCGCCACTCAGAAAAGGAATATGTGGACTCTGGATTTTGCATGGTCTCTCCCTCTCTCTCATTCCGTCGCCATGCTTTCCGGGTCACCCCGGGAGCGGAACATTAAACGTGGGCATCTTTTATTCAGTCTAATTTGGTCTGATTAGAACTATTTGCTTCTGTGGAGAGGCTCGTCTTAAAAAATGTACCTAACATTAAGACACTGTCTTATTTCATCACCAGGCAAATGTGAAATCATCTTCTATGGTCGCTAGAGAGAAGTCAGTGGTATCTGTGTAAGGGTGTAGTAGAAAACTAAGGCAGAGTCACAGTGTAAGAGTAAAAAGTTAGTTACTCCCCATAAAACACACAGATAAGAAACCCTGGCCCTAGGACTTGGTAAAGAAGGGATTTGGAAGTGTCCAACCTAATATAACCTGGGGACGAGCTAGACATAGGAGGTCATTGAGCAGTAGGCTTTAGATGTGATCTGGGAAACAGGCAGGAGAAGAAAGACAACATGAAAAAACACAAAAGGAAACTGTTTTAAAAACAGACTATGGATTTTTTTAAAGTTTCAATTTAGGATTTTACCCTTTAAAAATGATCTTTAATTTTGCCTATTTATCTCCTAAAAGCTAGATTCTAATACTATCTATGAAAAAAATGAGATACAGTTTCTTGAAAGAGACTGTGGGAAGGATGTGAGATTATAATTAACTCAACTTAATACAAGTTTATTTCCTTTTGCTTCTCTGTAGTTCTGCCTATGCCAGAGTGTCATTCTTTACTCAAATTTGTCAGTATTATATAAAATGAAAAAGCTGCCAGGAAACTTACCAGTGGTGTTTTTCCGAATATGCGGTCAATCCCCAACTGCATCAGAGGAACACAAACAATATGTTAAATACAACCCTGCCTTTGTCATCTCTTGATGTGAGGCAGCTACAGGAGGCCTCTTAACAGAACTCAGCCGAGTAACAGACCCTGAGCCTCTGAAACTTAGTCATTAATGTTGATATTTGGTGCATTAATAAATTTGTGCTATCCTAAAGATTCTTTCTCAGGCATTTTTCTATAGCAACAAATATATGATGGATATACTAAGGAAAATAGCTGAAATCATATGTGTGTGTGTGTGTGTGTGTATGCACGTGTAATACATATATATGTCTTCAGCTTAAAAATTAAACATGGAGGTGGAAATAAGAAAATATTTAAGTAATGGAATCTGAGAACTACAGATCATTTAAAGAGTTTTGTGGAGTAATAAAATAATATTACTTATTTAATCAAAGTGACTATGATAAAAAAGTATGGCATAAATTGAATGTTGTGTTCTTTAAATATTAAAAAGACATGATATTTAAGAAGGTTCATATTCTTAGAGCTAAGAGAAAATTGTAAAGCCAGGATCAAAATATTCTAAAAGTAAACCATCAGAAAGTTGGAGGGCAGTGTGTGATTTCTTTTTTAGTGTGTTTGGACCATTCCTCCCTATACTGAAGTCAGTATGCTGTCCTGTCAAGGAACGGGAGACCAAGGAATCCTGTTCTGATAGTGGCTGATAGCACCTGAGGATTTCCAGACTCATCCAGGGCAGAGGGCAGTCTATAAGGAGCTTAATCTTTCCCACAGTGGGAATAACAGCCCTGTCATATACTCACAAAGTCCACTTAAGGATCTAAGTACAGATGAAGGACTTCAGGATTCACAGGTGGTAAAACTAATGCCACTCATCCCTAAGCCTTTCAGCCGACTTAATTTCTGTTATGTTTGGTTTGTTTTGTTTCCTTTTTGCCCCTTTCCTTTCAGCCTTTACCTGGTTGGGGGCTTCATTTTCTTTTTCACACCAAGATAAAACTTCATCAAGCTGAGAGAAAACATCTTGTCGTGCTTGCTGCTCTGTAAGAGAAGAAAGTATAACGTGTAATTAAGTCGATCTTAAATATTCTTAACATTTCTGTAGAATATTAATAAATGCATTTAGAATTCTTTATTTTGTCCCACATTAAAAATCATATTTCAGTTTCAGAAAATTAAGACTAATCTGATTGTAATATGATCAAATAAATAAATTTAAGTAGCAAATGTTCAACAACATAATTGACACAAATATTGGTCGAGATGTCAGCTTGCTTTGGGTTAGGTTTTATCATTGAATGATAAAAGAGTTTTATAAATGATGGATTTTATAATTAGGGAAAACAGATTATGTGCATGCAGGGCCACATATTAAATGATTCTAAGTAGTTACATTGATGAAAATTACCAAAAATGACTTGTTAAAGTACATTCTAAGAGGAATTTGAGCTTTCTCTGGATCATTTACATGTTCTTCATACCCCACTGAACACAAGTATCTGCCTCAGTAAGCGTTCAAAGGATATTAAATGTTGCTTGCAGGAGAGGAATGATAACAAGGGAGAAAGCTGGTGTAGCATTGAAGGAAATAGCATCTTCTAAACCCAAGAGGACTCACAGAGATTGTGACAGCACCAACAAGAACTGCGTAGTTATAAACCAAATCAAAGCCTAGCCTTCAGAAAAGGAAATGGACACAACCCCCAACCAAAAATCTATTTGTTACTGGTACCAGCTAGGAAAGGAAATATAATTTTTCCAATGGAGTATCTTTTCTCTTTTTTTTTTTTAGTAATTTTTTCATTCCCTCTCCTAATTTTAAGTGTATTTTTCTGTTTAGAGCTTTTTTTACTGTGTTGTTTTTCCTGCTTTATTTACTTATTTTTTTGAGAGAAGAATTAACATGAAATTGGGTTAGTAAAGTGAGGAGGGGAAATATAATCAAAATAATATATAAAGCTTTTAAATAAAGGTATTTTCAAAATAACAAAGAACTCCGCAGCTGCTTGCATATATTTTTCACACATCATTTGTCTACAGGGTTAATGGTTGCATCGTGTTCTACTTTAAATTGTATTTAAAAAAATCACATATATTCTATTCTTTATCTGTAGATACCAACAACTGATTTTATTTAAAAAAAAACAGAAATAATTTATCATGAACAATTCTTTATATCCTAAAAAATCATGTTAAACTGATAGGAACATAGAATTCATAAATAAGAACAAAGATTTTGAGGTCCTAGTATAGATCTAGTATTTTGCATTTTTCAATATTGTGATTTTGCACTATTTCTCTTTGTAAGTTGAAAAATAAAATTACCATCTGGATTGAGTACTGACAAAAGTGAGTGTGCAACCAAAGTGTTATTGTAGAAAGTTATTGCAATAGTAAACAACAAAAAGGCCTATCAAGTTTTGTCTAATGATTGGTATAAAATGAGCTAACAGTAAGTAGCTACTTCTGTAAACATAGAACATACAGCCTCATGCAAATTCCAATGGATCTATTTGCTAGGATGCCAGGGAAACGCGTCAAAGATCAAATATAGCTCAGCATGTGCTCTGTATTAAAGTGTCACTGTGATGTCATTTCTTTATCACCAATCAAACTTGCAAAGTAAAAAGTAGGAGCTATGTTCATTAAGTTAAAAGCTGACTTCAGGAGAATTCAGACAAAACACTTACAGGGAAAGTAACAAAGAAGGAAGCGAGGACTCATACCCGCTGCCAGCTGGCCTCTGGCAGTGGCTGAGCCCTGAAATTTATATAGGGAACTTATACCGACACAATATTAGCACTATTTCTTATTACCACTGAAGATATATGCACACATATTTCATTAATTAATTGGTCATGATGGGCCTGGAATAGTAACAGAGGCATAGATTATAAAAAAAGCTGTTTGAACTAACCTAAGATAAAACCTTCTTCTTCAACAATGTATACCCATGTCTTGCTTATTTCTCTTTATTAGAACTTAAAATATTTATGTGGAAATAATGTCTTGTTCAATTGCAATTACTGTTTGCCTTAATTTTGCTTTTTATGAGGTCAAACAAACTGATTATTCTTTCACTAAGACTCTCATGTGACCTCAAACTCCAAACTCACTATGTAGCCGAGTATAACCTTATCCATATTCTTCCATTTCTCAAGTGCTATGATTACAGAAATGTACCACAATACTGAGATTAGACATTTTTAGCTTTTGTTAATTCAAGATATTCTGGTACAGCTGGCAGAAACTCATTTTCATGGTTTTGTAAAATTTGATGGTTGCTATTTTTAAATATTTAACTTTTTTATCAAACTGAAATTTTCTTGATTTCAGTATAAGTAAAAATTTAAATTAAGTATTTTTGACAACTAGTTCATTATAATTTATTTAACAAATGTCCATAGTTAATACATGCAATTTTTCATAATTTTAAAAAATTTAAAAATTGTTTATTCATTTTACATACCAACCACAGTTCCTTCACTCTTACCACTCCCCCTCACCCCTAATCCACCCCCTCATCCACTCCTCAGAAAGGGTAGGCCTCTCATGGTGAGTTAACAAAGCCTTATAGTTGAGGCAGGACCAAGCCACTCCCACCTGCATCAAGGCTGAGCAAGGCATCCCACCATATGGAATGGGTTAAGAAAAGCCAGCTCATGCACCAGGGACAGATCTGAGTCCTCCTGCTAGGAGCAGCAGAAAAGACCAAGGCACACAGCTCTCATGCACATGCAGAGGACCTAGTTTGGGCCCATGCCGGCTCCCCAGCTGTCAGTCTAGAGTCCCTGAGCTCCCAGGAGTTCAAGTCGGCTGCACAGGATGACCCCAGCTAAGACTCTAAGCAATAGTGGAGAAGGTGCCTGAACTGGCCTTCTCCTGTAATCAGATTGGTGGCTACCCAAAACGTCATCCTAGAGCCTTCATCCAGTAACTGATGGGAGCAGATACAGAGATCCACAGCCAACCAAGCATTGCTCCAAGCTCTTGGAGTTCAGTCAAAGGGAGGGTGAAAATTATATAAAGACAAAGAAATTTTATGACATATTTTTAAAAATGACATAAATTTAATTAATGAATATATATATATATATATATATATATATATATATATTTCTTATACTGGACTTTTTAGTGCAATTCCTCTATGTTCACTTTTATATTAAGTTGTATTCTTTGAGGTTTTTCTGATTCAATGCATATCTTAATGGTCAGAAAGAAACTTCATGACTATTTCATTTTTTATCGTCAAAATTATTTGCTAGCTTTCTTATCTATTTTCCTTTTGAGGTAAACTACCATTTTTACACAGTTATAAAAATATAACTGTGATCATTTGAGAATTACAATATAGTTAGAAATCAATATCACTAAGGTTAAATCAATTTTTATCAGTGAGGCTCTATAGTTTCCTTCTTAGCTTCTATTTCTTCTTAAGGGCATTTAAAAATACTTGACATATTTTCTTGTCTAAAGCCAACTGAGGATTGATTTTTTTATATTGATCTTACGACTTGCTAACTTGTTGAATTGCAAGGAACAAACATTTTAAAAAATTAAATGCCTTTTGTGTGATCATGAGATACCACAGTGAAGAAGCCTTCTATAGACAGTGCCCAAGAAACTCACAGCTGGCCTCTAGGCTTGCCTGCATTAAGCTGATTCCAGGTTACCTTTGTAAAGGTTAAATCATACTACAACTGAGGCTAATATCCTCCCCAGAAGTTTAGTTGGCTAATCCCTGCTACACAATGGTATGCTTAGCTATACAGTAGAGTGAAGGGCAACAATTCCAATGGCATGAGAATGAGGGCATTTGCATGTCTTAGAATGCCTATACCCAATATTGCTGGTATTTACTTATCCGGGACACAGGCAAGTCCAAGACTGCCTGCATTTCAAAGACTTTCTGGTTGTAGATAAAGAGTATAAAGTATTGAAATTCCCCCATACCACTCCTGGCATCCAAGACTGCCTGCATTTCAAAGACTTTCTGGTTGTAGATAAAGAGTATAAAGTATTGAAATTCCCCCATACCACTCCTGGCATGCAAGCTTATCACGTTATACCACCCTAAAGTCTCGTGCGTTTTGATGTTTAAACTCAACATGCATAGCAAGGAACTGCAAATGTCCCAATGGAAAGTTTTACAAAAGTAAAACTCAGTTGGCATGATACCTCTCTCTCTCTCTGGTATGTCTAATTCCTGGGGAATGACTCCAAAAAGCCAATAAACTAAACTTTTATAGCATCTACAATGTGTTGCTTGAGTTACTATATTTCACTGTGAAGTCATTAACTAAGCAAATAAATAAGTGAACTTCAAAAATATTCCTGTGGCAAAAAAGAGTCTGCTTATCAGTTCATGCAACTGTTAAGGACATCCCCCCCCCCCTTACTCATTTGCTTTTTTACCTTTCCTTACTCATTTTTTTCACACTATTAACAGTGTAATGGCAATGTTCTTTGAAACCTCTCACCTTTCATGTAAATCAGTTCTGAACATATTTTAATTAACATTTTCTGTGCATGGAAAAACCTGTGAAAACAAATCTATCTTCCCATGTGTATTACCCTAATTTGTTGTTAATGAACATTCATAAATTATTTCCAATTAACAGTTGCTTTAAGTATACTTCTCAGTTTATAATTCCTGCTTCCTTCTCAGGAAATGCTTTTTTGAATGTATACAGGGCACATATATTACTGGAAACTGTCCCAGAGTCAAATCTTTACTCAATAAATAGAAAGATTTTACTATTGCAAACTTAATGGTCAATCATTTGAAAAGTTAGCACTGGCAATGGCATAATAACCAATATCGACAGACCTGTGGCATGAAAAAAGTGAGTAAAGTAAAATCATGGGGCGAGAAAACAAAAATATTTTGAGTTTAAAGAAAGAATTTCTGATCTGCTGTCCTCAATTGCAAGGGAAGGCATGAGCTGGATAGATTTATTTTGGTGGGATAAATGGATTTTAAGGATTTATTAACCAAACTGTATTCTACAACTATGGTCCCTATGGTTTAAAGTCCTATTTATGAAATATTATAGATGATCCTGCATGTATGTTAGTCTACTATGGGAATGCTTGGCACCTTCACCAGTTGATGGTGTCTGGTCCCCTAGGACTGGAGATACAGATGTTTGTGAACAGCCATGATGGTGCTATGAAGAAAATCTGGGACTGGTGGAAAAGTAGTCATTGCTCTTAGTTGCTAAGCCATCTCTCAAACCACTGTATGATCAAATTTAAGTACACTTAGTACTATTTGGATGAAAAGGTTCAATCATATTTAAATAAATTTTCAGCCAAAACACTGAGCTAACATAATATTAATGTATTGTTCTCAAGTAATCCTTTCATAAAGCTTTTGAAAACTGAAATCTGGGAATGGATTCTGTCTTCACCTCTCATTGGATATACAGTTTCTGGCTATTTATATAAAGTTTTTGCAACTCAGTTTCTTCATGTATCCAGGAGGGATAGTGATAGTCCCTATTGCAGGGAGCTTTTAGAAACATGCCATAAGTCAGTAAATCCACATATTCTACTGCCACACAGTAGCTACACTATCATTATTTTGGGATATTGAGACCACAGTGCTGTTCCTTCATGAAATTAATACTAAAATATTAGCTTCTGATGAGCTTTCTGTTGGTGTATAGTAGAAAGAGTCAGAACCTTGATTGGACATAAACATTCAATTTGATTATTAAAAGTACTTTGGTGAGATGCAATGAATACAAGCCTCTTCACCAACAGTAGAAGTATGGAAGATAAATGATCAAATAAATTAGAACAAGGTTGATGGCTCATTACAGAAAAGTAGACAAGGTTAAACCAGCCCATGTTTTAGATCACTAAAATAATCAACTGTAAAGTCCAGCTTTGATTTTCACAAATGCAAATCTGAGGTTCAAGAATCTTAAAATCCATTTGCATAACTCAAAGCACATAGGTGTCTTATTTCTAAAAGTTTAGCAAGTTTTTGCAGAGAGAACAGAATCACAACAGCAAACAACAACCATGTGATCCTCAGTCGGGCTCCCTTTCGAGTGTGTTAGGTCAAGCAAATCCTTTCAGAGTTCCTTCACCACAGAGTGAACAGAATGGTCTCTCATATGGTTCCATATTGACTGTCGTGCTTCTTTTGTTTATCCATGTTGTGACATCTACTAGAAAGTTAATAAGTAGTTTTCTATCTACGAATACATTATTCTCCTATTTATGGAAACATCTGTGAATGAAGCTGCCAACGAACATTCATTTACAAGTGTTTGGAGGTTATAAATGGCAGGTGGATGAATAACTTTATTTTGAAACTGTTAAAGAACTCTACATAAACAGTAGGATTTTACCTTTCCACTAACTGTTTATGCCCCTCCCCCAGTTACTCTATATTCCTCTCCAAACTGGAGATGTCAGTTATGACTCTCATCAAAAAAAATGGTAAAACTGCATTCTAATGATGACTAATGATGTTGAAATCTAGGTTTAGAGGCTCATGAGTCATTTCTATAGCTTCCTTCATGTAGTATCTGCTCAATTCTATTCTCAAATGCTTACTGGGATGTCTTTCTTGGGATACAGAATTACCCTTAACATCCTGCATGAATCATTTTTTCAGATATAGATACTATGAACATTATTTTTTTTTATTCTGCAACTTATCTAATCTTAGGGGTATCTTTATAAGTACACTGTTATGATAATATATTATTGAAATTTTTTCATATTTCAAAAAATACTCATACGTACTTTAGTTTAAAAATTGATGTGATTGCTCTATAGGACTCGAATTATAATCACCACATTTGTAAGAGAGGCAGAGATGTTAAGTTACTTATTCACATCACTAACTCTTAGCGAAGATGAGATTTTCTGACACCAAATTCAGTATTTTATAGCTACATCATTTACCTAACTCTGCTTTTAAAATATCTAGTTGTCCATGCTATTTCATATGTCCTAAATAAATTCAGAACTTACAGGGAATAATCTGTAGAAGCCAATAAATATGATACTTATTCAAGTGTATAGGGAAGATGTTAACATTCATTATAGAATTGGGGTTTTGTCTTTTCTACACCACTCTTCATTTAATCTCCATTAGCTCACCCAAAGCCTATTTCTGCCTTTAGAATATAACACTCTCCCTCTTAACTCTGTTGGATATGATGCGGATTTATATGATAGTCTATGTTAACATACTTAAAGCCTCTTCAGTGAGAAGTAATTTTCTTTCAACAACACAGAAAAGCGACAGGAAGACTAAAAATTACGTTAGATCTCAGACATTGAAGGAAGTCATCAGCGTATTTCAAATGTTGTTTTAAAGAGAGATGGCTGTGACCAGTGTCAGATAAAGACATAAATATCTACACAAAATAATAATCCACATGCTGCTTATCCAATTACCTTTGGATCCTTGTAAATAAAGAGATGTCCATCTCTTAAAACAACGTATCGGTCTTGAAACTTATTTCCAGACAGTATTTTAGATGGCTCTTCTTTGAGTTTTAAGGCACCTTCTTTGATACTTTTCTCTGTAAAACAAAACAGACTTCTGGAAATTGGGTCCATTTTCACTTATTAGAGATAACAGTATAAGGCATTTGTGTTTTCTCTCTTTAAGGACTTATTTTTATTTGACTGCACGCATGTGTCTGTTTGAATATATGCCATATTAATGTGGGTGCTGTTGGAAGCCAGAGGTGGTCATTAGGGCTCCTAGAGTGGGAGCTGCAGATGGCTGTCAGCTGCCCACTGTGGGTGCTGGGAACTGAAATTCAAAAGCAGTAAATGCTGTAACCACAAAACCACCTCTCCAGCATCATATATTTTTAAAATATTAAAGATTTTGTTTAAGAAAGGAAAATTCCATTCCTTTTTAAAATACATATTTATTGATAGTAGGGACATGGAGCACGCATGGAGGCCAGAGGAAAACATGAAGAACCAGTTCTCCCTTCTTTGTGTGTGAGATCTAGAGATAAAACTCAGACCCTCATGTTTGCTGGAAGGAGTCTTTAATTCCTAGGCCATTGTGGTAGCCTCAAGATCAGATTTCTAAACATTGGCTGCAAGTTTAAATTATTATATTTTGAATACACAATGTTAAATAAAATATACTAACATAGCAAAATTAAATCCACCTGTTCATATTTTTTCACTGTGGCTTCTTTAGAGGACTGTGATCCTTAGATTCTTTGATAGCAGAATGATACTTCATGCTACTCACATACTTCCAGGGAATAAAGTTTGTAATGACACATAGTGAACCTGGTAGCCACACCCCTCTCATTGGGTTCTATTTACCTAATCAGAAGTCGGATTTCACAGATAATGTGGCCAAGGATATAAATACTAGGCATGATGCTATGTAAATGTCTAAGGATAGAAAGTGTTGCACGAAGGAAGAATTGGGAAAAGTGACTTGGAAAGATGCATTATGTGTATTTTTACTTTCAACTGAAAGGAGTAGCTATTTCACAGAATTGCTCTAATGGAAGAAAATGCTCAGTGATAAACTTGGGTAAATCATCTAACTCACCTTTGTTATTATAACAGGTCTAAAGAGACAAAGCATTCTCCAAAGCACTAAGTATCCCAGAGAACGATCCAGACTGTACACTAACAGACACTACTTCGTTTAGTATCTGTTTTCCTCTAATCAAATCCTAACACCCGATTACCTTCACTGCCACTCAAGAAGGGGTACTTGGAGCTTAGCGAAACTTGTTTGGTTAGCACTTCAAATAAGAAAACAAATGCTTCCCCCTAACCCTTTTACTATTAGAAAAATAATTTTATTTACAACTAACGTTTTTATTGATTATTTGGGGATTTCATATAATGCATCTTTATCACACTTCCCAGTCCTCCCAGATCTGCTCCCCATCCTTGTGAATCCCCAAAAATAAGAAGAAAAAGAAAACAACAACAACAAAAAACCCACACAAGTTCAATTTGTGTTGCCTATATACTCACTCCCTGGAGCATGGTCAAACTCCCAATAGCCAGCCCCTTACAGAAAACTGAGTCCTTCCTGCCCACAACCGCACCAGATGCCCTCATTTGTGGAGAGCTACACTTCAGCATTTTTATCACAATTCTTAAGAGTTCTCTTCCATGGTTCACGTCTAGGCTGTTACTTTTGGTGTGTGGGGGGTGGGGGTGGAGGGTGAGAATCACATCCATAAGAGCAGAGGCAGAACTTCTGCCCTGAAGGGAAAGTTGTTTGCTGCTGCAAAAACACACAAAACAATTCTGTGCATATAACATGACAGAGAAGATGGTATACAAATACAGAAGAGGCATGTCATGAAACTGAACCTGCTCTAAAACATAAGATTTACAAACGGTTTGATCCATGTTTTACATAAAAGTACAAATTCCCTAACTGGTGTTCCCTAAAACTAATAAAATATGTTCTGTATGGAGTGGCGAGAAAGACATTCTGATGACTTATAGATTGTATCTGTGACTAAAAACCCATTGAGTGATGCACTCTTGATTTCAGGGCTGTAAGGGTTAAAGACAGACTAGAAGCTGGGCTGTCTCAGAAGTTCTGACCCTAATGCTCGATCTTCCACTTACTAGCAGGTTTCTTGATGGAGTGTACATTATATTATTATATTATACTATGCACTATTACATATAATTATATGGAGTTATATAATGTCTTCATGCTCTAGTTTTTGCATGGGTAAAGTCTAATAACTTCTAGTGACTAACTCCCAAACTCAATAGGAAAAATTACTTAAATGTTATGTGCAAGAACATAATTTTTAAATTCAAATGGACAAACGGGAAGAGGGAAAAAATAAGCCACTATCTGTAGATAGTCGATGCAGTATCTAAAACACACAAACCCACATACATGATCCTTTAAGTGGCAAACTAAGTTATTCGTTACAATCTGTAGTTAAGAAAACAAACTGGTATATTTCCAATTACACTGGGATATTCATTTGTGAGTAATTAGATTATTAAAAACAGTATATGCCTCTGCTCTTGTTGGAAAGATCAGTTCTACAAGCTGTGACATCATTTGAAAAAATAATCCCTTGCTGAAGCTTTCCGTGCATATTAATGCAGGAGGACATAAACAGGCAGCACCTTTGAGTGAAATAAGCTACGGCTAAGTCATTTGGCCAATATTTGTAGGCAATTTCCAAAACACCTCCCAACTTCAAACTTACTCATTTTCCCTTTGTTGAATATGAATTGCACAGTAAATGTGTATTTCTTATTACATGGAGAAATTACAATATTCCATTTATTGTGTAGCATTCATTCAAAGTATATTTTAGTTTTACCAGTAAGAAGAACCTGGATATAGTAGCTAACTAAATGTAATGTCTTCTCTTGCATGTGCAAACCTTCTCTCTGTCTGTCTCTCTCTCTCCCCTTCTTTCATATTTTCCATTAACATTACCTATGAAGAAAACTTACTTATATCTAGAAAAGAGAAAAAGGGTTTTGTCTAATTTCTATAGTGAATAGTAAAAGATGAATATATATATATATATATATATATATATATATATATAATTAAACTGTCTCTTAGGCTATTAATCATCAGTCCTGTTTGATTTTTTTTAAACAAGGTCTCACTATTCCAGCCAGTTCTCAAACCTATCATCCTCCTGCATATGTCTTAAAGACCTGTGACTGCAGGCACATACTGCCATTCCCAGAATAAAGTCACCTATCTGTTACTTGCTTGGAAATAGTATCATTCTAAAATTAGATTATATATATGTATAAATAGCTAAATTATAAATAAATAGCACTGTGATATAACTTCTTAGCCTATTTGCACCAGAGAGATTTTTCTAATTTATACTAGAAGTTAAAACTGCAGAAAGCAAATAATTGCTTTTCTATGCTGTGTTTATTATTAAACAGAATCAAAATAAACTGTTTCCAAAATATACCTGGCATGGCAAGTGATACATTTTTTAATATTAAATCAGGGTATAGTTTTAAACACTCTCTTAATAACCATAAAGGTATAAATAGTCCTTTAGCATTTTGAAAGCTTTATATATTTTGCAACTCCTGTGAGTCATAAAGCCCTTTCTCAACAGAAACAGAGGAGGATTAGAAGGGCAGGGGGTAGAAGGGAGGCAAAGGAAAAAACAGGAGGAGAGGAGGAAGGAGAAATTGCAGTCTGGATGTAAAACAAATTTAAAAAATAATTAATAAAAAAGAAGATGTGTTATTAAATTTATAAATTTGAAAGTTGGGGATTACTGTGGTTCTCTAACAAGTTGAAAAAAGACCTACAATTAGAAATCAGATATCTTAACATCTAACATAGAATTTTATTTTCTATCCTGAGACAAGAATAAGCAAAGAATGACATTTTCCTCACTAGAAGATAGTCTTGCTAAGATGATATAGTGAGAAGAGTTTTATGAGCATGAAAGCACTATGTAGGCATTTTGACCCATAATAGTCACTCAGAGCAATCTGTATTTGTAGTCCTACACTAAAGAGGTTTTGGACATTTAGAATTTTTCTTCCCTCTGTGTAAAGATGCTGCTTAACAATCCATTAAATTTCCTGTTAAAGATTCCAGCATGAAACAGAAAACTAATAAAACTTACCAATTGGTTTCTTCCCTACAGAATTAGTGTATCGGAAAATATCTGGACAGTCACAGTCTACAGTGACAACCAAAGATCATTATCATATATCTTCAAGACAACACTTCCCCTGGAAGTGGACTAGGTCAACTCTTCGAACTTGTATTCATATGTGGATTCAGCAAGACTCCGTGGACAGTGGAAAACAAATATTTAACTGACCTTATGATTCATACTTCCGATTTTGCTGTGATTTTCTTACATTTACTAATAGCAAAGGTTTTAAGTGTCCAAGTGTGAGTTTTCCAAAAGCTATTACATTTGGACTGCTTTGTTCTAAGACAAATTGCAACTGAAGCATCTGCCATATACAGCAACATAAATCAACAAACACACACGGATCTTCAGTGGGCTACATGTTACATGCTTAAAGTATTTCTTCTATATCCCTATCGTTAAGATTTGATTCTATAAGTAAATTATATTAGAGCAATTTAAAAGTTTTTATTAAAATGTTTCAGCAATATAAAATTACTTAATCTGGAAGATTACAGAAGGTTAAACTTAAACTTAATATAAGTGAAACTGAATAAAAGACAGTCTTAGAATAATAACTATGATAAAGTCTAAATAGCAACTTAAATGAAATTTCATTTTCTTTATCTCAGTGTTTCAACTTTTAACCCCTAGGGGAGAAATGAAATGTGAGGAAGATTATTATCTTTCTTTTCGAGTTAATTAACTCATAACAACAATGCCCATGACACTAAATGATTCTAAGCTATTAAATGCCATTCCTGAACAAACACAGAGTTTTAAGTAATGAAGAGAAATATTTACTCCATGTATTTGTATAAAAGTAAACTACATTATCTCATTACCTATAATGAATGAGCAGTAATTAAATGCTGCACGATTCTACAATCTATGCCTACTTATGATGGCTACATTTTTTTTTTTTGATTTTTCGAGACAGGGTTTCTCCGTAGCTTTTTGGTTCCTGTCCTGGAACTAGCTCTTGTAGTCCAGGCTGGCCTCGAACTCACTGCCGGACGGTGGTGGCGCACACCTTTAATCCCAGAACTCGGGAGGCAGAGGCAGGCAGATCCCTGTGAGTTTGATGGCTACATTTTAAATAGGTTGGGTACAGTAGGACAGCTGAGGAAATCAAAATCCTTATAATAGAGCAAATATTGTATAATAAAGTTCTAAACTCAGTAAGTGATGGAAACACGATATATGCTTTTTCCATATAATAAAAAAAACAGTTACAAAATCAATAAAATGCAAGGCAAACTCATATATCTAGAAATGAATGAATGCTACGGAAGAAATAGACAGTGACAATGAACACTTAGGGAAGAAAAGACAATTAGCAAAGGATGTTTTAGTGCAACTCCTTAAAATTGCTATAGATTGAAGCCAGGGTGTCACACTTCTATGCATGTACTCTGCCAACTTCGTTTTAATGAGTGGTAGAATCATTAGTTATCTGTTACTTAGAGCAAATGTGGTTACATCTGATTAATCTTGCTCTCAAAGCATTGATATCTTCTTGGTCATTAAGAATTTTTAAAATCTTAACAATGGTAAAAATATCCTTAATATCACTTCTTCACTGACTTTTTCAAAATTGATTTTTATTGAGCTCTACATTTTTCTCTGATTTTCTTCTTAAATAAAAGCTTTATGTTAACAAATTGTTAGTGAAATCACAATAGCCATGCTTATATTATTTTTATGTATACATTGTAGGGTGTAATGGATATTACAAAAGGAACAATGGTTCTAGAATAAATAGGCAGTCACTTTGACTAAAAAGACATTTGGCAACTGACATAAAGAAGATGGAATACCTACCACATCCAAAATTTGTCACAATATAAAAGACATTAAGAAAGTTAAGACTACTGAAAAACACACTCATTGGTGAAAATCATTATTTAAGAAACTGACTTTTTAAAAGTCTACAGCCAATTTAAAAAGACAATCTCAACATGTAATACATGTAAAAATTACTATAATAGAAGAAACTATTTTGCTTTAGCAATCTGAGTATCAATCAAACTTTTTTTAAAGCATTAATGGAATATTTATGGAATAAATAGTTAAAGTCTTTTAAGCAGTTTATAATTCCTATTTGTGGCCCAAAATAACAAGCAGAAAATGCTTCAATAAAAACATTTACTTCTGGTATGTTTCTAGGATCTCATTACTTTGTTGGATATATATTAATTTCAGAAAGAATGCCCTACACACAGAAAAATCACAGACAAATACATTGACAAATGAGCTAGGGATAATATGGAAGTAGAGATTTGTGCCGTGGCTTCCACCCTTTTAAGACAAAAGCAGAAAATAAAAGATTAATAGCAAAGGTAACTAACATTGTACTCTGAAAGAATGCTTCACCCAATTGTCTGAAAAAAAAGTAATGACTGGATTAATAAAAATGTAGCTACTAGGGTAAAAGTTAACAACTGAAGTAAAGTTTAACTACCATCTGCAGCTGCTGGCAGGGGGATGTCAGTTTTCTACAATGTAGTGATACCGGGTATATCAACCACTCAGGAGCAGTGGATTAACATATAATGGACTCCATAGTTTTTTTTGTATGTACTTTTATTTGGTTGCCATCTGGTGTGGGTGGTTGTAGAAGGGAGAGGCTCTGAAAGACTTAGGGGAGGGGAAGAATAAAATCAAAATATATTTAAATTTAAAATATTAAAATTGTTTTAAGGGATAAAAGATACAATTAAAAATGCCACCTTAGGGATGTTTTCTTTCATCTGCTTGAGTTCTGCAATGATTACAGGGATGTTTACACAAGTACTGACTCTTACCATCAGGAGGATACAATGGAATACCAGGGGCACTAAGGTAAGATCTAGTTTGTTACCAGTGCTGTTAAGAGCAGGTCTCAACTAAATCTGTACTTTCCTGATTTTTTTCACAACTGAAAAACTAGGAAGGGTAGTCCTGTTTGGGATACCCTATCCATGTGCACAAAACCTCGTTTCCTATCGTAACCCTCTATGTTTTAATTCCTCATATTTTGTTTTGTTATGTTCTTTTCTTTTGTTTTCAAGACACTGTTTCTCTGTATAGCTTTGGAGCCTGTCCAGGCACTCACTCTTTAGACCAGGTTGACCTTAAACTCACAGAGCTCTGCCTCCGCCTCCCAAGTGCTAGGAGTAAAGGTATGTATCACCAACACCCAGCTTCCTTGTATTTTTTTAAAATCACATTATCACAACACTAAAAGACACTTCAGAGATGCTCTGAGTTGGCTGAGATATTGCAGGGAGGTGTAAATTTTAAACAACTGGAAATGTGGACAATTAGACAATATTAAAAGAAGATTATCACTAAAAGAATAACACTGGATACAAGAGAAATTTTATTTCTATTAAAAACATGAAGTGATTTGATATATTCCACAATTTTAAAAGGAGATGATTCATAAAAATCATGATTCTTTGATATTTAAATCTTATGAGAACTGGAAATCAAACCCATGGCTTTGCAAATGCCTATGTTTAATGAAAAGCTACACAGCTAATTCAAGATTTTCCTAACATATTTTTGTATTCCATGTTAAAGAAGAATAACTAACATACAAATAGCTACAAAGCACTCCAGAGATGCTCGAAGTTATCACCACTGCCATTTGGTCTAGAAAATAAACTGTGTGGACTTCTCTGTGCTTTTTCGAGTCATTGCAGAACCCAGCATCTAAATATCAGACACTCCTAGTCCCTCACACTATCCCATACTGTGATGCTCACAAAGGTCTACAGATATCCTGCCATGTTCCTGGGGGGGGGGGGGGGGCACAACCTCCTCTAGGTGAGTACACTGTGACATGGATGTCTGTTGCATTCATATGATCAGATATGAGAAGGATGTCTTTAAAAGAACATGGGGGTAGTAAAGAGATTTAAAGATAAAGGTTGTGGAAGGCTAAGTTTCTATACTAAAATTAGTATTTATTTGCTTATTTAAATGATTGAAAATAAAAAGTCCACTTGATAAAACCAATCTGAATTAGTATAAAATATAAAAGACCGTACTATGAAATTAGAAACTACCATATGAAACTTTGCTGAAATTAAGAACTCACTGACAGATGAGCATGTATGAGGTGAAAATCCAACTGAGCACATTTACACAATTAAAGCTCTTCAACCACCACCTCTTCTAATTTTAATTTTTAAAATCATTAGACAATAGAACAAATTGTTTTCAAAACTGGTATTTACTAACTGTGGAATGGTGAGCAAATTATTTTCTCTAATTTTCACTTATAAAATAAAATAATAAGAAAATTGATACAGTCTTCTAAAAAAAAGGTTTTAAAAGGCCCTAGAGCTGATATATTCTGATGTTAAATGGACAGAGGAATAGATGGTGCTGAAGTTCTTATCTTTATGCTCATAGACAAGTGTATCTCTCAACCCTCATTAGAGAAGCTTCTTTTGCAGTAGAGCTAATTAACACAGAAATATACAATAGGTTATTGTACAGAGAACAAAAACTGCGGAGTGTGCAGCTCTGCCTAAGAGTTCCATGCCACACTCCCTCCTCTCAGGGATCAGGGATTGGTAGCCAACTGGAGCAGAGAGAAAGTAAATGAACGTCTGCAGTGCAGCAACGTTGTCCGGACATGACAACACATTTGCACACATGGGCTCACAATGCCTGCGACTGCATGTAGAATAGTTACACAAGATTAAACTAGAGATAATCCCAGTGTGAGTAGGGGAGGATTTCATGAAGTCCCACCCCTGTCTAAGGAGCTACTGGCAATGCATGGCTGCTGGGAGAAGAGAGTCAGTTTTCTTCAGGGATGCAGGTTTTGAGAGGCTGCCTATGATTTAGTAGATGCTCCTTCGTCTATATACATATAGACAGGCACTAAATGGATTTAGTGAGTATTAACATACACACACACACACACACAGAGAGAGAGAGAGAGAGAGAGAGACAGAGAGACAGAGACACAGAGAGACAGAGGCAGAGACAGAGAACATATAAAGATAGGAGGAAAAAGTGTCTTAATTACTTTTCAATTTCTCTAATGAGACACCATGATCAAGGCAACTATAAAAGGAAGCACTTAACAGTGGGCATGCTTACAGCTTCCAGGGGTTTAGTCCACTGTCATTACGGCAGGGAGGGTGGTGTCTGATAGGAAGGCATAATGCTGGAGAAGTATCTGATAACTTAAAAGAGACTGGGCCTGACCTGGGATTTTGACACCTCAAAGCCTATTCTCACTGACACATCTCCAAGGCTATTCTTCTTAATCCTTTCAAATCTGTTCACCAAGTGGGATCAAGCATTCAAAAAAATATTTACTCAAATCACCCTAAGTTGTAAATGGGAAAGGGGAGAAATTGAAGATGGTAATGGACTTGAGCCAAACATACATTTAATAACAAAAAATATTTTAGAAGTTTAAATGACCTATGATATTGTAGTGCTTGGTTAATTATATATGAATAATAAGTAATAATGGTTATTGCTGACATTACTTATCAAAGTAATATGTGAATTTATATTGACAGATATTAATGCTTAGTTCTGAAGATTGCTTAAAGAATAAGACAAGATGAAACATTCCCTAAATTGTCAATTGATGACAACACAACAGAAGAGTTTCAAGATCAAGCTTTTGACTTCTCGTACATGTTGAGAGACAGTTGTCTATGGTTTGCTGTGCTAGCTGACTTCTTGTTGAACACTGTTGTGATTCCTTCCAGTTCACTGTTATGTCCTTGTATTTGTGCTTATTTGGTCTGAAAAATCATCTAAGTAAATGAGAATTATACCACCCCCAATCTCAGAGGCTAGATACCCTGTGGTCTTTTAAATAGCCAGAAATGAATGTCAACATAAAAACTATAATATTCATGCATAAGCACAAACTACCCTTAGAAACACAATCCACTACTTCCAGAACATTTACATGTATCATCATATGAGCCAGCTGCAGCCACAGTGCGACACGCTAAAACTTCCTCACAATACTATGGAATCAGATTCTGTATTTTGCTACTCCCTTTTGCCCATTTTCAGACACCACTCGTGTCTTGATAACTATGCTTCAGCTACTTGAACTTTTACGACCTTTGCACTGTGAAGGAAGCATGCCTACCTCTGCAGTGTTTAATCATGTCGATGGTTAAGAATCTCTTCACCACAAGGTAAGCAGAACCAGGTTCAGCTAGTGAACTCCACTGAAGCACCTGCTCCAATACATTCTCTGTGTAGTGAAGTGGACGCTCTGTAAATACAAATCCAAGTTAAACTAACTAATGTAAAAATGTATTAAATGATTACAGGTTTCCAAACATCTCATGTATGATATATATGCAATGGTAAAAACATTTTTCATTAAACAGTAATAGGACTAGAACTGCAAGCAGGAGACCAAAATATATAGACAGGTAACATATTCAGTCCAAATATAAATTAATCTATGCAACTATTATTTTAAAATTTAGACATGCTCCCTTTAAGATACAATCTCATTTACTACAATGACCATGTGTCTTAGTCTGTTTTTAATTTAGATAACATTCCTATTAGCATATGCAACTAAATAACCTTAAGAGGACTAGCAGATTAATCTTGCCCAATAATTAATAGGCACAAAATAATCGTTTTTTTATCTCAATAAGATTACAATCTTTTAATTTCCAGTCAATAATAGTGGATAATTTATAGCTAGTATTCTCATAGTGAATCAATATCAAATCATAAAATATGGTTGCAGGAACATTTGAAAATAAAAAATAGTACATTTTTATTTTACTTTAATTATTAGAAGAAATATATGAACCTTGTTTTGATATTATAAATTATCTCTATATAAGAAGCCTACAAGCAAGGAATTAAATGATATCTGAAGAAAATCTCTTTGATGACTCTTAATCCATATATGTTTTGCCTTAGAAATATGCATCACATTCTTAGCATGGCATTTTACAAGCCAGTTTTAACAATGATTACAATTTCATGCAGAAGCTCTAGTTGTGGATTAAAATATGTCAGTTAGTTAATATTGATGTGTGTGCATAAGCATATTCTAAGTATATGCAAACTTTTTCATAGTGGACTAGCAGTGAATGAAGAAGCAGACAGAACAGAATTTCTAATATGAAGATGCCACTACTCTTTCCCAGCTCCGCAGCTGTGTATTGGTCAATTATTTCAGTTCCCAAATGTACAGCACATTAACACCCTGGAATATGTATGTAGTTAAAGTACTAATGCTGACAACAAATACAGAAGAGCATGCTAAGGGCACCGATCTGTGACTTTTCTTACTGAAATTGATGAGAGAATCTTAAACAGTATACAATAAATACATCACCTTCTCTCCTGCTATGGCTTCATTAATTAAGAAGAAAGAAGTCATCAGTAAACCCAGGTCCCCAAAAGAGAGAGTAATATTTTGGCTCCCTGTCCATAAATGGAAATGTAGTTCTTCCTTCTGTACCCATTAAAGCATGCCCACTTATTATCATAATGACTATTAGCCATGCATTGGAAAGATATACATGCACACAGCACAATGCTGACTACATAGTAGATTCTCAGTAACTATCCCAGGGCTGAAGTCCATTGTTTATGAGTTTATCTCATAGTCCATAAATTAACAGAAAATATTTATCAGATAAATAAAATATTTGTCTTTGTAAAACCAGACAAAGGACAGAAAAGTGAAGATTGCTTTTATTAGATTAATTTTGCTTTTTACAAATCTTTTCTGAAAAATTGTACAAAGGTCTAAATTGCTCATAATTTGTCTAAGTCAAAAGTCAATGACTGATCAAACAGATAGACTCACAAACACATTCTCATATAATTGGAAGTAGATTTATACAAAATAAATTTAATCGTAGAAAGTGCTCCCTTTACACAATTGTTGATTAAATTACATGCAAGCTGATAGTACAGATCCAATTAGAATCTGTCAATTTACAGAAAAACCACGTGCAGATACCGTATGCATTGTGTACAATGTCAATCATGATTTACATATTCACGACTGCACAGTTCAATACGTATTAGTAACCTTACTTTATATGTAAAAGAACTTTTCACAGAAGATTTTACTATCTCCTAATCATCTAATGAGTTAAGGCAAGATCCAGAGATGTGAATTCTAAACCTACTGAAACTTAAGTCCTGATATTTTAAGTTCAATCCTTATGCTTATTTTGTTCAATTGTGTAAGATTCCCATGCTGGTTTCTCATATGTAATTTTTGGAAGGAAAGAGAGCACAGAGATGTTTTCGAGTCCAAACTAAGGAAATATTAGCAAAAAAAAAAAAAAAAAGAAGCAGTTTGCTCTTCCTTTCTGGTAAAGAAACAGTAGCAGTAGTTTAAACATTTCATGAAAGGACAATAATGATTGAACAGTAGGTGTGACAAGGCAGGTATCACACTGATATTGGACTAGGTGATGAGCCAATGGAGTAGAATTGGTAATGAGATTTCCAATTGTCAGGGAGACTTATACCAAAGAGGGTCACTATTACACTCAATTATAAGCAGATTCCATATAGATGGAACTGTGTTCTCACTATACTGAAATATGTTAGAGGACAGACGTTTGCTAAAGGGTAGATAACTACTTCTTGTCACAAAATTTAAGTGTATTTTTTTTCTGAATAGGATCACTGTATGAAATAATTGAGGAGGATGAAAACTTTGCAAATCTAATTTTCTAAATAAAAAACAGAGTTGAAAATGAACAGATAAATATTACAGACCATTAAATACTCCAATTGTGAAATGACACACTTTTCCAATTTAAGAAAGGAATGAAAATTCATGAATAACGGATTGAGTTTTCAAACACTGTTAGACTATATAGTTATAAATATATGTTTCTTGATGGTGATACTTGCAGTCTTGGGTGATGGCAGATTGCATAGGTTATGGCATATATCATGTGGAAGAAGGACATTATCAAGAAACAGCACTTTATACAGTCTTCTCCATACATATTGACAAAAATTCAGTGTAAAGAGAGAATGGGGTAGGAAGGAAGTTCTCCAGCTTCATAAAAAGTGTCATCAATGGTTTAAACTCATGTGAAAACAGCTTGGTATTGGCATAAAAACAGAAAAGTCGATCAATGGAATAGAGTAGAAGACCCGGATTTTAACCCACAAACCTATGAACACCTGATTTTTGATAAAGGAGCTAAAAGTATTCAATGGAAGAAAGAAAGCATCTTCAACAAATGGTGCTGGCAGAACTGGTTGTCAACATGTAGAAGAATGAAAATAGATCCATATCTATAGCCATGCACAAAACTCAAGTCCAAATGGATTAAAGACCTCAATATCAGGCTGAACACACTGAACCTGATAGAAGAGAAAGTGGGAAGTACTCTACAACATATGGGCACAGGAGATCACTTCCTACATATGTCCCCAGCAGCACAGACATTAAGGACAACATTGAATAAATGGGACCTCCTGAAACTGAGAAGCTTCTGTAAAGCAAAGGACACTGTCACTAAGACAAAAAGGCAACCCACTGACTGGGAGAAGATCTTCACCAACCCTGCAACAGACAAAGGTCTGATCTCCAAAATATATAAAAAAACTCAAGAAACTAGACTTTAAAATGCTAATTAACCCAAATACAAAATGGGACACTGAACTGAACAGAGAATTCTCAACAGAAGAAATTCAAATGGCCAAAAAACACTTAAGGTCATGCACAACCTCCTTGGCGATCAGGGAAGTGCAAATTAAAACAACTTTGAGATACCACCTTACACCTGTCAGAATGGCTAAAATCAAAAACACCAATGATAGCCTTTGCTGGAGAGGTTGTGGAGTAAGGGGCACATTCATCCATTGCTGGTGGGAATGCAAACTTGTGCAACCACTTTGGAAATCAGTGTGGCCATTTCTCAGGAAATTCGGGATCAACCTACCCCAAGATCTAGTAATACCAATCTTGGGAATATACCCAAGAGATGCCCTATCATATGACAAAAGCATTTGTTCAACTATGTTCATAGCAGTATTATTTGTAATAGCCAGAACCTGGAAACAACCTAGATGCCTTTCAATGGAAGAATGGATGAAGAAAGTGTGGAATATATACATATTAGAGTACTACTCAGCGGTAAAAAACAATGACTTCTCGAATTTTGCGTGCAAATGGATGGAAATAGAAAACACTATCCTGAGTGAGGTATCCCAGACCAAAAAGATGAATATGGGATGTACTCACTCATAATTGGTTTCTAGCCATAAATAAAGGGCATTGAGCATATAATTTGTGATCTTAGAGAAGCTAAATAAGAAGGTGAACCCAAAGAAAATCATATAGTCATCCGCCAGAATATGAGAAGTAGACAAGATTGCCGGGCAAAAACTGGGAACTTGGGGGTGAGGTGGCATGGGGCTAAGGGGAAATGGGGTGAGAAACGTGAGAAGGGGAGGATGGGGGGAGCTTGGGGAGATGGGATGGTTGGGATAAAGGAAGGTTGGATACGGGAGCAGAGAAATATATATCCTAATTAAGGGAGCCATCTTAGGGTTGGCAAGAGACTTGACTCTAAAGAGGCTCACAAGTGTCCAGGGAGATGTCCCCAGTTAGTTCTTTGGGCAACTGAGGAGAGGAAACCTGAAACGACCCTATCCTATAGCCATACTGATGAATATCTTGCATATCACCTTAGAACATTCATCTGGCGATGGATCGAGATAGAGACAGACACCCAAATTGGAGCACTGGACTGAGCTCTTAAGATCCAAATGAGGAGCAGAAGGAGGGAGAACATGAGCAAGGACGTCAGGACCACGAGGGGTGCACCCACCCACTGTGACAGTGGAACTATCTATTGGGAGCTCACCAAGGCCAGCGGGACTGGGACTGAACAAGCATGGGATGAAACCGGACTTTCTGAACATGGCAGACAATGAAGGCTGATGAGAAGCCAAGGACAATGGCACTAGGTTTCGCTCCTAATACATGAACTGGCTTTGTGGGAGCCTAGCCTGTTTGGATGCTCACCTTCCTGGTCCTGGATAGAAGTGGGAGGACCTTGGATTTCCCGCAGGGCAGGGAATATGGACTGCTCTTAATTATCGAGAGTGAGGGGGGATGGAGTGGGGGAGGAGGGCCAGAGGGGGAGGGGAGTAAGGGGAGGGAAAGATATGTGGGAGGAGGGGAAGAGAAATGGGAAATGGGGAGGAGGTAGAAATTTTTTTTTCTTTTTCAACAACTAAAAAAAAATAAGCAAAAATAATAATAATAATAAAAAGAATGACTCTTATCTACTTAGTTCAATAGGAAAGTTAGTGGACTTTCATTGGAAACAACAGCTTATATCATTAGATATCTATCTTTACATTGATTTGTTCCGGTTTCCACAAATGATTATGGCACTTCCACTTCTAAATCTTTGGGCCATTTCAGTAGGGCAAAAGCCACTCTTCATCCCAACTGGTATTTTATTAGCCATTTACATATAGGTGAGGAGAATATGAAATAATATTAATTAGAAGGACATAGATCTCTGATAGTATTTACAAGAGAAAGAAAATATTTTGCTATCATATTGCTGCACAGGAAGTACTTGCTTCACAAAACCCAAATACTCAGTGAAGTCTACTTAAATGAGGATCATCAAACTGATAAGTTTTTTAGAAGTTCATGACATACAAAGAGGGAAAGATCAGTTTGGGGTTAAGTACTAAAACCACAGCATAGCTTAGAACAGAGTAGTTGCTGATGGAGACAGAAAATGAAACAAACAAACAAAAAAACCTTTCTAGTACAGCTTAGGTTTGGAATGATATCCAAAATTCATATGTTGAAGATATGGTCAGGAACTATGGGTTCTTTAAGGATATATTGAAACCTCTGTCAAGTATTATGTGAAGGAAGGATGCTAGATCATTGGGCCATGCTCTTGAAGACTAAGACCTTAACTTTGTCTATTTGCTTCCTTACTATCAAGTAACAAGCAACTTTTCCCTATTCCAAACTCCTAATCAAGATGGTTTGCCCCACACAGGACCAAAGGTCAACAAAGCACATGCTGAAACATCTGAGTGGTGAGGAAAACATAAAACAAAACCAATGCTATCCTCCTTTTCTATGGCTTATCACAAATATTTGTTACAGTGACAAAAAGCTGATGGACAGAAATTCAACAGAAAAAAAAATGAGTCATAGGTATGATCACAGCCTACAGGCATAAGCCTGTGGATTTGACTTTTGAGAGGAGTTCAGAAATGTCTGGAGAAGGATAATAGAAACCAAGCATGAGTAAACAGAAATTAAAAGGCTATTTTGGTCTCTATCACAAAAGAAAAGAATACAAATTTAAATGTTAATAATATAGGTTCGGTTATAAATTAAAGATAAAAATGAGTATTCCATTGATAACTGCAACAGACAGTATCAATATTTCTTCCAGGCAAAGAACTTCTCCATACTTTATCCAAGTCTGCAAATTTCTGTGGGAGGTCAAAATGATGGAATAATCAGGGAATGAGAAACAATAAAAAGATGATTTTAGTGATGGAACAATATAACCCAATTTGTGACTTACACAGTTAATTTTGGTAATAATGTCAATAGATATCTTTTATCCACAAATATATTGAGTATGGGAATCAAAGTGATTTCTTTACACACACAAAAAAAACCCAAAAGACTCTAGATCATTTGGTTATATACTATGCTTTATTTAGTAATATTTTAAATTTATGGCTAATATTTATAATGCACAGTGTTGGAAAATAGAGGCAACTCCAAATTACACCTCAGATGTGTTATTTACATCTACTATGAAACATTTATTAAGCCAGGTAGCATGAGCACCAATGCAGGTCACTGTAGAGACACTCTGGGTCTAGACTTTAAGGGAGGCAATCAGGTGGCCAGTAGTCAGCTGCAGTGACGAAGAGCAAAGGTACCCATGAAAACTGCCACCTCCCAATGCTAGTCAAGTACAAAAAATATGTAAAATAGAAAAGATAACAAAAGGACACCCATAGAGACAAACACACTTTTTAACAACAGACAGAAAAAAAAAAAGAAAGTATAAATTTTATGGAACGATTGAAGAATCAAGAAGAACATGGAGGCAGCCCTGAAAATAGTCTGGATCTCACCACAGGGAAAAAAGAAGGTCACTAACAATCGATGGCACAGAATGTCAGGTAGAGTGAAACTGAAACAGCTCTGCTGAGTTTCACAGTTGGGGGTCACAGGAGTCACTTGCCAGAGCAATTCTGTCCAGTGGGGATAGCGTCTAATGAAGGAGATACCGAGACTCGACACCCAAGCACTAGGGAATACTGTATCTTGACAAGACATATTGATAATATCATATTGTAAGTCCCATTAATTGTTGAGGAATTATGCAAGAAAAAAAATCAGCTGAATAAAAATACCAAGATGGAGAGATGAAAGAGTGCATATTAATCCCCTTCCATTCCAATGCTGACTTCAATGTTCCAAATCATGCACCCTGGGGTAGTTCAACATGAATTTTAATTTTTTCTTGAGCTTGTGGGTGGCAAGGTTTTTCCATTTGGCAGTTTGACAGCTACACTTGAAAGGGTCCCAAGACCTTAGTAGGTATCAGCTAGACAGATGGTCAAGGTACAACAAAATCCTGCATCTTATTTTTTTTTCCCCTAGAGGTCTTTGAAACCAAATGATGTCATTAAAATGTTAAGCTTATTCAGCATTTCACAACCAGGACAGTCAAGGTGCTTGAGATGGTCTCTTAACTCTTCAGTTTATTTGTGAGGAAAGATGACAAAGGGATACACTAATGATAGGAAAAAAAAAAAAACAACACACCAGCCAAAAGAGAGATTTCTGCTAGATCTAAAATGATGGATTTGGAGTGAGCAATAATCTTTTAAATATGCATCCTTTGTTCTTAGTAAATACAGATCATACAGATATAAGGTGTTGAGAAGGTGACATTTATGATATTGTTATAAATCAAACTGTTTGTTCTTATAAACGGAAACATTATTTGATAAGGCAGCAACAAACATACCTATTGCTTTATACTTATTTATATAGTTAATGAAAGAATTAATTATTCTGATGAGAAACATCGTAGGATGTCAACCTCAAGTGGTGATAACATATGTCAAGACAGGCATAGAGGTAGAGTGGAATTCACAATGAGATCTGAATATTTGGAAAACGGCAAATGTTAATAATGGCTTGTCACGAAGTGTACTTTATTCTCTAAGGAATAAAAGTCTCTGGCACGAAAGCCACTCACCTAGCTCTTCATTTTCAATGACTTCGAATGTAGCCCAAATATCACCTTTAGTAGGAACAATATTTTTTATTGCTAATATATCATTAGTTAACTCTTCAGCTTCCATTACAGGAGATATCTGTAAGAGAAGGAAAATGTCTTCAACAATGTCTGACACAGATGTAGTCTTGTGCTAGGGCAATCAGATTCCCCATCTTATGATTCTCTAAGAACAAAGAAAACACCATAGTGAGATTTTTCTCCACAAAATACATTGTAATGTCAAGTCAAAGAAATATTGTAATAGAGAAACAGTAGGAAGAACTATTTTCTTAGTAAGCAACTAGGTCACTCACACAATATATATCCAGTCTGTCTATCTATACATGTATCTATCTATCCATCCATCCATCTACACACACACAAACCTTATTGGAGAAGTAAGATAATTTTCTCACAGTAAAACTTTTCATTTGCCTTTCTATAATCAAGAGTGTAGAGTTACTTGGTTTATTCAGCCTGGACCCTAAATAATGTGAAGATGATTAAATCGTATCTGTCCTGCCAAGAAGCCCTGGGGTTTTGGTGTCTGTGGTGTTCATTGCAATGCCAAGTGACAGATGGTGGCATCCCAACATACAGAGTGCATTCAAGCTAGTATTTCAGGATTCAGTAGAATCTGCAGCTCCAGCCTGGGGCCCAGATCCACAAGCACCTCAAAGTTAAAGGCCACTGTATGAGCCTATCACCCTTTCAGGGACTCTGAGGTTCTGGGTTCTTACCAATCTTGATTAGGTATTATTTAAAAAAAAAAACAATAAGGTTTTCTTTAATTAAAATTTACTGATAATGTTAAACAGAAGACATAGTAATAACTAGAATACTGCAACTATAAGTCAGTTTGCATGAATAATCTAAATTAAAAATTTCTTAGAACTGCTCATCAGTTCATATAGTCACAATACAGTCCATGTTGTGTTTGTGTGTGTGAGAGAGAGAGACAGAGAGAGATTATAGGTAACTCACTCATTCTATCTTCATGAAATTCTGGGTTTAATTTATGAGATATAGCAATTAAACATTTTACTTTTCTATTTAGAGAAGCACAAAAAATTGTAAACTTAAACTGGATCTCAGCATCCTGTAAAAGTGGAGAACATGAAGCAATGGAAAAGCAGGTGAATAATCCCATGATGGCTCAAATCTGCATTGTTCTAAAATATTTATAATTTTAATTTTATTATGTTGTAGGTTTGCATGCTTTTCCTGTATGAATGTTTGCACACCACTTGAGTGCCTTTAGCCCTCTGAGGTAAGAAGAGGGTTTCAGATTCCCTAGAACTGGGGTTACAGATGGTGTGAGCTATCATGTGGGTTCTGGGAATCAAACTAGGGTCTTATAGAAGAACTTCTGATTAATGAGTCATTTCTTTCTCTCTGGAAAGATTTTCTTAAAGAGAAATATAGCACTGTTTTAATAGATTAAAAGTGAGTGAGAAATTAAATTTGGGAAGTAGGTGGTAGGAGTTGCCTTGAACTCCACACTCAGGAAAGCATTAATTTATGAAATGCAAAGAGCAGTGTAATGAATATTAGGTTCAGGTTATGATGATCCAGGTCTGTGGTATGCCCTTAATGTCTTTAATTCCCATTTTCCATTTCCCAAAACATGGTGTATCATATGCCTCCAGGCCTTGAGGTCAAAATCAACAGTATAAATACTGCAATATGGTTTGACACTCTTATAGCCATATGCAAATGGTAGTGATTATTTGATTATTGTTGTATAGTTTGCTACTGCTGTTCTGCTTTCTGGTATTGTTTGGAATTGCATAGGCTTTTATTCTAAGACAGTTGAAAATATGAGAACTTTTGCATAATAGTAACATATAATACAACTTCATTAGAATTACAAAATTAAAATATGCTTTCAAAGAATATATATATTCTTTCTTATAAAACATATATATGCATGCAGTTAAATCATGTATTCTATACCTTCTAGCATTAATTAAAGATTCTGCTGGTAGATTTAGTCTATAATTTAATTTGTAATAGCTTCTCATCTGCATTATGACCACAGTCAAACATTCAGCATCAGAACTATGATGTGACTAGTGAAGAGAAAATGTCTCCTACAAGATCTGTTCATAGACTCCATGATCATGTTCCAGGTCCATGTGCTAAGCAAGGTACTAATGGCATATAGTCACAATATATAACCACTGGAATTACTTGATTTAATAGTAGCAATATATTTAACATCTTAAGAGTTTAAAAGAGATAATAAAGCAAACTTCTGCTACAGAGAAGATTATGTATTCTTTACTCAGGAACAATCATCTTACCAAGTAAGAGCATGCAGGAGCTCTGCAACTGCCTCTAATGTAGACCAGTTATCGAGGAAAATACTACAGAAAACACCTATTTTTAATTTAGCTCAAAGAAAAGAAAGAGTTACCTAATATTAAGTGTAAATGTTGGAATATAAGAAATGAGACTGGGCATTCATAATACTAAAATAGCTGCTTATTAAATAGCAATTTGGGAAATAATTTGCTATGTGCATAGTTTTTGATTTATGAGTCATTCCATCAGTGATACAATATTAATACTGTAAATTTTCCTCACTTTATTGTTAAAATGGGGGCTAAGGCAGGGTAAATAATTTGCCTTAAGTTAAAATTTTAGGAAGGGAGAAGCAAGAACTTGAGTTCAGTTTATTTTCTAGCATCTGCAGAAAAATCGAAACTCATGCACAGGTGATGCTCTCTTCCAAATAATTAAAATACCGAATTCCTGGAGGGTCCTGCTAGGAAAGATCAACCTTGCTGCCAGTCACTGTTGGAAGGGAAGAGAACTTAAAATACAAAATACAATGGAAAATATCGCAGCAAACACTGGTTCTGAGCATTCCGACAACCCTTTGCACCTTAGGACTCACCCGGATTATAATACTGCAGTCAGGTTCCTTCCTTTCTACATATACTTCAATTAACAAGTCTCCAGCCTGGGACACCTAGGAAGGCAGACGTGAAGACAGCACACATAATTATGTCACAAAATCACATACACAGCACTGAACAGAGTTACAAAATGCTTGTCACCCATCTCAAAAATGCACAGCAATGAAGTTACCTCAGTTCTTCTGTTCACCATTATTAGGTACTTATTTCAAAGCGTGCTCTTTTCTCACAGACAAACATATTTATTATACCGAATAAGTGGTATAAGTAGCAACATCATTCACAGTCTGAATTTTTTATGCCATGATCAAGGCCTTAGTAGCTTCAAATACTGAAGCAATGGCTCTGGGGTGGATGTAGGCTGCATTTGACAACAAGAGGTTAAGAGCCACAGAATATGAAAAGCTCTTAGTGCAAATGGACATAATCTTAAAAGACAAAATAGGCCCTGGTTAAGTTTTCATGCAGCTAACACATTCAAACATTGAAATGGGAAGGTATGGTAATCAAAGCTGAGCTAAAATTATAAACAAAGAAAGTAATTTTGCAAGAAAAGGACAAGTAAAGAATAGAATGAGGTGGACAAGCAAGCTTTTGTTATTCTTGCTGACGCATCTAAGAATGCTCGTGTGCGTCATTACATGCTCTAACAGAGATGAAGAGTAAAGTTACAGGTAAAAAGGAAAAGTAAAAATCAGCACAGAATAGACCAACAGAACTAAACATTGCCCAAAGATACAAATCAATACATAAAAATAATTTGCATTGGGCTGGAGAGATGGCTCAGCAGTTAAAGGCTAGGCTAACAACCAAAAACATTAATTTGCATTGACCTTTCTTTTTTTTTTCAGAAGTCTACTGTATAACCACTAAAAACATCTATCACCAATAATTTAAAAACATTCTGAGATGTAATCATTCTGATGCTAAATTATCCTTGGCATAAAAGTCTAAAATCTGATGAGCAAGAAAGATTAAAGTGCACCGAGGGAAAAAGATTTAAATGCACTTTGAAAAAGCACTCTTAGTTATTTTGTCACTATGTTGCATGAAAAAAAAAAAAGGCTTATTTCCAAATTCTCTTTCTCAGTTTTGAGTTACATACAATTTCTAGGGAGAAAGATGCAGCTACCATGTTTGCTTTTCACTGTTTGTATAAACATCGCAGCAAGAAGAAAACATCATATACATGAAAAAAACCACACACCACAGAATAGAGTGAACCAATAAGTAGCTAAGTAGTTAAGTAATTAAGAAGCTAAGAATTAAAACAGGATGAAGACAGAAGCACTCAACAAATACTCCAAAACGGGGTTTTAAATAGAATGAAGCAAGACCCAAGCAGAAATAACCATTTTCCACATTATTCCTATGTCTTTCTCAATTTATTTTATATATAATTGATTCACTTATGGTAAATTCAAGGTGTTCAAGACTGTTTTCTTTGTTGCAAAATACAAACAGATCCACAGGCAACAGCAATACAGATTAGACGGGCAAAGATTTCTTTTCAGGCTCACAGTCCTTCATTTCAGGACCGAATTACAGTCACACCAAGTAAGAATTATAAACACTGAAAATAAGCCAGATTTTTTTTTTTTTAGTTTAGTGTTATACCTAACTCCTCTAAAAGTTGGATTAATTACACCCAGTAAAATGGAGGTAATCATTTGTTAAGTAATTAGTATCACAGTATTAGTTCTGGGGAATCTAAGCATGCGCTCATCTGCTTCATATAGAATGATAGCTGCAATGATTCCTTTAATTAGAAGCAGACGTTTCAGGACTGAAGCAAACTTTGAGTCCGACTAATAAGCAGGAATTTGCCTCATTATCTGAGTGTAATTATGAACAGAGTACATTTGACCCATTTCTATTATTTACAGTGAAACCCTGAATCAATTATCATTCCTAGTTACCAGAAGATGATTAATGATCAACCTTAAGACGTTCCAGTGAATTCATCAAACAAGATAAAGCACCCTGGAAAAGCATGGTGCATCCTGAGCACACAAATCCAATGCAATGTGACTAGGAAAGCAAGACAGGATTTAGAAAAGCAGACTTAAGACAAAAGTTAGTATGCGTTACACAGGTCACCTTAGAAACCGTCTCATTAATGCAATCATCTGAGAGCGTGCAGAACAGATGCATATAGGAAATCATTTATATTTTCCTAATCCATAAGGGATAAAATCATTATGCTGTGGGATTTTGCAATTTAGTCTAGTATTTCTTTGGCTTTAAATGCTTCCTTTGAAATCCACTGCCATAGGCAATGGTGTTTTGTTTTTAGTAAATAATAACCAGTGTTTCCTCAATATTTAAGGTTATATTAATACTTTCTGCATGTATGCTTCGGGTTTCAGAGTTGCCCCAGTCTTTTACCAGTCTCTTTTACTCTACATCGAATAGTAACTTGAACACACACAACAAATGTATTTACGAACATTTGGTTTTTAAGTCTTTAGAGACTAACTCTTACTACTCACTTGAGTGTCTTTCCACTTGGTTATAAAGCTATTTTCTATGTCCATTTGTTTGACTTGGTCTTCTTTAACCTGTTTAAAATATAATTTGGGATATTCTAATAATGTAAAGCACACAGAGCGAAGGTGCTCTTTCTCACCTAGCTCCTCAGGAATTTAAGTAACGACCAACTGTAAAGAGACCAGGATGTCATCATTATCATCACCTTGATCACAGGAGCCCCACAATTTGGGCAACACGAAGCCAACTGAGCCTCATAGGGCTTAGAACATGCTCTGACATTGGCCCATCAGACTGTAGAGTTTACTCATGGAAAACCATAGAGATTTACAAGTACAGGTTCCCATGGAAAATGTCTGAAATTGCTTGCAGGTGAGAAACAAGACTCATCACTCAAACAAAAATTCCTTAAGGGCTTGTTAAACTTTCAGTAAAAATTTAAGTTCAACAACACTAGGAAGGTAACCATTTAGCTTTATTAGCATAATAAAGAGAGCATGTAAAGCCACATTTATTTTATCTCAGCATCAAATCATTTCAAAGAAGCTGCTATTGATCAAAAAAACAAAAACACTTGACAAACAGGAGAAAATGAGAAAGAGACCAAAGCACAAGAAAAGGCAGTTCTGATATGAACTCTCCTAGAAATTAAAATACAAACTGTTACATTACTAAAATCTTTCATTTTTCTCTGGTAAGGAATACTGTCCCACTCCAGGCATACCTAAAGGACACTCCATCCTATCACAAGGACACTTGCACAACTATGTTCATAGCAGTTTTATTCAAAATAGTCAGAAACTGGAAACAACCTAGATATCCCTCAACAGAAGATTGGATAAAGAAAATACACTAATTTACCCAATGGAGTATTACTTAACTGTTAAACAAAATGATATCATGAGACTTTCAGGCAAATGGATGGAGTACAAACATGGTATGTACTTACTTATATGTGGATATTAGCTATAAAGAAAAGTATAGTCATGCTACAATCCATACACCCAGAGAAGCTAAGTAACAAGGAGGGCTCAAGGGGGAACACATGAATCTCCCTGTGAAAGGGAAATAGAATAGATAATATGGGTGAACTAGGGGCCAGTGGAGATGGGAACAGAAGAGATCAGGTGTCAGAGGAGAAAGAGAGGGAGAAGCAATGCAACTGAGGAGCTTTTGGGAGGCAAAGTAGAAATCCAGTGCAACAGAAACCTCCTGGAGTCTAAAAAGCAGACTGAAGGGCCAGAAACCAGAGGCTGGAAAGCCCAGATACCTAGCATAGAACCCAACACAACTAGTGGGGGAAAAATAAGAAAGTCAATGAAATGATTCCTAACGATATTCTGTTACATTCATAGATGGGAACCCTGAATAATCATCATTAGAAAGGCTTCATCCAGTCACTGATGGGGCAGATGCAGAGAACCACACTCAAACATTAGACAGAACTTGGTGGGGGGCATCCTGAAGAAGAGGGGGAGGAAGAATTATAGGAGCCAGAGGGGTCAAGGACACCACAAGAATATGGCTCACAGAATCAACTATCCAGGGCTAACAGAGCCTACAAAGACTGAAGCTACAATCAGGGGGCCTGTATGGGTCTGACCTACGTCCTCTGCATATATGTTTTGGTTGTGTAACTTATTCTTGCAGGACTCCCAATAGTGGGGGTAAGGATGTCTCTGATACTTTTGCCTCCACTTGGGACCCTTTTTGTCTTACTGGGTTGCCTCATCCAGCATTGATATGAGGGTATATGTGCCTAGTCTTATTATAACTTGTTATTCCATGTTTGGTTGATATCCATGGGAGGCCTGCTATTTTCTAAGAAAATGGAGCTGGGGGGTGTCTGGAGGATAGGAGGGACTGGGAGGTGAGGACGGATGGAAAACTGTCGTTGGAATGTAATATGTGAGAGGAGAATAAATAAATAAATTAAATAATAATAATAGTAAAATTTCTCAAGATTATTAAATGGTCGCATTAACTCATCTGGTTTCATCTGGAACATCTGTACCCACAGAATAGGAGAAAGTATCATTTGAGCAAGCTCTGAAAGACTCTAGATCAAAGAGGGGATGTGAGAGCCGGGCGGTGGTGGCGCACACCTTTAATCCCAGCACTTGGGAGGCAGAGGCAGGTGGATCTCTGTGAGTTCGAGACCAGCCTGGTCTACAGAGCTAGTTCCAGGACAGGCTCCAAAACCATAGAGAAACCCTGTCTCGAAAAAAAAAAAAAAAAAAAAAAAAGAAGGGATGTGAGAGTTATATACATTGAAAAAAACTTCTTCCAGAATTACTAAAGCCTGGCCTTATTTCCCATATTTTATCTTCCTTAAACAATAAAAACATTCCTATTCTAATAGTTTACTAAAAAACATAAAGATGCTCACTTCAGAGAGCCGCCAACTGAAAAGTGAACTAAATACATGTGAGGACTCAGTACAAGCCATAAGATAATGCTTCATAATTATCGTCCAATTGGAGTAGAGTTTTAAAAACACTCAGGGTGATTTCAATAGCAACATTTAACAGGCCTTTGTTGATCACTGAATTTGTTAAACTCCTAACTTCACACCTCTCAGTAGACACACTTAATGCATATACAGAGTGAGGAGAATACATACACAGGCCCTGTAAATAGTAGGCTGGCCAACAGACAACAGATGCTAAAAATATTTAAAAGCTGCTACATTTTAAATAAATGGTTACTGGTTTAAATCCAATTATATCTAAGACCTTCAACGCAAACTATCCTTCATGGTCTCTATTTTTAAATATTCACAAGGACCTGAATAACATCCTGCAAAAAGGAACGTGTTCTGCAAGCCGTGATGCCTAATCCATTGTAACGAGGAGAGGGCTTAGAATTCTTACCTCAAATATTTCAACGTAATTATTAATTAGATCTTCAATTACATTGACTTCTTCGCTAGTTTGTCCCTTAGTTTGAAATAAGCATGAAGAAAAGACCAATGCCAAGTTATGGGCATTCATGTGATTGATTTCTGAGCATTTCTGAACCCTGTTATGGGAAAGTATATCTCATTATGACATACTTGTATTCAAGAATTTCATCATAATACAAGGTAAAATCCTCAGCTATCATTTTAAACACACACACACACACACACACACACACTGTATGAAGCTCTTCAAAATAAAAGGTTCAGTGGGGATTTAAAGACACTCAAAGTCTACTTAAAAACAGAAGCAAAATTACTGTTAAAAGGAGTCTTTAAATCCCCACTGTTTTCACCCCCTCCACCTCTCCAGTGCTCAGAGACTGACTATCCATAAACAGTGCCAACCAAAGAACAGCTCATGCCCAGAGCACAAAAATGAGTAAGTAAAGTCCTGGCTAGAAATGATGTTTGTAGCTGCAACCAATCCCGAAAGAAGCACAGGGACAAGAAGTCAGGATAATGCAGGCTCCACGGGGACTTGCTGGACTTGTGATGAGGGTTGTCAGTTCACAGGCAAAGGCCACACTTGCCACAAAATGCACCATCGGTCAGGTCATACACACTTTAGCTTCTTATCAGAGCTAAAAAAACTGTTTCCTGGTTGTCATTCATCATTAACCAGAGAATCCCATCAGAGGGGCTGCTATGCTAAACTAGACTTGATGAGACAACTACTTTCTCTTTAACAGAATAAAATCCAAATGGTTCTTTATGACTTCCAAGTCCTTTCCCAACAGGTGTCCATCCAGTTCAAAACAGGATATCATTGCATCTCCGTAAGCAAAACCATAATTAAAAAATGCAGCCATCCTTATCTTAGAAAACTACCAAGAATGTCTTTGCTTATTATTTATTAATATTTATTAATAACACAGAGTTGAAGAAGCACTGGATCTCCAGGAACTGGAATTACATATGATTTTGATCTGCCATATGTGTGCTGGTAATGGAAGCTGAGTCCCCTGAATGATCAGTAAGTGATCTTAATTGCTGAGCTAACTCTTCAGCGCCCCCCCCCCCCGCCTGAGCCTTTCTAAAATAAATAGATATCGACAAGTAAATTAACTCTTCTAAACAGTAAGCTACAACCTTTGGGTATTGCAAAGGGCACTATAAATATTCACTGATATAAGTTAACAGTGCTTCACAACCGCAATCACCTCCACAAGGGAGAGTTCCAAGGAAAAGAATGTTTAGGAGAAATACAAGTGCCTGTTCATGACCTTATTGAGTTTTCACTAACTGAATATAGAGCAGCTACAAGACTCTCGACTTAATTACACTGGAAACACACACACACAAAAGGAGTAAACATGGTAGTATTATATATGATAATGTCAGAAATCCATAATGAAATGCAAACTTGCATAGTAGAAATTGGACAAAGAAACTGCAATCAACATAGATGATTTACAAGATGAAAAGGATCTGGAATTTAATAACGGAAGAGTTAACAATTCCAAGCGCTGGTCCAGACCACTTCTGCACTTTTATCACATGACACTGTAAACATCTAGAAAACTGATCTCTGTGTCTATCTGTGTCCCTCGGATCTCAGAATCTCAGTAGGAGACTCTTGCTTTAATTACTCTGGAGTGCATAATGAATACGTGGTGAGTGGAGCTAAGTGGCTGCTACTGATAGCAGAAGTGAGCTGTTATCCAGGGCAGCTATTAAATTAGAATCTTTATCAATCTGACTGCATCCAAGGTGACTCCCACTTTTGATGACCTCGCCCAATTCCTGGCTTTCTTGAGCCTCTTTCGGTAATATCATCCTTCCTATGAATCTCTTTATTTTCTCTGATTAATTTCTGGAATAACTGTGCACACTGAAAATTTTTTATTTACTTCTTGGTATTGTGATGCTGCTCACCATTATTTCGAAACCAGTTTTCTCAAAGTCTTACTCTGACCTTCTCATCAGAGCCCAAGGAAATGTTTCCTTATTAGGCTTTCCTGACTTTTTGCAAATATTCCCTTTACTATGCTAAACCAGATTATATCAGTCATTTCTTATAAAATCAAACAGCTAATATGATTTACAAAGCATTCATGACCTCCTGCCTTTATTGGAGGCAGCTCCTTTGTTTCCCAGCCAACTAGACTCCACTAGGTTCCTGTCTTTGTCGCCTCCTGAGGAGGCTACATGATATCTCACTGACTCTGCCCTCTCTCTCCCATCATTCAGTTTAGTGTTTCTGCCTAGCTTTATTCCTCTAAACCACTGGCCGAAACAGCTTTATTTACTAACCAACAAAAACAACACATTATCTTCTCCAACTTCGTACTTGGAAAAGTTTTAAATGTCCTGCTTGTTAACAGCAGGGCAGGGCAGGGTCAGGGGTAGCTGCATCCAACCAACCATTTCTTACTGATTTAAGAATATCACCATCATACTCAACTGTAATTATACCTTAATTACAAAAACATAGGGTAAAGTAACATTTTTTAAGATTTGTAAATCTTCATGTAAAATATGGAAGCTCAGCTACACAACTTTAAGTTTCAAAGACAGTGACAGCGGTTTTGCCCTGCGGTGCTCAGAAGTTTCAGGAGTCCACTAACCTGTAAAGGTGTTCAATTATTGCTGCCAGTGTTGCTCTGTTGACCGCTGGAAGAGTTCGTATGAATGCTCTGTATTTTTCAGTTCTTTCTTGTTCATCTTGTGTATCTAGGGAGAACATTCTTTACATTTAAACTAGTCATTTCTACCAAAAATTTACCTCCCAATATTATTTTTAAATAATAGTTATAAGCATATAAATGATACAAGCAGGTTTCAAGAGTAAACATTCAAACTTTTAACACAATTGTCTGTAATTTTAAAAAAGAAACGCATCACATAGTCATATATTGTTGTTTTTATAATATGCAATTTAAAATTAAGCACTTTCAAAATGGGAGGGTAAGAAGATTTTTTCCTTTTGTACAGCCTATTTTTATGGACTTTTACATCTTAACAGGAGTACAGTTAACAAATTATTAAAACTTCATTATACATCATACATTGAAAAGCTAAGTCAAAGGTATATTATATCTGACTACAGAGGGATTTCAACAGTTGCATTTGAAAAAGGTATTTCTGACCCCTTTTTCATATGAAACCCTAAATATCTTTCCAAAGCTACAAGACATCGCAGAACTATGAACTCCACTATTTGTTTGATCTACATAAGGGGCCTATTACCAGCCAGGCAGCCTTCAAATCTCAGGTAAAAAAAAAAAAAAAAAAAAAAAAAAAAAAAAAAAAAAAAAAAAAGACAATGAGGAAGAGGTGATGTTCAGGTCTTAATACCATAATTCCGATATCAGAGATAATGGGCCTTGTGCCTTTGTCATGAAAAGAAATTAACTGGTCCATCAAAAGACAAATGAGAAAGGATTGCCCTCTCTCCTCTTAACTGTAGAAGACAAATCTCTGAAGTAACTGAGAACTGGGAATGTTTCCCATTGTAGAATTCAGGTGGATTATATTGGCAGTTCAAACTAGTATCAGCTGATGTAGGAAGTACCAACCACTCTTCAAAGCAACAACTTCCGCTGACTTTGCAACTACTCCCCTGGTACAATCCCCAGTGACCTTTGGAAGCAAGGTTTTCCATTTCCTGCTTAGGCCTTCCTAGCTATTACTCAAGAGCCAGGGACATGCCAAAGATTCTTTAAATGTCTACGGTCACTTTTAATGTTCTGTATGATCCCCAAAAGAGGCAGGAACTCTGACACATTTCCCAAGTACATTCCTATTCAAAATCACAAGTGTTGTCTCTTGTGCTCATTTAAACCACACAGGAGATCTATCAAAGGAAATGTGGTGCCCAGAGATGACTCCAGAAAAACAAGAAGGGAAAATATCCAAATCACCCATTAAATTTAGAATTATTTGCTATCCCAGGATAATCCAAACATTCCCCCGCATGTCATCTAGTTCATGGCTTTAAAAGCAATCACATTTATTCAATAAAATCTAATTAACATTATAACATTATTAGATCAAGCAATAAGTTTACCAGAAGACATTTCATGCACTTTATAATAAACAGATATTTACAAAATAAAGCAATAAGAAGACAAAATTTGGGAACGATTCTAGGTCATATAAAAAATATGATGAGTGGGCAGAGAAAATGTCTTTGTGGGTAGAATGCCAGTTGTGCAAGCATGAATACCTGAGTTTAGATTGTCAGCACTCCTGTACAATAGCCAGGCAGGGTAGTGTGTTCCAGTAATGCCAGCGTGGGCAGCCAGAGACACAAGATTGAAAGGGCTTTCAAGGTAGCAGATACTGTCAATTAGAAAGCTTCAAGTTCAGCCAGAGTCAAAACAATAAGGTGAGAAGTGATTGGGACAGTGACCTGCCACCAACTTATGGTATGCATACCTCCACACACACATGTACATAGGCATGCATACATCCGTATACACATACACACACACACACACACACACACACACACACACACAGGGCAGGGGTATACTGCTTTAGGGTAAATAACAAGAGAACCAAATGCTGTTTAGTAGTTTTCAGATGATTGAAGACTTAAAAGAAAGCCCTAATTATTAAATTAGAAGGCAGGCAAAATGTCTTTTACCTAATGCAGAGACCCAGTACGGATAGAGCTCCTTTGTGAGAAGTGCATCATCAATGTCAGACAGAAAATTCTTCAGCACACTCGTCACATCTTCAAGTTGATGTTTTCCAGCTCGCAACTTAACACTTCTTGCATCCTTTTTGAAACTCTCCAGGAGTTCACTTATGTGTGAAGGATCACCATTCTTTTGATAAATGTTCTTGCATCCTAACCCTGTGATAAACATGTAGAAAGTAATGAGAAGTATCTTAACTCATAACCTATTTTGATATATTAGGAAAAAAACAGATTCTTCCGTGGAGATCATAAACAAAATAAGTTATCAGATATGAAATTAAAAACCTTGCACCCCTCAATTTTAAATTGAAATCCAGTGAATAAACCCCCTGATCCTCAGCCTCAGCAAACCTTCCCAGGTCTCTCTGTAGTTCTCCATATTATCATTTGCAAAGGTATTTCTACCTCAAGAAGAATTTTCTCAGTCTCAGAAAACAAGCCTGTCTACATTTGGACAGAACACTATAAAAGTTTGTAGAATATTTCTCATATTCTCAACACTTATTTATTTTTGTTATGTCTACCTATACCTTTGCCCAATGTTCCCGACTCACTGTCTCATCGGGCACCCCATCAAAGTCAAGGCAGTGATTAGTGACAGAACAGGGGTAAAAAATGATGGTGGTGGTGATACAAACACACAAATCCTTTGCTTCCTCCCCAGATCTTTCTCCTTGTGAAGCCAAGCTAAATTCACTGTTCTTTTTCTATGTGCCCTGATTCCTGTAGTCACTCCAGGCAATCTTCTGGAGCACCGTCATTACGCATATAAATGGTATGATCTAGATGTCCTTCAGTTTCTGGATAATGACAACCACTTGCAGCATTTGACAGGCCCTCAGGATCTGCTGCCAACATTTGGTTAATCTTATGGCTTTTTGTGGTATCATTTTCTTATGCCTATTTTCTCCCCTTCTAGGACGATTTCCCCAGTGTTCTATCCATTTTGCTCTTCGAGTCTTAATTCTATGCTCTTTTTACTACATTAGAAAATTCCCTGCATGAACCAATCCATCGTTATCATCTCATGTATAGCATACCTGTCTTTACCTGGATTTTATGTCTTAAATTTCATTCACCACACATATAAATGCCATCATATAGACAGAGACAGACATATATACCACTTATAACCTTATAGGAAATGATAAAACCCTAAAGAAATTGATTTTCTACCCCTTTCATCAGCTTCCTCCCAATCATATTTTAAAACCACCTCCTCAATTTCAATAGATGGCTTTACTTTTTCCTTACATTATACAACATCAGAATCTTTGTAACTCATTTCACTTAAAATATGTCAAAAATCACTCTTCCTTCTGTTCATATTCCTTCTGTTCATATCTGTGTCTTAGGTTCCTCAACATTATAAAGCTTCCTGGCCCTGTTCTTATGCAGGCCCAGTTTGTCTTTACAATGTTGATGATGACAATATATGTCTGCTAGTCTTGTCAGAAGCCTAAATATCTAGAGGCAACCTTCCTCATGCAGGCAGACAAAACTTACACAATTTTATAATTAAAAATCTACCAGAGCTGGACTAACCTCATGCCTCTTGCATGTGTCCTATCTCTGCATGCTACACTCTGGGCACATTGAACTATACACACATTTTCCTAAACAGACAACCATAAAGTTATATATTATATGCTCTACACTGGAGGAAACTGCCATGCACACTGTAGAACAATGAGTCTCTCTATCACAGAATCTTATACTCCGAGATATAACTATCTGCCCACGGGCTTGTGTTTAAGCCATAAATCTGTGAGCCCCTAAAAGTCAAGGAGCCAAATATCAAGTCCTGCTTTTTTCTTTTAACTGGCAGGAACAGTACTTTGGAAAACTCAAAAGGCACTTGGCAAACGGCTACTTACTACAAAAATAAGTAAATTCTAGGAAGTAATTTTAACTATGTGCCTGAGAGACAACATCCATTTCTAAGGGTATTTCTAACACCCAATAATAAAACAACTTTAACAGCTTCTGGCTCCCAAGCTTGCAACCTTGAATTTGACCCAAGGACCCACAGGCAGAAGAGAAGTGAATCTTACAAATTGTCTTCTGACCTACATACACATGCTGTAGCATCAACACACACACACACACACACACACACACACACACACACACAATAATGTATAAAAGTACTGAATATAATTGTATATATAAATTGAAATAACTTTCTCCAAGATTTAATTACTATACTTGATTTAAAGATTAAATCCATAATACATTTTGAACTCAGTAAAGTTCAAAATATTAACATGGAGAACACAGAAAACTAGACTTTACATTTTAATCCAAAGGCTAAGATATTCAAAATAATTGCTACTGTAGAGATTCTTAGGCAGACACTTGCTCACTGTGAGCTCTGTGAAGCATTCAAATTCCTATCAAATCTTAATGTAGGTACTTAGTACATAACAGTTTTATCCCACACTCTACTAAAAATATGAACAATCACTTATTGGCTTTATTACTCTAGAGTAGAAGTTGATACACTTTGTGTTAGTTGTAGAGTTCTTATTATATACCAGATATAGTTGAAACCATCCAGTACTTAATGATTTTAAATTCAAATAAACACCATGGGAAACTTGTGATTTCCCCAGAGAAACATTCAATTGGTTACACTGGGACTACCTGTGTTAGTTTAATCATTACTCAGGTCAAAAGGATGCTATGCCACAATGAAACTAATGTGATGTGAAAGTTCCCTGTAAGCTTATGCCCTTGCTAACACAGTATGTGCCCCCACATCCCTGTGAGATGCAGCCAAGTTAACATGGATGAACACATACACGAATACAACCATTTCTCAAATAAAGAGGACTACAGCAGATAAGAAACATGTTAGTGCACAATGGTAGCAAAGAAAACCCTAAAGTAAGGTCCACACATACGATTAAGTGAATAATCTCAGTATATATACAGCACAAACACAATATTGAAATATTGAAAATAAAAAAAAATATTTGGATTTTATTTGAAGATACTTAAGAAGACAGTCTTTCAAAAGAGCTTTTTATAAATAAATATAAAACATTATAAATTCAATTTCTGAAAAAAAACCTTTTTATTGGAATGCTTATTTCTGACAGATTGTCATCTATCATGCCATCAGCTTCATAGATAAAGTGAGATCCAAGGGGAACTTCTCACTCTGCCTGCACACTTCTTAACAACACAGTATTTTACTATGTTTCTGTCACTGTTTATTTCTTCTTTAAAACACCCCAAGCACCTATAATTCTAAGAGAATAAAAAGTTAATACAACTTTAGAAATACTATCATTTTATTCATTTCTACATCTGGCTTATTTTCGCATAAATGTCACTTATCTATCTGTTAAAAGGTCAAAAACACATTATATTCAATATGCATGTCAAAGTATATATAAGCAACAGGGCACTAGCCTGGCTTGCACAAGTCCCTAGTTTTGAACAAAGAGTCACATAAACAAATAAATGAATGAATAAATGAATGAATAAATAAATAAATACTTTATATCTTTTAGACATATGAATGATGTATATATCTTTGTGGATCCATAATAATTTAAAAATAAAAATGAAGATAAAGATTATTTTCCAGGTAAACTTTCACATGAAACTAAAATGAGAATTGACAAAGAGGTATAGATCAAATCATTTTTGTCTACTAAGTATTCATAAAAGCATCTGTAGCAAATAATTCAATCATTAAAATGAATGATCCTCCTTAATATAAACTCTTACTATTGTGCAGTGAATGACACACACCTACTTAATTTATTTATTTATTAGCTTGCTAACAGAAAGGACATCATTTTGTATATTATTTCACGATTTTACTATTTCTACAAACCACACTTAAGCATGGTGACTTTGTCTTGGCTTTGTTCTCAAATTTTTACCACTAAAAGCAGTCTTTACTAATTTTAATGGGCTACATAGCCTTTTCACAGACATGAAGGACCAAAAGAGCTGTGGGAAAGGATTACCTGGTATAAATGAGTGTGGCTGGGAGGAGTGGGACCGGCTGAGCAACAACTGTGCTCTTAGTCTTCACTGGTGTCCTCACAAAGGGAAAAGGCACTGATTCGTTCCCATGGAGGTACCACTAAGTTCTAGGAGCTGAATAGACATCCTGTGATACGTACCATACTGTGTAACAAATGCTATGCAGCTGTTCACAATAATGGGGACGTCATTTTTGCAGAGCTGCTGATCTTGTAATGCGTTACCATCTGTACCTGCTGCTTTTTCAATTGCAGAATGCCAGACTGTGAAATCCAACTTGGTATGCCCATGGATGTACAGCGTTCTGTGAAGTTTAAGAAGCACTTCATATTATAATTTTGCTTTACTTAAAATTACTCTCTACACAGACTACCCTAAAATCCATATAAATGTGATCTTGTCTCACACATTAAAAGAACAAACAAAAGCCCTTTACTTTACATTCCACCCACCGGGTGTCTTTCAGTCCCTCTGTTGTCAGTTAAGGTGGCATAGCACAGAGGAAACTACCAATTCAGTCTTCCAACTCTTCCAAGTCCCTAGGTCTCCAATTCCATCTCTAAATGAAACAGTGAAAGCCACTGCGGCAAACTTCACCAGTGCCTCCAAGTATCTATTTCTGGCTAACCAGAAGGATTTCATAGGTGTTGATTTTATTGCCTTTAAAGGGGGGTAAAAAAAAAAAAAAAAACATCTGATTTGCCTTTCCTATTCAGATTTCCATTCTCTGAAGTCATTACTTCCTACCCCAATCCCCTTTCCTCTTTCTAAATAGCCTGATTGTGTGAAGTCATGGTACTTTGGTACTCTACAAACTTCAGAGGTGATCCACAGTCCTGTCCTTAAGATGGTCCTTTCACCTGCTCCACATTATTAGTGAGTGACTCCTAAATCAAGATCTCTAGGTTAGAACTGGCCTCACGAATGACACCGTGCTCAGGTCAAGAGCAACTGGAGAGCTAGTCTCTTGGCACAGGTCTGTATCCCCAGCCTTGGGCGAGGGAATGGAAGGTAGGAGGACCACAAGTTTGAAATAAGTGAGGGGTACAGTGTGAGTTCCTGACTGGTGGCAACTATACAGCAAGATGATGCTCAAAGAATTCAAACTAAATATGAGGTGGGATTGTAAAAAGATATACCAAACTCAAAACACAGCTACATCAGTTACTTTCTTTATAACTTAGATGAGCTCTCAGTATCACTGTTGGGGAAATGCTGATAACACAAAGCTCAGCATATAGCCGAACACCTCACAGATATTATAACTACGCCCTAAAGCATGTTGCTAAGAAACACTGGTTTTGGGTACCTCTACCAAAAAACAAGAATGTAAAAATTTTCTCTCTTGTGAAACTGTTCTGGAAACCTAAGTCTCAACTTATCCTATTCCACATGTTTCTTCTGAAATTTAGAATTTACTATTGTAGCTTAGTATCTCCTACCAATCACTTCCACAAAAATATGAACTTATTTTTTCTATCTTTTTTCTTTTTGGTTTGTTTAACCTGGAATATTCACTTTGTTTGCAGTTCTTCTCTTACTTCAGAACTTTGCATCTCTCTTTGATGTCACCAAAACCCCCGGCAGAATTCTTTTCCTGGTGCCCTATTTTAAGTCTCTACTCTTTACTACCACCAGAATACCATTTCAAAAACATGGGATCAATGACACCAGTTTGGATAATTGTCCTGTCTTTAAAGTTTTTTGTTTTTGCAATAGAAAGATCTTCATGCCTTGGCCGGTGTTTTCCACTATGACTCTTTTAACATATCGTCTTTGGCTGCACAGATATCTGCTCCCCAACAATGATGTCACCCAGGTGAGGATTTCAGATGCTCCTGATGTCTCCCCTGGTTTAGGGGTCACGGGTCCACTTCAAATAAATAGTCGCTCTGAGCTCTCTTTTACCATTTGCTGTTTCTGTGCAACTTAATGGTCAGATACCAAACTTTGCACAGACAAGTAAAAAAGGTACTTGGTCTCTGCCCAAGACTGGTCTCTGGCATTTACTGGTATGCATCTCCAAACGTTATCCTCAGTACAAAATTTAAAGCATGAAATACCAATACATCTCAAGTATATTTACTCTAAGGGGCACACACTCCTCAATCTTGTTCTTTAGCTATCACTTGGCTACTTGGGATTCAGCAACAGTAAGAGAAGAACAAGCTAATGAAATCTTGGTGCGTCGGTGGTGACTCAGGGAAAAGGAAAGAAATCTTTCACATTTTTGAGCATCCCTCACTGTGACTTTAAAAAGAAAATCTGCCATCCTTTTCTTTTTTTCTCTTCTTTCAATGCTCTTCCAGGAAGACAAAGCCAACAACAGCACTCTAACACAATTCTGAAGATGCTGGAATTACTTTTTACTCACCCTTGTGCCTGTACACCTCAGCTCTTCCTTTCTGACAGCTTCATCTACTGTTCTCATTTTCCACTCTACCACAACTGCCCGGACCCAAAGATTCTGTAATTCTCTCTTTGAAGAATTCTGATAAGTGGTCCAGTTGTTCTACAGTGCTTTAACTTTTTATTTGTTATACATCATCTAAAGCCTCATACCTCTGAGTTTCTGTCTACATGAAATATCAGAGCAAATTATCTCCAAAAAGAGCAAAACCTTTCATATCTACACCTAGTTAAAATTCTGTTTTTCTTAATTCAGGTTAAGACAATAATAATTTTTCTGATTTTAATTTTAATAATTTTAATTCAGAATTTAGTGGCCAGCGTGACTTAAAATCCTTGAAAATACAAACCGTTAGTACTCTCGTAGCCAGTGCAACAAATTCAAAATGTAGCAGCGATCCTTTAAGACCAGTCTAATTCAGTCACTAACTGTGAATATCTCAAACTCTGAATTTTCCTTCTAGTCAGGAGAAATCCCACAATGGAAGGTTAGCGGTCTGCCTGTGAACTAGTAAGGACTAGAACAAGCAATGACAAGTCAACTCCAGTGTCAACTTGTCAACCACTGAATCTTAAAATATATCATCTACTACAGCTCATGGGATGGCTGACATTTAACTGCATCAGCTCAACCATCTTCCATTCTGTTGCTTATTTAAAATCTAGACACACTGAGTAAAGCATCATAATATATTTTCAGCGTAAATGCTGACCAACATTTTATCTTCCAGTGTTACTAAACGACCATTTCACATTTTGAATAAGAATTTCAAATAAATATGTGTTCTCAATATCTGAAAAAGTTATTTTGATGAACTCTAATCATAGCAGATTTATATATTATAACTGACGATTTCCAAAAAATAAAATGAAGACATATAAAAACATTTAATTGTTTTTATTAATTAAGGAAGTTGATAAAATCTAGAAGTCTCAGGCCTAATACATAAAATTTTCTTAAAATTGAAATGAAGTAATAAGGGCGGCAGGGTTGCGTTCTCAGCACCCCTGGCCGCCTGCCCGGCTAGCTTATGCCCAAAATAATTACACAGACACTGTATTCTTTTAAGCACTGCTTGGCCCTTCTGCCCTAGCCCTTACTGGCTAATTCTGATATCCCGATCAACCCATCTCTAATAATCGGTGAGCACCGGTCTTACCGGGAAGATTCTAGCCTAGTCCATCCTGGGTCGAGCTTCATCCCGGGAGCGGGGCATGGCGTGTGTCTGCCTGGGAGCTGGGAGTATGGCGTCTCCCTGAGGCGTCTGCTCCCGAGAGCAGAGCCGTGGAGTCTCTCTCAGGCGTCTGTTGCTGAGAGGAGAGCTTTCGAGTCTCTGCCCTCACTTCCTGTTCCTCCCAGCATTTTGTTCTGTTTACTCTTCCCAGCTATCCTCTAACCAATAAAATGGGCCAGGGCAGTGCCTTTATTAGCCAATGACCTTCCTCCATCATTTCCCCTTTTTCGGTTTAAACAAAAAAAAAGGCTTTAACTTTAACATAGCAAAATTACATATAACAAAACAGTTATCAAGTAAAAGTTACAATAATCTTTATCGTAACTAAGGAAAACTATAACTATAACTAACTATTCTTAACTCCATCAAAGACTCCAGAAAGATATATTACCTAAGTAAACAAGAACTAAGAAACTTCAAACTCTAGAAATGACAAAGACATCTCGCTGCCTGGACAGTCACCCAAAGTTCTTTTGTACCGTTGGGGCATCCATCTTCAGCCTTCAGGCCCATGGTATCCAGCAGACACTTCCATAAAGCAGGAAAATTCAAAGTCAGTTCAGTCACTATCTGTTGTGTCCTGCAGCATGTCTCGCAGACTCTTTCATGAATCAGGAACCCCGAAAGATCATCTCACCTTAGGCAAGTTCAGTAGTCCTCTCTCTGCGGGTTCTCTGTGTCCAGTTTATGCAGTAGTCCAGGCAAGAGCAATTTCTTGCCCAAATGGCTATCAAACTCCATAACGAGCCTCTTCGATGCCCATCTTCCTCTTGAAGTAGATTGGTGCTGCCAGGAGCAGAGTGTCTCATTGTCATGAAAAGTCCTCAGTTATTAAAACATTAAATGTCCTATTCTGTAACCTTTGAAAGACATGAAGAATGTCTATCTAAAATATATCTCTATATATCTAGAAAATCTAACTAACATGACTACAAGCTTTACTATTATCGATGATTATCCATTAACAACCTATATTTCTTAATTATACAGTACATAATTAAATGAACTACACAATCACAATACCTTAATCAAAATCAGAAACACTTATACATATAACAAAATTGACCTTAAATCTCTATCAATAAAGCAAAATCTATACTAATGCAAATTATTCATATCTATATCATATCCCCCTTTAAATGTAAAAGAACATTTATAAACATTTTTTGGGAATATGGGCGCAGTTATTTCTCTCCAAACTGCTTCCTGCTGAATGGGGGCGTCGTTAATTAGGTCTTTCATGGTACAACCTGTGTGCTAGTTTCATCTCAGTTGGCAGTTGAGCGAAGCAATTTTTTGAAGGCGTTCACACCAACCCTTCAGGAGGGCGTGGTCCATCATACCAAATCGGAATAGAAGAAATGAACAGCGTCTCATCCTCTGTGAAAACAAAATAAGAAACTCCTTTCCAAAGTATCATATCCTTAGATCCAAATTCATAATATCTATGTTGGATTAGTTCAGCAGTATTTATAAATAAATATCTTTTAGCATCTGTTTCTCCTTCCTCAGCATTTAAACAATTCAAAGAGAGCATAATAGCATACAGTATCAAAAGTCTCTGTGTATTTTCCATCTTTGTACGCTTTGTTTTAACCTCTATTTTGTTTATTTTTACTTTCAACTCTTTGCTTTTTGAGACAGGTTCTCTGTATCTTTGACCTGAAGTAACTCTGTAGACCAGGCTGTCTTTGAACTTTCAGAGATCCGCCTGTCTCTGCCTCCCAGGCATTCAGGATTAAAGGTGTACACTACTACACCTTGAACTCACAGAGATCTGTTTGTCTCTGCCTTCTAGGCACTGGGATTAAAGGCGTGTGCTACCACACACAACAACTCTCTTCCTTTTTTTTTTTTTTTGTTTTTTACTTTAAGAATTTTGACTTTTAGTCTGCATATATTTTTAACACGCTGTAAATCATTTAGAAATTTTCTGTCTTTGAATCTCTCTTTACTGTATATCTCTCTTTTTCTGACCACACGAGTCTTTAATTTACCAAGCAATATCAGTAGGATTAAAGGCGTGGCTTTGCCGGCTGGATCCAGCCCATTCCTTAGCTTTCCAGCCTCATGGCTGAGGTACTGGCTGTAGCCAGCAAGCGAGCTTCAGCAGCCTTTGCTTGCAAACCGCACGAACCGCCTGTGTAAAAGAGTCAGAGTTTGTCCTGGCAGGACAGCCCAGAAAGCTGGCATTTTTAAACGGCGCAGCTTTTTTCCTGCTGCGGCTGAAAACCGAAAAGCATGTGTTCAGCATTTCGTCAACACCGTTTAAGTGTTTCGTGGCAGGACCTCTTAATGAGCTGCAAGCTTTGCAGCTAAAGCTGAGTCAGGAAGCCTCTCTTAGATGAGGCGCTTGCTTGCCTCTAGCAAGCAGAGTAGAACCGAGAAATTGCTGCTACCAAGAAACCAGGCACAATGCTTTCATTTTGTTCTAGAATTACTTCCCAAGCTGTCTCAGGCTTTACGTGGAAGCAGTTGTCCACGTGGGCGCCATATGTGGTAATTGGGGCGGCGGCGTGGCTGCGTCCCCAAGACCCCAGCCGCCTGCCCGGCTAGCTTATGCCCGAAATAATTACACAGACACTGTATTCTTTTAAGCACTGCTTGGCCCTTCTGCCCTAGCCCTTACTGGCTAATTCTGATATCCCGATCAACCCATCTCTAATAATCGGTGAGCACCGGTCTTACCGGGAAGATTCTAGCCTAGTCCATCCTGGGTCGAGCTTCATCCCGGGAGCGGGGCATGGCGTGTGTCTGCCTGGGAGCTGGGAGTATGGCGTCTCCCTGAGGCGTCTGCTCCCGAGAGCAGAGCCGTGGAGTCTCTCTCAGGCGTCTGTTGCTGAGAGGAGAGCTTTCGAGTCTCTGCCCTCACTTCCTGTTCCTCCCAGCATTTTGTTCTGTTTACTCTTCCCAGCTATCCTCTAACCAATAAAATGGGCCAGGGCAGTGCCTTTATTAGCCAATGACCTTCCTCCATCATTGAAATATCTAAATAAATTATTATTTATAATGGTTTGAGTTTAGACAACTGAAATGAACCTGAAGTATCTTGAAATAAACAATGAATGAGACTGTACAAAAAATTATACATTAATAACTAACGCTGAGAAGCAAATACCATATACCATAAATATGACTTAAAAAAGAATAGCCTAAGAATTTATAGAAAAATGAAAACTTTTATGTGTGCAGCAGAAATATGGTCATTGATCATTAAAGAATAATACACATAAAAATGCATAAAAAAGGCCCGGCGGTGGTGGCGCACATCTTTAATCCCAGCACTCGGGAGGCAGAGGCAGGCGGATCTCTGTGAGTTCGAGAGCCTGGTCTACAAGAGCTAGTTCCAGGACAGGAACCAAAAACTACAGAGAAACCCTGTCTCGAAAATTCAAAAAAAAAAAAAAAGAAAGAAAAAAGAAAAAAATGCAGAGACGATATGCATAGTCTAATAATCATAGCTACATATATATGTATATGTGACATATATTACAAAAACAGCAATGCCAGTTTTTCCAAACACTTAAGATGCAAGAGTATATAACAAGACACAAAGTATTTTATAGCGCACAGATATTCTGACAAGCCATTTGCCTATATGTACAATGAAATGTAACGTGTATATGCAAAAAATTTTGACAATACCAAGAACAAGACTCTGTAACAAGCACATAATTTGAAGTGAAGGCAAAAAATCTGCTTCTGTCCCTCTGCCGCGCGTGTGTGCTTAGCAGTAAGCCTGTTTATTAGTTCATCTGATAATGGATGTAAGCTTAGATCTGCCAAATTTGGGAAAGCTCAACTGACTTGGAATACATTTTTCTATACATTTGAATAATGTCTACACAGAACAGAGACTATATGATTATAGCAATGTATAAATTCTGTCATATTTTCCAAAACATCAAACTGTCTTTAGTTAGAAAACTCATGAATATTTTGTTTCTTTATTCCTATATATCCCTGTTCAAAATAGTAGCTATAAGAAACAACCTTACAGTCAAGGTATGTGGAACTAACTTCTGAAGCATGTCAACTGTGTTCTGCACTGAGCTTTGAACCACCGAGCGGGAAAGCTGTCTGCAATACTCTTCATTTATAAAAAAGCAAACTAAAGCAAAGATGATATTTGTTTGAGGCCCAAGGATAAGGAAGGTCTGGGAAGCTAGTTTTTTATTTACTTTTATTTTTGAGAACTTTATACATGCATATAGTCTGCTTTGATCATATTGACCCTATTCCTCCCCTACAATTTCCCCTACCCACCACCAACCACTCCTTTTCACTCCCAACATCATGTGCTCTTTCATTTAAACACAATGAGTTCACTTAGTGCAGCCCATACATATGTACATGGATACAGAGCCATCTACTGGAGATGGTTAGCCTCTCAGGAGTCACGTCTCTGAGAAAAACTGATTCTCCCATAGCAGCCATCAACTTTCAAGAACTTTCTAAGTCTGCCAACTATCACCTAGTCTATGATCCTGTGCTCAAGAAATAAAAATCTAAACTCTTGGTCTTCAGTTCCAAGACATGTTTGTTCTAGAAATGACACTAAAGTGACTTATTTTTTGTCTTCCTTTGACAATGTCACAAAATATGGTTTCCTGAAGAAGCTAGATCAAAGACAGTACTGGAAGGAGTCTGTAACTTGGTCCTATTTGAAGACAGCAATATCTATCTCTCTTCTTTTAAAAAGAGAATCAATACTGAGAGTGGTTGTGTAAACCTTTAATCCCAGTACTCAGGCAACAGAAGCAGACAGAACTCTGAGTTCAGAGTTGGCCTGAACTACATAGAGGATATGATGTCTTCAAGGGAGAGAGAGAAAGAGAAACAGAGAGACAGAGATGAAGAGAGACAGAGAAAGGCAGAGAAAGAAACAAAGACAAAGAGGCAGAGACAGACACACAGGGAGAGAGGAGGCATATATTCTGCCTTGGAAAGTGTTCTATATCTGTAAAAGATATAGCTCTAAGATATCTGGAAATGCTCACTGCAGCTTTGTTTCCAGCTCCTAAGGAAGCTCTCAAAGAAGAGCATATTAATGACCACCACAGTAGGTATTCTGTTTCTAATGGGAAAAGATGAAACATTTTACTTCTGTGAGTGACATTTGCTCATTAGATTTGTAAAGCACTCATTTTAATTGTGTGGTCAAAACATTTTTACAAATGCCTATTCCCATGTGACTCCTAATAAAATCAATGAATAAAAACATTCCCATCATTGCCAAAACTCCCACAAAATTTTTGAAGGGATCCTATCTTCTATACATCACCCACAAAAACATCTGGTCAGTTCTCTGTCAAATATTAGACTCTTCGCTGATCATTTTCTGTAAATAAAGGCCATGCTGTTACATTTTATATCTGGTCTCATTTATTCAGCATAATATTCTTAAGGTTTAGTTATATTGTTAGCATAGATATCTTTAGAATAGTAATTAATTATTTAGTATTCCATGTATGTATCCAACAGACTTTATTTATACATTCTTTCACTAGGGAATATCTATTCTCTTCCCATTTTTTAGTTTTAGAAACTGAGCAGACTTGAGCCATTGTACTGTTATAGCTATACGTTGTAATGTCTTTTGTGTAAATATGCCAAAGCTACCTCACTAGAATATAGAGTAAGTATAGTTTAACCTTATTTTTAAAATTATCTGTCATTGGTAAGATGGCTCAGTGGATAAAGTGTTTGCCACACAATTGTGAGGACCAAGTTCATCAATCATGCAAAAGACAATATGTAAGGTGGCCTACCTGATACTCAAGAGGTATCCCTTGGCAAATTGGTTAGATAAGCTTGAGAAACCCTAAAGTTCCAATCTCAGTATGAGAACCTGACTCAGTAAATAACGTATAGAGGGATAAAGAAAGACATCTAAAGCCTACCTTTGAACATACACGACTACTATCTGTGCCTTAAACGTTATACCGTAAGTGACATTACAGCAGGTGTTTGTGCCTGACCTCTTAAATGTCCACACTGCAAGTGTACAGATAAGTACTGAGGAAAGGATGCAAAAACAAACAAACAAACAAAAAACGTACAAAGACATCCAAGCTTTACATGTTTCCTTCTGCTTTGATATCCTATGAAGCCAGGCGCTTGGGACTCCTATGTCTAAAATCTGCCACATTGTGCCTGGGTTTCCCGTTCTCAGTGCCATACGTGTCTGAGAAAGCCAAGACCACCTAAAGGCTCACCTCATTTGATTCCTTTCTTTCTATAATCATATTCCAGAAATACCAACTGTTACAAAATCTGAAAACAGTTGCTTCCTCTATTCTGTCAAGCTTTCTAGTTATTTAAAGAGGAACAGCATGAGCCATGAGTGATTCCAGGATGCCAGAAACAGGTGTCTGGCACACTGTATTTAGCAGTGTGACCCTAACATCTACTTTTTACTTTAGCTACTTTATTTTCTTCTACTCCTTCAGATAAGAAATCAGGACACAGAGAAGGAATTTTAGTAAGAAAAAAGAAAAATGCTAATTATTAAGAAAATATGCAGATACAGGGTGGCATCAATGAGAATAATAAATTAAAAATATTATTATAAATAAATTGTATATATTGAAGCAAGAGCTCAATAAACAGCCTCAAGCCACCTGATTCCTCAAGGAGGATAGAGCCTGTTTTTCACTCTCATCTCTCACACTATGAGACAAACACTTGTACAGGGAATGTGAGAAAAGAGCTTTGTTGATATTTCACTGACTGCAGAATGAATCCACGTCCTCACATTTAACAATAACTTCTAAAATGTTCTTTTGGGGGATGCTTTCTGCATTCTTGAAAAGGTCCTGAAAGGCTTAGGAATTAATTTAACTGGAAATGCAATATGCCATCTGCCTGTCTTCTCACACCACGGCCTCAGTTTCTGTCTTCCAGTTCTCAAGGTTAAGTCCTACTTGGACTGCATCTCTTCCTAGTCCACACAAATTCTCTAAGCCTGTTTTTCTAGCTCTTCAAAACCCCAGTTTCTCAGTTCCATCACTGTATTTATATTGGAAGCAAGATCTATTAAAACTGTACTTATCCTTTATGGGGGAGGTTATCCTCCTTATTATATGATAAAAGAGACAACTTTATTATTTTTCTATATTTTACTCACCTATTTATTTATTTATTTATTTATTAATGTTTTTTAAGATAGGCTATCACTCCGTAGCCCAGTATCACCTTAAATTCACTATTATCCCCCTGCCTCACCCTTTCAAGTATTGAGAGTACAGCAATAACCTTACATTCTGGTGTACTGAGATACTTCTGAATGAAAACAAATTTTGAAACAAATATAATATATACTTAACATTCACCTTTTATAACAACACACTGCATTCATCTAAATTTCCTGTGTCATAAAATCATTTTAAATGTTCAATAGAATAGTCTTTTCTAAAAGAAAATATAACTGTAGGTCTGATAAGAGAAAAGAATACCCCCCTCTCATTTTTCTGAGCAAAATTCAGAGGAACTCACGGCTAAGAATTAAATCACAAATTTTGCAAAAGCAGTCAAGCTGATATTGTGGGCAATGGGCTACTGTTTAATTTGCAATTACATGCACAATTTAGAAACCACTTTAAGATAATTTAGCCTCAGGAGAATCACTAACATAACCTCTCCCATAAAACACAAATCCAGAGGGAGAGAAAGCACATACAGAATAATTTAATAGAAAATAAGGATCTTAAATTTAGGGTACTAATCTCCAAACTGAGCAAAGTCCTCTGTTCCAAAACCGTGGAACATATTGACATGGCGTTTATTCCCTAGTGTTAGATTCATTATGTCTGAGATTTGCAATTAAAAGCGAAATGCAGTCAGCCTTGGGAGCCATCAAGTGCAATGTACTTTCCTGTAGGTCAGCCAGGGGACTGAAAACAAAAACACATGCAAAGCAAACCATTTTCCCTCCTGTTTCTGATAACACAGCTGAGTTATTTCCTTTGTTTAATATGCCCAAAGCCTTTCTGCAAAGACTCGTGATAGGTGTCTCTGGCAAGTGTGCATGCAGCTTTGGGACACAAAGGCAGCAAAGAAAGGGGCTTATTTGAAAGACAAGCACAGAGAGTGGGGGTTAAAGAGCACAGACAGTTTCTAATTTTGAGAAAAAGGTGTTGTTGTCTGCTGAGTATTTCAGTGAAGTGGAGACAGGATCAACTGTCTAGGAAAATGCCTTCTGACCTCTTGGTCTGGATATTCACTAACTCGCGAAATCTACTCAAACCACGACTATTTATTTTTATATAAAGAAATTCCAACAGACATTGTAAAGGACACAGATTCATATCCCAGGTACAGCACCAGCCTGCACACCAGAAACCCTTAAGTATGATCACCAAAGCTTTATTTTCCAAAATAGTAATTTTTAAAGAACACAAAGAATACACATTAAAGGGAGGCCATCTGGTTTACCTTCTGCTTAGAGCTTTTTAGAGCAAAATTGCTCTGTGCGTGGAAAATATTATTGCAATACTCCTCTGTCTAAACACACTCATGATATGCATATAGAGATAATTATCAAGCAGACTAAAATATATATTTAAATAGAGACTATATACACTGGGTTATTATCAATCTCTGAAGTTTTTCAGTTTAGAGAATTCTTTTTCCATCTTGCCATTAAGAAATATTAATGGATTTATACCCTTTAACCAAAGGTAGATAGGTATGTGAAATGTGTGAAATTAATTCATTAAGTTTTTATGATTCGTGTCTCTGGTTGAAAATGCTAATAGCAAAGCAACAGCAATAGAAACAAAAAATAAAAGGTTAAACTTGCAGTTGCTTAGCTTTCCTGAACATGTCTTACTCACGCTATCATCAACCTGAGTGCCTTAAAGTTGGTTTTTTCTTTGTCTGAAGCAACGATTTTATCAGCCACCAACACTCTACTTTAGCTTACAATCATTATTTAGCAAAGACCTAACTCACCAGAGAAGATGAAAAAAGAAAACAATCTGATAAAACTCTGTTATTTGTCAGAGCATGAAATCGGTTTTTCAACAGTTACGGTAATAATTAACAAGCCATGTGTGAGACAAATGAAAAAGGGAACACTCTTCATGAAGTCACCCAGGGCTCACCCTGACCTCCAGTTCACAGAGCAACATCTCAGTATCAAGTAGAGTGGGCTCAATGTCCCACATCATTCATCAGCTCTCCTCAGTGTGTCTTAACTGGGAATAATTGTTTCATGTTGGGCCCTTTATACCTTTAATCTTTCCCTTTTCTGGTCTCTTTTTATCCTTTGAACTCATTCAAGTCCATTCCATCATGAAAGAAACTGCACATATTGAATTCCTAAGTCATATATCCTATATCTGTAATCTCATTATCCTCTAGACATCTTTGAAAGTTTGCCCTCACTAAGGTGTGAGCTGTAATAAATGCAGTTACTTTTAAATGGCCTGGGTTATAAATGGTAACTTTTCAGGAAGAGTCAAGGAAAATGAGTTAGCTATGAATATATCACTGTATTTAGTTTACTCTAATTTTTCCCCATTTCTTACTTTTCATCTTGCTATCTAACAGACATCTCCATTTACTCTTTCCAAAAATGAGTTCTTAATCAGTTATTCCAACCTTACTAAAATCCTATCTCTACTTAGTATGTATTGTTATCCCTAAAACGGCACCATTATTCAGGTAATTGTTGTCGTCAAAACCCTGAAGCCATCCTAGAGAAGAGCATTGATCTATTCCATCAACACAGCATATTCTTTCCTGATAACATCAAATCACTCATCAACACTTAGGTTATCGGATAACCCATCTCTTGCTTGACTCCATGACAAAACTCTTACTGGAATAAGTTGACTAAAGTTGACTCCTGTCCTGTTCCCCAAAGTCATTCATGAGGAGTTAAGGTAAAAGATTTCTTCAAAAATATAAATGAGATAATTCCACTATCCAGTTTGAGTCCTATATCAGAATTAAAAAAATTACATGCAATGACTTTCAGTGTCTTAAATGATCAAGTACTAGGGATATGTTTGAAATAATTTCTTCCCATTTTCTCAGTCTTCTTCCCTCTCCCATGAGCTACAACACCCCTTTTACATAACATGCTCAGACTTCTAGAGGATCTTCAAGTATCAGTGCCTGCAGGTCTGGAACACGATATCTGAGGTGCTAGATCATAGAACTCCTCACTTTATTCAGACATTTATTCCATCATGATATCTGTGCTCTCACCCTCACTCACACAAAATACTGATCTCATTAGCTCTCTTTCATTAACTTGATTATTTTCCTTCAGAGGATTTATAATTGATAGGCAATGATAAAGAATAGTTTTCTTCTTGAGTATTTGCTTTGGGGTTCTGTTATTATTTATTTGTTTCATTCCCCCCATGGCAGTACTTGCTTTATGAGGGCAGAGAGTTTATTTTTGTATCACTCTGTCCCTAACACTTCAAACATCCCTATGCATTGGAGATGCTTAATTAATAGTTCTTGAAAAACTAAGTGGATTCAAGAAATCAAGATCTAATTATGAATGACTCACATGAACAGGCCATTTGTAGTGTTGCAGACCCTAAACATACACCTACACTCATCAAGCTACTATCATATACCTAAATGAGCACGGCCCAGATCTACAGGAAACTATAAAAATCAATCATGCTACTTTATCATAAGATATATGAAAAATTGTATCTTTTTTGCTATACTCTATGATGAAAGCCTAACACAGTTTTTATAAATAAGAGTTTCTCAAATGATAAGATAATGGTTTTTCCCTTAAGAACTTTACCAAAATATCCTACTTTCTGAGAAATAGAAAACAAAGCAACAACAACAAAAAGACAAAAGGGTACTTACCTCCCTTTTTCTACTAAAAGTAGCACGTCTAATTTTTCTCCATTTTGAACCACTGTGCTGATTGCTGGCGAGATAAAAGGATGAATATTTTTTTAATATTAAAATGCGCTTAGATACACAATTAATATGATTTAGTCACAAGTTTGGGGTTAAGGCTTCGGAATTCCTTGTGAAGCTGCCATCACCACATGCAACTGGGAGGTATGTTCCAACAAGAAGGGGGTGGGGGTCCTCTTACTTAGCTCCTGCAGTCTTCTTAGGTGCATTCTCTCCTCCTGAGCTTCTTGTGTTTGAAGGCAAAAACACAAACTAGACTTGTCCAAAGCAAACCAGCCTTTTCTCCACTGGTCCAGGGCATGACAGTCTTTGTAGAAGAGTTGACCAATCAAATCATAGTCAGCTTCTGTTAAGTTTTCAGCAACAAAGGGAACAAAATGCTGTTAAAACAAATACAGAAAAGTAAGAAAGACAGTGAAAATAGGAAGGCCCTTCCCTGTCTACAGATAGAGGGAAAACTGGAAAACTTATCTTCATTTTCCTGTTTTAAAGACTGCTAAGCAAATGCCAAATTCAGAATAACTAGTAAAAAGACTATGCTATGAAACTTAAAGTATACAGGTAACGCATATTTTTTTTAACCACAGCACCGGATCCCTTGTTTTCTTAGTAACGATGAAAAATGGGAAATATTCTTCCATGGTTCATGAAATTGTAGAAAAGGTCATGTTCTCGTATGTGCTCCATTCACATCATTGGCTAAATCTGTTCCTTTCTTCATGGACATTGGAAAATAACATACCCATGAGAAGGCACAGGGTGGAAAATGGCTTTAAAATGAAGACGTACCTTAATCATCAATAATACACAATTAGCTTTAAGAAGGATTTTTATGAATGTTCTATATGAGTTTCTTGTCTTTTTTAGGCCATAGAGTATGTTTTTATCCTTTTTTGATGGTCATCTTTGAAAACATGAAAAGTTTCTTCCAAAATTATAGCTAAAATGTTCACGAATATTTGAAACTTAACTAAAGACCTCAAGTTAAGGATCTTTCCTGGACTTAGAAAATACAAAATTTAAATACCTTGGCTATCGTCTCTGTCCATTTTCTTTGAATCTGAGATGATTCGGCTCCAAACAAAAAGACACGTTCTGAGGGTAAGTAGATCTCAAAGACAAAGATTGGCCTACAGCAAGCACAAATAAGAAGACACCACCACACAGAATAAATGAGTGTAATTTAAAACTTTCAAAATCAAAAGAATCACTTTATGTAACATCGAAAAATTTTTAATAGAAATATAGCACCTTCAGCTAATAGGTAGGATATATTGGTAATTATATAATAATGACAATATAGTTTTTGTAATTTAATATAAATAACACTGTAAAATATCTCTTATTATAAGTATTATTAAAATTTCTGTTCCTAAAAACCATTTTTTATTTTAATGTTGATACATTTTCATTAACTATTCTATAAAACAAAGTGCAAAACTTTCATGTCAGTATCTCTCAGGCTATTTCTAAAATCCTTCAGAGGTTCATTTAAAGTTTTTAAGTATGTAAAATATATAAATAATTCATAATCTTTTAATTTAAACATTTTCAGACCACAAGAGTACCTAAATATGTCTCAACATTTATTTTCTAATATGATAATTAATATGTTTAAGGATTATGAATATTACTCAGTGATAGTGCTCATCTGATATTGTTTACTTTAAAATGAGCCAATAATCATGGAATCTTCTATTTTCTCATGTTTTATATAAGATGCCCTTTAAAAAATGTTATTATTTTTTGTTTTGGTCCACTATTCAAATTAATTAGAGAAGCAAAAGTACTTTAATGATCAACAATGGAATGTTATAGTATTAACTACTTTTTAGAGAATTTCTTGTGATTTCAGATTAAATGATCTGGTTTGAAGATACTGTAGAATCTTTTTACAGGAAGCAATGGAAACAGGAAAGATAACTAAATCCTCATCACCTGGTACAGGGACTACCAATCCCATTCACCTCCCACATAGATGCTCAAGGGTAGACATACCCAGTATTCAAATAGAAGTCCTCTTTATGGACAACCAAGCAGATAACTTCACTGATGTTGATGGTGCCATTAGGTGTGGTAGACTTGTCATTTTCATAGTAACTCAAGAAGCCGCCTTCCAAAACACACCACTTTTTATTTGTCTCTAAGAATTTAAAACAAGGCAAGTAATAAATTGAACTAACTATAGTATAACCTTTTAAAAACAAATCATAATTGGGTTCAGATAAAGAAAAGGACAAATTCCCTACTTTGTAAAAGAAACATCAGACTAACTCATAGTATATAAGGCTGATACACTTTTGCTTTCAGAGACATTATCATCTAACTGCAAAGAATGTTCCAGACAAAAATGGATGTGACATTGATGACCAGAGAAGCAGGGCAATTCATAAAGTGAAAAGTCTGCCAAACAGCTCCGAAACCACAAAGACTGAGGTTTTCACAGAGTATTATGGGAAGAACAAATAGAACAAAACCTAAAACCACATCTATTGTAAAAGTAGCGTTCAGAATCTACAATGTCCATAGTGTGTTATTTAGGAGTTTTTGAGTTCTTCCTACAGAGGTCAGCACATCATGGATAGAGGCCAAATTCAACCAGCATCACCTGGCATAATCAAACTTTCTTGGTACACAGTGGTACCTGTTCCCTGCGGGTGGCCTGAGGCTCATTGGCCACTACAAAGACTGAACTAAGTTAGGACAGAAACTATCTGACCCACAGAGTTTAAAATTTTGCTATGAGATTCTTTAAAAAAAAAGTTGCTAATTCTTGACTAGGTCAATGGACGGAAGCCACAGAAATGGCTTTAACTGTGGAATACACTCAGGTACGAATTTTGTGGATTTTGATTACTTTAATCAGTATATTTGAAAGAGTAAAGATTAGCAGAAAAGGAAGACCGGGAAAATTAAGTGAACAAGAAAGTGTAAGGGACCCCTTAACTCCTCTGGATCCAATGTATGTTTCTTGCTGCCCGAGAGTGATCAATTTCAGCACAGCCAACTTAACCTCCACTAGAGGAATACACGCACAGAGATTATGGACCTGAGAGAGACCCTAAGCCAGAATCTAAAAACTGCTAATGAGCCACGCTTAGAATCAAAGCATACATGCCTCACATGCACAGGCATGCCTTTCACTGGTTTTTGTTCCATGTTCTCGTCTTTACAGCTCATTTCCATCAGATGGAAGGCTACACTGCGCCCCATGTAAATTGGTTTGTAATGTTATTTATAAAAGAAAAGCATTTAAAGTATATTCAAGATGAATCTATTCCCATTCCTCTCCTAACCCCCAAGTCTATGGTGTTGTAGGACACTAGATCTAATTTCAAAGGAGGGATCTCTCCCCCATATCTATCTATCTATCTATCTATCTATCTATCTCTCTCTCTCTCTCTCTCTCTCTCTCAAACACACACACACACACACACACACAGAGAGAGAGAGAGAGAGAGAGAGAGAGAGAGAGCTACAGTTCATAAAAACCAAAACAACAACAACAACAAAAAGATTCTTCTGAAAGACAACAGATGGCACATTCAAATAAATGCAATCAGAAGAATTAAACAATGTCCTACAAGATTCCAGATAGGATTGATGGGCTCACACCTCATGAGTACAGAATGAGAAGAGAAGAAAATAACTTGTGTTTGTCCAGGTAGGGTTCCCCCACCATTACCCACCCAACCTCCACCCTCACCCACCCACACCCACCTCCACTCCCCACCCCCATCTCCCACCCTCACACCCAACCCCATAGTAAGTTCCTAAGCAATATCACTCCTGAGATACAAGAAAACTGGGTCTCTTCCTCAGAAGAGAGCAAACAAGTCGGATTCTTAACTATGCCTCAAGCACTTCCTGAAGCTGCAGGAAAGCTTACTACAGGAATGCAGGGCTACACAAACGGTCACTCACCAAACAGAGTAGCTGTCAATTATCTTGCCACATATAATAAAAGATTAGAGTCAGGACTCACCTAGACTCATAGAGTACTCTGCAAGAGACTGAGTTCAGCATTCTGACTGACTCTAATCATTTAAAAGAAACCATCGAAAGGGTGGTTGTCCAAGAGCCCTCAGGACAGCCTTGGGGACACCAGGACTTTAACTCAGTGATGCTGGAGAAACACTGGACACCAGAAGTATGAAGGGCTATATTTCTGTTGTTTGATGACACTAACTCTGTGACAATTTGTGAACCTGTAGGTTCACAGTAGCATGATAATCACATAATCAGTAAATGTTGATATTATTTTTAAAATGTTAAACTTGAATGAAAGCATTCTGCCTAAAATACTTGGAAAAAAAAGAAGCCTTGACATAGGAGGATTTCCAACATTTGATTTGATACTATGGTTATTATAATTACAAATGTTCTTTGTAAAGAAATACCTGCTGAGGTAATTCAAAGAAAGGAAACTTCTGAAAATAATAAATAAATTAAAAACATGAGTGAGAGAAGGATACACACAGAGAGAAAAAATACAAATATGAGGATAAAATGATTGAAAACACAAATATTTGTATTATATGCATTATACATACATGGAAATTCTTCATACATTCTTTTAAGTTTCTTTAAACCTCAAATTAAATCAAAACTATGAAATAACAAATACACTGACTTGACTCTTGAATTTTCTTTTATCCCTTCATTGGACCCTTAAAGAAGAATAGCGATGAGAAACTAAGAAAAAGACGATATAACATTTGGCAAAACAATAGCCAAAACCCTGAGGCTGGCAGGACTGATATACTCAGAAAGTATGAGAAGGAGATTCAGGAATGACAAGCAGAATAAATCCTACATGGTCACTGGAAAAGAACGTGAACAGAGGCATGGTCAGGTCTTAGATGAAGGCAATGTGCTACTCCAGGGACTCAAACTTCTGAGACACAGTACATATCCTGTGCCATTGCAGAATAAAATCATGAAAGACCAGTAATTTTTAAATGAAAAAAATTTAAATATTTCCCTAAAATATTTTAAAAGAAAGCCTACATATTAATAAAGTTCAAGAACTAATTTGAAAAGACAGATGGCAATAATAACCTTCATAAAAGAATTCAGAGGAAAATGGCACACCATCTAGCACAAACACACACAGTGCCAGAGATGACTCTTCTCCACCAATTCATCACTGCTATTTACAATCCCCTTAATGGGAAATGTGTTTGGAATGATAACAGTCAGGTAGCCCCATTAGCCGCAATTTAGAAGCAGGCCATCCCCAGAGGAGAGCAATGAGAGAAAATTCCATCCTTCCCACAGCTTCTTCTGCGTAGTCCTTTATGGTTAGGGAGCAGGTTTCCACAGTAGCACACAGATTCAGAGCTAAAACCACCCAGGCTCCTGAGAAACACCAGGGGGACGCAGCCACAGAAAGAGACACCGGATACCCTACCTGGACAGATGATCAGGTTACACATGGTGACAGGAAATGGAAAACAAAATTATAGTACCCAGCAGAGATCAGCCCCTCATTGTCCTCCATGACTCATGAGTTTGTTCCTCTCTCCTAAGACAACTAAGAACCATTCAAAGGCTTTAAACACACAGTGCCCAAAGGACAGATACACAGAACAAATGTGAATCCCAAATCTAATTAGGCAATTTCTAAGCAAACAAATGGGAGATCTTTTTAAGAGGGGGCTCCACGGTAGTGAGGGCTTGAAGAAAATCATCCTACAGTTTTTTTCATGTCTATGACTTCAGTTGCTTTGGAAATGCGCCAGAGGTCAGACAAGCTAGGCATGGTTCTTCTCTTCGAGCATCCAGAATAACAAAGGTGGGGTAGGGAATCTTGACATTCCTGTTGATTTGGGAAAAAATAAAAACCCAAGAAATTGTGATTGTCAATGCCTCCCCCCAAAAAAACCTTCTCTGCTATAGAAACCAAAAGCAGTTTTTGCAAAATGTCCATCAAAGTGAAATCAGGGCTATATAATGGGCTACTCTCAGGACTTGGCCTGGTTAAACAGAGAAGAGTCTGTATGTGAGGACAGAATAAAAGAAGGAGTTCTTAATTTCTCTTCAGTTGGGACAACATTCACATAGGATTTATCCAAACCCTATAGGCAATTGCACAGATAATCTATTTTAGCCTTCCATGGATGGTCTAGTTTAGAGCTAGGATGGCCAAACAAAGCCCGGAGGACAGTGCACCCTAATTCAGAAGCAAACAGGAATCCCCAAGCCACTGTGCCTACTGTGAGCCCTCATAGCCCCTCCCCTCATCTCCAATTCCATCAATCTGGATCATGTGCATAGGCCATGCAGGTTCTACCCATTTTATATGTATGAATCTGTTGAGCCTGCAGAATGACATCAAGTCTGTGCCCGAACCACTGTCTTGGACTTTTTTTTACAGGCGGAGGAAAGGTAACTAAGCTTCCCCAGGTCACATGAGTAGTTACAATAAGAGGAAAGGAGAATTTGATCAGGTAACGTCTGGAAGCTACACTTTAACCACTGAGCAAAACACCCACATGTGTATTACATGATTGGACCATATAACCACTTGTAAAGTGTTGTGATAGAGAAGTTCTATATTTTAATATGGGTGTGCAAAATAAATCTGAGGTAGTTAAGGCAAAGCTATTATTTTCCAGAATGATGAAGTTATTTTCTAAACTTTCAAAAGTGATGATATTCAGCTTCAACTTATGAGGAAAACATGTATCAGCGATTATTTCATTTAAATAAATATAGTTTGGCCTTAGAAACAATTTTTTAAAGAAGTGAACAGCGTAGGCTTTTCCTAGAATAAAGGACTTAAAAAATTCCTAGTTAATGTATGAAATTAAGTATAAACAGAATGAAATAGGAGCCTCAACTAAACCCTATCAACCACTTTCTTTTTTAAAAGCAAAGGCTGCACAAACTATTCAAAGCTAGATACCAGGGGAAAACACACACGGTTGAGGAAGGGAAATAGAAAACAAAACCAGGATGCTATTATTCAGCTCTGCACGGAGGTATAACAAGGCTATCAATCTTTCTTTTCATGAACACTAAACCGAGAAAAGAAAAAGCAAAATACATATCTGTCTTCATAAGCAAGAGTTACAAGAACTTGAGATCTGGAAAAGCTGCATTGACAATGTGAAACCTCTGTCACTCCGAAGAATGCTTGCATTTCATTCTCAGACCCCTGTCCTTGTTTTTAATCATTTTGTTTCCTGCCTGTGCTGACAAGGGCTGATGGAGTGGTACTGTCCAGCGCTTGACTTTCAGAGGCAAAGGTGACAGCCACACTTTAATCTCTATATCTTTCCAAACAATTCATTTTCTTCCTATAAAGCTGGCATTCAACAACAGTAGCAGCAACAACACTGCCGAATCTTGAGAGTGCCAATAACAGGCCCAGAAACACACACTTATTCAGAGTTCAGCTGCTGCTTCTTGGAGTAGCTTTTTCTTAACAAAATATGCTTTATGTCAGCAACTGTATCTTTTGATGTGAAAGTTTCCCCGTTTCTGTGTTTCTGTGGGAGTGGGAATATCCATGACAAGACTCTCAATGTCTGCCTGAAACTTAGAAAATACTGAACCCTGAATATCATATTTTTCCAAAACATACATGAAGATTAAATTATAAATTAGGTGTTGTGAGAAATTAACAATACATAATAATATAAGTATAAAATACTTTAATAAAAGGTTTAAATTCATGTATTTTTCTGAAATTTCATCCATTAATGTTTTTTAATCTTAGATGATGACTGGTAATTCAAACTCTAGTGAAACCACTGGTTAATCATCAAACCACACATACACTCAAGGACCAAATACTAATAAGTGACGTTTGTCATGGGAATTCATTTCTGCCAATAGTTTTGGGGTACTGGCCTTAGGGCGTGGCTTCTGTGTGAGGACATGATCTCTTATAAGGAAGAAGAGTGGTGTCTCTCACTCTCTTGGGAGTGCAGAGCAGAAGTAAATTTGTATGGTTGTTCACATCTCCCTGGGGCAGAGCAGCAGGACAAGGTAACTTCCACCTTGTCTTGTATTTTGTGAGTCTGTATTTTCCCTTTGAATTGCCTTTGTAAATTCATGCTTTGGACTTTGATATTTTTTAAGCTGCTAGTAACTTTTTTAAAGGTACATTCATTCATCCCACAAACATTTGTGTTAACTCAGTGTTAACATTGATTTGGACACCAAATATTTGATGAATCTAAACAAAACAGAGAAACCCAATGCATGACTGGGCTTTCACTTCTCATGGAAGGAATTGCACAGCATCCTCGGAAGATGGTGATGTAACAGTGTAGAGCACATTTGCATAAGGTCACCAAGAGATATTGTTATGTGGCAATGAACCAACCCTTGAAAAATAAGATACCATCGAGTTAGAAATGGGAATTCTAGGTGGGGCTGGAGGAAAGAATACAGCCTTTTTAGAAACAGATGAAGCTATGGAGCCTGGCAAGGGCCTCTATAGAAATGCCTAAAAATGAAGAATGGAGAAAAAGATAATTCCCAGGCCCTAAATATAAGTACCAGGGCTCAGTCTGTAGTGGGATTCTGCTGTTTGCCTTTGAGCAACGGATGAACAGGATCTAAGTTCTATTCTGGAAGTAATTATTTATTTTTAAGTTTGCAGGGAAGCTAAGACAGATATAAGTGGACAAAAAGGCTACAGTACTACAGCATAAGCAAGGCCTGAGGGGGAGTAGAGCTGGACTGGGGTCAGCAGATTCTGCTTTGAGCATGAAACATGCTAATAAACTAGAAAGAAAAAGACACTCAAAAATATCTTAGCAGGAGACAATTTTTAAATGAAGTAATCTCTACTGTACTATATAACTAAGTCTTAGATATCTGCTTGAAATAACTTTTAGAAAAGCATTCCAGATGGAAAAAAATCCTAATTAACTTTCAGATAATGTCACCCATATCTCCTTCCCATGTGTGCTGACCATAGATCAAAGCCAATAACTAATGAAAAATACCTAAAATGTTTTACATGTTTACTGAATGCACACATATTTCTTTTTCTTTTCACTATTTCCTAATAATATTAGGCAGCAACTTCTTACTGAGCATTCCTGTAATGTAATATAAAAATAATCTTCAGATATTTAGAAATATATGGGAGAATGACATTAAGCAATATGCAAACACTGGACTAAGTTATGCAGGGAACCCAAGCACAAGCAAATCAGTTTAGTATCTACATAGGTCTTGAATCCAACACTCCATAAAAACTTAAATCACATGGACAGAGACAAACTTCTTCCACTTTTGATATAAAATATGCTCCCAAATATTTAGTTATCTCATGAAATCTAAAGGGGAAGATTCAGGCATAAAGTTTCAAGGTCCAAATATGCATCACTCACTTCCAGGGTAATTTTTCTAAAGCATGTTTGAAAAAAGATCTGATGAGCCTGGTATTCGTCTAGACAAGATTGGTGTATTGAAAAACTTAAAAAATTTTTTCTACGTCAAGTTCTTGACTATATCTATTAAATTAAGACTGAAAATGGCTCTAGGAAACTCTAGAAATCAGGAAAGGCATTGGCAAGTACTTTGGTTTTGGGTATTGTGCAAAGAGTTTATTTATTGTTAGATTTGATGTATAATATGTACTTACAAATATTTGGCAAAGCTTGCCATTTGTTATCCCTTAGGCCAAGTAAAGTAAAGTAAAATTCATTGCATTGTTTAAAAAGAAAGCATATAAGTTTAAAGCAGAAAATAGCATTTCTTCCTACTGTCCCCCATCAAATGGCAGTCAAGATGAAAAGGCCAGGACTGAAATTCTGAATCACCACTGGCTCCTTCCTCCTTCCTGTGAAAACTGCTACTTATCCTCAGCTTGGTCTAAACTCCTTATGTGTCCACCAATTACTGACCACCAGCTCCTCAAAGCAAAGCCTGACAGAAAAGATTTTTTTTTATCAGAAAAATCTAATGATACACAATTTATCCTAATTTATTCCTACTTTAAGATTATATAACTTTAAAAGAATAATGCTTAAATATGCCTATCAATAAATTTGAAATCAAAAGTGCTTCAAACACCTGGGAAAATGCAGTGTAGATTCAATATCCCCTCAAATTATAATTTTTTAGATTTGAGACTTTTTGTTGGTGATGGTGGTAGTTTTTATTTTTTTGTAATTAGGAACTTTTAATTAGTAAAGTCTACAAAAATATTCCTAAGCCCAAACAACAAAACAAACAAAAAACATGAAATCTGAAACAATTCTGGTCTGAAGCATTTCTGATGAGGGATACTGCAAAGAATTAATGGTGAATAATCGCTACAGATGAGCAAACACCAGGTTAAAAATAAAAAGTCTTATCCAGAAAGAAAATCTAAGAGGAGCAGGAAGGATACCTTCAAGTAGCTTTTTCTCTGTAGAGACTCTGGAAGCAGCAGCCGGAGCCTGATATAAGAAGTCACAGAGGAAGGTGGACTGGGCAGCCTCCTGACTTGACCCACCCTCAGAATGAACATCATGCTGGGGGAAGTCTAGAAAAGGCAAAGAGATTTTACAATTAAATCTGAAACGTTCTAAAGTTCCCTTTTGTTTAGGAATCTGTGATGGAGTTTTACACAAGCAGAAAAGTAGGCCCCTATTAATGACCAAATAAATACAGAGATTTATTTCACTTTGTATAAAATTTAGAAATAAAGCACTTAAGCCACATTTATTATTCATATATGAAAACTGGATTTAATTTTCTAAGAAAAGATTACGCGGGATTAACTATTTTAATCTTCCATTTATAAGATTAAAAGACATAAAAGATATACAAGTCCTATACTTTTTTTCTGTTATAAAGCAGTACTTTAGTAATTACATACTTTTCTTGGTCAAGAAATTAATGTATTTGTTCTTCGACTTTTTACAGGGATGCATCTGAAGAGAGCAGTCAGGACAGCATGGGGAACAAACCTGAGAACTTGTTATGGTAGAGGAATTCCATCTGCAGACTCTGCCCAGCTTTCTTGGCCAGCAGGTAGGGCGTACTGTGCACGGGGTCTCCTGTCGCACACATGGCATCTGCTCCACTGAACAGCAGGACCATCGTTTCCAGCACATCTGGCGTTACTACCGCAGCACACAGAGCCTGGCCATTAAAAGAACATACACCATTTACGGGAAGTGAATGCGAGTCCTGCTCTTAAAAGAAAGGCAAGTTTGTGATGTGTTTATGAAGCAGGTATTTCTTCTCTCCTATACTAATAAAATCACTGACCTGAATCAGGGAGTGGGTCTACTCTCTCTGCAGAGGTCGGCTCTACAAATGGCCACTCTGCATGGGTTAAAATCCTACGTAAGGGCTTCAGAGTCTCAGACCACTGTCTGGTTTCTAGGATGTTCTCCTTGTGAACCCCCCCAATCAATCACGGATATTCCAAAAAAACTTGTGCTGCTATTTTTCTGTAGCAGCTGGGATAAGAGATTTAAAACATTTAAAATGTAATAAAGTGTCCACTAAATTATCTACACTGAATATAGATATATACTTATATATGGCATTAAAATCTGTAGATAGTGTTATATTCAATTCACCTTATTTAACTCTTCTTTGGACAGAGATGCTAAAAGTGTCTTCCTGAATTTTCCTTCTTTGTATTTCTGGGTAATAAAGGTTTTTCTCTTTTCAACTGGTGAATCCATGTGTAGTTCTTCCTCTTTTTGAAGGTTACCAGCCCAAAAGTCATTTGCTCTCTTGTTTCCAATGACAATAAACAGCTGAAATGGAAAAGGCAAAAAAAAAATGCACATAATTTCATTAAATGTGTTTGAACCTGCAAAACTGATTCCCATCCTAAACTAAAACCCAATTCAATATAAAACACAGGAGAGAGCAAGAAAGCCTGCATTCTCAAGACAGACTACAAGAGACAGCAGACACTAGTTCTAATGCAGCATCAGCTGGGAACCTGAGCACGGGCCACACAAAACCACCAGAAGCTGCCTTACTCTTCTAACTCATATTGAGACAGATTGATTTAAATGATTATGCAGTGAGTCTGCCTTAAGAAAGGACAGTGGAGCAGGAGAGGAAACAGAGACAGGTACAATGAGACAGAACCGGTGGAATAATGGCAAAGTATAGCCCAGACACAGAATACTAAATGTTGCCAAATCTGCTCATTCCCTTTTCTAATACTTTCTCATGTGGGTTAAAAAAAGAAAGAATTCTCACTTTCCTTAGTTGCCACATCTTGACATCCCGAGTATCATTAAGGTTCTCTGAAGTCTTTATTTTAAAAATAACTATCTAATTTGGGAAGCTGTGTGCCATTTGCACACCATAGTGAGAATTTCATCTAAAAACTTCTTTAGAAAAGCAAGCACTGCCTACCGCCAGTCTCCTCCTGTCTTTGTTCATGCAGCACAGTGAACAGGACTTACCTCAATGAGCTCATTACTCCAGATACTGGCATCCATTTTCAAACTTCTAACCTTAGAGTCTCTTGGGCCCAATGATCTGTGTTGTCCTGAAGGAAGAGACAATTACATTTCAACTTTAATTTGAATGTGAATTCATTTTGCCTAATTTTTTAAAATGTGTATAGGAGGGCTGGAAATATAGTTCAGTGGTCAAGGGCTTATGCGAGACCCTATTTCCAATTCCCAGCAATCTCTTCCCTCCCCAGCCTAGAAACACAAGTGTGTAGGTAAGGGATAGAGGGACAGTTCACTTAATAAAGCACTTGCCTTGCATGTAAAGACCTAAACTCAATCTCCAGAAACCACATAGAAATAGGTAGGCGTGGTGGTGAGTGCTTGTAATCCCAGCACTGGAAAGGTAGGGGATCCTTTGGGCCTGCCAGCCAGCCTAGCTTACTAGATAATTTCTAGGTTAGGATGAGAATTTTTCTCACTAGATTAAGTAGCTAACAAACTAACTTAATAAGTGAAAAAAAAAAAAACAAACGTATATCTGAGGAATAACACTGAAGGTTGTCCTCCAACACCCACGTGAATGCATATACATAGGTCGTATGTGGCATATATGTGTGTAGCATACATATGTATACATAACATAAATTTAAAGCATCCATTACCTACTCTCCTAAATGCCCAAAGCACTAGGAGTATTCATGGTGATTATACAAAACCAACAGCATAACCAACCAAAATGGGTAACAATTATTAGATTTTTCACAATAATGCATTGCCATTACACTATACTTTAAAAATAATATGCATATATGTGTATATACATATGTAGGTACACGCCTGTGCATGTGTGTGTGTGTGTTTAAATAGCCTGGGATCATCAACCCCCCCCCCTTTTTTTGTACCTGTTAGAAGTGTTCTACTTTTGAGCTATTTTTATGAACAAGGAAAACTTTTCTGGTCAGTTAAATCTCATGCATGTAAGTACAGCTATCAATACAAGACAATCTAATAATGACAATTACAGTAAAAATGAGCATAGAGACCTGACATTAATTTCCTATGGTACTGTTTCCTCTGAAGAGAGGTAGAAGAGAATCAAATCATCAAGTGTACAGTATAAATCAACTTTCAGTCATAACTGATATACAAGCACCTATCCAAAGTAAACAGAAATGAAAAACATCTATGTAAGAACTTTCATTGATCTTAAGGACACTTTGCCTAGGAATAATAAAGATTCTTCACGTTCTAACACTAAATCAGAGGGTCTTTTCCTTCTTTATTAAAGAGGTGAAAACACTTTAGAGTGCAAGGCCCCATAGCAGGAGTTCACATTGCTTTGCACTTTTAATTATGGCCTTAAAGCAACATTAGAAGTCTGTGAGTTACAGAAGGAGTTGCTAAAGCAGCCTATTTAAGAATAGATAAGTTCATGGAACCAGAGAGATAACTTAGCAGTTAATAGAACTGGCTGCTCTTCCAGAGGACCAGGGTTCAATTCCCGGAACCCATAGTGTAGCTTACAACCATCTATAATTCTAGTTTCAAGGGACTCTGTGCCCTTTTCTAGTCTGCATGGGTACAAGGAACACACCGCATCACAGACATGTATGCAGAAAAAATACCAATACTGATAAAATATTTAAAAATAGAATATATAAGCTCTAAATGGAGACAATGGAACAGGACAGAGACATCAATGAGATGACGTGAAATTTAAAGAAAACATAAGGCTTAATTCTTCCATTTTTGGCCTGAGTGTAAGGTAGGCAGTACACCTCATCAGTATAGGATAAAGATGAAAACATGCAGATTTACACACTGGGTCTGAGGCAGCAATTGTGGTTCTACTTCCGATGTGTTATTTTTTGAGTATCTTTGGAAAAACTAATCTGATGTTCTCGTAGGCTGAGAAAACCATCTTCTTGATGACGGCTCAGTACAAATGATCGGTAACACTGATACCAAGAATGAGAACTGAAAACAGAATCCAAGGCACACATATACGTCAGCAACATGAAGCGGTGAGGTCATCTAACCGTGGAAAACGACCACTAAGACAGCAAGACAGCATGACTTTCTGAAGCTGAGCAGGATCGACAGCACAGAAAATATACTAGCCATAGATCTCAGATATCACAGAGAAAACAAACAGGATAAGAATGCATCCAATGGAGACCGAGAAACAAAATCCACTAGGAAAAACGATGCAAATACTTGTACAGAATTGAGAGAAAAGAAGGCTGACTACAAAATGTTGAAGGAAAACAAAGTTAAAGAACAAAAAAAAAAAAAAAAAAAAAAAAAAAAACAAAAAAAAAAAACAAACAAACCTGTGCTAGTCACTGTATAGACAGGCAAGCCACTCAGGTTTGAAAGAGAAAGTCAACAGAGGGCAATGCAAAGAAGGGACTGAAGAGCTTTAAGAAAGACCACTGATAAAAAGGTAGACTGATGCAAATTTACATGACAAAACTAGAAACTAGTTTAAATACTCAAGAGAGTAGTAATGATAAATTGGTCCTAAGGAGGCAGGAAAGAGATGGAGCACAAGGGGAATTGGCAGAAGTAAAACAAAGCTATCTCTCCTAATGAGATAACGAGAGAGGAAGGGAGGAGACACTATATGAGGATCATAGCAGGGTTGATGCCTTTTGCTTTTTTGATGTTAATTAAGTGGTCAGGAAAGTATCTTGGTATCATGAGAAATGGTATGGGACAGACTCCCGAAAGTATAGAAGGCTCTAAACAAATGCTGGAGCTACCTTGCTCACTGTCTCTGCTTAGGCTGAGTCAGAAGCCCCTTCCCTGCTCCGTCTCTGGGCCTGTTAGTCAACGTTAATCTTGCTCTTACCGTCCTTTACTGTAAAAACAATTTCTCTATTTATCAGAAGAACTTCATGTCATATAGTTTCTACCTCTGTAGACCAGCATCAAAACAGCTGGTATTATAGGTAAATTCTGTGCTTGTGAGCCCGAGTCAGGGCATCTATGGAGAAGGAGGCAAGAAGGGTAGGAAGTCTGGGAGACTGAAGTTAGCTACGTTTCTCCAAGTACTCAGTAAGGCTTTTCACAGAGCTGGATGCCACTTCTATCTTCTCTGTTGGATAGAGATAAGGGCTCCTTGATACACTGAGATGTCAGACAACCAAGTATAAGGTCACAAGAAAGAAGGCATGTGTAGGACTAGCTCTTTTCATGAGCATCAATTCCTTTGGGAAACACTCCAATGCAAGTTCATACTGTAGGAGATGCCAGATCCAACACCCAAGGATAGAGGCAGAACATCGTCAATCTAAGAAAATACACCTTAGAGAAATGACTAGACCATAACTGGAAGTATTCATGCAAGCTTACAAACTTGTTCTGGATGTATCTTAAAACCAAAACAAAAAAAGAAAAATTTATGCATGTTAATTTAATAATCTATGCATGGACCAGTAACCCCACAATATTATTACATAGGTAAAATTAATTTTTATCGAATCCACACAGAACAGAATATGGAATTATATGATATTTCTAAATGGTCTTCTATTTAATAAGTTAATCTCATTTTAGTTTCCACAATGATTACCTAGGACACATCATGTCTTTTGACAGAGAACAGTCGGTGCTAATCTGCCGCCAAGCGGAGACGAGCATAGCTCATCACTAATTACCTGCACACTTCTTACAAATGACAACACAGAGATTGATGGATGCCCAGTCAGGATCTGGGGCTTTGCAATCCGCACAGCTCCTGTTGGATTCATTGAACCAAATCTTCTCAGCTACTTCATAATCAGAGAGAGTTTCTGCTATCGACTGCTGCACAGCTTCAATCCACTCCTGTTTCTCTTTCTCAGACTCTGCTGTAAAGCTGAAACAATTAACATTTCTGCATTATTGATCTCCCTTATACAGGCCAATTAAGCAGGGTGTTCAGTTTGCATATTCATTTCAGCCACAAATTAAATAGCAGCTAAAATTATGCCTGCTGGGCAGTATTGGATTGTCTTTTTCTATTAAAAATTATCTAATTTAACAAATCTTTTTTTTTCTGATTTTCCATACTCTGTATCGCCCTGCTCACACATCTCTAACTGAAATTAACACACTTGTTATTCCTGATCAACATACTCACGGAATTGCCCTGGTACGTCAAAACAAGCGAGAGCCATGTTTCTTAAGCAATGGATTAGATAATAATCAAAAAGAGACTGGCAGTGTTTCATGACAGTTAGAATTTTGCCAGTAATGTATGCCATCGTAGTCTAAAACTATATATATATATATATATATATATATATATATATATATATATAAAAACTCCCACCAGAAATTGTGATTTTTGTCAGATTTAAAAATGGAATTTTTTAATTAGAAGACTGTCCAGATGGCAATAAGAGACTGAGAAACAAGAAAAGTTTTAAATGGTTACTATTTTAAAGGCTTTCTAACTCAATTTTAGCCAGTTCTGACACAGTCTGATTTCTTAGTATTGGCTGGATGCCTCATGGAAGGGATAAAATATTAAACAGCAATGTTGCCTACAAGAAAAATTTATTGACTGTTTATTATAGATAATATCCACATATGTCACAAATGACTCTAGAAAAGAAAACTCGCTGTCATATTGAAATTTTTGTTCTATAATGACTTGAAGTATAATAAAAATAATTGGTATTTGCCCATTCTAAGTAGTTAATAAAATAAGTGGCTTACAGGATTGTATTTTCTGAAGAACTTTATGATTACATCATTAATACAATATTAATAAAAATCTCCTAGAAGTTAGTGATAGCCAGTATTTCTATTTAGCTGAGGCTGGAATCAGTTTCTCTCTCCCCTCCCCGTGTGTGTCTGTGTGTGTGTGTGTGTGTGTGTGTGTGTGTGCATCTGTGATATGCAATGTTCTCAGGGTGAAAAGCAAGACTTTGTGCATGCTAGGAAAACATAGTGTTACTTAGTTACAATCCAAGCTCCAGATCTACAAGTATGAAATAAATAATATTTATTATTTTTTGATCATTTTAATTAAAGTTGGAGCCCACAGACATATTTTGACAAACAAAATGTATGAGATACTCAAGAGGACCTCAGAAATAATTACGTCATCCAAAAGCCTAGAGCAGTTGCCTCTGACTCACCAGCAACCGGACTTGTATCATTTGGGACAAATGCATAAATGTAGTTGAACTCAACAAATTACCCATGTCTATATTGCACATTACATCTAGGGAACCATTATATGTGATTAAAATGTGGCGAGTACATTAAGTATTGTTCAATGTCACAGTTACTCAAACATAATACATTTTATTTTATACATGAATCAAGATGTTAAAATATTTGAATCAATATTTTTATGTGATCCATTAAACCCAGAATGATTCTAAGCTGAGTCACTGGCAAAAATATACTGCAGCAACAGTAATTAAAAACCAATCTTAAAGCGAGATTTATTTGATTAGGCTAAAGGAAAACAAAAACAACCCCCCCCCAAAAAATGCAAAACTATTTCATTCCTTCTAAGTGTGAAAGAGTTAACATCTTCACTATACTCAGCTTATACACAACTCATGGTGTAAATATCTTTGGCAGTTTTCACAGTTCTCCAAGCCACTTTTACAGTGATTTCTTATAAGCCTCGTAAGTTAGACAATGTGGACAAGAAAAGATGTAACAATGCCACTGCCAGAATTACAAAACAAATTACCCAGGCCTTTTAGCGGTCATAAAAACAAATACTCACACAAATATGTTTGAAAATAGCTCACCTGAAACTCCTGTAGGGAGTGATTATCTCAAAAGACTGCTTCACAGCCCGGTCTGCTTGTTTCACATTTGCCACATTCATAGGAATTCGGGTAATACCGAGTCCACTCTTGAAGTCCTAGTATGGAGCAAAAGCGCAAAGCCACTTTTGAAAACACAACCATAATGTCTTCTTAATTCAGAACTGCTAGAACTGCTACTACATAAATGTATAGACTTACACAGACTCAACTAGAAAAAGAAATTATCAGTTCTTCTTGCAGTATGCTAACATTACACTAGCCTAAGCTACATTTGTAAGTCAATGTCTTTCTCACAAATGCTAAACAGACAAGGTCACAGATATATCTGCCTTGCTTTTAACAGCGGGCACTATATTTACCTGTATTCCATCAACAAAGGAAACTAACGAATCGACATTTGTCATGTGCCAAACATTTATTTGGTAGAATAGTCAAAACGGCATTAGAAAGTCAACTAAATACTCTTAGTAAGAGAAGATGGCCAACTAAGACTTAAAGAGATAGTTACGGCTGATATGCACCTAGCTTTGTATGATGGAAAGGAACTAAATATGTAGCTGTTGGGGTTTGCTTAATCTTGTTCCATGGCCCCACTGGGGCCATAAGATCCTCTTCATTTACATTCAAAGGCAATGCTGTTTTATCAGCTGGACAGGTTTACATTACCAATATTCCAATCAGACTCTTAAAAACCATTGTGATATGAAAACTATCCTTGGTTCATCACCAATAGGCACTGAGTTCACAGTGCCCTATTGAAAATTAAATAGGAAAGCACATTCTAAAAACAACAATGTTGACAATATGCTGCCTAATCATATGGCCTTGGTAACTTAGCAATAAATATGCTTCATATTTTGCTAAATCACCACCTCAAGGAAGGAATGATCTATATAAATAGATTCAGATTAAATGTTCCTGGAGCTCCTCGATATTGGTAAGAAAAACAGATCCATACTAAAGGAAAATACAAAAACATTGTTTCATTTTCAAAAACGAAACTCAGCAAAGACAATTTAGAAAAGCTGATAAGAAGGAAAGACAATTTGAAAGTTCTTTTCCATTGTAACCATTGCATGGAGAAGGAGAGCACTATGTATTTCTTTTACATGCAAGCTATATGGCCCACTTTTGATCTGTATGAAATAAAGTACTATCTATGAGGACATACAAATACCTATCATAAGAAGAAAACCTGTCACCCCTTATATTTCCATATTATCTAGCAAAGTCATCTAAAAATAAACAGGTCATTTTAGAACATGGAGTCCTTGAGAAGTCTGTGTGCAAATGAGTACGGTAAAGACTCCTGCTCCTGTCCACATCCCTGCTTCTCTGCCCTCACCAGAGTTTAGCTACAAGAAGTCCCTGGGCTGTGACTTTCTTGGAGGTCTTTGTGGTTATGACTAAGGCAATCTTAGTTGAGAAAACTGCAACAAAACAACTTTCCCATATATGTATGTATGTAATTATGTATGAAGAGTTGTCAGTCACACATTGTGTAAATGCATTTACTATTGATACTATCATTCACAGGTAGGATGCCAGGTGACCTACTTTAGCACTCTCTACCATATTCTCTTGAGACAGGGTCTCTCACTGAACCTATGGATAAGCTGGTGGCATTAAAGCCTCAAATTTGCCTCTTGCTCTTCTCCACAGTGCTGGAGTTTCATTCACAGTGTGGGTATGCCTGGTTGGAGTAACACATACACACACACACACACACACATCCACACACACACACACACGTCCACACACACACACATACACCCATGTCCACACACACACACACACACACACGTCCACACACACACACACACACATGTCCACACACACATACACACACACGTCCACACACACACACGTCCACACACACACACGTCCACACACACACTCATACACACACACACACACTCACACACACACGTACACACACACACATGTCCACACACAATACACACACACATGTCCACACACACACACACACACATGTCCACACACACATCCACACACACACACGTCCACACACACATGTCCACACACACACACACACACACACGTCATGACTAGAATTACATGCACATGTGTAGACATGCCTGGCTGGAGTCACAGGCATACATATGAACATACCTGGCTACCATATGAGCTCTAGGATCCTAACACAGGTCCTAATGCTTGCACAGTAAGTACTCCGATACAAGGAGTAAGCCCCCTGGTCGCTATTTCTTATTTTTCAATGTGAAGGTTTATAGATATGATCAAAAGTTATTATTTAGAAAACAAATCAAAATGTTACTTTCTTATAAACTAATAAATGGCTCACAGTGTTAATGTAGAAAGGCAGAATTTAAGAATAAAGAATACAAAATTACATTGTAATCTCAAAAAATTAAAAACAATGTAAAAACAAAAACACAGTAAACTGTTGAGTGCTGTACAATAATTAGAATGGTAGGGTGATGCATTTTCATTTTCTATAATTAGTCTCAGATGACAAGCACCATACCAAGTGAGGAGGGACATCAAACTATTCTAAGCAGCCATGTTTTAACACTTTTCCACATATCAGCACAGGGCTGACTTTACCTAGTAAATTAAGATACCGATTCCTAATTATCCATATAAATTGCCCTGCTACATAGTGCAAATGCTGGATAAACTACCAAAGTTTTATGTGTCTGGAAACTTAAGCCCTTTTTATAAATAAAGAAGTAAGATGAGGATAGCGAAATAAGGTAGCTGTCTAAACTTGATGAAGGGATAAATTCTAGATAAAGCAGTGTGCCTTCACTGAATGGCCTTCTAACAATTTCCCACAATGAAGCTTGTGACAAGAGAAGGATATCAGGCCAGTTCACAGTACTGTGTAATGTGCCTGGCCTGCAAGTATTGTGTGATACTAAGGGTAAAGCTCATAATGCTTTGACCACCAGACTAGCAGATGGTGGGAATGACAACCTGTTATGGATACTGATGGGGCTCATCACGGTTCCTGCCTGGATGGATGGCCCCTCATCTCTACAAATGAGTCGTAAAGTCTCTACATCTAAAGATGTAATTCCGGGTAAAGTGAGGGTCAGCTCAGCATTCCAAATTTCTCCCCAGCAAGACAAAGATGATATTTTCTTATCATGAAAAATTGTAACCCATATATCAACTGTCTGCCATGGCCATATGGTTCTGAGTAATTAGAGGATGCGCAAGGCTGACTAGCACCAGTTGACTGTAAAACAGAAAGCAGAGTACCAAAATAAATGTCAGTGATCTCGAGAGCTATTGAATGGGAAACAACTGCATTTCTTATTAAGAATACTTCGGTGATATTTAGTCCCCTTGCAGACTATTAGAAAATGTTCAGGCTATGTCCAATTTCTGGGTGTTTGACAAAGCTATCTGTGTTTATCTCTCTTTCACGTCCTGAGAATTAGCATCATGAAAAATGAGCAGAACCATAAAATAAAAGTTTATAAAACCAAAGTGTAAGCTAGGCTTCTCATAATGCCACTGAATCTCAGAGCAAAACTGCTAACAGAATTTAAACAGCATTTTGTCTAGCCTGTTGAGGACCCAAGGATACCAGGAAGGAAGCATGTCCCTAAGCCTTCTGTAGAGTGAAATACAGAGTACAATCCAAATATACACAATTCTATTACAACCGCTAGTTACAAACAAGCATAAGAACACAATGGAATTCAGTTACTATTTGCCCTGGGCTCTGAGGCTTGTGCAGGGCTGAAAAATTATCTTTCTGGAGCCATGCTTGTTGAAATCCCTGTCTAGTGTTCAGGAATTTACAAAGGGCTACCAACTGTAACTGTCTGAAAAACTCTGAACTTGGAAGCATGCATCCTACTATTTTTCAAAGCAAGAAAACTCATCCTGAAAAATCTGTATTTATTTAAGACCCGAATTATGCAAGAATTATTAGTAGAACCTATATACTAGGACTTACAAAAGTATCAGACTACAAGGTACCTGAAGTATATAGTCTAAGGAAAGATAGAACAAGTCGTAACACAGTGAAAGAGAAAGCTTGGCTGCGGGTTCAGTACCTCTAACAACTTACAGACAGACAGTATGATATCTGTGTTTCTAAAAAGTTGTCCCCTTAAGAGCTGATACCAGTCAAATGATGCCACCAAGAAGAACTAATGTTCAGACACATCTCCAGCTTTAGCTCACCACGTGTTCAAGAACAAGAATGACAGCAGCTCCCTCAGCATCATTCTGGGGCGGAGCATGTTCATGTGGTTAAAAGAGGCTCAGAAGGATGTCCAGTCACACTGATTGGCCCTCAAGTCTACTTAACTATCACTAACTCTTTCTCTTTTATCTACCACTTCCATCTGAAGCCAATGGAATGCAGTACCTACTTTAAAGTGAATCTCAACAAAGTACATGCTCCAAAGTAACGAGCTGATGTGATGATTTTTTAAAGTAAAATAAAATGTGTGTGTTAAATATTCAAAAACAATAAAATAAAATTACCCAGTAACTACATTCTGATTGTGAGCTCAGTCTGAAAAATAAATGAAGAAACAAGAGAAACCATACGTTGACTCCTTAAAAGGCTATCGAGGATAAAACTGGTCAGGGCGCTATCCTATGAAATGCAAAGGGCTAGGGAGGGCTTTTAGAGTAAACAATGTTCTACATTTAATTTCTGTAGCCAACATAGAATTTCAGAAAGCAGGAAACTACTGCCAGCAACAAGGATCACATGTGTTGCTTAGCAGACCACAGATATTGCAAATGTGTAAATGCCTTGGCGCTGACAGACTCAAGGAAGAAATCTGGCTACATAACTATTAGCAAGCTACCTACCTCGACCTAAACCACATCATTCGTAAATAGAGTAACTCTACCCTAAAGTATTGTCATGAGAATTAAATGAAGTAATGTAAGTAAGAAGATATGTCCATACAGCTCTCACTTAGAAGTTTTACAGGCAGAATCTGTTATTCATAAAATATTCCATTTCATCTGTAATCATGGAATGACTCTGCACTAAATATTCAGAAAAAAATTTTCACAAATATTGACCAAGATACTAAAATAAGTCATTTATACAAATTTATTCAGTGAGAGTAATTCTGAATTGCTAAAACCACACAGTACAAGAGCAAAATGAAATGCTGATCCCTAAAGAGAGAAATTAAAGAAGAAATTGTTAACCCCCAATCTGCTGAAATCCCAAATCTATTTTTAAAAATAGTGAATGTTAGGTTTTCCCTGCCAGGAATTTAAGAACTTGGTACTTAAACATTTGTTGAAAACAGATGTGGCATTGTATGACATTGGCACCAGACTTCTAGGAAACACCAGATGCAGAGCTTGGCCAGAGAGAGAACCCAGAGAGTGTGAGGTCACCACCTACATCCTGTGGCTTCATTCTGTTCCATACAAACCAAGCCTCCAGAGGCCAATTTAAATTCTATTAGTGCTCCATCCCCATGCCAAAGCAACAAGGGACTTTACATGAGGAGGAAGAGTCTCTTGTTAAACTCTGATTTGAGGATATTTAATCAAATGAGTTTATGTAGTTAAAACCCCAGTGCCACAATCAGCATCAAATGGATGCCCAAACCCACCAAGCAAGACATCTGGTTGTAATGAACAGGCTAATATTAGCATGATATTTTAAAAACTCATCAGGAAGAGATGGGAGACTATCAGGGAACCATTAACAAGCAGAAGCCAAGGCCAGTTTTCTTTCATTTCTTTCATGTCCATGTGCTGAAATTCTTACCCACTAGAAATAAATACCAGGAACAAATACAACACACATATTTCAAATTATGTCCATACTTGATTATTGCACTAGAAGTGTTGTTATCTACCTCCTAGTACACGGAAGGCTGAGGCAGGAGGATTACCACAAGTCTGAGGCCAGCCTGAAATACACAATGAGTTCAAGGCTAACCAAAACTACTCACTGAGGCCTTAACTAAAAAGACCACACAAAAAGACAGAAAAAAATTATGAAATTTAGACATACTGGTTTGTTATCTACACTCTTTTAGGTAAAATAGCTTAGAAAATAATCAATGAAGGAAACAGAGGACCTGTGTATTTTGAGTTTATTAAAGATAGTTACATTATGCACAAAATTTCAACATAATAAAATTAATAAATAAAATTGAAGCATCATCAAATGATCAGAAAATATGTCATAAAGTTTAATTTCTAAACTATATAAAGACCTCAAAGTAATTGACAAAAGAGATAATAACAAAGAAGACTGTAAAATACAATGAGATTAATTTGAGCTGTCCAGAGCCAGTGAGCTCCCACTAGCTGGGATCTGTCTCTGTGGGTTTTCCCATCATGAACTTGATCCCTTGAGTCCCACCAGTTGACTTCTGGGAATCATATCAGTATCCCTAGAGTACATGGTCCTCTGGAAGAGCAGTAATTGTAGCTAAGCCATCTTTCCAAATACCATTTAGGTAGCACTTTAAATGTAAAAGGTACTTGAAAATCATCAGAGGAATTCTGTGTGTTTGTCATTGTATCTATTTATTGGTATATATGTGTGTCTGTGAAAGTAGGCCTGTCTACCCTAAAGTGAAGATGTGGAGGCAATAGGACCACCTCAGCTGTCAGTTCTCCACGTCCGCTTATTTGAGTCAAGGTAGGTCTCTTTGCTGCATTTGTTTTCCACAGCAAGCTACCTATCTCATAGGTTTCTGAGGATTCTCCTGGCTTCTGTCCCATTTCCTTGCCGGAAAACTAAAATACTGATGTTCAGGTTAAGTATCTTGTTTTTACATGTGCTCTGGGGATTCAAACTATAGTCTTCTTGCTTGCTTGCTTGCTATGTTCTTTTGGCCAATGATTCATTTCTTCAGCCCTTAAAAAGATTGTAGGACTATGTATTGAATTTACATCTACCCACAGGGGAGATGGACAGAGTGAGAGAGAGATGGGGAGAGATAGAAAGAGAGGGAGAGAAAGAGAATGAATTGATTTGAATTCATTGAGGCTAGGGTAAGAATGGGGAGATGTCTCAGTGGATAAAATACTTGACATTCTAAAAACCTGAGGAAACCCAGACCACAATTATATGCCAGCCTGCTTAGAATTCTGGAGCTAGTGTTATATATAGAACATGGAGTCAGGGGCTCCCCAGAGCAAGCTGGCCCGTGAGAAAAGCCAAGCTGGTAAGATCTTGGTCCACTGAGAAACCCTATCTCAATTCATAAGCTAGAAAGGAATGAGGAAGACTCTTGCTGTCAACCTCTGGTCTCCCCATGTATTCATACCTTTACACATACGTGTGCGGCTACATACCACATGAGTATGAACACATACACACCACATACATGAGAAAAAATGAAGGATAACAACGTTTCACAGAGACTGTCAGCAATTTCCTGGGGCTGTAAGTTGCAGTGCTGTTCCCACCACAGACTAAGTGTCCAGTTTCCACTAGGAGAGCATGCATCCATACCAGCCAGAAATGGAAAAGTGCCTGCTAAATTCTTCCCAAATAGATAGATGGATCTAGAAACATAATGTCCATAACATAAACCGTACACATCCAATTATCAAAGTCCTTTTAAATAGAGAGGAATGATAATATGAAAACACTGTCACTATTATTATAGCACACTACAAGTACATAAAACACAAGCAGGTATAAGGAATAGCAGAATACTGAAAAAAAAGGAATGGGAAGGGTTTTAAGATGGAAAAATATGGAAGTGGTGACATTTAATTTATGGGATGGGAGCAGTGCACTGTTTTCCAAAAGGGTGATTAGGAAAGAATTTCAGTGTTGGTATCCAAGATGTTATTTGTCTCTCTCACAAAGGTCTTCTCTGATTCTTCATCTCTTTCCTCTTCACTTCTCCTTAGAGTCTAACTGGAGAAAGAAAAAGACTAAAAGACCTCAGGCTATCTTTAATGTAAGTCCCCTCCAGTCTCTCTACTAGGCATCCAGAGAGCCCCTCTAGGGTTCAGTTTCAACAGCGTACTAATGAAGTAAAGTGCACGAAGCAAGAGAGACAGGGAGCCTTTGAACTGAGCAGCCAGGAGACCAGAAGCCCCTGCTAAACACGGGCTGACGTCTATTATTTCCGGAGTTAAGAGCAGTCAGAGAACACGGTACAGATGGACAACAAGACCGCCCAGCAGGCTCACACCACTGCTCCTATGAAGGAGAGGGAATTTCAAAAACCATTAAAGTGTTTGTGGCAAAAGTGAGTTCCCGGTGAATTGAAGTGAGAAAAACGTGTGTTCTTGTCTCAGTACTAGAGACAGGTTCAGGAAATAAAGAAAAAGATTACTGAAGATGTGCCTGCAGGGAGGCTGGCATTGTGAAAGCATCTTTGGGGACTGGAGGAAAAGCTCTGGAAACAACCATCTTCAAAGCAGAGTAACTTCTGGGTATACAGAGTGAAAGGAACTCAATGGATGAAGCAAATGAAAACAACCTCTAATGGCTTTCCCTTTAGCCAAATTCTAATGATGCATTGGATTTTTTTAAACCCTTAGAAGTCACGATAAAAATACATCTCTATAGTAAGTGTGGTAAGGCAAAATTTCCAGAAAGGCTGACCATTTCAAACCCTTACACAAACTACTAAGACTCCAGGAAAAAAGCAACACTGACAAAGCACAGGCTGCAGCTGCAGCCTCCTTTCGAATTAGGTGCAACGTTCTATGGACACTCCATTCTGAAACTATACCACAATAATGATGTTCTTCATTTTTACTGCGACATTTGTCAGTTCCTACATCGGTATTTCAAAATGTTCAACCTAGCAAAGGTTATTCTAAAATAAGATTAATAGGAAAAGAAAAGATACCACCCAAGGGTAAATAAGTGAATGACAGGCTCATTGATATTAGCATAGGTGAAGGATGTTTTACACATTTTCCGACTGCAGGATTTTCAGTCCCCCTTTTGCTGAATGCCTACCACTTTAGAGGAAGAAAAAACAAACAAACAAAGAACCCTGAGAAATCATTTCATAGTGTGTGGTTTTGAAATCTCTACTGAGCCACGTGTGGTACTTTCACAAATGCGTATCTGACACATATCCCAAAGGTTAACTCAACTCATTTGGAATAGGCCCAAAACTCGGAAATTTCAACAAAGTAATGACAGCCTTGGAGGCAGCGATCCTCCTGCCTTCATGGTGACACCTGTTAATGGGAATAATTGCACTGCCAGAGACAGCTAGTTATAGCAGAGGAGGATTAAAAACCCATACTACACCCTCCCAGGCTCGTCATATGTGACTAGGATAAATGTGATTTCTCTGGAATGGCCAACCCTCATCTCCATACACTGTGATTACTAGAATAATCAGCAAATTAGTAAAACTATGTATTTACTGATGGAGAGAAACCTGAAGGTGATTCCTGGGTTACAGTCATATAGGCCAATTCCATTTTTAAAAGAAGTGTTTTTGGGGGCTACAAAATGAATTCACTGCATATAAATAATAAAAACAATTATGTCTTGTTATGTGGCCATTATATAGATCTAACAAAAACTATGATACAAGATTTTAAATATAAATACCTCACACTTCTAAATGAACATTTTTTTATAATCTTTGAAAATTATCCTTGTGGGGTATATCTATAAAACTTTTAGTTTTTTTTTTTTTTTTTTTTTTTTTTTTTTTGAGACAGGGCTTCTCTGTGCAGCTCTAACTGTCTTATAACTCACTCTGAAGACCAGGCTGGCCTCAAATCCATAGATCCATCTTCCTCTGGAATTAAAGGTGTGCACCACCACCACCCAGTCCAAACATCTAGATTTTACATCAAAGCATACTCCCATCATTCAGGATTTCCTCAAACAGGTCCATAGCTCACTAGGGGAAACCCTGTATACTGAGGATAAAGACAAGAGACTGTCCTATCACAACATGCCGTGCAGATGCTTCCCTAGGAGACAGATCAGCAGGAAATGGCTTTCCTCAGGAGAATAAGGCATTGACCAAAATGGGAAGGTATCAGAAGGTGAAATGGTACTACTGTTGGGGCCAAAACATGGATGACTTGCTCAACTTATCCACCAGTCAAGTTGATGCATAGTATGAAGTATGATGCAAATACCACATCTTCCACAACACACCCTAAAAAATGTCTTTAAAGGTAAAGTATAAGATCTTCAATGTTTAGGAGCCGGGCGGTGGTGGCGCACGCCTTTAATCCCAGCACTCGGGAGGCAGAGGCAGGCGGATCTCTGTGAGTTCGAGGCCAACCTGGTCTACAAAGGGAGTTCCAGGACAGGCTCCAAAGCTACAGAGAAACCCTGTCTCGAAAAACAAAAAGAAAAAACAAACAAAAAAAAAAAGATCTTCAATGTTTAGGAGAAAAAAACTGACTAAACAAACAATAAAAATATATGTACTTATCTAAAGATGAAGTGTATTCCATTTACTGATTTGTTTTTAAATAATTTAATTATTACTTTGATGTAGGATTTCCGTCTGTGTGCTATGAATATCATTGGTTAATAAAGAAACTGTCTTGGTCCTGCGAAGGAAATAGAGGTAGGCAGGAAAAATTAAAGTGAATGCTGGGAGAAAGAAGGGTACAGGCAAAGAAAAACCCTGCTGGAGACAGATTTAGGAACTTTAGCTCGTAAACCACAGTGACATAATGATACACAGATTAATAGAAATGGGTTAAACTAGGATGTAAGAGTTAGCCAATAAGAAGCTAGAGCTAATGGACCAAGCAGTGTTTTAATTAATACAGTGTGATTATTTTGGGGCTGAGCAGCCGGAAACCAACAAGCGGCCTCCTTACTACATTACTTGTGCAAATAGAAGTGTTTCCAGTTCTCTAATTCATTTGATGCCCCATGTTTTGGACCTCTCCATAATGCCTAACCATGGAATACAAGATAGGGACAGACATAATGGCACACTTGGGAGGTAAAGGCAAGAGGACCAAAAGTTCAAGGTCATCGGCTACAAGAAATCCTGTCTCAAAAAGGCAAAGCAAACAAATAAGCAGGCAGTAAAAGCACTGAGCTTATTACCTGTAGCTGCTCTTGCCTGGCATCTCACCCTGGGAGATAAAACAGCCCTGCTAGATAAGCATATCTCTTTGAGAGTGCACAGTCTGACAGAACATTCACGGAGCCTATGTCCTGAAACCTTTGGGCAATGAAATTAGTCACAAAACTAATTTGTGCCTATTTCTGAGAGATATGATCTCAGAAAAGATTTAAACCAAGTCTTTAGTAAGAAGACAAGCTTAGTGCTAGAAATTCTAGCTTCAAATTAAGCTTGGCATGATCAAACTGCTAGCCCTGCACAAACTATGGAGACCTCATTTTACTCATCTTTAATGCACAGATGACAGAATCCTGTAATTATAGGAAAGATTAAAAATGAGTATTTATAAATTAATTAGCATAGAACTTGGCACTCCATCCATGGCAAGCATTTTAGATTTTGCTTTCAAATATAACGGATTTAAAATGATTTCATACAAAAAGCTTCTTTCTCCCAAAGGGTTAATAAAACTCAAAAAAACATTATTTCTAGAAAACATCACAAACTCAGATAATCTAGCTAATGTGAGCAATGAAACGAATATGAGGAATTGTATTCGGTCTGTGCAAGTAAAAAAAAATGAATTCCTCATTTTGGCAGAATAACTTCAAAACAGATACATGCAAATTATGAATGCTTAACCTGAATTCCAATGAGAAAAGTTTTAGTCAACTAACTTCAGAGACTTCAGAAACAATATTTACATCTAGTTCATATATACTGTTAAGTTATATGTTACTCTTTTTAAGAGTATGCTAAATATGCACATCAGTAATTTGCCCATGTCAGTCAATGATTCCTTCCACAACTAATTGCCTAAGGTACCCCCCAATAATGAATACACTCCTACTGAAGTTTGAGAATAGCTTGCTAAGAGCTGAAGTATCAGCTAATAACTACTGCTTGTTTTGAGTTGATGACTGTTTTTAATAAGAAAAGAGGCCTTGTCTATACCTTATCACAGTCCACTGTAAAATGAATTCACCTTAGATTAGACATTCACAATACACGCTTTCATCTTCAAATAAGAATTAAGCACATAAGGAGGAAGATTTTCTTTTTCTTTTAGATTTTTATTTCTCTAAAATAATAGAGAAACGGAAGTCTATACTACAAAATCAAATATAAAGCTTGTACAACATCAAAAAACGCTTTATCTACAAGTCTCCACAAAAATATTTAAACTATCTCCAGTTTTTCCTATTAACCAAATTCAATCATCTAACAGTTAAAGCCCATATACTGTGTATATGTGACATGTGTATAGAAGCAGATGTGTGTGTGCTTGTCTATATGGTGGCAAATATATGTATACCTAAATATCTCTATACCCACCTCTCTTTAATGGGTTTCTACTACCAAAGCAGTTTCATGACAAACAGAACATCTGTTCAAAGAAAAATAAAGACAATAAGACCTAGTGTGGTGGTTTCAATGAGACATGTCCCCCATAGGCTCAGATTTTTGGATACTAGGTCTTCAGGTAGCAGCACTGCTTGGGGGAAGCGTGAGAGGTGTGGCATTTCGGGAAAAAGCATGTCATTGCAGCTGTGTTAGAGAGATTTCATCCTTGTCACTTTTTATCCACTCTCTGACTTGGGCTCAGGGTTATGGTTCAAGATGTGTGCTCTCAGATTCCCATTCTCACTGGTAAGCCTTCCTGCCATGATGGCTTCTTATTTATTCTACATAAATCAATTTTTTTCTCCCATAGGTTTCCTTTTTACATCAACAGAAAAGTAACCAATACACCTGTTTCTCATTATCATCTAATTTACTATCACAAAAATGTGGAATTAGTCCCATTCAACAGTGTCTGTATTTATTCTCAATTATTCTCTGACGGCTATATTTACTGAAAATAAGGTATACATTTTAACAATTTTTTTTCAATTTTTTTTTCAATTTTTTTCCTCGGTCCACTAAAAAGGAGGCATGCAGCCTCAGGTCTGATGGAAATACTTTCCTGAAACAAAGCCTTCAGCCAGATTTTCTGTTATTGTTAGTGGTTTACCTAAAGTAACAGCAAGATTATAAATAAAAACCCAAGCAGCTCTTAAAAGCTAAACACAATTGCTACTATCAAAGAATAGTAATTTACAATTAATGTTACAAAGCTTACCTGCTCATTTTTGCACAGCCACACACTGTTTCCCTTCAATACAGTAAAAATTTTGGCTTTGTAGCCTCTCAACTCAAGATATCCACATTTCTCAGGTGCCATGCCTGCTTGCAACTGTGCAGTAACGGATGGTGACTTCAGTGCACTTAATAATATGCGGATCCAATCATTTCTCTCTTCTGAAATTAAAGGAGAAAATGTAAAAGGCATATAAACATAGAAACATTAACATGAGAGCCTCTTGCTTTAAAGCCAGTAACATACAATTTCTTTTTACCGCAACCACTGCCTAAATTCCACTGTCAGCAGAGTCAAGAGCTCAAATTTAATAGAAGAGATTTTGTAGATGCTCTGGAGCCAGTAAAATGAGCTGCTTCTAGTATCATTCAAGAAATACCACATCTCAGGCTTCATTTCCAACTCCAAAGAAGGCTCAGCATTTTAGAAAAAAAACTCCAGGAGACCTATGACCTTATTTATGTCTGAGAAACATTTTTAAATGATTTGGGATATTAGGTTTTCTCTTTGCCATAGTTTTGCAATGAAATATTTCAATTAGAGTTCTGTTTTGAGTTTGTGACCTCACCTCCCCCCATTGGTGTTACTAATTTGGGAAGTTATGGAACATGAATAGAGGTCAGAACAGGAAGAAGTAGCAATACAAAGAATATTTCTGTTGAAGGCTATACCCACTGAAATATGTTTTTCTTCCTATCTGCTTTTTCTCTGTAAGTAGGTGAAGAAACTTTCTATTTCCCATACTCCTCTGGCCGGCTTGTCTGAAGAACCTGAGGCAAAGTGGCCATGTACTGAGCTCTCTGAAACCATGAACCAAAGTAAGACCTTTTCCCTGTCAGGTTACTTGGTCAGAGCCACAGTAAGAAGCCAAGGTGTACAGAAAAGAGCAGCTTCAGTACTCAATGGAAGGTCGAAATAGGGAAGTACTCAAGGCTTTAAAACTCAGCTGACAAAGTAAAACTTGATACTATACTACCCCGTACAAGCCAACTGACCTTCAATCAGGTACCACATACTTACTGGGGAACAGAAAATGTGGTGTAATTTCCAAAGAGCAATCAAGACAATAAGTCAAGTTAGATTTGAACAGATAATGGGGCCCAGACTAGAATAAATGTCATACAAATTGTATCAAGTAATATACGAGTCCATTCAACTGAAGTAAGTGATTTGCTGAAGGTCACTAAGAAAGGTAGTGCTAAAATTATGCCAAAAATTATTTCAACTCCTACACAACTGCATTTGGTACCATAGAAAGGGGGAGCACGTGATAGATAGGTCTTGAGAATGAGGGACAATGTGAAAAACCAAGCTGAAGCCTGAAGGTCAGAACAGAAGTCTGAGCAAGGACAACATAAGAAAAAAGCATCAGGAACCAACATTGGTTTAGAGACTTAACTAAGAGGAACATATTGATAGTTTTGAACTTATAAGAAAATTATGAGAAATATAGACAGAAAATATCCACTTCCTGCTTTGAATTAGAGAAACAAAGGAAAAGCAATTCAAGATGATTAGAAAGGAGAAGACAGGGCTGAGAATACTGTGTTTATGACTGGCAGGCAAATCTGGGAGTGTGGAATTCAGGAATAAGAAGACAGATATCAAGTGTACAATAAAAGTAAAATATATGAACATTCAAATGTCAGTGTATTAAAGGGAGTAAGACATAGCTGATTCACGGATGTTAACCCCAAAATAAACAGCCCAGAATAAGAGGAAGTTTACGTAATAAAACGACCATGAAAGATGGCAGGACAATCCAGCTCAAAGATCACCGCCCATAATCAGGACACTGGGATAGATGAGCAGAGCAGCAAGAACATGTGAGCAGAGACAACCTCAACAGGAAAAGATCCATAGAAGTGGATAAATGTCAAATGCACAATGAGAAAGAACACGATAAAAACACAGGAATCAAATATTATCTACAAGAATAATAATGACTCCCAAATCAAACAGGGGAGAGATTATCAAGACAAAATTAAAAAAATGGAATCTCAAGTGGCAAAATTTTTCATACAAAGGGAAACCAGAGCTAAACTGTGGAATCTAGGACTTCTTTTCACATAAGACTGCCTATCAGAGAATCCACAACTTTACCATGGATTACAATAAGTCTCCTTTATGAGGTACACTCTTGTTTAATTAATGATGGGAAATTACTTCAAAAGAAATCTTAATTTCTAAATTATCACAACTTACACTCAACTTCTGAAGTTGATAGTCCTACCAAGTAATGTAAGGGATGGTTGCTTTGCTGAATATTCATAAAAAGGTTCAAATATAAATATAATGTAATGACATATACCAAAGCTTTGTGGCATTTAGACCGCAGGTAGCATATATCTCAGTAATTAATTTGAAATTGGCAACTGCACTTTTTGTGTGTTTATATTAGAATAGTACTGAACAAAATGGATCAATCCCTAGGATTATTAGCTTCTGAATTTTCTGATAGTACGAGGAAAAAACAGAGAATAAGAAATGAATGTCCTGTTTGAGGCTGAGAACTGATCTGTCATTATTCTAAACAAGCAGATTGAAGATCCATACACTACTATAGTTTCTACAGATATACCACATAAAGATGTGGACTACAGTTTAGTGCCAAGGCTATTTAACTATACAACAGTAGTAAGGGTCTATGACATTCCCAGCCATGGGGATTGCATGGGGTTTGCAGTACCAGGCAATTATTCTTTAATATGGAACAGTCCTCAATTTCATAAGGCTCAGAAAACATTTCAGAAAAATGATAAAAAAAATTAAGATGCAAAAGGGGGATAAGAGACTTGCAATGCTTTCTTCTATACGAGATAGCCACTGCAAATATGATTTCATTATCTGTATCTACCTGAATTGGGCCTGAACAAGACTGTCGATTGCCAACCACAGATTGAGGAAGGGTTCATGGAGCCTACCCCTGACTGCTGACTTCTTGAAAACTGTTAATTCTGGGAGAATGACAGTCATGTTTAGTTGTACGTAAAACTTTTAGGCCGCCAGGATCTAGTGGATATTTGGATACACATGGACAGAGTCGTGGTTAAAATCAGTGTGTCATAAAAAAGCATAAAGAAGGCATGGCTATGGGAAGGGAACCCTCAGGAGTACCGTGTGGTAACAGAGGTGAGAGGAAACTAAGAAGGACTGGGGAGTGAGAACACAGAGAATGCTCTGTGTGTGTGCGCGCGTACGCCAGTGTGCACACACGTGTGTGTACATGTGTGAATCTTCTTTTTATTGATGAAATTTTCTGATAATCTATATGAAGGTGTTAACAAACAAATTCCATTCACAAAAAAAAAAAAACAAAAAAACCAGAAACATCCAGTTCACTAAACAGAGAGAAACAGTGAACAGCTAGTACACACAGAATCAAACAGATCGTAATAGTCATTTGTCTTAGGCTGTACAAAATGTGCATCCCTAAATGAGGAAAACGTGATTTGACAATTTTCAAACCAAATAATTGTTTTCTATTTGATATATGGTTTGAGACAAGCTAGGGGCTATTGTAGCTGAGCTAGTGAACTACGGTTTAAAAAAATGTGTGAAATTCCAGAAATAAATAATTCATAAACTTTAAATTACATGTTATTCTTAGTTGTGTGTTAAGCCTTAAGCCTTCAGGCATTCCACTCTCTTCTGATTCAAGACACGAGGCATCCCCTACTCCAGTGTATATAAGTCACTCTGTGTGAGGTGGTCTTCCACTAGGCATGAAGTATCTCAGTTATCAAGTAAAGCATCATGACTATGCAGTACCTGTATTACATAAGCTTTTATACTGCTTAGTGGTGGTGTTGTAGTGTGGTCACAGTGATACAGGACAATTTGCAAGATGCCCAAGGAGATTTGTGTAGTGCTTCCAGTGAAAAAGCTAAAAGGATACTCAGATATTTTTAATAGAATGATCACATTAGTGTAACTTTTGCTAAAAATGTTGCCATAACTTTCTGCAATATCATAAGCTATTGCTAGTCCTCTTTTACTGTCTCTAATTTAAGAATAAAACTTTATCATATGTATATATGTGTAGAAAAGAATGTAGTATATATGTTACTTGATACTGTACACAGATTCAGAAATCCCCTGGGTATAAGGGGTCTATACCTCTAGTGACTATATCAATGGTAGCAGTTTATTAAGCACCATTTTTTTCTGGAACATTCCCTCTTATGGCTTCTCTCCATGGATGATAATCCAAGTTGGGGAAAAAATTATAGGTCAGAAGAACAAAAAAAAAGTGGTTTTGCTATAATGTAGACAAAATAGCAATCTCTTCAATAAATCTTAAATTAATTTTTGTGGTTTTGAAAAACACCAAAGATTCAGAAATGTTCAAATTGTCAACACAAACATCATATTCTTTGAGTTCAAAATTTAGCGTAGGTGATTCATTAGTTACAAAGGATAGCAGAGAATGTGACACAGGGCAAGCAAAACCACCATAAACATAATCACCAACTGTAACTCAACCTTCACTGTGAGGTTTGTTTTGTGTGTCTGCCTCTGTCTCTGTCTCTTTCTCTCTCTAGACAAATCCTTCACTCTGTAGCCTAGGCTGACCTCTGACTTATAGAAGTCACCTGCTTCTGCCTCCTGAGTGCTAGAATTTTAAACACCCATCAAACTCAGCCAGGAACTTTACCTTTAATATGATCTGACCTAAAGAAAGACCCTTCAGTGTAACCAGCCATCAATGTGAGAGCCAGAAGTGTTGTCAAACTGATAATCCACTACCTGTACGAATATTAGCTGCTATGCTACGGGCTTACTCTGAGTATAAGGAGCAGGACCATTCTCTCACAGAGATTAAACTCCACTGAAAGGAAAAAGGCCATAAAAGCACAGACATTTACTAGAGTACACTACACAGTGACAAGTGAATTGCAACAGCATAAAGCAGAGGATGAGGGGCCAGAGAAGAGTTACTTTACATAGGCTACTAGAAAAAGCCTCAGAAAAGGGACTGGTCAACAAAGCCTAAAGAAAAAAAGTAATGGAGCAAGCAGGAAGGTGGCTAGAACATTGCAGGATATGAATGCTGTAGCCCCAAAGAAACTGAGACTTGTAGATTCAGTCCAAGAGTCCCTTGTTGTTAAAATGTAGCAAAGGAGGGAAGAGGCATGGAAGGAAGGAATGAAAGAAGACCAATACCAGATCAAGAGTCAAAAGGGCTTTCGTACATCATACACCCTATAGAAAAGAAGACAACGGGATTTTAGGAATGAGATTATATGATCAGACTTCCATACTGAATGGTTTTTCTGACAGCAGGACTGAAGACATACTCATAGTGAATCAGTAAAGTGACTAATCAAGATGAAAGTGATTGCTTTGAACTAACAATCCACTTAATCCCACTGTGGGGATTAAGAACCAGTCAGCATCTAGTCTTAATTTCAAAGTCAAAGTGACAAAGTGACAGAATTCGGGAACTGATTAGATGATATATAATAAAGAAAGGAAACAGTATCAGCTCATGACTTGAGCACATGAGTCTTTAATCCAGTGTTATTTTCTTGTAAATACCAAGTCAACTAAAATAATCTGAGTCCTGTGTCCTAAGTGTCCAATGGCTTCAGCAACCTGAGCCTACCTTCAACCTGTGAGAGTTAACCAAAGGCAACAGCCATAGTCTATAATTTTGGGAGTCACCGTCCTGCAGTACAATTTCCATAGCACCTCACCGTCCTGCAGTACAATTTCCATAGCACCATAAAATACTATGCAAGCTGCCAAGGGAGGAAAGCAACTACTAATTCTACTAAGATGTGACATCTATGAACCACAACAATGATAAAAGTGGTAAAATATCCATAAAGATACAGCAAACGGCAGTCACATGTTGACGGTGACCAATGGCAGTCTAATCAGACTTAATGTCCACTCACAGGTGGGACTAATGCTTGTTATTAGAAAGGTAGTCAGCTTTCTGGGGCTAGTGAGGTCAGGGGTCTTAGATTCTACTACAGTCACTTAGTTAGAACGACATGATTCCTCACTATACACTAAATTTTATCCTTATACTCATCCATAAGTGTAGTTACCACCCTTCATCAAAGCAGCTCTTCTGTACAGTAAATGGAGACCAGACTATTACAAAATCCTCATCCAGGCTCAATGGATCAATGGGTGATGAAAAGTACACCTATAATAGATACATCTACATAACAGCCTGCATCTATCTATGCGGTAGGTAACATGGTGAATGACGGGGTAGGGAAGATTTTTAAGAGCCATAATACCCGAAGTCTGTTGCTCTGATGCTGGCTCTCCTAGGATTGTCTGCATAAAGAAGATCTGAACAATAGCACCACCAATAGATATGTTATATGGAAAGGTGAAAATTCTCACAGGCCCACACCCCTGACTGATGAGAAACAATGTTAGCTTCTTCCAAGGATGAGCATTCTAACTGGCTAATCCAATTTAAAGTTGCTATCCCTAAAACCATATACACATAAACAATAGGTTGTATTTATATATTTTTGAGGGTGTGTGTGTGTGTCTAACAATAATATTTGGGGAAGAATAAGATATCAAGGGGATAACATGAAAGGAGTTTGAGAGTGAGCATTTGGGAGGGTCTAGAAAGAAGAAATAGAGGGAGAAAGTGTTGTGATAAAATTAAGTTAAAATGTATTTAAAAATTAATAAATATGTATATATCTAGCAACAGAAATATGAACTATTTTCTATATTGGTCATACGCAGCATCTACATAGATTTGTTATACAGTATGGATCTATCCACTAAGCCCTGCTCTTTGGTGTTTTTTTATGCTATTTGGGAAGGCCTAGTGTGGTGTTTTTTATGCTATTTGGGAAGGCCTAGTGTGGTGTTTTTTATGCTATTTGGGAAGGCCTAGTGTGGTGTTTTTTATGCTATTTGGGAAGGCCTAGTGTGGTGTTTTTGTTTTCAGCAGCAACATAAGCTTCTAGTTTGATTTCATAAATCATCAGTAATCAAAGTCTGAAAAACACTGCTCGCTGACAGGTAGCTGGGTATACTCACTCATGATTACCTTCAGTAATAATGAGAACTTCCTTGAATACATATTTATTGAACACTCTTTATGCCACGGCTAGCACATGCTCCGGGAGCAGAGCCGTTTAAAGGGCAAGGGTGCCGCAGTACTGAGCATTACCGTAGCTTCTACCCGCAGGTAGCCGTCCCTGTCTATACAGTAGAACTACAGTCATGCAAACTGTTGTTACAATGCCGAATCTGGCAAAATGCCTGGTATATACAGAGTATTACGTATGCTCTATGTGCAATTATTATTGAAATAGGGCACACTTAGTAAACACTTCTTTAAAAAATCAGGTCAATTATAAATCTATCCCAACATGTTCCTAGAGTAAATTTCCTATTATTTAACTAAGTATCGGGCCTTCCCTGTATAATCTTAACCTATCGAAGGTTATAGCCATGGCACATCATGAAAATCAAACAGAGCACAACACTCGCAATTTCTCTGACCTCTCCCCTCTGTACTATCAAATTCAGAGAATACTCTACTGTACACTGTGAGACCCAATACAGAAAGAATAGAAACATTTCTATTTTGTGTTCACATTTATGCCTCTGTGTGTTTGTGTGTGTGTGTGTGTGCGTGTGTGCGTGCGTGTGCGTGCATGTGCGTGCATGTGCACAAAAGTGCCTGCTCACAAATACAGGTACTTAGGAGTGGAAGTGCATGTGTTTTGTTGGTATGGTAGTCTGAAGGCACCGTGCAGGAATCAATTCTCTCCTTCCACGGTGTGGCTCCCAGGGATAAACTCGTGTTATCTCACTCAGCAGCAAGCATCTTTCTCTGCTGCACCGGCTCTCTGCCCCACCTGTCACCTTTCCACCGGGAGTCCTACTGAAAAGAAGATTCCCACGAAAAGAACTCAATGAATACAGCCACTACAAAGTCTATAACCTAAAGATTACCACACCAGTTCATTTAGCTAAGAACCTCCTTGTGTAAAGTTCCCTAAAATCAACTTAGTTATGATTAGGACCTTTGCTTTTAAGCATTAAATACCTATTTTGCATTATCAAAATTACACATTAAAATGATCTCTGTGAGAGAATATGGTATCCAGTTTTCATTGTTTTGTATATACAGCTTAAAGAAATATCCCATAGTTAATAGTTCCTGAAAAAAAAAAAAGAAAATAGATCCTTATATGTAATAGCAACCACACAAGGAATTAACTTGTTAATTTACTTAGGCTTTAATACTGTATATTCAAAAACCTTTTTTTAAATGTAAATTATTTGCAAGCAATAGAGTTAAAAGTGGCCTTATATTTTTCTTTACCTGATTTATTAACATGATTTGTAAGAAATGAAGGGCTCTAGGTATGTTGATAGCAATAACGTAATTATCTTAGAAACAGGTAGGACAGTGCATGCCTGAGTTCTCAGGACTTAGGGAAGTAAGGTCAGAGGATTCGGAGTTCAAGGCCCACGCCTCCTGTGGACTGAACAGTGAGTTCTGGGCCACACAGAGTTAGTTACACAGCCTGATTCTAAGAAGAAAGAGGAGGAAGGAGAGGAAGGGAGCAGGAAATGGAAAATAATCTTACCTTCTTTTTCTACTCGAAAAACAAAAGTTCTTTGTGTTGTAACAATTTCAAATTTGTTGTCTCCTTGAGCCCGTACTGTGGATATTGCAGTGAGGGGAATTATTCCTTTTGAGTACATCTCCTGTATTAGTTAGAGAAAAAAGATGAAGAGAGATGAACATGAAATTCTGAAGATCTTAAAGAATGGCTCAGGATTCACAATTGTTTTTCTTTCATGATTACTATAGGAAATTTTGAAAAGATAAACAAATACACTGATTTTCAATGCTGCAGAAGAAAACTGTGAAGTGTTCTACGCTTTCAAGAGAAATGACCTTTTCAATTTTCTAGTCGCCTGGATTTAAAAGGCAGAGCACCGAATAAAAATAACACTAAGAGACCAACAATATCCACTTCTTAAACCCAGAATCACAGGCTCTGACTTGGTAGGCTCACAATGATTCCACGGTGTCTGCAGGCATCTGCTGGTCAGAACAGGAACTGTCACAGAACCATCTCAAAATACAGCTGCAGTACAGAGAGAACAAAACATACCAAAGGGAGCCTGTAGATTTATTAATTAACCTCATTTTCAATGGTCTGATGATGTGAACTTTGATCTCATACTGAGTTGCATATTTTTTTGTCATTCTCTAATGACAAATGCCAGGCATGGGCATTCATAACTTTAATTCCCAAATCTGGAAGGTTGAGATGGGAGGTTTAAGGCTAGCCTGAACTGGGAAAGACCATGTCCCTGAAAACCAGCAGCAGATGAGGAAAGGTGCATCTGAGGCTGGCAGTCGGCATGCACGCACAGATTTTAATTTTGCTTTCAAGGATCAAGACTCTAAGCACTTTCTCTCAATCTTCATTCTGCATAGAACTATTTGGTAGGATGATGTCAAAGATTTACTGAGAGTAAAAGAATGAAATACTTGTGCTTTGTTGTCAGAAAGAAACTTTAGACTCATTATACACTTAAAAACCCGGTAATTTAAGGTCAGAAGTGAATTCAAACTTCAGAACACACAAGTAAGATGATGCAGTCCTTAAAGTGTTGAGAAATAATTTTAATTTTTTATTTAAAAGATTTTTTTCCATTTTACAGAGCAATCATAGTGTCCCCTCCCTTCCCTACTCCTGCTTCCTCACCTCACCTTTCCCCCACTCAACCCCTCATCCACTCCCCAAAAATCGTAAGTTCTCACATGGGAAGCCTACATAGTCTGGCAAGTTGAGGCAGGACAAAGCCTCTCCATCCTATATCACTAATGAACAAGGTATTCCATCATAGGGAATGGGCTCCAAAAATCTAGTTCATATGCTGGAAATAAATCCTGGTCCCACTGCCAGTGGCCCAACAGACTGCTCATCCCACAGAACTGTCACCCACATTCAGAGGGCCTAATTCGGTCCCATGCCGATTCCTTAGCTATCAGTCTAGAGTCAGTGAGCTCCAATTAGCTGGATCAGCTGTCTCTGTGCATTTCCCCATCATGATCTTAACCCCTTTGCTTATATAAACTCCCCCCTCCCCCCTCTCTTCGACTGGACTCCTGGAACTCTGTCAGTACTTAGCTGTGAATTCCTGGGTCTGGAGAAGCATTTTATAAACATGGTGAAATTTGATCCTGACTTTTAGAAAACTTAACTTTCACCAAATTGCTAAGTGGAAACACAAAATTCTGATCAGACAGAATAAAATAACAAAGGTGAGATCATGAGAAGTAGAAACCCCCCAACACACATCAAAAAAAAAAAAGGAAGGAAGGAAGGAAGGAAGGAAGGAAAGAAGGAAGGAAGGAAGGGAAAAAAGTATTCAGAGTTCTCAAGAATCAAGAAATATGAGGTATAAAAACACATTCTCACATCTCAGAAGGTCTGAGTATCAGCCTTTCCACCCACCAACTCCCATCCATGCCCTTCCCAACCCCTCCTCCTCCACCTACATTCAGAAAAGCACAGGCCTCCCAAGGGCTTGAACAAAGCAGAGCAGTCAAGCTGAGGTAGGAGCAAGCTCCTCCCCCTGCATAAAGGCTGGGTTAAGTAAACCAGAATGGAGGACAGGTTCCCAAAAGCCAACTAAACATCAGGGACAGGCCCTGGTTTCACTGTTAGGAGCCTTACAAACAGACCAAGCTACACAACTGTCACACACATGCAATGAGCCTTTACTCAGCAACTGGTAGAAGCAGATGCAGAGATCCACAGCTAATCACTGGACCCAGCTCAGAGAGTCCTCCTGAAGAAAGGGAGAAAGGACTGTAGGAGCTATGCGGGTCAAGGTCATGAGAGAGGAACTCACAGAGTCGGCTGACCTGAACTCATAGGAACACATAGACTCTGACGAACAATTAGGGAGCCTACACGGAACCAACCTAGGCCCTCTGCACATATGAGACTAGAATATTTTAAAGGTTAAATCTGGCATTCAGTCCTTTTTTGATCTTTGCTTTTGGGGTACCATGAAGTAGTTTCTGCTACATATGTCTGCCACATGCTGATCTGCATTACCTTAGAATCAACGGAACCAAATACTTTGAAATCACAACCCAAAATGAATGTCATCCCATTCACGTCCAACATTTTGGCATATAAACATAAAGTCTAAGTGAACGTACTATAGAAACTCCACTTAGGTGCAGAAATTCACACCAGAAAATAACAGGTTAGGAGAAGAATATACTAAACCATCCCCTGCAGGGAGCACCCCTCCATCCCACTCAGGGAGCACCCCTCCCTCAATCTCCTTCTGTCCTTCCGGAGAGTCCCCTCTGCTTCTCCACATGCACCTTTCTACCCGGTATCGCCTTTGTTTCCATTAACAATTTCTCCTCCACCCTTCTCACCTCTCACTCCTGAACTGATGCGCTTGTCAAAATCCTATTCACACTCTGGTAAAATTCTCAATGCATACAACATACACACTGTCTTTCCCACATCATCTCATGTAGCCAACAAGGAACATGCCATTACCACATGATTTAGGAAAGGATATAGACCACCTCACACAGAGAAGAATGATATAGGTATGAATAATTTGCATTAGTATAGATTTTGCTTTATTGATAGAGATTTAAGGTCAATTTTGTTATATGTATATGTGTTTCTGATCTTGATTAAGGTATTGTGATTGTGTAGTTCATTTAAATATGTACTGTATAATTAAGAAATATAGGTTGTTAATGGATAATCATCGATAATAGTAAAGCTTGCAGTCATGTTAGTTAGATTTTCTAGATATATAGAGATATATTTTAGATAGACATTCTTCATGTTTTTCAAAGATTACAGAATAGGATATTTAATGTTTTAATAACTTAGGACTTTTCATGACATTGAGACACTCTGCTCCTGGCAGCACCAATGTACTTCAAGAGGAAGATGGGCATCAAAGAGGCACCTTATGGAGTTTGATAGCCATTTGGGCAAGAAATTGCTCTTGCCTGGACTATTGCATAAACTGGACACAGAGAACCCACAGAGAGAGGACTACTGAACTTGCCTAAGGTGAGATGATCTTTCGGGGTTCCTGATTCATGAAAGAGTCTGCGAGACATTCTGCAGGACACAACAGATAGTGACTGAACTGACTTTGAATTTTCCTGCTTTATGGAAATGTCTGCTTGATACCATGGGCCTGAAGGCTGAAGATGGATGCCCCAATGGTACAGAGGAAATTTGGGTGACTGTCCAGGCAGCGAGATGTCTCTGTCATTTCTAGAGTTTTCTTATTTCTTGTTTACTTAGGTAGTATTATATCCTTCTGGAGTCTTTGATGGAGTTGAAGAATGAATAGATAGTTATAGTTTTCCTTAGTTATGATAAAAGATAAAATAGATATAAATATTGTAACTGTAATTCTTGCTTGATAACTGTTTTGCTATATGTAACTTTGCTATGTTAAAGTTAAAGCCTTCCTTTTTTTTTTTGTTTAAACCGAAAAAGGGGAAGTGATGTGGGAGTGTCATATATCAATCTGTTGATTTCATTGGTTAAGCAATAAAGAAACTGCTAGGCGCATTTGATAGGCCCACCCTTAGGTGGGTGGAGTAAAAAGAACAGAATGCTGGGAGGAAAAGGAAGTGAGCTCAGAGTCTCCACAGCTCTCCTCTCGGGGGCAGACGCCTCAGAGAAGGACGCCATGCTCTGCTCTCCCGGGCAGACGCACGCAATGAAGCAAGCCGCCAGGTTAGACATGCTGAACCTTTCCCGGTAAGACCGGTGCTCACAGATTATTAGAGATGGGTTGATTGGGATGTGAGAATTAGCCTGTAAGGGCTAGAGCTAAAGGGCCAAGCAGTGTCTAAAAGAATACAGTGAGCACCGGTCTTACCGGGAAAGGTTCAGCATGTCTAACCTGGCAGCTTGCTTCATCGTGTGCGTCTGCCCTGGAGAGCTGAGCATGGCGTCCCTCTCTGAGGCATCTGCCCCCGAGAGAAGAGCTGTCGAGTCTCTGAGCTCACTTCCTCTTCCTCCCAGTATTCTCTTCTGTTTACTTCACCCACCTAAGGGCGGGCCTATCAAATGGGCCTAGCAGTTTCTTTTTTGTTTAATCAATGAAATCAACAGATTGATATATGACACTCCCACATCAGAAGAATATCAGAGACAAAGCACTCACAGAATAACTGAGGTGTTTTTTTTTCTCCTTGTTTTTGTTTCTTGTTTCTGTCTTCCTTAAGAGAAATCCCTTTTCACATTTCAGCTACCAACTTTCCGTGAACAAACCTAAAATTATTCTCTATGGCTTGGCATGCCCTTCCTCCGTCCTTCCTTATCTATACATTTCACTCAATGAGAACCCCCATATCTTCAGTCATCAGTAGTATATCTAATTTTGCCCAGGTTCCTCAAACATCATCAGCTGAAAAATTTTCCTGATTCCATCCTTGTCCACTGAGGTATCACTCTTCTGGATGAGATGGCTCAGAGGTTAAGAGCACTGGATAGTCATCTAGAAGGCCAGGTTCAATGACTAGCACAAGAATGGTGGCTCCCAACTGTCTGTAGCTCCAGTTACAGAGAACTTAATGCCCTCTTTTGGCTTCCATGGTCACTGCATGCAGAGATATGTATATGGACAAAACACTCATACACATATAATAAAAAATAAAGTAAAATAAAAAATGAAAATAATAAAATATCACTTTCTACTCCTTCTCTCTGAACTAGGATTGAACAGTCCTTGACCCAAGTGGATCCTTCCCAGAAATGAAACATGAATTCTCCCTAATATATAATAGTGTCAATATGCTCCTACCACTATTTCACAAATCTGAATGATCTTTGCATTTATAGTTAATCCTTCATTGTTCAGCATAGATTACAGTCTACTGAAACTTCTTTCTGCTGTGACTTTTCTCTGGGACCTTAATCCTTACTGTGTGAACATGGTCCACAAATGCAGTCAACTGGGGAGAATTTTGATTGCCCATTTATCAGCTCCATTCTCCCAGGTTCTATCACTTCTATAGTGCTGACACTCTCCAAAGCAAGCACTCCAATTTAACAGCAACTTGTATATCCGCTTTATAATAATAATACATTGGAATTTAGATAATGATCTAAAGTGTCATGAAATGTGAAAATATGATTAATGATGTCTTCCCATATAGATGTTAGATCATTCATCTATTTCCCTTACCAACTTTCTTAGAGTTATTGCTAAAGAAATATTTTGAATGATTGAATCCCATGTCCAATCAATTACAATTACCAAACTCTGACATCTATTTTTTTATATTTTTTGGAATGTATTTTTATCACTTCTACTGAACCTAAATATTACTACACAATAGTTCATAAAGCCTCATTTGTTACCACCCTTTCCAAATTTGCCTCCCCTTATTCAACTTATCTTTCTGAAACTTATCTTCTTATAGACTTCCTGAAACACTACAATCCAGCTGTCATTCAGCTGGAGAAAAATAGAGCAAAGATTTATAGAGGACAATGCTAAGATGTTTGAAATTTACACATGGTTTAAATTGTTTATTGTTTATTTACTATTATTTACTTATGTGTATGCCTTTGGGCATATGTGTGCAGGTAAGAGCAAAACTTGCTGGAGTTAATTCTATCCTTCTATTGTGTGATTTCCAGGAACTGAACTCAGGTCCTTAGACTTGGGCGCAATTATTTTACCTGGCGAGCCATCCTGCAGGTCAACATGGAGGTTTCAATGGCTAACAATAGTTTTAATAGCTAAAGAAGTTCAAACAGAAGGAAAGAAGTAATGTTTGAAAAAAAGAAAATATGGCAGAGAAATGGTACTCAAGTCCCCCAAAGGATGCCACCAAATGTTAATAGAGGTCTTTACAAAGAAATACATAATTTGATTGGTTTACCCAAGGAAACTCTAGAAATGAAAGTAAGTTAAAATGGAAATATGAGGTCAAATCATGAACATTAAATGCTTTAGAGACTGAAGAGAGAGGGAACAACTTCCCACTGCCAGGCAACCGACAGAGGTAGAAGGAGCAAGGCATCTTTATGGACCGCTGATGAGTGTACTTGTCATACAGATATCACGGCTGATGCCGGACAGTGGGGATTTTTAAATATATAAAATCATTTACACATTGTTATCTAGGCGACCTTTTCCAAACTTTAGTTTACTAAAAATTGTAATAGCTTAGAAAAACTTCCTAATGAGATAATTAACAATTTGTTCTGAGCTACCTTTAACCCATTTGTCAGTGAAGAAAATCCAAACAGTGCTAGAGTTAGAAAAAAGGAAAGAAAAAAAAAACTATATGCCTATAAATAACAACGATCTGTTTGACAGGTAATGACTTCTGGAAGAGAAATGTAGAAAACAAAGAAGTGACCAAAATATACTGTGCAAACTAAATACTGTGTTGCTGCAACCTCAGGAAGCCAGAGGTTATCTAATGATTCATTTACAATCTATTACGAGATCTCAAGGTAAAACTTGTGTGTGTGTTTTTTTTTCAACACTATAGGGTTGATTTTATATTTTTCTTGTAACAACAATATAAAGACAATACAAAGTAAAAATGGGGGAAAAAAAAGAAAAGAAAAAATCCTCAATGGATAGCAGGCTCAAAATGCCTGGTTTCCAAAGTGTGACATGTTACTTAAAGAAACTTTAAAGCATCCCTGGAGGTTGTACCACACAGATATCTAGGTCAAATCTGTCATTTATCTGCCACTTTCAGACGATGAAACAACCACAGGGCAATTTTTCCCACAGATGAGTGGGAACATGGGTGAGTTAGATTTCCTAGCAGGGGAGCAGATATCAAGGCTGTGTGGATGACACTGTTTCTGTAATAAAATGGAGACATCCTCATGGAGGTATTATTGAATGACACTGAGGAACATGGAAGAAAACCAGAAAATTGGAACCTCTGCACACCACCTCCTGATGTCCAACTGCATACAATGACTCCGATGTGCTATCCACACAACTGCTAAACTGCACAGGCAGCCATAGTACTAGCTGTGACCCCTAAGTGCCTGTCTTTTCAGAGGGGCACCAGCAAAACTGCCTGCTTTTAAGAAACAACTCTCAAATGGTAGAAGATCTTGGCAAGATGTTTCAGTCATCTGGATGCAAGTACATGAAATGTTTGCAAAGGTATTTAACTGGGATATTTTTAAAGAAGGAATCTTGGATAAATTAGTTCTAGGAAATCACATGACTATAAACTTTTAATAACAAACTTTGTGGCATGAATATCTGAAATAACAATAGGCTCATTCCACTTCAAGTGTGAGTGATGATATAGAGAAAACCAATTCAGTGGGAAGCAAAAAAGAATTTCCTTCTTAAATGAGAATAGAGAAAATCCGCCAACAAAGAAACCTGGCAAAGAGATCTTCCTCGTTCCTAAATACACTTCTTCAGTAGTTCAATAACGCCAAAGAGAAGACCCAGATGTTGAAGAGAACTGGCAATTAGTTTCTCTATTTAATTTTGGTTATGAGTCAAGTCTTTAACAGCTAAACTATTTGCTTTGTGCGGTTTTTGTTTTATTTTGGCATTTTTTCTTACTGTTTTTGTTTTGCTCTATTTTAACTTATTTTTAAAAGAGAGGGGGTGAAAATAAAGTTGGCCAGGGAGGGAGGTGTGAAGGACCTGTGAGGAGTTTGGAAAGCAGCAAATAAACATGACTCATGTACTGTATGAAAAAAAAATAATAAAAGGGAAAAACGACAACAAGAAAAAAAGATGTCTTCAAGTCTAGGGACACCGAATTCACTGTGTACATCATGGACACATGTGAAACATCAAGATGGTCAAATACACACACAACAAACTATAAATAGCTGATGCAGAACTAATGATGAAAACATCTGTGCCACCACTTTGCAAACCATGTGGATCTTTAAACCAACTTGTTACTTGATCAAGGTTAGAAATGAAACCAAACAACATGAAGCCTTCTACTGCTCTCAACATGGGTGCAAGTGTATTTGCAGCCCAGGTTATTGTCTATTAGATGTTTACTTTCTGCCTTGCAGAGACACCTCTCTTCAAGCCAAAACAATTTACAAATATTATAAAGTATAAACTTCTAATGAGAAACAATGTTAAATTGGCATGTAATAAATAAAATAGATAAAAGAATGTGGTTATATCTTTAAATTAAAACATTACAGATAAAATATTATTACGAGGAAAGGGTCTCATTTTAATAAGTTAAAACAGGGTCCATTTTATCAGTTTTACCTTTTCACTGAGAAAATTATCAAACAAAAGTGAAAAGGGTGATACAGAGGTTATCTTCTAAGTTTAACAGCTGAGCACACTGTCCCTCTGTTTCTGAGAGGGACTGATTCCAGAAACTCCTCAGACACCAAGATGCACAAATGTGCAAATCCTTAACTAAAATTGTATCATGCCTGCATATATCCTGCACTCACCCTCCTGCATTCCTAATCACTCCCAGTTATTTATAATATCTTATATATGGAAATTCTTTGTAAACTACTGTTTTACTTATTCATTTAGGGCATGATAAGAAAAGGGGATGAATTTGTTCAGTACAGACAGAACTTTTCTACGTATTTCTGATGCACAGTTGGTTCAGCCCACACCCATGCACAAGCTAGGGCATAGAAGCCTGATTGTGTACCATCTAACTGTATAATATACAGAATTTTCTATGGTTAACTACGCATGCATACGATCACATATACATATTGGCAAATATATATATATATACATATACATATATATACACACACACACACACACACACACACACGAAACTAATTTTTACTGTGTTCCGATATAATACATGATTCTCACAAATATTTGAGCCTATATTTCGTTAGAAGGCCATCCTCAAAACTTAAGAAAACGTTTCTAAAACTCTGCTATGCATTGTGACTCAATTGCACAAGGAATATTCCTTTGCTGCTTTCACCAACAAACGAGATTTTCAGTGGGCTCTTATTACACAGTCCTGTTAGCATCATCTCCCACATCTCCAACTCATAAAGCTCATTCATAAAATAACCAGAAATCACTACCTGCTTTGTGAAATAGCCAATGCTTTCTCATGTGAGCTTTTGCATATTCTTTCTGTACATAATTCTTATTCTCTACCATGTCTGCACATACAAACTTATTTTCTTCCAAACTCAAAGCCAACAGAATTTCATCCAAATACTTCTCACTCTCAGAGGATGAGACAACCCCTCCCTGTTTCTCAATTTTCTGTTTGTAATGTGATTTGTTTACATCCCTTAATTTGTAGAGGCAATTTTGTATTCACCTTTACATCACAAAAACATCTCCAATGGTTTATAGAAGATGATAAATAATAAGATAAATAACTATTAAAAGCATAAGTTAAAAAGTTGATTGCTCATGGCTATGAAAAGTTAAATTAAGAGTGATTTTTGTCATATTCCAGTTCTTTTCATGTTGATAATGTATTTCCTATTCTTTCACAAGCTGAACTATTAACTAAAGTTTCCTAAAGTGCACTTAGTATGTGTAAAATAATCTTTGAAGACTTGTAAATGTACTTACTCTTTCATTGTTGTAGTAAGAAATGCTAAAGCCATCAAATTTCACCCATCTCTTCTGAAACATGCGTTTTCTGTAAAATAAATGAAACTGTTATTTTACATTCCACTACTGTGTACATGGATTTTAAATGTATTTGTAACGTCATTATATTGAGTACATTCCAATGCTCTGTTAGGGAATATACATAACAGGAGGCTACAAGAATGCTCAGGTCTACCTTTATAGCCATGGTACACAGGGAAAATGTGAATAATAATACTTTCTAGTTACATAAAGTATGTATTTTAAAAACAATGTCAACATTGCTATCACCCACAACATTGCTATCACCCACAACATTGCTATCACCCACAACATTGCTATCATACACAACATTGCTATCACAGCAGTGAGGGTCACTGCTGAGCAAAATGTGAGTCCATGCACCATCACTGAACCACATTCTATCAAGAAGATAATCCTTCACTGAACATACTACACAATGCTCTCATCCCTCATTAAGCTTATGTGCATATCATACTTTACTTTGATCTTTGCCAAATGAATATTATGTTGTTAAGCTAATATGGCTTTGGTAATCGCATGTATACATATGATTTATTGATTTAAAGTAAATGCATTGAAAAATTGCTGCTAAATTAGAGAGTCATTTACAATCTCTTTAAACAGAATACAGGGGCTGGAGAGATGGCTCAGTGGTTAAGAGCACTGGCTGCTCTTCCAGAGGACCCGGGTTCAATTCCCAGCACCCACATGGCAGCTCACAACTGTCTGAAGATCCAGTTGCAGGGGATCTGACACCTTCACACCAATGCACATAAAATAAAAAAAAAAAATTAAACAGAATACAGTTGAAAGAGGATCATATAAAAGGCAAATGTAGTTTAAAATTCTGACATGAAAATCAAAGGTAAAATAAAATAATTCCATTTTGGAATTTCTACTTTAAAGAAGACTCCTTCTGACTTTACAAGAGATGACTAAGAAGCCTTTGTGCACACACCTTGGTTCTGTTTTGATTTGGTCCCCTCACCCACCAAACCCACACACTCAAGTCTGTAGATTTTGAGTGCCTTCTTTCTCCTCTATACACTTCTGGCCTTGACTGATGCCATTGAGATACCCTGTGCTTTTAATAGATACCAAAACTAACCACCTATTTCAGAAAGTGAAACAGGTCAGCATCAAGCATTCCTCCTCCCTCCTATTTTGCAGTATTTAAACACATTTAAGGAGTCAGTATCACTTCCTGTGGCTTTCAGAAGAGTTAAAGATAGAAAAAGAACTTTCTGACCCTGGGAGAGTTTTTCTTCTCAGTGTTTCCCTGCCAAAGGTCTATTACTTGTGTAAAACATAGAAATATTCCCATATAAATCATTAACAAATGTATTGGATTTGTTGAGTCAACCAGTCCTAATAACTAAAATGAAGTTCACTAGTGCATACAACCATTTCACATGTAAACACTGAATTAATGATTAATAAGAACATGCAGGGACTTAGCCTCATACAACGGCACAGACTACCAGTCATCTTCCACCTGATCCCCTCATCCATCAGCTCCTTCTTAAGGTCTCTTGGCGTGCCCTATCTCTTCTCAAAGCAGAGTTAGTCATCTGGCTTTTCACTTCCAACAATCCAAGGGTTCCCAGATTCCCAGCACTAACAGTTGCGAGGTAAGGCAGGAACCAGTAAACACACATTCCTTACTCCTTGAATAACCTAGCCTCTCTGCATCCACAGCTTTCTTCCAGTCTCCTATTCTTACAAGGCAAGTTTCTTCCATCACAGTCCCAACAGTCACTAGGGATCTTGAGAAGTCTGTGTAGAACCCTACCCACCTTACATTGAAAGAGAATATAAGAGCCCAGCAAAACATGAAATTTTCCATTTTAAAATAAATACAAGTAATATCTATGAGGACAACAGTTCTTAAAGCCCTTCTCCATCCCCTCTTTCTTCTCTTACTAATTTTAATAATTATTCCTAAAGCACCTCCACAAAAATTCCTTCCCTGATGAAGTAGTACAAAGCCAGCCAGAGAGTTTTCCTCCTACAGCAGTTATCACAATTTCTTTATACATTTGTGCACTTCCTGAACACCATCCTCCCAAACCTCACCTCTGCTTTACAGGGACAAAGTTCAAAAATGCCTCATTCTCTACTTATGATCAACTATGAACACCAAGACCCAAGTAAAACACACACACACACACACACACACACACACACAAACACACACACAGGTTGAAAGAACTAGGAATATGACTAAGCACAGTCCTTTTAAAACACAGCAGGAAGATAGAAGAAGAAAATATCCACACCCCATTCATATGCAATCACCTTTGTTTAAAACAAGAATTGCAGAAGGGTGGGTGAATTTCTGAAAACCCAGAATTCAATCACAGCCTGCAAGAGCTGCATGTGAAAATGTCAGAAACTATATCAATACACCTTAATTTGGACCCATAAGTTTTCATTCTTTGTTTTTATGTGTGGAAATGTATAGAATGCTTGCACATGTGTCCGTGCCTGTAAAACCCTGAAGTCAAGTGTCTTCTATTACTCTTCACCTCATTTTTTTTCTTTGAGATAGAGCCACTGACTGAGCCATAATTTTACCATTTGTGTTAGGCTGTGGGCTATGGAGCCCTTGGAATCTGCACATTTCATCCCCAGATCTGAGCTAACAGATGGGAGTGGCCATGTCCAACTTTTTTTTTCTTTTTTTTTTTTATTGAGAAAAGGAGAAAAAAAAAAACAAGTTTCCACCTCCTCCCAGCCTCCCATTTCCCTCCCCCTCCTCCCCCCCATGCCCCCTCCTCCCACCCTTCTCCCCCTCCCCCCACTCCTTTCCCCCTCCCTCTCCAGTCCAAAGAGCAGTCAGGGTTTTCTGCCCTGTGGTAAGACCTAGGACCTCCCACCTCCGTCCATATCTAAGAAGGTGAACATCCAAACTGGCTGGGCTCCCACAAAGCCATCACATTACGTAGTTTTACATGGTTTTGATGAGTCTAAAGACAAGCTCTTGGCAGGCTAAGCCACTTGCCCAGCCTGGATTCACAAGCTCTCACAGAATTCTTTCAAAAGCCAGAAGCATTCAGCAATTTGCTTGACTCTATATGTTGTCATCTACACAATTCAAGCTGAAGCACATGCCCTTGGGTTACACACAGACAAAAGAACAGCAAAATCTTTCCTAAGTTTAAAGTCAGTTTAGGGTTCTATGCTGGACTGAATGCATGGCTGACATCCACTGCACTGTCTTGCTCCTGTGTGAGGTGCCAGAGGCCTCAGAGCCTAATGGAGAAAATGAGGAGGGCAGCAGGGGCTGTTGCGGGGAGACTGAGAGCTCACTGCCCAGAAGGCTAACGCCTATGCTTTGAGAAAAGAAAAAGAACACATTAGTCATATAACAGTCTTAATATGTGAAAGAAAGACTCTCCCGGAAATTATAAAGTTTTCAACTGCAGGTAGCTATTTCATGTGCTCATCAATTTTTAATCAAGTTTTCTTAAGATTGTTAAATCTCTAAGAATTTTACTATGGAGGCAAGTTTATGTTCTGGTCTGTGAAGAATAGAATGAGAATCGTGTCGTATGTAGCCAACAGAACCCTTCTAGAGGAGAAATGAGGTATTTTGCTATCTTATTACAAAATGTCACTTCTGTCATGTAGTAAGCCTTTGGGTACTTACTCTGTAGACAGTTCCTTCTGAGTCATATTGCCTCTGTCTATCCCTAGAACATTCCTTGCCTCTTGGCCTTCCTGTAAAACATATTCAGTCCTTAGAAATTTCCACCTGGCTCCTCACAGTTCATTCCTCTTGTCCTCATGTTCTCGGCTTAAAGGCCATTCTAACCAAATGTCAACGCGGCCCATGACAGGGTCCTTCAGCCTCCCCTTGTTCTCCTCTTTAATTTACTAATCATAACACTCAGCAAAAACTTTAATTACATATCTGTTTTCATCATTCACTTCCCAGTTTATATTTGAGATCCTTAAATACAAAATCATTTTGATTCTGTTTGTCCATATAAATATAGTAAATGTGTACTGTATTGAAAAAGTACACTCAAATTTGCATATTATAAGCAGAAACTAGTAGAGAAACATGATTTCCTTTTATATTTTTGTTTTTTAATACTAAGGATCAGTTTGATTATGTGGAAAAAAATCATTATAAGACTACCCTAAAAGAATAGCTTTTAAGTAGGCCAAAACTGGATAAAAGAAAAGCTGAACTGTGTGAGACAACACCGTGTAAATAATGCTCATTGTGGTGACTGGTTCACGGTGTGTACAGGCACCAAATCATCCCCTTGTGTATACAATGTATCATGTTTATCAATTATAGTTATAAAAAGCTAAGAAAAAATAAATATGGCTTGTTAGTGATATATTTATTGATATTTTTCATTTAATTTAAAATAATCAATATAAGATACATTTATAAGATGAATATTGACTTAACACTGCATAGTCTATGTTGCTGAATAAATATGGCAATATCCAATGAGCTATTTTCTGCATGTAAATGTCAGTACTGAACTCTAATAATAATATATGACAAGACAAAATAATAAAAAGTAATTACATCCTCTTGTAGTTTTATGCTACTTCATTGTAAACATAAAGTTGAATTTAATAACACAATCTTACAAACTTAACAAATATTGACATTTGTTAAATGTCAACAAAATAATAAAAGGAAGATCTTGAGAAGTATTTGCTTCTAAATTCCAATGTAAAATTTTTATTTTTAAAGTTAATTTTGGCTGGGCATGGCAATGCATGGTAAGTAAATATAATACTGAAGAGGTATGACAGAAAATTTATTAGTTGGAGGACAGTCTAGTAAGACACATCCTCTCTGTTTTTTTGTTTTTTGTTTTTTTTTTTTTAAGTACTTTAAGGTTTTCTGTGTGGTAACACCTATGCTTGGAACTTCATTTACTAGAGACTAGAGAGATATTTCAAAGGATAAAGTATCTATCATTCAAGCATAAATACTGGGGTCATGTTTATAGCACTCCCATAAATGGTACATTGGTCTGGAAGCTTATCTGTATCCTTGCATTTGGGAAGTAGATACAGGAGGATAACCAGAGCAAGATGGATAGCCAGAATGGCTAAATCACTGATCTCTAGGTTCACATGAGAAACCCTGCCTCAATATAAAATATAGAAGGAAGGTCAAAAAAGATTACTAGCCTCCACACAAACTCCCACAAGCATGCATGTGCACTACACACGCATGTAATATACAAATGTATATCACAGACACACACACACATTAATGATGCATTCAGCAGCTTAGTTGGCTTCTTGAAATTCTAAAATCAATAAAAAGGAATTATGAAAGGCAATGCCATGTTAGCCCGTGTTCCTGGTGTGATGCAATGCAAATTAAATGAGACATAATAATACATTACGGGGAAGAAATATTAAAGTTCCGGTCAGTAACACACATAATGCTTTGTTCTGGGCACTGTGCCAAACCACTTACAAACATTAGCACATTTAATCCTCCAAACAATCAAAGGAGAAAAGTAAAGTTAGCCTTACCTTACAGATTCAGGCACAGAGCCACAGGTAAATTATATAATCCCTCCCCATCATACTACCAATAGGCACTCTCTTCCTGAGCACTGCTTTCTTAACAGCTACCCACAACAGTCTCCAGGACATCTAATGCTGCATAGCCCAGCCATGTTGCTAATGAGCAGGAAGTGATAGCGTTTGACCTCCATACAGTTTATATGTTAGTTCAACTTTGGAAACTGTTCCACAGACCCTTCGGGAATAAATATAACACAGACAGGAAGTATGTTAGCCTGGGTTTTGGCTTCTTTTATTTTTAGCATTCTGAAAAGAAACATTTCTTTAAGAAGCCTTCTCAGAATAATTTATAAGGCTTGTGAAGTATCACCAGTTTTTCTATAAACTTCCCTTGAGCTCTGGTAGGACAAGTGTTTTGAAGTTTCAATTGCTTTCATAAAAACAGCTTGCACTCCTGTTGTCAAGTTTTGTCTCAAAATGTGTATCTTAGAAAGCTTTCTTTCAAAGCAGTGTAAATGCTTGCAATTAAATCCCTGTTTATGAAGGAGTCACACAAAGGTACTCTCTTTTAAACTCACTGTTAAGGGCAGCAGGAATTGGGATTTTTGTTGTTGTTGTTGCTGCTGGTGGTGGTGGTGATGTGGTGGTTTTATTTTATTATGTTTTGTTTTGTTTTGTTTCGAAGTTGATACATGGTCTCACCATGTAACTGTGGCTTGTCTGAAACTCACTATGTAGACCAGGCTGGCCTGGAACTCATGAAGTTCTGACTCATAAGTGCGGGGACAAAAGGCATGAGTCACTACACATGTCTTTGTTTTATTCTTTTAAAGATTACATCCTTAACCTTAAATAAAAAGAGCTTTAATCTAATAAGCATGCTAAGCAATAACATTAACAAAGTATGAGGTACTTTGTTACCTTTAAGATCCATAACAAGAATGACCCTAAAGCCATCTTGTCAAATGTATGCCTTCTACAAATCATGGTATTTATACTCAGACTATATGTCACATTTATTGTAAATAACATCAAAGGGAAACTCAGCATGCTATTGATGTCATCTTCCTTCTTTGCATAATCTTAAAATAAATGCAGTCCTTTCTGAGCCACTGCTCAGTAACTATCCAGGTTGTCTGTCTACAACACTACTGTCTCGACATCTATATTTTTATTTACCTAGTTATTCATCTTAGTTTGTAATTCATGTCTCTAATTTCTCTCTAAAGGGTGAAGCTTTTAAAGGATTTGGTACTAAGAATGAAGTAATTTCAACCAAAGTAGGTGAAAAATGATTCTCCAGTATTTCTATAAAATGTCAGCAGTTTTACGAAGAGCATTTCCTCACTTTTAAGCAAAACCAAGCATTAGTTTCTAAGAGTATCTCACCAGATGCTCTGGGCAACAGAATAAACACAGACTTTTATTCAGACCCAACTTCCAGTTCTTACATTTAAGTCATACTGTGAAAAAAAAGTGTTTAGCAAAAAATTTCAACAACGCAAGAGTTTTAGAAGTAAAGGTGAAAGGCCACTTTTTATTTTTTGAACTTGCTAGTACATTAATATTTGTATATATTTAAAAAGTAGAAGGTAGATGTTTCCATTTAGGCATATATTTATTATGACTAACTCAAGGTGATTAATGTATCTACCATCTTAGACATGTGTAATTTTGTGGTAGTCCCTAAATATCTTCTCTTTGAACTATATCATTGTGCTGATTCAATTCACATTGCTAAGACATGAACACCGGAGTTTACTCCCATCCAAATATAACTCAGTACTGCTTGAGCAACCTTGACCCTCTCTCCCTTGACTCTCTCCCTCTAGTAACCAATATTCTCCATCCAGCTTCTAGGAGACTGACTTTACATTTCAAATCTAAGTCATGTTGGCCTATTTCACTGCACACAGAACCATCCAGCAATATCCTTATTGTCACAAATGTCATAATTCCATGTGAATCCTGAGTTGTATGTGTATGTATATGTGTGTATGTGTGTGTGTGTGTGTGTGTGTGTATATATATATATATATATATATATATATATATATATACATGCTCATGTGAGAATAAACTCTGAAGGAAGAAGAGTTGCCATATATTTCTGTCTGCATCTTTGCTTGTTTAGAAAACTTTCTGACTTAAAAAAATGTGCTTCCAGGAGCAGTCAAAGGGACTGGGCTCTCCAAGATCAAGGTGAACAGATGACTTCTTTACCTTATGTCTGCCAAGATAAGAAAATGACTAGGATTTCCTGCCAGTAACAAGGCCGAAGTTCATCGGCAATAAAAGTAAAGGGACAGAAGACTGAGGTTTGCTGAGCACCAATTAAGAGTCAACTCCAAGGATCCTCCTACAAAGCTGACCTTGATCTTGACCTTACACTAGGAGGAGGGAAATGCAGGTGCTGAGTTCTCTGCAGGTTTGAGTGACATTCTGAAAGAACAGAGTCTTGGCAATTCTAATTTAGCTGTCTGGCTCCCATGACCTTTTGCATTTTTCTTCAGTCAGACTGAATTAGTCAGTTTACTTTAATGGAAACTAAAACAATATGTCCCCCCTCAGACTGCAGCTAAAGGGTTCTGTCTTCTTGTCGCAGCCTTTATAGGTAATAACTCATTTGTAAAATGCACAGCTGTTTCACCAGTATAAAAAGATGATTATAATCAAGGATTTTGATTCAACTTTCAGTTTAACCAAGTAATTGCTACTTAACATTTTGGTCAGAAAAAATAAACGTGCCAGATTCCCACAATCACCTTCCACTGCCAGCCTTATGTTTGGAGAGCTTTACAGGGACATCTGAGATAGCCACATTCCTGCATCAGAGTGGGAAACTGCCCTACTCCCACAGCCCAGGGCACTGAACACTGGCTGAGAAATCACTCCCAGACAAAGGCACAAGTATCATGAATTCTAAACTCCCAAGCAAGACACAGGTTGGGCTCACCTGGTCTGACCCAAAGCTTGTTTGATGTGACCTTCACTTGGTATCTGACTACTGATTTTGTTTTTACATTTCCCATCTTTCTCTATTTAACTAGAAGTCTAATTTCACTGACAGTCCCCCCCACCAGTCATGGAGCATTTTCTTCTTTCATTTATGATAAAATGGTATCAACAACCACTTTTGGTCTTACCGCTGCTCTGTCCCACTCGGAAGTGTTTCCTCACAGCACCTGCCTCCAAGCAATTTCCCTCCTGACAGCTTAAGAAGTGTTTCTTCTAAAATGCCACTTCAAAGTATTATCCATGTCCAACAACAAATGATGCTCCCTCCCTCTCAGACACCTCTGAAGAAGCATTACTCAAGGCCCTGCTAGCTTACAGCTGTACTCTCTGCCCCCTCTCTGTCAATGGTCTATTATTTGATATTTGTTTGCTGCTTTTAGTGGAGGCTACAGAAAGGTCAATGAGGCATCTTGATCCTGTACGTAGCCCTCCATTTATTCCTCAGCAATCAGATTCACTAACTGCTTTCTGTGCTCCCCTCATAGGTTCAGTCTCCATCGTCTCCAGCTCTTGCTGCCATGTCAGGCAGTCCCATGATTTGAAAAACAATGTTAAGAACACAGTCATCAAAATTAAAAAAATAAAAACTTAGCAGATCCTGTCAGGTGAAATGTGAATTCCTTAATATATATCTTTGCTTTCCTAAATACACTGAAATTGTTACTCTATACACACAAACACTCATAAAAGAGTACGTTTAAATGTGAGAAAGTGTGTCTGTATTATGGATGGTCTTGAAGGTTTCAACATGCATCTCCTAGAAACTGTATAGCACAATCAGGCATGTTCTCTGTCCTTTATAACTCCCTGCATTCCTCTTCCAAGTTAAAAATTGGAGAAATGGCAGGATAAAATACATGCAGTCTTTCATACCTGTGCCTAAACAGGTATAAAAGGACTGAGATTATTAATTACAGTGGGGAAGAGTTGGTCCTCACAATCCAATCAGATATTTTTAAAACCAAGTATCACCAAATATGTTTTATTCGTGTTTTGTCATACTTGCAACACTAGTAACAGCTTAATGTTGGAATATTTTTCTGGAAAAATTAATATATAAGTTCTGTATTTACATTATTTTGAACCCTTGTTCTCCTTCAATTTCACCTTTGTCTCCTCCTCTTCCTCTCAAACTCATGATAGCTTCTTGAGTTATTATTAAATGAGCGTGAATAAGTGAGTGAATGAGGGTGTGTGTGTGTGTGTGTGTGACCACCCTATCGGATTGGATAATCAGAAGATTGTATCTAGACAAGATTGATTTTTCCCTCTCTCAGCAGCTATTAATTTCATATAGCTCTTCTTCTACATGAGAGCAGTTTTCCGATTCCCCTCATCTGTGCTGGAATGTCAACTGGTATTCTCATTGTGTTACTCTTATTTAGGTAACCACATTTTTGAGATGTTATGGATGTAGCTCACTTGTCACATATAGAAGATAGCACCTTGCAATCGATATCCTAGTTTGCTGCTATTACAATCTTTCTAAAATCCTTTTGTCCCATGTTCTCTGAGCCTTACGTACAGGAGCTAGGCACCCTGTGATTAGTTGTCTGCATTTTAATCAGTCATGGCTTTCTGTAATGGTCTCTTTCTACTTCAAAAAGTAGTTACTTTGATTATGGCTGAAAGCAGCATTTAGCTATGTATATATGGTTAAGTATTCAGAACAATTAGGAATTGTGCTGGTTTAGGAATATGCAATACTAGGCTCTCCTCTAGGGTACATGGCCTCATTGCCAGCTGTCTGTGTATACACACATGACTTGCCTTCTCTTAAACAGATAGGCAGCCACGGGCTACATGTGTGACCTGTGCCCACCTCCAAAATATAAGCGGCATTATTGCACCTTTGGGAAAATCTTGCTATGCTAATCATTGTCATGGTATACAGGCGTTATGGCTGGGTAGGACTACTGGTTTTTCCTTCTCCCATGGGAGCTTGCAAAGCACCTTCAGGTACTATAAGAGCTAGTCCTCAGAAAGGAAACTTCCAGGTCAGTTCATGCTCTGTTCATCCAAGTCTTGTATCCGAAGTGTGTAGTGTCTTCAGCAATAAGGACTTACATTCAAATTCTGGGGCAAACCAAGGGGAATGGCAACAGCCAATACTGTTTTATGAGTCTCTTGGATTCCTTTTTTTTTTTAAAGCTTCTTCCATATATTTTTTCCTATAGTATTGGGGGATTGAAGTCAAGACTCTGTGTGTGCTAAGATACATTTCCCCAAACAGCTTTGCTACATAACTTCCGAAACCATTAGTCTCAGCTGTGCTACATTCAAGCTACTCAAACTCAAAGCTTGTCGTAGAGAATAAGCTGACCTCAAACTTGAATTGTTTCATTTACCTTTGCTTCCAGAATACTGGGATTAAAGATGCATACCAGTATGCCTGCCTAAAATTTTATAATTTAAATTAAACTGGAAAAGTCTAATTGTTTCTACTGCTAAATGATAACAATAAATAAATTTCTTTATAAAATGGTGGATGTTCGGGCTGGAGAGATGGATCAGTGGTTAAGAGCATTGCTTGCTCTTCCAAAGGTCCTGAGTTCAATTCCCGGCAACTACATGGTGGCTCACAACCATCTGTAAAGAGGTCTGATGGCCTCTTTTGACCTGCAGACATACACACAGACAGAATATTGTATACATAAAAAATAAGTAAATAAATAAATATTTTTAAAAATGGTGGATTTTTTTACACTTATGATTACAAAATTGCTGTATCCATTTCAAAAGTAAATATGTATTCAACCACGGAAAGTAAGACCATATTTTATTATCTTCTCAAAAGTTACTCCTGAATGAGGACACTTGCAAATATTACTTGGAAAAGTATTAATTATTACCTTATTACTACTGTATTTTGATCATTCATATATATGGCTTTAAGGGAAACCAATTACAAAAGCACCAAGGAATCACTGCCCTGCTAGTGAACACCCTCTGCTTTCAAGGCCACCTGTACATTTTTATATACTAACACAGCATTGAATTCATCTGCTTGTATTACCAAATCCCTGTAGATTTAAAACATTTCTGTCCTAGAAAAATGAAAAGAAAATGATGTTTAACACACAGCTTTTCAGGGGCTCTTTCAATGACAGATACTAAATACGTATGCAGTAATAGGGAATTACTGAGAGGAGGGAAATGTGGTGAGGCAACGTACTGCAAATGACTTCTGCTAAGGAGGTGACGACGAAGGAATCAAGAGGTTACAGCATGTGAAGCCTTCAGAAGCAAATTACATGACCAAAGTTGGTTTGGAAGAAATACTTTATGATGTTAAACACAAATGCGGCATTAAAGAAAGGAATGTGGGTGAGGGGTGTGGTGATGATGTACTCTGCAAGAACGTTCTGGGTAGAAAAGTGCTAGTACAGAGACCCCCAGAGAATTCTCTCGCTTCTCAGTGCTTCCATCTTGAGTAGAACAGGAAGTAGTTTTCCTAGTTTGCTATTTCACTTTTCATTCTGTTTTTCTGAGATATGAGCCCACCATCTCTCAAGCTAATGCTCTTCAGGGTCTTGAAGAAAAACTGCCCGCCCCCACACGAATTTGCAAATAATTTTTTTTATCATACAGCCTCATGTACTGCATTACATCTTCATCATATCTGTGTTCCAGCTGTAGCAACTGAGTCCAACAGCTGCAATAGAAAACATATAACTATAAGGCTTAAATTAGCTACCATTTGGGCATGTAAGGGCACTTGGCTTTGTGTGGTTACAGAATTCAGAATGTCATGTCTGTTGGTACAATATGAACCAGGGTAAACTGGTCATGAATCAAACCTCAGTGAGTTCAGTGGAAGAACTGAGGAAGGTTACTTTAGAAGATCAGTGAGCATCATAACCAGCCTCAAAAAGCCCATGAATCCAACAAGGAAAGGGCAAGTTTTTGATTCTACATAGACCCTAATATGTGTTTTCAGGCCAGTTACAAGTATCTCTTTTAAGTCAAAGAAATATTACCACATACAAGAGTTTTTAAAGTACCTCATGAAAAAAACTATACTGTATACTTTCTTATCTTCATTCAGACTATTACCCAAATGAAAATGATTAAGCCAGAAAAAAACTCATTATTTTCCCCAAAATGGAAAAGTCTAAAATTACATCATCTCCCTGTAGGCAGGTTCTCGCGGAATGGAAAAATCAATGTTTTGATAACAGAAAAAGGAAAACACTCTAATTACCCAGAGGTGGCTAAAAATGGTCACGCTTTCTCAGTGTGCCCAGAGCATAAACATATCATGCCTATGAAGTGCAGCGGACCATTGCAGTCCAGCCAGGAAACCTTATCTGCAGAGCAATCCACAGCAAGCCGCCTCTGGCTCCTCTGGCGGTCATTTTCAATCACACCTACACTTCCCTAACCATTTACACTTAACACACAGGAAACACTGGACGATATTGTAGCTCCTTTTTCTTTCTACTGCTTTATTCTATGATTTATATACACGAATACTGTCCTTGCTTCTGATATTTAAATATGCACTTACCAATAATCTTGACAACTAACAAGGAAAAGAGAAAATGCACACAGGAAAGTAGTTTGTCATCGCAATGTCAGAAGAAAGAATAACGTAAATAACAGTGAGATATACAATACTGCATTCTATATTACCTAAGCAAATATTACAATACTGCATTCTATCTAAAATCTGTTTCCCAAAGGACAGATACTTCATGGCCCGTAATTACTTGACCAAGATTCAAATTCTGTTCAGCTTTACCATCTACGAAATATTATCCCTACTTTTACTATGCAGATTTGCGTCTAATAGATCTTTGCTCCTAAAATTATTCTGCAAAGGTACGCAGAAAAGTCATGGGGAAACAACACAGAAAAACTGCACATAGCAGAACTCATACAAGCTACTTAAACATGAGAAATTTTACCCCCAAATAATGTAATAATTTTTAAAGAAAAAATAAATACTTTTAAATCAAAAAATTGGGACGAAAAAAGAGTTTTAATTAAAAATCTCATTCATCCCCAAAGATGTACAATATAATGCAAAAGGGGAATATTATTTATAAGTATTTGAAATGATAAATTTGTTTTAAAATAATATTTAAGGGTTCTGACTTTCTGAGAAACATATAAAAACTAAAATAGTGCAATCAAAATATGAAAATGCCATAGTAAAGTTATATTAGTATGTATTCAAATATAAAATAGACATTAAAATTCTTTAAGTAAAATAAAAATCCTTTGACTTATCATTTACTCACATTAAGAAAAAATCAGGATCCGAGACCAATAATAGCAAAGATCTAAATTTGAATAAAATGATGTTCTCTTCCCTAACTACAATAAGCACTTTATTCTCAAACAGAACACTGCTATAATACAAGCAGAATCTAAATAGCATGAACTGAGTAAAGATAACTCTGTCTGTATTGTTTAGCTTTGCTATGAAGTAGGACATGGGAAAGTACATTTTATTATCAATTTAGAAAATAACATTAAAAAACTGGAGGTGAACTCATAACTTGAAGTTATTTTATGGTAATCCTTATTACAGCACTGCCCTTCAAATACTCTACAGACCTAGGACAGAGCATTTTCAAGCATGTGCTGGAAAAATGGAGAGAAATTCACAGCGATTGCACTGAAATCAGGAACAAGACAAGGTTGTTCACTCTCTTCATTTCTACTCAGTATAGTTCTTGAGGTCCTAGCTAGAGCAGTAAGACAAAAAAAAGAGATCAAGGGGATACAAATAAGAAAAGAAGAGGTCAAACTCTCACTATTTGCTGATAATATGATAGTTTACATAAGAAACACCAAAAATTCTGCCAAGGAACTTCTACAACTCATTAACACTTTCAATAATGTAGCAGTCTGCAAGATTGACTCAAAAAATTCAGTAGCCCTCCTTTACACAGATGATAAATGAGCTGAGAAAGAAATCAGAGAAACATCACCCTTTACAATAGCTACAAATAGCATAAAATATCTTGGAGTAACTCAAATCAAACAAGTGGAAGACCTGTATGACAAGAACTTTAAATCTCTGAAATAAGAAATTGAAGAGAACACCTGAAAACAAAAATATCTCCCATACTCTTGGGTAGGTAGAATTAACATAGTAAAAATGGCAACCTTACCAAAAACAATCTACAGATTCAATGTAATACCCATCAAAATCCATCAAAAATCTCCACAGACCTCGAAAGAACAGTACTCAACATCATATGAAAGGGTAAAAACCCTAGGATAGCAAAAACAATACTGTACAATAATGGAACTTCTCGAAGCATCATAATCCCTCATTTCAAACTCTACTACAGAGCTACAGTACTGAAAACGGCCTATTATTGGCATAAAAACAGACAGGAGGACCAATGAAATCAAACTGAAGACCCAGATATTAATCCACAGACCTACAAATACCTGATCGTTGACAAAGCAGCAAAAAATATAAAATGGAAAAGAGAAAGCATATTTAACAAATGGTGCTGGTATAATGGACATCAACATGTAGAAGAATGAAGATAGATCCATATCTATCACCATGCACAAAGCTCAAATCCAAATGGATCAAAGACCTCAACATAAAGCCAACCACACTAAACCTCATGGAAGAGAAAGTGGGAAGTACACTTGAACTCATTGGCACAGGAGACCACTTCCTAAATATGAACCCAGTAGCATAGACACTGAGCGAAACAATTAATAAATGGGACCTCCTGAAACTGAGAAGCTTCTGTAAAACAAAGGACACAGTCAACAAGACTACAGATTTGGAAAAGATCTTCACCAACCCCACATCAGACAGAAGGCTGATCTCCAAAATATACAAAGAACTCAAGAAATTGGTCATCAAAAGAACAAATAATCCAGTAAAAAGGGGGTGGGGGTTACAGACCTAAACAGAGAAATCTCAACAGAGAAATTTAAAATGACTAAAAGACACTTAAGGAAATGCTAAATATTCTTAGTCATCAGAGAAATGCAAATCAAAACAACTCTTGAGAGTCCATCTTACACCTGTAAGAATGGCCAAGATCAAAAACACTGATGACAACGTATGCTGGAGAGGATGTGGGGAAAAGAGAACACTCCTGCTGGTGAGAGTGCAAATTGGTACAGCCCCTTTGGATATCAGTATGGTGATTTCTCAGAAAATTAGGAAATAACCCTTGTCAAGGCCCAGCAATACCACTTTTGGGTATATACCCAAAGGATGCTAATCCTACCACAAGGACATAATCTCAACTATGTTCATAGCAGCATTGTTTGTCATAGCCAGAACCTGAAAACAGTCTAAATGTCTTTTAACTGAAGAATGGATAAAGAAAATGTGGTACTACACAATACAATGGAGTACTACACAGCAGAAAAAAATGACATCTTGAGATTTGCAGGCAAATGAATAGATCTAGAAAACATCATATTGAGTGGGGTAACTCAGGCCCAGAGAAATAAACATCATTTGTACTCACTTTTAGGTGGCTTTTAGACATAAAGGATGGTTTAAGACAAAAAAAAAAGTCTATAATTCACAATGTTAGAGAACCTAGACAATAATAGGTCCCTAAGAGAGACATACATGGATCTAATCTATATGGAAAGTAAAAAAAGACAAGATCTCCTGAGTAAACTGGAAGCATGAGTACCATGGGAGAGGGTAGAAGTGGAGGGGAGTAGAAGGGAGGGAAGCAGAAAAAAATGTATAGCTAAATAAAATCAATAAAAAATTAAAAAAAAACATTTAACTTTGGAGTATGAAGAGGATATACAAAAACTAGCAGATTTAGAAATGAATAAGCCTGAATGTATCAAAATGGCTTCCAAGGAAATAAAATGAATCAGTGCTTACCCTTGAGGAGACAGTTTGTCCAGCCATCCAGATTTGACCTTGACTGCAGAGGATCCATAATAGCAGGCATAGGGAGAGATGACATTTGAGCTAGTTGACGAATCAGTATTTCCACTTGTGGAGCTTAAAGGGTAACTGTGTCTATTAAAGGGCTCCAATGAGAAGGCTTTTGGAGTCCTAGACTTAGATGCCTTCGAGTTGTTTCTTCTTAAACTGTGGAAGCATTCCTCTACTGTTGAGTATTCTGACTCAGAAGCAGAGTCCTTTGGGAGAGTAGTTTTGTCCTCTCGAGGAATCCAAATATCTTCTACTTTGTCTCCACTTGCATTTTCATTGCTGCTATCATTTATGCTAAATAGGAAAGGATAGCAATCAAATTCAAAATGACGTGATTAATTTAAGATGTCAGTTAAATTTTTAAAACTTCTGAACCAACCAACCACAGAAAATTTAGGCCACAAAGTCTTAGTTGTTCAATTACCCCATTTTGTAATTTTAAAAACGTTTTTAGGAACTTGCCACTCAACTATGAGGATCTGAGTTTAGATCCATTGAACCCATATACAAGCCAGAAATAACAATGTGTGTCTATAATCCCATAGTGGAGAGGCAGTGACAGTAGGATCCCTTGGGCTTGCTGACAAACCACATTAGCCAATCAGAGAGCACCAGGTTAATAAAGAAACCCTGTCTTTAAAAGGACAAAATTTATTAGAACAATTGAGGAAAACACGTTACAGTGACCTCTGGTCTCTAGACTCATGAAAACCGGCATACAGGTGCACACATACAAATATGTTCTCTCTCTCTACCTCCCTTCCTCTTTCCCTCCCCCCCCCCCCGCTCTTACACACACACACACACACACACACACTCACATCCCTTTTCTAGAAAATAATTCTTTAGAAACATTCTATTATCCTATGACATATGTGAACACTATAAAAAGTCTTACATATAATTTAACCAGATTCTATCCTTAGGAGGTTAAGTACAGGTAACAATGTAACAATGGGAGGAAAAAACAAAACATCTTTTTCCTTCAAAATTTAAACATCATAAAGAGCACAAATAAACATCCTACTCAATCTCCAGGCAGCATAGTGAACCATGGGTTCAACTATTTAAAGACACGAGTTCCTACTTGTCTAATCTACATGTCCAATCTGCTAGGAGGACTCCATGTTCCACCCTAAGGCAGCACAGCAGAGAACAAGGCTGACAGCTCGGTAGTAGGTTACAATGCTAGAGGACAATGCACACTGCTAGCAAACAAGCAAGCAAGCGGTACTGTCTGTCACAAGGCAAAAGCCGAGCAGGGTGTAATATTTACTGGAATGCACTTTTAAAGGCTAAGCATATTCCTACAGATTTCAGAAACGACACAATACATTCAATAATTTATATGAAATAAATCTCATTACAAAGAAGTTTTCCGATAATCAATGAGACAGAATACATCTTTCAGTTTTAAGACTCTAAACACTGATTTTTAAATAGTCATGTAACCTATCCATTGTCCATTTTGTATCATAAAAGATTCTTATTACTTACTAAGGATGCATTATTTATTTTTAACTCAAGTAAGTTCACAAGAATATTAGCTTTGGAAAGTTAAGGTAGAAAGCAAAGTGAATATGAGTAACAATCTAGCATACTAAAGCTCAACTCCACCTGAGAGAAATAGGAAGTCTAGGTTTGGGTCTCTGTGTTACCTAAATAACTGAGCCATCATGTATTCTTCTTAACAGTGAATTTCTAACACAAAGGACTTATTACACTTGTACAATTCTAAGCTGGGTGTGGTTTTGAACAGTCCCTTTTTTCTCTGTACTAACATGTAGCCCATCTTCAAAAGCAAAGACCTAATGGCAAATAAACTGTTACATGCTTAAAAGAATGTCCCATGTTTTCAAAATATACAATACATATTTGAGGGTCCTCTCATTACAGAAACTTTAGAGTCAAATATGCATTTAATGTATATTTTAAAGCAAATTCATTGCAGAAAAAATACTTGGTTATTCTATTTCTATTTTATAAATGAGATATTCTATATTAATCTGTATGTCTTTTTAACTTACTGTGTCTTTAAGATGCTTTGTATAATGCACAACCAGAGCTGAGGAAACTAAGCTTAATAAACATCAAATCAATTTTCTAGGGAGAACTATGCAAGTACAATCACTACATACTCGCTCCATTATGCAAGGATGAACAGACACAGTTAGTAGGAGACAAAAATAACCCGCTATAGAATACCACATAGTTGTTAGACTTCAAGCAGCTCCTCCTTTTACACATGCCAGGTCAAGTATTAAAATGAATACTGCCCAGAAAACATCCAGGAAGGAAAGAAAGCTCCAAACTTGACCAGATAAGCTCCTTTCTTAGAACTGCAACATTATAGAATGAGTAAAACATCTACATCTTACAGCCTTTGTTCTGTGAAGAGGTTTTTCAGCAGTCACAGGCATACCTTGACTTGGTTAAGATTGAGTTCCTTATAGTGGCTGCATCATCTTTGGCTGTGTCCTCATGGGGCCAAAACTCATTCTTTATAGATCTCTTCTGTTAAAAAAAATGCATTCATTGTTTTGCATGTTAGTTTAGGTAATTACTTATGGTGTAGCTACACTTTATCAATACCTACAATATTGAGATTTTATTAAACAAATGTAATTGCTGAGATCATTTTTAAGTTCAAAAACAATTTAAATGAAAACATCAATTTCTGATGTCCTCAGTATTTATTACCTCAGTATATTAAGTAAGAATATACAATGCAACTAACAATAGAATTTACAAACTTTAACACCCCTGTACGATTTGTTTGGTTGTGGATTTTAGCAGTTTCTGTTTTATCTTATTGAGAGCAGCTATGGATCAGATCCAAGGCCTTACACATGTCAGACAAGTACTTTGCCACTGAGTTAACTTCCTTAGCTGCTTCTGATATGCATGTACTTTTCTCCCATGTTTCTTTTATCAAGTCTAAGAAATAAAATAGTAAATGAGGAGAAGTACTGGAAACAAAACTCCAGTTATTAACCTGAATAAAATGTACGAATAGAAACTTCCAGACTCAGGAAGACTATCTCCGTAGATAGGGCCAAGAAAAGCCTAGGGAGGTTTATCCTTTATCAATGTTTAGTCATTTTAATGTGGTAAGTTACACTGTACGTTGTTCAATGCAGTATTCTATACTTTTGAAGTCAAAGTGAAAATGTGTCTTCATAACCCATAGCTAGAGGCATAGATTATCATAACCGACCAAGCTGAAAATTTACTGTTGGCAAATCTCATAATAAAGCACCATTCCAATAGTTCATAGGCAAATGAAAAGGCATGGATAAGCTACACAACAAATAACTGCTTATGGAAAATAAATAAAATGAATGAGACTAACCTTGGAACTTTCTAGTCTCTGGAAGAGAAATGTCTCTCCATAAGGAAAGATGGAAGTTGAATTATCCTCATTTGAATCTTTTGGGGGAATTACAGGATGACAATGGAAGAGATGATTAAGATGGAAGAGTGCAAAAAATATAAAAGCACTGTTTAATTATTCTATAGCAACATCACAACTTAAAGATTATTCTACAACAGTCCAAAATGATATGCCCAATTCTTATCTCCCAAATCAACTCTTCCCATGGTCTTCTTAATATATATCACTCATTTGACAATGAAGTCACTAGCTCTGGATTTAGAAACAGTTACACATGGCCCTGCTAGCCTACAAGACCCACATGAATGTAACGAAGATCACATTGCCTATGTACAACAGAAATTGCTACAGTGCCATTTAAGCTGGTTAAAAAAAAAAGAAAATTTTAAAAGGAAGGATCTAAATTCTAATACTCAGTAAACAAATGTAAGCAGTTCAATAATATAATATGGAAGTATCACTTAAAACCTTAGACCTCATTTGACATAACCCCTCTCAGCTGGTAACAGACCTGTAGAGGAGTAATTTCAAGAAAACATCCTGTATCTTCAAACTGCATGGATTTATAGGAAATAAACCTCAAAACATGTGCTTTTTCTAGGGCAACTGTTTCCAAAAATACAGTAGCCAGTCACTTGCTAATATATATATATATATATATATATATATATGTATATATAATTCATATATATGTGTGTGTGTGTGTGTGTGTGTGTGTGTGTGTGTGTGTGTGTGTACAAATGTTCTGGAACGTGTATAAGAAGATTTTCAAATAGCAAATAGAAAAGTTATCTATTTACCAAAGTAAGGCTGTGAAACTTTTCACCATAACAAAATTTTTCAGACATAATTATTCTGTAGCTCAGACCAGCACAAAGCTTTCAATTCATCTGAATAAAATACCTTTGACTAAAGATAAATGAAGACTGCATTTAAAACAAATATTGATATAAGTATGCGCAAATTTCCAAGAGTCGCAATGCTCAGTTCTTTTGTATTCACTTAGCTCTAGGATTCTAATGTAATATGGAAGTAAGGACAGTCATCTGCATTACTGCCTAGGCTGCCAGCAGGCCACTGCCATGACTCAACCCTAAGTCTACTTCAGGGTGATCACCTGAGGACAAACTAATTTATGAGAGTTTGATGCAGAGACTCACTTTTCAGTGTCAAAGATTTTCCAGCTGAGGTAGTAGCACATCTTCTGTCTCGGAAATAGCTTAAAGCAAAAGGAAAAGTTGTGTTATTATACTGCTCTAAATGTGGGATGTATATTGGGGTTATACATCTTCCTAAGTTTAGGATTTCAGCAGAAACATACATACTCAAATGTAGATCTGACTTGAATTACAGATCAAGGACATATCCACCAATTTGTTTTTGTATTTAGCATTCAAGATAGAGATTTCACCAGATATTTCAAATCATTTTAATCCCCTACCTGTAACACTAAAAATATTTTAAAAAATATATCTGTCCATGTTCATATGCATTTGATTTCAAAATTATTAACTTATATCAGAAAGAAATTGAATCGATGCATTTATGTAGTTATTTTGATATTACCTTTATCACATTTTATCAAAAATATATGTTCTAAGAACATAATATAAAAATACTTCTTCTGCAAATGCCTCACAGTTTATAAGTCAGCTATGACTTGCATACAATGAGACAACAGCATGAAAACAGCAACAACAGGGGTAGGGCAGAGAGTGTACAAAAGAAAGTATAAAGTACCTACTGCTAGAAGAAAGTTTGGTTGAAGAATCTAAAGGGAAGGATGGAGGCTTATTTATCTTAGGCAAACATTTGCCCAAGGAGTTAGTGACCAAGAAATAACAAAAGAACAGAAATCAATGAAATAGAAAATGAACAAAATTTAAAACTTACTATTATAAAAGGTGGCTTCTACAGGATATACAAAATTGATAAATTTAGTGAAAGAAAATAGGAGAGAGATAGAAGATGAAGGTGAACAATATCAGAAGGGAAAAGAAAGAAAAGACCTTACTACAAAACCTGAGAATGCTGGAGAGAGATTAGTAAGAAAAGGTCCAAAGCATTAACAAACTGAATATTATTGATATATCCAAATCGTTACATCAGCAAAGGTTAAATAAAAACTCAATAGCACTATCACTACCAAAAAAATTAAACTTAGTATTGAGTCATCCACTCACAAAACCTCCAAGGCCAAACATTTCAAGTGAAAATTCAAATAATTAAAGAAAGAAAATCCTAAAAAAAAAAATACATTGGGAAAAACATGACAAATTTTTGTTTCTCAAGTTATCTTGCTAACCCAATGTGGATGATCACCAATCAATCAAAACTTATACATAAACATTGCTCATGACACAAATGCAAAATATTAGCAAATCAAGTCCACCAATCCATAAGAAGAATAATATAAGTAAGTAAAATTTTAAGCTAAGAAATTAATGTTTATTTGGTAGTGGAAAAACAATGTAATAAGAATGCAGCAATATATTGCTACAACAAGACTTAACCATTTATAATAAAAATTATCAACACCTAACAGGAAGCCTCTTTAACCTAGAATGGGATTTTATAAAAGAGGTGCAAAAAGTAGTAACTAAAGCCTGAATGCTTTCCCTACCAGATCTCCCATCGTTTGTGTCCACAGCACTGCCGCGGCTTTAGCCTAAGTAACAAGATGAGCAAATTAATATCAAATGCCTGCAGCCTGCATATGTGAAAAGGAAAGGAATCACCCTATATGTGTTTGGTTGGCTTATCTGCTGTTTTGTTTTGTTTTTAACTTTTATTCTTCTCTCACAGATTACATCCTGACCACAATTTCCCCTCCCTTCGCCTTCTCACAGTCGTTCCTCCCACCACCCCTCTCTGCCAGATCACTTCCTCCTCTGTTCCACTTTTCATCTGTCAGAATGGCTGAGATCAAAAACACAAGTAGCAGCTCACACTGGCAAGGATGTGGAGCAAGGGGAGCACTCTCCCGTTGCTGGTGGGAGGGCCAACTACCACACCCACTGTGGAAACTAGATGCCGCTTTAAGGCAGCGCTTTATTACATAGCTCGGGTCAGTCTTGAATTCGATCTGTATCCCAGTCAGAAATGAAACTACTGGCCCTGATGCGACCCTTCAGGCCTTCTAAGTATGGGGATGATAGGTAGGTGTCAGCACAGGTTCTTAAATCTCAGGAGAAAGTGTCAATAACTCTAATAGTTTGACATACTAGCAGTGAACAACTGGGAAAAAAAACTAAATTTTAAAATTCAATTCTTATAGTACGTATAAACATAAAATATCACTAAATTAATTTTAATAAATAAGTCCTGCACAGTAAAAACTGAAGGATTACTGAGGGGAAAAAAATAAAAAAGAATGTTTTTGTTGTTTTGTTTATGTTTTTCGAAACAGGGTTTCTTTGTAACTTTGGAACCTGTCCTGGAATTCCCTCTGGAGACCATGCTGGCCTCAAAATCAAAGAGATCTACTTACTTCTGCCTTCCAAGTAGTGGGATTAAAGGCATATGCTATCACTACCTGACTACAAAAAGAAAAAAAAAAAGAATTCTTCAACAGATATACCACATTCATAAACTGGAAGGCTCTCTGTTATTAAAATGTCAATTATCCCCATAATGGTACATGTGTATGTGTGTGTGTGTGTGTGTGTGTGTGTGTTTGTAAATTCTAAAAAATAACCCCAAGTAATATTCCAATGGACTTTAAAATCCAGCAGAATTTAAAAATATTTGTTGACTTGAAAGTTTACATGTTAAATACAAATGAGCTAGAATAGTTAATATAGATTTTCAAAGAACAGTGGGATTAGAAGACACACACTCTGTGATTTGAATATTTAGTCTAAAACTACATTAATCAAATCAGCAAACTAATAATGAAACACTAGACATAACACCAAAAGAATAAAACAGAAAGCCCAGATACCGTCCCACAATCTATGGCCCAATTATTTGTTTGAAATATGTACAAATTCTTTACATCAACTTAAAAGGAAAAGAAAATCATGAAGTATGAAGGCAAAAATAGGAAACTAGAAAATATTATACTTAGCAAGGCAATTCAGACTCAGAAAGACAAACATTTCGTGATGTGGGATTCCCCTCTGTATGCTGTGAATATGTTTTATCACCATTGGCTAATAAAGAAGCTGCCTTGGCCTATGGCAGCGCAGAATAGTGCTAGGTGAGGAAAACTAAACTGAATACAGGGAGAAAGTAGGCAACCATGTTGCTGCCAAAGGAGAAAGAAGCCAGAACGTCACTGGTAGGCCACAGTCTTGTGGCAATACATAGATTAATAGAAATGGCTAATTTAAGATGTAAGAGATAGCTAGAAATACTTCTGAGTCATCAACCAAGCAATGTTTTAATTAATATAGTTTCTATGTGATTATTTGGGTATGGGTGGGTGGGAAACCAAAGCACTGTCTCTGTTACAATTCCATGTTTTCTCTCTGAGGTTCCTATCACCTAATATCCAGATGTGAATATGACCCTTGAACTACAGAAATCAGGAAAGTGAAAGGAGGCCATTGTAGAGAATGGAGGGGTGAAGGAGCAATAGAGGGATCTATAGGGGAAAATGGGGAAAAGGGAGGCCTCTAAATTGGGAGGGGGAGACAAGTACAGAAGAAGGAAGAAGGAGGGTAAAATAACAGTAAGAACATTTGAAAAAGTCATAAGGAATCAAACTATTAACTACCTACCTGAAATACATAAAAAACATATAAGTCAGCGTATAAGATATATAGTTTAAATAAAATTTTCTTTATCTGGACTGACAATGCTCCCACAAGAGCAATCACGAACAAAAATCCCATCATCAGGGCTAAGAAGTCCTCTTTTAAGTCTTTGGTCATTGTTGTCCAAGTGACCCCTAAAATATTACAGGCTATTCCTATTACATTTGGCTGTCTTTCATACGTGGAGTATAAGAACCTATTACTTAAGAGACTACACACTTCAGATACAGGGCCCAGAGGATCTGTGCTGAATCTGGACTCAAAGTTTCTTCTCTGAGGTCTAGAGTCAGGAAACCAGACAGCATAGCTGTGCAAGTTTTCAGAGGAAGGAAAGAACCTTCTCCACTAGGCACCAATGAACCACAACAATGACTCGTGCGGCACAATAACTCTGAGGGTTCAGTATGAGTACACATGCCCTGGCAGTAACCAACAACTCTCTAATTGGTCTTCATACTTACTTGACAAGAGGGAAATCATTTATCATACGGGAACTAAGCAACTACTTAGAGTGAGGCCATGGATCTGGGAGGAAAACTTACAACCTTCGTTTTAATAAACCAGTACAATCCCTAACTACATTCTGTAAACAGAGACTGCTCTATGATTCCTGACCGTCCAGACCTGAATAATCACACAGAAATGATGTGGGATTTCCCTCTGTATGCTGTGATTACCATTAATGAATAAAGAAATTGCCTGTTGTTAGGGCAGAACTTAGGTAGGCAGGGAAAACTAAATTGCATCTGGGAGAAAGAAGACAGAGTCAGAGAGAAGCCATGCAGCCATGCTGGAGAGACAGCCAGAACTTTAGCCGGTAAGCCACAGCCATGTGACAATACACAGATTAGTAGAAATGGGTTAAATTAATATGTAAGAGTCAGCCAGTAAGAAGCTAGAGCTAAAGGGCCATGCAGTGCTTCAATTAATATGGTTGCTCTGTGATTATTTTGGTTCTGGGTGGCCGGGACAAATAAGCTGCCTCTTTCCAACACAGAAACCATATTAATTACAACACAGCTTGGTAAATGGCATAGGCATATTCCTTACATCTTAAATTAACCCATTTCCATGCATCTGTGTATCTCATGAGGCTGTGGCCTACAAGTAAGGTTTGGCATCTTTCTCCTTTGGCAGCTACATAGTGTCTCCTTGACTCTGCCTTATTTCTCCCAGCATTCAGTTTAGTTTTCCTGCCTAGCTTTATTCTGCCCTGCCATAGGCCAAAGCAGCTTCTTTATTAACCCATGATAATAAAATATATTCACAGTATACAGAGGGGAATCCCACATCAACATTCCAACCTATATCTTTTTACCCACAAATACATGTGATTTTCTCCCCTCAACAAGAAAACTACTCTCTGCAACATAGACCATTACAAACAACTACAACTAATCACAATAAAAGTGTAGAACCCAGTCCCATCTAATACACCTATAAAACAATTCTGACACATAAAGCCCAGGGATCATTGTGGAACAGGGGGCATAAATACCATAAGATCCAGAGTAACAGGAAGTTTTCTATGAGATTATGTCTCTTAGAAATGTCAGAAGAGCTACACACATGAAGTTTCTAGGCCATGGCTGCCTAAAGATGACATAAACAAGGAGAACAGTAATAAATATGCTAATAACCCAACTAAGAACTACAGGCAACTAAACACATACACACATATGCACACATACATGCACATAATTAAAAATAAAATGTCTCTTTCAAAAAGAAGCAGAACAAAGAACTAGAGATGAAGGCAACCTGCTAGAAGTGGAGAAGGGGCAAGGGAGATGGGTTTGGGGAGAAAAAAAATAAGAACCAAGTATGGCATATATGAATATAACATGAGGAAACATATTGCTTTCTGTGCTAACATTAAAAAACTGAAAATTTATTTAGAAACAATTAAAACCCTCAAAAAATAACAAAATGCCTTATCCTTGAAGCATGAGAACATCTCAAACAATGCTCATGAAATCAACCTTGGACTCTCAACAGTCTCGTAAAGGAGGGACTGACAATGTTACTCAGAAAGTTACAGCTCTTTTTTTCTTTAAATATTTATTTATTTATTATCCTGGCAGCTGTCTTCTCTCCTGATGGTCAGGAGCAACCCCATTGTAGTTGATTGTCCCTGAGGATGCCAGGAGGCTGTTCCCAATGTATCAAACATAAAATACCAGACCACTCTCTGTGCATAATACACGCTAGTTTTGGGTCTGGGTCTGCACCCTCAGAGTCTGCCTCTACTGTAACATCAGCACCATTATCCTCGCCACCTTTGTGGGCTTTTCCGGAGGATTAGAGCATGAAACACCCTACAAGGACAATCAGGTCTACAATAATGTGGGAGGAAAAATGGTCACTTTATCCCACAAATACACCATCTGTTTCATAAATCTTCATAACACAGAAGCTACCGTGTTTGAGAAAGCCTCAATCTCCTTCTGAAGCACTTGCCTGATTTGCTGAATACACTTTGGCTTTATCCTTTGTGTCTCTCAACTACATTTGTTCCTTGTAGAAGTTAAGCACTAAGAGATCTCCCTGTAAGAAAAGCCTTTTGCTTTCTTTATTCTGAGAGATGGCACTTTGGGAGTTATCCCCAGTGCTCATCTGACTTGTCTCAGTAACAAGCCCTCCTTCATCCGTTTATTTCCATGGTGTGTTTACTGCTGTGCTCTCATCAAGAGGTGACTCATTATTATCAGAGCTCCTGGCGCAGCCTCAAGGCTGGCTCTGCCTGGCTCCTCCAGCTATCTGCTCAAGAAAATGATAAAATACATAAAATGAAAAGAGGACTGTATTACAGTTCAGCTAAAACTGAGAAGTAAGCCCAATCTTAGCAGGGCTTCCTCTTCCTGATATAGAATTATATAATGTATAGAAAGACACAATAGAACATAGGAAATACGCTTGTGTGCAGTCAGCTCTGGGATTCTGTTATCCCAGATCTCAGAGACAAGTTCTCTTGTGTCCAGAAGTCAGGGCCTCTGCTGACTGGCCATCTCCACCCTCAATTATTTCCTGGAGTAAAAAGTGGAAATTTAAAAAGATATTTACTTCATGAGTCCATTCACCATTGTGTTTGGTTATGTAAGAGCTCAGAAAAAAAAATGAGTCAATTGTCACTATATTTATTAGGGAAAAATAGTTTGTCCTTTCAGTAAATCTAAGATGTTCATTTGCTTTGGAAAGTTCTTAAAAGGGACCTCTTCATTTGTAATAGTGCAACTATTTCAACAATGCACTAGGGGAATAAATTATCTTTTAATATGATAATTGCATATCATTTTTATTGCATAAGATCTTCATTTTAGTACTGAGACATCATGTTACAGAAAAACACCGCATTCAAAGATTTGTAAGAGTCAGGAGTGGTGACAGCCTAAATTGGCCAGCACTGAGGAAACTATAGCAGGATTATTGGGAGTCACAGGCAAGACAGTGTTAGACAGGGAGTCAAATAGAAGAGGTCAACGGTCAAGCTATTCCATGTGGCAAAATCTAAAAACCAGCCAGCCTGGTCTACAAAGGGAGTTCCAGGACAGGCTCCAAAGCTACAGAGAAACCCTGTCTCGAAAAAAAAAAAAAAAAAAAAAACAAACAAACAAAAAAAAATCTAAAAACCATACAGAGAAGAATAAACACAAGCTTCAGAGTACAGGTGACTCCAGGAAAAACCAAGCAAACTGACATGATTTCTCAACCAACTAAACTTTGGGTCTACTATGAAAAGTTGTTACTTTTTTTCATCTCCATAGTATTTTGAGGTAACTGTTTCTGTTTTACATAGTTTTGGAATGCTTGTTATTTTCCAACTTATGAATAATTATGTTTATTAAGAAAGTATTGGATAAAAAAGAAAGGGAAAAAGAATGACTTAATTAAATGAATATTCAGTATGCCCATAGAAGTTATTTTCACACGGTGGTATGTGTGCATTTGTGTGTGTGTGTGTGTGTGTGTGTGTGTGTGTAGCATATACACGAATGTGTAGGTGTTTCTACCCATGACAAACATGTGGAGGGCAAAGAAGAACCAACAAGCTCTTGGGATCTGCCCACCTCAGCTGAGGTTGCAGGTCTGTAATGCATGCCTCGCTTATTTATGGGTACTTGGGATTCAAAGCCAGTGCTTCACGCCTGAACAGCAAATGATCTTACCTATTGATCCATCACTCCAACCCCCTTTCCACAGATATTTTAATCAGTGAAACTGTTGAGAAAAGCAGTGATACACATACTATTTCAGCAAAGCAGTCAAACCCCAGAAATAATCAATCACCTACCCTGTACGGATCTTCATTTCAAAGAACATTTATAGAACTGCAGTTACTACAGTGGTAACAAATGAACATTGCAGACTTCAAACACAAAGGGAAACAACCATATTCCTTAGGCAGCAGTTTAAAAGTGCCCCGAGGTTACAGAAGATCTATCTAACACAGGTAAATCTATGTTCAGAAAACTAAGGCTGAGTTACCTACAGCATAGTCCACTAATGTAAAATTCATAAAGCACAAGCCCATCTCTACCTGTGAGTATCTCACAAATATCCTTAGACTAAGAACAACTGGTCATTACAGGACTGCAGCACCCAATACTATATTATCACAGAAACATTTCAAATTGACTAGCACAAGTTGTAATTTAATGTATACTGTATTCAAACACGACACTTTTTTGCTTACAAGAAAGTATCAATTAATGACCTCTTAATTTAATAAAGTTCTAAGCTTATAGATATATATTCTCACCCTCTAAGGATGAATCTATTATTTAAAATTGAAATATGTGTTCAATTAAAAAATTTTAGATCTTAAAATATTTGTTAGGTTTTATTTTGTTTTATTTCATTTTTCAGAGGATTCACAAGAAAGGCAGACAGATGGCTCAGCAGGTAAAGATATTTGCTGCTAAGCCTGAGGACCCGAGGACCTACACAACGGAAGGAGAGATGGTCTTACAAGTTGTCCTCTGGTCTCCACTTAGAAAACAAACTAAAATAATTTTGAAAAAATAAACTGTTTTAAGGAAAGCATTAAAAAGAAGCACAGCTGAAGTTTAGGACTCCTTAGCACTTCTCTGCTGTTCAGTAAAATGTGATGTTTTCCCTCAATGTGAAATATGACACTGATTTTATGTACTCCAAGGTTGACTAGATTCCTCTTAAAATTATATTAGCTGGGTACAAACACTACTTAGACTGCAAGAAAAGTGATTTTGCCCACTCTATCCCATTTCTTACACCATTCTTAGCACCCCCTGGTAACCATTATTCAGAAAGTTAAAAGTTTGCATTTGATCCCTACACTTTAACCTTCTAAAATTTGTGTTTTTCATACTTCAACAGCTCCATAATATAAATATACTGCTGCAGTATCTACAGCACAGAATAATTTCAGGGTCACTGGCAATGCCTCTGACACCCCCATACCAGACAGAAACGCCCTTTCCTTCCACGGCAAGGTCAAGAGCCTGGGGTTAGTTGGAGTAGTTATGGGAAATGGATCTCCTGCACGTTTCAATTTCCCTAAATAAAAATCTCTGAGTAGGGAAGTGAAGTAGCCTAGATCTAGACAAGCATGGGGCAGCAAGGGGTGTGGGCACATTAACCACATGGGGCTGACACAATCACAGAGCTGTATTGCAGCAAAACTACCTCCACTTCCCTAGGACCAACTGGACCTACCAAAGATGATTGCAAACTTTTCTTTCCTATAGGACAGTGACATCTCCTTTATATTAGTCTGCCTGCCCTGTATGTGAAGGCCCAACACATCCTCAAAACTTCATATAGGACAAAAATGGTGATAACCTATTCTGGGACAATCTGGACCCATTCCTGGAAGTCTCCTTTTGTCTCCCCTTTAACTTAAGGTTTGCTTACCAACCACACCTGAAAGTGTGCCACAGGCTTGTTAGATCAGCTGCTCAGGAGGATGAGGCAGGGGGATCCTAAACTCAAAGACTCCTATGCTGTAGTAGAGTGAGATCAAGGCTAGCCTGGGCAACTTGGTAGGTGTCTGCTGTCACAAAACAATTACACTCTTCTCAAAAAAAAAAAAGTTATAAAGAAAGAAAGGTTCTGTGGTAGAGCATTTGAGCAAGCAGCAGTGAGCCCTGGGCTTAGTCCTCAATACCAATTAAACAAAATGTGCGTGCATGCTCACACACACACACAAACACACACACACAGAGAGAGAGAGAGAGAGAGAGAGAGAGAGAGAGAGAGAAGCTGGCTGGATTTTCTCTCTGTAATGTCTGCATATTGAGGTCTGTGACCATTTGGCGCTAGTTAACATATTGGTGGACTCTTGTCTTGTTAGGTCTATGTCTCCCATTCACAGCATTCCTTAGTTCCTGTACAGTTCTCTGTCTAAGGTAAGGCCTTACAGAGCCCCCTCTCTCCATTGTCTCCATTCAACTTTGCCATATCCATTGTTGTGCTTGCTTGGATCATGTTTAAGCAGTCATATTAGTGAGACTTTAGTTTCAGGTTTTGAAATTACTAGGATACACAATCTTACGGCAAACTCCCTGACTCTCCAGCTCTTCTAATGTTTCTGGTCCTTCTTGTGCAATATTTTTTGAGCCTTTAGTTGTTAAATTTGCTTTGTAGATGTATCCATGAATTAGCTCCACAACTCTACATTTAAATAGTCTCTGTTGCATTGAGAATTTTCTTTGATGAAGGGTGAGAACTACACATATTTGGGTATAAGGGCAAATACAGTAGTATTCAGGGATTATGCTGGTGGCAACTGTTAGGTCCCCATTCAAATCCATGACTTCACTAGCCCTGGGTAGTTGGTAGGTTTCCATACCAAATATGATTTCCCTCTTATTGATCTGGTCTTAAATCTAATTAGAGAGCTATTGGTTACCACAATGGTATGTATGTCTCTACTGTACCCTTAGGATTATCTTGGCAGGTGGGTGTAGTGGGAACCCAACTTCTTAATACGAATTTTTCAAAAAAAAAAAAAAAAAGAAAGTTCACTGCATATATAAGAATTTTACTCCAGATTATAGATAACTCATTATTGTATAGCCTTCTAGTTTTAAAACACTTACTAAAATTGAAGAGTTAAATGAAAGGAAAAGCCCACAAGTCTTCCTATGTCAGAAGCATTCCCTGTGAGAGAGAGCTCTACTGTGAATGCATACAGCAAAACCGAATCCCTTGGGGACTCTGGCAGATACTGTGAGATAAGGAACATTAGGATTAAGTCAGGTGGCATGTGCTACTTTCTGCAAGTTTTAGAGAATATTGATGCTCATGTGGATTGCACAGGGCCTGTGGAGCTGCACGCTCATCCTAAGAATCCCAACAGAACTTGGGGACTAGATGGATGCCGGAGTGAGAGGAGACACCGTCACCAGGAAGAACAAGAATTACTGGTACAGGAACCCTCACAGAGAACAAAGGTAAGAAGCAGTGAGCACCCTTACAAACTGAATGGGGCAAAGGGTAACCAGCTTTAAAAGGAAAACGAATTCTGTGGAAAGTGTAAAGAAAAGCAAAAGGTTCTTTGTTTCTTTTAATGAAGTCTGTACAGACTACTCTGGTTCTAGTGGTCCACTTCTGTCCTTGATGATAAGAATACTTTTCTTTCACTGGGAAATTTCACCTTTCTGCTTTTAAGAAATAATGTCAAGGTTAGAGCAATGCCCTCCCACCTGATGTTTTTAAATAACTGCATGAAGTCCCTTTAATTTAAAATAGTTCAAATGCCAGGGTGGTATAGTTTTGACTCCGTTGGATGGAAACAATTTCTTTATCACATGAAAGCCTGTTGATATTAAATCTGAGAACATTTAGAAGTAAAATAACATTAAGATTAGTTATAAACAATCTAGTATTGACTGCCTGTGCACCGTTCACAGTGTGGTTTTAGACGTGGTCATTGAAATCCTTCCCCTTCCTGATTGTGGAGTAAAGAGAAATATACACATGCACGAGGCATGGGGAAAGCTGGGGATGTAGCCCAGCTGGGCATATTTTCATAGCATGCAGAAAACCCTGGATTAAATGATTATCCGCACCGAATAAACCAGGTGTGGTGGTGCACGCCTGTTATCCGAGCTCTCGGGAGGTACTGAGATCATCAAAGGAGAGAGCAAAGGAAAATATTTCCTGAAGGCCACTGTCTGCTTTTCTTTGTGGTCCTCTGAGTTACAGATAGCACATGCATAACTTCACGGTGCTATAATATGGCGCTTCAAATACAGCTGTGGATTACACAATGGGAGTTTCTCTTTGTTCAAATAATAACATATCCAAAAGATACGGCACACATTTTTTTTTTTTTTGCACTAGATAACATTTGTCTCTTCCCTCTGTCCTCTCTCCTCACTTATCAGACACAGTTAACATTCTAGGACAATGAATTCTTTCTCTTCTTGCCTTGACTTGCTCTGAATTCACACCTGTTCTTTCTCTGGAGGGCAGGTCTAGTGTGGTGGGGATGGGCAGTATCTGGCAAACTTCCTCCTTTACTGTCCTCACTTTGAGTGGGTGTCATTCCTTTGAAGCCTAAAGCAGAAAATAACTAGACTCTTGTTGTTTGCCTTAGGAATTCTGGGAGTGTCCTGTAATCGCATGCAGGATAGTCCTGATCAAGGAAAAACATGAGTCTTAAGCCACTAAAAGAAATATATTCTGTAACCTTTCCTCCCTTATGGTTTGATGGTTTTTGTGCATTGTTCATGGACATGTTTGATACTTGGCATGGCTTGCAGAAGCCTATCTTTTGATAAAGCACCTTTGGAATGTTTAAAGAAGAGGAAAATAAGGAATCTGCAGTTGTGGGAAGGGGATAGTGCCCAACTGTGCAGTGACAGGGATCTATCTGCCCCAGAACAGTTAAAATCAAAACCTGTCATCTCTAATCCTCTTTGAATTTCTTAAAATCCTTGGCTCTGACACGGTGGTGCATGTCTATAGCCCCATCCCTCTGGAGGCAGAGGGAGGAGGATTGAAGGTTCCAAACCAGCCTGAGCTACGTAATGTGAGTCCATATTAGATAAGAACAACAGACTTCTTCCCTGTGTGGAAGACTATTTTATATCTTTGAGAGCAAAATGAGCAAAAGGAATAAAAGAGTGATATGCAGTTATTGAATTGAATAAAGAATTATCTAAGTTCATTTGGTTTTGAAGCATTGTTAGAGAAAGGGGTTTTCTGAGATTTGTTTGTGGAGAAAAATATTTAATATAGGTTTACAAGTGATGGGGAAAGAGTGAGAGTCAGGTGGGCAGAAGGGGCTGGCAGTTGTACGCATACCCAAATAGACCCAGCAGCAGAACCACTGTAACATGTGACCAACATGCCTTTAATGCAATTATTTAATATTTTGATACTATTATACTTTTGTTTTACAGTGTATCATTTTTAACCAATATACTAACATCTTCCTTTATTATCTCAAGATATATATTTCATATGCTAAATTTTCCCTCAACATATTCCAATAACTGTATGTAAGGAATGTGCTGTTTGCTCAGTTTATTTTCTTTCTTCCACACAGACATGTTCCTCATGTATTTAGTTGTGGCGATTCTTAACCTCAAGTTACCTTGGGTGTGTTGTCTACTATTTCTAAAAATAAATACTGAATTACAAAAGTGAAGGAAAAATGAAGTCGGGCTCTCAGCACTATAGAGCAAGCTAGTCACTGTGTGTGACACTGATTTCTGGTATACACCAGGTTTCTTCCTCTCCGAGAGAACTGGCACTTCTCTGGAATGAGGTCTCAGTTTCCTGACCCTGAGATCCTGAGAAAATTAAACTCAGATTTCGACCGCCTGAGTAACACAGAGTGAACCCTCCCTACATCTAGGGCCTCTGTGAAGAAAGGACAACAGACTGAAAATCACAGAGCAAGCTAGGGCCTGCACATTTGATAGATGATATTTTTACTGCTGACTCCCAGCAAACACCAGACTTTGCTATTGATTGGTATCAGGCCCATCATGACAAAGAAAACTAAATTAGGGTCTCTGCCTCAAAGACTTCATGTTTTTTGTTTGTTTTAGCTTTTCGAGATAGGGTTTCTCTGTAGCTTTGGGGCCTGTCCTGGAACTAGGTGGCCTCAAACTCAGAGATCTATCTGTCTCTGCCTCCCCAGTGCTGGGATTAAAGGTGCCACCACCCCTCAGCTTTTGTGTTCAAATATATTAGAAATACTTAAATTTAACCAAGTCATACATTGCTACATTGCTATACTTTATAATGATGTCTTGTTACCTATTCTCTTGTAAATACAATTCAATTACTACAGGTCCCTAGGGCAAAGGAAAAAGTAGCAGCCGCAGATTCAGACTGTGATGGAGTCTCTGCAAAAGCCTGTCGGTCTGGAGTGTGTGCAGGAAGCCTGAAAACCTCTACAGCGGTTATCATGACTGAATCACATCTGAATGTCCAACAGAGATAGGTATTAGCTCTCAGTGGAAAGATGGGTGAGTCATACCCAACCCATCCCTGGAGAAAACCCCAGCTACTAATAAATGGTAGAAGGTTCTCTCTACTGTAAGTCTGCTTCTGTGGCATTGCCTAGCTACCGCAGAATACCTGAAACCATTTGTATTTGGTAGGGTCCCTCTCACTGGGGTTCCAGAGTTCTGTGGTTTATAAACATTGCTTCACACTGTATTTCTGCCATATTTTTGCCTTTGTCTTCGACATTAGACTGTAACCCTTTCTGTATTCTATATCCCCCTGCCTAGAACACATACTTCCAAGTTCAACAGATTTGTGTTGAATTATTAATTGGTCCAAGCACTGTGCCAGGCAATGAGAAACGGGCATTAAGAATGCATTCCCTGCCAAAGAGTAAATGATGAAATAGAAAGAGTCAACAAGTCAAACATGTGATCCATGCTAATGGAACACAGTTCCAGATGAGGAGAGAAGATAAAGGAATATCCAGGGGAAGAGAGGAGAAGGGATGTTGCCCCAGTGAAACAAGGAAAGGCTATAGTCCTCAGTAGATACATATGAACTTGAAACAGACTCTAGGAGTATGGGAAGTACAAATAATATGGGGGTAAAAATGTCTGAAAAATTATGGAAAGCCTGGATTAAATATACAGAGGTCAAATACACAGAGGTTAACCTTAGAAAGAACACTGAAAACACTGTCGCTAACCATAAGTGAAGCCTCCCACATTGAATACATAGGTTTCTGTAATAGTTTTTACCTCCCTGAAACTGCTTTTGTTGACCCTGGGATCTCTGGTACAGGTCGATGTCTCAGCAGAAACGATCGAGAAGGTCTGGAGACCAACTTGCTCCGGCTTCTCATGGGTGTGTGGACTGGTGATGATGGAACGTAGAGATCATTCACAACCATCTCTCCTTGAAATTGAAAGAACGGGGATGCTGGGGAGCTTTCTAAAAAGCCATTAGTACCATTTCCAGAATGTGTTTCTGATGTTGGATAGTCCACAGAGGGAAGATGTTCAGGGTTTGTGCTCGGAGCCTTGATGGAATTTTCTGATATCAAGTTGACTTGTTCTGTTTGTTCTTCTCCAGCTGGACAATCCACAGTCTTCTGGGTAGCCAAAGAATCTATTTTAACATTTACACTACCAAATAAAGAATCCTGTGAAGAATCCACATTCTGGTGTAGGTCTTCTTCTGGAAAGGGCGGGTCACACGGAGGAAGGGATAGCTTATTTTGTGACTTAGGAGACTGACAATTTCCCACCCCGAAGGTACTCATTGTAACCGTCTCCACCTGTGTCAGGCCAGGTCTATGAACGCTAATAGAATCAGAAAATTCTGTGCAGGTGTTGCTGCTGGAAGCCGGAGGATGCTGATGCTCTTTTGAGGTGGTGCCATTCTTTGCTTTCTGAACGTTTGCATATATTGGGATGTCTTGCATCTTTGAAAAGATCATTTGTAACTGTTTAAGTATCCTCCTACGGTGTCCTGTTGGTGAGATTCCAATCTGCTGTAGCACACTATCGTTTATCGATGTACAGTCCTTCACAGTATGAAAACCGAATTCACGGAAATGTAAGAGGTACTGCTCCAAATTGATGCTCATTAGGAAATCTCTGATGTCCACATTTACTTCACTGACTGAGGACATAATGGTGGCTTCATTCCTACCTGAGTATTAAAAAGCAGCACGGTGAGACATACACAGGATGGACTTCTTATGCGTTCTTTCCTCTATCACTTTGTAGAATGTTTTTGCAATGTTCTTTTCTGTTCGTATGCTCAAGCCTGAAGAAAAAAAAAACAATTAGGTTAATTTTATTATTATAAAATGTTTTATATATATATATATATATATATACTGTGTTCGTGTGTGTGTGTGTGTGTGTGTGTGTACTGTATACACAATTTCTTTCAGTGTTGCTTGGATTCAAGCCAAATCTTCAGACATGCTAAGCGAGCACTTTATCCCTAAGCATCATTCTCAGCCCAGGATACTTTAACTAGTAAAGCCTAATTTTGCACTATATTTACCCAGTGAAAACAGAATAGAAATTAAGACAACTGCAAACTTCTAAGATTGGACTCTTTGGTGGCACTGAAAGCCAATCTCTAGGCTTACAACAAAGCTGCAGGGCAGAAATGCTGTGACAATACAAGATTAAAAAAAGAAAGAAAGAAAGAAAGAAAGAAAATGAGTCTCACAATGCATGCGACAATGTGACAAATTTATATCCTTAACTGATGAAAACACAATTAAATGATAAGACTGTTCTCAAAGCATTTGTGGAACAGTTTTATACTGTTCACCAAAACAAAACTAAAAACCAACCAAACCAAAAAAAAAAAAAAAAAAAAACTTAAAGGTTTCAAAAAAGTAGAATCCCAGCACTTGGGAGGCAGAGGCAGGCGGATCTCTGTGAGTTCGAGACCAGCCTGGTCTACAAGGGCTAGTTCCAGGACAAGCTCCAAAACCACAGAGAAACCCTGTCTCGAGAAAACAAACAAACAAACAAACAAAAAAAAGTAGAATCACACAGCTGGGCAAGATAAAGACCTGGTTAATAATTTACATACTGGACAATACAATAACAACTGGAGATAGTCACTCCCTGAATAAAATTCCAAGTGCTACTAGGCAACTTCCCAAGGATTACCTTCAAATCAAATAGTAAGCAGCCAGTCAGGCACAAGACTAAGAATTAATATTAAATATTCGCAGGGTGAACCTTGAAACTCAACCAAGAATAACTCCCCATTAGAGGTATTCTAGCCCTAGAATCAACAGCCTCTTAAAAAGCTAATTTATCTCAGTAATTCATATAAGGGTGTGTTGATATCTATACTTTACACTTCAAGGAAAAGAAAATAACTATATAAAAGTTATAACATAAATAAAACAAACAAGATAAAATTCCCTAAGCAATTTCCTTTCTGCAGTATGTCTGGAGGCCACAACTGCTATATGCGCTCCAAAGGTCACTGGATAAACTTGGCATTCTCAAGTGAACAAACGTTATAAGCTATTGCCTTGAATATGTAAAAAGATCAGCAAACACTGTTAAATGCAGAAATGCAGAGTTTCCCAGGAGAACACCCACCTTCACTGAGTACAGAAGCAGAGAAGGTAAGATGACAGAGAGCAAAGCAGGAAGTGCCTGTGTCAGGGAGGCTTTGGGGAAGGGAGCTAACCCACACTGCCAACGAAATCACTACCTCTTTACTTTGTAGCTGATTGTGTTTATTTCTTCTTCTCTCCCTCCTCTCCCCACCCCAGGACACTGGCTGGAACTAACTGCTACAATGTACAAAATAAGAATTCAGATTGCTATAAATTATAAACACAATGAACTGCTTAGTGATTTTAAAGGCTCAGATGCACTGTCATTTTGGGTAAAATAAATCCCAAATGTCATAGTCATGGTTACCAGCTCTCACAAAAGCCTATAAGTACAAAAAAAAAAAAAAAAAAAAAAACTATTTTAACAAAACATATACGTATTCAAAGAAAATTTCAGATTTTTCCGTAAGTGGTATCCATCACCCACCTAGTCACCCAAATCTGAGATCCAGACCTGAGAACCGCAGCCAGCCCTTGCCTTATCAAGCACAAACAGGCAACAGGCAAACTGCTGGTTTTATCCTTTGCTATAGACTAAGTTATGGCCTCCACCCCAAAATTCCTATGCTAAAGCCCTCGCCTTCCAGGGGACTTAATTCAGAGCCAGAGATTTCTTGGAACTAATTATTTAAATGATGCTGTTCTGATACAATAGGATTAGATCCTTATAAGAAAAACCACAGACTTTGTTATTTCCCTGGAGAGTTCATAACAACCCCACCCAAGCGATGTGGCAAAAAGAGGGCGCTCACAAGACAGAACCAGAATCAGCAAACCAGCAACTTGACTCAGCCTCTGGACCTTTGAAAAATGCATTTCTGTTGTTGAAGCCACACACTCACACTCTGTGTATTTTGTTATATCAACTACTCTTGCCTGAAAAACTGCAACTGTTTCTGACTAAATCCCTCATTGCCCTGGTTAGTGAATTATCAAAGATCATAGTTTCAAAATTGTCAAGCTGAAGTTTCTTATAGTGCCATGACACACGCTAGCCTCTGAAAAACAACAACAAAAACAGTAGTAGTAGTAGTAGTAGTAGATTCTACCGATGCAAGAAGCAAGCATATGCCAAGTGTTATACCTTGTAAACACTTCCTTGTAGGAAGTCAATCCTGTTGAGAACTCTACTATTACATTCATCAAACTATCTCAAGCAGTGTAATAGAGTCCCTCACTCATTTTAGCTCATTGTTAACTCTTTTCCTCTGAGGCAGAAAGCTCATTATTTTTGCTCCTTTAGCATATGTTGTATCTGCTTGTCTATGCACCATACATAGTTCTGAGGAGGCAGGTAGTACCTCCTCTACGAAGGTTAACAGTTGGACACCTAAAATAGAATGGCATGCCCTTTTCTCCATATGTATCTATGATGAGAGCTTAGAATGTGAGTTATGGAACTGGACTGTTAGAGATAGAAGTGATCAAAAGACATTTATATTGCTAGATTTGTTTTTTGTGTGTGTCTGTGTTCTTGTACACAAAGACTTTCACAGGATAAACTTTATTTCCTGGTGTCTGAGCCACGGACAGATACAATAGTGTTCTGCCCAAAACCATCTCTCTGCTATCATCCACTGTCCTAAGTATGGCTACACTGACAATGTGGGGGACCTGAAAGTGGCTCTCCACCCACAGGCCTTGCAGTTCTTTTCACTTGAAAATTGTATCTGTCTTCCAATCACCTGACTTTTTAACAGTCTGACTTCAAGGACTGAGCAACCAAGGGTGTTCATATGTGTCTATCTTTCCTGAGAGACTTTAGCTCCAAAGAAAGTAATGAAATACAAAGAGATGGGAACGCTCTTAAATATGAGACAGCAGCAGCCCTTCTGTGCTTTGACTTTCCATGAGGTTACTGGAAGGCAGAGTCTGACTCAATGGCTCTCCAGGGACTGGTGTGGGAATCTGCTAGACAGCAACACCTACAGATAGCAGGACTAGAAATGTCTCCTGACACCCTCCAAACATGATTGGGCTGTGTACTGAAACTTGGTAATTAGAGTTCCAAATCCTCTACAGCTCCCAAGTCTTCTCTAGACCAAGCCACTCAAGTCGCACCTTGTCGTTCTTTTCCCGTGAGTGAAAAACATTCTTAACACTCTGCACGCAAGACACCGCACAAATCTGGAGCCAGACCATGTGCATGCCTTACCTCCTTCACTTCCTAGAAGCATGAACTCAAGTACAGGTCCAAAGTAGTGATTCAGTTTCGCTTTCTGTAAAATGCAAACACTCAGATGTACTCAAGCATTGGTATAGAGCATGTGGCAGAAGCTACTCCACACGACCTAGTGATCACCAATACTACACATTCAACTCCATTACAAAACTCATGTTCACTATTTATAAGTCCCCGCTGTTGATTCCTTTCTATTATTAGAGAAATGGCAAGGCGAGAGTTAAAGGGTAAAGAGGAGTTTAGGGTCCATGGAAGGCGATCTTATTCCATGTCATTAAAAAAAGAACCAGGCTCCTTTGCCCTACTCAGTATGTTCAGTTGCAGCAGAGAGAGCTTTGTGTATAGACTTTGGCCTGGGGTCCTTGATCTGCCACCTAGCAGAATATATACACATGAAATAGAAAGGTAGAAACTAGGGATGAAAACAACATAAGAATAAGTGTGTACATGTGCGTTCAAACACACAGCTTTCGTTTTTATTCTGGCTTTGAAACCATCCTTACTAGCCTCTCTCCACCCTTTAAATGAGTTCCACACCATTTATATAGTGGGGAACTAGATATAGACGGATGTGGAGACAAGAACATTGCCGTCTCCATTTGGAGTTATCCTGATCATTTCTATAATACCCTAAGGTTCTCAATCTTCCAAGTGCCGAGACATTTTATTACAGTTTCATGTTATGGTGACCCCCAAACATAAAATTATTTCATTAACTATTTCATAACTGTAATATTGCTACTGTTATGAGTCCTAATGCAAATATCTGTGTTTTCTTAGGAAAACCTTTGGGCAACCAAAAGGTTCTCAATCCATAGGTTGAGAATTGCTGCCCTAAAAGGTAATGGAAGGAACATGGAGAAGGCAATATTTATCTGCTGTTCTGTAGAGAAAAGAAGGAAGAAAGACTTGTTTCTGTTAGATCTCAAAGGCTGAGAGAGTTGCTTCACTCTAGTTAGGTGGTTGTACAAAATATCTTAAGCTGGATAATTTAAAACCAATAGGTATGCATTGCTCACAGTTGTGAAACACAATAAACCTAGAGGAAAGCACCTGGAGGTGCAGTGTCTGGGGAAGTATGTTACACCCAGGCATGCTCTCCAATCTGGCAGAAGAGCAAAAGGGATAAGAAGTTCGCTCTTTCCATTTTATAAACTCATTAATCTCATCCACAAATGCTCCACAGCTGTGAGTTAACCACCTCCCAAAGGGCCCACCTTTAAAGACTGTGACTCTAGGGGATTCTGGTTTCACACATGATCTGAGAGGATGAACACACTCAGACCATAGTCTTAGCCATATTCTGACCATTCCTTGGGCGACTTTGGTATAAAAGCAGAAAGTCTTTTTAAACCAAAGTGACATGGATCGAATAATAGGTCCCACCTACAAACCTTGTGCATGTGGGTATGTAGTGTCTCTATTCTTTAGCTTCCTAAACAGGAAAAGGTATAAGTAGTTCCTATACCTCCCACGTAGGGCTGGAGTAAGAAGTGAATGTCTCAATACATTTGAATCATTTAGAACACCAACTAAGACACATGAATGAAGTCAAGAGTTTCCCATTATTATTTTACCATAATACATTCTGTCAATTTGTTTATCACCTTCTAAAGCTTCCCAATAAATGCCAATCAAAGTAGTTGTTTACAAACATCCTACAGCATGAGTTGAGGAATGGAATAAATGATGGGTGTTATAAACATGACTGTGCACATGACCATGCTATCCTGATTTACATAATGAGGAAGCACACAGAAGGGGAACACCACTTAGACTCATATAAGCCTGACCTATGTGTCACCTAATAAACAATTTTGTCATCTTACCATGCTCTATCATGAACCCAACTCCATCTCCTCAATTGCCTGCTGCCACAACTCAATCCACCATCTTATTTACCTTAAACTATGACAATAGGTCCCTGGACCAGTATCCATAACTTTCTTGGCTCCCTCCCTGCACACCAGATTCTCAATCCCTGAAGCATTATGGTTAATTTTGTAACACAAGCCACATCATGAACACTTCCCACAACTATCCAAATTCACATTCCCTGGTTTTTTGGCTCCAGTGACAGCTACCAAATGGCCTCAGTCTGTACCTAATATAGACCTTTTTCTCTCTCACTTCCATCTCTTTCAATCACAAGCATGTTGTGGAATATTAGTTGAAAATATGTTACGTTTGTTTATGCTGTGGAATATTTGTTTAATGATGCAAAGATGTATTGCATTCATTTATGTTGCATTTGTTTAACTGTGAAGCTGTGTTACTTTCCATGTCTAAACTACCTGATTGCTCTAATAAACATCTGAATGGCCAATAGCTAGGCAGAAGAAAGTATAGGCAGGGCTGGCAGACAGAGAGAATAAACAGGAAAAGAAATCTGGAAAGAGAGATGGGGAGCAAGAAAAGGAGAAGAGAGGATATCAGGGCCCAGACAACCAGTTACACAACAAACCATGGTGTAAGAAGTAAATCCATTAAAGAAAGACATCATTTTAACTCTAGGTGAGTGAGATACTGCAGTTTTAACAAATTAATAAGCTTAATACTCATAAAGTCACATGATTAAGAGAAGCTTTTGAAAATAGCTATAAAATAGGAGCTACTAAATGAATAATGTAACCTTCAATGTCGTACAAGACATGCCGTACAGTGTCTAATAACAATAGATGATTATTGCTTCCCAGAACAGTAGTTCCCAGAAGATTAGTACTGTCTCCCAGGGTTAGAGCAAAGGGATACTAGAAACTGTTTCTACTCAGCTCAATGACTGAGTAGCAGAGACAAGAGAGATGATGCAATATATCCTACCATGGTACCAATTTCCACTCCCTACAACAAGTCAGTCCCCATATGTTGTGGGAACAATAGATGGTCAAAAGAAAAGTGTTTCTGCCCTCAATGTGCCAGCAAACGAGGACACATAGCTTATTCCTTAAAAATGAAAAGACATCATGTCAAGAGGATGCTAACCAAGTAGTTTACACCAGAATGTAATGCAGTTCCCTCTGCTTTGGTGTAGAATAGTCATAAGCAATGGGTATCGTGTTCTTTGCGCACAAAGTTAATTCCATTGTTTAAAACTGAAATATTAACTCCAAGTATCCAAAAAGACAACACATTCAACAATCTTGTTCCCCACAACAAAGCACAAGAGAAGTGATGGTGAGAATTTATTTTTCATTTTACATTTTACATTTCCATATGTAAATCAGACTACGAAGTTGAAAGTCTAAACTAAAGCTCCTTTACTGTCAGAGCCTTATATATTTGGCCATGAATCAAAAGCTGATCACTTGGCATCCCTCTCCACTACCATCTCTTTACCTACCCTAGTATGTGGCAAAATTAAACTCCTTATAAGAAGACAAGTCCCTCAATCTGATCATCTTTCTGAAATGTGCTCACCCACAGGCTATGATCTGCTCAGCCCTATGACCTTAATTTAACTGACTAGCCCACCCCATTTCTCCAGACACATTCATTCCCTTTCCTTTTTCCTAGGATTTATACTGTTAACAACAACCCATGGTTGTGAATCATCTGTGTAGGGTCCTTTGTTATTCTTGCAGCTCTCTTGGGAAACAAGTCCAAGACCCAAGGCAAAAAAGGGAGATAACAGTGAAGCAAAAATTCTAGGATAGGATTCCACAACTCGGGCTGTTATCTGTCTGGTTAATTAAATGGTAGAAAGGTGTAGTATTCTTCTTCTCATTGGTGTCCCATGCATGAGCACTCGAGAGTTACTAGAGTAATGGTTCCCCACCTTCCCAGTGCTGAGATCCTTTATATACACTTCCTCATGCTGTGGTGACCCATAACCATAAAGTTATTCCATTGCCACTTTATACCTGTAATTTTGGTAGTGTTATGAATCATAATGTAAATATCTAATATGTAACCCCAAAGGAGCTGCAATTCATAAGTTGAGGAGCATTGTAGTAAAGAGTGCTTAAATTACTATATTCCATACTTTGTAAGCTCAAATCTTATACTACAGAACTCTTAGGTTGATCATGGGTGTAGGTGTCCATATAGGTCGTTATATAAAAAAGCCTCAGTTCATTTACAAGTTAATTGCCTGAGATTTAACAGCCAATAACAAGTTAATAGAAAACATCTTTGATGTCATTTTATACAGCAATGGTAATATACAATTTAGAAACAGTTATTTTGCACCTAATTGCAGAAAGACAGTTTATGGGTAACTGTAGTAAAATTTGCTCAGCAAAATAGTCAGCCAAAGTCAAACAATTAAGAACCAAAACCTCTCCAGTGACAAAACAAGCAAGCAGTGGTCAGAGTAAGGAAACAGCTGGATGGCAAGAGCAGGAGATGACACAGAAGACTCCACTCCCAATGAGAACAAAAGGAGCAGCCCAGTGTATGAAGGCAGATGAAGGTGATAATGAAATGTGCACACAAGTGATGGGATAGGGAGTCCTGTTTTAAAAGAAATGAAAACTGGAGAGATAGCTGTGAGGTTAAAAAAAAAAAAAATGCTGTCCAAGGATAGGGACTTAAGTTCTGGTCTCCAGTACCCGTGAAACTTACCAGGTGGAACTAGCAGCCTTCCCATAATCTCAGCATTCAGTAGACAGAAGACAGGGGAGCCTGAGGTCAGACTGGATAGTTAGAGTAGCAGAAGGTGCCAGCTCCGGGTTCAAAGGAAAGACCCCCCCCCACATGAATTAATAAGGCAGAAAAGGACTGGGTCTGTCTGTTTACCCTCAGATTGCCACATGCATGTGCACGCACACATCTGCACATACACACAAGCATATATACACACATGGATGCATAAGACATACAGATGCACACACACAGAGAGAAAGAAAACTCTATCACAAAGTTGAGTCTTTACCACTTTATGCTAAGTAAAATAAACCAGTCACAGAAAGGAAATTACCACATGAACACATTTTTACCTAAAGTTACCGAATTCATAGCCATCAAGAGTAAACTGACGAACATCAAAGAGGGGTAGAGAAGTGGGAAGCCGTTTAATGGGCATAATAGTTCAGTTTTTGCAAGAGGAAAATGTTGTGTAAATCTGTTCTACAAGAATGTAAGCAGGCTTAACACTATTCAATGGTACACTTACAAAATGGTTAAGACGCTAATTTGATAGAGCAGAGGGGAGAGGAAACAGAATGAACTCTGTGTACATTTTATTCTCCTCCTTTGACAGTTCAGTCTTCAAAGTGCAGTACTATCAGTCCATGAGCTTTTCCTGCTCCATCTGCCCTTAATCCCTCATTAATTCCACCCACACTAGATTCTCATCCAGACATCTCCACTTTTTGATTTGTTTTATTTAACCTATTCTCTCTCTCCTCTCTCCCCATCCATTCCTCTTCTCTTCACTCCCCTTATTTCTGGTGTATGTGTGCGTACATGCACGCATGCACATGTGTGAATGCATGCATATGTTTCCACTGCTATACTGCATATATATACCCCAGGCTTGCAGGCCGAGGAGTTTCTGGGGGTGGGGGTTGATCAGTACTTCACCTCCTACATAGCAGTAGGTGTTCTGGTATTATCAGGAACCACTGCAGTGATCATTTTATGTGGGCTCCTAGGATTGAGTTCAGGTCATCATTCTTGCAAGGATAGTACTTTTACCCACTGAACCATCTCCCTGACCTAGGTTTTTCTACATTTTAACTGGGTATCTTTATAATATCATTTAACTTCCCTGAAACTTAAGAGCCCTTACTTCTAAGATTAGGAAAATATATCTATTCTCTTACAGAATTGCCAATAAATAAGTACAGAGAAAAGAATATATATATATATATATATTTGGATATATATATGGATATACATACATAGAGGCACACACACGCATGCGTGCACACATACACAGATATAGATAGATAAATAGATAGATAGATAGACATAAATATATGTACACATTGACCTAATATAAACTGAAATCATATGTTGAGTGCTGGCTATTATTAATTCATCTAATTAATCAATATTACACTTAATTATATCATATAATATAAATGCATTAGATTTGAGTGCTAACTCTTTGGCCTACACGGTAATATCACCTTTCTTTAAAAGAGGACTGTAAATTATTTTTCTAATAAACCTACAAAGTACTTAATTAGTAGTAAGCACAGCTTTATTAACCTAGTGAGACACAGACACGATTAGTATTTTGAGACTGGAAGGCTTTAGACTTAGAACACAAGCCACAATGATTACCAGAGGTCCCAAATGTGCTGCACACAACTTTTGTGGACTTCAACAATGTCTTTCCTGAGTCTCACTGCTGTCTTCGAATAGGTAGGGAAGATAATAATGCATACCACCCAAGGCTGTTCAAGGGGGATATGCTTGAATATGTGCATGGCCCTTTGAATGGTTTCTGGAAGACAACAAACATTTAGTCATTAGCCACTAAATGCAAAATAAGTGAAACTTGATCTTCCAATAGCCAGATTCTCAGCCAAATCATTTGGCTTTTGGCTCAAGGGAAAAGATTATTTTGAGAAATTTTTATTTTACTTACTTTGTATTCAGAAAAATCCAACTCTGCAATCTAGAATTCAGTGTCTCTGTCAAAGTCAGGAAAGCCCACACCTTTACTTAGTAAGAGGTGTTATTGCACTGCCCCATGCCCAACGCCTGCCTCCGAGTGTTTTAGATAGGATCTTAATACATAAGTGCTTGATCATCTCCTTGGTCACAGTGCATCTCTTAAAGTTCCCATCTATATTTAAGTTAATTAGTTGAGGTTTGAAATTTCCTTTAAATTCTAATGGAGAAATCTTTCAAGTAAAGCCATGACTTGGGAGCAACCAAAGAAAGAGTTTATCTTCCACAGTTTCTATGAGGAATGACAAGCTGAGACCACACGGCACTGTAGTAGATGCCCACGCATGTGCTGTGATGCCTAGTTGTGCTTCTATTGGAAACAGGCCCTTTCCTGGCCCTAACAGTCTGTAGCACATCTGTAGCTGAACTTAACGCTTTCAAAATGTTGAACCGAGAGGCAGACAGGTTTAAATACAGCTTTAATGTTCAATTAATCCAGGCAAAATCGGAAACAATATTACAGCTCAGTACAAAGACCTTTAAATGTAGAGTTACGATATAAGCACACTTTTTCATGTGCATTGCATCTCAATGTTGCAGTACAAATATCTATTCACCATCTCTCCGAATTTAAGAGCTGCATTTTTAGAGCAACAACCAGATGTTTCAAAATAGCCTACTGTGAATGTTTCCTCTCTGCATTTATAAATAGCGCCCTGACCTCTTTTCCAACTGAATTCAAGAGCTTCCTCTTGGTTCTGCGATTCTTAAAATCTCTTGTCCTTACAAAAAGACAAGTACTTCAACTGTCTCTGAATTTATATGCCGCTTTGTTTACATTTATTCCTTCAATAAATATTTAAGGAACATGGCTCTCTCTAAGAGAATAGTGGGAAATACTTTCAGTTCAAGATAACAGTACATCTTATCTCACTTGTGAACAGTGTCAAGGGTTACAAAGTGAAGATGTCTTCTCTCCAGTAGTTTAAAAAAAGATCAGGCGTAGACATGACAATAAGCAAAGGAAATGACATGGGTCCAAACAGCCCTGAGACAAACTGCTCAGTCCAAGTGAAAAAGGACTGGGGAGACAGAACAACATTCTCAGAAAACTATTATGGATGCAAAATAGTACTTACTCTGGAGCAATGAAAAAACTCAAGTCTGTGACCTTGACTTTAGAGGGTTTGCAATATCATGCCTTATTCACGCCCCAGAGATCTGGCACCATCCTTTAGAATGGATGGGTGGGGCCTTCTAAACGTCTTCCATCAACTTGAGAAGTATAGTTAAAGACTGCAGCAAGTCAGGGCTTTGCAAATGCTGAGATCAGAGTAAGAGCTATTGAATGGGGTTTCTAAGAGGAAAGGCCACAGGTGGAGACATCAGCCCCTGAAAGTAGACCAAAGGCCATGAAGAAGGCACAGTGAGAGAAGATAAACATCGAACCACAGCAGGAAGGCAGAGCAGGTGCAATGGACTTCGAGTTCAACAAGTAGTGATGTCAGATGGGCAGGTGGAAAAGGGAAGTGTCTGCACTTCTTGAGAATGCAGTGACAAGCTCTGCACAGTCCTTGCCCATCTCCACCCCTGTAGTTCGAGGCATCTGACACCAGGAAAAGACCAGTCTCCCATGTTGGTCCACAGAGCGAGCCTTACTCTCCCGTGCTCAGCTACACAGCATAGCCAGTGGTCGCTTGTTTGTTTGTTTGCCTGTTTTTGGTTTTTTATTTTATCTTTAGGAATGATAAGGCATTTAAACAACCCATCCCAGGTTATTCCCTCAATTATCCATACATATATGCACATAAGTCAGAAAATAATTCTCTCTGCCTCTCACAAATACCTTTCAACAAAAGGCCCACCTTGCCCATATCAGAATACCTGTGTTCTCATTTGAGTACATGTAAGAAAGTCTGCTTATGCCGAGTTAAAACTTCAAGAAAATTTCTACAGAGACAGGACAATTAGGAGAGACTATCACTGCTATTTCAATCAAGAAAACAAAACTAAGTGAGTCAAATGATTTTACTACTATCACATATATAAGATTTAGGTGACATTTTATCTACATTTACGTGTGTGTGTGTGTGTGTACGTGGGTGGGGGTGACGTAGCATTTATTTAGAGGTCAGGGACAACTTGACAGACTCAGTTCTCTCCTTCCACCCTCAGACCCTGGGTCTAGGGGAACAAACTCATGTCATTAGGTTTGGTAGATAGCAACTTTACTGGCTGAGTCATCTAACCAGGCCCTCAGTGGTATGTTTCTGAGATCTAAAATAATAAAGTCTAAGGTAGAAATGATTTAAGATGACATCCCATACCTTCTACTTTTATATTCACCATGCTTGGTTAAAGTTAAGGCGTATTTCCAGGACCAATAAGAAGCAATCCACCTGATTACTGTTTTACAAAGAATCCAAAACACCCCACTGTCTAGCACATGCAAAAGCAAAGCCCAATAAGTGAATCAATAAACAAATCTGAAGACAGGGTGGGACACTTGACCACAAAAGCTATTAAGGCAATGACTGTCACTCATAGTGTGAATTTTATGGTCCCTGTCACCACACCCCACAAGGAAGTGTGTTAGAAAGTAACAAAACAAAAGGCAAAATCTCCTTCTGAGACCTCTTGAAGGCTATATCCCAGAATTTCCAGAAGCAGGTTTTCAAAAGTGTAATTCATTATAACCCGAGTTCCCTTTAACCATGGTAACTAAAAGAGGTTTCTTCTGAAAAGCATTCATTGAGTGCCCATGAGCCTCACAGCTGGGAACTTGAGATGTCAGAAAAACATGAATTTGTTTTTAAGTGAACCACCGGCCTCTCCTTTCACAGACAACCCATAAAACCCATCTGATAGACTAAGCAGAGGAAGGAAAATATACAAGACAGCAAATGCACATAAATCTGTTTTAACAAGTCATTTGACTTACCCTCTAGGTACATTTTATTTTTTAAAAATATCTTTGGTTCTGACACATCAAACCAATATAACACCCTCTTGGTGTGAAGACCCACCTTAAATGTGTGTTCAATCTCTCCTCGGATGGGAGCCAGGGGATATTTCCATTTTAGGATATAGCCTACTTGCACGACCCACTTTTTTTTTTCTCTTTTAAACATTGTTAAATGGTGAAATACCAAGAGCCTTTGCCCTCCACATTTCTCTTGTAAGTGTATAAAAGTCATAAATAACAATCTTATAGATACTCGTTTTCTTTAAAAAGTTACTGCAGCCATCGCTTCCTTCCACTTGCATACAAACAATGCTCCACACACTTCTGGTGCAGAGCGCTTAGGGAGAATCAATACAGGGTTTGTGAGTACAGTGCTATTATTGGTAATAACAATGACAACCGATTAAATGTACTTTTAAAAATAGCTTATTTCAATACAGGCAAAAAAACTTATATACTTCAAGGACAAACTTGGTATCGCTCTACCAACTTACTCTTGGCTTATCACTTCTTTCATATTTTTCCTCTAATTATCAAAAGTTTCCAAGATTATTCCACAAACCTTCTTCCAAAACAAAGTAACTCCATCCAGATCGCCACAGAAAAATTCAAGACAGAAGAAGAAGAAGAAGAAGAAGAAGAAGAAGAAGAAGAAGAAGAAGAAATGACAGAATGAAGTAAAATAAAACTTACTTTAATTAATAGATGGACATCAATTCTCCCACGAGAACTGCTTCCCACACCAAAGGAGAAAGAGATGCCTGATAAAAGCACTCTAGAGAGGTCCTCGGGTACAGTGCTAGGTTCAGGCAGGTGGAGGCCGAATGATTGTAATTAAAGTTAATTAACAGGGCTGCCGTCTTAAGTGTGTAACCAGCAGGGTGCGGGGGAGCACGGGGCTCCAAGTCATTACCTCTACCGAGAGAGAGGAAAAAAACTCAGTGCCTAGAACTTGCCCAGGCTGCATTCGGTCGGGGGCGGGAGGGTAGGGATGAGGCCGAGTCTGGTGGACTGGATTGTCACCCTGGCGGGTCAAATCCCAGAAGCAAGTGCAGCCTTCAGATCACTTACCGGCTCTGGTTTCTTTTCCGACGCCCACACGCGGGAGCACGATCCAAGCGACACAATCCAGAGCCCGAGCACTGCGCGAGCCCTGAAGCGCCGCGCGGCGCGGAAAGGCGAGGCGTTCTCGCACCCGGGACCGTACCGCCGCCAGCCCACCCCGGGGACTCGCCTCGCGCGCGGCCGCCGAGCCTGGGCAGCGCAGCGCCGGCTTGTCCCCGTGGGGCGCTGTCACCCGCGGGCGGACACCGCGCCGCACCTGGAGGCGGGAGCGCGGCTGGGCTCGGCGAGCACGCAGCCCCGGAAGCCGCGCCCGCCCGGGCCGCCCAGGTGCTCGGCGCCGCGCCCGGGTGCTTCCTCCCCGGGGCCCCGGGGGCGGGGATCCGCGGCCGGCGGGGGCGGCCCGAGCTCAGCGGCGGGGGCGGCGGGGCAGGCCGTCCCGGTTCCGCAGCATTGCTGGGCGGCTGAGTCAGCCTGCCGCCGTTTGGCCGCGCCTGCCGCCCAGGCCACCTGGAGCGCGTCCGCCCAGTGGGGACCAGGGGAGGGTGTGTCTCGGGTCGTGGGCTCGGACCCGCGACCGGGCTCTTGCAGGGACCCTCGCTGGCCTCCCACTGCCCGGTGCCCCGGCTGTGCGGTCTGACCTGGGCTGGTGGCCGAAGGGGCGGAACCTTGCCGCCTTCGCCTGATTGCAGAAGCTTACTCCACCGAGAACTTTCCCTGTTGCCTCAGTGTTTCCCAAACTTCACAGTCATCTAAGACACCGGTTTTTCCAGGTTCCGGGAATCGGTATATTTGCCAATCCTTCTATAAGATTCTCTCCGGTCTGCGCTCTGGCCAGATACTAAGATCCCTTTTTCTAGATGAATTGAGGAGCAGCCTAAAGTCAGTGTGCAGAGGCTTATCCCTGGGTAACCAGGTCTCAGACCTTGGGGATGTTGGAATCTAGAAGGACTTTCTCTTCTCTGAACCAGGCCTTGTCTAACCTTGGCGATAAGATAAAAAAAGAGGATCCCAGAAACCTACCTGAGAACAAGTAGGGTCATCCCCTAACATGCTTCATTCTACGGTTTGGGGCTTTTTAGTTTGTTTGTTTTTAATAGATTACCTACCTGAATTTCTCTCCCCCTTAAAACATGAAAGTACTTATCTTTGCACTCAATCTGTTGACGGAAAGTGAGGCAATTACAGAGAAGCGCAGACATTATTATGAAAATAAGATAATGGGCAAAGCTCATAGAGTGGAGTCCAGGCCTCTGTGAGTCCACACCACCAACTGCTTTCAGACTACAGGCCACCCAAAAGCACCATCCTTGTGAGGCTGTTCTGGCGGCAAAGGGAGAACCCCCCAAACCCTAGGTTCTTTAGCGCTAAATGCTTCACAGAAGGCCCCACTTCCTAGGCAAACTTCCTTGACTTAGGCCAGAGCCTGCAGAATTATGTTTGCTTGTGTTTTCGCTTTTGCTTTCCATGGCGTCTATAACAAATTTTCTGTTTGTGGCTTCTTCCTGGGTTCATCTTAGTTTTATATTCTCGGTGTCTTTTTCTTTCTTTCCCAATAGTTCATACATATTTTTCCCCTAATCTTCATGAGCCTTCTTAAATCCTCTGAACAAGACAGGTTATAACTATACAATTCTTCTTACATCAGTTACAGTGTCTCAAGAGGTCAAGCTCAACTCGTCCTCGATTTACTCTTCCTGGTTGTTTTTATAAAATAATTAGGGTTTGGGGCCTCCTTTTTCCATGAGTTTGTCATTTGGTTATTTGGAGTTTTCTGCGTGGTTCTGTTTGGTAATTTGAACGTAGAGCACTGAAGATACAGCGGTAAACAAGTACAAAATAATCTCTAGATGCTGCGGTCTCCCCAGGGAAGGATTTCGGTGCTGCAAGGCACACCAGTGATTTCACAGCGTCAGTGCCAAGTAAAACTCCGCTCCACCACTGCTTGCTCATAAGCGCTAAGCCGGTCTAATGCATCCTCATATGCAGAGGGAAAGAAAAGATGACGCAGGAAAGATGGTAAAAGCTACCTTTTATTAATTGCTTGTTAATCACCAGTCGCTAGCCAAATGCCCGATACATATTTTATATGTCTGCCACAACTCTGGGTTGAACTAATTCTTCCAGTTTTATAAATGCATACTTAATCGAAGCTGAAAGAGGCTAAGCAGTAAATAGCAGATAAATTGAGCACATCTAGGCTGTATTAGCACTACATAAATTATTTAAGTGAGGCATTAAGAGGACAAAGTAGACAAAGAAATTGACTTTCTATAAGAATTAAGATATGGAGATCTGTCGACTGCCAGGCTCCTGAACTATATATCTGTTCCCAGTGTGTTCCATTGAGGTTGGAATTATGCCAAGGTGACCTGCCCCTACCCCTACAGCCGAGGTTTTTGGTAGCAGAGCAAATGGAACTGCTTAACCTGTTCTGCTTTTGTTGCTCTTGCCCCTTATGTACCCTTAATGCACTGGCATGAAAGAGGTGATGAATGGAAAACCCCTCCTTCCTCGCCCTCTTCTCTCACTTTCTTTCCCAGTATCCCCTTTTATCTATATCTTCACAGCAGCACTAACATCCACCGCCCGCTTCATGTCAGCTGCTGCTCCAAGTGCTTTACTTATAGAAGCTCATGCAATGAGGTCAACAGCTCCTTGAAGAAACAAGAAACAATCGTGTTACCCGCAAATAGGAAACCTAAAGAAAATAGGAGGTGAGTAACATGCACCATATAGGTGCGCCATGTAGGACCATATGGAGGAGTAATTCCAAGCCAGCCTTTTTCTGGGATTCCCTCTGGTAAAGCCAATGGAGCTGGATCTAAAAAGGTTGCTCTCAGGATGGAGTTGAATGTACCATGTGGGCTGAGGCAGTTTGAGCACATTCTACTAACATTTGGGCCCTGGTTTCTCTATTAGTAAAAACTATTGGAACATAGTGTGATTGTACATCTAAGGTACCCAGGAAATGGTAACTCCTCAGTGCATCTAGTTCTATTAATTTGTTTACTCCCATTATTCTCCAAGAACTCAGTTCAAGTTTTATTTTCTTCTCAAGACTCTGCAAATATTTCTGATAGCCAGAATTGCTCACACATGAAATTTAAAGTAATCTTTCATTTTTATAAAATGTCCAATATTATTTTGCCAGATAGAGAACTTAGAGTTGTAGAAGCATCAGGCACATATTTCACAATATTTGTGAACAAACAAAGTAATATATTAATTTATAAATATTATACTTTCTACTCATATTTTATAAATTAATATTATTGAACATACAGTTTAACACAAAAAATTACCTGGAGAATTATATATAAATCACCTTATGTTCTCCCCTCTTCCTTAATTACATCTCCTGATGTTCTGCTATTATATACCAGTATTAATTTTAGTTGTTTATTATACAATGAACTTGATGTTCATTTTATCTACTAGAAATTTTATATCCTCTGAGTAGCATCTCACCAAATCTTCTTAAATCCTTGCCTCTCTGGTAACCAGTGTTCTACACTGCACTTCTGTGAATTCTCTCTCTGTCTCTATCTCTCTCACACACAAGCACACAGAATGGGGTCTCTGCTGGTGGAGTTTGTCTGCCTCTCTGTCATAGTTTGTTTGTTTTCCCTTTAACACAAACTGAAGTCACCTGGGAAGAAGAAGCCTCAGTTGGAATAATCTCCATCCGATTGCCTATGGGCAGGCCTATGGAGCATTTTCTTCATTTTCTTTATAGATTGATGTGGGAGGTCTCAGTTTACTCTAGGTGTTGTCATCCCTGGGCAGATGGCGCTGGGTTAGATAAGCAAGTGGAGCAAGTCATAGGGAGCAAGTCAACAAGCAGTACTCCTCCATGGTCTCTGCTTCTGTTCCTAAACTCCTGCCTTGCTGTCCCTCAGTGATGGACCGTGATCATAGAGGATAAGCCAACTAAACCCTTTCTTCCCCAAGTGATTTTAAGACTCTGAAGACACTGTGTCATCTCTAGCTACCACGTTTTTAGATTTTGTATATAAGAAAGACCATGCAGCAGGTTATTTCACTCTGTATCTTCCAGCAGTTCAAGGCCAATCTGGAAAACACACTAAGGTGTGCTAATTCACTTTCGGTTGCTGTGATAAAGATGATAATCCAAGTTTCTAACACCTCCCAAATCCATACTGGTAGCTGGGGTCCAACTAGTCAACATATGAGTCTGTGACAGAAATGTCATATTCTAACCATAGCAAATTCTGTGTGCATACTAAGTGTGACGGGGGATATTTTAGACTGTGTTTGCTACCTTGGGCCTTGGAAGTCATCAAGCTAATTAAGTGAAGGAAACAAAGAGGTGCTGTGGTGTTTATTTTTTGTTGTTGTTGTGTGTTTGGTTTTATTTTGTTTAGCATAATATCTTCATTGAATCTTTGGGAACTTTACTTCATGCACCCAATTCTGCTCGCCTCTCAGTTTTTCCATATCCACTCCTCACCCCGCAGTGGCCTCCCAAACTAAACTTAAAAACAAATCAAAATAAAACAAGCAAACAACAACAACAAAAGCAAAAAGAAAAACAGCAACGACAAAAAAGAATAAAAAGAAACAACAACAGCAAAAGACCCTCTTTGCTCCCTTCCATCCTTCAGGTCTTGGTAACACCTCTTCATTTGTCCTAGTGGCACTGGAAGTCACAGTGTCTTGCAATATACCATTTTGTCCAATCAGTTTTATTTGCAACTGTCCATTGCAATGAGTCTCTGGTCTGGTTCAAAGCCTTTGGTGTACAGTTCACTGGATCTTCATTGAGACTATTCCTGGATATCCTACAGCCACCAACTCACCAGTCGTAGAGATCCTGTGAGTATTGTTCCAGAGGACCATTTTCTTCATACCAGCCGGTCCCATACGAAGTAGATGTTAAGGTGAGCCCGGGTGGTAAGTGAGCTGGTCTGCCCTGGCCTTCCCTCCTCAGATGAAGGACAGAGCCAGCTCCCCTATGCCCATGCCATCAGGGCCAGCTCTCCTCTGCCCATAGTGAAGGGCGGGGCCAGCTCTCCTGAGTGGTGGGTGCCAGCCCTCCCTTGAGAGTTGAGCCAGCCCTATTGCTGTAGCATCCAGCAAGGGGCAGGGTCAGCTATCCTAAGGCCAGCGAAGGGAAGGGCCTGCTCAACATAGTCCTCTGATTCCATTCTCATGGTTCCCATAATTCCATGAAATAACACAGGCCACAGACATCAGCACAGTCACCAGCTGCAACTGGATGAGGAACCCAGAAAAGGCCTTCGGCAGCAGGCTGGGCCTAGGCAACATGCTGACTCCTGTTGGGATATTTATGATTTTGATTCATCTTGGTATTTTGACATAGGTTCTGTCATTATGTCCTTTTTAATCCTTGTAGAAACTGAAAGTTATCTTAGCAAAGAATGCACCATATGTAAATAACAGAGTCAGGGTTCAAAAGCACATGATATGGGTTCAAGCCCTGTGCCTTGCATACCACATTCTGTGATGATATAAAAAGTTCTTTAACAGTATTCCATCAGAAAGGAAACATTTACAGGCAAATTGAAAGAACTGGAAATTATGAAGCCGGCTTATGAGGAAAACGAAAGAGACAACAGAGTAAATGTGGCACTTTAGCTAAAAAGGACTTCCTGGGGGAAAGGATGCAGGGCAGGGGGCAGAATAGGAGAGGGAAGCAATAGGGGATGATCCGCCAAAACAAATTATATATGAAAACACACTCCTGAAACCCATTGGTTTGTATGCTAATTTTTAAAACCTTTTTAAAAAATTGACCATACAGACTTCTTTACTAAGGCTAATATTTCTGAGAGAAAGAGTTTCCTGGTGCTGAGTTGTAGGCAGGATTCTCTCCTGATACTCCCTGTAGTTTTTACTGAGTGGAAAATCCTTGTCAGTCTGCTGGGCACTTTGGCTATGGAGACATTCCTCTTCTTGCTGCTCATAATCTCTGAAGTACCCCTTGTGGGGCCTTAGGTAAATATTTGCTTCCTTAAGTTGAAACACTTTGACACCTTCAGTAGACTCCTTGAGTCTCTTAGTTACTGTAAGAGTTGCTTAGAAAGTGTCATGTAACTTCTCACCATAAGAAAACCGTAAGTGGTCCCTACCCCCAGACCACAATAGACAGGGCAGCTGCAGAACTTGTTCAGATAATCCTACCTTTCACCGAAAGGTGATGGTATTGTGGCAACAACACAGTTTAAAGACCACCATTAAATATTGTCTCAATAAATGTTTTCCCATAAAACTAATACTTTAGCAACTCATCTAGCCACAAAACCCGAGAGTTTTGTTATACTGATAAACATATTTTTATACTCTCCTGATTCCAAAGCAGGACTTCATTTTAAAAAGGATTGACAGGCAACAGTCATAATGGAATTGCTATTCCTTACGTGCGAATGAACTAGACCATAGATAAATATATTGTCAGCACTTCCTGTGAGTTATTTTCACCTACACTTATACTTGTAGTGAGCTTGTCAGTTAAGACATTTTCAGACAGTTTGCAGTAGGTTTCAGGACAGTGAGGCACTGATATACATCTGTGTCTAGATGATTTCAGCCAAAGTTTTCCTATAGATAGTAAAAAGATTAAATAATTGTTAAAATTGCATGCCATAGTTTAGGACACAGTAATTTTTTTCTGACAAATATGTAGAAGATAGGAAAAAATACCACATTTTAAAACTGCCAACGTGCTCCCATCTTTAATTGCTAACAAAAATAAATCTAACTTTACTATTTTCTGGCATCTCTTAAGAAAAGTCACTGCTAAGAGAAATTTCACAAAACCTAACTGTAAGCAGAGGCTGTGCTTTAGTTTCCCCACTGCCCACACCCGAATAATCACACAGAAACTATATTAATTACAGCACTGTTTGGCTGATGGCTCAAGTAAATTTCTAGCCAGCACTTACATCTTAAATTAACCCATCTCTAGTCATCTGTGTATTGCTACTAGGCTGTGGTTTACCAGTGCCTGTATGCTACTCCTTTGGTGGTTACAAGGCATCTCTCTAACTCTGCCTTCTTTCCTCCTCTGTTTCTGCTTGGATTTCCCGCCATGCTTTAGGCTGAAGAAGCTTCTTTATTAACCAATGGTAATAAAACGTATTTATAGCATACAGAAGGGAATCCCACATCACTTAACTGTTGACCCAAGGATTTGCAGATGAGGTGCACCCACTGGCCAGACAATTACTCTGTCATTTTGATGTATCAGTTCTTTCCTCTGTAGTCTCATAGCTGGATTTACCAGATGTCTTTTTCTTTCAATCTGATCTTCTGTATGACAATTTGGCTCCATTTTTTCCTCCTTTTGCTAATCAGTGTACTTATAAAAGCTTTGAAAGCTTCAAATCAAGTAGAACATGTAGCAAAACAAAAGATAAGGGGTATGGCAAAAAAAAAAAAAACCCACAGATAGAAATAGACTCCTTATGAACCAATGAAACTGCACTGTTAAGAAAGCATTTGAAGGCTCTCATGTTACCAGTGTAAGTGGTAGATGAAATGCAAGAGCAGGACCGGTAAGAGAGTGCACCACGAGACATCCTTAATGAAGACAGAGGTCACAGGGAAGGCGCCTGAGGATAGCGAAAAAGCAGGAGGTCCTCCAACAGTGTTGGGCCACGGAGTCCACCCAATTTTAATCAGTTCCAAAATGGGGCTTGGCACTAAAAATGCAAATTTTTAAAACTTCTCTTGAAGAATCAGAAGGCCCTTTGACATTGCTGAGATAAGGGGTAAGTCTACATTGCAACACTGGCTGCTCTGATTTGGTCAGGACAGACTTTCTTTTGCTGGGTTCTCCTCAAAGGCTGCCCCTCCTAGAGCTGATGACTCAGGAGCTTGGCGATTACGAATGTAATTATTTTCCTGAAATTAGCATTGAAAGATAAGCTTCCAGCGCGTTAAGCTTCAGAATTTCTAAAATAGAAATCTTAGAAAAACACAGTCTAGACAATAATTTTTAATACCAATCATTTTATCATGAGCAGCAGTACAATAGCCCTGACATCCACTTCAGCTATTTTTGAGCCTTAAACCAAATCAGACAGTAAGTATTTCGAAAATTCAACTTATATTAATAGATATTTGGTGATGTGAGGAGTCCCGGATACAGAAAAAAAAAATGAAGTAGACAATCCTTATTATACTCTTGGGGCCTACAATATCATTGCAGAGGCTGGCAGCACCCAAATAATAATATTATTTAACATGTGTACAGGTATGTATATGACATCTGTATGTGCATTATGTATATACACATATGGCATATATACTATGTATATAACACATATTAATAATTAAATAATTCTTCCATGTCATGTATACATATTGATGTGTCTCTTTTGTTTATGACATATACATGCATTGTGATATTTGAAACATATGAACTTATCTCTAAAGTCTAAAATAATCATTCATCATGTCTAATTTCAAGTATTAAATTTGAATTCTAAATTGAAAAAAAAATGCTTTTCTGCTACTCACAATCTTGTGTGCTCACGTGGTAGGAGATTATAACGTTCGTGCTCCCACCCACCCATGGCACACTGTCTACCCAGTGATGGGGGTAATATATCTGGTCTATGTGGAAGGAGTCATTGACCTTAGGGGCCCTGCTTCTTTATCTCTGCTTTCTGTTTCCATGGGCTTCCATTCAGGAATTAGAGTTCTGTGCAGTTCTTCCTAGCTGAGAAATCCTGAGAAATCCCAATCTGTGCACAATTTCCCAAGTCTGACACGTTGTCTGAAATAATAAAAGTAGTATTTGTCATCACGTAGACTGATCCCTTTCAATCTGCCCATTCATTTCAGACCGAGGATCACATTTATGGTATGGGAACAAACAATATTTTATGCTAGAGAGAAGTCGGGAATAGGAACAGTTTTGATTGGTAACTCCAAAAAGTCTTTTTTTAAACAAGTGACATTTAAGCTGAGAAATGAAGGAGTGGGTGTGAGATTTGCATGGGGGAGGCAAAGGCATGTTTCAGGCAAAGAAGAACATTTGGGAAACCTTAGAGGGAGCAGGAAGCAGGCACCTTAGAGGTACTAAAATAAAACAAAGGGTCTCTCCCAGTGAAATAGCGAATACAAAACCAAAACAAGTTGGAAGAGCGGTTGCGACAATTAAGTAGGTTCTTGCAGACCACATACAGGGTGTGGGATTTTTAACAAGAAAATAGAAAGTTATTGGAGAGATTTAAGAGGAAAAATCAGACTTACTTTAATTTCTGCATTTTATATAATGTTCGATTCCTGATGGAAAATATTTCAGCTGGTTGAATTACAATACATGGAGGTTCAATTGCAAATGTATTAATAGCTACATTGCGGACTTGAGTCTGGGGGCTTATTCATGTGTACAGAAGAAGTCCAAGGTCTATGCAGATAGTTAAGGACATTGAAAAAAGAATCAAAATGTCCTATCTATTCACGAAAGTTTTGATTGATCTGAGAATACAGATGCTAACTCAGTTAATTTCTTTATAGCCAAGAGCTCCAGAAATTGACACATGAGTTGAAAAGTTCTTCAGTCACCGGCTTCATACATCAGTTGTTACTCACACACAGCCTTACCTGGGCTCATACTTGAGGAAACAGATAACCATGTGGAGAGGTAGTAGTCTTACTCTTCTTAAACCACATGGTACAACTCCTCTATAAGAGAAGTCAGGCACACCATCTCAAGTCATCCAACTGCAGGTGCAGACCTTCAAAGGCCTAAATCACAAGCTGCCATTTCCTTCACTCCACATGGTTTCCTTAGCATCTGGTGCGATGGTTTATTTTTTCCTGTGGAAGTGCTCACACCCTCACTACTGTAACTCCGGTCTGGTTTAGCAATCAAAACACAACATCTGCCCAGTAGGTTTTGCAAGTCTTTTAAGAAAACCATGATATTCATGCCAGATTTAGCCGTTCTTTCTTCTCCCCATGAAGGAAGTACTGGTTATGCATTCACTGAGCTGTAAATGTCTGAATTTTCTCAATGCAGCTTCTAGGTCACCAGAAAGAGAGATTTTTGTATTTCGTTGTTTCTCCCAAGGTACAGGGACAGCAAAATCAAACACCATTGGAACTAGATCCTTCTTTCTATGCTCTGGATGAAGACAGTTCTTGCTAAGCAATGTTTTTTGTTCTTGTCTGCTTGGTTGGTTGGTTTTTCAAGACAGGCTTTCTCTGGGTAACTTTGGAGCCTGTTCTAGAACTAGCTCTCATAGACCAGGCTGGCCTCGAAGTCACAAAGATCCACCTGCCTCTGCCTCCCTAGTGCTGGGTTTAAAGACGTGCGCCACCACTGCCCAGCTCTAAGTGATATGTTTTAAAAGCACCAATTCATCTGATCACCTTCACGAAGTACACAAAATACCTGCCAATAAGAAGCAATACATCTCAAATGTCATCAAATGGGCAAATGCTTTTTCAAAATTTTATCCAGTTCCATTTCCAATTTGCTTTTGAACTTACCTCTTCCTCTGCTTAGAATATATGGGTCCCTCTGACTTTCGATTTTATTTCTATGATAAAAATATCCTATGCTTATGTGATAGAAATATATAGTCTGGTCTAGCATACAAGACCAGCATCAGTTAATTGTGCCTGAAACTCCTTGGCCCTCTTTCAGCACCTTTACCCACAAGCCTGCTTCAAGGCTGAAGCCAGTCCTACGATAATGGGTAGAATGGAGAGGGCAACAGCTTTCCTTTCCCTCTGCTCAGGACAAGGGGAAAGGAGACTGAGAAACAAGGCAATGTTTCCGGTTGTGAGTGCAGTTGTAATTCTCTTTCATCTCTCCACTCCATCTCCCCCTACAAACACTTTAAGGCCTGCTTGGGTTGGAGCTGCTGGGAGTACACAGTCAGCAGCTTTTGACATCCCTTTTAAGTTTCTTTCAGTTTTCTTTGTTGAATAAATCCACTGTCTCCAGAAGTCTCTCCAAACTTCTCTCATTCTCCACAGCTCTAGCAAAGTTCTGCATACACAATTGGTATTTCCTTTAGGGGGATGAACTGCCACTCTTAACGTTCTTTAGAGTTGAGCCTTAAACTTCCTAGGTTCCATGGATAGCATGATTAAGAATAACAGATAAGATATATTGTGGAATATTTTTTTAACCATGTAAAGATGTGTTGCATTTGTTTAATTGTATAAAGATCTGTTGCCATTTTTTTTCCGGCCTGAGGTACCTAATTGCTCTAATAAAAAGCTCAATGGCCAATAGCAAGGAAGGAGGTATAGGTGGAACTTCTGAGCAGGGAGAAAAAATAGGAGGAAGAATTTAGTCTAGGGGAGTAAGAAAAGAAGATGACAGGGAGACACCAGGAGCCAATCAACCAACCTGGAGGAAGCAGGAAAATAAGACATATAGAATGAAAGAAAGGCAAAATGTAGATGAACAGGTTAAATTAGTAGAGCTAGTGGGACAAGCTAAGAGCAAGCATTCAAATAACAAATCTCTGTCTCTTTACTTGGGAGCTGGTTGGTGGCCCAAAGAAAATGCCAGCTATGAAGATATTTTAGCCAAATGTACAAATGAATTAAAATAGCAACACAGTATTCTGTCAATATGAAAGTCTTTCGTTAATGTAGAAGTGTGTGCATGCATGTTCTTGTAGGGAGTCTGACTTCCTAAAGTCTACCCAATCCCAAACCCAGTAAACAAACTATTCCTTCAATACTCAGCTTTAGGGGTTGCACTCTATCATTGGTCTCATTTTGTAGCTGGTGGTTCCTAAAAGTAGAAGCATTTAAATTATGATGGGTGGTGGAGGTGCATGCCTTTAATCCCAGCACTTGGGAGGCAGAGGCAGGGAGATCTCTGTGAGTTCAAGGCCAACCTGGTCTACAAGAGTTTCAGGACAGCTAGGGCTGTTACACAGAGAAACCGTCTTGAAAACGAAAGGAAGAGAAAGAAAGAAAGAAAGAAAGAAAGAAAGAGAGGGAGGGAGGGAGGGAATAGGGAGGGAGGGAGGGAATAGGGAGGGAGGGAGGGAGGGAAGAGGGAGGGAGGGAGGGAGGGAGGGAGGAAGGAAGGAAGGAAGGAAGGAAGGAAAGTTTAAGTTACTTATGCAGAGTGGGTTGTAAATTGCAGAGCTGCAACTGCATATGAATAGCACTGTGAATACATTGGCTAGCTCACTATAATTACAGCATCAGCCTATCTTCCTGTAGATAGTGTTATTAGCTTAACTAGTAACTGGAACTGTCTATTAAATTTTATTTTTTGCATCTATCACCAGTGTTGCCCAGATAACAGACTTTAACTACAGCTTTGATCTCTGTTATTGATAGACATCTTCCACTGAATGAGACATATCCTGAGTACAGGCCTATACTCGACTAAAATCTTCTTACTAAATGATATGAAGCAATGACAAGAGCCAAGTCTTCAAAGTATTCTGGTCTTCAAAGAATTCTAGCCAGTATTTTAAGTACATTTTCACATATTGTAATAATAATACAGTCAAGCACATCCTGATTGAAATTCCTGTTGACGACTAAATAAAGCTTTATTTGGCTATGATTTCTTATAATCAAGCTACCAATTTGAATGCTAGTTTACAGATTTCTTTCTGCAAACATTAGAAAAAATATTGTTATTCGTATTAGCTCATGAAAAAGAAAATAAAATGAGTCAATTACTTTACCAAGAAGGTCATCCATAAACCACAGTTGTGTCATGGTAACTTCAAAGTAAATATACTTGCTAAGTAAGCAAGATGGCATGTCAGGGCATTGGAAATATGAAGATTCATAGATCACAGGCTACCAGGGATGTCAGTAACAGTAGAGAACAAAGAACTCTGCTTTGTGGACAGACCCTGGTAATAGTTGTTATAATTAATGTAGAATATTGAAATAAGTGTAAGGAACAAGAGAAACCAAGTCATGAATTCTCTGTATTAATGGTTTAAGTGAATAAGACATATTTAGCAGAGGCTCACAGAGCTTTTTCTAATGACTCTTCTGGCAACATAGAAGTAGCATTTCCAAGCTTGAGTCTCATTTCAGATCGTTGTATGAGACTTTAGGAAGAAAGGGGCTACTTGGTTAAATAATCCTGGGAAAACAGTTCAATTAATCCTCTCTCCTGTAGATTTAATGACACACGCTGTATGCAAGTCTTCAAGGAAATTGTGTAGAAAACAATATCACTTAATTTAGTACTCCCTAGATTCATTTAATCAAGACACCAAACTTACATGACTTACTGAACCACACTCTCAAAACTACTGATTCTTTGTTAAAAACACTTACTGCTTTTCGCAGAGATTCAGACTTCAATTCCAAGCGCCTACACAGAGCCTCACAACCATCTATATCTCTAGCTCAACAGACCTATCATCCTCTTTTGTACCAGGCATTCATGTGGTACCCATACCTACTGCAGGCAAAACACGCACACGCTTAAAACAGATAAGTATTTTTGTCTATTTCAGATGTTTGTTTTAGATATAGCAGGAAGTTGCAATATCACTTCTAAAAAGCTTATTCTAAATGGGTGATGGTGCAAAAGATATTTGTGTCTCATGTTAATGCTGATTAAAAGATGAATTCATAAGCAGAGGAGTTCAGTAATTAAGTAGATCAGACCTGTTCTGTGTTCTCTTTCCACAGCCATCTTTGATATTACCTGGAGGAGCCCGTGAACAAAGTAGCCATGGTGGAAGACATGAAGTTATGAGTGGACTCAAGAATATGGATTTCTACTCACTAAGGCTGTGAGTGATAGATACGCTAAACCAACCTTGAGCCCCAAATATGTCACCATTCCTTTGGGTGACCTGGTGGCAGATTGACCATGTTGAACCAGTTCCTCCATGGAAAGGACAGCCCTTTGTTCTTATGGAAAGATATTTGATATGTACTGTAGTTATGGATTTGCCTTTCTAGCAGCTAATGCTTCTGCCACAACGACCATCTGTGAACTTAAAGAATGTCATATCTCCCACTACCATCATAGTATTCCATACAATATTACTTCTGACCAAGTAATTCGCTTCACAGCCAGAGAAGTGCAACCGTAAGCCTGCAATCATGGAATCCCCCAATCTTACTATGCTTTCCACCATCCTGAAGCAGTTGGACTGATAGAAAGATAGAATGACCTTTTGAAGACAAAGTTATAGCACCAGTTAAGTGACAGCAGCCTGAAGGGTTGAGCGGGGTTCTCCAGAAGATAGTACATGCTTTGAATCAGCATCCAATATATGATATGCCTTTTCCCATTGCCCGAATCCACAGTTCCCGGAATCAAGGGTAGAAAAGGGAATAGTTCCACTCACTATCACCTCTAGTGATCCACCAGGAAAATTTTTGCATCTTGTTCCCACCCCCTTTATGTTCTGCTGGCCTAGAAGTTTTGGGCCCAGAGAGTAGTACACCTGTCAGGAGTCACAATAAACATGCCACCAAATTGGAATCTCAGTCTGCCACCTGCCCACTTTGGTCTTCTGATGCCCATAAACCAACAGGTTAAGAAAGGAATTGCAATGATAGGAAGGGTTATTGATCCAGGAAATTGGATTGCTTCCCGACAGTGAAAATAAATAAGACTATGTCTGGAATTCAAGAGATTGTTTAGGATCTTGGTGCTACTATGACCTGTGATTAAGTCAAGGAGAAAACAGAGCATCTTAATGCAGGAGGAACTGCAGGTTGACAAAGGACACAGACCCTTCAGGAATGAGGGTATGGATAACTCACCCAGTAACAGAGCTACAAACTGCTGAGCTTGGAGGAAATAAAGAATGGGCAGTAGAGAAAAGTATTCATAAATACCAGCTACTGCCACAGGATCAGCTGCAGAAAGAGTGATTACAGTTGGCATGATGGTTTCTGTCATGTTTGTTAGGAATGTGTTTGTACAGATATTTGAATTTTTTTCCTTCATTTCTTTACCAAGCAATGTAACATCAATTAAAAGAATATCATAGGTTACCATATTTAAGCTTTTTAATACTAAAAGAATTTCCCTTGTCACCTATTCTAAAATTGATAATGTATTTGTGGTTGTGTGGGGGTAATTATATCATGTTAGATAATTATTACCTGTATGCATATATAATTTACCTATGATTTTATTTGGGGTAGTTATATCATGTTATTCATAATTATGACCTGCTTATTGTTTTATTTGGAAATTAAGTATATCATAAGGAGATATGATTGTGTGTCAGTTTGACAGGAGGTGGACTTGTGATGACTGTTCTTCCTTGTCAGCTTGGCTATATGTGTAATTAACTAAAACCCAAGCAGCTGGCTACTCCTTGAGAGATTTTTCTTTAATTAAATCATTTGAAGTGGGAATGCCTACCATTAACCTTATTCTTTAAAGTGGGAAGGTCACCTTCAATCCAGATTTCTTGACGTGGAAAAGAAATCAACTTTGATCTGGGCCACACCTTCTGTTGTCAGACTATATAAATGACACGGAAAAGGACGATTTCTCTCTTTGCGTGCTTGCTCTTGCTCTGACTGGAAAGTCTATTTCTTCACTATTATTAGATCTTGCTTCTGGAATATACTAAAGACCAGATGAGATATCCGGCCTCGTGGACTGAAAAACTTTTTAGATTCTTGGACTTTCCATTGGTAGACTGTCATTCTAGTCAATCCACTTTGCACAGAGAGAATAGTGGGGGAGGAGAGCAGGGAGGGAGGAAGGGAAGGAAAGAGAGGTAGAGAAATAGAGACAGAGCAGAGATTCATTTTATCAGTTCTGTTCCTCCAGAGAACCCTGACTAATACACCAATCAATATCTCCTTTGACTTTAAGGCACATTCCACAAGTTGGAGACCATACCCAACACCGTTTGGATGACCAAGGACCTGAGGCTAAATAGCTCAATGTCCTACGGTGAACTAAATACTACTGTTCGGCTAGAAGAACGTAGCAATAAAATGATTCAAGATGACATTCTTCTATACTCATAGATCAGTGCCTTGCTCAGCCATTGTCAGAGAAGCTTCCTGCAGCAGATATGAACAAATACAGAGACCCTTTGCCAAACAATATTTAGTGACTGAGAGATCTTGAAACATTCTGCCTTACAAAGGGATGTCTTCATCAAACTCATCCTCTTGGAGCTCAGGAAAACCTGCAGAAGTGGAGGTGGAAAGAATGCAGGAGCCAAGTAGTATGGTGGTCACCAGGAGAAGAAAGTATTCTAAATCCAGAAGGACTGAGGCATATTTGAACTCAGAGACTGACATAGGACGCACAGATCTTGCATGGGTGTAGACCAAACGGAGTCTTATAGATCAAAGAAGTGGGCCCATCCTTAACCCAGCAATAATCTACAATTGATAACCACTTGCAAATGAAAAATTAGATTTCTTCGAGGGATTCTTGAGTCTGTTCTTGAGGACAGGCTGCATGCATAGCAGTAGATGGTTGACAAAAAAATGAACCAAAAGTCATCTTTGGAGGTCCCTATTTGCATGTGCGTTTTAAAATTTCATTTTATTTTTAATTTTTATAATTTTATTTTACTATATTTATATGTTTTTCTCTTCTTACCCTACAAATTCTTTGCACATATAATATTGTTTCCAATTTAGTGTTCTTATGGGATTCCTGAGTAGACAAAGAAGTTGAGTGCTGCATCTATTATCAGTTTTTGTGTCTTTCCTTGTACTCTTTCCCTTCTGTTTGTTCTGTCCTAGTCCTATGCATTAATTTTTTATTTTATTTTATTATTACCCCTTAAAATATGTTTGTTTTCTAATGAGAGACAGATGAGGGGAGCGATCCAAATGGGAGGGGCAGTGAAGAGGACCTGGGAGGAGTTGAGGGAAGAGAAACTGAAATCAGGATGTATCATGTGACAAAATATTCTATTTTTAATAAAAGGGCAGTGGGGGTGGATTGGCTATACTTAAAAAATTTTATCTGACCAAATGTAACTTCTAAGAAACACTTGATATTTTTATTTGCTATCATTTCATCTACACAATAGAAAGAGTTGACATATAACTTTAATTATTTTAATTATAACACTAACAAATATTTTTGAAGACTTAGTTTTTTGTAAAGTTTAGAAGAAAGCACGTATGTGGATTAACTATCTCATCCTCATAGGGACTTGAATCTCTTGGATTTTAATTCATTTGTTCAGATTCAGGCAGCAAGTAAATAACTGAGTGAGAACCATCCACTGCATTACACAGTTTTTTACGTACATGGCTTCTATAAGTTAGGATACAATAGAGAACTTCCAATTTTTAGTCATCTAGAGAAACCAATTGTTGCCCTCTGATTTCCTATATATGTAGTCCCCCACATCATCCGACTCATCCCATCTGTTACAGACTAACTATGCCCCTTGCCAAAACTCCCAAAAAATATGATAGGATTGGGTATGATATGGGACTTTTGAAGGTGATTAAGACAGAAAGCAAAAAAGCTTACAGATGAGCTTTTGGTCCTGACCTGAAACTTGCTCTGTAGACCAGACTAACCTGGAACTCTCGGAGATCCACCTGTCTCTGCCTCTGGAGTGCTGAAATTAAAGGCATGCACCACCACCACCACCACCTGGAAGTAATATATTCTTTTGTAATTTTTTATTGATTTTATTGAGCTATACATTTTCTTTGCTCTTCTCCCTACCTCTCCCCTCCCCTTCTGCCCTTTTCCATGGTCCTCATACTCCCAATTTACTCAGGAGATCTTGTCTTGTTCTATTTCTCATGTATATTAGATCCATGTATGTTTCTCTTAGGGTCCTCATTATTGTCTAGGTTCTCTGGGATTGTGAATTGTAAGCTGGCTTTCTTTGCTTTATGTCAAAAAGCTACTTATGAGTGAGGACATATGATATTTGTCTTTCTGGGTCTGGGTTACCTCACTCAATATGATACTTTCTAGATTCATCCATTTGCCTCTGAATTTCAAGATGTCATTTTTTTCCAACAATTCATTTTTAATCCAAAAAGATACAACACATCAAAAAGATTCTATAGAGACATACTTACATACCCAGGTTCATTGAAGTTTTATTCACAATATTTAGCAATTAAACTAATCTATACATCTATCAACTAATGAATGAATAAAAAATGTACATATTACAATGGAATTTGGGGGGCTTAAAAGTAAAACAAATGTCATATTTTCTTTATCATATGTGGTTCCTAGCTCAAGTTCTTCGCATTTTGCACTTAGTGTAGAGTACACACAGAGGGCAACAAAGTAGAAGTGAGCCATGGGTGGTGGTTCATGAGGGCAGGAAAGAGAGGAGAATGTAGATGAAATGTAAATGGAGAAGGGAAATATTGGGGGCAAATAGGGATGCAAGGATGTGGGAAGAGAAGGCAGGAGAAAAGGTTAACAAAATGAAGAATGTGTAAAACAGCCATATTGTAACATACATCTTGCAACCCAATTAAACATTATAGTTAAAATTGTTTTTAGAACATATTTGACATGAAAGAAGGGAAGAGAGGAAATGCAGCATATTAAAAGTTTAAGTGAACATTGGGACAGGGGGTTAGAGGAGAGAAGATAGGAGGTTGTTTACTTAAAACTAAGATACGAAAAGCCACATGCAACAAATTTTTTTAAGATAAATTTAAAATAGAACTTAAAGATGAAAAATAATTTTGAACAGTGGAGCCCTGCATGACGAACAATGATGTCCTTACAAGACATGGATTATTAAGCAAAATTCAGTGTCAGACCTGGACTGCCACTCTACAAGGTATTGGTCGAGGACACCCCAGAGACCACCAATACAATATAACCTGTTGGTATCACTTTTAGTTACAACAGTGACTAGATGGTAAGGCTCTTTTAGAAGACACTAGTCACACTAATGTAAGGCATATGGAAATCCCTCTGGAACTGACTGGGAAACTTCCTTTCTGCTGGGTAGTTTTCAAAATGCAAAAAAAAAAAAAAAAAAAAGTGCTATTCAGTGAGATGGGAGAGAAAAGCCGCCAATGGTCTTACATAGCCCTGAATTTTGCATCCTACAATACCAACCTGTTAGGCAGGATGTGCACTATGGTGCAATAATGGCATGCCTGTTACAGGAGTAATCAACAGCTTTCTGTGTTTTGTGGCCTGCTCACAGGGGAGAATTCAAGCTTGGTACTGGAAATTTGCTCAAAAGTTCATGACTACAGAGTCATGGAACCTAGGAACAAACACTCTATCACTACTATCATAATTTTACCAAGTATTCATGTTGCCAAACTGGAGTCTGAATTTCATGATTATTTGTACTGCTCTTGACCTTGCTCAGAGATTGCTTTTTGCCCTGGAGAGTGATTAATGCAGACTTATAACAAGTCTAAAAGCTGAGAACTGTGGAGTGCTGAGTGTTTAGCTCTAAAGTGGGCCTCCATAGCATCTTCCCTCAGGAAACACTACAGAAAGGGAGGGATGAAAAACAATGTAGGAGCTGGAGGATTGGGAGGAGGTCTGTGGTCTGTGAAAATGTGGCCTTTTGGACATGACATGAGCATTGCACTCATGAATTTACAGTAGCTGTTGTTACTTTCATAACAGCCTAAAAGATCAAGGCAGTCAGACTTCAGTAAGGGTGAGGTCCTTCTGAGGTTCCAGCTCTAGATGAGGGGGCGATTGGTAGTTGATGACTGCTGAGAGAGTAGAAATTGTTTTATTTAGACACATGGCCAATGGAGGGTTGCCTATACTACAGTGGGTGGCCACAAATTCATGTGTGCTAATGGAACTCAGGGAGTTACTGAGAACAAGAAAGCTGATGAGAAGTTGTGGCAGTTGGGTTGATCTAAGGGAAACTAGAGAGAGAAGTAGAGAAGTTGATATGATCAAAATATACTGAAAGCATGTAATAAATCAGAATGGATAAAATATAATAAAAGAATAAAGGCTGTTGTAGAAATTTATACTTTTGAAAAAAGGAAAACATATTAAACATATTAAAAATATTACAAATATAATATGCTTAAAAATTAATGTTTTTACATTTGCTTATCTTCACTATAGACAGTGATATTGTGAATTTGCCTCTTTGAGACAGGTAAGTGAATTGAATCCTGTCTTTATATGGTTTCCACTTACCTACACTTACACTGTCATTTCTACGTTGTCATTCTCTTCCTTGCCTTTTTAGACTTTTTTCCTCCAGTATTCACTTTTATTGAGAAGAGAACTTCAAATATATGCATTTCATTCCTTTTAATACTTTATAACTTGCAAATCCTTTCATATATAATTTTCACTTCTCCTTGGAACTAATACATATTAATGTAAAGTGTAATGATTTAGAATCCTGGGCGCTCAATATGTCTCTTAATTTAATCTTGTTTGGCTAATTAAATCCAGGGAATTAAATATACCTCTTTTTAAGTTTGAGAGTTTATCTTATAATCTGGCATTGTGAGGTTTCGCTGAATGTACCTTTTCTAAAATAACCTTGTGGTTATTTGGAACCACAAGGAAAATTTCAAGTAATATAGGCATTGAATTTCTGTGTATTTTGCAAGCAAATAGCAATACTCTTAAATAAATAAGGGGGAAATAACTTTCTTTTCAAAATATTATAACACCTGAGAGAATATATATATATATATATGAATTCTGTGTTGTGACTCATATAACATTTTGTATATGCTTTTAAAGGATGTCTCTTCTTAAAATGCAGACATTTTGTCTTTGAATTCAGAAGAAACCTATGAACACATGGAGGAGCGTTAATGCTAAAAGTTTTGAAAATATTTCATGGCAGAAAGTTCTTTGTTCAAATGAAGTCTTCAGATAAAATGAAAGTGAAATTAAATTGATAATCTAGCAGAAGAAGGGTAGGCTGAGGTCTCTCTTCTTCTTGTACCATGAGTAATGCAAAACACTAAGGTTTATCAGTTATAGTCTGTCCGTGAGGTTAGTCCCAGGACTAGGGTCTCTGTAATAGAATAAGACCTTCAATTAAGTATATTGCTAAGAAGAAATATGTTCCCTACAAGCCTGAAAGATACAAAAACTCAACAGAAACAAACTTTGCAAAACATATCAAATGAAACAATGCAGGACAGAGAGCTGAAATCAGGAAAGGTATTTCCAGAGCAGAGTGAGGACAGCTAAATGAGCAACAGGACCCATCTGGAGAATCTGTGATGTCTATCATCAGGAAATTCTGACAGGACCTGCAGTCTCAGCAGGAAGAAGCCGAACACAGAAGTTCCAGGGCTTGTTATGTCTTGACAGCTGAAAGGAAACCTCTTAGGGACAATTAAAACACATCACAGAAACACTAAAACATATTCGGAGGGAAGAACGAGATGTATAAAAAGATCTAAGACCCCTTTCATATGCTAGAAATTATAAGATGCTGACTGCATTAGACAGGATGTAGAGAGGTCTTTCACAGAAATGAGTTTATATAAGAAAGGGTGAATTGGATATTGGAGGCCATGAACAAACATCTAGTAAACCCAGAGTGACTAAGAGCAGAATCAGCTACCTCCAGGACTGTGAGGACAAAGGGTAAGAGATCATATCTCTTGCCAGAGGGGCTGAGGGAAGGAAAGGGCTCATCCCACCAGCCTATTTGGTGTTTCGTGTGTTCAGTGCTTTCTAATTCAAGGGTTTTGCAGATACTACAGTGAATGAGGATAAATGCTCAATTCTCCAGTAAAAGTACCATCACCCCACCTTTCCTTTCCTCCAGACCCACTCACTTTCTTTCTCTCATTACGAACAAACAGGCTTCTAAGAGATAGCAACAAAACATGACAAAATAAAAGATAGTAGGATGAAGGAGGAAGTGGGAGTAGAGAGAGGGAAACTATAATCAGAATAATGTAGGAGAAAAGAATAGATTTTCAATGAAAGAAATAAAGGAAAAAAGACAAAAAAGATTTTTAGCTAGTTCTCAGAGTAAATATAGAAATAAAGAAATGAGATAATCGGCTCTTTCCTGGTTGTCTGAGAATGATTTCAAAATTATTTTACCTGGTATGTACATAATGGGAGAGGAAATCTAAGCAACCTACCTTTCGTAAAGCTAGCTGAAGAGACTCTTAACTCAGATTTGTTTGTTGGTTTACTACATCCAATCCTTTTGTTTGTTTGTTTTCCTTTTTTCTTTTTCTTTTTCTTTCTTTCTTTTTTTTTTGAGACAGGGTTTCTCTGTGTAGCTTTGGAGTCTGTCCTAGAACTTGTTCTTAGACAAGGCTAGGCTCAAACTCATAGAGATATGCCTGTCTCTGCCTCCCAAGTGCTGGGGTTAAAGGCATGAGCCACCACTGCCCAGTAACCCAATCTTAAACATCTAGCATTTTACAAACTTGAAGATCAAATTGCTTTATGATTTGAGCAATATTTAATAAAGTGTAGTCAGTTTAAAGTAACATTCTGTATGTGTTTTCTTGTTTTTTGTTTGTTTGTTTTTTTGCTTTTTTGTTTTTGTTTTGTTTTTAGAGGCAGGGTTTTTCTGTAGCTTTGGAGCCTGTCCTAGAACTAGCTCTTGTAGACCAGACTGGTCTCAAACTCATAGAGATCCACCTGCCTCTGCCTCCCTAGTGCTGGGATTAAAGGTGTGCGCTATCATCACTAATGGCACTAGGTTATATTTCAATTACTACAAGATACTTCTCTTTCATAAGTGATATCAATATGCATACTAAGTCAATAAAGAACATTTTCAACGTGTGAAAAATGCTGTGTATTACAGGTCAGAGAGGAGAATGGTGTTATGCCTTCTCTATCCTTGAGACACTTCAGTGTCTTTGTAGCAAAACCCAGAGTAACATTAGATGGCCAAACACAGCACACAGAAGCACACAGAGGATGGCTTTAAGGCTTCACATATAAATAGAGTGAGTTCTCACAGGTAAGTCATGCATGTGACTCTCAGTGCGGCCCTAAAATTTTTCACCCAGGTGCCATTAGTAATATTTTTTCTACCTTTAATTTTGTATTGTAAACATAAAGTGTGAAAGCAGAAGATTTCAATGTGTTACACAATTATTCTCAAAAGTTACACAAACTGTTAGCCATCTCATCTTTCAAAAAATGTTTTTCAATACAGGCATTTATATGTATTTACATGTATATTAAGTATCTACACTAAAAATCCAGAAGTATTATGTTTGACTGGTACAATTTATTCCTACAGTTTACTGAAACATGCTATCTCATTTCTTGTACATGAAAGCATAGTGCTCTAGTACACACAAGAATGATCTTTTTCTATTTTGATAAAATTTTGGTGTACATCATGCATTACAAAAGGCAGGAAGAACAATTATGTTAAGAAATTATGGGTGAGACACTTTATATATCAAGAGAGGGACTGAAATTTCAATAACAACTGCCAAAATTTTCTTCTCATATTTGATTCTATTATTTGTGCTTGGTTTAATGCAGAAATGTGGGTTTTCAACTCTGAAACCAACCTACACAGGTCTGAGTCTTTGGGTTTGGCTTGAATTATCCTTTCATTCACCAGATAATTGCTGTACTGAGTCAGGGACTGGGCAGGGGAGCAGAGTCACTGTGTGCTTTAGAAACCGAACAAACAGGAATGACAAGTGGAAAAGGACAGCTTTGAGAGGAGACTTAGGAGAGTACAAGGGAAGTTAGAAAGTAGTCAATCCAAGAAAAACACGTCATCCAGATACCCAATTGGATCTGTAAAGGGGAAGTCATGGGCACTTGTTCCCTTTATAGAGGCAAGTATCTGTTGAAACTGTGAGACCACCCTTGACCAGGACACCCGAAAGACTGCAACTTCCTTCTGACAAGCAAGCGAGGGGGCATGAAGCTATTGTGGAAATCAACGGAGTAACACATCATCTTTCCAGCACTTCATTGGCCTGCCAACCAACTTTTAGAGATGGCAGTATGCAGTTATCTGCAGATGACTTTTGTGGTGCTTTGGAAGCGAAATGTCCTCGATAGCTACCTGTGTTTGAACTAGTGGTCTCCAATTGGTGGTACTGTTTGGCAGGTTATAGAGCCTTTAGGACATAGAGCCTTGTTGCAGGAAGTACATCCCTTTGGGTGGATGTTGAAGGTTTGCAGCTTTGTTGAACTCCCTGCTTTTCTCCTGTTGTTCTCTCTCTCTCTCTCTCTCTCTCTCTCTCTCTCTCTCTCTCTCTCTGTGTGTGTGTGTGTGTGTGTGTGTGTCTTTGTGTGTGAGCATGTGTAAATATGATCAGCCAACTTCCAACTCCTGAAGCTATGTTTTCCCTGACTGTTCCCATGCCTTCCTTGTCATATGGACTCTATCCCTTTTCGATGGTTAGTCAAAATAAACCCTTTCTTCACGGAGTTGTCTTTGTCAGCACAGTTTTCCATAGCAATGGCAAAATAACTAATATAAATTTCCAATTTTCAAATCCCTTGGACATTCTTTTATCTGTTAATCATAAGTAAAGGATCCACCATTCTTAGCTTAAGCAGACTAAGTAGCCTGTCACAGATTCTGAGAGAAATTAGACTAAGTAAAGTTTAAGGCGTGAATAGTAATGGGGCAGTGGTAGAATGAAATAATAAAATACTAGTAAATCTGTAAAGCTTTGAACAGTGTATGCAACAGTACAAATGCATGTATATGTGATATATCAGATTAAAGGGGGAACTTGTATGATCAATTTTTCTCAAGATAAATCAAGGCTATCATATGTACTTTGCTGTGGATGCCACAAGAAGTTACCTTAGGTTTCTGACTACTGAGAGGAAAACTAACCAATGGTCCCAGTCCCTAAACTCTGGAACCCACTGCCTTCATTGCATCAGAACCCCTTCTTCAACTTGACCCCCCACGCCAAGGTCCAGGTATGGTGATAAAAGTTAGGAGAGTGTGTTCTAGAATATAAATAGCCACGTGGAAATTTCCTTAAAATTGAAAGGCCTACCCTTTGTATAACACTAACCCCAAGCCAAACAATGGCCTTCTTCCAAAGAACAGCTATGTCTACTTGTAAAAGTCACAACTAGGCATCTTGACTGATGATATTCCTTCATAAAAGGATGGGAGAGTGAGTGTCATTGGATCTTCATCTGACTATTAAGCCAGTCCATTCCCAGACAGTAGTATGCCATTCTGCCCTTACTACATGTGGTTGCTTGGTTTCCAGGAGAAACTGCAGAGCATTGACTGAAGAAAATTAACTGACAAGAGTGATCACTCTACATAGCCATGGACGAATCAGCATCTGTTCTGGATGGAATGTTTCCACTGTCGCTGCTTTGGAGTCACCCATGCTTTTTAAGGCAGCCTAGTAACTCATTAGTTCTCCAGGATGAACTAGGGCGGAATTGAACTCCAGTTTGTCATCATGACCTTAGAAAGAGTGTGTAGACTTTGTCTAGTCCTTCCCAGAAAGAGACTTCTGGGAGTTGCTGTATATCATGATTCTATACCTTTCTTCCTACGCCACCTATCCTCTCACTTTTCCTTCATACAACATCAGGCCAAGGCTCTTCCTACTCCCTCCCCTTTCTCCCACTTCTAATTTTTCAAATATGTTTAGCCTGGTATAGGTAGTTTCCTTTTTTAAAGTATACAGATAAACACATTCGCAAGGAAAATTGTCATCATGTAAGAAAATAAGATAGAGCAAGAGGCAGTAGAGCACAGATGTAAGTCTAGCATGTAAAAGGTAGAGGTTAGTAGATCAGGAGTTCAAGGACAGCCTTGGCTACATAGAGGTTTAAAGTCACGGAGACCTCATCTCAAAAAAGAAAATCAAAAAATAAAAATAAAAATAAAAGAAGACCAGGAACCAAGACTAGAAGTGACACTCTACTAAAGGAAAAATTAATAAACACGACATTAATTAAAAATTACCCGTAGTCTACCAACAATGAATTCTTAATTTTAGACATCCTTCTTTGTGCAGAATTTAAATTATAGGTTATTTTTTTTTTGAAAATGCAGTTTACACTTAGAGTTCACACATCCTGTTCTCCCTCACAGATGTCAGTCTAGCCAGCAAGTTCTATACTTAGGAGAGGAACATCCTGCTGTTTTGAGCCCATACTGATAGAGCCCTGAAGAAACTCTTCCAAGCTTTTTTACAGCACTGGATCTTTAGAATGATGATATTATGGGGAGAATATCCAGGGAGGTGTGTCAACTTTAACCATTCTTAATTAGGTTAAATTGAGTAGGGAAATTTAATTTATTAAATAAATTAATAAAATAAATAACACAACAAGTAACATAATCAAATAAAACAAATAATTAATAAAGCAATTAAATTAAAAGAAATTTCATTTGAGCAGAAATCTGTCTTAGTTCATTGTTAACAAGGGAACATTGAATGAACCAGACCAGATCTCTTCTGGCCTCAGGCACAGATCTTCTAATATTTAAGTAGGACTGAAAGGAATCAGTAACTGCTCGTTCTTAAATTGTACTACCCATATCCCTGCCTTAGTTGCGTTATCATAATATAGCTCCATAAATAGTCCTTTGATTTGAAATCTCCCCGCAGGAATATAATTGGAAGTTCAAATGCTTTCATTTAAATCTGTACAAGGGACATGAAAATATACAGCACTCTTCTTACCTTCTTTTGGTGACGTTCTTCTTTATAGTAATATTTTTAGATAAAGATGAAGAGGTGATGGAGAGGCAGAAGAGAAAGAGAAGCAGAGAGTTTGCGTTTCAGGTGTGGGTTTTTGTTCTGTTATGATTCGCTGTTTTTTTGTTTTGTTTTCCTTGTTTTCTTGCTTGCTTTGTTTTGTTTTATTTTATGGGAGAAATGCAGCAGGGATGGGGGATTATGGGAGGGCCAGAAAGTGAACAAAGCTGGGGTATATTATGTGAAGGACCCAAAGATTCATGAAAGAAATTAAAATATAAATCTTTTGCAAGAAGCAGACAGACAACATTTTCCAACTAGACAAAATAAAAAATAAAAAAACAGATCTAGAAGGTAAAATTATATTAGAAAAAATTAACATCTTCTGCCTTACTGACCAAAAAACTCGGTGTTGATTTCCTTGTCTGAAATGTTATTATCTCAGTTCCAATATTATCCTTACTTTTGTTTCTTCTTTATGATATCTGATCTTTTTCATTCTGTCTGTAATAATAAATTGTTTGTGAGTTTAAGCATTCTTAGATATCTGGACCGTTTTGAAACGCAGGGTAAGAGGTAGGGTATAAACTTTCTAGTGTATTGTACTAATATTTACTCTATACAAACCACAATTACGCACCACTAAAACATGTTTTTAGAAAGAATTAATTCTTGCCTGAGATTATTGCCCTTGCTAGTAGGCATTTACAAGGTCCTGAGTTCCATTGTAAACACCATAAACAAATATACAATTATATATATAAAAAAAAACTGAAGGGAGTTGTAAGGAAGTCAAGAGTTTCAGTTTAACTAATCTGGTGATTTTATAGCACAGATTTTTTTTTTTTAAGAAACAATGTATACCCCTTCTTTGACCAGAAAAGACATATTGAACACATGGAACTGGTTGGCTGAAAAGAGGTGTCATTTTCTCTTCAGGATCATCATTTGTAAAACAAGGGAGCTTCACTAGGGAGCCTTAAAGGATTATTTCTAGTTTTAGAACTGTACAATTCCTTCTAAATTTAGGTTTTTTTAGATCTTGCCACTTAAACACCTAATTATCCTGGGAGAACACAGTCAGGAAGGGCAAAAAGAGATGGTCTTTCTCTGTGGGAATTTCAAATGTCCTGTGTATTTACAAAGACACTCTCAGGAAATAGACTGGACTAAAGCATTTCCTTCCAAAGTAGATTAGAATATTATTTCACACAATAAAGTTTTTGAGTTCTAAAATCCCAAAATTCCATTTAAGTGTCTGATATTATGAAAATAAATCCTTATGCAGTGAAAAGATCTAATTCATTGGGAGAACATAACCAAAAACATCTACTATTTCTTCATCATCACAATAATTTTGTGATACTTTTACTAGTTTAAAATCATGCTTTTTGATGGATCATGTGGAAAACCCATATATAAGCTTGATAACAAAAGAAAAGTCTCAATAACTATTTAACAAGAGTCACTGTATAGCAATTTACGTTATTTCAAGCAGAATTGTTAATGCTTATTCTAACTAACATTCAAGATAAACAAAAGTACTACACATGAAAGAATTCACCATTAACTTTGTTGTGAAATATGGGATTATCTTTAAACATGCCCCTACAGGCCAAGAACTACTCATTTGCCAATAGTACTAAAAGGACTCTAAAGGCAAGTATATATACACAGGCAGCTTATATAACATAAGCCAGTCTTTCATTGTTAGCTAGCTAGCACTTCCTTGTAGACTAAGCACAAACAGGATATGTGACGCATATAATAGAGTGTGTATGAATGGGGGTTTTATCAAGTGCCTAAACAATTAAATAAGTCAACATAAGCAAAAGACTAATGCTTAATAAAATGTGTTAAAGGGATAAAAATGTCTTATGTTCTTTTACTCAATTTAGTGTCAAAAATTGGATTTATCAGCACTCATCAAAGTAGAAAGGCTTTCCACAACACATAGAGTACATGTGAACATGTTATATACATATGTACACATATTCAGATTCACTAATTTTAATTCCTTTTTCTGGAGTATCGTACAACTGCTTGATGTGGTTACTGATATTTTATCTGAAGCCTCATAAAGGGAATTATCTACTGGTGGGATCCATTGTGTCTGAACTTACGAAGTGTTGTAAACTGTATTGTATCTTGATGCTTTGGGTTTCCAAAAAAGTATAGTTCTCAGACCTGTGAAGAAAATGGTATTTTGATGCAACAGAAACAATCACAATACTTGATTGATGGCTTATAAAACATCCAAATACTTTGGGCTTCAACAATTGTCTCAAAGGTATGCAGGTGATTATCTGATAGTATTAGTTTTGCATTTTATAGCCCCAAATTATTATAGGGTGAACATGGTAAATATAGTAAAGTCACATGGACACTTAATATATAGGAGAGCTAGAAATTCTAGTAGAATCTGCAGATGGAACAGATTTGAGTAAAGAAAAACCCTCTCAATGTCTGACATGTTGTAGGTCACAGAAAACGTGATTAGAATTTTGTTCAAACTCATATCTATGAAACCTTTTCTGGACCAAGCAAACAGAATTATGTCTACCAGGTTGAGATTCAGGATCAAACAGAAGAGTATCGTCATAAAAAGTAAGTTGACAGATAACCTGGAGGACTCTTCTATCTTAAGATATGGCTGCCTTGCAGTTATGGTTCCCGTGGAAACAAGGTATGCTTAGTACAAGCTGTAACATATGAGGAAAGACACAGCTCCTTCACAGTTCATTCATGGTGGCTGAGTCTAGGGGTCGGGAGGAGGGTTGTTTTACTGTTGGATTTTTCCTCACACTTACATAGTTGTTTTATGTGTGGTTTCACTGCTCTTCCCTAAGGTTGGGACTTTTCCTCATGTTGAAGCTGTTGGAAAGGATTATTTATACTGTTTATATTGAACATATTACTGTACTCAGTTGCCCGTATCCAATGTGACCCTCCCTTCCTTTACTGTCCTTGCTCAATCTAGTCTAGATATTGCTTCAAAACTCTAACATGTGACTAATTTCTTTCTTTCTGCTTTTTTTTGAAGGCCAATATTTGGTTTCTTCTGTTTTTTAAAAAATGCAATTTTACTCACTCAAAATGCCCACTTTAGGGTGTTTGTTGTCTAAAACTGTGTTGGTAGAGAGAGGGCAGTTTCATTAACCTTTGGCAGCAGAAATCTGGTGGTCACCAGTTGCTTTCTCAGGAGTGGATGGTTCTCAGGAATCTTGTCTTGTGATTTGTGCTCTTAGTAGCTCATAGGTGATGCCGATTAAAGCTCTTCTCAAAGGAGCTATAATATCTGTCATTGACTCAGAGCTTCCATTAAACTTTAGGCGATTTCTCACCGTTATCCCAGCAAAGAGACCACATCATGTTAGGAGGCAGAAGGGACACATTCTAACACATGGAACTCATTGTTCTGATTCTGTGTTGTTTCTTTGTATATCACACAAAAGGCTATTGACATAGTTGTTGGATCAAGTAATAGCTCTAAGTATCTGTCTTCAAGGTCATGGAAACATCCTCTGTTTCTTTGCACAAAGATAAGGATTCCAACTCTCATTTTAAAATTGTCAGTGGTAGTCCTATTTGTGAATATCTTTCCTATGGGTCAATGAGTCTCAGAAAAACTTAAATACTGGAGGGCATGTGCTTTACATCTCCAGCATTTTCCTTGACATATATCCCTGTGTTTCACTTTCTCAATCCCTATGAAGGTTGAAATTGTTTTCCAGATACTAAGTTTAGAATGTGTTGTTTAAGTGAGACTTTGTGAAGTGCCATAAAGTGTTTAGGAATCCATTTCCTCCCTTTAAATATTAACTTTTCTTAATGAAAATATTGTGAATATGCTAAATACCTCTTTTAAAAACCCTTTAGCACTTTTCAACTCATCGGTTATTATCAATTCTTTAGAAATTACTTGGACAATGTTCAACTGTAACATTCAAATCAGAAAACTTAGACTCAATTGTGACTTTAAAAGTGTAGAATCCTAGGAGGCAGCTTTCCCTAGGGTGAGCATAACAATGTGCCTGGGTATTAGAAATAAACAAAAGAGTTCTAGAACTGAGTACTCATACACACAGGTGCTCATGCACATTCTCTCTCTTTCTGTCTTTCTGTGTCTCTCTGTCTCTTTCTCTCTGTCTCTCTCTCTCTCTCACACACACACAAGCACACAACAGATACATGCATGTACACACATACATGAACACACATGTGCATGCACATCCATGCTCACATCCCACACTTACATATACATATGCATTATGTATGCATGTATGTACATATGTATATCTTAGTACCATCAAGCCCTCTTAAAACAAAAATTAAGCACTTGAAGAATTAAGTCGTTCAAAGCTTAAGAAGGCCACTTCCTATACAGAGTCAAAAACTTGCATACCAATCTGTAGAACTGAATGTATATCTATGCTTAAATTACTAAAGTGCAGCTTAATCATTAATTCACAAGCACTTTTTAAAATTTTCTGGTGTTGGTTTTAGATATTAGAAGAATAAAAAGGAGCTGAAGAAGACAAATTGATCTATAGGATTAAGTAAATTTTCAGATTCTACATCTGGATGACACAGCTTTTATAAATCTCATGGTGCATTTGAGAGTTGGCTTTTAAAATGAAATTATTGTCATTCAGAAATGACAGTATGAAAATCAATGAAAAGTTTTTCCATGTGAAGTGTAGACCTAATTCAAAGGCCTGAATTTCAAATGCGTCTCTTCAATCCTTTGCAGATAGCATCCCGGAATGTAAAAGGACCCCAGTTTATGTGGTTAGATAATACTACAGAGAGCACTTCCAAGCTCAGCCTCTGCTCCTAACTACTGACTAGACCTACTTAAACTGACTAACCTCTTTAATGAGCTCCAAAAATAAATACACATTATAGAGGAAAGCTAAACGCACCCACTATTTACAGAGAAATGACACGGAAAGGACACTTCTTCCGTCTGTGACCCAAATAACCCAGATCAGATTTAATTCAATATGGGAATCTGGGATTACAGTGGGGCTGCTATCTGGGTCTACTGTGAAATGCAAATATATCATTAAAAAGTACCAGATTGCCTGTGTCCGAAGAGTCGTTTCTTCTAGAGAATAAAATTAGTTCATTCTTGTTCTCATTTTTTTTATCCTGAGAAGTTGAAAGAGAAATTATTTAAATTAAATGCAGTTTCCTTGGAATTTATATAGCTAATTCTGAAATATGAAATGGATGGGTAAATAATCATGTTATTTCTGGAAGTGCTCAAAAATAATGCGAAGAGGAGTATCTTACAATGCCACCTCACTGTGCAGACCTAATGCACAGGCTGACAGGTTCCTGAGCAGGCACAGCATAGAAGCCCTAAGAACTGCTGTTGCAAGTCATTCTTTAAATATTCAAATAACACCTGCGAGGATTCTTGGACCTGCCAAGATTCGAGTACAAATAGGTTTATGCGGGTGATTTTGGTGGGCGATGCTAGACAGCAAGGAGAAAACAACATGGAAAGTGTGTTGAAATGGAAAAGGGAGTAGGAAACAGGGCCAGAAAAGACACACCAATGATGATAAATTTGTGTAGGAAAAGTCTTGCCTAAGGTCAAAATGGATTCTCCTCCTCCCCCACAGTGCTCCTCCCTGAGATCTTCAAAGTCCTGAACATAGTGATGAGAGAAAGGGAAAAGAGAGATATGAAACAAAGATTAACCATGTTCTTTTCTGATTTGGGATATGGCCAATAATTTGATAGAGATTACATAGGATGGTAGTTGACTGACCAAATGGGTGATGAGAACACCAGTTTAAGAAAGGATTAATTGCATCTCTGAGGAGTCAAAGATTTTCCACCTTAGATGAACTTTATTTCTGAAAGACATGGGCACCGTGGTACGCACAGTATAACTCTCCTGGTCATGATGAATATGATGGGGTGTTGAGGTGACCCCAGATCATTTCAAATGGAGCTGAATAGGTTCATATATATCTGACAAGCATGGTAGTGGGCATCCTATTGCTTTCTTGTTTACCACAGACAGTTTCATGATGGTAAATGTGCCCTTAATGCTTATGAACTATCTTGTTGTAAAGGAGTTTTTTTTTTTTTGTTTTTTTTTGTTTGTTTTTTGGCAGTGTGAGGAAATCTTATGTTTATATTTTGCAGTGCAGGGAATCAGATTTCTGATGACAGTTCAACTTTCAAGGGAGGAGACTTTGAGTATGTGTGGGATTACAGTTTCTAGGCTGTCATGGGGTAGGTAGAAGAGAACTTTTATTGTGATAAGACTTAGAGAATACAAAGGCAAAAATCACCTAGAGGGGACCTGGTGAAATAAGTGAAGTATGTTCAAGTTAAAACATATGAATCACCTTCTTCCTCGCTTTTGTAGAAAATATCCTGTATTCATTTGTGTCTTTTTTCCCCCTGGATCTGTTGTTCCAACCCACAATTGTAGCCTGAGAAACATCAACACAAGGAAGGCCAAACAAGCACTCAAAACACGGAGACAGCAAAGGACAGTGTGGCAATGCATTGGGCACACCCTCTTGTGAAAATCTGTTTCAGAAAACTTTGGCAGAGGGGAAAGCCATCTAGTTTTCAGTTCACAGGCAAGTTATTTCATGGCTTCATGTGATAGGCCCATGACTGTACAAACTCAGAGTCTTTACAAACACAACAATGACTCAGGGTAGCAAGGCTATAATCTGAAGCACAGGCATTCTCTTTGGAGACCATTAATGCCATTGGAAAGGAGATTTGTCAATCAAATCATTGAATACATAATTGTTTGTCAAGTCAAGGATGCCTCCTGACATGCAGAATAGAATAAACCATTGCTTTTTGTTAAAATTGGGAACCTGACCAAGGAGAATGAAGTTTCAACACTAAACATCTATATGTAAGAAACCATCTCAGAATCATTCACAGTTATAATTGAATGTTAAATGTTGGTGAATTTGCTTAATTGGATGGTAAACATTCATGAATTCACTGACATACAAAGGAATAAAAACATCTCTGTCAACAAGTCTCCTATTATTTTCCAAATTGGGTAACTTGGTTTGAACAAAGTATTTTACTTCTGTGTCTCATTAGCATGCACAAAATGACAAAAATGAAAGATGTTTGAAATCTATGATTAACTTGTTCCATTACCATTTCTTTTTGGCAAGTACACCTACAAAAATGAGTTTCGGGTGTTTTAATTTGCTTTAAAATTACTAGCAAGTAGTCAGTCAGTCACCTTCATAAACTTTAGACTATAATTTTAGGAATTGTGTAAGAAGATTCTTACATTTATGAAATGTTTCAAAATATTTGATAATATTTATGACATTAAGAGAGATTTTTGTTTGTTTCGTTTTAAAGGTAGATAAAAGGTATGGTAATATTTTAAAAAGAATATGGGGGAGTTTTATGACATTTCATCTTTGACTGAATCACCAAACAATTGTTGGCTTTGGCTTGTGCCTGGAACTCTACTCAGATGAGGTACTTGGCTCCAGGTCACATTCAATTGCAGATCACTCCACCTCTGAAAGTCTTGTACAGCCAATTAGATTTTTGTTCACTATTAAATATTTGGCACTGGATTCAAAGCATTTTCAAATGATAATTCTTTTCTTTATAAAGTCAACAGAGTCTACGTTAACTGCTTTGAAGTAATTCCATAGATGCGATATATTATGCCAATGTTAATACCTTGCCAAGAGATCTGTAGGGATGACAAGACTCAATCAAGTTCTTCCAAAATGTATGCATATGCCTTATGCTTAGAGAGTATAGCCATATCATTTACAAAGTCATATAGTATGATAATTCTAAAGGAAAACAGTAGATCACTCAAACTTGTGTTCCTTCCACCTCAAATGCTCAAATGTTTATCAAAGACTACCATGAATACCTGAAACTGTCAAAGAGAACAACCAAGTTCCATGAATTAAGTGAGGGAAAACTTGCTGTGAAGAGCAGTGAGGTGTCTCATCAGATGATCTGATGTGTGCTTTGACAAGGTGTTTTGGAGACCGTTTCATTCTGAATTTGAATGGTATGGAAAATAGGAGACATTTCTGCTTTTTACTGGATGTATCAATGTCTCAATACATTTTTTTTTTCATTTGGTGCTGAGAACAGAATTTAAGGCCTTTAGGTAAGTGCTGACAAATGCTTTACCACTGAACTACACTCCATGCCCAATCCTCACTAAGTCTCTGCAGGAAGACCAGACTATAACGAGACTGTAGATGCATTTGTTTGAAAGCAGCTAGCACAGATGCTAGGAGAAAGGTACATGTGGTAGTTCATGGATTAGGCAATGATCACATATTACCTGTATTTATATGTGATTATATGGGGATCTTGGTTTTCTCTTGTCTCCACATGATATTGAGGTTCTAATATTTTTTTTTATTTTTCAATGTGAGATTGCCAACTTCTAGCTGTGAAAGCCAGAGCAGGATATTGGGGTTATATTAAAATCTTTGGTTTCTCAGTGTGAGAATGCCAACTGTTAGCTGTGACTTTGCTGATGTTAGCAAACCAGGCAATGCTAGAACAGTCTCAAGAAGTCAAGAGTTGCTTTTCAACTTGTGGCCTTCTTTCCAAAGGCCATCACATTGAAGAGCATGCTTATGTGTGACACATGTGTGTTTACATGTGCATGAGCAGAAGTATGTGTGCGTATGTGTATGCACTGGTGTACAGAGTCCCAAGACTGACCCCATGTGTCTTCAATGACTGCTCCCCACCTCATTCATTGAGGCAGGATCTCTTAAATAAAACCAGAGATGAATGATGCAGACAGTCTGATTATTTAGATTGCTCCAGAGGTATCTGACTTCGTTTTTCAGATTCTGAACTCACAGGCATGATGACATCCCCATCTAGCATTTACGTGGGTTCTGTGTGTGTCCTCACTCTGGTTCTCATGCTTATATGGCAAGGACTTTAACTGCTGTATCATATCCCATTTAAATTCTTAAATTTAAATTTTTGTGTTTTGACATATTTTGTCATAAAGTGAAAGCTTCTTTGAGTAATAAGGCCTTTTGCTGTCACATATACCTCCCTATATATACTTATTAGATAAACACTTCCTGGACCCTTCTTAGTAACAGGCTTATAATATTTATTTTAAACAATGATAAATCTTTTTTTATCACTTTTGCTTTGTAAATATTAGTCATATCAGTGCTACAGAGTAGACTATAAGTGCACAACCTCCTCAAAAGTTAATTTTATCCTGGCTTCACTATTGTTTTATATGTGAGTTTACCAATAATTACTCTGGAACACATTTATATTTATTCTGTTTTTTTCCTAGAATTCATATTAATTGGACTACCCCACTAAATCTTTAATTTAACTAACATCCTTTTCCCCTACCTCTGAGTATCAATCTCTGACTTTTTTCTTTGACCTTTCTACAGGTCTTCTTAACTTTTTTTTTCTGATCATATACTAGTTTCATTTTTTTCCATTAATATTTTTAATTTCTGAATTCTTTCTCAAGAGACAAATTTATCATTTTTGCAAAGAAAATTATTTTTGGTTTGATGGGGGAAAGTGTACATTTTCCTAGAGTCTGATAAATTTAAGTACCTGGTATTTATAAAATTATAAATTTATAAAATTAAATACCTGGTTGGTATTTTCTTCTTTTCACTGTGTTGGCTCTATTTCTTTCAAATGCTTTATTTGGGCTTCCTTACTTTAGTCGCTAGCTTTAAACTAGAGACTTTTGTAGATGCCTCACCTCATTGGCTATTTCCCCGTATTTAAAAGTGAGGCATGAAATGGACTATTTGCAAGCTTGACATTCACAGGTAGGACTTGAGACTAAGAGACTCATTGTTGGTTGAACAATCTTGTGCAGGCTGCGCAGGTTCTGAAGGGCTTGGAGTTGGAGAGGGGCATTGAATGACTCAATCCCAGTTGTTTATCTCTTACAGTGCAGAGATGCTATGACCAAGACTCTGCCTTTTGTCCAGGAGGTTGTAATCATCCATCTACACTCTTAGAGGTGAGCAGAACAACAGAGCAGATTCTCGTTATTTAATATTTCATTAATTGCCAGTTCATTTTCTATTGAAAGAAAGAAGAGGGTGTGGATCAGGATGGAGGAAAGAATCTTGGAGGAGTTGGAGGAGAGGAAACCATAATCAGAATCTGTTTTGTGAAAAAGCATGCGTTTTCAATAAAGAAAGAAAGAAAGAGAAAAAAGAGAGAAACAAGGGAAGGAAGGAAGGAAGGAAGGAAGGAAGGAAGAAAAAGTAAAGCCTTCAGGTTTTCACATAGCTCCGTGGTTGGCATGGAATCTCTCACCAAGTTGGTGCTAAAACAAGGTCTTCACCTTTTCTATTGATGTTCTTTATAGAAAGAATCACAAGTTTCGGTGAGTAGAGAAAGGTGGTGTCCTGACTATGTGAAACAGATGGTGGTGTCTGGCCCTAGAAATATGCCTGCTTCAAGCAGTGACGACAAAAACTACCTACTGTCTGTGCTGGGACTTGGTGAGCATCTCTGGTGAATGCCAGCCCGTGTTTCACCATTCATGTTCTTGAGTTTCAATTCTCCTCCACTGTCACATAGTTCACTACTTTCAAATGTCTTGGCCTTTGTTGACCTCTTTCTTCTATAGTTCATTTTCTTTTCTTAGTGGAATTAATATATTGTTTTTTCTCCTTTTCTGGGGATTCAAGGAAGAAGCAGAGTAAAACAAAAAAGAGGAGCATCAAATCTGTCTCTAAAACCAAAAGTGTTGACTTTGACTGTTACTATTTGATTTATTTACTTACTTTATATTATTTAGTTATTTTAATATGCATAATAATGAGATTTATCGAGGCATCTTCATGTCTTCATAAACACACACCATTACTCTTAGTTCTCACTCAAGCTCCCTCCTCACCACCCTCCACCAAGTCCTTTCCTCCTCCATATGGCGATCTTTTGAAACATTGTAAACCGAATAAGCACATTGACAATATTTACATTTAGTTTATATTTAAAGTTCTTGTGCTGACATCTGAACTATGAACGACTAGCCATCAATAAACACTTTATTCTTTTCATCCTTTGTTTTGAATTTATCCTACTATTATAGTTTTATTTCTCTACAGAAACTACTAGTAACTATCCTACTTCCTGATTTTATATATGATTGAGTACTTTCATGTACTTTCATCCTTCTCACCTTATATTTTATATGAATTCAAGACCATGAGTTAATTTGTTTCAGCTTAGCGAAATAAAGGATGCTTAGTAGGAAATAAGAAGCAGTCTTAATAAACCTCAGCAATGATGCATCTAAAGAAGTGTGAAAACCATTCAGATGAACTTTTGCAGTTGATTTATTTGGGCGTCTCTACTGTAAATGCCCGGGTTTTTTGAGGTCAGTGACATCAATTAATTGACAACAAAATGCATAAGCATTTGAATACCTGCTTTAACAAGTGCATGCAGCATGATCTCTGGTAGATTTTATTTTGCAAACATTTCCTATTCTTTAGAAACTAGACAGAAAACAAGTGTAGACCTGAAATGAGCAAGTGGTGCTGGAACTAGGAAAGAAGGTTTCAAGTGTTCTTATCATAACAGAGAAGGTTTTTCACACATCTATGAGGAAATACGCATAAATAGACCTATGATCTTGTATTTAATATTGTTTTGTTCAATATTTAAATTATATATGTATAAGGTCTTCTTCAATGCCTTCTATACTCAGGATTCATTCACTACAGATTTACAAAAAATGCTCAAACGTTTGCCAATACTCTTCTGCCATATTTGCTATATTTCCAACACAGTCTCGATGATTTTCCTGTAAATGTAACGTAATCTTTTCTATGATGTGATTTAATATTTCAAAAAAAAGACAGTTTCACTGGAAAATAAGACTTAATTTGTAATTTTTTAAAAATGAAAATAAGATTACATCATTTCCTGGCTCTCTTTTCTCCAAGTCTTTTGCCACATGTGCCCTCTCCCTCCCAAATTTGCAGCTCCATCTTCCTCAATTATTGTTGTCTTTCCTGGGTGTACAGGTGTGTGTGTGGGGGGGGGTCTATGCGCACATAAAAACACAGAAGTGTATAGATGCAACTTCTCGAATCCTCTGAGTGTTGCTTATATGTATATGATTTCAGTGTTGACACTTTGGTATTGGATAGCTAGTGAGGGACTCATCCTTGCGGGTGACAAGTTCTTCCTCTCTCAGCAGTTATTACTTATCTTAAAGGGGGATGCATTCTGGAGCCCCAGCTCTTTTGTGTTTTTTTCCTTGTCCTTTGGAATCTATGTACCGTGGCAGTTTGTGCAGGCTACAGGTCTGAGCTTTCATTCTCCGTTCTTCATTCCCTGGGACTGTTTTCCCCAGTGGTTCACATATCCTGAGTGATGCCCTAAGAACTTCTACACTTGGGATGAAATGATGCTGCTGGTGGGAGGAAAGCATTCTAGGCCCCTTCGGAAAGCTTTTATTTCCATCCAGGGCCTCTAGGGAACATGTGCTGTTTTTAAACTCACAGACCCTTCTCCCTTGGTTGTGTGTTCTCTTTTCTTAGAAAAGGGAGTGTTGGCGGAGAGGAGGCAGTCAGTTCGCAGTACACCTCAGCCTCCCCTGTGTCATGCTCTGCAGTGCAAAGATCCCATGGATAATGTGCCAACTGGACAGGCTCATGGTGAGAACATGCTACATCCGAATTTTAATTATAGTGGTAGTAAATACTCCTTGGCAGCTCAGAGGAAGCCAATCTTCAAGGATGCTTTCTTTTTGTAAAGAAGCACTTGACACAATTAGAGAGAAATTATCAAAGGGAAGAGCGGAGACCAAGCTCCTATCGCAATCTTGATGTACACTTACCTATAAGAAAGTAGTAATTATACTTACTAAACCATGGTACTTAGGCTACGCTCCAGCAGAAGAAAGTTTTTTTCTTTTAACTCTCACTCTGAGTATTTCTGACTATGTCTCACTATGGAACTCTGACTGGTCTTGAACTTGAAGCAATCATCCTGCTCCTAACTCCAAAATACTGTGATTAGAATCATAAGTCACTATGCTGGACCTCTTTTGATTTTTTATTTTTATTTTAAATATTTGCACAAGTCTGCAAGTTAAAAAGACCCCACGTGTAGCTACATCCAGTTCCAATAAATTATAATTTTAAAGCTAATCTTATGTATCTAGATCTTATTTCTATATATCAAAATCAATTTAAAGCAAACATATTTTTAATTAAAAAGTATTTATAAAAATATACACATAAATTTTATTATCAGTATTGTAATAAAACAGAAAAGAAAAAAATAATATTTTACTTTCCTTGTAAAGTTGATCTTCAACCTGGGATATATATTTTGCTATTGCAAAAATGAAAGAGCATGTGGGGTTTCTATAGCAAATTTAATTTGTAAATTTTACATGGACATATGATTATGCGAGCTAACTTTGTCCCAGTGATTAATCTATTGTGTACACAATAGCACTTGGGCTCAGGAACACCCCTCTTCTGGTCACCTAGAAACTTCTCATTCGTCAACAACAAGCCGAATAAATTCTTAGGTTGCAGAAGAATGTTTGGCTAGCTGACTTGGATCATCTCCGAGATTTTAGGAGAAATAACCGTTGCCAAGCTTGAATGTGCTAAACCTTTAGGTTTTCTTGGCAGGAGATAAATATATTATTTTTGGAGCTTAGAAATGGATACAGAAGACATGGGCTTAGGTAAATTAGGGCAAATATTGAAGCAGATTTGGAGACAAAACCAAATGTTAAAGCAGGCGCTCCTGGGTGATAATCTCTGTGAGGTGGCTGGTGGAGCCACTTGGGTAGCCACAGTGATCTTTTTGGGCCAAGGGCTCAATGAAGCCCTTCGTCAACTGTTGGAACACACAGCGGGGACCCTTCAGTCCACCTGCCAGCAGCTGTACATATTACTTGACAAGGATAATCAACACATCTGGAGACAAGGCAAGTAGTTTATTTTGTTTGCTTGGGTTTACACTTTCTTTTGAAATGCTCATCTGGTCAGTATTTAAGAGGAGCTATGTATAGAAACACAATGAAAGTAGAACCTGCTGAGAAGAGACTGCTGCTATTATAGAGAAAGTAGGGGAAGGCAATATTTCACAGGATTCAGATGCTCCTCCTGCTTGGGCACAGATGAAATGTTTTCAGCTTTCTCCAGTAGCTGGATCACATTTTGAGGAAGGGAATTTAGACTCGGCTGGGAAATAGTGCTATTTAAACAGACACCTCAATGACGAACTGGAGTCATGCAACTGGAAATTCAGGAGCTTTGTCTGTTATTTGCAAGACGCAAGTCTTAGAGGTAGAAAAGTTCAGGACTAATTAAAGCAGAAGAGGCAGTTTTTCTAAATTGGAATAGCATGTTCTAACTCCAGAGTCATTTGAGCCTAGTCCTATTAATTACAAAAACACTGGAAAGACTGGATGAGCTAGAAGAAACTGGATGCCTACACACTGAAGGCTGGATGTAAATTCCTGGGAATATGACCAGGTGTGTGTGTGTGCTAAAAAGTACAGTAAGTATGGAGAAAGCAGCATCAGAAGAATATGATCGTAACAGCAATGTTTTCAGAATATCTAGGTGGCATTATGAAATCCAGCTCTCAGACATCCAGTGTCACAGTGAGCAGACAGTCCTCATCAGACAGGGATCCCAAGCAGACAAAACAAAGGACAAACAGTGAACCTCAGAGAATCTGTCACAAACCTGTGTGAACCCAGGATCAGCAGCAGGAGCTCAGGACCAGTCAGTCTCTAGAGGTATTGAACACAGTCCTAGACAAGTCAAGGCAAGTACTCAGCTACCAAAAGGGATGAGTTCAAAATAAACATGGGATCTCAGATGCAAGACAAAGACAAAGTTGTCAGAACTGCAGTGCAGAGGCAAGCCCAGACTAGTGCAAGGTGATTTGGTGAGATGTGTGGACATCAGTTACAGACTCCCAGCTCAGAGACGAGAGGATGGAAAGGTCCAGCCAGAAAGAAGCTTGAGAAGCAAGCTGCAAAGATGAGAGCTTGGGATGAACTCGAGATGGAGTGACAAGTGGAGTGACTCAGCTATTGATGATGCTTCGGCTTAGAGCAAAGCAGTTTGTCTTAGTTTGGGTGTCATTGATTAGCCACTGCAGGATCCAGTCAGAGAATAATATGGTCAAAGTTACTCTTTGAACGAATAATTTGACATATTTTAATAATCACATGCTCAGTAGGGGGAGGATTGAATTTCTCGCTAAAATACAGCATTTGTGTCATCATAAATAACACAGCTGTTGCTTTGCTGCTGTTAACCTGTCTTGGGGTGTTCAGATAAATTTATGTTTGATATTTGAAATGGACAATTGATATTGTATAGTATTTCCAAGGCAAACAAACAACTGTCAAATATACCAAATCATTGAGGAGTTGTTGTTTTCATCCTGTTTGGGAGTATGCTCATGTTTTGTTTTTTTTTTTAAATAAAGTTTAAGGCATTCTCGTGGGTGAAAAGGGTCAGTTTCACATTTTGGCAACTATGTTTAAAGCAGAGATTGCTTTCCTTCTAGTTACATAAGTGTTAAAAGCTGGCAAAGTGTGCAAATATTTCCTTCGTCTGGGCAGAAGCGTAATTTGACTTAGTTTTTACTTTTTCTTTGTGTGTACATGTGCAGAAATTATTGCTTTCATAGACTGCCTCATGAAAATGAATGAACATTTGGGGAACACTGCCATGCTTCTACGGAGAGAAGAAAAAGAGATGTGTAATTTATGCAGCATGCATGAGGACCGTACTCCACAGCAGACAATATCGGCCATTCAAGACACCAAAGCAACAGACATTGCTCCAAGAAGGGAACCAAATGTCATGGAAACAGCCACTGTTTCTCCTGCAAATGCAGGGGAAAGTCATTACACAAACCAGGTCCAGTTAAAAGAAAATAAAACTCAGATATATTCTGAATTAGGGGAAAACGAAAACAATGCATCATTGAGTGGAAATGTAATAGGGCAAGAAGAATCACAGAACACAGTGTCCCCAGATAATGCAGAAAATGAAGATGAAAAACAAATAGAACACATGACTGCTGAGAACATAAATGGCAACAAGGGAGACATTCATGATGTAATCCAGACAACAGCAAGAGACACTCAAGAGATCTCAGAAAGCCAAGCAGAAGAGATTACCACATCCCCAACAGCATGGGATGTCTCCAGTAAGAACGGGAAGAGTCTTCATAATGAGTCAGAGAGTCTAAAACAAAAGAATAACATAATGGAAAAGGAGTAAGTAAAGGCACCATGAGAAATGCTTATATATGCCTATTGCTACTTTTATTTCTGTTGTTCCTAAATGCCTTCATCCTGCTGCTATGACAAACTACCACAGACTGGTTTGTTTTGAGTGAAAGAAGCTAATTTCTTGCAGTTCTAGAGGTAGGGAGGCAAACAAGGCACCGGAGATTCAGTATCAACTGACAACTCACTGACTCCCAGACAGTGCCTTCTTATTCTGTTCTCAAATGGTGTGAATCAGCTTGAAGGGACTAACCAGTTTCAAGGCCCTTTCTTTATTAATGACACTAATCCCATCCGTGAGGACTGTGCTATGACCTAATTAGGTCCCTCAAAGGCCCTGTGTCCTAACACAGTTCCCTGTGGGATAAAATCTCAACATATTAGATATGAGGGAATACATCAGTCTTGTTCCCCTTTTTATTCCATGGGCTTTTAAAGAATTTAGGAAGAAAAAAACAAAAGACTCCTGAAAATTTTCTGAGCTAAATAGGTATGAGTCTTTTGTTTTTTTCTTCCTAAATTCTTTAAAAGCCCATGGAATAAAAAGGGGAACAAGACTGATGTATTTTATGAACTATCTTCCCTCTCCCAACTGTAAGGTAACAATGATTCTTGATTTGTATAAATTGATATTTTCTAATTATGTTTTCCCATATAAATACATCTTCCTTAGCAATGTGTTATAGTGGGAAGATATTTAGGGAGCAGGAAAAAAAATTCATTTTTATTTGCTATCTCCTTATGAGTCAGCTTTTTGTCACTGGGCAACTTTTGTTTTCCGTTTCTTTCTTTTTGTCTGTGTGTTTGTTCTTTGGTCTCAGTTTCTCACTTATAAGAGTACTTTCTCCTTCAGTGGAGCATTTGATAGGAAATGAGACAATCACAGAGGGGCCTAGCGTCGAGTCACTCAGCCATATTTCACACTAAGCTTAATGTTAGCGTATTATTTGACTCAATGCTGAGCTACTTACATAGTCCTATCCCTCTTCGTTTCTGTTCTCCCCTGGATCCATAACACGCTGCTGATCCACTATATAGATGCACAGCACCGTTCCCAGGAAAACATCACTGTCTGTATGTCCTTCAGCAAGTATTAGCTTACACTGACCATGGGACATTATAAAAAAGGGAAAGAAAAGAAAGTAGTGTATCCACAGCAAAGAGAATTTAATGAGTTCTAAAGATGAATCTCTCAATGCATACAGACCTGCATGGTTTGCAAGAATTATTGCCCCTGACAAACAACCTCTAAAATTGTCAATATGTGGTTGCCCATTTCATTTGAGAAAAACATTGATGTTTCGTTTCCTCCCATTGAGAAATGACTCAAAACACCAGCTAGTGAGTCAGTGCCTGCACCACTCCCTCTAACACCTCCTTTAGGTGTTCCCTGGTTAGCGACTTCCTTTGTGGCATTGAACCAAATGTGCTTGGCTTGCATATTTGCGAAGATGACTCTTCATTGCAGTTCCCAGGCTACTAAGCCATCACACACCACATAAAAGTATATGTGATAAACAAAACCTTGCTTGGGAACTTTTTCCAACCTTTAGTTTTCCATAAGCCCCATCCTTTGGAGGTAGCTGTACTTATGTGTAAACAAAGGGGAAAAGTAAACCAGTGTAATCTATTTAATAACAAAACTAGTCACATTTGTTTAGGACTATGGAGAATGTATTTACTTACATATCTCCTTTACATTTTTATCTGTTATTCGGGAACCACACCTCATACAGGCTGGCTACACTGAGATTGTTTCTGTGATACAGAAGAGAGCATTTCTGAACTTATATGAAGCTGGTTCACTGAATCTTCTGCTGAATAATGCTTTTTCTCAATTATCATTATCTCTAACAAAAACGTTAAGCAGATCAGCATGCTGGAGATCTTTTTCTAAGTTCAGAATTGCTTACGTCAATAAACAACCTCTATGAGTTAAATGTTGTATTACATTTCTTTATGAGAATGTAAGTTGTATTTAATAGTAAACTTCAAGTTGTACTAGCAGTAAACAAAAAGCAGCTAAAACTTTATTAGTGTATAACTGAAAAAAAATAATGCTGTGATGACATAGATCCTGGCATTTATCTTCAACATTGCCTTTGTTCTCATTATTTCTCTAATGTGAAATAAATATCATCAAGAAGAGAACTCCAAGTTGATGATATTAACAAAGAGATCAAATCGTTATTGAATATCCATTAGTATTAAAGAGGCTTAAAATAATATATCTCATTCAAACTTCCCAAGATCGTAGATTAGATATTAGTGTCAAGTTGCAATGGATAGAGTAGTCAGTACTTAGGAAAGATTTGAAAAAGGCATGACAATATTTGAGAGCTTTTACTTCCACACTAAAAATGCATGGAGTTGACTATTAGTCCTAAAACTGAACATATGAGATTTGTAGTAAGTTAAAAATTTCAGCCTCAGTTTTTCTATCTGTAAAGTAGTTAAGATAGTAGTACTTGACACGGAAGCTATACAAATTAAGATAAAACTTTGTAGTTCAAATCTTACCAACAGAAAGCATTAAACTACTGACAATTCTGAGCAGTTGTGATATTTATAGGCAAACAAATAGGAGATGCCTGCTCTCAAATTTGAATTCAAATTAATAAGACTCTAAAAATCTTTGCAAAGATGATGTTGAGGAAAATAAAATAGTTACAATAAACTTTTCAAATGATAATCTGAGGATTAGAAATAATCTATTCCTATTTAATAGGACTAATGTGCAAAAAATTAAATAAATATCACTATTTTATCTAGTGTACCTGGAAAATTCCTGTACTTCATCTTCATTACTTCTTCTTGAGGCAGTAGGAGTCATACAGATCCCTGGTAGGCAAGAAGACAGGCAAATAAATAAGAGATTTTAGGTACATAAGTGAACTTTAGACATAAGCATTTAAGATAAGCAACTTCCTCATTCCTCTTCCTCTCCAAGTCAAGGACTTGCTTACCTTTTTCCCTACAAAAGGAACTGTTCAGAATTTTCAAATCTCCCAGGAGAGGTGGGGAGTCAAAGGCGAACCTGTGAAAGGGAGCAGGTAGCTTTTCTTCTTTGTCTGGGTTATTCAGGGTCCGTCAATAAGCCAAACTAGCCAGTTCTTAGGAAGAAAGTGAATCCACCCCACCCCTAATCATATAGAGTATGAATACGTTCTGCACTGTTTTTAATCCTCTCTCTGTGTGTCTTTATCTCTCTGTCTCTCCTTTTGTCTTTCTCTGTCTGACTTCCTCTCTCTCTCTCCTTCCCCCTCTCTGGGGTTTGGGTGCATGCACGTGTATGTGTACTTTTGCTTTCAGTAAAACTGGATGACTGCTGGGACTTCTCTCTCATCTGTTTTTCACTTTCAAATCATCAGAAAAAGAATCCATTCTTGCAATATTAGAGGACTAAGGGCATCGCTCTCCACAGTTACATTCATTTCTTTAAAAACATTATTTATTTTTCACTTTATTATAGAAAAAATAATAGTGAGGAAGAAAGCAATAACTCTAATAATAAAATTAGTCAATAGCAATTATGGCTTATCTTCTTAGCCAATATAGTCAATACAGTATAGATAGCTTCCTTACAATGTAAGGGTTCCTTACAATGTAAGGGTTCCTTACAATGTAAGGGTTCTGTATAATTACTGTAGAATAACACATTTAACACAAAGCTTTCCTGTGAAGTAGATTATCATTTTCACGCCATATTAGAGGAAATTGTGGTATTTGAGTGCAAAGATAAAAAAATGGAAGGGCTAAAGTTCACATCAAGCAATGTGCATCAAACATTGTGATTTTGTACAGTTGCGTATAAAGTGCATGAATACAATAGTTAAAAATGAAGCTCACCTTTTTTTCCCTGCAGGTATCTTGACGTGCTGAGTGATGGAGCTGACCCTCAAGTGTCTTGTTACATCACCGCCCCATTGCATGTCCTGCAGCAGGTTGACTGCCACATAGTGAATGGCATGAGTTCCTTTATAGTGAGTGATAACGAAGAGTTGGTCAGCAATGTCGTCACTGTTGAATGCTCCGATAAGGAAAAGAAAATTCCATTCCCAATATGCATTGCGATTCCATTCAAGGCAAACTACAAGGGAAATTACAGAGACATAATGGTGAAAATGTCTGACACAACCTTTCAGTCAAGCTACCTAACTCCAAATTCACTGGAAGGAATGAGGGGTGGTTGTAAGGTCAGTAGGGCCTGAACGACAACTGCACTTGTTGTTTTTCTTTTCTTCTTATAATTCAAAATATTCTGTTGTAGTGTAATAATGATTCTTCCATTGTATAAGTGTGGACACATTTGTGTTAGAACATTCATGATTTGTTTCCTAAATACCGTCTATGAATTCCAAACAGGAGAAATTACAGTAATAGAGAATGGGCCTAGCACTCACTCAAGAAATATTAATTTTGTCTCCTAAAAAGCAACCAACATCATAGTTTAATTAATTAACTTCATGGTTTATACCAACTTCATAAACATATGTAACATGTTTGACAACTGCATTAGAATCTTAAGATGTTATAGTTTTGCTTTTTATTATTCACAGGTTGGAAGAACATATATAAAATGGAGCCACTGTGTATGTGCATGGTTCGATTAATTTATTAAATTTATAAATGGGATTAGTCTAAACATTGAAAAATCTATATTTGGTAGTTATTTGTGGGCAGTAAAGGAAGAAATCTGGTTTCCACATTTGGCTGCAGTGGAACTAAGCTGGATCAAGACACCTCTCTGTGACCCAATTTTTCTATTTGAAAATATTATAGTAATGCCTGCCTGGTAATATGGCAAAAATTAAATAAACAAACCGCTGTGAGCTGTTAATACATTTTCACCATTTGAAATGGATTTTATTGTAATATTATTAAGGATATCTATGTCAAAAATTAAAATGTTGCTGAGACAGAACCCAGAATTGCTACATTTAGTATTAGAGAGTTGATGAGGACTCAAGTTAAGGGTTTTCTGTAGGCTACTGAATTTATTTTTAACTAATTACGGTGTTAATCTTTTTCTATGCAAATAATATATTCTGTCCTTATGGTTTGTTTACAAATCAAATCTAGGTTATATAGTTAGATAAGAAAGCCACATCTGTTCTCATTATTCGTATTCATCTTATTAGATTTAGACTAGCTGCCTATGAATATGGGAGTCTGATTAGCATTGCTCTAGAGTAGACTTCTTAATCTTGGCAAGTCTATGTGTCCTTTATAACAAGTACTTTAGAAACGGCTCACAGTACAAGAGCCATTCCCAGATGGGCTCAAACGATGTTTTGTAAATGAATAATCAAGACACAAGAAAAATTAAGAGGATCATTGTCTACCAAAAACTGTACTTTTCTTTACATAGTAATCTAATGAGAGTTACTGCTAATTTTAGATCGGGAACATTTGAATTCTGGATTCCTTCCAAAGTTTTATGTGGGTCCTATGACATTTAAACGCTCTAATTCCCAAAAGCCTTTTTAGTTTCCCCAGTTTCTGCCAAATGTTGCCTCAGTGCTCAGCAACCACCACTTGTTCCCAGGAGACCTTTTCTTCTGACTACTTTCCCTCTGGCCACTGAAGACAGATCATTGTGCTCAGAATTTTCCCAACCGTGAGATTGGGAAATGTTTCCCTTAGTCAGCTTTCAAATGATAGATTATTTTCCATTGTGAAGAACCCTGAAATGTTTGTGTGTGTGCATGCGCTCTTATCCACTCATGCTGGGTGGAGACTAGCTGGTATTGTGAGAAGCATGAAGAGAGAAAATTGCTTCTTAGTTTGCCTCCTTGTTTAAAGCATTGGTCATTATATACACAGATCATTATATACATAGATCATTTCATTTCTTTAATGGACTCAGTTCCATTTTGCATGATAAAAACTGATGAGTGCGTGGTTAGATATACGATTATTTATTTGAATATAGATACACAAGAAAGGAGCAGTGTGATACTCTACAGTTGTCTGTTTCAACTGCAGAAAGAAATAGAGACAATAAATTTATTATGGCATCTGAAGATGCTGTGATCTGTCAGAAGTAAGAATTTTTCCAACAACACATTTGCGCAATGTTAGAGTAAAATGCTCAAGTGTTAAAATCTTTTCCTTAGAATTCTGTAAAATACCATAGGAAGTTCTAGACAAGATCTACAAATAAAATTTGTTCTGTCCAAAAAAAAAAAAAAAAAGAAAGAAAAGAAAAGAAAATCATTCTAACCAAAATGACTAAGATTCCAGAAGTAACTAAAACTTGTGAAGCTGTTATGGCTACCTATTATATGAAGATTTAACTTGTTACAAAACAAATTCATTCCTTTCTCATTTCTCTGTTGAAAAGACCAAGCTTAAGAAAGTCTTAACATCTACTTATCTTTTGCCTCAGGAGAGGGCCATCCACACTCAGTGAATGAGATTCCTTCACACCATGGGGGATTTTATGGGTAGCATACACATATTTTGTTTGTTTTGACAGCCAACAGAATATGTGTTATATATGTATTTCCCAAAAATAATGCTTACTGCTTGCTTGAGGAAAGTGTTTTTTTACTCCATATAGGGAGCTTGTGCTGCCGTGAACATTTACAAGTTGGGTATGTTTTCAGTGGTGTCGTGTTTAAAGAAACAGTCTTTCACTGTAACAAAAAAAGGGCTCACTTTGAAGTCAACTGTGGATGCCCGAGTATCCTTCAGTTATCCTGCAGGAGTTTTCAGCTCTCCAGTGCTTGTACAACTAAAGGTAAAAAGTAAAAAGGGAAATTAATTATATCCTGTCTAGTGGGCCAAGCATGGTCCTAAAGATGCAGAGGATGCAGGTTTCTCCTGTAGCCATAAAGCTCAACTTCTCTTGTACTTGGGCTCATCTATGATGAGTTGAATGACACGGTCAACATTTTTACCACATCTGACAGCACATCTCTGCTTCTCTTTGCAAGGCTTTTCAAAATAGTTTTATGTATTACTAGTTAATATTTGTTGGCAAATATTTGATGAATACCTATAAAACAACTACTGACAAATTTGGGGGCACTTCTATAAATCCAGATTTCCAAATGAATCAATAGAGAAAGATAAGAAGCTACTGGCTGACCATGATGGTTTCACCCACTGAAACAGTTTACCTGAGCTAATAGGAGCTGACCAACTCCAGCTGGACTGGAAAGGAACAAGCATAGGACCAAACTAGTCCCTCCGAATGTGGTTGACAGTTGCATGGCTGGGGCAGACTGAGGGACCACTGGCAGTGGCACCAGGATTTATTCCTACTGCATGTACTGCCTTTTTGGGATCCTGTTCTCTTTGGAAGTGTACCTTGCTCAGCCTAGATGTAGTAGGGAGGGCCTTGGACCTTCCACAAAGCAATGTGCCTTACCTTCTCTGAGGATTAGATGGGGTGGGGTGAGAGGGATGTGGAGGGAATGAGAGGAGGGGAGGGAATGGGAACTTGGATTGGTATTTTTTTTAAAAAATCTAATAAATTCAAAAAAAGAAATTAAAAAAGAAGGTACTAGTCTGTTTAAATGGTTATTACCTAGATTTTTGGGTTCTATCTACTAAAAAAAATCAGATTTTTTTGAAACAATGATTTAATGTACACAAACACTATATTCATAATATGTAATACTATAACACTATACATCCCAGAAGATTTTATTCTCCAATGATATTCCTTCTCATTCCAGCTTTGTTTTCCCCATTCTCTCTTTTCTATTTCTCCCAGTTCCTATCACAAAAAATAAGGAGAAAGATTGGGAAGAAAGCCTGATTGCAATATTTTCTTTGAAAATAGTTTCTGCAAACTTTGAGCTATGGTAGCTTTTCTTCAACTTTTGTTGTTCACATGATCTAAGAATAGTGATAATTAAAAAATGACATGAAATGTCATTTTTATTTTCTTGATCATGATGTTTATAGTTAAGTGTGTTTCTAAAACACATACATACACAAACATATATATGCATAATTAAACCCATGTATTTTGTGTTTGTGAGTGTGTATACATGTGTGTGAGTGTATGTATGAGTCCATGCATGAGTTTGTGTGTGTATGTGTGTGTGTGTGCGTGTGCATGCATGTGTGAATAGGAAGCAACATTTTAAGAGATTTTACTCAATTGTGTGCTTTTACATAAAGAGTTTCATTTCTAGGCAAGAATGTACAGAGAAACACATGACAATGTATTCCCTTAAATTTACAGAAAATTGTTGTAGGACCATACTAATACTTGCATCTTCTGAATGTATATCTGTGTTTGAGGGTATATCCACGGGCATCTTTTTCCTTCCTTTTTGTTTAGATTCAGCCAGTCGATTCTTCTCTGGTGTCGTATTTAAAAGCACATCAAGATTCTTCCTATTCAGTACAGTCCACAAGTCCTCTTATTCACGTCCAGCATCCATCCACTCATCCTTTTCAGAAACCAGTCACAGTGTTCCTGCCGTGTTCCCCTCTCCCTGAAAAAAAGAATCTTGAATCCGAACAAGATCACAGGAGACCAGAGAGTGCCGCAATGCACAGAAGCGTGCCAACACCTTCATACTTCAACAGGTGAGGCAGAGACCTCCTATTGCTAACGATTCTTACGGGAGACAAAGAACCTTCCATGATTAACTATAATCAGATGGCTTATATTTACATATCTGAGGAAAATAGTGTGAAGAATGTTCTCATCGTTGACCCACAATAGGAAAGAGTTTCAGTTTTCATGGACTCAAAACTGTGTCATGTGAGAATATTATGCTTTTTTTCATTTAATTTTTTTTTTTAGTTTTAAAACAATCTTATTTTACATACCAATCCCAGTTCACTCTCCCTCCAGTCCTCTCACTCCCCCTACCTTCTACCCACCCCCATCCACTCTAGAGAGGGTGAGGCTTCCCTTGGGGAATCAACAAAATCTGTCACATCACTTGAGGCAGGACCAAGCCCCTCGCCCTGACTCTAGGCTAAACAAGATATCCCTCCATAGGGAATGGGCTCCAAAGAGCCAGTTCATGCACTAGGGATAAATCCTAATTCCACTCGTAGTGGCCCCACAAACTGCCCGAGCCACACAGCTGACATCCACATTCAGTGGCGCCTTGTTCAATCTCATGCAGGTTGTGAAAAACTGGTGCTTTTTAATAATATAGATACAAGATTAAACCTTTTAAGAATTTATGATATGGTTAATTATGAGAATGCAACATAGCACTTATAATTTTTTCATTCAATGATCAAATAAGATAAATTTGATCTTTTAAAAATAAATTAAAATTTCTGGGTGGTGGTGATGCATGCTTTTAATCCCAGGGTTTATGTCAGATGAAAGAGTATCTCTGTGAATTCAAAGCCAGCCTGGTATACAGAGCAAGTTCCAGGACAGCCAGAGCTAAACAGAGAAATCCTGTCTCAAAATTAATTTATTTATTTATTAATTAAATTTGAATTTATATCTATTTACAAGTGTATTCCTTTTCCCAAGTTATATAATCAAACAACATATTTATGAATAAAGTCATATATATATATATTTGACTTTATTCAAATATTATATATATTAACTCACCAGTCAACATAAACAAAAATGAAAGTCTAACAAATAGAATATATTGTAGGACCTTAAACCTGATCTTAATTTATATTTTTTTAATTTAGCATTAATTTTCTTTGATAACAGAGAAAGCAAAAGTGGATACTCCCATTAAACACGAAAGGACATGTCTTGAAAAACAGGAGTAATAGCTACTACTACCCAAGAGTCCTTCTGCAGCATATTTGTTTTGTATATTGTTGCCTGCATTATCGCATAAATGTGAGACGTAGGGGTAGTGACATGAAGAACCATTGCAAGTCTGCTAACTAGTGAATGATGCAGTCATGAACTGAGCCCACATGCTTCCTTTCCATCGACTTGCCATCATTTGTTTGGGTTAAGATTTATATTCTTGTTCCTATTATGTTTGCAGCTTCAGAAGCTTGGGCAACACTATGTTGGTTTGTGACGAGAAGAGAAAATAAACATTCTTTACTGTAAGACAAATGATAGAGAATGTAGAAATAGACATCAATTTTGTTACTCAACTTCAGCAGCTGAAGGTATATAGGTAGGTAGATAGATAGATAGATAGATAGATAGATAGATAGATAGATAGATATGGCAATGTGACATATAATTTTTCCCATTCCAGTTCAAAACACCCCATGGTTAAAAATATTCTGACCTGTAAAATATACTCTTCAGATGATATTTGAATTATCATTTATAATATCTTCTTCTAAATTCTCTGTTTGTCACCTATTAAAATTTCCTAGATTCTTAATAGTTCCTTGCTGCTTACACCTTAGTCTTGAGAATTCCTATCTGGGGCCATTTCTTTTGTAAACTGTCAGTCATGGCTCTATATCTTTATTTGGGAACTTGAATGCCTGGATGTGTACCATAGTATTTCTGCTGGCATGAAATGGAGCCAATTTCCTCACATGGCATTTATTTCTGTCTCTGTTGAGATCCAACTCCTACTTCAAATGGACTATTTTCAAAAGTTTCAATATGCTAAGCCTTCAAGTTCATCTTCCCAGTGTGCCTGTGATCCCACGGATGGAGAACTTATATTCTGCTTATTCAAATATTGCTTACTGCTGCTGCCTCCTCTGTCTTGGTTATTGGAAGGGTGTTTGTCCATATGGAAATCCCTTCATTCCACTCTGATTGTTTCTTCTGCTCTAACTCTGACCTTACACATATTTTTATTGTAGAAAATTTGGGGAATTTTTTTAGAGTTCCTTGTCTTATGAAAGCCAAAATATTATATTTAAAAATCATATTTATTATCATCTAACCAGTTTGCTTTATTGAGGAAAGATCCTCAGATTACCCATTCCAATTTGTTACTTATCATTCTGTGTTATATGTATTAAATATAAAATCATTTAGAGAATCAACTTCAGAAAGAAATGGTAATGTTTACATAGAAACATAACACATGCTGTTTTACCTTAGGTGCTAGTATTGTCTGAGCCATACAGGAAAGTCCCATATATCATAATAATGACACAATCTTCATGAATCATTGGCTTGGTCAGCTATGGAGTAAATAAAATTTTTTCCATTGGTTCAACCTGAAGCTATTGTTTTGTAAAGTCTTCAAATATGTCATATACTATTGCATTCAAGAGTAGTAAGTTCCTAGGAGTTGCAAAGCCTGTTTGGAAAAATCAAGGAGAAACCCCCCATTTGAACACTCTTTAGTAGTATGTCTTTCCACTCACAGAAATAAAATATTGAAGTGACTATAAACAGAATGTTTTATAAAGGGACACTCTTCTGAATGTCTTTATGTAGTATTTAAGGAATTAAGGAAAATTGACAAACATGTAGTAATAGGTGACTGCTGGGCTTGAGACAATGTACCCTGGGCTGCGCATCTATCATCCAACTCCTTGGCAGATTGTCCAAGCAAAATCAATCTAGTGTCTAGGGATTACCTTTCTGTCCACATCAACTCAATAGGAGATTTCCATGTTAGTGTCACTGCGGTAAGGAAACTTTTAACCCTAAGTAAGCTGAGGTTTTCCTCTGAATGCATGGCCATTGGTATGAGAAGAGCTTTGGACTCACGAAACAGCAACAACAATTTCTTGGTTTGTTCACATTTTAACATAAAACGTAAATTTTCTGTTGCTTCAAAAGCTACGCTCACTGGTAATATAGAAAAAGAAAGTTAAGATGAAGAGAAAAATAGGAAAAGATGATTTTTCTTCTATATAGAATTTTTCTACTTTCTCTATTTGCTCCACTAATAAACATGCATTCATATTAATTGCTTCATTTTATAGTTTGGTAAAGTGTATTTCTTTCTTTCTTTACCCAAAAGAATCTTAACAAATATTACCTCATTTGTATACTCCTTGGCATGCGGTATTCATTGCCTTGGGGATGGGTAGATAAATAGTCAGGTTAGAAACAAGAGACTTCTGAATAAAAATTGGAATCACCACCATGCTTTTTCCATGAAGTACAGCATTGTGGAAATATTTCTTCTTTGTTAAATTAGATATTGGGAAGCCTACTGGGAAGAAAAAACACACAAAGAATGGGATTTGAATGGGTAGATCATGCTGAAAATTAAGACAGGTTGGCAATGTGCATAATTTCACTTTTGAAAAAAATAAATGTTTATGTTAATGCTTAGCATTCAGTGTCTTTGGGAGCACAGTCTCAGGGAATGGTACATGACTTATATGTGAACTTAACCTTGAAGAGTGTTTTTTATATTTTTGAAAAATAATGCTTGGAGTAGAGGAATGAGCTGCTGGTTGTTCTAATGTTGACAGATCATGAGGAATCCTCAGCTATCACGAACAGACATGTAGTAGATTAGATTATGGAGTCCTTGATAAGTGTAAATGAAACTAAGAACATTGCCAATTAAGCAAGACCCCAAAAGTTTATGACTTGATCATTTAAACAGAATAGTTGAATCAGGAAAAGGAAAAAAAAATAAAGCTTAACTCTCATTATCAATCATTGAATTGAAATCCATAGGGATTATACTGGTAAACAAATATTAAACTCAGAGTGCACATTTTGACCCAGAAAATCATCACCAATTTTCAAACTAAATACAAAACTATGTAGAAAATAGACCACCAGAATTTCCTCAGTATGTCATACACCCTAGCCAATATGACTTGCACACATTCCTGGTCCATTTACTTTCTGTGTTAGTGTTCCTATTACTGTGATGAACATTGTGACCAAAAACAACCCAGGGAGAAAAGAGTTTATCTGGCTTATACTTCCACATCATAGTGCATCATTACTGAAGAAAAACTGGGCAGTAACTGAAATAGAGCCCATCAAGGAGTGCTGCTTTCTTCCTCTCCATAACTTGTGCAGCATGTTCTTGTATACAACCCAGGACCAATTTCCCAAGGGTGGCATCACCCACAGTGGTCTATTGCATGTCAAACATGAATCAAGAAAACTCCGTGCAGACTTGCCTACAGACAATCTGATGGAAACATCTTTGCATTTGAGGTTTCTCTTCCTGGGTAACTCTATCTTGTGTCAAGTTAACAAAAGTAATAGTCATGAAACACTTCTTTTTAAAACAGTTCCATCATAACATGCATAATTTAAAATGAGAATTGTTTTCAATTTTTGAGTAAAGAAGTTCTTTGTAAAAATCAGGACTTTAATAATTAAATTAGCTTTCTGAGAAAAAGTAGATTCTAAAATGTTAATGACATTCACATTTAAAGGCTCATACATTATGTAAACCACAAAGTCAAATGTGATATGAGAATTTGATGATGTAATTGCATGCAGTACATGTTTTCTTAGACATTAGTAACATATTTATTTTAGTCAGTGTCTTCAAAGAGCCTGATTCTGTTTGGGGAAGAGATGAACATTTTTAAATAAACCATTTTTAGAAAATGGCATATATTTTATTTATTTTATTTTTTTCCTAAGTGCAGCTGTAAGAGTGTGTATACAACTAGACACGCGTGTGGAGATCCTAAGCTGATGTTGGGTATCTTCCTCGATTACTCTTCACTTTGTTGACTAACAGGGTACCAACATGGTTGACTGAATGTGGAACAGACTGAATCAACTAGCCTGTCCAATCACTTTGCTTCAAGGATTCTTTATGTCCACCTCCTGATCAGTGGGATTATAAAAAAAGCGGTCATATCTACCTACCTGTCATTGTCATAGGTCCTGGGGGACAGAATTCCCATGCTCATTTTCCATGTTGTGCTAACTGAACTATCTCTTCAGTCCTTGTTCGTATATTTTGGAGAATGCCTTAACATCAGAATGTTGTCATTTTTTGATCTCAACCAAGTACCTGTCATTGCTAGGCAACATTATTATTCAAAGTTCACTTATAGTGCATAAGTGGTTAAGGGCATAGTCTAGTTAGAGAGCTGTTAATCCTGGGAGATATTGGATATACCATGTGGTTATTTGACTTAAAGATACTTTGTGTCTATTTCTGCACATTCTGATTGATAATTCAGGGCTGTTTTTTTCTTGTGTTTTTGAGACAGACTCTTGTTATATAGCTCTTCTAGTATCTGCTGTGCAGCTCTACTGGCCTCATATTCTCCTCTCTCCTACCTCAGCCTCCCCAGTACTAAGAGTACAGGAATATGCTATTAGCCTTGGCTATTAAGGACTCTTTTTAAATCACAGAAAAACAAAGTCTTTAATCAAAAAGTACTGTACCTTTATTTATGTTTTGTGTGCTGGTAATAAAACATAGTATCTCGTTTGTGTTCTTTCTTCAGACAGTTATATTTCCTGACATATTTTTACCTCATACAGATGATACCTACTACATCTTCATAACTCAAGTTAGAGAAAGATAGGAATTTCCTTCATTTATATGTATGGCTGCCTATCCCAAATATGTCAGAAACTCATCACTGGATCCAGAAGGAACATACAGTACAGGCCAGCCTATGTTATGAAGAGATAACGAAACTCTCAACAATCCTTTGTATCTCGTCATACTTATACAACAAATCTTTCTATCTCATTGCATGGCTATGAAAGGCTGCTTCTCGCTTATAATGCATGTACTTAAACATAGAATAAACAGTATTTTGCTGCCATCCTAGCTGTAGAACAGCAATGTATTTAATAGAATTGTTTTCTTTTTTGGGGGGGAAGAGTTCGAGACAGGGTTTCTCTGTAGCTTTGGTGCTGGTCCTGGAACTAGCTCTTTTTTTTTTTTTTTGATTTTTCGAGACAGGGTTTCTCTGTAGCTTTTGGTTCCTGTCCTGGAACTAGCTCTTGTAGACCAGGCTGGCCTCGAACTCACAGAGATCCGCCTGCCTCTGCCTCCCGAGTGCTGGGATTAAAGGCGTGCGCCACCGCCGCCCGGCTCTGGAACTAGCTCTTGTAGACCAGGCTGGCCTCGAACTCTCAGAGATCCGCCTGCCTCTGCCTCCTGAGTGCTGGGATTAAAGGCGTGCGCCACCACCACCCAGCTGGAATTGATTTCTAGAATGATTCAATGTGAGTATATCCTTCTATGTGAATTAATTTTCAGCTTCAGGGATTAAAAAAAAAACTACTATATCTGTGATTATATTCTAATGTCCGATAGCCAATTTTCCTAATTTTTATACTATTCTGTCTAAGTCCTGAAAAACCAATAGAGGATTTTCAAGATAATTTAGGTTCAGACCAATTCTTTGTTTCTGAATCATGGGACATATTGGTCTGTGAAACTGAGGTAAGTTTTATAATTCTACTTATACACACACACACCACCACCACCATCACCACCACCACCACCACCACCACCACCACCACCACCACCACCACCACATCACACCAACGCACAGAGACAGAGACAGAAAGAAATCTTGATTTTAGTAGCTAGCTAGATTGCTTCTGTCTCCCAGCATGTTGCAGGATATTTTCCTCAATAATTATCTAGTATCAATGGATTTCATCTTTGACTGTGAAGAACAGATGCTACCTAAATGAATGGAAGAAAACAATTCATTGAAAGACCTCTTATTTAATCTCTGAAGACTCCATGTCTCTTTCACATTGATTGTTTTCCTTATTCCCCTAACATCTAGAGGTTCTTCTTAATATTGACATATTTAATTAATTTCCTTAGTCCAGAGCATTGAAACCAAAGCAAAAGGATAAGCCACAGTCTCTGCATTCCTACATAGCCAAATGCCAAAGAAAGGAAATCATGTTACCTGACTCTTAGAAACTGGTCTGTTGAATGATCTCTAGTTGGCAAACAGTATCATGCAGTACTTAAAGCTGTCAGTCTTTGGGAAGGACATATTCGATAAACATGAAAAGCATTTAAGATTGTGTATTGGCTAGCTGTAAAAAGTGGTATGGGGATATTAATACCACTTAACACTTTCAATGACTGCTTCATAAGTATCAATTCCTGCATATGTAATCCTGTCATAAAGACAGTATTCTTTTAATGTGATAACCAAATGACCATACATGATAACAAATGACAGTCTCATTATAAGAGACTTCTGTCCCAGCCAGGAGAAGAAATAGTGTTGGAGTCTATGGTTTTGTTTTGTTTTGTTTTTGGTTTTTTCAAGACAGGGTTTCTCTGTAGCTTTGGTGCCTGTCCCGGAACTAGCTCTTTGTAGACCAGGCTGGCCTCGAACTTTCAGAGATCCACCTGCCTCTGCCTCCCGAGTGCTGGGATTAAAGGCGTGCGCCACCACCGCCCAGCTGGAGTCTATGGTTTTACCCAGCATGTTATAAATCATTCTTGTGTATCTCTAAAGCATCCACACTTCATCTCTGGGTTTTTTACGTTTCTAAGAGTCCCCTTTTAATCCTCTTTCTACCATTAGTACAATGTATTTCATTCTAAAAATCTATTCTTCATACAAGCAATTTACCTTGCAAATATCCTTGAATATTATATTTGCTCCTAACTCACTCATTCTGCCTTCTTTGTACCACCCTGATGGTCCATGCTGTAAAGAGATAATACTATGATAATATATGGATACTTCAGTAAGCAACAGCTATAACCATCCCATCTTTCTATTCTTGAAGTCAGAAGTAATTAGTAATACATAGCATACTCATGATGGGTTATTACTGGCTTAGTCGCTTCAGGAAAAGTAGATGTTTTAAGTGTGATTTGTGCTATGTAAACTTTTACCCATTTTTGTTATCATTTTGTAGGACCAAGAGTGCCTCCCTCAGAAAACCTGGTAACAATGCCTGTGAAAGCTTGAAACTACTAGGATTCAGAAGCAGAGACAGTGGTTGGTTTGGGATTGATGATGTTGTGGTGAGAACTGTCCAGAATGGCTTGGTATCTTTTGAATTATGTGAACACTTAGAGAGGTAAGACCATAGGAAACATTCAGAGGCGATGACACTCTATTCCAGCCTGTAATTAATGGGTAGGAATGGAATCCAAGGATTATATTTTTATTACTCAGATAGAAATACAAGCTGTCTTTTGGAGTGCACTTAAAAAGGAAACCACAATTGACACGGATCTACGGTGATTTTGCTCCTGATAGTTTAACTAGAACTTTTGAAACGACTTGCAGCATAGGTTTATTTTTATAGGTTTCTCTTAACACCAAAATAGTTTCAAAACAGCACCTTCATTTCTTAAATTCCACAGGATAGTAATTAACTGTTCGTATTATGCTCATCTCATAACTATGTAGATATAACCTGAATTTGTTATTTCAGTTCATTTAGCTTTCTCATTTCCATGTTTTCTAGACGGCCCATTAAAGGAGCGTTTTAGACGGTTTTAAGGTACATGAGGAGTAAACACTCATGAGGAAAGGCAATCACATACATGCCTAAAGATAGGTTTTCTTTCGTAATGACGACCTTACCTCTATGATTATCTCAGGCCAAATTCTGAAGAAACACAGTGTGAGATGAGAGGGCAAGTGACTGGTTGAGGAAGGCCTCTCTGGAAGATCATATGAGGGAATGAAAGAAGAGGAAACCATGGAGGATGATGGGAAAGCTGGTTTGGGTTGGATTTCCTCCAGCCTGGTGCTTCAGGGGAGCTCTGGAATACCACAGTGGTTTGCTTTGAAAGTTACACCTGACAGTCCTTGTCTGTGAGAGAAGGCTGCTCTGGAAGAGGGCTTCTGTTCTCTGGAGAACAAACAATGGTTAACTTGTCCCATTCTGGGATCCAAGACTATATCAGCTTCCCAAGAGTGCTGTAACAAAATGTCACAAATCTATTATCTTACAGTTCTAGAGGCTCAGTGTCTCCAAATCAGAATCTTTATAGGGTTAGCTCCCTTTGAGAACTTCAAGAGAAGAATCTACTGGAAGCCTGTCCTTGGCTTACAAATGGCCCTCTTCCTCCTCACACAGTGTTTTCTGCATGCTTCTGTTATGTTAAAAACTCCTCCTTGAAGCACAGTAATAATACTGAGTTGGGGTCATCCTAATGACTTTACCTTAATTTATATACTTCTGTAGTAACATAAAATGTTGCTATTTGAGGATAAGATGTAGGGTGGGACAAAAATTAATCTCAAAACATGACCCATCACAAAAATTCTCACACCACAGGATTGAAGATTAGTATTTCATCCCCACCTACATGTGTTACAGAAATAGATTTTTTTGACCATAGTTTGCTTCCGTGTTTTGAAGCATTACTTTGATACTCTGCAACAGAGTGTAAGTGCCTTACCCTGTTTAATTATTGAATAATGAAAATTTCAAACCTTGCCAACTGCACATTCTTATACAGAATACAGCATACTCACACAAACCTGAGTGGCCTAGTCTGTAATAAATCTAAGCGTGTATGGTTGCAGCTGATTTAAACGTAAAATAGCTTGTTTATCAAACGACTTTCAGCATAGTAAAAATAATAGGATAAAAGATGTTTTTAAAAGTGTACCTATATAGTGCAATGGAGCTGGCAGGACAGAGCATGGTTCTGGGAATATCAGTGAACACTGAATCTTAACCCAGGAAGCCAGTCTACACTGTGCATGATTTAAAAACACTGTGACATTGGTGAGACTAGATGTATTATAATTTTCTTCAATCATAAACAATATTGCTTACTATTATTTGATTATTTCATATATTTCAAATGTTAGAATTTTGGATTGTTTATACTATCAATTAGCTTAAAACAGAAAGATACTGTTTGGCTATATAAAACTGTTTTCCTTACATTGTTTTCTTTTATTGTTTTAAGAGTTTAGGGATCTATGAAGTCCAGAAGATTGTGTGTGATTTTTTGAGGCTGAGAGTACTGGTGGTTTTGAGCATCCTGACATCAGTGCTAGGAATCTAACTTGTGTCCTATACTAGCACAGAATGTGATCTTAACCACTGAGAAATCTCTATATGCCTTCATCTACCCTCTTCATTCTCTGCACATTTTCATTTTAAATTGGTATTCATTCATTTACTTTGTATTGTTTGATACAGGATCTTGCTAGCTTGCCCTGTACACTCTGGAACTTTCTATTTACACATTCATAGAAATTCTCCTGCCTCTACCTCCTTACTGCTGGAATTACTGATATAAACCAATCCATATAGATTTATTTAATTAAATTTTGTTGTTAAAGTTTAAGACACAAATTGACATTATTCTAGGACTACATAGCATCAGAGTCACCCAAATACTGCCGTTTACCTTTTTACTTTGTCCACTAAAAGGTCTTCCGGGGCAACAACATAGCTGGAACTGTCATCTCTTATGATAGCAGTGCCTTTTTCTGAGCCCCTTGTGGATGGCAAACCTTATGTAGATAGGAGTACAATATAAACTAATAAGACAATATATTAAATTCAAAATGAAGTGATATAGTTGCTTATTGTTATCATCCAGTATCAGGTACTGCACATAACTATATTGCTGAAATGTCATACACTTGGCAGGGCAATAGTTTTTTCATACCACCATCACCATAGAGATATGGGTAACAGCTTGTGCTGTGGTGTTAAGACTGCAACATACTAAGCAATAAAGTTTCTCAGCTCCCTTATATTTATATTTATAAATGCAGTAGTCATTGATTGAGACGATGTGGGTTGCATGACTCTATAATGAAAACAAGGGACCACTTTTAGAACTCAGCTGATACAGGATTATTACTTTAAGGCTATGTTTTAGAAGGGGTAGGTAATTTTGACTTGTAATCTCATCAGCCTGAGGAAGGACGGTTGTGAGTTCATGGCTAGCTGGGCTACAGTGCAGGAACAAACCACTCAACAGTAGTCAAGAGCATGGTTTTGAATTTAGCTTGAGACCTAGGGAGAGGTCTCAGTCAGTAGAGTAACTGCCATGCAAGCAATAGGACCTCATTTCAGTCCCCCGGCATTCAAACACCTTAGCATGACAGCTCACATCTGCAACTCCAGGATTGAGGAGAGTGGAGACAGGCAGATCTTTGGAACTCATTGGCCAGCAAGGCTAGGGGACCTGATGAACTCTCTTAGGTTCACCAAGACACTCTATGAGATATTATATCTCAAATAATAAGGTGGAAATGGATGGAGAGATAACTAATATCTAACATTGATCTCTGACCTCCACATGAATGCACATCCATGTGCCCACACAGATGTACACACCCACACAAACAACGTGCACGAAACACAGACAGACAAAAACAACAAAGAACTTAGCTGATCTGAACTAGTTTCTTGACTGTCTGGGATTTCACTAAAGTCCCCCGTTAATATAGGTATTAGATCATCAGAATTCTTGCTTTAAGTTAAGAAAAGTAACTTTTTTCTTGGGTCTGTGGTATTTCAATGCTTCTTATTCCCCTTGAGTCTTGCCTCTTTCCCTTCGCACAGGTTTATTGTGCTCCACCTGTCTTCCTCAGCGGATAATAGCCACTTGGTTTCTTTTGTGAAGTCTTTAGAGGAAGCCTCCCTCAGCACCACGGCCTGCATTGTTCTGTCCCACCAGAAGGACAATCCACATAGAGTGGTTATTTTAGTGGTACCTTCTAAGGAGTTAAATCTGGCACTGAAGAGCTTGCGCTCGGAAGGGTTTGGAGGACTTCCAGAATCATCTAGACATTTCCAAGTAAGAGAAGGAGAACAACTTCTTTTAAGGTTTACTGGAAACATATTTGGCTCAAGTAAGTATGAGGAAATTGTCTTGTATATTCTAAAGACTACAAAGCACAAACCTTAGCTGCAATACCCTAGACTTGTATTACTAAGAAAGACTTCCTTTTGGAGAGTTTGGGAAACATTTAGAGACTAAGCTATCTAGGCTCTAATCATTTTCTTCACAGGGGCACATGTGTTTTTACAGACAGATTGTAAGTGACATTCTTTTAGAAACAGTCATCTTTGTGATTGCCCCCATGAATTTCGGCTAGCCTCACCTCTTCCCTCTGACAGCTTCTCTTCTAAATGCTCCCTGCTTCCACTCGGTAATGTGAATGTTTACACACAGTAATAATAATCTGTTGAGAAGCATGTCATGTGACAGATGACCTCTCACTTATGATGATTTGACACAGAAAAGTTGGCTTTATGATAAGTGATAGTAATAGACATCCAAGTAGAAATAACACATTCTGGGTTTTGATCTTTCTCCAGTTTAGTGGTTTCAGGAATGATATAGTCTGTGACGTCACAGCTCTTAGTAGGGCACCCAGTCTCAAGGAGAAAGAACTAATATTCTGTCATATATTGGGCTGCTAAGCCATGGCGTTAAGTATTTGAAGTATATTAAATGCAGTTTTGACATGATATTTTCAATTTGTTACGTTTATAAGAAAGCGACAGCATCACAAGTCCAGGAGCATCTCTCTGTTACTCTTCTGAACTGTATGGGCTTCCATTGCAGCTACAGTTGTCTACATAGTCTTTAATGTATCCTTCAAGAATCCAGCATGGGTCAGTAGACCCATAAATAAAACATAAAAATACGTTTTATGTTGCTTACTTTAAATTATATTCTCAGAAGTGTGTTCTGCTTTTGGAAAGTGGTCTGAGGTACAAAAGATGCTTAGGAATATTGAATGAGGGTGAGACACTCCTCAGTCTTTCTCATTCCCACATTTACCCAGTGTTAATTTTATTTCTGTTATAAACCTCATTCAAATTAGAAATTATTGATTCCCAGGTTTAGGGTTTGTTCATATTCTCAGGAGATACTCTTCACTGAAATGGAAGTTCAGGGGACTTCCTCGTCTGAGGTCCTCTAAGCCTCACAACACGATCTTTCATTGACTGTAGAGAATGTACAAGCTATGACAGTGCTGAGGAAAAAGAATGAGGTGGTGGCCATGGGAAGTACTGGAGAGGAGGGAGAAGTGAGTGCTTAGCGAGGTGAAGAAGATACAAGGCAGTGAAATGGGAAATGAAAGAAGAAAAGAGAGGAAAAGAGAAGAGAAGCAAAGCAATAGCTAAAGGCACAGAATGAAAGGTCTTCAGAGGATTTGCCATCTGGGCATTTGTTTTCATCAGCTACTCAATTTCCAATTTTGTGGAGATTTCTGAATCAGGAAGCTTGTTACATCCTTGACTTAATGTAATCGTTGTATATTTATAAATCAATATACATAACATTGAATCCATGGTGCCTACTAGCTCTCATTCAGAAAAGGGCCCCCAAACCCTATATTGTAGTTGTATGTAGCTCACAAAGAAAATGCAGTTTGAAGCCAGCCCTAGCCCTCACAAGGATAAGTGAGACTCATTATTACCCAACATCTCCAAGTCTAAACTGTCTCTTCCCTTCTTACATACAGCAGCGCTGTCATTGGAGGAGGGGAGAGAGGCAGGATGTGAATGACACCTTCCTACTTAACTTCTAAAGCAGAAACCACAGTGCAAACTCAAGGAAACTCTCTAAAGAGAGATAGTCAGAGCTCAGAAATACTCCACCCTAACTAATGGTACAAAGGATTTTTCTGTAATACCTAAGAGGCAGCTAAACAGCACTGAGATGCTGTCTTCCCAGGCAGGGAACTTGTCTTCACTGACACGGGTCCCATGCTAAATTAAGACATCGAAAGACTGGCAGCGTGTATGCCAGCTTGTCTATGAGGGATGAATATGATCTAATTGTCATTCAAAGAAATGGAGGCAGGCAAGATATCCATATTCTTTCTATTGTCCATTTCCAGGAGATTCTTGTTTATTTTGGGATCCTCATTAGAAATTTCTGGATCTAGGACTCTCCACAAAGAGCTGATCCCTATCTTCATCAGAATCCAGGAAGCTGAAAGAGATAACTGCAGGTGTCCTCTGCGTTTATCTCCTCCCTGATGCCTTCTCTCCTACCCTAATGACTCCCATTTCATCTTCTCGGTGGTCATGTTCGAGGAAGTCTTCCTTATTCTTTCTCATCACATCATTCCTGCTTATTTTATTTTCATACATGTTCACCTTTTCTTTTGTGTCCCCTGCCACAGATGCCACTTTCTATTTACTCACTTAATGTGAGTTTCTCTATAAAGACCCCCATTGGAAGGAGGCAGTGTGGTTGGGGGCACCATGCAACCCCCAGCACCTAGGATCAGAAGGCATGAGGAGCGGTACCAGGAGATGAACAATGACCATCCCTAGGACCATTGCAAAGATTGTATCAGTTGTGATGAGTGTTCCACAGAGGGGCGACATGACAAGCTAGACCACAGCTCTGTTAAGAATTAGCTCCACTGTACACGTTGAAGAAACCAGTTAATGAGTCATTTCTGTAATTGAGCCATTTTTGTAAGACCATGGCAGACCTTCAAGTAGAAGTTGTGGGTAGTGGGTAAGAATAAAAAAAAAAAAACACCCAGAGACACTGCTTCAGGATACTTAGTTTCCTGGTATAACTAGCACTTTCGCTTCCTCATCTGACTTTTCTAGGGAAAGCACTTCTTCACGTGTGTGTATTGCCTATGACATAAAAAAGACATGTAACCCTCGCTTCTGAGAATAATTATGTATTGCTATAAGAAAACTCCAGTTACTCGCAAAAGATAAATAATTTTTTAACATGGCGAGTATTTCTGCAATAGTGATTGTCTCAATTGTCTACTAAGGACTATGTGTGTTATATGGTGAGAAGGGAAAACACTCTCCAAAGGTCAACCAGTCAAAACTGTCCTTTGTGAGTTTAAAATGTCACTTTCATTTTTACTTCTTTATATGTGTTAGAGGAAGATGAAAAATACTATTATTCCTTTTATGTTTTTTAACCTTTTGTTCCTTTTTATTAGAGACTGATGGCCCTCAGAATATTGTGTTCTTTCTTAATGACACAAGCCCAAATTTTTAAAAATTACATAACAAGTTGTTCATAAGGCCAAACATTTGTTACTGATAAATCATCAATAGTTGTATCACTATTTAATTTACAGATGTGACTTTTAGAGTTCCTTTATAGATACTACTAGTTTCTATAAGGTGTTGACTGGCAATGATAGGGTTTCAGAGTCTAGATCTGAATTTAACCAATTTAGGGTTATCTACATTGTATGTATCCTACATATTAATCATCACTTATAAGTGATTGTAAATCTCACAGGGAAAGAAGAGATAAAACAGCAGCAGCAACAACAAAGAAATTTACTAAGTCATAGTTTACTAGGACTGGAGTAGTGTTGTTTCTTTTGATAATTCTTGGGGTGGAAAACACAGAACTAACCTGGCGTTACTCAAGGGATCTGAAAACTTTAATTTACAATTTAGGTCACATTTTAATCACCCCAAACAATTTATCATAAAAAATGCTAATGTGAACCCTTCTTAAGAAACACAGCCCTCCACCCTTAAGTTTTTAAACAGTGTGTGTGTGTGTGTGTGTGTGTGTGTGTGTGTAGATCATAGGACTTTTGTAGTGGCCTGTTCTCTCCTTCCATCACATGGGATCTGTGGATTGAAGTCAGGAAATCACTCATTGTGGCAAACACAACTTTACATCTAGGAAGTCAAAGAGTTGAATTTTTAATGGTCTTTAATTTAATTTTAATTTACATTTAAGTTGCCACATGTCCCAGGAGTATGCAGTCCTAAAATATTCAATGTGAGGTCATGGCAGTGCACAGTGTGATAGGAACAGCACAGAGGAGGGGAAAGATAATTCTTGGAAAGTGAGGAAAACTTTCTAAATACTGGAAAATGTGAGTATTTCTCCAAAAGTTTCTTGATGGAAAATCGTGGACAGGCAAAAGAAAAGCAAAAATGATTCCATGTAGGAGCTTCGAGAGAATATGTGGTCCAATCACAGGTGAGAAATCTTCCTAATGATCTACAATAACCCCGCTGTTGTTCTTGTTATATGTCCACAAGAGATGGCATAGGTAAGCACTGTGACTAGATTTGATAAAGGAAAAGTCACTTGGAATTTCAAAAACAAAAGCAAGAGGATTATCTTATTGGTGACAAATGCATCTCTTTGTAGGCAATGGGAAGGATTATGGGAAAGACTACAAACTCATTTTCCACCTGCAACGAAAACCGAGGCTAGAACTCCACATCAAAGAGGTGGATGAATTTGGGAACTATAGCTGCCCTCATTATAAAGGTGCCATTGTGGTTTATAAGTTACCCAGAGAGAAGATTGTCCCTAGCTTGGATCAATCCCTTCATGAAAATCTTTACCAGTTGCCAGTTTGCAAATTACCATTGAAATTGCCCAAGGTAAGTTCCTGATCTTCCTATGTAACAATTTTTATTGCATCTTTCTGATTCCCTATTACAATCAGTTCTGCCAGCAAACGGCTACAGAAGGTTAAAACACATAATAATAAATTTGATAAAGGAATAGGCAGGGCCAATTCTAGAGTGACAGAATATGTATCAGGTTTCTGCTATTGCTGATGTTAGTTTTCCTCACTAGAGCAATGGAAGTCGATTGGTTTTTCACAACAGGTTGTTAATGACCATGGAAACAATGTCATTCATCTTCTGTAACTACATCTAAAAAACTGAGACATCATTTGTGAAAGCGCTGAGTGCATTTCAGAGCGTACTTGAAGGACAGACCATTCTGAATATTGGACTAACAGCAAAATAACTTCACTAAGACTAAATAACTCCAGCACGTTTACAAAGTTTTATTAGCTAATAATCTGCCTCCTGCCAAAAAGTCGGGTTAAATTACCTCTTAGAAAAGTCAAACACATAAAAATACATAAACATTTTATTGTTGTGTAAGTAATTTCTTTCTATAAATAAGTATAACTATATTCTTAATGGAAGTAATGCTGAAAAATCATATGTTATTACTGTCTTGCAAAGACATTTGTTACTTTTAAAGAAAGCTAGATTATTTTATTCTATTCTTACCGTTTGTGTTTTGAGTCGAAGAACATGTTTTTCATATACAGATTTTGTACATTTTTAGGAGTCATATAGCTCAGACTATACGTAAACTTACTACATAGCTGAGGATGACCTTGAACCCCAAATCCCCTTGCTTAGATCTTAAGTGCTTGGATTACAGGTGTACAATCAGTCTTTGTACTGATCTTAATTAATGAATATTAATTGTACTTCTGAAAGAGACATGCTCTTCTACATGTTATCATTAATACAGAGCTATAGATAGAAAATGTAGTCAGAAGCTGTGTTGTCGGGAATGGTAACTACTGCCCACGTGGCTATCTTCAAACATGGAGCAATATATGGTTAATCTCAAATGGGACATCCTCTGTCAGATAGATCCAATAAAGAGATTTGAATGAATCATAACCTGTTTATAATGATGAAATGGCATATTTATAATATTTTGGTTTGATCAGGTTAAATAATATATTCTATAAATCAATTTTATTTTTCCTTAAGTAAGTGCTAAATTGAAATATATATCTCAAAACCTTTTTCTGTGGCCCAACACTTTCCTAGATAAATAGAACCTAATAGAGTATTTAAAACATGTATATAAAAGTACATTAGAATAATAAAACTAATTAGATATTGGTAGAAATAATGCCTTAATAGTTGTTCAGAAGTTGAAAAGAGCATCTCAGGAAGCTGAAAACAGTAGACCTTTTGTGATGATTGCATCACTTTTTTCTAACCTGTTTTATTCTTGGGACTTTAACCACTAGACACAAGGGGAAAACTGGCCTACAGCAAAGAAATGGAATGCTTTTGATTGGGACAATAGAAATATCTTAGCAGAAATTCACATTTCAATTAAAGCCATTACCATAATTTCTAAAATACAAAAATGCTTTTAAGTGCTTTTACATGCACTGTCCTTAAATCCTTACCGATCTTTCGGTGCCATTGTTCTTGTGTTACTGGAAGTGGAGACAGAGCAGGTTCAGTCACGTTGTCTGGGGTCCTAGAGCCAAGTGCAGAGGAAGGATTCCAACTCAAGAAATCTGATCCTCAGGTGTTCAGCAATCCCTTTGCTGCTGCTTCTTAGCAGACATAACGTCTATTCTTAGACCAGAAAGCAGAATAGAGTTGCAGGTATCTAGAGTTTTCCCTAAAAGTTTTAGGCCAAGTTTTTTTAAAAAAGGAAAGAGTATAGGCCAACTATTAGAAAAAGTTAGCATATAGCATGTCATGGACACCAGCCAAACCTAAGCAAAACTAAAGCAGCCTCCGTGAAGAGGAGCTTAATGTTCAGAAGAGTATAGTCATCTAAATGAACACCCAGCCCAATTTTATATATATATATATCATATATTAAATATATTATATAATATATAGTGTGTTGTATGTCCCTATGTGTCATATATATATATATATATATATATATATATATATATATATATGCCACAGTGGAGGTCTGAGGATAATTTGGGGAAGCTGGTTCTCTCCTCTCTCCACTCAACAGTCTCTTTAGCTCTTATTTTGAGTCTAATGTGCAAAACAATTTATGTACTATATGGGATGTACTAAGTTATAGAGCATGTGCTTAGCATATGTGAGGTTCTGGCTTCAATCACCATCAGCAGTAACTGAGAAATATACATACTTTATGATGTAGAATTTTTGATATATACATGATCAAGTTGCGATAATTAGTATAGCCATCACCTCAAACATTGTTTCAAAATACCTAGGAAGGAAGAATTTGAATAATCTCCTATGTTTGGCTCTTTAACGTTCAAGTCCCTGCACACATGCTATTTGCTGTCCTTATCCTCCATCTACTAGGTATCTTTGAACTTGCAAAGTTTATTTGCTGTATTTAGACCTAGCCTGTCCTGCCCAGTTCCTGTCCTAACTGGTGAGAAGACAACCTGACTCGGATCAGGCATGAAATATGTGTGATTACATGGGAGAGGGGCTTTGTGTACAGCCCTCAGTAGCTTCCCTGGGAATCCCGGCTGCGGACTGGATGGGACACTTGGACTTTCTCAGGTTAAGATCTTAGAGCTTAGTTGTGCAAGCCCTTGCCTGTCACCCCGAGGAGATGATGTGTGTGAACACATAAAGGTAGGGAGTTGAGAATGCCCATGAGGACTGCTCTCCAGGATGTTTAAGTGAGCATGCTTCTTCCAGAGAGCGGGGTCGTTCTGCAGCTATGGCACGATCAGAGGGAGACTAAACTGAGCACAGTAGGACCTTCTCGTACAAAGTGCCAGGACTTTTGTTCCACTGTGGCAAGCTGTGGGAAGAGACAACTTATATACAGAAAAAGGAATTTCAATACAAACATGACATAAATTGAACATTCAGTTAGCCATATTTCCTCTATGGCCTGTATGATTCTCGAAATCTTTAGGTGGATTAACCAAGGTAGTCAGTTTAGGAGTTTATGGAGATTTTCCATGTGAGAGTTTGTAAGTGATCACCGTAAATGTGTCACAAGCTCTTCTCCTGCTCTGACTCTGACACACACTTCTCACCCAGTAGCCTGCTCCTGTTGACTTCCTTCTGAACCTCTGCCTCAGTGTGACCTTTCCCAGGGAGCTGTCCTGACTTCACCAGCTAGTCTAAGCTCGGTGTTCCTCATATGTGCAGGAACGGATTCTGTACTTTATCTCTTTCTGGTTACTGCATTTCATGACAATGCCTTGCTTATTCTTTCTCAACGAACACTTTTCCACGTTACTGTTTTTATTGCCTTCATTGAGAATCTTTTAGACATTCTCTCGAGCCATTATGAACCCCTAAGAAATTCTATTACAGATACTTGCTTATGTATGTACAAATGTGCGCTTTAAATGGGAGACACATAAATACTTTTTTTTTAAATTCTAACTTTTTGATAGACATAAATTATTTATTGTTTTTATTTTCATACTCGCCTTGATCTCGTGATTCCCCTTCCTTTTCCTCCAATTACCGTCTTCTTTCCATTTAGTCCCCTAGTGGCTACACCAGTAGAGAAAATGATACATGCTCCTCTAGCAGATGTGAGCAGTCGTTCACTCTTCAGGCAGGAACTAGGCCTCATGAGGATCTCCTGTATCCATGGTAGAAATCATGAGAGCCCAGTCTCATGCTGGTGTCCATAGCTACTACTCAGTCTAGCAAGAACAATGTCAGATCTGGATGACAGCAATACATGGCCCACTTATACATCCTCTGTCCATTAACTTCTTTTTGACCTCTCTTCTGCAATGTTCTCCATGCCTTCGGGTGAGTGCATTCGTGCGTGGATGTGTGTGTGTGTGTGTGTGTGTGTGTGTGTGTGTGTGTGTGTATTATGTTGTTCAAGACTGAGCACCCATTTGTCACTGATTCTCATCATTTTGAACAAATATGAGTCTCTGAATTAATTGCCACCCTCCTCAAAAATCCATATATCTGTCCCATGCTGAAAGTAGAACTAGTTATGGATAAAAATATAAATATCTACTAGGAAGCAAAAAAGGAACACTGGGAGGGAAGCACTAAGTCAGGGAATTACCAAATATAAAATAAATAATAAATAGCAAAGTATTGCTGCATCGGCATGAAAACACTTAAGTAGGATTGGGGAAATGGTGGGGTTTGGAGGGCTACCAAAAGGTAAAGGTCCATGTAAAAGCATGTAAAAGCCTATGGCCTTGCCTTACACAATTAAAAAACAAGTTTTTAAAAAGTTTGGAATGGATGTACTTTTCCTTTATGGATGACTAATTCTGTTCTATGAAGCCATAGACTTTTAAGCAAAACTTTTATTAGATGTGGGATACCTCCCTAGGAGTTGTTGACCAGAAAAGTCTCAGAGGCTCCAGAACAGCCTGTCGTCATTGCTCTTGGTTCCCTACCAGAATATGCTGATAAAACTGTATCTTGAATATACTACATGCTCTGGTTATAAAACACAGAAATCAAAATGGAACTAAGCGGGACTCCCCTACTCCACCCCTCCCTCTGCTTACTAGCCACAGTGCTAGTATGTACTATTCAAGTTTCTGGGAAAGAAAACTCACTCAGCTATGGATTATGTTTGCTGCAATATTGACCTGCCAGGCAAGATACCTCCTGATTCAATAGTGCCACCACCCCTACTATTTTAGAGACAACCAACTGCTCTAAAATAGGATGTGAAGGCCACTCTATATGTAGGAATACAGACCTGGTTCTATAATGTTGATCCAAAGCACATGGCTAGAAAAGACATCCTCCAACCTGGGAACACACTGGTATTTTTCTAAATAAGCATGTTGTGAAACTACTTTCTGAATATTTCAGAATGTCCCTCCCTCTCTCCCTTCCTCCTTTCCTTCTTATCTCCTCATCTTTCCTTCTCTCTTCCCTCCACCCTGTCTTCTTTGGGTCACATTTAGAAGACATCTCTCCTGGAGGGCTTTGTTTCTCCACCTGGGAAGACATGACTGACAACACAAACTTTTAGGTTTTTCTACACAACTCTCCTGTGCATCTGACAGCACAATTTCAGAGTGGCTTTATAAGAGAATAGATCAATGAGGTCATTCCTACTAGTGTTACAATTCAGCAAGCTTGGAACTTACCATCTTGAAACTACATCATCATGTTAAAGATAGAGTGTCTTAAATATCTGCTGCTTTTCATATACTAATTGACTATCAATATGCCATCTGTACTTTACTTTCCTCCCAGATGGGTTTGTACAGGGCTTTCCAGACTCACATTCTTGGCCATAGCTTTACAAAAAGCCTCTGCAAATGAGTTCCTTGGGGCTGAGAAAGAATCTGTGGCTGAGGAAGCTTTTCTCCCCTTTTATCACTAATGTGTACCTCAAGGGGAACTGAAACTGTGACCTTTGTTTCGTGTGAACAGACTACTTCCACAAAGTTTAGAGTAAGAAAAATATTTCCAGCTCAGATAAGGAGCATAAAAATGCATTACTTTTCAGTGAATAGAAGTATTCACAGAAGGCAAACAGTAAATACTTCTAACAGAATAAATGCTGTGGCTTACTTTCCATTAATACAAGAAACTATAATATTAAGCACCACTTAGAACAGTTTGAAAACCATATCCCCTTAAATGATTCTAATTTAAAGCATACTAACATGTAAACTCCATCAGAAACAAGTCCACCCTAGTACGTGAGATGGTCTGGAGAGCTAAGTGATTGTTTCAGGGAAAATAAAATCTGAATGTCCTTTTTACCTGTAAGGTCAAGACTTCAAGAATATTTGAAAAATAAGCATCTCAAAGACACACTGTGTCATCAGGAGGTCACTATGTGTTATGTGTGTATACAGTCACACATATTTGCACACAAGTAAACACAAGGTATAATATTAATGCACCGTGAGGCTTCGCAAACAATGATGATTATTTGTAATTTTTGTGTGTTTACTTCCTGCCTGTGAGAATACCTTATATCCTTCAACTTTCCTACTTTGCTCATTCATATATTAATTCCTTAAAAAAAACATGTTTTGTATGCCAAGGGCCACATATACAATAGTGATCTGGTATGGATCATATATTATTTACTTCCCTTGTCACTGCAACCGAATACCTTGTGAAAAGCAAGATATGAAGATTTGTTCTGGTTCACAGTTAGAGATGGAAAAGCCCATCGTGACACAGAGGCTTGGTGTCAAGCGTGGTTGGTAGGTGGAGCACTGGGGTGTTCATGCATTGGTGTGTTTCGGGAGTCATACAGAAACAAATGCAGGTTTTGACTTCCTTTCTCCATTTTACCTTCCAATTCAATGTGAGACCCCTATTGCATGGGATTTTGAAGCCCACATTCGGAGTGAGTCTTCCCTTCTCCTTCTAACTTCAATGTACCCACTCTCCCAGACACTAGAGGTGTGTCTCCCAGGTAACTCCAAATTCCCCTAAGATGACAATGAAGAAAAATGATAACAGTCTAAACCTTCCTTTGCTTCTCTGCGGTCCATCTTTTGTTTTTAGGAAGCGGTATTTTTAAAGTATCATTCAGATCACATGACTGCTGCAAACCCTGCAATGACTCTTGTTTCCCTTAGAGCAAGGGCTCCACTCATGTGATGGAAATATGTTCCATGATTTCCAGTGGGTGCTAGAAATTATTGGGACCTAAGGGAATGGACTTCTTTATGTATATATTGCTATGATAAAGTTGTACTTTATAAATTACACAGAGTAAGATATTAGCAAGCATGACTATCAATTAAATGGAACAATTGATAATTTAGTATAATAAAAGTTCCTTAAGATTTATGATTTTTTATTTTTGAGAATTTCCATTTAATTCTATTAACCTTAATTGACCATGTTACCAGAGAGGCTGGAAGATACTGAGATCAGAAACTACAAACCACTTATAAGAGACAGCTACTGCAAAAGTCTCTATGTGACCTAGGTGCCCACTGATTCCAGATCCTTGTATCCCATCCCCTTCACTTGTTCAGCTCCAGTCCCACAGTTATTCTGTTCCTGCTGCTAGAACACACCACAGTCTTATTTAAATCTCTGTGTTAGTGATTACTCTGACCTAAATGGTCCTCCTAATATCTGTCTATATGCCAATAGCTCAATTTTCATTGCTTGGTCAAATTTCACATTCTCTAAATCCTCCTCTGAATCTGTTTAATAGGTAATACATTTCTGTTCTCTTAATCCAATACTCTAGCCCCTCCCTAGCCTACTTTAACTTTGTTCCCTCTAAAGCACTGGAGCCTCATGTGTTAGGTATGTTGCAAGAACACGGACAAACAAGCAGTAAAAATGTAAATAAGCTCTGTGACTGCCGGAAGCTTTGTTCTGTCCCATCATTGTCTAGTAACACGGATGTAGAACAATGCTTGGCCTAGATTACATGTTAAACAAATGCTGGTTACTTGAGTGTATTAATAAATATAGCTTATATTACAGATAATAAAAGTGAGAGAAGAATATGAGAAAAGTCAAGGAAGAAAACAAATTAGCATCAGAGGATAAACAAAATTAGTGGCATGTTTGTTAAATTAGGACAGTCACAGAAGGCCAACAGTGAGTTAACGTCTGGGCTGAAGAGGAACTCACGATGAGAAGCCTCTTTATCTACGTTCCTCAGAGAGTATTAGATGAGGTAAAGAAAACAGTAGATTCCTAGTCTCTACAATGCCTTTAAGAAACATCATCATGGATAATATGCAGTGGTAGCTACAAAGTCTACCAGAAAAAAACAAAGGGTCTTAGTGGTACCTGGTAATCAAGATGCTTTTCTAAAAATGACCATGTCAGCAATATGTGTAAAATATGTGGCCACAAAGGACCATAGTTTGCCTATAAGTCATTTCCTCAGTTGTGCCTTAAACACGCTTTTTCAGAGATGCTCAAGAACTTTCTATTGATATTATATGCATTTGTGCGCTGGAAGAAAGAAAGTACCTTTAAAAAATAGATGAAGAGTTTTGGGGTGGAAGGAAGTGGTTAGAATGTTTGGTGCTAGAGCGTGTGCTTCTGAAATTTCCCAGATGGCTGACTATATGACATTTGGTTGCTTTCGTCAGCTTGGGCTGTGACTACATTGTCTTTCCCCCACCTGTTCAGTGGTTTTGCTTTGAATAGGGAAGGCTTCAGTCTCGTGGATGAAGGGTACCTGAGACTGGAGTTCCCAGTAATACCTCAATGACAGGCTTATGTAAGCAACACAGACCGAGTTCTGCTGAGATTGAACTTCCTTAAAAACAAAAAAACAAACAGTCAAAAAACCCCTGTGAACTCATGACATTTCATCTCACCACTTCTAGTTAAAAAAAAAAAAAAAAAGGGTACTGTCAGCATTTACGCTTCCGCCACATTAAATAGCACACCATGTTGAAGGCCGGAAGGGTGCGGATGTGCTGCAAGCCTTGGTTTGCCAGAAGCATCACTTTCTCTTGATTTTGGATGTTCATTGCATTCTTCCTGCCCTATAAGGATGATTTTTAAAACGTATTTTTCTTATCAGCCTGAACCACTAAGATACTCCATAAATACCATAAGATTCATCTATACCACTAACAGACATATATACAAAGGACAATTCATCCTACTACAGAGACACTTGCTTAAACATGTTCATTGCCATTCTATTCATAATAATCAGAAGTTTGAAATAGCCTAGTTGTCATCAACATATAAATGGATAAAGAAAATATACATTTTCACAGAGGCTATTAATCAGACGTAAACAACAATACAATGAAAACCCAAAACAACAATAAGTAAAAGTGATATAAAATTTACAGTAAATGAATGGAACTCTAAAAATAATCTTAGGTGAGGTAACAAAGACTCAAAAGGGCATATACAGTACATTCTTGCTTATATATGGATGATGTTAACTCTTCAATAAGTGGGCTATAATTTGTATACCCAAAAGAAATTTGAATCTAGAGAGGGTTAAGAGAAAGTAGCACAGTGTGAACAGAAACTTCTACAGGGAAAGCACCAGGTGTATTCCAGGAACATGTAATGAGACCAATGAGAACGGAGTGAAAGACCTGGAAACATCATATTGAAATAAGTTGAGAATTGATTATGGAGGGATTTGAATTCCATGTTTGGGTCACCTATCTAATTCTTCAGGAGGATGTTATGGATTTTGTGACACAGAGAACATCCACCCAGAGAGACAGTATGTGGTATAGTACATAGTAAACAAATAATCCCAGGTTTCTAGTTTAAAACTAAATTTAATTTTATAGCAATTTAATTTAATTTTAATTTATATGTATTTAATAGAATAGGAATAACTATAACAAGCCATTGGAGAAGTTTAACCAGGCAAGAAAATGGTAAAACTTTGTTTGCAGTTTCATTGTAATAGATGGAAATATATTCAGGAGATGAGTTACTATCAGTAAATGAAAGAGACAGTTAAATAATTCATGGATAAGATGGTGATGTTGGTAAGAAGAGAACAAGGACACAGATGTTTAGGAATGGAGACAACAAGGACTTGTGGTTATGGGTGGAGCTAGGAGATAGAAGTACATTGAAAAACAGAAGAAGCTGTGGGAAGGGGCTTTTGGCAACTGGTGTGACCCATTGTCGTATGATCAGTGCAGTATTTTATTATTCAGATTTACATTCATCTCTATTCTTAGTACAGACCCACTGAAACTATTTTCCCTTGAGGATCTGTGATCAGTGCCACTTTCTACTCTAGACCAGCCTTTATGTAACTGAAAGCATGGGATTTCTCAAAGTTCAATGAGAAATTTATCATTTTTTTATCATTTTTACAAGGACTCTTCAATAGGCAGTTGGTACCCATGGTCACCTTAGCATTGAAGCCCTTCAAAACTCCCATCCCTTTGCCCCTATAGCCTTTACAAGATGCCTTGCCCTGAGTAACATCTTTTGCTCCATTTCTATTACTCATCATCATTATGACCACTTCTGGATCTCTTACCATAAGTTCATACATTAGCAATAACTTTTGCACTTGGAACTGCTGTCACCTCCTTAGAGAAACCCTACCATCTACTAAACAATTAAAAGGAAACTTGGTTATAGGTGCTGAGGAATAACTGTTACCAAAGTATGTGCACATATGCTAATATATGGTCCATTGCAATTATTATTTATATAAAATAATTAGTAATACTGATTGTCATACTCTAATAGAAATTGGATTAAACATTTACCAATGTTATATGGTTTTCTGAAAAAAGTACATTGCTGAAGAAATAGATGAACAGTGAAATTTTCCCCTCAGGAGAAATAGTACATGTAATTTAATAGTACAACAGACAAGATTGATCTGATTCTAATGTCAGCACACCTGACCATGACACCAGGTGTGACCAAGTTTATTGGGGATAGAGGACCTCATTCATTTTAATATTCTCTCCTCAGATGCCTTCAATAATATTTTACTGAACTCATTATTTAATAAATGAATAGATACTAATAGAAATCTTGAACAATTGAAATGTGTTTTAATAACTGACAAAAGCTTAATCCATTTTCTACTCAGCTAACAGGCAAACGCCTCTTATGACTGGGAAGTCATGGTTACTGTGGGAATTTCTGTGTACAACCTCGGACTATGTTTGTGAATGTCCAGGCCTTTCTGGAACTTTCATTTCACTGTTATCAGAAAGTCTATTCCGACAAAATAAAACAAATCAGGAAATCAAAAATCTTTTAAAATATTCTAGAAATAATTATTCTCAGAATTTAGACACCTTGGTGGATCTTCTGATTGACAAATCTATAATGAGTGTAATATTAAAGTGGAGACATCACAAAAGGTTGTTGGGTGTAGTATAAATTCTAATGAATGGCTTCTTTCCTGTTTTCTTGAGCAGTTTTATAAAAATAACTAGCACCTTTCTTTTAGTTACATTTGTGGTTCAAAGAGACCTGATTTTTGCAAAAAGCGACTTGGAATTTTGAGTAGGTTTAAAAACTCTCATTAACAAGAGTGGATATTTATCAAGTTCTGGTATATGTGAAGTGTTTCATTGACTCATGTAACATAGCTTCTGCTTTTCTCATTTAAAAAAAACAAAAACAAAAACAAATGAGAAACCCTGAAGCCAGGAATACCAATTTAAGACCCATATTATTCTATTCCAGACTGTTTTTTGAATGTCTTTAAATACTCCTCTATGTTTTCTGAACTATCTAGATTTCTTCTCATTTTACAAATGCAGCCATTGGTTAGACAAAGCTCTTCCCGCCTTCCAAGTTCCTCAGATTCCTTGGCTTTTTCGTGAATTGATTCATCTTCTTAACAGGCCTGAAAGCTACCTTCCTTTGTGACTAGATTTATCAAGGCAAGGGGAACATATTTGTTTTTTTCTTAGTCACAAAAGCATAATAACACTATACCTTAAAAAAAATAAAATAAAGTTTCAATTTTAAACAACGGTAAAAGTAATGAAGAAACAATTATAAAATCTGCTGCACAGAAACAAGAATAGGCTTAAAACAAAGAACGGTCTGAGCAAGGCCAGTGAGGCTCCATAGCACTTCTACCCTGGCGGCACCTAACTTAATTGTTCAATTTATTTCCTTGTGAGAGCTATCTAGATTAAAAGACAAAACTGGCTCTGCTCTTGATATTTTGTTCTCTGATGGTTTTACTTGCCTGTAGGTTCAGGGTGGTCTTTATGCTCCTCCATGGGATGGTACTTCCTTTCGTTGTGAGTGCAGATCGTCTTTTATAGGTTGTCAGCGAAGTTCTATGCTGATTATAGAGTTATCAGAATGTCTATGTGACAACAACCACAGGTTATTAGCCCATGATGGTGCCTTTTAATTTCTTTATTTAAAAATCTTTGGGGATGGGCTGGAGAGATGGCTCAGTGGTTAAGAGCATTGCCTGCTCTTCCAAAGGTCTTGAGTTCAATTCCCGGCAACCACATGGTGGCTCACAACCATCTGTAATGAGGTCTGGTGCCCTCTTCTGGCCTGCAGATATACACACAGACAGAACGTTGTATACATAATAAATATTAAAAAAAAAAAAACAAACTTTGGGTATGCTGGTGTGTAAACACATAAATGTGCCACAAAGTAAAGAATATGCAGAAAGAACTTTACTAAACACTTCTTCCATCATTTTACACCTTGATTTGATGGTATTATTTCTTCTTGTAGAAAAATTTTAAAGAAAATAAAATATGACCTACCAATTCATCTACAAAAAATACTTGCAAATACATTTCTAAAGGGTGATTGCAATAATTGATCACAATACATTCCTTTCCTCCATAATAAGCACCAGCAAGCTTATGTTCTATATTCAATGAGAAACATATTTTTTCTTTTCTTTTGATTTGTAAAGGACAAGGTCATAATATGACCCAGTCACAGCATTTAGCTTCTTCCATTCTCTTACGGAGTCTTTTTCTACCCCCTTAGAAGGGAATGAGCAATTTTATTTATTTATTTGCTTGTTTGTTTGCTTATTTATGTATTATTGAAAATAGATTCTTCTCTCAAACAATACATACTGACCATAGTTTCCCCCCACTCCACTCTTCCCAGTTCCTCTCTCCTTTTTCCCAGATCCACTCCCCTTCCATTTGCCTTTAGAAAAATAGCAGGCCTCCAAGACACCATAACCAAACTCTTTTGTTGAAACTCAGCTTTGGAGTTGAGTCTTGGATCGTGGTCATCTGCTCACCTGGGAATTCTCACACAACAGAAGCAATCTTCCATAATCATGTTGGTTTTAAGAGCTTAGTCACTTATGGACACGCTGGTAAGATTTTTTGTTCTACTCCTATATGGACACAGCTCCTAGGGACAGTTGAGCAGACACTGCAGCCATCCCTCTACCCACCGGATCTGGCTTTCTCTGATGTAGAAGAGTCTAATTCCCTTGGTGACTCATTACTCCCATGCCATTAAAATGTTTTCTCTAGAGCTTGGAAAGACATAAACACTGTCCATACCTATTTATCCTGAGTGATGTCATTACCTGAAAATAAAAAAAAAAAAAAAGAATGCTTCTTTCACACAATGCTTGTCCTCAAGTCTTGAAGTTTCTGGTAGTGTTTCCTTTTATTTCTTAAATTAATGCATACATTACCTTTAAATAAAAAATAGATCCACGTGGTGATGCAGCTGTTCTCTTTTTAGTCCCGTTCTATGATCTTGTGAATAGAACACAGGCTGGTGTTAATGTCTCTATCACTTGCAAAACTCCCTTCTTAGCTGTGAATTCTTCTCAGGTTCAGAAATCTTGGCTAGAAACAGAATTTAGCAATGCTGTTTTGTTTTAATTGCACTTATTTTTAGAGCTTCTTTTTGTTTATATATGTGAACTTCCTGTTAAGTAGGCAGCAAATAGTAATTTTTTAAGAATAAACAAGTCATGGCTAGTAATATTTTGAGCACTTTGTTGTATATTATGCCATGCTTTAAAGGAGCATGATATAATTCAGTGTCTCCTTTCAATGTCACTGGGGAACAGTTGCTATTATTCTTGCTTAAAGTGAGGAACCAAGGAAAAAGGGAATATTTTGCTCAAGGTCACAACTAAATGAGTACCAGTGCCAGAAGTCAGATTTTAAACCTCCACCTCATACTACCTCCAAGTCTAGAGAAGCAAAGTTAGCATGTATGAATCATGCATGTAATGTAGAAGTTACTGGGATAACTAAATGCAAAGTTGTAGGCTATATTCATTTTTCTATGCAAGTTTTAACTTACAGTTGTAAACTTAGGATCTGATTTTTCTTATAGATAGTAGGTTGAATGGTATGTCTGTCATTTTAAATGGACATTTTTGACCAAATTGTTTTCTTTCTTTAAATCTGTTCTCTTCATCTGTAAAGTATACATAATAACTACTTCATCGGATACTCACAAAACTGCATTTTGCTGCAAAGATTACAGGTTATATTCTTTAGAGTAACTCCTAACCTGTGGTTACTAATCAAAATCATTGCCGAATATGTAATCAGAGAACATTATCTTCTAATTAGAGTTTTAAAAAGAACTGGGTTTTTAATCTAGTTTTGTAATTTCTTAACCATGTTGACTTCATAAATTTACTTTTGTGAAATAGAAATGATAATTAATCAAACTACTGTTTTGTTTTTGGAATGAAATAATGTCATAAAGCATAGACTGAGACAATACTGCAATAAGTTATTATTTGACAGACAGTTATGATGAACCTATAAAGATCATAGAATTTCTTTCAATATTAGTTTTATAACAGATTACTTATTTGATTAATAGTCTGTCTAGCTTACCTATAGTATGAAATCATTAAGAAATCATTGTAAACCATCAGTTACAAACCTAAGAAAATGGCTTACAATTATTTTGCTATAACTGCTCTCTAATGCAAATGATAATTATTATTAAAGAATCATTCACAGAAAATAAATTGATTAAAGTAAGCAGTTGTATTCGTTACTTTTCTATTGTTCTTACAAAACACTATGAGCAGTGCAATTTATAAAATAAAATGTTTAATTGGGTTTACAGTTTCAGAGAATTAAAATTTATGGTGGCAGAGCGAAGACATGAAGGCATGCAGCTAGAACAACAGCAGAGAGCTCATAACCCATTCCACAGCAGAAGGTAGACAGAGCGCACTGGGAAGGGTTTTGATGCTTTATAACTGCCTGTCGCCTAGTGATACTTCCTCTAACAAGAGCTCGCCTTTTAATACTTTCCAAACCGCTACCAAAGACCAAGTACTCAAATATGTAAGCCAATGCAGGCCATTCTCATTCAAATTACCTTAACAGTCAAATCCAGAACTTGCCTGTTTTGTGGTTTAAAGCTCCTTATAAAAACCCATGCTAAAGATATGCAGACGAGTACTAGTTAGATGCATTTGGGGTCTATTGCTAGTTCATTAAAGATATCCTAAAGGTATGCAGACAGATACTAATTAGATACATGCTTTCATCTGTTGTCTGTTGCTAAAATAAACTTGTGTGTATTTTAGTAACATAACTAATTACTTGGTTACCAAAAAAAAATCTGTGGCAAGATGGTTGAAGTGTGAGGAGTGTGAGGTATAACTAGATGAAATAGCGGTTACCACAAGACACTATAATAAGGACCTGTGAGTTTATATTCATGATTAAGTGCTGTTATTCATTCTACTATACAGCATCAATATATAAGGATACTCAAAAGAACAGGGAATCTCTAGCATAATTATCTGATAAAAAAAATGGCTCTTCTCTGGAAGAACCTGTATTGGAATGCACTAGAAACTAAATAAGACAAATTTATCATTTATTACTTGTACATCTATCAAATTACAACAATATTTTCCTAGATGCCTTTGAAATTAGTTTACCACCTAAGGTATAATTAAAATAGAGTATTGCTCCAGGTCTCAAAGGCATACTTTTATATCATTGTTTCTACCTAACCACTTAAGATGTGTGTGAAATAGGCAGGCAGACGGATGGCGCAAAAAAAAAAAAAAAAAAAAAAAAGATGTGTGCGAAATAGTCTAAATGATTTAGTTTCCCGAGTTTTTTCCTTTTAAAGCTTCATTTTGTGTTTTACCAGTTATTGTGGTAGAACTTGGACTTGAGTCACCCCATCATCTTTGCTGTGTTCTCAACTATGACCCACATTCAACCATTTAGGTTGGAGGGTGGAATGATAATATGATGTCACCAAACAAATCACCCACAATGGCTTATTCTTCCTCTGCAATGTTTTTTCCTTTATTCTCACACATGTATTTCTATAGTGATGCTGGCTTGGCTACTGAATGCACCATCATAAGCTCCCTGAAAACACGTTACAATGGATGTAAGTCATAACTGATACTGAAATGCTGAGTATTTTCCAGATCAAAGCACTGTCAGAGCTCAAATGGTCCACAATAGCTTAGTGCAGATGCTGCTGTGAGACACAGGATAGAACACTATTTCTGAGGTTACTGTGTAATGGTGACATTGACTGATGGGGTTTCTGATTACCTAAACCTCTGTTTATATCATAATTACAGATGAAACTTCAGACAATCACTTATTAGAATGTTAGTGCTGTAGAAATCCTTCGTATATGCAAAAATGACACCCAGTTCTTTCCAAACTTGTGTGATAAAAAATGTGACTTAAACTGACCCAAGCCATGACATTTAAAAGGCTTTACAGGCTCTCTGTCTGAATCTCCACTGCTATAAACAGAACCAGTGAACAATTACAAGGAATTAACTCTAGGGTCTACAAAACAGTATGATTATCTATCTATCTATCTATCTATCTATCTATCTATCTATCTATCTACCTACCTATCTATCTTCTATCAATATAGATATGCATATGTACATATATTGCAATAGTACAACAGTTTGTGATTGCCAACATACAGAAAATACTAACATAACAAGGAAAGCCAAGACTGATCAGACTTATTCTGAGAGAGTGAAAAGACCTACAAGGGGGAAAATGGGAAGTGCTAAAGGACTTAAAACTAGAGAGCTTAATAGATAACTCTATGTCAGTTTGTTGAGAATTACACAGAGAAGCAACTCAACTCTCAGATATGAGCTCCACTAAATTCTTTAGTAAACTTGAATAGTTCAATAAGAGGATTATTCTTAGGGAGTACAGAAAGAATAGTCAGCAATGCTTAGAATCCTGATAATAGAAGCCTTAAAACTCAATAATCATACCCTCTTCAAGCCTAAGTGGCTATTTTGGGTTTCAGTTCTTTTTATTGACTTTTTTATGAGAAGTGACTTATAAATAGCAATATAAATATGTACCTGTACATATCCAAATTATTTATGGTTTATGCTGATATCCTTAAGAGGGTTGTCGTCGGTAAATGTCCCCACATAAGTGTTGCTAGTCTCCTTTGTAAGAGAGTAGTGTATTGAAGAAAAAACTTTGAAAGCTAAGAGCCATGTTTTGATTTATTCAACAATCTTCATGTACCACGAAAGTTGAAAGTGATGAAGAAATTATAGTCAACATGCCAAAATATACTAGCTAACATACAAAAAGGCTACTAATAAAAATAACACAGCTTCCTTTAGTATGTAGCTGGGGTAACACGCTGGCATCGTCTGAGTAGAAAAAAAAAAGAGAAAGCAGAAAGTATAAAAGTGGAGCTGTTTGTTTCTGTAAAGGATGGTGTTGGGCTTGGGGACACTGGGATCATTATAAAGACTGTATGAGGGCATGCAAACTCTATTTGGCCTTGGGGGCTGTTCTGGACACCAGGAAGTCTGAAAGGCAATGCTCCAGGCAAAATAGCATAAGGACAAGAACTGTGCACCATGCAGAGAATGGATGGAGCAGTAAGCAGTAAGAGGGAGTGGGGAGGGGCAAGTAATGTAGTAGGGAGCTGCAGGCTGTGTTCCATCCGGCTCCCAGCCGCCTGACTAGCTTATGCCCTGAAATAACAACACACAAATTGTATTCATTGAAACACTGCTTGGCCCATTATATCTAGCCTCTTCTCGGCTAACTCTTGCACCTGGACTAGCCCATTTCTAATAATGTGTGTAACACCAGTCTTACTGGGAAAGATTCAGCATGTCTGACCTGGTGGCTTGCTTCATCGCGTCTGCCCTGGAGAGGGGAGCATGGCTTCTGAGCTCACTTCCTCTTCCTCCCAGCATTCTGTTCTGTTTACTCCTCCCACCTATGTTTTAACCCATGAGGCCAAGCAGTTTCTTTATTACTTAACTAATGACCTTCCTCCATCAAAGTGAAGCACAGGAAGGTGATAATAAACATCACTTATTATTTCAAGACTGACCACTTGGTATACATACAGAAGTAATATTATATATACATACTGAGGAGGTTATATTTAGGAATATGTATGTTTATAAATATTTACATGCAGTAACTATTAATGAATGAAGAGGTCATGAATTTGAAGGAGAGTAGATAGGGTGTATATAGGAGGGTTGGGGTAGAGGAAATCCAAGAGAGAAATATAATCATATTGTAATTCCAAATATTAAACTGTATCTTTTATGGGAAAATTGGATGCACATATGTGTGAAAATCCCTCTGTATTTAGGCATCAGAAACATTTTCAAGTGTCAAGATGCTATGAGACTTCTGTGAACAAAGAATAATATCCTGGGAGCAGGAAAAAAATTTACTGATACATAAAGAAAGAAAGCAATTTGATACCTATATCTTGCCATTGGCTTAGTCCATGCAAGGTCCATTGATGGAGAGGCAGATTCTGTTGCATTGTTTATGGCGGTAACAAGATGACTCAGCATTTAGCAATATTTGCTGCTTAACCAAAGGGACCAGAGCGCAGATCCCAGCAGCCATGTATGTTGGTTCGCAGATACCTATATCTGTAACTCTAGCTCCATGGCATCTGACACCAAAGCCTCAATGGGTCCCTGCACATGTTTGAGTGTGTATGTTCATGCAAGCACACAAAGATGTTTACCCTCACATAAATTGAATTTAAAAGTATAAATAAATTGACATTTATATTTCAGTTTTAAAGGGTCTGTCATATAATCATTACATCCAAGTTAATTTAGATTGAAGTGGTACAATACAATATACCTGAACATATATTTATTTCTTAATTTCCTCCTATTAAACTTCTTAATTTGTTTTATATTCTTTCATAGAACTTCTATGAAAGGCATTGCTACAAAGCAAGTATTCAGATTCAGTGAACTTGTTGTTTTAAGTACATAAGGTATGTTACATATTGACATATAGTACATTTATTGTTCTTATTGTCATTGCTGTGAGGTAGGATTTTTTAAATAAAAAACAGGGTGCTGGCAGTGTACCTCAACCTTGGTATTAGAACATTCGCTAGTATGCATGTTGTCATTGGTTCAGTCCCATTTCACATACACACACAGAGAAAAAGAGAGGGTGGAGGAAAGATAGATTTTTATGAAGTTGGAAAGATAGTAGAGAGAATTATTTATTCTTCAACCAATGTTCCTTAGCATCTGTACTCCATGTAAATGTGGTATATTGTCAAAGCCAGGAAGGTGACATCAATACATGTTTCTGTGTAGCTCTCTGCTACCTTGTAGCTTGATGAATGGCATACCCATCATGCCATCAAGATTCAGGATTAGTTCATTACAACAATGCCCTCTTTATTCCCCTTTATTGTCATGTCTCCTTGATCCCTACCTATCCGAAATCACTAGAAATTTTTCCCATGGTTGAAAAAAAGTCATTTTAGGAACATGATCTCAGAGAAACTGGAATATGTAACTTTTCAAAACAAAAGTTTTGCAGTTAGCATAATAGTCTATGGCACTTCTATTTAGAAAGTGGCATCTTTCAATTTTTATCCTTCTTTGTCCTTCAATTATTTGTCTTTGGTTTTTTAGTAAGTACTCTTCTATAATCGGAGTAGTGCTCACTTCTTTAAGACAATCTTGGTCATTTATGTTTTTGTCATTATAGATGAAGCTGTAATGAACTGTGTTCAAGATTTTGTGACACAGTCCTAATAACTATCTTTCACAGAGATTGAGGTGTCAAATGCTTCAAAGAAACTTTGCTTCTCAGCCTCTAATTAGCTGTTTAAAACCAGACATTCTTGCTTCATGTCATATGTTATTTTTCACTCTTCCACATTAACTGTGTACAAATTGTTTTTCAGGTAGTTTCAAAAGGAATGTGATTAGTTCTGAAAAATGTGTTTTAAGATATATGCATAACAACTTAACTGTTTCTTGTATTCTATATGCATATCATTCACATAAACTGTTGTTTGAGTCTCTGCTGGTTACCAAGTCCTGAGTTGAGTGTTAAGGTCCAGTTCCTGGCATACATTGACTTTATGAAATATCATGGTTTGGGGATAGAGTTCATGGGGTGCTTTATGCTATTGTCTTTTAAATTATCCTCAATTTTAGTTTTGTTTGGACTTCATGTGGTTTCTATGGTGATGCTTAAATATGACTAAGTGTAAATTTTTTGAGGCATCTGGGTTGTTGTACTTTGAACTAACACAGAACTACTGGTGAACACCGCCCCCCCACACACACACAGTCTCAGTTTGCAAGGTGTGCAGCTTGAGTCTTGCCAACAAGGGTGAGGTTTGGGTGGAGACTGAGCTTGTTCTTCAGAATTTAACTTCCTTCACTTACTGTGCTTTCCTTTCTCTGAGCAGCACGAAAAAGTAATCAACCGACCACAGAGCACCAAAAGAGTGTTTACAGACCCTCTAGGTAAGGACCCTTCACTTTGTCCTAGTCAAATTACTTGTTATTGTCATAGAGTTTACATGTAACTGAATTCTTTTATATAAAAGAAGTGAGATAGTAACACTTAATCATTGCAGGAAAACCCATCAATGGACTTCTTTGAGAATTCATGTACATGTAACCTCAAATAGCATATATATATATATATATATATATATATATATATGATTATAACTATATTGTAATTCATAGAAATATGAGCTTTATAAAGCATTTTGCTCACATAGAAATTCAAGGTTTGGTAAATACACTATAGTTTTGTAGCATTGCAAAATTGTTCAACTTTAACTCTAATTTCCATGTGTCAGTATCCAAATGTTGTCAATTAAAGATTGTCTTAGGTGTCAGTAAAGGTGAAATTGAGGTGTGCATTTCACTGCAACAAGAAAGATAAGGTTTTATTGTGTAATGCTGATCACTTTGAGCTCTGAAAGCAGAGGGAAAATATTTGGTTGTGGTTATTCATAATTAGTGAGGTTTCATATTAACAAGAATGTAGCTACCTAACAAAGATGCAAGTTTACAAATAGGACTTGACATACTTATTTTATTTAAGTTTTAAATGTATTGTTTAATAATGTAAAGTCTACAAATTCTGTAATTTGTGCTCATCAAATTTATTATATTGTTCACCATACTTTACTAGATCCACCAGGAATGGACTGGAATCCTGATTAGCAGTCCTTATGGGTTAGTGCAGAAAATCCAGGCACTCCTAATCTGCATTGTATACAGAATAAGAATAAACTTTATTATTATATACTTTATCAAAGACATACATTTTAAAAGAGAACAGGTGAAGTTTGCACAGCTGAAGTGAGTGAAATCTCAGAAAGTTTAATGTTGTTAATTTTTAAAGAAATTTAATGTTTAAATAAAAACACAATAGTTGTTTTTGTCAATGAACATCAGATTGTACAAAAACATGGCACTCCTCATTATGTGTATTAGGAAGTTCCAGGTGTCATCAGATGGAAGGATGATCATAGATGGGATTAGACTTGGGTTGTTGACCTGTCGCATGACCAGCAAGGCTAAGTCTGAAAGACAAAGGATATATTCTAAAGATCTGAATGGAGACAAACTAGGGGACTCCAGGCTTCAGAATTCTAAAAGGGTAGTGCGAACAAAACAGTTCTTAATTTTATTGAGGCAAACAAAGGATAGGGTGATGTTTACAGGTAGATTAAGCAAATACAAGTGCATAGACCTGGTGTTATACCTTATCATCTTGTCCATGTCATGGGGTTAATGAGAACAGACCATCGCATTCCCTCCATGACCTTGCTTTCCAGTGCATTCACTTATCATACTTTATGCGATTCTTCTTAGAAGCCCACCTTGTGGGAAGAATATTCTGCACTCTGTCCCATCCACAGTGTACAGTGAGCTTTCCTGCACAACAAAGACTGCCTTTCAATAGATTTATAAAATGTGATTAACAAGATCAGATCAAGTCTCAAATTCTTATTAGCTGTGTCAAATTCAAAAGCAAGCCAAAATTAATAGCAAGAATATGAATGAGAACTTTAATTCCTTTCAGCAAGAAGATAGAACTTTGTAGTGGTCAGTCTTCCAATACTGTGACAGAGTAACTGAGGAAATCATTTTTAAAATGGGAAAGGGAACTAGAGAAATGGTTCAATGGTTAAGAGTACTTGTTGCTTATGCAAAGGAACTCATTTGATTCCCAGTACCCACATGGTGGCTAACAACTATCTGTAACTCCAGTTACAGGGAATATGACGGCCTCTTTTGGCCCGTGTTAGTGCTGCATGCACATGGTATGCCATACACACAGTTAAAACATGAACACATGTGAAACAAAACAAATAAATATCAAAAATATTTAAAATGAGAAAAGCTTGTTTTGGCTCAGTTTCACCTTGACTTTCTGGCAGGAGAGTACACTGTGGCAGAAGGATATGGCAGAGGAGTTTTGCTCATATCATCCCATCAGGAAAAAATGGAATGAAACAGGAAGACCTCAGGGTCATAGTGCTCCCCCAACAAGAAAAGCCCAATGACATAACTTCTTCTCACCAGGCTCCACCTCCAAAGGATCCCTCCACCTCTTAATAACACCTCTGGCTAAGAAACATGGGTCTTTTAAATAAAATATTTAAGATCCCAACTACAGAAAGAATGGTTAATAGGGTGAAATCTGTAAGGTTGAGAGAGTATTTAGACATAAGAGTATGTGACATGGGCTTTGAGAAATTTGAATAATAGCAGTGTTAAGCTTACTCAGGCAAACTACCACAATAAAAAAAATCAAAGAAGCAAACAAATGGAATCAAGACCCAGGCAGCTGGAAAGAAGCCAAAGGTTGATAGCTTCAGATTTATAAATATGATATCTCAATTGTCTGTTCTATAGTAATATAGATAAGTTCATCACTCACAAAGAGGCAAATATTTCAGTTCTAGAGTATGTTCAAGAAAAACAAAGCTAAAGATGAATCTATAGTAGATTGAGGGATGTTACCTGTAAGAGAGAGGTAAAATTACATGAATTCATTGGGGGGAGACATAAGAAATTGAATATCTGGGGTTTGCAAGTTGGCTTGGCAGGTAGAGTGCTCTCCATATAAGCCTAAAGACCTCAGTTCAATCCCTGTACTCCACAGTGGGAGAGAACTGACTCCAAATTCCAGTTATCTTCTAACCTACAAATAAACACTATGTCATATGTACATTCACATTCTCATATGTAACCCATAGACATATACACATAAACAAATATTGAATAAAAATTAGATTTAAAAAAATACGTTCCCACACGGGAGCACCGGACAGAAATCTCAAGGTCCAAATCAGGAGCAGAAGGAGACGGAGCACGAGCAAGGAACTCAGGACCACGAGGGGTGCACCCACACACTAAGACAATGGGGATGTTCTATTGGGATCTCACCAAGGCCAGCTGGCCTAGGTCTGAAAAAACATGGGATAAATCCGGACTAGCTGAACATAGCGGACAATGAGGAATACGGAGAATTCAAGAACAATTGCAGTGGGTTTTTGATCCTACTGCACGTACTGGCTTTGTGGGAGCCTAGGCAGTTTGGATGCTCACCTTACGAGACCTGGATAGAGGTGGGCAGTCCTTGGGCTTCCCACAGGTCAGGGAACCCTGATTGCTCTTCGAGCAGATGAGGGAGGAGGAATTGATCGGGGGAGGGGGAGGGAAATGGGAAGCGGTTGTGGGGACGAGGCAGAAATCCTTAATAAATAAATAAATTAAAAAAAAAAATACGTTCCTTAAAAATTCAAATGAACTGACACAGGAAGGTTACAATGAGTTACACTGCGGAGATGAGTGAACTGAGGAAAGAGAGAAAAGAGGGTAGCCATGAAATGCTGCTACTGCAAATAATAATAATAATAATAATAATAATAATAACAACAACAACAACAACATGGTCAATGTGCGTCACAGAAGATGCAGACCAAGAGCCAATGGCTGTAAGTAGTAACCAAATGTCTCTAGAACAGTTTGAGTAGGCTTAGGACAGAAGAAAGAATTTGCTGGTATTGGGTATAGAAAATTTTAAATTGAGAGGGAGAACAGGACCACGAGGGGTGCACCCACCCACTGAGACAGTGGGGCTGATCTATTGGGAGCTCACCAAGGCCAGCTGGACTGTGACTGAAAAAGCATGGGATAAAACCGGACTCTCTGAACATGGCGAACAATGAGGGCTGATGAGAAGCCAAGGACAATGGCACGGGGATTTGATCCTACCTTGTGTTCTGGCTTTGTGGGAGCCTAGTCAATTTGGATGTTCACCTTCCTAGACCTGGACGGAGGGGGGAGGACCTTGGATTTTCCACAGAGCAGGGAACCCTGACTGCTCTTTGGACTGGAGAGGGAGGAGGAGAGGTGTGGGGGGAGGGGAGAAGGGTGGGAGGAGGGGGAGGGAAATAGGAGGCTGGGAGGGGGCGGAAACTTTTTTTTCTCAAAAAAAAAAGATTTCTAAGTGCATTTGTCAATATCTCAGATAATATGCTTGATAGAAAGTAGCATAGCTGGTTGCATTCAACATATTTTTCATGACTATGGGAAGCCCAAGTAGTTTGGAAAATGTTAAGAAAGCAGGATTAAGGTTGGGTACCGGGAACCAATGAAGAGAAAAAGGAAACATTTTAGCTTGATTCTAAGACCATCATGGATATAGAGAGGTGAGCCTTTAGAGCAGCACTGGGATAAGGCCGGAAGTAGCTGCATGGATGAGTGAGAAAATGGCAGATAGCTGCTAGTGATGGAGGAAAGTGCTTACTACACAGGAACAGAGGAACTGGAGCTGTGGAAGTCTAGGGTGTAGAGGAAAGTAATAATGTTGAGAAATTTAGACCACATAGGAGGAAGCAATCTCATTGACTATGAAGCACATTTTTTTTTTTTTTTAGACGGTGGATGGATGTAGCTCAGTGGTAGAATTACAGTCTACGATGTGGTAGAGAAACTAGTGACCATGGAGCAAATCCTGGTCTTGATCTTTAGCAATGCAAAAAGAAAGAAAGGAAATAAGAGAAAAAAAGAAAAGGAAAGAAAAAAGGAAAAGAAAGAAAATGAAATGTGAAGCCTGGCTTCTATTTGTTTTGGAAACACAAGACAGGACAAAGGGATTGTGGTTAGGGGAGTGAACAGTTATTGGCGAGACTGGTGATAAGGCTGCCTCCTAATTTCAGAAGAAGGAAGGAAAGACATGGAGAGAGGATGAGCTATGAAGTGCAATGAACATCAAAATGTGTGCTTTGCCTGATGCTAGGAGAACACTGTTTGGAAACTAACCAGGTTGTATCTGCCCCTTTTCTTAAGTAATCTTCACAGGAAAGTGCATTCAGTAGTTCCTGCAGGTAGTCGAAGCTGAGAGTGAATGCAAACCAGGAGAAAAGTGGCCGTGATAGAAGAGAGTAGGGCATGGGGACCTTACACAGACAGATGGTCTAAATTACACACCACAACAAATAATGACTGCAAAATGGAATCAGAAATGCAAGAGACGAACAGGTTTCCAGACTTGGTCAGAGCTGTGTTGATCATACTAAATCTACTCAAGGTATTTGCAAGTCTATATTGTGCAGAGGTCATTGGAAATTTTTGTTAGAGGACCTTCCATAGAAATGCATTCCGAGTACTCTGGCTTTTGTGGATATATGTGTAGTTATATCCCTGTGAAAATTGACTAGCTGATGTAGTTATTCATTATATTAGTACTAATAAAAAAATATCTGCTTGTACCTGGAAAACATCCTCCAACACAGTACTATTCAAGCAGTGGTCTGGACTCCAGCATCAGCATCTACTGAGAGCTCATTAAAACCACCATATGCCCATCTTACCCTAGTACTTACTGCTCAAACATTATATGAATGGGGTATAAAAATCATTTTAACAAGCCCTTCTGGTTCCTAGGGATGCTAGCATTGCTAAGCCTCTGCAGTAGCTGGTACCCTCAGATGACCTTAGTACTGGCAGACATTCGACAGCCTACCTCGGTAGTCTCATAGTTTCTTTTCTCAGAGGCTAGACCTGAAAGCAGATAGATTTCACATGACCTGGTGAGGAGCGTTAGATCAGCAAGTGACTAAACAAGAATCCTAACCTCACTAATCTCACCTAACCTTACACGTGTCCTGACAGAGGCTCTTTGGGATAATTTACTTCACTGGTTGGCAGAGGAGCTCTCTGAAGAAGGTGTCGAGATCCTCACTGCATCCCTTCCTCTGCGCCGCAGCACAGTTCAGCTCATCAAACTCAAGCACCCAGACGATCTGACAGAGCAGATCCACGACCTGCTTTGCTTCTGGAAACGATCACTCCCGACTTCCATGGACAAAATTCGCCTCCTGGCTCGCCATCTCCGCAAGCTAGGCCGGGGTGATCTTGCAGAAGAGCTCAAGTTCAAGTGGGAGCATAAGGTGTTCACGGAACGTCAGCCCTGGTTGGATGTGGCTGCCGATTAAAGGTGTGTTGATTCTTCTTTTATCCTAGAAAATGACTCATGGATTTTAAAGACTGGGTGTCAACTTTTTCCAGTTACTAAGACAATTTGAAGTGAATTGACTTGATATTGAAGTGATTGGAGGAAACAAAGGAGACTCCTCAAACAACTAAAGGCATCTCTGGGCGTCTGCACCTTCAGTGATGACTGATATGCTTTCAGTAACTAATAGCACCAGGGGTTCACCTAAGCTTACAGGCATTTGCAGCAGAGTTTTCCCAGTGTCTTAGTTACGGTTTCTATTTCTGTGAAGAGACACCATGAACATGGGAATTCTTATAAAGGAAAACATTTAAATGGATTGGCTTACTTTTTCAGAAGTTTAGTCCATTATCATCATGATGCAACTTGATGGTGTGCAAGCAGACATGATACAGGAGAAAGAGCTGGGGGTTCAACATCTTGACTTACAGGTCAATGGAAACAGGAAATGGTTTGAGACCCTGGGCATTGCTTGAACATATACAAAATCTCAAAGTCTGCCTTCATAGTGACATACTTCCTTCAGCAAGCCTACGTGTACTCCAAGACCATACCTCCTAAGAGTGCCATGCACTTTGGGGTCCATTCACTTGCAAATCACCACAACCAGTTTGCAGTTTAATAGATAAGGTTGTTTACTAAGTGTGAAGTAAATATATGATATAGAGAATGGCTTTTAAAAATTGTTATATAAAATTAAACTAGTTGTTCGATGACTCCAGGCAATCAATTCCATTTACATGATGACAAAAGCCCACATGTGACAATGTAAAATAATAGATACCAATGATAGGCAGAAACATGCCAAATTTAGGACACTGAAACTCTTAAAATAAGTTAGTAGTATAAAACACTTCAGCCTCTTTCTGCCAAAAGCTCTTTCATAACAAGATTGCTTGGAATTGGTGTCTTTTCATACTCATTATCAGGGAAATGAAGCAATACAGAAAAAAATGAAGTTGTATACAGTAACCCAAGGTCTCTTTCAATTCCTTATAGAGGTTGTTTATTACACAATTAAGAGAAATCTTATTATATAAACATTGGGGTTTAGGTCAGCGAAGGAGGCACAATACTACAGGCTAAGATGTTCTCTTTATTAAGGACCTGAACTCAGGTCAAACTGGGGTTAGTGGGTTCAACACAGAAAAGAAATTCATAACTAGTTAGCATTAAGCAGAGGTGGCATTAACTAAAGATGTTTTAATATAGGCATCAACATGAGGGTTAAAAAAGAAGAGAAATTCTCAGAAAGAAAGCTACACAGACAGCAAGCATATTGAGAACTTCTCTAAGACAGTCACAATTGACTGTCATATGTTATTCGTCAAGAAATACTTTTACACAGCATCCAAAAGGACAATGCATATTTGCTTATGTTCTTGACTACAGAGAACAAAGTAAAATATTTAGTGCCTTTCTAATTGCAGAAAGATTTAATGTTTGTTTTATCCTGCCACTTTTATGTTACATTTGTTTAACTCTGTGAAGCTGTGGTACTTTGTCTTCCTAAAACCCCTAATGGTCTAATAAAAAGCTAAAAGGCCAATAAGTAGGAGAAAGTATAGGTGGACTGGCAGGCAGAGAAAACAAATAGGAAGAGAAGAAGAGTAGAAAGACAAGTGAATGAAAGAAGAAGAGGAGGATGCCAGAGACCAGCCACCCAGCTACACAGCAAACCACAAAGAAAGGAGTAAAGAAAGGTATATAGACTAGTATAGACTAGGAAAGATAAATGTTTGGAGGCTAAAGGTAGACAGGGTAATTTAAGTTAATAGCTGGCTAGAAACAAGCCAAGGTAAGGCCATGCATTCATAAGTAAGAATAAACCTCTTTGTGATTATTTGGGAGCTTGATGCCCCCCGCAAAGAGCCAAAAATAAACAATAACAAGCACAATTTTTTAACCCCTCCCAAAATCTCACTCTCTATCATATGATCTACTTTACCATCTTACACCTATCTTTGTACATCATGAGTATCTGAATACTGTAAGCAACATACCACTAATATATTCACCTATTCAAACACATTTTTTTTCATATGCATAATCACATATATACACATGGGTATACTATCAAATCTACTTGGATACTTTCACATAGATTCACAGGCATATTATGCCACAAGCAGTCTACATCCATGTCTCATATACATATTCAACATGTATATCCTCAAGCACATACATACACACAAAAACTCTGTACCTGCACACTTTTGTTTCATACATTCTGTACAAAGTCTACTCTTCCTCTACCTCTTTTTCTCTCACATACTTTTAAATGCTTATTTTAAAAGAAAATATATGCATACATCCCTTAGCACACATTAACACAGTTTTTCCAGTGTTAAAGCATTTCTCATATTATTGAAACATTAAAACAATAAGGAAACACATAAAAATGTTCCAGAATTCCCTACAGCCGCACCCTAGTCCTATGCTGTCTGATGTGCTAATCTACCTGGATCACATTAGTAGAACCACTGCCTTCCAGTTGGGTGCCTACTGAAGAGACCTAGCAAAAGCCTGGAGAGAGGGAGCTGGTTACACAATGTCCCAATTTCCTCCCTGTGATTGTGGATATAAAGCTGTATCTCTCATTTAAACTCCTCCCCAGGAAACCACACTCCCCTGGGTTTTGGTAACTGCTTTGCTCCTTTCTTTAGGTCTGGAGTTTTTACCAACTTCCTTGTGAGGAAGCTTCTGCTTCCTGTAGACAGAGGCTGCTTGTTCTTTTCCCGGCTTCCCAGACCCGAAGTAATCACACTGAAACTATATTAATTGCAACACTGCTTGGCCAATGATTTTAGCATATTCTTAGCTATCTCTTACATCTTAAATTAACCCATTTCTATTAATCTGTTTATCTCCACATGGTTGTGGTCTACAAGTAAGGTTCTGTCTTGCATCCAACATCTGTCTCCTGCAGTGGTGAAATGGCATCTTCTCTGACTCTGTCTACTCTCTCTATATATCTTTTCCAGCCTGGCTATATTCTGTTAAGCCATTGGCCAAAAGCAGCTTCTTTATTAACCAATGGCAATAAAACATACTCACAGCATACTTATGGAAATCCCACATCAGCTTTCCATGCATTCCCTTTTCTTTTAAGACAAGGCTCCATTAATTGTGTCTACTCAATTATCCCACTTCTTTCTTATTGAAATCTCAACCTCACCTTCCCTGCTAGAAACATGGCAGTGTATATTTACAAGGGGAGTCATATAATTTGTATACAGTTCATAGTTTCAAATATTAATGTCTTATTTAATTATGTGTGTTTTCAATTACTTTAAGTGTTTTACATAAAAGATATATCATCATTAATTTTACAAAATATTTACATTGAGAAATGTAACATGTATTCTGTGATGTTTGAGTTTTATTTCAATTTTATGCTGGTGAAATGAAGTCATTTTGCTGTGCATGGCCATAGTTTGGTCATTTGCATACTCACCCAATATTTCATTATGAAAAAATAAAATTATGCACACATTCTTTTTATTAATGTTATTTTTTGGTTTTTCAAGACAGTGCTTCTCTGTGTAACCCTGGCTGTCCTGGAACTTGCTCTGTTAATCGGGCTGGCCTCAGAATCATAGAGATCCACCAGCCTCTGTCTCTCAAATGTTGGGATTAAAGGCACACACCACCACCACCCAGCAAATTATTCATATATTCTATTGCAGATTGGCATTGAAATGAATTCTATTTTCAGGTTGTCATATACAGGGCTAATATGAAAATACTTTGCCTACTTTCAGCATATATAGGCATACATTTTTATTTTAGCATACTTTCAAGCATATGCATTCTTTCCTCTCCCTAAGAGTGAGAATGAAGTGTAGGCTGGTAAAATTAATTTAACCTCAATGCTTCTTTTATAGGACGCAGGGTTATGGATGCTTTACCATTTACATTAGTCACCAGCTTCACCAGTGAAAGCCTATTACCAACATCATTTTGCTAAATATTGAGCCCCTTGTTTTAAAAATTAGATAAAAATCAACATTTATTATTCAAGCTAACAAAACCTATGGTGCTTAACCATAGTCATCTTGATTAAATGGTTGTATCTGGAGTACAAAATTCAAGGTGTTTCATAGAAAAATAGAAAGGTCTTAAATAAGTAATGAATGCTTTGAGAACATCATAATTCAGTTTTCAGAAGAGTTAATGTCTGCAGATAAAGGTCTATTTTTCTAAACTAGTACTTCTCAGAAAGACATTATGATATTTTAAATGGAATATTGCATAAAGAAATATCTAACCTGATGGCACAGATTGTGGGAGTGGCCAACCAAAAATTGATACAACTAGAGACCCATGCCACAAGAGGGAGCCCACCACAGATACTGCCTGGAGGGCCAGGAACCAGAGACCAGACAGCTCAGAGACCTAGGATAGAACCAAACAGGCTGGCAAAAGATTCATACTAATGATACTTTGCTATACTCAGAAACAGGAGCCTGTCAGAATGATCACCAGTGAGGCTTCATTCATAAACTGATGGGAACAGATGTGCAGAATCCCACAACCAAATGTTAGGCTGAGCTCAGTTAATTTTGTGGAAGGGCGGAGGAAGAGGGAAGAAGGATTTTAGGAGCCAGAAGGATCAAGGTTGCCACAAGAAACCACACAGAATCAACAAACCTGGACTCATAGCAGTCCACTGAAACTGAACTAAAAATCATGGAAACTTCTTGGCTCTAACCTAGGCTCTATACATATATGCTATAGTTGTGTAGCTTGGTCTTCTTGTGGGTCTCCTAATAGTGGGAGCATGCGATATCTCTGACTCTGTTTCCTGCTTTTGGGACCCCTTTACTCCTAGTGGATTGCCTCTTCCAGTCTTGATATGATGGGAAATGCGTAGTCTTATTGTAACTTGATTTACCATGTTTGGTTGATATCCCTGGGAGGCCTGCCTTTTTCTGAAGGGAAATGGAAGAGGAGTGAATGGGGGCAGGGCTAGGAAAGAGAAAATGAAAAACTGCAACTGAGATATAATATATGAGAGAAGAAATTAATAAAAAAAACTTAATTGAACTGGTTCATGAATTCAGTACATTAAGCATCTCTGTCTCCACACCAAGTGGTTAAAGATCCCCTAGATCCCATGACTAGTTACATGGTTTCCACAAGGTTCTACCCCATAAAGACAGGGGTTGGTGAGCAAGAAGGTGAATGTGGTAAGAAGTAAGCCCTTGACTCAACCTTCGGTTTAATGTAAAGTATGGGCAGACAAAAGGAAACCTAAAGTATTTAAGTTCTGAAGGCTCCAAACAAAACTTTCCAGCTACTATTGGTATCTTCAAGAAACTGTTTTTGTTCAGGCAGATTCGTTCTCAGTGAGGAATTCAAATCTGTTGTGGAGTGAGAGATTTATTGAAGGTACAAAGTCTTGTCCCCTCAAATTAAAAAGGCAACAGCATGGGGTAAGAATGAAAGAGTGGGTGAGGTCCATGTCAGGGCGGATGTTGGCTAGGGGATTCCCAGAAGCTCACCCAAGCATTGCTTCTGTAATCTAACCTCACAGAAAGTCACAGCAAGTTCTGCACCTTTTCAGAGATGTCATGTCAGTCATTCGATCTTTGACTCACTACCTCGTCCAATCTTCTCCAGTTTATTATCTAGCACATTAACTAGTTTACTCACTTGTTACCATTGTTTACATTCTGTGAGTCAGCACCCTCTTCTGTGCACATTACACAAAGACCAGGAGCTTGTCTCCTGCTCATTCGGATACTCCTATTACACAGAACTCTGACACCAGGACTCAGCTGGCTGTGGTGGCAACTGTGCTCAATGCCAGTAATCTGGAGGCTGAGACAGCAGAACATCAAGTTCAAACCACCCTCAGCAATATAAGAAGACATTTCGAATTGAAATTTTTGTCCTGGCAATGATGAAGCATACATAAGCAGCCCATATATGGTAATTCTGTTGAACTTGTCAGTATTGGTTTCATGGTTTAAGTTGATGAGGATGACTGACCAGGTCTTTTCCTCCAGAGAGCACCAGATCTCATTACAGATGATGATGAGTCACCATGCGGTTACTGAGAATTGAACTCAGGACCTTTGGAAGAGCAGGTAGTGCTTTTAACCGACCCTGTCTCAAAACCCAAAATAAACAGAAACAATAGCCAAAACCCTAGAAAATTCTGTTTCAAAGTCCTTTTACTTCTACCCTGAGCTAGTACCCTACCTGCTTATCAGTCTTGTAGAGCTTATAAACTTGACAGTGTGTTTCTGTTTCCTGAATTCCCAGGATAGGTTTAATGTCCATTGAACCTTACCTGCAAGTATACAGCTGCAGACTGTCTGTAAACTATTATAATTGTCTATTGATGCATATTTTCTTCCAATCACCTTTTAGCTTTCTTGAGCACAATTCCTTGCCTTTGTGAATTGGTGGGGCCCCAGAGTTTTGCAAAGGACATGGCATACAATAACCACTCAAAAGATAACCTTGTGGGGAAAATATCGTGTTTGAAAAGAGAAAAATGTGTGTGGATTTTAACACTTATCCCCACTAGTCACAAGCCATAGGTAAAGCTGACCACAGATTTAATAGGAATCTCTACTGCCCCACACATCATACCTCTGAAGCATCCTCTACAAGAGACAGCAGATACCTTACACAGAGAGAAACTTTGTTCTCCAAATTATCCAATGTAAGAAGAATTACCACTTGAAATTGTATCAGTCACAAAGAAGTCCCTTGCTTGCCTAGAGGCTTGAAGCCGCTTTGACACAGAAAAGTATTCTTGATTTACAAGCCTAGGACCCAGGTTTTGTCCAGATAAAAGGCCTCTAGACCTACGACTGCTTATCCATCTCAGATTTAATGTTACCAGGGAGGTCCACTTTGCCCAGGAGACCTGATGCTGACCTCTGCATGTGTAGTTCTGTTTTGATTTGTGCCCATTAAAACAATAACCTTACCCCATGTACTCAAATGACTCTTTAATTAGTGTAATGAGACACTGACCATCCCTTTGATGTTCAGCCTCCTTTGTTAAACTGAGTCAGTAAACCCAATTTTGCTGTGTTCCAGATGTGTCCCTGGTCGTCCTTCCCAATCTGTGTTAACTGTATGATCCTCCTGTATAACACAGTAATTTTCAAAATAGTTCTATATTAAGTCAGTATAAATCTGTGGCTGATTATAGTAAATCTTGCTTGATTTAGCCCCAGGTAGGCCCTAGAAAGCACAATGGCTAAGTCCTTCACAGGCAGCCAGGTTAAGAACGATTTCTTTTCTGGTCAAATAGATTCTGACGCATGTGGAATGGTTGTTAAAATCAGTTTCATACAATGAGAACTTAGCCCTCTAAATCACTCTTGTACTATGGATAGTCACCAAGTCCCTCAGGTCATGTTTTTTCTCATAAAGTTGAAGGGCAGTGTTCAGTGTGTTCTATGTCCCGCCCAAAGCACTCTTGCAATTTTTAACTTTTGTACTTAGCACTGTGCCAAGAGTAATAGGAGGGAAGAAAGAGAACAGAGAAAACTCTGTCTATGCTGACTACAAAGAGTTTTTCCCTTGGAGATGTCATTTGAGAAGATGTATCTGTTCACAAGGCTGAGCAGAGTGGAGCCCAGAGCCAAGATAAGAGGGTGGAGCAGGGGAAGAAGTCCTCACCCAGTCCCCCCAGGAAGAAAGAAACTCAGGTCTGCAGTGCTGAAATGAGAAGAGCTGACTGTGGTCATGCCTAGGGGCTGACTCCTCCGGAAGCCACTTATTGTATAGTTGATGTGAATTCACTTTTTGTTTCATTTTCAATGATTAAATTATACTCCAATATTCTGCACACTAAAAGACTTAAAGTAGAATGCACTATTTTTATAATTCTATTTAGACTCATTTGGGGTCATTTGTACAGACACCGAGGGCCTACACCATGAAGTGACCCCAGCCTCACTTCACTGTCTATAATACATTCAGAGACTTTCCTTTTCAAACGGTCAGTGCAAATGCATCAATATAACCACAAGGGGGACCCCATGTCTCACACAAAATCGAGGATGACAGCAAGCAGCAAGAGCTTAAAAAGAAATTCCTTTACATATTGAGAAAAACATTTTGCATGGTACTTAAGTAATAATATTTTAGAATAAAAGAAAGAATGTGATATATAGTCAATATACTACAAATGTAATTTTTTTTTTCTAAATTCAGTTCTAGTAGTAATGATTATCTCAAAAGTCACACTGGAGCACTGGACTAAGCTTCCAAGGTCCCAATGAGAATCAGAAGGAGGGAGAACATGAGCAAGGAAGTCAGGACCACGAGGGGTGCACCCACCCACTGAGACAGTGGGGCTGATCTATTGGGAGCTCACCAAGGCCAGCTGGACTGTGACTGAAAAAGCATGGGATAAAACCGGAATCTCTGAACATGGGGAACAATGAGGGCTGATGAGAAGCCAAGGACGATGGCACGGGGTTTTGATCCTACTTCATGTTCTGTCTTTGTGGGAGCCTAGCCAGTTTGGATGTTCACCTTCCTAGATATGGACGGAGCGGGGAGGTCCTTGGACTTTCCACAGGGCAGGGAACCCTGACTGCTCTTTGGACTGGAGAGGGAGGGGGAGAGGAGTGGGGGGAGGGGGAGAAGGGTGGGAGGAGGGGGAGGGAAATGGGAGGCTGGGAGGAGGCGGAAACCTTTTTTTCCTTTTTTTCAATAAAATAAAAAAAAGTCTCATACTCATTTGATACAACAAAACAAAGCATAAAGAAACTGCTGTAGAGTGCTTTAAGTTAGAATGCATTTTGAGTTTCTTTAACCAAAGCAATGTACTGTTGATGTAATGTAGAATTGTTTATAGGAACAATGTGTAACTTTTTGAAATTTTCTGGGAATGACAAATACAAATATAATTGATGACACTAAGTATAGGAGAAGGCTGCTTGGTGGTTCCCAGCTGCTCAGCAGCTCAGACCTGAAATAATCACACAGAAACTGTATTATTTGCAATACTGTTTGGCCAATAGCTTAAGCATATTTCTGGCTAACTCTTACATCTTAATTTAATCCAATTATAGTAATCTGTGCATCACCATGTGGCTGTAGCTTACCAGGTAAAGTTCCCAGCATCTGTCTCTGGTGGGGGCTCCATGGTTTCTCTCTGACTATGCCTCCTTCCTTTCAGAATTCAGTTTAGTTTTCCCTGCCTACCTCTATTCCCTGTGTAGGCCCAAGACAGCTTCTTTATCAACCAATGGTATTTACATCATACAGAGGGAAATCCCACATCACCTCCCCTTTTCTGTTTTAAATAAAAAGGAAATAAACCTTAACATAGTAAAATTACATATAAAGAAACAAGTATCAAGCAAGAATTACAGTTACAATATTTATGACTATTTTATCTTTTTATCATAACTAAGGAAAACTATACCTATAACTATAAATTCTTCAACTCCATCAAAGACTCCAGAAGGATATAATATCCTAAGTAACCAGAAAGTGCATTGAAAGCAACTTCCAAAACTCTAGAAGAGGTTAGAAACAAAGCTCTGTTACTGGAAATCTAGCCAGTTTCCTAGGGATAGTGAGTTCATGAGCCTTAGAAAAAGTCCCACTACTATCAGTTTGCTAGACCAACAAATAGCTTACTACATTTTAATTCTTATCCGTATACACACGAAGATGTATAGCTATGACCCCTCATCAAAGAAACTTCTCTTAACAAGTGGAAAGTATCAAAGAAAATCACAACTGGGCATATGCAGAAGTCAATGAATTACCAGGATCCCATCACAGCTCCCGTATCTATGGCTAAGGGACACTAAGGAAGAAAGGACATAACAATCGCAAATTCCAGAAAGTCTGCTCTGAAACAATCTCTCCTGGAAATAGCTGCAGAAGAAAGATAGAACAAAAACCAGGATCAGTGAGTATGATAGCCTCAAAGTGAGCAATTTTTGTGGTGTCCCAACTATAGACAAAGTACTAAAGGCAACTACCAACTGCTGGAACAAGAATTATCTTGGGATAAAGCCAACTTATTGATCCAATGGAGAAGATCAGTCTTAAAAATATATACACAAAAACAGAAAAATAAATGTAGCAGACTGTATTTATATATTTTGTATACATATACATGTATATATATAACAATAATATTAAAAGAAAGAACCTATGAACTTGAAAGTTGTATGAGTGTTTGTGGGTTACAGTCAGGGTAGCATGGAGGATCTGGATGGAGGATGGAAAGTGATATAATTCTATGTTAGTTAAAAATACATTTAGAAAAAGAAAGCCTTAAAATACAGACTGAAGTCATTTCCTGTAAAATAAAAATTCCACTTCCTATTAAAATTTTAGGATTCTAATTCTATGGGTGCTATTTAGAGAAAGGCTTATGTCTTTCTGCTGTGTTATTCCAGTTAGCAGCTGATTCTACACTTTGTTAAGAGCCTTGATAAGTTGTTGAGTTAGCATAGTACTCTTCACCCAGTGAAGCTCAGGTAGTTTTTAGGGCTTCCAGCACCACTTCCTAAGTAATCGCATTCTGGGTAATTGATCAAGACTGAATTTGCTGCCAGAAAAATCTGTATCTCTGAGTTTTAATTTCAAGCCTTCATTACATAAAATTGAGACATGAAGTTAAAGCCTTTGAAAATATGTGCTTTGCTAACAATTGTAAACTACCACTGAAGAAAATTATGGAGAGTCTTGAGAATATAAAAGAGAGGAATATCTTCCTTTTTGTAGATAAGAAAGTTCATATCATTGGAATAACAGTCCACATACTCAATTAACCAGCTTCAGTCCAGGTTTCTTGAAATCTGTTCACAGCCCCCCGCCCCGCCAGAAGTCCAGTATGTAGAAGACTCATAATAAACTCAAATATTTTAAGTGAAAAATGATGGTCTTTAAATCTACTTAAACATTAATAAGACTTTTTTCTTCTGCTTAGGGATAAAAAGTGGGGAAAGACATTGTTTACATTCAAAAAGCCAGAATAAAATTATAAGTATTCTTGAGTGTAACATAGATCTTATGTTATAAACTGGGCTGAATTTGAAGAAAGGACAGTTATTTTTATAAGGAAAATATACAATCCATAACCAACGGTATGCATAAAAGGTCACAGATTGGACATAGGGTTGTGTAGTAAGTTGTGGGAAGATTTAAAGTCAAAATTTTAAGGAAAATTGTTAAAAGTGGAATGGGTTCAAGTGCGGGATTATAAAGCTTGCTGAAACTGGAAACAAAAGAGCAATTTGTACCCTCCTGATAAATGTTCTCTTGCCTCTCCACTGGGAACTTAGAAGAAAGGATAAAGGCTGGTGTAACAAGGCAGAATAGCTTCCTTACTATAACGCCTGGAAAATGAAAGAAATCCCTGTTGAGGGAAGATCAAGTGTCTGCCTGGTGCTTCTTTCTTGGTAAACAGCTTTTAGTTACCTGTAGTAAACCTCAAAATACACTGAACATAGGCTAAGATATACTGAAACTAGAGAGAGGCAAGTGCAGCATGCACTATGGAATGAGTGGGAAATTCGAATCAGATCATGTGAGATCTGCAACCAGTAAGGCAGAGATCACTTAGAAAGCCCGTGATTCCATGATGCTAGTTCACGTCAGAAACCCTACTTCTGTCTGTCACCATCAGCTACTAAGAATATCATAGCAAGTGCCAAGAATTTGACTGGGAGGAAAAATCTTGCAGAACAAGGAAAGCAACACTACACAAAGCAAAACTCAATTATGATAAAGACACAGGAAGCACCATTGAACATTTGTTGGTGATTTTGTAAGACTCACTAGGAAAAGTTGGAAAATATGGATATGGATGTAAAAATGGAGGATTTCAGCAAAGATGGAAACTATAGAAAGAAATAAAACAGAAGCCAAAGAACAGTAATGGAGATGAAAAATAACAACTACTGACTTCTCAGTGGACTTGACATGAGTGAAAAAAGATAAGTTGAGGCTAAGTCAGATGTATTCACACTGAAATCCAGTGGGAAAGACAGTGAAAATGTATCAGAAAACACCAACAGTTCACCAAAATTGTCATGTGGAGGGGAAAAAATAAATATTAATTGTAAAAAGATAAGTCCTCTTTGATCACACGTACAATGATATGATGTCATGAGGGGATTATTTATTTGGGGTTTTCTTTGTAAAACTCAGAACACAGTCTAGTAATGTAGAAACATTAATCAAATCCCAATTAAGAGGAAAACTCTTCAACATCTGACATCAAAATTAAACTGAGTAGTCATCTTAGAAAACAAAAGTACAGGGTCACATAATGACTAAAATGTGGAGCCTTGGTATTATTCTTCATAATTATAGGTCAACATTATGTCACTCTTGGTTCATTGTTGATAATAAATACATCACATCAATTAAAGATGTTGATAACAGGGAAAATCAAGTATGTTGGAGATGTGAGGAAAAGATGATCCTTTTATTTGAACCACTTAACATTCTCAATAATAATAAAATTGTCAAAGAGACATTTTCTGTGATAATAGAAATTGTCTTATATTGAGATAAATGAGTGTGAATATTTTGATCTATACCATCTCTGAGAAAATCTGTATAGAAGTAGGAAAGAAACAGAGGAATATTTTGCATGCCAATTACTGCCTGGAAATCTATCCTGTGATTCCAAGGTCCAAATGATGTTTATTTCCTAGTGAAAGGAGGTGATTGGAAAGACTAGAATACCCATATTGTGTTTTGAATATGTGATGCCCTCCATATGCTCATGGTTAGAAGTTTAGTCCCCAAACAGAAGCTCTGTTTTGTGAAGTTCTAAAACTGAGGTGGTATAATGCTGCAGGAACCAGGTCAGGGTAAATGAGTTTTGGGGGATGCTGTCCTTGGCAGGTTCCTATCTTGCTCTTTTCACTTCCTCTTTCAGTAAGAGGGAAACAGGTGTTCAAGACAAAATGCAGTGTCAGAATCCTATTGAACTTAAAGGAACCTTCTTGCCTGGCTCTTTTGTTCTTGCTTATGTTTCACCCACATTCTTATTGAACAGAATATGTTCCTAATATGAATTATTGTTTTCCCTGCATCCAAAGTCACCTTACTCTTAAATTTTAGGGCACTTTTCCTTATTAAAAATTGATATTGTACTCACAAGAAAATTCCAACTAAAGCACATAGGAAATTGGCTAGTACAGAGTAGTAACATAGCAGATCGATTTCATCTGTCTTTGAAGTTTCAGAAGGTCTGTGATCCTGCTGATACACTTTATAATAATCATTGTGAGCATAAATCACAGTGTCTTGGAGAAAGATATGAGCTTTGAGCTTTCTAAATACTTGATCACTATTTGTATGGGGATTTACTGCTTAGCTTCCTTGTATAAATGAACATTTGTTCTTTTAACATCTAACATAAAAATGTTTAAAAAGATAATGATCATGAAAACTGTGGTTAACATCTATTGACTTTTTACATTTTATATTTATTTGTATTATCTATATTATCAAATCTCATTCTGAAGAAAAATGCATCTTTGAGTGTCCAAAACTTGTAGTTATGTTACTTTATCTGGCAAAGGGGACTTTGAAGATATCTTGACAGGAAGTGACCTTGAGCTGGGTAATGTGTACTGGTGTAGGCAGGCAGATGTATTCCCATCAATGAGACCTTATTGATGGAGACCCTTTCCCACCTATGGGCAGATAAAGTGATGTGAAAATAGGAGCGGGATCAGAGATGTAGTCTAAGAAGGATGTCTTACACTATGAGCAACCTCACAGTGAATGAAAGTATGGGTAGAATTTATACCACAAAATTAGCAAATGTTATAAATGAAGTATTTTTTCCATTGGAGATATTTAGTATACTCCAGCATGTACTCATATCATTTTATTATGGTGTTTTCTAATGAAAGTTATAAGGAAATAGAAATATGAAGAAGTCAAATAGAATGAAATGGAATTCAGTTGTTTCATAAAATATTTGTTGTAATTAAGACATAAGCAAGTTTTTGTTTTCATACATATTTGATATCCTTTATCAAATAAACAGACTGAAAATTGAAATTATCTTTGAGAAAAATCCCTATTGGCAACACCTCACTCTCCTATATTCAGATTTTCATGAGTTTACAAGTAAATCCGAAGTCCTCTAAATTTAGCTCAATGGCAGAGCACTTGCCTAGCAAGACGAAGACCCTGGGTTCAGTCCTCAGCTTCAGTTAAAAAAAAAAAAGAGAAAAATAACATAAATATGTTTGTAGTTTTTTATTCTTTTTTGTCAACATAACACATGCTAGACTCAGCTATGAAGAGGGAACTTCAATGGAGAAAATGCTTACATCAGATTGACCTGAATGCAAGCCTATAAGGCGGTTTTCCGATTGGTGATTGAATTATTGAGAGCTCACCAAGACCAGCTGGACTGTGACTGAAAAAGCATGGGATAAAACTGGACTCTCTGAGAAACCCTGTCTCGAAAAACCAAAAAAAAAAAAAAAAAAACAAAAAAAACTGGACTCTCTGACATGGCGAACTATGAGGGCTGATGAGACGCAAAGGACAATGGCACGGGGGTTTGATCCTACGTAATGTGATGGCTTTGTGGGAGCCCAGCCAGTTTGGATGTTCACCTTCCTAGATATGGACGGAGGTGGGAGGTCCTAGGTCTTACCACAGGGCAGAAAACCCTGACTGCATCCCATGTTCATCTTTTTGGGTCTGGGATACCTCACTCAGGATAGTGTTTTCTATTTCCATCCATTTGCATGCAAAATTCGAGAAGTCATTGTTTTTTACCGCTGAGTAGTACTCTAATGTGTAGATATTCCATACTTTCTTCATCCATCCTTCCATTGAAGGGCATCTAGGTTGTTTCCAGGTTCTGGCTATTACAAATAATACTGCTATGAACATAGTTGAACAAATGCTTTTGTCATATGATAGGGCATTTCTTGGGTATATTCCCAAGAGTGGTATTGCTGGGTCCAGGGGTAGGTTGATCCCGAATTTCCTAAGAAACCGAAACACTGACTTCCATAGTGGTTGCACAAGATTGCATTCCCACCAGCAATGGATGAGGGTACCCCTTCCTCCACAACCTCTCCAGCAAAGGTTACCGTTGGTGTTTTTGAGTTTAGCCATTCTGACAGGTGTAAGATGATATCTCAAAGTTGTTTTGATTTGCATTTCCCTGATTGCTAAGGAAGTTGAGCATGACCTTAAGTGTCTTTTGGCCATTTGAAGCTGCTAAGAACTGCAGTAGGATCAAGGGTGGTGTGTGTGTGAAGGACAGAGTCTCAGTTCTTGTGAATTAGTTCCACAACGATACTTAACACAAAACGACACACTTGTCAATGATCAAGATGGCAAAGTTTATGTTTTATGGAAAAAAAAAAAAAGAAAACCCTGACTGCTCTTTGGACTGGAGAGGGAGGGGGAAAGGAGTGTGGGGAGGGGCAGAAGGGTGGGAGGAGGGGGCGTAGGGGGGGATGAGGGGGAGGGAAATGGGAGGCTGGGAGGAGGTGGAAACTTGTTTTTTTTTTTTCTCCTTTTCTCAATTAAAAAAAAAAAAAGAGTTTCCAGGCCACTGTAGGTAGTGCTTGCAATCCCTGAGAAATTGACCTTGGGAGACATAGGAAAGGTAACTGAACTGAACATAAGTCTAAGAACAAGCCAGTAAGCAGCTTTCTAGCATGGTTTCAGTATCTGCCTCTAGAGTCCTCCCTTGACTTCCTGCCTTGACTTCTTTTCATGATGGTTCACAAACTTTAATACAAAATAAATCCTTTCCTCCCCAGGTTGCTTTGGTAACGGTGTACTTAAAAAACTAGAAATACAATTTGGACAATTTTTAGGCAACAGAATACTTGGTGGCAGCCTTCTCAATTACAGCATGCTTCTTCTGCTAATCTTTCCTGAGTTTCTCTTAGTATACATCACTGTATTTCTGAGAAATATTCAAAATCAGATTCAATGTTTCAAAGCTCCTTTAAATAAAATAGTTAAGGACTTTTTTGTTCATTCATCTACCAATCCACAAGTTAAATCATTGACCCAATTGTCTGTTAATGTGTATCTTTAAATAAAGACTCTCACACCTCTTCAATTTGAAAATTTATTTATTAAGTAATGATTGTATTCTAAGTTCTAGACATTTGGATATTGATAGACCAAAGAGGTAAATATTTACTCTAATTAATATTAATATCACACTTTCAGGAAGTCCACTTTTAAAGAAACAATATATAACATTTCCTATCCAAACAAATAATACTATTTTTCAGGCTAGGGGCTTCCTGAACCTAAATGTGTTACTTTGAAGAAGTTCGTGTTTACTTAAAATACATAGCATCCAGTCTGATAGCTTTGTGGCCTTTTACTGCTCTTTCTTTTTATGCTATATCCTTTATGTTTTTTCCCTTATGTAAACAGTCCCATATCTAGAAAGATATCCTCAAATGTCTCGTCACATACACAGAAAGTTTAAATGAGGATTGATTTTTGAAGCCATTCTTCAAGAGACATAGCAAAAAGTTTACCTCAAACAAAGGGTTGCAGAAGAACTTAGAAACTATCAACAAATTCCTCAAAAGAAGGAATTTCTAGACCTGGACAAAGAAAGTTCTAGAGCAGAAGAAAGTGCTAGACCTAGATAGAGCCTATACAGGAACGTTAGTCATGAAGACACTTGACTCCTTTGAGAGACACAGCTTTCATCAGGAGAGACATGAACAAGACTCATACTGTATCTCAACTTCCTATATTGCCTCACACTGGCCATTCAATCTAAGAGCAACCCATAGGCTAACCTGGGTTACCTAGGCCAACACTGCAGTGAGTAAAGCTGAGGCTGGCTCTAGAAAGGATGTATATAGGAAATTTTCAAAATGAAACATATTCAAATAATGATTCAGAAGGAAACACTTCACTATTTCAATATTCAGCGTTAAGGAACTATCTAAATTAATGCAAAGTCTTCTAACATGAATTTTAAGAAAATGTTAAGATATATTTTTGGATAATGATGTTTTCCTTAAGTTGACTATAGAGCTGTTACAAGCTGCTAACCCTAGCACAGACCTTCCATGTTATTAAAATATGTTTCTGCTTTACATCAATCAAAATCTCCTAAGCCATTTCCTTTTATGCTGCACCTAGTTAAAGTGTTTTGAGAGGCACAGTTCATATCTTCAAGTCTAATAAGATACAGGATAAAAAAAGTTAAAATGTTTCAAGTGGACTATCGTTCACTCTAGAATTTCTTGGTTATGCAAAATGAAATCTTATTTAAAGAAGAAAGCTTTTGAGGAACTGTCCTCATGCAGGTGGACTTGGGAAGCTCTATGTTTATGTATTTGAAGAAAAACAACCAAGGTATTTACCATGCACATGGTTAGCCACCAGATGTCATGTGAAGTCCAGCACATGTGTTTCTTCTCTGTATACTGCTGTCAGTGGAGCAGAGTATGAAATTCAGGGGGAAATTCTCATAGGATCTTTCCAGCAAAACAAAAAGCAAAAGCTTTGTCATTGTGAATAAATTACAAGTTTAATAAAAGTTAGTTCATATTTTAATACAGGGGGCAACAAAGTAGACATGGCCAGGTGATGTGGGAAGTCTTTCTGTATATGTATTGCTTTTATTGGTTAATGAATAAATAATCTGTCTTGGGCCTGGTAGTGCATAATAAAAATAGGTGAGAAAAACAATGAATACTGGGAGAAAGGAGGCAGAGTCAGGAGACACCATGGAGGCACCAGAAGAGGAAGACACAAGCTGGCAGCGTGAACCTTGCCAGTAGGCTGTAAATCTTGTGGTAAAATATAAAATAATGGGAATGGGTTAATTCTAGATGGCCAAGCAGTGATTTAGCTAATATAGTTTCTGAGTGGTTATTTTGGGTGTCTGGGTGGCCAGAATTGGCGCTCCAATGTGTATTAGCTAAATTCACATAAAACCTGAGAGGGCTTGCAAAGGAATTCTAGACACTAAAAAACAAAATTTAGCCACATTTTATATTTGGACGAGCTCTGCTTGCTGGCGGAATTCTGTGGCTCCTTTAGGAGAGGTCTTCCTGATTCAGTGGTAGTAGCAAAAGAAAAAAAAATGCATGGTTTCAAAATGGGCTGTGCTGTCAGCACAAATTCTGGCTCTTTCAAGAGGCTGAGCACTTGAATGGGGTTTATAAGCAGCATGCTGCAAGTTATTTGGTTGCAGCATGGGCCAACTGGTTACCAAAGTTGAGGTGATGAATCTCAACTTCTACCCAGCAGACAATAAGTGGAGGAGTAGAGAAAGCTCTTCCTCCTGTCCACATTTTGCTTCTGTAGGCATCACTCTAGAGGTGGTCCTTTCATTCTGCAAGAGATGACCTTAGCTTTCAACTTCTGTTGTAAATTTTGAATTAATGGAATTCTCCCTCTGAATTTTATACGTACTTCTCCAAACTTCTCATTTGATTTCCTGAAGCTCTGGCTCTAACAGGTGGTAATCTTATTAAATGTTTCTGTCTGTCAAATAGAACAAAATAGCCTGGATAACTTTGAGGATAAAGATTTGATTGCTATCCTAAGTTCCTTGCTCGTGCTCTCTCTCCTTCTGCTCCTGATTTGGAACTTGAGATTTCAGTCTAGTGTTCCAATGTGGGTCTCTGTCTCCTTTCATCGCCTGATGAAGGTTAATATTCAGGAGGATGCCTATATGATTTTCTTTGGGTTCACTTTCTTATTTAGCTTCTCTAGGATCGAGAATTATAGGCTCAATGTCCTTTATCTATGGCTAGAAACCAAATAGGAGTGAGTACATCCCATGTTCCTCTTTTTGGGTCTGGCTTACCTCACTCAGGATAGTGTTTTCTATTTCTGTCCATTTGCTTGCAAAATTCAAGAAGTCATTGTTTTTTACTGCTGAGTAATACTCTAATATGTATATATTCCATACTTTCTTAATCCATTCTTCCATTGAAGGGCATCTAGGTTGTTTCCAGGTTCTGGCTATTACAAACAATGCTGCTATGAACATAGTTGAGCATAGGACCACGAGGGGTGCACCCACACACTGAGACAATGGGGATGTTCTATCAGGAACTCACCAAGGCCAGCTGGCCTGGATCTGAAAAATCATGGAATAAAACTGGACTCGCTGAACATAGCAGACAATGAGGACTACTGAGAACTCAAGAACAATGGCACTGGGTTTTGATCCTACTGCACGTACTGGCTTTGTGGGTGCCTAGGCAGTTTGGATGCTCACCTTAGTAGACCTGGATGGAGATGGGTGGTCCTTGGATTTCCCACAGGGCAGGGAACCCTAATTGCTCTTTGGGCTGACGAGGGAGGGGGACTTGATTGGGGGGAGGGGGAGGGAAATGGGAGGCGGTGGCAGGGAGGAGGCAGAAATCTTTTATAAATAAATAAATTAATTAATTAAAAAAAGAAAAAAAGATTTGATTGCTATAATGTTGGGGTCTAAAAGTTCAAGAACAAACAAACTTTGGAGGACTGCCTTTGCGGCAGCCTGTAATAGCCACCATCTTGCTATTGCTACCCGAACCTGCTGCTCTGTGTACATACATCCTGCTTCTGATCAGTCATATTGTGTCAGAGCTCCACCCTCATGCTTTATTTAGTTTATTCTTATTTGCCTTTCACATTTCCCATCTTGACATACAGTCACATTAGGGACTTTGATATGTAAATTGTGACAGACACACTATTTTTTTTTCCTGTAACATAGACTTCTTCTAGATGTGACAATAAATCTTATAGGACTTTTCCTCCAGTGAGACATGGCAATAGCCCAAGCACAAGCAAGTACATGCAAACTCACAATGAATAAACAACATTAGCCCAAACAGCCACTCAGTGGACCAAAAGCACAGTAACTAATGATGCGCACTCACTTCTAACCAATCATAACGTGCCAGCAGTGACTGCCAGTTTCAAAAGCACCAACCAAAAACATTTTTGTGGCAACTTAATTTCCCTAACCCCACAAAAATTCCCGACCCTTTTGGAATAAAAAGCCTTTTACATTGGAATTGGAATCTCTGAGAGTCTGTGTCATTGCTTCCACATCTCACCCTATGTGCTCCCCACTCCTCGCCGGAAAATGAGAATCACACAACAGGCAACAGAAACAAGTAGAAAACACCTCCAGCTCCCCTGGATTCCACCACCAAGTGGGTATAGCCCAGGCTTAAATGTTTGAATCACAGTTTTCTGAACCATAATCTTCTGACAACCCCACAACCTTTCTGAAATTTCTCCGTTTGTAAAGGTGATAGCTGTTTTCTGCATTTACTATTTCACGTTCACTTTTATGCTTCCTAGGACTGTTACCGTCTTTCAACAACTCTTGTCAACATCCTTCAACAGCCAGTTCCACACTGAATTTTTTTTCTCTGAAATGCCTAATGTCGTTTCTATTTGCAGGCTGTTGACAACCCATAGACAATCTGTGAACTAGCAGTATGAGTCTAGATGAAGAATCATCTAGGCACCAAGAGGATAAAATGATAGAACAGTGTTTCCACCATGAGTGGTGCGAAGGTAAATAAGAAATTAGTATTTTGAGATGATATCAAATGATGTAAGGGCTACGAACTATAGAAAAACCACTTTTGTCTGTATTTCTAATTAAAAAAAAGTGATTGAGAAGTTATCAATGTATGTCATGATGATTGTCAATTTATTTGGTGGTTTATGAATACAATGGACTTAGAAGAATTAAAACTAAAGGGTAGAAAGCATTAAGAGAAATAATGGTATTTTTAGGGGGTAGTTGCAGTGAAGGCAATAAATAGTCCATCTGTGAATATGCTTTCATAATGGAGTACATTAGGCTTGCCCACAAATTTGATGTAGGATGACAAGAACCCCGTAGCAGGGTGTAGATTAATAGAAATGGGTTGATTTAAATTGTAAGAGCCAAGCATGCATAAGTAATATAAACCCCAGTGAGGTAATTTGGAAGCAGCTGCCAGAACAGGAAATCTCTGCCTACAAATTAGTAAGTTTTGGAAACAAAAATAGTTGCTACTTATAGAAATGGAGCTCTCTTTTTTTAAGGTATAGAGCAGCCAGAGGGAACTATGGCTTTTGCATGTTAATTTCCAAGCACAAGATAAAATTAGACAGTTGTATTCTCTGAAATTCAGAGTTGAAGTCTTAGCTAGGGATTGTAAAATTGTGACACATCATAATATACAATAAATTTAAGTCCATGAGACTGAATAAAAAAATCTAGTTGGAGAAAGATGTGTTATATGTTTTAATTAAAAGAAGGAGGAGCTAGAGAAGAACCACCAAGAGAAGAAAAACATCCATGAAAAGAGGAGGAACACTAACAGAAGGGTTATGTGGAAAGTCAACAGTTACAGAATTTCCTAGATCAGATTGTGACAAGCAGTGACAAAAGTTCTGAAAGATCACCTGAAAAGGTGGATTTAGCAATTCAGGCTCACTAGCAATCTCTATAAAGAGAATCTTTTATGAAGTAGTATACTGAAATCCACTTAAAAGCTGAATTAAAGGCAAAAGAAGAAGATTGATTACAGCCAAAGTGTGCAGAAAACTTAGAAAAATCTTCTCTCAAGGGCAGTGGTGGCACATGGCTTTGATCTCAGCACCCAGGAGGCAGAGGCAGTGTATCTCTGTATTTGGGACATCCTGGTCTATAGAGCAAGTTCTGGGACATCTAGGACTGCACATAGAAATCCTATCTTATAAATGGGAAGGAAGGAAGGAAGTTATTGGTTTTGAACACATAAGCATGTAGAAGAAGGACATTTGATGGTTCCCAGCCACCTGGCTAGCTTCGACCCGAAATAATCGCACAGAAACTGTATTAATTAAATATCTGCTTGGACCATTAGCTCTAGCTTCTTATTGGCTAACTCATACATATTAATTTAACCCATTTATAGTAATCTGTGTATTGCCATATGGCTGTGGCTTATCGGCAAGATTCTAACCGGCTTCTGTCTACGTCATCTCGATGGCTTCCCTCTGACTCTGCCTTTTCTTCTCCCAACATTCAGTTTAGATTTTCCTGCCTGCCTACCTAAATTCTGCCTTGCTATAGGTCCAAAACAGTTTCTTTATTCATTAATGGTAAACATACAGAGGGAAATCCCACATCACAAGCAACCATAATCTGAGATCCCACAGCAAATAGCTTCAGGAACTGTAGGTCTCTTCCCAAAGTTTTATAAGTTCCCCCTTACATATTATAGAAATCTGTCTTGTTTTGTTTGGCACTTTTTATCCCCTAAAGTTGCCTCTGGGTGTCTAATGATGACTGTCATTCTATACCGTTCTTTATCCCTAAGTGTGTCACTAAAAATATCTAATATCAGGTTCTATGTTTGCAGTTGGTTTCAGAAACAATCTGTGGGGGTTTGAATGAAAATTTTCCCTTATTCCCCATATTCCTTGGAATTTGAATGCTTTGTCCTCAGTTGTTGGCTCCACCAGAGTAGGCTGAGATATATTTTGGGGAAGAAGTTTGTCACTGGGAGTGGGTTTTTAGAGTTTGAAGACTCACACCATCCCCTTTGTCTTATTTTTGTGCTTGCTCTTTAAAATATGAGCCCTCTGCTTCCTGTTCCTGCGGTCATGCCTTCCCTCTGCTGTCATGGAGTTTAACCTTCCAGAACTATTATCATAAATAAACTTTCTTTTTCTCTCTCTCTCTCATTTTTTGTTTGTTTGTTTTCCTAGATGGGGTTTCTCTGTAGCTTTGGAGCCTGTCCTGGAACTAGCTCTTGAAGACCAGGCTAGCCTTGAACTCATAGAGATCTGCCTGCCTCTGCCTCCCGAGTGCTGGGATTAAAGGCGTGCATCACCTCTGCCTGGTTCATAAACTTTCTTTTATAAGTTGCAATGATCATGGTTTTTCATAACAGCAATAGAAAAACAACTAATACAGAGGAAATGCAGTAGCATGAATTCTAACAATGTGTGCTTAGTTACACTGTGATTGATTTGATACGTGAATGATTATCCACACTTTATAGATGTGTCAGTGATGAGCCAAAAAATGACATAAATCTTATAATGATATGGAACTAATAGTAATTATCGAGGATTTAAATGCTAATCATCAGGTTCTAGAATTTATCTTCTGAAAATAAAGAGAATTGTGATGTTGAAAAGAAGATGAAAGTGGTTGATAATTTTCTCCCTTTCATATGCTGGACATACTTATCAATTTGAGTTCTCTGAATATAGGACATATCTTTTACAGCTTCTGTCCTCTTATCTAACTTTACGGTCTTGACTCTCTATATTTGATGTGAATTCCTTTTTTTTCTTTTTACTTGCCCTTATCACCTGCTCTCAGTTATAGAAATCAATATATTTAACAGCACAATTTCTGCAAGACAAACTCAATCTAAACACTCAATAGAGCCTCTTATGTGATTAAATAAAAAATCAAATTATCAACGGATTGGTCTGAGGCCTGTACATTTTCATTTGTTCAATTTATTAAGTCTATAAGATAAAAAGGGTCATCACAAATGCCCCTAGAGAAGCAAGAAGAGGATCTTGACATACACCCTAGAATTTAGAGATGGCTTAGCCTTTAAAAGGACACATTTTACACCCTCACTTTAAATGCAAGGTACTGCAAAGGTTACGTGAAACAACAGTGGCATTTGCTGTGTCTAGAAGCTAAGGAAAAAAAATAAGATGCAAAAATGACATATGACTTTTAGTGTTAAAAAGTAATTCTGGAAAATTACAGCATTTTGTTCTGCAAAGTTATGGTACAATGCTCAAGGCCAGAAATAAAAATCAAAGGAGATCACTAGAAATATTTAAAAGGGCACTCATGTGAAGAGTTATAGGGACAAAAGTGCTGTTGAGAAAAGAGCATCTCAGAGAACACTAATTCCTGAGACTACACCCAAGCTTTCGAAAGTTCTAGAATATTGGGAAGTCAGCAAATCTACCTTCCTAAAATATTTTGAGGGTAGGGTATTTATGGATAATAGTTGAGACCAACAAATCAAATGAGTGCATTAATATCTGTTATGAATACCATGCAGGGTACAATTTTATTCTAATATATGTATATATTTTATTCTAATATATATTTATTCTAATATATATATAACAATACAATTACCTGCCAGTAATTAATAATTTAAATTATTATTAAATTATCTTAAAGGCTAGTAATCAAGATCAGGAGGAATTGAGTCACTAAGAACAACAAGAGATTTTTTTAAATCACTACACATAAAGTCTCTGGGGTTGCTGTGTGCTCTGGACAGTTGTGCTCAATTTTCATAGTCTCATAGCCATGTTTATATTATCATCATCATCATCATCAATTTTTAATTTAAAAATTTAATTTAAAATTTTAATTTAAGAATAAAATTAAAAGCAAATATAATTATCACTAATAATAATGTTTCTCAGCATTTGAAATGGTTTCTCTATTGTAAAGTCGTTGAAATTACAGGATGAGATGGATGAAGCTTAGAAAGATTGAATTCCTGATGCAGGGTTCCAGTGGTGAATGCTGTCTCCTATTCAGGGCTTTCATGGCTTAGAGGTCTTGTTGTCTGATGCCTGCTGTGAGAGGTATTTGTGCAGTCTCCTGCTGTGCTCATTTATGTTCTGTGAAATCCTTGGCCCTGTGTCATCAAACCCAGGCCACCATCTTGCTTTTGTTGCCTTGGCTTTTTCCTGAGGTGTTTCTACCTCATAACAAACCTGGCCTCCAGATATGATGCATCCTCTTATTCAATCAAGACAGATGCGCTAATAACACATCATGAACACTCTCTATTTTGTTTTCTACGTTTCTTGTAAAGGTAAAACTTAATCAGCATCATTGGTAATCTTTGGTTTGTAAGAACTGTTCTAAAATATTATTTTCAGCTGTATAATAAAGTGTCCTCTATTTGTCAGATGATTACAGAGCTTCATACAGATTAGGATGGATGGTGATGTCAGGTTCAAGGACACTGTGGCACTCCCTGGATGAGCACATAGTACTTTTTGGGGTTAAGCTGATTCTGCTGGAGAGTTGCCTTTCTCTGTATTCTTCAAAGTCAATGCTGACTAGAATTATTCATTTGAATTTGGAAGACAGATATGTGAGAGGGCCCATTATTCTATTAAATGTTTCCCACAAACTTACATGTTAGGGAGATGGTCACAGATGACTCACTTGGTGTTCATTTATTTCTCTAACATTTGGAGCTGCTCACCACAACTACCTGGGAATACTACTGGCTTTTCCATAGGCTTGCCACTTGGAGTTCACTGTCTGAAGCTAGCAGGACATGCCTTGAAACTTCGTCACTGATGGAGTCTATTTTCTGGCCCCATACTCCTTGCTATTTTGTAAAGTCTATTACCTGGGCTAATTTCTTCTCCTCTAACTTTTAGACTGATACCTCGTTAGTGATTGGACTTTAGTTGAGTCATCAGCAAAACAAGAATGCTAATAGTTTGGGAAATGGGATTCGATGTGTTAATTATTCCCAGACAGAATTTATATAATTGCAACTTAACATTCCTAATTTCTTTTAAAGAAGAGTTTACCTAATGCAATAGTCAGGGTTCTCTAGAGTAACAGAGCTTGTAAATGAACCTTTCTCTCTCTCTCTCTCTCTCTCTCTCTCTCTCTCTCTCTCGTGCGCGCGCGCGCGCGCGCACACACACACACACACACACACACACACACACACACACACACACACGTGTTCTTCAGTATGCTGGAATGCCAAAGAAGTAGACTCTGATGCCAGTGACCGAATTGATTTGTTAATGAAACAAGAGGAAACAGACAAAGAGCAAAATCTTCTTTCTTCCGTGTCTTTATATGGGGTTCCAGCAGAAGGTGTGGCCCACATTAGAGGTGGGTTTTTCCAGCTCAAATGATCTGGGTTTTCCCAGATCAAAAGATCTGAATTAAAGGCGTGTCTTCCTCCCTCAAAGATTCACATCAGAAGTGGATCTTCCTATTTCAAATTAAGCAAAAATCTTTCACAGGTGTGCCTTCTATTTTTGAATTTTAGTTAATTCTAGATGCAGTTAAATTGACAAACAAGACTAGTAATCTGTACTAGCTGGTTTTATGTGTGCACAAGCTAGTGCTATCAGAAGAAGGATCCTTAGTTGAGGAAAAGCCTCCATGAGATCCAGCTGTAAGGCATTTTCTCATTTAGTGTTCAATGGGGGTATGGTCCAGCCCATGGTGGGTTGTCCCTGCATTCTATAAAAAGGTCGGTTGAGCAACCCAGGGTAAGCAAGCCAGTAAGCAGCACCTCTTCACGACCTCTGCATTAGCTCAGGCCTTCAGCATCCTGTCCTATTTGCATTCCTGTTATGACTTCCTTCAGTGATGAACAGCAATGGTGAAGTCTAAGAGAAATAAAACCTTTCCTCCCCAAATTAGTTTTTGACCATTGTGTTTCATTGCAGCTATAGAAGCCCTAACTAAGAACATCACACGTACTGACAACATCCAAACATGACTTGGAATTTTAATGCCTCAAATGTTGCTGTAAACATTGACTTCAATTGATTAAGAAGTGATAGTTTGACAAGTCCTCAGGGAGGTATGATAGGGCTATTCAGGGTCAGACACATAGGCAATTTTGATTTTGCTTGTAATACATTAGATGAAACCTAGTGATGAAATTTTGATGTTGTCTATGTTTTCTTTCGTTACAGTAGAACATAAAATATTGCTTAAATGAAATTAATGAAGCATGAATTGTTTACTTAGTTGTCTAAGGATAGTATATCAAAGATTGTTACATGTCTAGAAAATTTACTCACTGTGGTTTCAAAAAGATAAAAATATACATTCTTCAACAAACACTATGACTTGAGTGAATTATTTATGATCATATTTTTTATTAAATATACACATTAACTTTCATGAGTATGTTGAAATTTTTAGACTGTCTTATGTGTTTAGAATATTTTATGTGCAGCTCACACTTTTAAAATGTATTTTAAAGTAAATTTATCATTATAAAATATATTTAGATTTACATAAAATTTGAGAAGCTAAACCAGAGAATTCTTATGCATTCCACATCTAGTTTTCTGTTATTAATGAATTATATTAGTATAACACATTAATTAATCAATATTCACCTATTAGTAACTGGATCCTATTTACTGAGACTTCACTACTTTTTAACCTAATGTTTATTTTCTATTCCTAGACTCTAGTTAGAATATAATTTATTCGGTTACCCTATCTCCTTTTTATACTTCCAATAGTCCCCCAGGCTTTTCTATACTTTCATGACTTGACAGTTGTGGGAAATACTCATCAGGTATTTTGTAAAATGTATGTTCTTAAACATGTCTCATACTTTTATTACAACAAAAACTGTATTGTAGCTTTTGTGAGATCAATCTATTGAATGATTTTTTTTTCTGGGGCGACACAAACAAATGTTTATTCATCCCAGACAGGATTCTGACAATAGACCAAATAAAGAATTCCACCCATCTCTAGTTATCTCGTGGGTTTATTGGTATTATTTATAGGACCATGGTAAATGACATTTTACAGGATATATAAGATGCTATTTACATGAATATGGGAGAGGAGGTACTTACAAGAGTATGCGTGAAGAGCAATCAGGGTTCCCTGCCCTGTGGGAAGTCCAAGGACCACCCACCTCCATCCAGGAAGAGACAAAAATCTTTAATAAATAAATAAATAAATAAATAACACACACACACACACACACACACACACACACAAAAGAGTATGCGTGAGGGGTTACTCACAGGAACATGACTGAGCTAAGATAGCTACATCACCCAAAGGCCTACCCACATGAGTGAGGTCTCACAAAACCACTAAACTTTGAGTTGTCTGTGTAACTCACTTTCAGCTGCATGGGACTCTCTCCTCTTTTCAGCAGTCACTACTACTTACATATATTTGGGGAAGGAGTTTATCATTCTTGTGATTCAGAAGCTTCCAGATTCTGTACCTTTCATTAGCTTTCTGGATATTATAAGGCTCTCCCCTCCCTTGAGTTGGAATAGCTACAGAGGACTATAGCTAAACTACTCTGATACCATGTCACATTAAGGGTACACACTTACTCTTTGACACATCCCTATGGTAATTACCACGACAGCCTTGCTGAGAAGTATTTGCCTGGTGTCTTAGTATTCTATTGCTATGAAGAGACACCATGTCCATGACAACTTTTATAAAGAAAAGCATTTAACTGGGGCTTTCTTATAGTTTCAGAAGTTTAGTCCATTGGAATCATGACAGGAAGTATGATGGCATTCAGGCAGTCATGGTGCTGGAGAAGTAGCTAAGATTTCTGCATCTTGACCCACAGGCAGCAGGAAGAGAGAGTCACTGGGCTTGGCTTAATCTTAAAGTCCATCTTCAGTGACAAACTTCCTCTAACAAGACCACATTGCCCAATCATTTCAAAGAGTGCCAATCCTTGGTGATCAAGCATTCAAATATATGAGCCTATGGGTGCCATTCTTATTCAAACAAACACAACAGGTTTCTCTACTATACAGTTATTTATTTATGTCTTTTTTCATACTAGAACTTTTTGAAGTGAACATATTAGTTAGCTGGAGCTGATATAAAAATTACCACATGTTAAATGACTTACAAAAATTAATCATCTCATCTTAATGGAATATTATTCAACTTCCCAGCATTGTGACAAAATGTCTGAGACCATTACTTTTAAGGAGAAATGGCTTATTTCCTGGTTTCTGATGTTTTAGTTCATGATAAGTTGACCAATCACCACTGAACCTATTGTGAGTCAGCACATAAGGTATGGGGAGTCTGGGAAGGAACAAAGCAGTTCACCCATACCATCCCAGAAATGAGAGAAAAAGCAAAGTCGAAATCCCCATATACTATTCAACAGTAAAATCCTAATGACCTAGCTTCCATTCACTAGGCGCTAGCTCATAAGGGTTTCATCATTGCCAATCCTACCAAGCTGAAGACAAATATTAACCCCATGAGCCTTTGGAAAATCATGTAGCTGCATACTTGGACTTGAAGGCTAAGACCAAAGTGTCAGTAGTATTGATGGCTTGGTGAAAGAGTTCTGTTTTAGAGCTTTCACTTGGCTTTGGGCAATTTGCTACCAAGTTTTGGAATTTATTGTTGATACATTACTTCTTTTCCTGCTTACATGGCAACTATATTTGTATGTTTTTCTAGATATCAGTCAGATTTCAATAGAGATTCCTTTTTCTGTGATCTCACCATAATTAATTCTACCTGCAAAGACTCTGTTTTCAAGTAAAGTCACATTCTGAAGTACTGGCAAATAAATCTGCAATGGATAAACACTAGGAAGAGTCAATGTAACTCCTAACATTTACAAAACACTTCCCACTCCTGAGGATAAAAGAGCAATGCAGGTTATTTTGAACGCTACTATATTTAAATTGTGACTATTATATGTCATTTATGTATGGCAGAAGCGATACTTTGGGTTGTAATTAAATTCTTATTAATTTTGTCACTCAAACTGTTTCATCTTTGTCAATTTACAGTGTTATCAGTTGGCTTCTGTGTCTCTTCAACATACTCCAACAATAGGATTGTTCACTTTGCCTCTTCTTCCCCAAAAGTTTCTTACTGTCAGCCACTAAGATGCTCTTGGTGCACCTTACATGACATCCAGGATTACAGTCAGCCAACTCTTCAATAATCATTAGATGTGAGCATTGCACTCATGGCCCCTGGTTGGCAGGTCACGCTTAGGTCCTTGGAGCAGTTACAGCAAGGTTTATGATTTCATATATGCTTCCTGTGCACATAGACATGTACATATTTTTAATGTATACCTAGTTGAGACTACAGTAATTTACAAAGCATTGTCATTGATGTCACTAGCTCTATATATCTCCATGTAGATTATTTTAGCCCCCTATTACTTATCTATAATTGCTCTCTAAAATGACAAGAAACCTTTTTCCTACCAACACCACCCATTTCTTTTTTTTTCCCCATCAATAATTTTTTTTTATTGAGAAAAGGAAAAAAAAAGGTTCAGCCTCCTCCCAGCCTCCCATTTCCCTCCCCCTCCTCCCAACCTTCTCCCCTCCCCCCACTCCTCTCCCCCTCCCTCTCCAGTCCAAAAAGCAGTCAGGGTTCCCTGCCCAGTGGAAAGTCCAAGGTCCTCCACCCTCCGTCCATGTCTAGTAAGGTGAACATCCAAACTGGCTAGGCTCCCACAAAGTCAGAACATGAAGTAGGATCAAAACCCCATGCCATTGTCCTTGGCTTCTCATCAGCCCTCATTGTTCGCCATGTTCAGAGAGTCCGGTTTTATCCCATGCTTTTTCAGTCATAGTCCAGCTGGCCTTGGTGAGCTCCCAATAGATCAGCCCCACTGTCTCAGTGGGTAGGTGCACCCCTCGTGGTCCTGACTTCTTTGCTCATCTTCTCCCTCCTTCCGCTCCTCATTGGGACCTTGGGAGCTCCGTCCAGTGCTCCAGTGTGGGTCTCTGTCTCTATCTCCATCCATCACCAGATGAAGGCGCTATGGTGATAAGCAAGATATTCATCAGTATTGCTATAGGATAGGGTCATTTCAGGTTCCCTATCCTCAGCTGCCCAAGGGACTAATTGGGGACATCACCATGGGCTCCTGGGAGCCACCGTAGGTTCAAGTCTCTTGCCAACCCTAAGGTGGCTCCCTTAACTAAGAATTGTGCTTCCCTCCTCCCCTATCAAACGTTCCTTTATCCCAATCATCCTGTTTCAACAAGTTCCCCCCATACTCCCCTTCTCACTTTTCTCTCCCCATCTCCCTTTACCCCCATCCCACCCCACCCCCAAGATCCCAATTTTCTCCCCGGCAATTTTGTCTACTTCCCATAGCCAAGAGGATAACTATATGTTTTTCCTTGGGTTCACCTTCTTACTTAGCTTCTTTAGGTTCACCAATTGTAGACTCCGTGACCCTTATTTATGGTTAGAAACCAATTATGAGTGAGTACATCCCATGTTCATCTTTTTGGGTCTGGGTTACCTCACTCAGGATAGTGTTTTCTATTTCCATCCATTTGCATGCAAAATTCGAGAAGTCATTGTTTTTTACCACAGCGTAGTTCTCTAATGTGTATATATTCCACACTTTCTTCATCCATTCTTCCATTGAAGGACATCTAGGTTGTTTCCAGGTTCTGGCTATTACAGATAATACTGCTATGAACATAGTTGAACAAATGTTTTTGTCGTATGATAGGGCATCTCTTGGGTATATTCCCAAGAATGGTATTGCTGGGTCCAGGGGTAGGTTGATCCCGAATTTCCTGAGAAACTGAAACACTGATTTCCAAAGTGGTTGCACAAGATTGCATTCCCACCAGCAATGGATGAGGGTACCCCTTCCTCCACATCCTCTCCAGCAAAGGCTATCATTGGTGTTTTTGATTTTAGCCATTCTGACAGGTGTAAGATGATATCTCAAAGTTGTTTTGATTTGCATTTCCCTGATCGCTAAGGAGGTTGAGCATGACCTTAAGTGTCTTTTGGCCATTTGAACTTCTTCCGTTGAGAATTCTCTGTTCAGTTCAGTGCCCCATTTTTTTAATTGGGTTAATTAGCATTTTAAAGTCTAGTTTCTTTAATTCTCTATATATTTTGGAGATCAGACCTTTGTCTGTTGCGGGGTTGGTGAAGATCTTTCCCAGTCAGTAGGTTGCCTTATTGTCTTAGTGACAGTGTCTTTTGCTTTACAGAAGCTTCTCAGTATTAGTAGGTCCCATTTATTCACTGTTGCCCCTAATGTCTGTGCTGCTGGGGTTATACCTAGGAAGCCATCTCCTGTGACCATCTGTTGTAGGGTACTTCCCACTTTCTCTTCTATCAGGTTCAGTGTGTTCAGACTGATATTGAGGTCTTTAATCCATTTGGACTTGAGTTTTGTGCATGGTGATAGATATGGATCTATTTTCATTCTTCTACAGGTTGACATCCAGTTGTGCCAGCACCATTTGTTGAAGATGCTTTCTTTCTTCCATTGTATACTTTTAGCTCCTTTATCAAAAATGAGGTGTTCATAGGTTTGTGGGTTAAAATCCGCGTCTTCTATACGATTCCATTGGTCGACCTCTCTGTTTTTATGCCAGTACCACACTGTTTTCATTACTGTAGCTCTGTAATAGAGTTTGAAGTCAGGGTTGGTAATGCCTCCAGAAGATCCTTTATTGTATAAGATTGTTTTGGCAAGGAACTCAGGACCACGAGGGGTGCACCCACACACTAAGACAATGGGGATGTTCTATTGGGATCTCACCAAGGCCAGCTGGCCTAGGTCTGAAAAAGCATGGGATAAATCCGGACTAGCTGAACATAGCGGACAATGAGGAATACTGAGAATTCAAGAACAATTGCAGTGGGTTTTTGATCCTACTGCACGTACTGGTTTTGTGGGAGCCTAGGCAGTTTGGATGCTCACCTTACGAGACCTGGATATAGGTGGGCAGTCCTTGGGCTTCCCACAGGTCAGGGAACCCTGATTGCTCTTCGAGCAGATGAGGGAGGGGGACTTGATCGGGGGAGGGGGAGGGAAATGGGAAGCGGTTGTGGGGACGAGGCAGAAATCCTTAATAAATAAATAAATTTAAATAAAAAAAAAGAAAAAGAAAAAAAAAGATTGTTTTGGCTATCTTGGGTTTTTTTGTTTTTCCATATAAAGTTGATTATTGTCCTCTCAAGATCTGTGAAGAATTTTGATGGGACCTTGATGGGGATTGCATTGAATCTATAAATTGCCTTTGGTAGAATTGCCCTTTTTACTATGTTGATCCTCCCAATCCAAGAGCAAGGGAGGTCCTTCCATTTTCTGGTATCCTCTTCAATTTCTTTCTTCAATGCCTTAAAGTTCTTGTCAAATAGATCTTTCACTTCCTTGGTTAGATTTACCCCAAGATATTTTATGCTGTTTGTGGCTATCGTGAAAGGTGAAGCTTCTCTGATTTCCCTCTCTGCTTCCATATCCTTTGCATATAAGAGGGTGACTGATTTTTTGGAGTTGATCTTGTATCCTGCCACATTGCTAAAGCTGTTTATCAGCTGTAAAAGTTCTTTGGTGAAGTTTGGGGGTCGCTTATGTATACTATCATATCATCTGCAAATAACGAAAGTTTAACTTTTTCCTTTCCAATTCGAATGCCCTTGATCCCATTATGTTATCTTATTGCTATTGCTAGAACTTCAAGCACTATATTGAAGAGGTATGGCAAGAATGGACAGCCTTGTCGTGTTCCTGAGTTTAGTGGGATGGCTTTGAGTTTCTCTCCATTTAATTTGATGTTAGCTGTCGGCTTGCTGTATATAGCTTTTATTATATTTAGGTAGGACCCTTGTATCCCTACTCTCTCCAATACTTTTATCATAAAGGGATGTTGAATTTTGTCAAATGCTTTTTCAGCATCTAATGAAATGATCGTATGGTTGTTTTTCTTTCAGTTTATTTATATGACGGATTACATTGATAGATTTTTTTATGTTGAACCAGCCCTGCATCTCTGAGATGAAGCCTACTTGATCATAATGGATAACTTTTCTAATGTGTTCTTGGATAAAGTTTGCCAGTATTTTGTTGAGGATTTTTGCGTCTATGTTCATGAGTGAGATTGGCCTGTAATTCTCTTTCCTGGTTGAGTTTTGTGTGGTTTTGATATCAGAGTGACTGTAGCTTCATAAAAGGAATTTGGCAATGACTCTTTTGTTTCTATATTGTGAAATACATTAAGGAGTATAGGTATTAGGTCTTCTTGGAAGTTCTGGTAGAATTCCGCATTGAAACCATCTGGTCCTGGGCTTTTTTTGGTAGGGAGGTTTTTGATAACAGCTTCTAATTCTTCACGACTAACAGGTCTATTTAGATTGTTCACCTGGTCCTGGTTTAACTTTGGTATATGGTATTTATCTAAAGAAGTGTTCATTTCTTTTATATTTTCCAGTTTTGTGGCATATAGGCTTTTGTAGTAAGATCTAATGATTCTCTGAATTTCCTCTGTGTCTGTGATTATTTCCCCCTTTTCATTTCTGGTCCTATTAATTTGCATATTCTCTCTCTGCCATTTGATTAGTTTGGATAGGGGTTTATCAATCTTGTTGATTTTCTCCAGGAACCAGCGTTTTTTTCATTGATTCTTTGTATTGTTTTCTGTGTTTCTATTTTGGTGATTTCTACCCTCAGTTTGATTATTTCCAGTCTTCTACTCATCCTAGGTGAGTCTGCTTCTTTTTTTTTCTAGAGCTTTCAGGTGGGCTTTTAAGTCTTCAATGTGTGCTTTTTCTGTTTTCTTTAAGTGGGCACTTAGTGCTATGAACTTTCCTCTTAGGACTGCTTTCATAGTGTCCCATAAGTTTGAGTAGGTTGTTTCTTTATTTTCATTGAGTTCAAGGAAGACTTTAATTTCTTTCTTTATTTCTTCCTTGATCCAGGTGTGGTTCAGTAGTTGACTGTTCAGTTTCCATGAATTTGTAGGCTTTCTGGGGGTAGCATTGTTGTTGAATTCTAACTTTAATCCATGGTGATCTGATAAGACACAGGTGGTTACGAATATTTTTTTGTAACTGTGGAAGTTTGCTTTGTTACCAAGTATTTGGTCAATTTTCAAGAAGGTTCCATGAGCTGCAGAGAAGAAGGTATATTCTTTCCTATTTGGGTGGAATTTTCTATAGATGTCTGTTAAGTCCATTTGATTCATTACCTCCATTAATTCTCTTATTTCTCTGTTAGGTTTCTGTCTGATTGACCTGTCCATTGGTGAGAGAGGAGTGTTGAAGTCTCCTACTATTAGTGTGTGTGGTTTGATAACAGCCTTGAGTTTTAGTAATGTTTCTTTTATGTACGTGGGTGCTTTTATATTAGGGGCATAGATATTCAGGATTGAGACTTCATCCTGATGAATTGTTCCTGTTATGAGTATAAACTGTCCCTCTCCATCTTTTCTGATTGATTTGAGTTTGAAGTCAACCTTTTTAGAAATTAGTATGGCCACACCTGCTTGTTTCTTAGGTCCATTTGCTTGATAAACCTTTTCCCATCGCTTTACTCTGAGTAGGTGCCTGTCTTTGTGGTTAAGGTGTGTTTCTTGTAAACAGCAGAATGTTAGATCCTGTTTTCATATCCAGTCTCTTAGCCTGTGCCTTTTTATAGGTGAGTTGAGTCCATTGACATTAAGTGATATTAATGACCAGTGGTTGTAACTCTGGTCACTTTTTTAGGGTTCCCAAAGAGCAATCAGTGTTCCCTGCCCTGTGGGAAGTCCAAGGACCACCCACCTCGATCCAGGTCTAGTAGGGTGAGCATCCAAACTGAATAGGCTCCCACAAAGCCAGTACGTTCAGTAGGATCAAAAACCCATTGCCATTGTTCTTGAGTTCTCTGTAGTCCTCATTGTCCGCTATTATGAGGACCTACCATTGCTTAATGAACATTGTGAAAATCCATATTTATTAACCTTAAGTTCAAAAACTATGATTTACTCTCTGATTTTGAGATTCAAAATCCTGATCTTTAAAATACGTATACCAACAATTCATTATAGTAACAATAGTAAGTATTCCTTTTATCTCCACTGAGGGTCAAGAGCTTGCACTGCTTTAGTAGTTATGGACCATTGCTCATATCAGGCATAATAAGCCCTTGTCTCTCTCTTTGATTCTGTCTCTCTTGTTTAGTTTGGTCCATACTAAAGGTTTTATAGATGCCTACCAGAAGTCATGAATTCATGGTTTCAATTTCAATATTCTAAGTGGAAATGAGTACTTTGACCTTTCCTAATAATTCTTGAAAACAATTGTTTACAAAAAGGTGAGTTAGTTGACTCATCGAAAAAAATTACTGGGCTTAGTGATGAAGTTCTACATTACCATGTTCAGCTGGTCTGGCTACAAGAACATTCTCTTGACTTCAGGGAATAATACATAGTCTGATGTGTTTTCATGAGAGAAAACAGTGACAACTAGAGATAAAAATAAAGGGGGATTACCCTGTTCTACTTACCTTTCTTTGCTTCAGTTTTCCCTTTAATTTCATTCCCCTGATTATAGAAATTACCACATTGCCTCTTTGGTTTCATATTTACTGCCTCTATCAAAACCATAACATGCTTGTGATACAGCTCTGATAGTATTACTTTAGTATAGTAATATAAAAAATATACTCTAATCCAATGTTGAACTCTAGGTGACTTGGTAGTAGATGCACAGTAATTATAATAATTAGATATATTACAATTCCATTGTTCTGTCACTTCTTCTATGCTATTCTACTATTTCTCCTGCTCCTTTACGTCATGTTCATTGTATTTTCTTTAGTTTTAAAATTATTTTCTTAGGAAGACAAACATGAAAAAGCTTTCCATTTTAATAAAACATTATGTTTAAGACAGAGACATAACATGGATATTGGTAGAAATCTCTTAGGTCTGTTTTTAATGTAAAACTATAACACACACGCACACATACACACACACACACTAAGTTACAGTGCCAAAGGAATAGAGTGTGTTATGGAAGAGCAAAGATAGCAAGCAGCCAGATGCAGACCAGAAGCAAAGAAGAAGCAGAGAGTCCGGTTTTATCCCATGCTTTTTCAGTCATAGTCCAGCTGGCCTTGGTGAGCTCCCAATAGATCAGCCCCACTGTCTCAGTGGGTGGGTGCACCCCTCGTGGTCCTGACTTCCTTGCTCATGTTCTCCCTCCTTCTGCTCCTCATTGGGACCTTGGGAGCTCAGTCCGGTGCTCCAGTGTGGGTCTCTGTCTCTATCTCCATCCATCACCAGATGAAGATTCTATGGTGATATGCAAGATATTCTTCAGTATTGCTATAGGATAGGGTCATTTCAGGTTCCCTATCCTCAGCTGCCCAAGGAACTAACTGGGGACATCGCCTTGGGCTCCTGGGAGCCACTCTAGGTTCAAGTCTCCTGCCAACTCTAAGGTAGCTCCCTTAACTAAGATTTGTGCTTCCTTGACCGGATTCTCTGAACACGGCGAACAATGAGGGCTGATGAGATGCCAAGGACAATGGCACGGGGTTTTGATCCTACTTCATGTTCTGGCTTTGTGGGAGCCTAGCCAGTTTGGATGTTCACCTTCCTAGACATGGACCGAGAGGGGAGGACCTTGGACTCTCCACAGGGCAGGGAACCCTGAATGCTCTTTGGACTGGAGAGGGAGGGGGAGAAGGGTGGGAGGAGGGGGAGGGAAGTGCGAGGCTGGGAGCAGGCAGAATTTTTTTTTCTTTTTCCCAATAAAAAATTAAAAAAAAGAAGAAGAAGAAGAAGTGGAGAGCACATTGGAAATGGCAGGAGTCTTTTGAAGCCTCAAGGCTCATGCTCCAATGACACCCATCCTCCAATAAGGCCGTACTTTCTATCACTTCCCAAACCCAAACAATTCCATTTACTGGAGATCAAGTATTCAAACATATCAGTCTATGGCATAATATGATCCTCCATAGGGATCGTTCTCATTCAAACCATCACTAAGTCACAAGTCTTAATTTAATTAAATTCAATGAATATTATCACGTTTTTTGTAGTAACTCTCCAGGTCATGTTCTAAATGAATATGGCTCTAGATTGATATTACTGCTGTCATAAGGCTAAGTTGACACTGGATCAAGGGCCTGAATAGCAGGTATATCTCAAAAGAATGCAAATGATTAGCATAACCACCTACACAGTAATTCTTTTAGACTAAACTCTAAGTCTAAACATTCGTTTCCTTCATCCTGTTATCTATCATGATGTACTTCATGGGGGCTATTTTTACTTTCTTCCATCTGGGGTGTTTTCTTAGAAATCCTTTATGAAATTATTCTTTACTTACTTTGGATTAGCTATGATGGTGTTTTGCTTATTTTGCCACCTCAAGGTAGCTGCTCCTAAACTCTAAAAAAGGATTAGTTCATACTTTTGTGTACTGTGACTTCTCTGTGTAATTTAGCTAATCACTATTGTTTACAATATATATCCCAACCATGTTTGCCCTATAACTTCTTCAGTATCCCTACCAACCACATCCTTTTGAATTCATCACCTCTTTTTCTATACTAGATTTACTTATACACAGATACACACACACACACACACACACACACACACAGTACTGATTCTGTTGAGTATCGCTCTACTTAGTGCCTTTTCTTCTTCCTTCCTTATTTCTTTCCTCTAAAACTGTGTGTGTGTCTGTGTGTGTGTGTGTGTGTGTGTGTGTGTGTGTGTGTATTTCCCCTCATTTTCTGTATTGCATGAATGACAAACCCAATATGATATATAGGAGGATTTTGACAAAAACCTTTTGACTAAGTGGCTGGAGGAGATCAGAATGAAACTTGTTTCCCCCACTGGAAATGACCCAGCTAAACTAGACTCCAAAAGCCTAACCAGATATGATTATTTCAAACAATCGGCTTGAAGTGAAATCCTAGAAACCCAATGTGGGAGACCTTTTTTGCCTCATCCATAGATATCGCTAGGTTTCTAAGTGATTGTTCGTACAAAATATACACAATAGTATATAAATTTTAAGCTTTTATTAAGTATTTTCCTTGGCAATTTCATCCATGTATGTGTACTCTGATTATTAAACTCCTATCTTTCTCTCCCATACACACCTCCCTTCCTCCCTACAAATCTCCTTGCCACACTCATGACTTTTTTAATAAACTTTTCACGTTTTGAATATAGTTATACTGTATTTGTATTATTCCCAACCATGTTTGCCCTATAACTTCTTCAGTATCCCTACCAAAACAAAACAAACAAAACAGCAAACAAAACAGACTCTGTTGCTGTTTGTCTTGTTGGAAGTTCATTTGTTTTGATTATTTATTTATTTATTTATTTATTTTGATGCACAGAACAGGAGACTGGATAGCTGTGGAGGTGAAAACAATCTGAGAGACGTAGGGGATGAGAAAGGATATGATAAAATGATATTTTATTAAAAATAAATGGAAATAAATAGTACATTTACAGTCATATAATTTACCTCCATATAGAATTAAGGTAGTATGTATACCTTAAGTCCTAAAAAACTAAATGAAATATGGACAAAGATGGTAATCAAGACAACTGCATTATATAAGGGAAATAATAGTAGCCTGCACTTCTACATGGTAAGAGGTTTGGAAATAAGACCGAGACAGAGTGTACAAAGGAGATAACAATACATCTGTGACTTTTAGCATTGGGAAGAAGCTCTAAATAGAGGCCGAGAGTGAGCAAGATGTTAGATTCCTTAAGAGGTATTCCCAAGCTCTCTTTCCTTACTCACTGATGCGATGAACTGTCTTCTTATGAACTGTCACTAATGGTCTTCATTTCTCCCATACTGTATTTGTTGTTATATAGAATTTCATTTTGATTTTACATCTTTCTTTTTCTATGATCAGTTTCTTTACATGCCTCCACTCTTTATATTATTAGGTTGTTAGAGACTTTGGGATATTATTTTAAATTCCCTGTGATAAATACAAAATCTGGACTGTAAGATGCACATGGCTTAATGGTTACAGCACTACTATGAATATCAGAAGAACCTATGTCTAGTTTTAATTTTTCCATTATTGAGTTCTTTATATTACTATGCTAGCTTATTTTCTGCATCTATATTTGTCTACAAAATTAATTTTCTTCAGACCTCTAAAATTCATGGAACCTGCAAATTCCCTTCTTATTTAGATTATTTAGAGAATTTTTGATTCTTTCTCAGGACTTACATAACTTTTCTTATATAACCTGTTTCCTAAAATGTATCATTCATGAATACTATATTTGCATCATTTCTCTCTACCTTTTTCTCTCCCTCCAAACTCTACCATGTCATGTTTTCCCCATTCTGTCTCACTTTTATGACTTCTTCTTTAATTTTATTTTTGCTTATATATGTACATATATATATACATATATATGAGAAAAAAATTATTGATTTAAAATATATACTGACAGTATACACACACATATACTGATGAGCAAGTTTATTGTTTTTCATATCTTAACAGCATGGTTGCCTAAACATGGCCTAACCTGTAACAGTACAGCTGATATGCTTACATTGCTAGGACAGATCACCCAGGTCCAAACACTCCCAAATGAAGAACTACAGGCAAGTAGTTGAGAGGGAGAATCAGTCTTCTCTAGAGTTGAGCCTTCTGATACATTATCCAACCTCAAGCCATCTGACCCATACATGTAAAATATATAATTAAATATAAATTGATAATATATAAATATAAATATGACATATAATTTGAGACACAAATTCATTTCTATAAAGATCTATGTGATTCAGAGTCAGAAATGTAACTAAGTGCTCTAAAACATTGGATTCAATTTCTGAAATCTTCAGCCACTTAAAATCATGAGGAGTAGCATGAAAATCATGCTTAAGCATTTAAATAGTACAATATGACAAGAAAAGATTTGCAGAGTGTAAAGAATTATAGAGATGTCTTGGTTAACCTCATCCATCTTAGGAATGGTCAGCTTAGAGACAAAGACAAATGCAGTGCCCTCTGACAAACTCTAGCTAGCATCTCATCAGTCTCTGTCAGAGACAGGAAACTCCACCCAGTGCTTTTAAACACAGAAGACAAACAATCCAATTGAATACACACAGTTTCCTCCCACAAGCACTTTGAGGTCAAGTATAAAATGTCTATTTAAACCAGTGATTTCTAGAAACCAATTTTACAGAAGGAAGATTTTGCATTTAATTTTTGACAATGACGGTAAAGGAAAATATAATACAGGAATAGCCAACAATGTTGGGTGTAGGAAGAAAATGTTTCCTGTTAAATAATTATTACTGAATTTTAAAAAAGCATGTCCTCTCTCTTATTTGCTGTGTAGGATCTGATTTTAAATTCCTTATTTGTTTAAATATGACTTGTTCCTTTTATATTTTTGATAGCTTTCAATATAGTATGATTAAATTAGGAAACTGGCAATTTTTCCTTTCAAAAACTAGTTAAATAAATTTGTTTTCAGAGCACATGTGACTTTCTCTGGATCTTTATTGAAAAGAAGTCACCGAGTTTGTTTCCAAGGACTCTGAAAATTGCTGGTGGAATAGCTGGTAATTTCTTTTATAATGATAAGAGACAGAAAAGATATTTCCTGGAAAAATGAATCACTGTTAGTGGGGAAACTGGTTTAAAATCTTTCTGTTGAACTATTTGGAACATGACAGAGACCAAACAAGATTATAGAGCAAAATAAATTGATATGAAATATGTTAAAGGTACTTCACAATTTTGCCTTTAGCACAATTGAATTTGCTGTGGAAATAGTCCCTTCCAAGAAAAAAGACTGTTGTAGTATTATGCTGTGTATAACTGGAATATCCCTTTACTATTACAGGCATGAAGGTAGAGAGCATCCTTTTAATATTTTTGATAATGTATCTTTATATTATTGATCAGTCATGGTACACTCTTTATTCACCCACATTTTAAGATTCAGACTTATTACTTTAATGTATAAATGATGATAGAACTCTTCAGACTTCAAAGGAAATATTCTGAAAGTGTAATCTATCATTTTAGGGAAAGATGATTATCTTTGGATACTGTATCAGTTAAACCTTCTTAGCAGGAACTGTTATGAATATTACACTCCAGTCATTGACAGTTCAAACATGTAGAAACTGGACCACATGTGAATGAAGGCCATGAGGGAAGGCAAATATATGAGATTATGTTTTAGACAAATGTATGTGGTATTGAATGCTGTACCTACTGTGTTTACTTCAATTGCAAGTGTGGTATCTGCTCCATCTTTAATGTACAATATATAGCCTAGTGTCTATTGATAGCTCAGCTTGGCTGGGCTACAAATCGAAATGTGAATGCTGCTTAAAGACATTTTGCAGCTGTCATTGCTGTAACAATAAAACTGAATTCAAGCAATAGAGATGTTTTAGATGACATGAGCAGACCCACTTCAATCTACTGAATGGTATTCAAAAACTTGTGATAAAGAAGATATAGCCACTAAGCAGCAACTTTGCCATGAACCAAAGTGTTCCCACTTGTCTTTTTTGATAACCTGACCAGGATTTTTGGTCTTTCCCATTTGATACTGATTATGACATAAAGCAGTTCCTTGAAATATATCTTACTCTGTATCTGCTGCTTCAACTGAGAGTAACAGAATCTTTCATAGCTCACAAGGACCTAAGATGCAGGATAATCATACTCATCAAAGATCAACTTGGGATTGGTTCATTGTTCCAAGTGGTTCCAAGTTCATTGTCTTATGCAAATAAAAGTTAATGTGAAGATTCTATTGGGAATATACAAAATAGAAGAGGATTTATTAAGCATCATTACAGAGGAAGATGAGCTTAGGCGTCATTATATCTCTGTCTTTCTTCCCAATGCGGTCACAGTGAGTAAAATAGATCTTTCCTGCTATTCATTATCAAATTTGTTGTTTTAATTATCTAATAGATGAGGCATACCTAAACCAGGATTATTGGGGTACAGGCTATGATCCTAGTCCTGCAACAATCACAATGAACATAAGAGAACTGAAAAGCACATTTGTGGTATCTACTTCCTGCCAGAAGGTGATATATGTGTTCTTTGTTCTTTGACTATTTTATAAAACATGTTTTGATCATATTCTTTCTCCCTCTTCCAACTCCTCACAGATCCATTCTTCCTTTTATACCCACGCAACTCTGCCTCTGCTCTGTATTACCATAAAGACTAATTTGTGCAGCCCCAAATAGTCTTGCATGCACAGTTGACTTATCAGGGATCACCCTATTAGGGAAATCTCTCCTTCCTTCTACCAGAAGCTAGCTGATAATTGCCAATAGCACCTCATTTAGGGGTGGAGTTCCATGCCCAATTCCCCTTTCCATGTTGAGATTTGGTCTGGCTTAGGTTTCTACAACTGCTGTGAGCCTATGTCTATTGTGTCCAGAAGACACTGTTTCCTTGTAGTCATTCGCCAGTTCTGGCGCTATACTCTACCCCTCCCCTCCTGTACAATTATATTTGAGACTTTGGAGAAGAGAGTGTGGTATTTACATTCCAATTAGAGGTAAGCATTCTATAATCTCATATTTTATGTTCTTTGTTCAGTTGGGGGGTCTCTGTGTTAATCATCATCTACTAAAAAATAGCTTCTCTAATGAAGTCTGTGAGATGTATTAATATATAATAGTATATTATAACAGTATATAATTAGAATTGGTTTTAACACTGTGGCCATTGGCAAATAATAATATGTTTATGACCTGTCTACCCATATATTCTTGACCCAATCATGGTACCTATTATAGGCTTCATTTGTGGAGTAGAATGTAAATCTAATCAGAAAGAAGTTAGTTACTTCCTGTGGTGTTCACGACACTATAGTATCTGTGAATGTGTCTTGCAACACAAGTCATTATTGTAGCTCAAAGCATTCATGACTGGGTAAGATTAATGATTACATTTCAATTACAATAAAATGTCTAACACCTTTGAGCACTGTTGAAAGCCGCCAGGATGAATGGACCTTCCTGATCAGAACAGGATTAATTCCTCCATATTTTATGACTCAATTACGTGGTATCTTCAGGAACAAGGCCTTATCATCAAGTTCCAAAGGTAGCCAGGAACATCTCAATAGCTTCTAATGTTTGGTAATCTTTAAGACATTACTGATCAACAACTCCAAAGAAGTAATCCAAATTTTTAATTAATGAAATCCAATTTTTCAATATTTGAGAATTTTTCTAATACTATTATATTTCTCTTTAAAAATCCTTTGCTTGTTATTCTAATCCTATCAAATAAAGTATACAAAGTATGAGCTGAACAATAAGTTAAGAGAAAGGGGTAAAAGGAGATACAAATAGGAAAGCAGGGAGTTAGATTACTCCTATTTGGAGGACATGATCATTTGCATAAAAGTACAAAAAGCTCCCTCAGAACAGTCTTAGACCCAAACAATTTCAGCATAGTAGCAGGACACATAATCAACATTCAAAATCAATAGTCATCCCATATAAAAATACCAAATTGGTAAAAAAAAAATCTCATTCACAATAGCTACAAAAATAATAAAATATCCAGGAAAAAACCTTACAAAGGAGATAAAAATGTGTGTATTATTAAAAAAATTAACATGACAAATAAAATAACACTGGAGAAGGAAAAAGTCTCCACTATGTATGGATTAACATGATTAATTTTATAAAATAGCTAGAGTTTGAAGGTAACTTTCAGATTCATAACAAGTTTTACCAAAATTTCAATTACATTTATCACATGATAAGAAAAAATTGGGTTCATATGGACCAACAAATGGCTATAAAGTGCTAGAGTAAGCAGAAGCAGAAAAGGCAATGGTAAAGTCATTATAATACCTCCCTGAAAATTATACTACAGACTCAAAGACTTTTTGTTATAGGCACAATAGACCAGTGGAAAGAAATAGAATGTCTAGAAATAAGTCCACATGGCTCCAAACATCTAATTTTCAATAAAGATACAAAAAATCCATACATTGTGGGGGAAAAACAATATCTTTAACAAATGGTGATGGAAAAATGCCTTTTTACATATAGATGACTGAAACTTGGTCATATTTTCCTCACTCCGAATAAACATAAATGGAAAAATCAATAGGAAATCTTCGTTGAATAACTGAAATTTGAAAATACTCCAGGAAAACATTGACAAAACACTGGCGAAAGATAAGCATGGGCAATGTTTTAATCTTTGTAAACCTACTGTTGGATAAGAGCCTCTCTAATTTTTAAAACTCTGAAATCAATTTATTAATTTTGTCCTTCTTTCTGACAGATTAATTTGACTGAGACTCTTCAAGAATTGCCATAGCCCAGGGATTGGTACTAATGTGAAACAGAACGTTGTTTCTCTTTAAGCTCTAGAACTCTGCCGAGCTGTAGAACTGTTAGATCCGAAACCATCTCCATCTGACCTACGTTGTCTTTACTGAAGAACGATCCGTGAGAGCCAGGAAGTGTTACTGTGTGAACACACAGGAGAAAGTGAGAGAAAAAGTGAGAGAATCTACGCAGACAAAGGAAGAAAGCACCATTCCAAATAAGGCTGTGCTTTAATTTGGGCGACTCTAGGCAATTTCTCTATGGAAAAGGCTTTATTATAAAAGTTTGCTGTTGCCATGGATTCCATTTCTAAAACAGCCTGGGTGCTGCTTAGTTTCTTCAACTTGACACACGCTGGAGAGCTAAGAGGAAACCTTAATCCAGGGATGGCCTCTACCAGATGGCCTGTAAGCAAGTCTACGGGGCATTTTCTTTATTACTGATTAATACTGGAAGTTTCAAATCACTATCGGCAGTGCCACTCTCTAGACACGTTGTCCTGGGTAGTACATCAAAGCAAACTGAGCTAGCCAAGAACAAGACAGCAAGCAACGACCTTCCATGACACTTCTTCACACGGTGCCTCCAGGTTCCTGCCTATAGTTCATTCCCTGTGTTGCCCTCTCAGCGGTGAACTGTGTTCTGCACATGTGAGCTGAATTAAGCCCTTTTCTTCACAAGTTACTTTTTGCCATGGTCGTCATTACAGCAATGAAGGAGAAATGGGAGGCTTGGAATTAATTTGTCTTCATTAAACATCAACATCTGACAAAGAAAACATATTAGAACTGGGGTTTTCTGGGAGAAGAGGTTTGGAGGGGGTTAGTCTGGGCATGAGACTCAACCCTTGTTGTCCTGTATTCTCCAAGATTTTTCTCTTTATTTTGTCCTAGCCTTGGGAGATCTCTAATGTGTTAAAACTACTTTTAAAAATATCCTCTTAGCTTTCCTAGTTGTTTTTGGTGGGAGGATTAGTCCTAATTACCTATTGTGGAATTAGCTAAAACCAAACACCCATTATCCTTATGTATAATTTGTGTTCTTGGGACAAACCTGAATTTTCTCTAGATAATAACGATACAAAATTCTTTTTATAGTAAGTTTAATGAAAGTATGAGTCAATTTAAACAAATATTATGAAAATATTATGCATGTAAACTATTCTAATGTAGTAAATCCCTATGAAAGTAGTAGTAGTATGGGAAGTACAGAAGTGAAATTATTTATATTGAATAGCCATATGGAGCCTCTTGAGTTTCCAGGCCTCAGTGTCCAATTTCCCTCCCATTATTCTGTTCTCGTTGGTTTAAAAGCTACCACATACACAATTTCCACAAGAACTCAGTCTTTCCTGGTTATTTTCTACATGGAAACCCCTGTGGGATCCTCTGCTTAAAAGTTTTGCAATTTTTTTTCTTTCTCACAAAACATGTATTTAGAATCCAACATGCCTCAGGATGCTTGCTATATGATGTGTTGTTCCTTATCTCTACGGGTTTATGGTTGCCTTGTAATGTAGAAGTATAAGTAAAGGCATGAACTATGAGAGGAGTAATAGAATCATGGACACTACTGGCATTGTACTGTCTAATGGGTTCTTGCCCAAGTGGGAAGTTATGCATCTCTCATGGGGGACCTAAATACTAAATCCATTAATTTTCCAGATACAGTTAAAAAGAGTACAGAGAGAACTAGAGAAAAGAATTGGGTAGAGAAAGCAGCAGGAGCTACAGAGACTTGTGGCCCACTAACTTAGAAGAATCAGAAATTACTGATGGAAGAGTTGTGAGGTAGGAGAAGGAGGATAGTCTTTCTAGAGAAAAGAGAAAATCAACTCTGACTCTTCTCTCAAGTCAGTAGAACCTGGTGAAGAAGATTAAGTGACATCATCGTGTTGGTATTTATCTAATGATGTGATGGAGGAAGATGAAGGTCCACCAGTTTGAGAATCAGAGTTTACACAAAGGGATTGTGGACAATAAAACATCGAAGGCTTGTTTTCACTAGAGTCAAATCGTTGGTTGGTGTTACAAGAACCAATAATTTTATGGATTCTATACATAAATTTCTTTCTTAGATCTGTATTTGAGATGCACATGTGAAGACTTGGATTTCTATATTGTTTATGTCAACTAGTATTTTATAGAATACATATTTATATATGCATATATATGTTAATTTTTCCTAAAAGTATCTTCAATTATTTGCAGACTTTATTCTTTTTCTGAGAAAACACAAAAGAATATAATTTACTAGATGAAACATTTTCCTGTTTAAAAAGAAGAGAGCATTATTGTAGTCAACTTGATTTTATATTTCTGTGAAAAAGAAATACATATCGATAATTTATGTAGAAAATACCGCATCTAAAGGTATACAAATCTAAAGTGCATGATTGACATTTTTATAATGAGAATTTATAAAACTCATTTTTAAATTTCTTAATAATAGTATAGACTATGGCTCTAGTTTGCAGGATATAATTTTACATCATTGTTTGTATTATAATTATAAATTAACTAGGAAACAGAGAGAAGAACAAAAATGTAGAATAGTAAGAACTTATTTTTTATATTATTGTAATGGGGAAACTTCACTTTTTTTATTAATCAATTCTCAGACTCTACCGCATATATTTAAACCAAGTATTCATAATTTTGATTACAAAAGAAGTTTAAAACATAATTTCTCATAAGATGTGTACTTTGAATTCTCAAGATTAAATAGCTTAGCCTCTTTCTTTTCTTCATGAATAAGTTTAATGAATGTTGTGAAATTCTAGTTAAAATTGTCCTTGACTTAATTTATTTCAATGACAATAGCAAAAGCTTTAGTTTGCTGGTTCTAAGTTTTGTTACTGGAAATAATTCTAGTTTTTACTGCTTTAGTGACATAAAATCATCAAAATATTTGTCTCTAAAGTGTCAAAGTAATAACTGATGAGAACAAGAAAAAGTATATTAAGCTTAGCAAGGTTTAAAAACCGGTACTAGAGACTGAAATTTCAGTTTGGTCCCATGCTACTGTATGTTGTTTCTCCGAATCTCTACCAGAATGACTATCTAAGCATGAAGCAATGACAACCATGGAAAAATATTTCAGCTCATTGTCATTCATTGAGTCTTAGCAGTATTAAATATTTTATACAATTTCAGTTATGTGGGAAGGGGAAGAAAGTGGACCAAACTTCCTATTCCTCCAAACCAAAAATGTTCTTTTCCATAACTCTCTCTCTCTCTCTCTCTCTCTCTCTCTCTCTCTCTCTTCGCCCCTCAACTATTTATTTCCTGAGAAAATAAAAAGCAGTAGTTAGTAGGCTGTTTGCCTTCAGTAGCCTCTACTACCAATGAATGCTTGATCAGCATGATCAGTCACTGTTGGTGGTATTATTCCCTACTTTGTATTCTGGATAATATCAGTAAAGAAAGGGAGCTGAACAGCAAGCAAGTCCTTTGCATCTTCATTCTGAGTGCAATGTGTCAAACTTCAGACACTGTGCCTTTACCCATAATGATGGTCTGTAACCTGAAGCTGTGAGGTTAAATAAATTGTTGACCTTTTAATTTGCTTTTGTCGGAGTATTTTATCATGAAAACTGAAAAGAAACTAAGATCTCTTTGCTTTGTGTCAGAAACTTTGGTAAGCATTAAGATGCAGGGATGCACACAGTGATTGTGCAGTGTATTTATATCTTTACTGTGCACCTATTAAGAGTTTAACCAAATAAAAAAGAAAGCACGATAAACTGTTGTTTTTCTGTGTTGATTTGGAAAGCTTCTATTTATGGATAGTCTAAATCCATGGTTTTACAGATCACTCTGGTTAATTACTGTAGGTAACAAAACAAAGACATGAATATAAGAGAGGTACTTGTGGGAGGAATTTGACAAGGTTGTGACAGAGATAAGAAAGGGAGTGAGAAAAATCAGAATGCACTGTGCTTGTATGAAGTTGACAAGGAAAAAAAAATTTCAACAGAAGCCATACTCAAAAAGAAATCTTCTCCCACTGCATTGTGGTGGGAATGCAAGCTAGTACGGCCACATTTGGATATCACTGTGGCAATTTCTCAGAAAATTAGGAAACATCCTTCCTCAAGACCCAGTAATGACACTTTTGGGTATATATATAAAGGATGTTCAATCATGCCATAAGGACATGTGCTCAACTATATTCATAGCAGCATTGTTTGTCATAGCCAGAACCTGGAAACAACCTAAATGCCCCTCAACCAAAGAATGAATAAGGAAAATGTGGTACATTTACACAATGGCATACTAAAGAGCATTAAAGAGTGATATCTTGAAATTTGTGGGCAAATGGATGGATCTAGAAAACATCATATTGAGTGAGGTAACCCAGACCCAAAAAGACAAAAGTCACATGTACTCACTCATAAGTGGTTTTTAAACATAAAGCAAAGAAAACCAGCCCAAAAATCACAATCCCAGAGCATCAACAATGAGGATCTTAAGAGAGACATACATAGATCTAATATACATAGGAAGTAAAGAAAGATAAAATCTACTGAGTAAATTGGGAGCATGGGTACCTTGGGAGAGAGTTGATGGGGAAGGGAGAGACAGCAAGGGAAACAGAAAAAAAATGTAGAGCTCAATAAAAATCAATAAGAAAAATTTAAAAAAGAAATTTTCTTTGTCAAAAATCAGTTATTCATAGGTATGTGGATTAATACCTGGATCGTCTATTCGGTTTTATTGGTCCTCCTGTCTGTTTTTATGCCAGTAACAGGCTGTTTTTAGCACTGTAGCTCTGTAGTAGAGTTTGAAGTCAGGGATTGGTTCTTTACTGTACAGGATTGTTTTGGCTATCCTGGGTTTTTGCTTTTCAATATGAAATTGAGTACCATTCTTTGGAGGTCTGGGAAGAATTTTGCTGGGATTTTGATGGGCATTGCATTGAATCTATAGATTGTTTTTGGTAAGATTGCCATTTTTTCCTCTGTTAATTCTACCTAACCAAGAGCATGGGAGGTCTTTCCACTTTCTGTTGTTTTTTAAAATTGCTTTCTTCAAAGATTTAAAGTTCTTGTTATAAAGGTCTTCCACTAGTTTGGTCAGAGTTACTCTGAGATATTTTTTGTTGTTTCTGGTTTTTGTGAAAGGTGATGTTTCTCTGATTTCTTTCTTAGTTCATTTACCTCTGAAAGAGGGATACTGATTTTTTTGAGTTAATCTTGTATCTGCTACATTACTGAAAATGTATATGAGTTATAGAAGTTCCTTGGCAGAACTTTTGGAGTCATTTATGTTAACTATCATATCATCAGCAAATAGTGAGGGTTTGACTTCTTTTCCAATTTGTATCCCCTTGTTTTCTTTTTCTTGTCTTTCCTCTCCAGCTAGGACCTCAAGAACCATATTGAATAGATATTGAGAGAGTGGACAACTTTGTCTTGTTCCTGATTTCAGTGGGATCGCTGTGAGTTTCTTTCCATTTAGTTTGACGTTGTCTGTTGACTTGCTATATATTGCCTTTATTATGTTTCAGTATGTTCCTTGTATCCCTGCTCTTTCCAAGACATTTATCATGAAGGGATGTTTTATTTTGTCAAAAGCTTTTTCAGCATCTAACAAGGTGATCGTGTGGTTTTTATTTTTCAGTTTGTTTATATGGTGGATTATGTTGACAGATTTTATATGTTGAACCATCCCTGCATCTCTGGAATGAAGGCAACTTGATCATGTTGGATGTTGTGTCTGATGTGTTCTTGGATTCAATTTGTCAGTATTTTATTGTGTATTTTTATCAATATTCATGAGTGAGATTGGTCTGTAATTCTCTTTCTTAGTAATGTCTTTATGTGGTTTGGGTATTAGGGTAATTGTAGGTTCATAGACAGAGTTTGGCAATGTTCCTTCTGTTTCTATTATGTGGAACAATTTGAGAAGTATTGGTATAAGTTCTTATATGAAAATCTTGTAAAATTCTGAGCCAAAACCATCTGGTCCTGGGCTTTTTTGGTTAGGAGACTTTTTATGACGGTTTCTATTTCTTTAGCAGTTATAGGTCTATTCAATTTGCTTATCTGGTCTTGATTTAATTTTTGTAAGAATTAAAAAATAAAAAATGTAAAAGAGAATGCATTGGCACAGGGACTTCCGAAATATAACCCCAGTAGCACAGACACTGAGAGAAACAGTTAATAAATGGAACCTCCTGGAACTGAAAAGCTTCTGTAAAGCAAAGGACATTGTCAACAAGATAAAACAGTAGCTTACAGAATGGGAAAAGATCTTCACCAACCCCACATCAGACAAAGGACTGATCTCCAAAATATACAAAGAACTCAAGAAATTGATCATCAAAAGAACAAATAATCCAATAAAAAATGGAGTAGAGACCTAAATAGAAAACTCTAAACAGAAGAATCTAAAATGGCTGAAAGACACTTAAGGAAATGCTTAACATCCTTAGCCATCAAGAAATGCAAATAAACACAACTCTGAAATTCCATCTTATACCTGTAAGAATGGCCAAGATCAAAAACACTGATGACAATTTATGCTGGATAGGTTGTGGGTTAAGGGAACACTACTGCATTGTTGGTGGGAGTGCAAGCTGGTACAGCCCCTTTGTATACTAATATGGTGATTTCTCAGAAAACTATGAAACAACTTTCCTCAAGTCCCAGCAATACCACTTTTGGGTATATCACAAAGGATGCTCAATTGTACCACAAGGACATGTGCTTAACTATGTTCATAGTAGCATTGTTTGTCATAGCCAGAACCTGGAAACAACCTAAATGCCCATTAACTGAAGAATGGATAAGGAAAATGTGATACAATTGCACAATGGAGTACTACACAGCAGAAAAAATAATGACATCTTGAAATTTGCAGGCAAATGGATAAATCTCGAACATCATGTTGAATTACGTAGCCCAGACCTAGAAAGACAAATATTATATGTACTCACTCATAAGTGTCTTTTAGACATAAAGCAAAGAAAACCAGCCCACAAATCACAATCCTAGAGAACCTAGACAGCAATAAGAACCCTAAGAAAGATACACATAGATCTAATCTACATGGGAAGTAGAAAAAGACAAAATTACATGAGTAAGTTGGGAGCCTGGGGACCATGTGAGTGGGTTGAAGGGAAGGGGGAAGGAAGGGAGGGGAGCAGAGAGAAATGTATAGCTCAATAAAATCAATTTAAAATTTAAAAAAAAATCTTTATAAGCCTCCGGACAGGTGTGAGACAAGCCAATGGATCTTAGTATAAGACAGTAATGCTTACTTACTTCCACATGGGGGCACTCTAGAATTCAGAAATAGTTTCCTGTGCTTAACAAACTTTGGCGGCGTTACTTTGTAACTGAAAGTGGAAATCTGTGGTGTTGGTTGTCTTAATGTTTCTTTTTTCAAAAAGACGCTTTATATTTATATTATTTATTTACATGCAAATGATTAGCCAAATATGGGGCTGGAGAGATAGCCCAGTGATGAAATACATTCTCTAATTTGCAGAAATGCTACAGTTTGAAAACATGGTGTCTCTCCCCTTGTCTTCTTTAAAGTCCAGGATTTTTGTACAAAGAAAAATTTTGGCTAGTGTTCAGTTTTTCTTCCTTTTGGCATTTGTTCTTCAATGACTTAGAAAACATAAAAGGGCGACTAGAGGTTTATATTCATATAAAAGCTTGTATCTCCCCACAATCTGCCCTGTTTTCATTAGTATGTTTTTGATGATGTAAGTTGTGAGATTTGAGTGCTTTTGTGGCAATTGGAAAGGATTCTCTAACCCTGGATTGAGTTAAGCATAAAAGGTACACTATTCTTAGGCAGGCAAAACTGCATGTTGATTCTATAAAAAGAAACATGCTGTCAGATAGCTGCTTTCATTGAATGTGTTCAAGCAGCAAATTTTGCCATTATGTGGAACAAACAAATTGTCATAAATCTTCCTGATGAAAACATCTCATTAGTTATTGAAAGACACCTTGCTGTTTTAAATATTTGCTTTGATTAGAAAATATCAGTGTTATGAAATTTCTTTTTAATGGATAATTGATATATATTTAATACCTACTGTGATTTCCACCACTGAACAATTTGTTCTTCTCTGTAGCTAATCATTTCAAGATGGATTTATTTTTGTCATTTTGTTAATGTGTAAGTGTGTGTGTGTGTGTGTGTATGTGTGTGTGTGTATGTGTGTGTGTGTGTATGTGTGTGTGTATGTGTGTGTGTGTGTGTGTGTGTGTGTGTGTGTGTGTGTGTGTGCCATAGGAGTCAGTTGGCTCACATGTGTTGAATTCTCAGGGTGGTTGTGAACTACATGACAGGGGATGAGAAAACTGAACTGGATCCTTTGGAAGAGCAGCAACTGTTCTTAACCACTGCATCATCTTTCTAGCTCCAATGAGGATACTCTACTCTTTTTAATTAAAAATACTTATTTTTTATTTATGTATATGTGTACATGTCTATTCGCATCACATATGTGCAGTGCCTGTGGAGGGCATAGGATCTTACAGAACTAGAGTTACAGGTGATTCTGAGCTGCCTGATGTGGGTGCTGGGAACCAAACCTGTGTATTCTGTAAGACGAACAAGTGCATGCCATCACTGGGTTATCTCTCCTGCCCCATATGTGGCCAGCTATTTGCATGTGAATAAATAATATAAATGCAAATATGAACACATTTATATGTTCTAGGTTTATTTTAAGTCTTGATTCTCTTTTCCCTTGAATTTAAAGGAAAGAAAATGAGATGATAATTGTCCTCACTAAGACTCTTACCTGAGTCGTCTTTAGTGTTTAGAGTGAGATGTAGAAGACACATATAATTGTTTTAGTCATATTCACCTTCCACTAATGAGCAAATCAGTATGTTAATTCTAGGATTTTATTATTTTGTATTTAATCTGTTAAGACAATGAGATCGTTTCTTATGGAAAGTTAATTACTCTAATCTATTTAAATTTGTTTTCCTTGTTTGTCATCTTTTCTCCATGTATTCTAACCACTGAACCCACATCACCCATATCAAGCTTGGCATGCTTGGACTTTAGTCAGAGATAACGTTCCTCTGGCTGTTCTTAACAGAGATGATCGCTCAAAATGAATTTATTTTTAAATTTATCATATTCTTTCAGAATCAAATATGATAAATGGTTTTTATGGATTGTTCCATTTCATGCTTTATATATTTTTATTTTTGCTCTTCCCACGTTGTCATTTCTCTATTATTTCTTCCACTATGATTTATATAAGTCATACAAAAGTAGTTGTTTTAAGTTTTAATATAAACTCTTTATTTCCAAACATCTTGATGTCAAAGATCAATATCCTGAACCAGATATTCCCTGCTGTTAATCAAAACATGTTAAATATATCCATACATATCAGCTATTCTTATATCTAGTATAACTATGAAGACTTTTGAAGACTATAAATTCACCTGTGGTGACAACATAGATTGCCATTGTTAACATGGGTGCTGCAATCCATCACCATCCTGAAAATTACTTTTCCCTCTCTGTCTCTTCCCCACGTTGCAGTATCTGCTCTTCCATCCTGTGAGTTGGGAGTGGTCCTATTCCTCTTCTTTAGGATGGTCACATGGAAGTCAGGTTGAATGTGTTATGTTCCTGAAAATGTCATAACAGAGTGATAAGATCTCTGAGTGATCTCTGCCTCTTCATCCTCCCTCCTACTTTCTCTTTGTTTCAGCTCATAAAATTTTCTCTTGAGAACTTTCTTCCACTTTTATAGGCACTTTGGGCTAGATCTGTTTTTCTTCCATTTTTATGAACCTTTTATAGGCGCCGTGAAACTAAAATTTCGTGTTCTCTGGTTCTTGGAAATAATCCTGAAATTCTTTTGATGACTTCGTGTTCTCTGCATTTTTTTCTGTCCCCTGTTCTTTATTTCTGGCAGCCCTGCAAAGGACTTTTCTGGATTTGTTCTCTCATTTTCTTCTCTTTTTATCTCATCGGCTTTGGCTCTACTTTCTGAAAGTTTTCTCCAACTTTATTCTTCAATATCCTATGAATCTTTGCTCCCTACCATTATATTTTATCTATTTTCCCTTCTCTACCATTTTTTATTTTATTCCTGCATCTGTTTTATTTTTAACTTTATTTCATTTTAGATGTAGCAATTCCTACATTTTCCACAGGATATTAATGGTGATTTCTTTTTATAAACTGAAGATGTCTGAGAGTATGATTTTGAAAGAAAGTAAGGGGTTGGATCTATGGGAGAGGTAAGAAGTGGAAAGGTGAAAAAGAAATGATTACATTTTGATTAAAATATTCTTTCAGAGTAGTATATCCTTTCAAATGTTTCTATTATATTTTGGTCCTATTTTAGTAAATTATTTTTTATATATTAGATAGTGACATAATTTTATGAGGATTTATAACACACTCAAATATTAGTTCTAAAAGTGATAATTAAGGGCACTGGAGAACCTCATTGCATGAAGTAGAAACATAATTTTCTATGTGTATGTGTACACAGGAAGCTGCACCCATAGTAACATATTTCTGAGTTCTTACATCTCAATCTAGAAGGACTGTAACCTTTCACAGTCCCCTCCCACTTAATTTACCTGTACCATAGCAACCATGTAATTTCTACCTAATGATCTCCAGGTACTCTCAGACTTCATCCCAGTTACTTGGATAAAGTGTGAACGTGGAGAGGAAACACACTTAGGGTGGGTAAGTAAGAAACTCTTCATTTTGAAAAATCAATTTCACTGATCTGGAAATTTTAATTGTGATTGAGGTTTAGAACAAGAAAGAGTTTGTTAAAACTACTTAATTGCTTATTAGACACATGATTTTGGACAATATATTAACCTCTAAAATCCACCTCTTTTAATACCTAATCTATGAAGTTACTGTGATAATTGATACTGAATTTAAATTACTAACTATACTGTACTAGTACAAGTACTAACTTAATTAACTTTATGATTAAAGAAAAAGGAAATGTATGCTTATTTTTAAAGAATACAAGAATACAAAGAAAAACATTCTATATTACTAAGGTATTCTTTCTTCAGCCCTCACATACACACACTTGACTTACCCCTCTGATAGGTTTGAGTTATTATTAGGAAAATTTCTGGCTATTTGTGGAGATAGTCTGAGCGTCCTGGGAACTTACATGGACAAGACAGAGTTTCCCATTTCACACTCCGCATGGTGTTGTTTATCTTTTCTCCTTTTGGTATCAAGTCCTGTTCACATGTGATGGGCATTCTTCAATTCAGAGTATCACTATTATTTCATTGTTGGTTAAAATCCCATTCTTTTAGAAGTTAGTTATCAAAAGTAAGCCAATTGTAAACAGCAGAGCATCTCCTACTGGAATACAATTGCTTTTTATATTGGCTTATTTAGAGGTTATATTTTAGGCTTGGGAAACATTGGAGAGATATCTAGTACTGTTTATGCACCAGACTTTCATCCTATTTACCTGCCTGTATCTGTTCTTCTGCATACTTCCAACAGTTTGTTGAAACACTCAATATTTCTATCATCCATATTTTCTCATTTTAGATGGACTACTGTGAAACTATTCATTATCTTAAAAATAAAATGAGGCAAAACAATCAGCAAATATAATACCATCAACAAGAACACAAATGCAGACATTTGTTTTGCTTTAAATGGTCAGCTTGCTGGCTCCTTAAGGTGGTCAGCTGCTTCATCTCATCCACTATGCTTGCTCTTGCTGAGAAACATATTGTTTCAATCACAAAATGCTTTAGGTGTGAAATGTTTTTGATATTTGTTAGCAGAAATGCACAGAAGCCGGAAAAATTAAAGGGGAAGCCACAGGCTTTAGTTAAGTTAAAGATAATCTAGTTACAGACAAGGAAGGGATCAGGCAGATGCAAGCAGGTTCAGGTCAGCATGTGAAGCAGCAAGACTAGTTACGTAGGTGCTGGGCCCTCGCTGCATACAAAGGTGTGACTGGAGCAGGGGTAAGGAATTACAGGTAACTACTGGAGCAACAAAATAAGGAGAAACTGTCCTAGTAAACCCAGGTGTTTTCTCTATTGTATTGCGAAGGACTGGGACAGAATGTCAGTGGATGTCAGCAGCATCTGTAACACTGGCCATGTGTCAGCAGTTTTGTAAAGAGATAGAAAAGTGAGGACCTAATGCTACCAGGAATTGATGAGAAGTTAAACTGGCACTTCTGAGACTACAGGGTATTGGAAGGGATGTTTCTATGGTGTAGCCCATCCCTCTCCTGGACCAGAATCACAGGAAACTGTACTATGATCACTGTCCTTTTTTTCTTTTAACCATCAACTTCTTGATGATGGCTACTTTTTTTTGCATCAGAATAATATATTTTCTAAAGCAGAAGAAAAGTTACATATCTAGCTACATAATGAATAACATGCAGCATTAAGAATAATACATATTAATATTTACAGGAAATTAAATCTAACATTTTAATGAAGTGATAAAATAGAGTAATATATATATTTCATATATATATGCAAGTACAGCCACTAAAGTCTTAGTTACATATCGGCTGGTGGTGGAATTTTAGAGAACTATTTTTGCATTTCTCCTCTTGGTTTATTTATAATTTGTTAAATGCATCCAAGTAAGCCAGTTTATCCTAGGAACCAAGAGTTCAATGAACAAACTTGAAGCCATCATAAATAAATACCAGGAGCCCAGTCCCATTTAGAAGCACTTTCTTTTTCATTGGTAGTATTTTGTCTCAGCCTCAAATCTTGAGCTCTAATGACAAATACACCTTTATATTGCTTATACTTCTCAAGGTAGTATAAATATAAATTTTACAGTATGAAAATATGACCAAATTTCTAGAGAGATTCTGAAGACAGAAAATCAGAAAGAACCTGTCAATATGTATTAATATGATTCTAGCACTCCTCCTTCCTGAAGCACAATACAAGTCCTGGTGTAAATAGCTTAATAGTATTTAGAAGGAAAACATGCCACACTCTGAGTTTATTGGCAGGCTTCAGAAGACTGCACATGTTCCACTCAATGTGTTACGTCAGAAATCCCTGGCTCTTTATGTTCTCTGTAACTGTAACTTAAAGGCTGAGAATGAAAAAAAAATATATTATTTTCTGTTAGAGGAAACCATTTTGTAGAGATCTCTAAATATTTGCCAGGCCTAGAGCAGAAATCCAAACGGAGAGCCATATGTCATATGTCTGAATAATAAAAAGTTATGGATCAGGCTGGAAAACTGTTAAATAAATATGTTTTAGCCTCTTTCCCAGCTATATAAGGAATTTATACTCTGTACTGAGAGGTTTTGGACTCTTGTCTGTCAGTCTGCCTCGTGATTTTCCTGTATGAGTGACCTTGTATGTGGCAATGGTGAACTGCACATGTGATTTCTATTCCCAAGAATGTGATTCTGTGAGTTCTGGGGAAAGAGACCAACACAATAAGTAGAGAACTAGTTAGAGACTTATAGTTATTTTTATCAGAAAGTTGCTTTACTTTGATCACTTTACAAAAGACATAACAAGAAACCATGATGTTCTAGCAAGACACTGAAACCGACATAAAATGGGAGAAGACCAGATCAGCAAGCACAGAGAAGCGTGGAGGTGCACAGGGAGAAAACATGGACCCAGAATATATCCACGCATGAGTCTAGAGTTTACTCACTCCTTAGCAAAATTTGCAAGGGGCTTCTCATTCAGTTTGCATGTGATTTCATAGACCATGTAAAATAGATTTCTGTGTAAGTTAGCAGTCCTCAAACCACAGTGGATTGTTGTCTAGAAGGATCTTAACAATAGTTAGTTAATCATCTTACTGCTAAGGATAGTGCCTAGATTGAGCCATCACTTTGTCGGTGTCAGGAGAGGGCAGGACGGCAAATGGAATCATATTCAGAATGAATGTTTTGATAAGACTGCCATTGGTCTGGACAAGACACCAACTTTTAAGAAAAAGCAAAGAGATAATGGTAACAAAATTAAGCAGCATCAAGCTTGATATTGTTGGCATTAATGCTTAAAATGCTCAGTAAAGAAAATAGTTAAGACAGAAAACAGAGTACAAATAGAAACACCGGTTGCTTACCAATAAAAAAAAATCCTTCACTGGAACAAACCAGTAGTAATAAGACTAAGTCTCCACGTAAGAAAATGTAACAGTATATTTTATGTGTGCACCGGTTGTATTTGGTGGCTAGAGATGACACTATGATAGGCATTTATTCCTAGAATTATGCAACTTCATTTTGTGGAGAATTTCATGTTGTTATGCTATCCTCTACCTGTACAATCTCTTCTAGGTATTATATATCAAGAAACACAGTAACCTGGACATCATTTTAAAATATTCTTTATTATTACATTGGAACATATAAATTTTGACTTCCTGTTGACTTTGGAAGTTATGTATTGATGGAAAAGACAACCAAAAGGAAATCTGGGAGTAGAAGTTTCTGTGCACACTTTTCAGAATTAAGAGAGATGTAAACACTGTTTCATCTGATTAATTTTCTCCAGGCCAGTGAAAAATATACTTTTGAGAGTGTATTTTTTTCTAAGATGCCTGAAATTTAAAATTGTAGTCCTTTGAGAAATTTACAATTTGTTTCCTAGGTGACAGTAATTCTTCAACATTGAATTCCTGCTGAAACCTTATTATTGAAACCATGGTAGAGACACAGATTTATAAGTCAAGAGAAAAATAGGTCTATTTCCCATGCTGTGCTTTCTTCTGGGACTTGGGGATGTAAGAACCTTTAACATATGGTGTCAGTTGGAAAACTCACTCAGAAACAGAGAGAAGTGACCTTGAGTTTTTTAGAATTTTGATATCTGTGTCTACATCCAAGGACATCTTGTCAGAAATATTCAAATTTTCTGTGCAAAGCACAGTATGAAACATTATGGGTATGAGTAGGATGTATACTCTTTCCCCACAAAATCCTACATTTGAATTAAGGACATCTTTCTAGAAGCACTACACAATGCAGGTAACATGCATGCCTAGGGTATTGCCAACATGCAGACTTAGATAAGTAAACAGGTAAGTGTGGATTTACTAGGATTCAGTGCTGTGGAAAGTTTGACATCATCCGCACTTTGATATGCAAAAGTCAACACCATAGAAGAGAAATTCATGCACAGTCACCGAGTATTCAAACTACAAATACTGTGAAACGAACACATGGAGTTATTTTCACATGGGAGACAGCACCCCTTAAAATAAGCAGTTTTACTTGAAGTGGTGGCCATTCTCTCCAGTTTGTAAGTGAGGAAATTTAAGGATCAGAAAAGTGAAAGAAAGATGTTCAAGACAAGCTTTAAATGAAAAACTAGAGAAAAGGATCAAGTATAGGTCTATCTGCCCCAAAGCTGTGCTTTTTGGATACTCTTATTTCAGTTCTTAAAGAGGCAGACACCATGATCACAGCAATAATGAGGGTGATGATTGGTACATTGTACAATGGATGTTGAGCTGGATGAAGCACTGCCTTTGCAAGGAAGGTGGCTGAGTTGTAATGACAAAAGAACTAATAGCTGGCTTGGAGAAGCTTGGGATTTTATATATTAGCCAGCTAGTTCATATCTGTTAGCTCAGCTAGTTGTTTGATGAATATAATCACTCTTTGATTAGTGCTATATATATTTGAAATTAATATATAGTTACATTATTTTCCTCTTTCCTTTCCTCACCCTGAACCCTTGCCATGTACCTCCATTGATTTCTCCCTAATTCAAGGCCTATATTTCTTTAATTGTTGTTATACACATATAGAAGCACAGACACACTCACACACACACACACACACACACAGAGAGAGAGAGAGAGACACAGAGAGAGAGAGAGAGCGAGAGAGAGAGAGAGAGAGAGAGAGAGAGAGAGAGAGAGAAGAACAACTACAACGTGCTCAATTCATACAATGTTACTTGCATGATTTCAGGCCTGAGAACTTGGCATTGAATAACTAAAACATTTTAGGGGCTTTCCTCTGGGACAGGGTGATTCTCTCCACTCTCAAAATATCTTAGATGCTTATAGGTATTTGTTTAGGGTGGAGGCTTGATAACCTTTCTCCTTCCATGTAAGCAGGTCTGTTGGGAAAGGCCTTGTTCATGTCTCATTTAAGCATCCATGTTAATGAGACTTAATGAGTGTAGCTTCCCACAGAGTAGGACATGAAATTTCCCAGAAGACTTTCTGTTCCTCCAGCTCTTACAATAATTATTCCCTTCTTTTGTGATTCTTGATTCCTAGGTGGAGCCACTGGTTACCTTCTATTGGGAGCCTTAAAGTTTCAGCCTTTAAGCCTTCCTTTCAGGGTTCAATTAAAGACACTGCTATAAGCTAAAGGGGGGGGGGGCTAGAAGTCTAAGCGGTAAGAAATCTACTAACAACGGAATCCATCTGTCCATGTTTCTTTATTGTTCTTTCTTATTTCTATCCGTTCTCTCTTGTTCCACTTTGTTCTACCCTTGTTTTACCAATTACACACGCCAGACATATTTATCCTTAAAACAAGCAAGGACTTTCACACACACACACACACACACACACACACACACACACACACAGAGAGAGAGAGAGAGAGAGAGAGAGAGAGAGAGAGAGAGAGAGATCCATGTCTGTCAGCTTAGTGGTGGCTAGTGAACGTCCAGTGAACTCTTTAATAGAGAAAGTTAGTTTTAAAAGGTAAATCATCAGGGAATTATAGAGGGGAAGGTTAGTGTGCTACGCTATATTTTAGGTGATTAGTAAAAAGCTAAAATGTTTATTTTCAATGCTCCACTTTTTTTCTTCTCCCAGCATGCATAGAATCAGGTAACCAAGCAACCTACATAGTCAGGGAGAAGCCGCAGCTTTTGATCTGCTAGCACATACAGCAGAGGTTGCAGCTTCTACAGGCCTATGAGGCTGAAGTATACACCTAAGCATTAGAGACAAGGATGAGAGCCAAGTCTCTAAATTATCAGTTTCGGGGTATGCTGTTATAATCCGTTCTGATCGTGGGCGTTGTGGTTCTTTCTCTGGGTTGCAGTTATTATCTCTTCTGATGTCCTTGAGATTAAAACATAAAATGTAAATTTCCTGAACTGAAATCATCAGTAAACTGTGGTGAAAATGATCATAAGGAGTTAAGAATTTTTTTAGTAGGGTAAAACTAGAGCTGAAGCTTGCGCAAGTAGTAACTATGTCCTTGGATATCTGTGAATATCTTAAATGAAGTACTTTTTCCTGGTGGCTGACCACTGACCAAACGCCTGCTGATAAAGATAATTTCAGGAACACAGATATCAGCGTTTACCTAGGACAGAGGATTGCAGGCCTGGCAATGAGAAACTGTTTCACTTGTAGTTAAGCAGAAACAGTTCTGAACTATGGGAATAACTTCCAAATATGTAGCTAAGGGAAGGTAGCTACAGAGAAATCTACAGCAAAGGATAGCCACTATTCAAAAAGCAATAATGCCAAAGTTTCGGTGTCTCTTAGTTTAATCTTTACCAGAGCCCTTGATTCTGATAAATTGCTTGTGAAAAGATGGCGGAGCAATTACCTGTATGTTGTCGCTTGTGGCAACCTTCCTTACTTGAAACAAAGTGGTTCCTTCTGGTACCACGAGAGCTAGTCTTTGATGCAGATTCTTTCAGCCTTGACCTTGTATCCTCTGGGTCCCATGTCTCAAGTGCATGATTTGATTAGCAATGGAGACTTACTCTCAACTTTTGGGAGACAACCAAGCACAACTGCTGCTATCTCTGTGGGGACCTGCAATTGCCGCACACCGCGCCCCCGTGTCTGCGCTCTGTGCGCTGGCACCCAGTTCGCGAGCTTCCGGCAAGGGGGCTGGAGGTTAAAATACACAGACACACACAGACAGAGAGACAGCAACACGGGTCATCCTTAAATTCCCCAAGAATGCCCCCTTTATTGTGTTCAGGGGCAGATTATATAGAGACAGCCACGCCCCAGCCAAACCCACCAGAAACCACTGTCCTGCCATCAGGAACTCCTGAAGGTCTCGTGCTCAGAGCAGCAGCAGGCACTCAGATCAGGGGATTACAAGAAATTCAGCATCTGGGGTCTCACTGATCCCAATACACAACAACAAATGAGAGTCTCTTAGACAACCCTAAGGTGTCTTGTGTCTAGTGTTGGAATATTTTTATTAGTCTATGACACTTGGCAGAAGTATTGTCAGTCTAGATGGGAAAACTGCATTTTAACTATATATGAAATATATATGTGTGTTTATAATCATAATTCTATGTACCAAATATAATTTTGAGTAGAGTAGATAGAAAATAATATGCTTTTTATAATTTTCAGACATCCTTACTGTTATTCACTATTCACTTTTCTTCTTTTGTACGATTTTACTTCTCTTCCCTAACAAAAGCATCCACTTATTTTTCTCACTTTTCCCCTTTAATACTGGTATTCTGCTTGCTATTGCTTCTCCCATTAATTTATCTTTGCTCCCTTGCTTCTGCAGTTACCTCAGGCAACCTCCACACATCTGAAGATTTGGAACCAAGCCACACATATGAGAGAGAAAAGTCTCTGCCTGTATTTTCTTCCAGCAGTTTCTGTTTTTCATATTTTTTTAGGTTTTGAACCATTTGGGGTTAGTTTTGTACAAATTGATAGATATGGATTAAATTTCATTCATCTATATGTGGACATCCTGTTTTCCAATCACCAATTGTTGAAGATGCATTCTTTTCTTCAGTATGCATCTTTGGCATGTTTGTCAAACTTTGGATGCATAGTTATATTGAATCTTTAATTTTCTTTCATTAATCTACATGTCTGATTTTTTATCAGTGCCATATTGTTTTTATTACTATGATTTAACAATATAGTTTAAGATCTATCTAAACAAGTGCTCCTTTGAATTAACCCTTTATCTTTTTATTATATCAAGTAAACATGCATCATGATATCTTCACAAATAAAACTTGAAGTAAGTCATTTTCAAAAATATTCACAAGGCTGCATAGTATGTTCCTTCTCTTTATTTGTATTTATAACTTTGAAAATACTTAAATGTTTTATTGAATAATGGTATTTCAAATACAAACTTAATTTACCCTTACTTGAGGATGTACTCAAATTAAGTAAGTGTTTTGTTTTTTATTAAATGTTGTTAGTTAAAGAAAATACCTTGAAATAATTTTTTTGCATTTAAAATACTTAAAGACGTATTTTCATATTATTGTACCACTTGAGTATTCTGGCAATGGATTGTTTTTAATGAATAATGTTTTTGCAATAACTGGATTATTCATGAGTTGTTTAAGAAGTGTAAAGATTCAGCCCATATTCTGTATTTCCTATCGGTGACTCCAGGGCTTATGTCCAATGTTTGCACCTGTCATCAACTATTCTCTGTTCTCTTTCCTGAATGGCTGACAATATGTGGGATTTGTTGATAAACAGAAGAAACATTGTACCTCAATCTCATGAAAGAGCTGAATTCTCCTCCAATCACGCCTTCTATTCATTTAATTTCAGCTTAAGATGATTAAGGAAACTCTAGACATCTGGTTTGAGATCAAGTATCGAGAAAGGAAGAAATGGCCCATTTTCAAACACTGTACAATTTTCAGAATCCCTTCAGGAGACATCCTGTCTATCTTTCTTGACAAGACTGTCATCCTAAGGTCATTCCTAACTGGACAGAAGTCTAGGAAAAAGCCATTCTTTAGAGGGAAAGGCATTGAGAATCATATCTGTGACAGAATTGGAGAAAAGCATGTATAACTACTGACGTGAGTTCTTGGGTGATAAACTTCCATCTTGGGTTTTTTGGAAAGGAAGAAAGCATGAGTAAAGATGCCCAATGAGTAGCATTGTGAAGTCCAAATAACTCTCTGAGAGCTTGATGGGACCACTTCTGATCCCAATCACACAATTTAATCTTGATTAAATTGTTTTTATTTACTTGCGGCTTGAATTCCATAATTACAATTGAGAGTACTTAGGTAATTCTCTCAAAGTATCATTTTAATTAGTCCTCTTCTCTTATATGGTGTTGTTAGAAAATTTAATTTCCTTGGCCATCATTAAGAATATAAAGAGCTCTGGGAACAAGCTCATAAGAAAGAAACACAAAAAAAGGAAGAAGAAAAGCAAAAACATCATTTTCTAATGTGTAACATGTGTCTGTTTTGTTATATCGATTATTTCTTTTAACTCTCACAAAATTCTATTAAAGTGTGGTAATTTTGTCCCAGTCTTACATTAAGCAAATTGAGGCACAGAAATGATTTTACCCAAGATCCTACTAATAGCAATTGTGGAGGAACTGTATCCACTCTCTGCTGCCCCCTCCTCTCTCTGCTCTGCTCTTTTCTCAATTTGTGTTCAGATCCCTCATGCCCAGCAATGAGTTCCTATTAGACAACATTAAAATGTTTATTTAGTGAATTAGTTTATATTCTGAGTTAAAAGTAAAAAGCTAAAAGTTAAAATGATATTTATTCCGTCATTTATTACATTTCTCCAAAATAATCAGCACTAATGATACTATAAACCAGGTACTCAGCGGTCAGTATTTGGGGCATTTAGGGTATCTAGTAAACCCTGAACCAAATCTCAATTTTTATTTTTATTATCCATTGTTAAGCAGGTCACTTTCATTTTAAAGGCAATAAGTACACATACATACATACACACATTAATGTAATAAAATAATATACAATTTTAGAAGAGCAGGAATTTCTCTAAGCCTCAAAAATTTCAATTCATCTTTATATTCTGTGTGGTATGTGTGCCTATTGTTGTTTCGTATATGAGAAAAACACTGTCAATATAAAAGAGGTTTCTTGAAGGTCATTCTTAAATTTAGTGGCTTATTTCAACAAGCTTGTATTTTCTTGAACATGTAGGTTGACTGAGAGGTGCTCAACATACCTAGATTGAGTTGTAAGGCCCTAGCTCAGAGCTGCTAGACTTGACTGGGTAGGGTAATTCAATTCCAACCCATGAATTTCTCTTCCTATTTCAGAGTATAGGAATTAAAACAATCAAGTTTGGTGTTTTAGTGTGCTTTTATCTACTGGACCAAAATAGATGGTATGATCTGCTACGTTATGCTATCTTTCTGATTCATGGTTCAGAAGAGAAAAATTCCCAAGACCATGATATTGTTTCTGACAAAACCTCTATAATCCATCACAACAGGACAGAAGAGAAAGTGGAAAAATACAAAACAAAAGGAGGAATCAGGCTAGACAAATCCTTCTAATCAGGAGCCTATTCATTTAGTAATTAACCCACTCCCAAAATAAGATCCTCAGTCTATTTGTTAGAACAGTGCCTTTTGGTGAATCCATCAATTTTATTTAAGTGAATTCATATAAATTAGATAAGAGAAAAATTATTGTAATCAAGTAGAAATTTAATGTCATTCAGTGAAAACAGGATCAATTTTAGTTTATCTAAGGATGACTATCACAGTTACTTTTCTATTACCGTTTACAAAACACCATGACCGATACAGCTCATAAAAAATTATAGTTGGGCTTATAGTTTCAGAAGGTTAGAGTCCATGATGGTAAAGTAAAGAAGTGTTTGCAGAAAAACTGAGAACTCTCATCCCCATCCATAATCATGGTGGATCGGAGAACTCTGAGAATGGCACTTGTCTTTTGAAACTTTAAAGCCAACCCCCTGTGATACACTTCTTTCATCAAGGCCACACCTCCTGATCCTTCCCAAAAGTTCTACTAGTTGGGGTTCAAATTTTCAAACAAATGAACGTATGCAGGCCAATATCATTCAGACCACCAATATGAAATATACCCGCTTTACCATACTCATAAAAATAACCTTCCTTATCCCTGATTCTGTGTTCCAAACACCTTGCCATCTTAAAGCTCCTTCCCTTAATTTGTCTACAAAGACAGTTACATTTCATCATGAATCTTGCAGGGAGGTATCCAGACAGTGAAAGAGTTTGAAGGTACCTATACTATACTATACTATACTATACTATACTATACTATACAAGAGTTTATCTCTGTGCATACAATAATGAACATGTGAAATCTCAGACATAATGAGGTTTCTGGGCTATGGACTTACTTCCACAAGAACTTCATGTCACTGAGGTACAAAGCTCTGTCAAGCACATCAAAGTGGATTAGAGGAGTAAGCTTAGAAGTGCTATATACAATATATTGGGCTTAAAAAAAGGTTATAGTGTGAGCTAGCTATGACCAGTTACTACAAGAAAAAATAAGCTTAATGATCAATAACGTCAGATTGTTGTCTTAGTTACCTTTCTATTGCTGTGAAAAGACACATGACCAATGCAGCATATAAAAGAAAACATTTAGTTGGAACTTGCTTACAGTTTCAGAGGGTGAGTTCATGACCGTGGTGTGGAATGTGGAGGCAGGCAGCCAGACTTGGTACTGGAACAGTGGTTAAAAGCTTACATCTTGGTTTTCAAGTTGAAAAGAGTATGGGGGTGAGAAAGCAAGACTGGACCAGATATGGGCATTTGAAGCCTTAAAGCCCCCTGCAATGACACAAACATATCTAATAATTCCTAAAATAATTTTATCAACTAGAGACCAAATATTCAAATATATGAGCTGAATTCAAACCACCATACTTGAGTTTGTTAAAATAACTAATAATTTCACTTTCTGTTAGTTATTTCTCATGGAAGAATGTCTGAAAAGTACAACTTAAGGAAGAAGATTTTATTTTGTCCTACATTCTGATGGAAAGGAGCCTATCCTGGGGTAAAGGCAATGACACAGGGTAAACCCATGGTGGTGGAAATGTGCAAATGGGGTTCCTCAACTCCTAGAGTCTTCTTGAAGAGGGCCCAGTGACTGAATCAATTCTACAAATAGATTCCAAAAGAAATCCAACAAGAGCATAAATGCAAGGCACAAAGATACTCCAAAACAGAAAACTGCACAATAAGAAATGAAGTTAGAGGAATCTGAAGACATTAAGGAGAAGACTGCAGAGCAGTTAGCTGCACAGTCCTATGTGGTAGTTTCTAGCAGCACACAGATGCTTAGACCTTCAGATGTGGCTTTTAAAGACTTTATATCATGCATAAAGCAAAATAGTTCATGAATGACATTTTAAAATTGATCACATGTTGGTTTTGTTATAGTAAATTAGAGGTTTTTGTTGAAATTGATTTGTCCCCTTCTTTGTGGTACCATAGTATCTCCCCTCTTTTTTCAGTAACACTGTCAGTGAAGGCTTGTTTGTTCTCAGCCACCTGGCTAGCTCAGCCCCAGAAATAACCACACAGAAACTGGCCTTAATTAAAACACTGCTTGGCCCATTAGCCCTAACTTCTTATTGGCTAACTCTTACATCTTTATTTAACCCATTTCTATTAATCTGTGTATTGCCACATATCTGTGGCTTACCGGCAAGATTCTAACTGGCCTCCATTTCAGGAGGAAGATCCATTGCTTCTGTGACTCTGCCCTTCTTTCTCCCAGCATTCAGTTCCAACTTTCCCACTTACCTATGTTCTGTCCTATCAACAGGCCAAGACAGTTTCTTTATTCATTAATGCTAATCGCAGCACACAGAGGGGAGTTCCACATTAGTAACACGACTTTAGCAGAGGTATGTGGCTACAATGCTGTTCACCTGGTGACAGACAGACGATTCCTAACACTGACTTCAATATCACCAAAGGGGGCAGATCGTGTAACTTTTAAAAATAGTCAGTCAGAGAAGTAAATGCTACCAGGAGGTTGCCAAGAGCTAGGGACAGAAGGAAATGGGTAATTGCTAATCCATAGTTCTGAAATCTCAGGTATGGAAGGAATAAAACTAATAATCTGAACACCATGTCTATAGATAACTCATTTCATTGAACAATCACACATATGAGAGAGTAGATCTTATTTACAAGTTCATATCACTATGAAATAAAAGAAAAATATGCTTATGTGATTAAATGGCATGGCTCCATTTGTTCATATTTTTCATTTCATTTCATTGGATAAGACATTTTATGGTTTCATTACTTAATAGATGGACAAACAAGTGTCAGTGAAGTGAGGAGGCTTTTCCATAGGAACAGTTTTTACTGGTGTCCAATCTACCCTAGTCCAGCCTTAAGTGAAGAATATGTAGCACATAGCACAGCAAACATTAGATGCCAAAAGACTAGCAACCTGTGTGTGTATGTGTGTGTGTGTGTGTGTGTGTGTGTGTGTGTGAGAGAGAGAGAGAGAGAGAGAGAGAGAGAGAGAGAAAGAGAGAGAGAGAGAGAGAGAGAGAGAGAGGGAGATTTAATAAAATCAGTGTGATTTTATAACTACAACTTAGAATCTCAAGTTGTGACTAATGTTAAGCTGTCATTACAACAGCGATACTCTGCCCTTCCTCATTGGCTCTCCCTTTGACTGTATATCAGAATTAGGAGCTTAATTCTTAGTATTCTTGAGTATTTATAGATACTATTTACATTTCAAAAGACTAGGGAAGTATCTCCAAAGATTTTTAGGACTGTTAGACTGTTATGAGACTAAAATCTCCACTGATCATTACTCTAAATACTTTAAAAAAAAAGAATTTGGACAATGTCATATATCATTTCCCCTTCCCTCCAAACTCTCCCACACACCCCTCTTTGCTCTCTTTCATACTCACAGTCTTTTTCTTTCATTAATCTTTGTTACAAACATTTATGTATGTACTCGTTTGTACTTTCTATACAATCTACTCAGACTGGATAATGTTAATTTTATGTATGTTTTCAGAGCTGACCATCTGGATAACCAATTAGTGTGCTCTTCCCTGGGGAAGACTGTTTCTTTTGTTTTCACATTCTTTGTGCAGGCTTGAGGCCTCCTGGGCTTTCCTCTGGCTACACTAGCATGTCTATTTCTCTTCTCCTTATTAATCTCATGTTCAGGTAGTCATGTTGGTGACATTTCGTGGGAGTTTTAAAGTAAAAATTTCCCTGGTTAGCAAATTTTAATCTGCTTTCAATAAGAGATAACAAATAAAAGTATCACGAGACAGAAATCGTGTAGAAGTCTTTAATATAAACCCAGAAGCACCCCCATGCACATGGCACACATGCTCAGTATATCACCTGCATGGTTTTAGAAGCCATTTTATTTTGAGACAAAGCTATTTTATGAGTGTGATGATCTCTTGTACACTATGCTTCTCTTCAGTCAGAGAAGAGAATTCTCAGTGGCAATGCCTTCAGGTTTTACACAGAGCCACAGTGACACAGCTTTGGGGTGTTATCTGTGTCCTCGTGATTTTGCATTGATACAGATGTCCGAGTTACCCATTCTCCTGGCAGTGACTTCTCATGTGTACCCTTGAAAGCAGCCCTAGTAAACATAATGGTTATCTAAGCTAGCTGATGAAATCAACTATGTTGAAACCCTATCTGAAGTAAATAGACATTTGTTTTCTTCTGTCCTGAAAAAATACCATTACATACAATAATAATCTACCTTATTTATTACTCTAGGGCAACATAAAAGCAGATAAACCCATACTAAGAATTAATGAAGCATGCCAGCCACTGTGAGGAGGAGAACTTTGAAAACTCAGCCCTCACTTCCCTAGTAAGCACTCATGCTCTGCCAACAGTGCGTAGAAATTTCATTTAATTCTAATTATTTATTTTTCTTCTTAATATTTTATGCCCTTTGTCGTACCCATTATAATTTTTAAAAATAATTTTATTTATTCTTTGATGAATTTATGCATTTGTACAATAGATCCTTATCATATCCAACCTAAATCCTCCTGCTTACTCCCTTCAAGCCACCCTCATACTCGGCCCTCCTGCCTTCCTGTTATTGTCTTCTTTTTATAACAAACAGAGTCCCATAGGTGTTGTCTACGTGCTTAGATATGAGGCTCCTCACCTGAAGAAAATGAGAATTTTGTTTCTATTTTTAATTTCCAAAGACATCTTTAACAAGACATATCTGGGAATTGGTTTAGATCAGGAGGGTGCTGTTGATTGGCCAGCTTTACGTGCCTCAACCTAGTCATAGTCATTTAGAAAAAGCAAAAATAGATTTAATAAATGAGTATTTTAAAGATATTTATTCCAGATATAGCTAGCTCAGTGGTTCTGAGGTTGTAGGATAAAGAGCTATTCAAAAGAGAAAAGATTCTTTCAGAGCAAGGCGAAGAAAGAAAAATAGGGGAAACCAAAGGAGGTAATGGGTTAGAACACTACAGAAGGACCAAGGGTAGAAAGAGAATGCCTTGTGGAGCAAACCTATGAAAATAGAAAAGCTAAATTCTGACATTTACAGGGGGAGAAAAATAAAGAGCACATGTTTGAAAGAGTAAATGATAGGGCTAGCGCTTTCTCATTTCAAACATTTCTCTATCTTTAATTCTCAATACAAATGTATAAAAATTATGTAGATTAAGTTTATGTGACTAGAGGAGAAATTGGCAGGAGTCATTTGTGTAACAGTTACTAGTATACGCTTCAAAGGCCAGAGACTTCTTTCAATTTCCTTTACTCAGGGTTCTCAGTGGAGGATTGGCCTTAGAGTCCTCAATACATATAATTCAGTGAGTGACTAAATGCATGAGGTCGCTGTGTCTTGAGGCAGAGAGGAGTGGCAGGTCAGCCTTCTCCAAGAGACCCTGTGCTTGAACCCAGCTGGACTCTGTCATTTCAGAGAGGAAATGAGTTTGCTTCCATTGCAAAATGCTGGCAGTCCGCACTCCCTGGTAAAGGAGAGCATGACATTCACCACAACTGAGGAGTAACCTTTTCTTCCCCTGGAGCAAAGGCAAGTTTAGCAGCTGGTGGTAGACTTTCTGTCATGCTCTTCAGAAGGTTAGTTTTGGCAGACTTTTGCCATTAGCTGGTCTATTGACTTTCTTTGTGGTGAACAAAACAGAGCAAGCCCAACTGCTAATGTCAGACAATGACATTTGTCAGGCTAGATTCTGGCCAGTGATCTGAGTTTGGCATTTGAAAGATGAGAAAAACAATCCCAGTAAACAAGAATTTATTGAATAACTACTTTGTACCATTAAAAAATCATGTAAATGGACTTGAGGAGTTTATGCTACATGGAACAATTGGGCAGTTTAAGAATTGTAGTCCTTTAGAATGTAGCTTATGGTTAGTAAAAACATGAAAGGACTTTAATAGAAGTGTGTAACTCACACTCTCAGCTTCCCTTCTAGATTAGGACTCATGTTTCATTTGGGAAGTTTCGTCTGTCATTCAGTGATTTAGAATTTTCCTCACAACAGAAATGTACTCACTACTAATACAGAACAAATTGCACATGCATGCCGTATCTACAGAGAAATGTTCTAAACACCCCACGGGAACAAATAAGGTGGTCATAAAAGATCAAGATTAAATGCATACAAGTTCACGTGTGTGCAGTTCAAGATATTCTAAATTAACCTGTGATAATAATATCATATTTAATAGAAGCAGTAATACATATGCCTTGTTAAAATATCAAATAGAAATTAGTATCAAATCTTACTGTTTCTCTATTGTTCCCTAGGTTTCTCCTCCTCTGTTATCAAGGACACTGTATTTTCCTTGTTTTTAGGATACACCAGCTGCAGTAATACTGGTCATTCCTTTCTGGAAATTCATTTTACATAGTTTCAAATGGAGATACAATTGTCAAATCAACTGATTTTATTAAATACAAACTCAAGTTTCAAACACAGGTTTATACTTTTCTTATTATCAAGTAGACCTACTGATTTTTCAGATGCTTAGGTTAGAGAAAAAAAACAGAGAAGCAGCATGTTGAATTAGGTAATACAAAGTGTACTATAAAGAGGGGGATTGTTGCCCAAGGACACTTTCTAAAGAAGTCAATTTGTGGCTTAAGTATAAAGTAGAAACTGGAACTGAGAGGAGGAAGGCATTTCAAATGAATGGAAATAAGACATACCCAGCTACACTGTGGCAGGAGCTTCAGGATTCTAGAGTAGCAAGCGAGAGCTAAGACACCGGCAGGAACAAGGGTGGAAAAAATGACAGGTACAAGATAATGCCTTGGCCAACAGCCTAAGATAAAAAAGGGCTTCAGGGTTCTCTGAATCTCCCAAATCATTTGAAAGTTCACATACAATACAACCACTCTTTCAGAAGCAACCTGTGAATTTAACATAAACCTAAACTGGTTGATTTGTATATGAAAACTATATAAAATAATATTCGACATCTGTGAAATCCAAATGAAGACTACTAAGATGTACCAGCATCTATCAGATTTTGAAAAATTGTGAAATAGAAACAAATACTTGTAAAGCATGAGAGTGAAAAGTAGTAATTTGATTTGGAAAAATGTTCTTTCTAAAATTATGTTCTAGAAATTTTACCCTTGCAACTTCTCAAAATGAATGCTTTTCACACAACAAGCACTTTGCAGAAATGTTGCTTGTAATTGCCCCAGTCGGGAAATGACTTTCATGTCCATCAACAGAACTGGGAATATGTGTTAGAAATATAGTACACCTTAACAAAGTACTGTGAGCTCAGTGAGTTAAAGCAACATTAATTACTTTTCCTGTAGCTCTGAAAGACGAGGTTCTGAGTTAAGCTTTAGAGAACTAAAGTCAAGCTGTTCCTGGGGCCGGTTCTGTCTGGAGATGCAGGGAACTGTTCATTGTCTTGTTCCTTTTAACTGCCTTGACTTTTACAGCAGTCTCTCCTCCTGTTGTTATATTGCTTTCTGTTTCTTTTCACCTCTCAATGTCCCTCACAAGGTCACTTTCAGTGTCACTGGAGCTCAGCTGTTAATCCAGAATGACATCCCATTTCGGACTCCTTAACTTTAATGTGTGGTAACTAACACTCCCAGCTTCTTGGTTAGGACACAGGTTTCACTTGGAAAGTTTAGCCTGCCACACAGCAATTTAGAATTTTCCTCACAACAGAATTGTACTGATTACTAATACAAAACAAATTGCCCATGCTCAGGCATGCCATACCTACGAACAAATGTTGTAAACACCCCACTGAAACAAATAAGGTGATCATAAAAGATAAAGATAAAGAGTATACACGTCCACTTATGTGCAATGCAAGATATTCTAAATTAACCTGTAATAATAATATCATATACATGATGATTTTCTGTTGAAAAGAATTACAGAGCAGTCTTTTAGAGAACTTTGGAGTGAATGCTGTGTTGTATCTTGGTATTTGCTGCAGTTTCACACTGTATTCTTATATGGAGTCAGAAATTTAAAAATACTTTTACTTTGGCATTTCAGTCTCTTAATAATTTCACCTTACCATATCTGACGCTGAGTTCTTCGTTGTGAGTCCTGTTAATTCACATGGTTTCTCCCATGACTCTTATTTTCATTAATAACTCCATTTGGCTTCTTTAGAGAACTGACGTGTACTCTTTTTTTAATATTTATTTATTGGGCCGGGCGGTGGTGGCGCACGCCTCTAATCCCAGCACTCGGGAGGCAGAGGCAGGCGGATCTCTGTGAGTTCGAGACCAGCCTGGTCTACAGAGCTAGTTCCAGGACAGGCTCCAAAACCACAGAGAAACCTTGTCTCGAAAAAACCAAAAAAAAAAAAAAATAAATATTTATTTATTTATTTATTAAAGATTTCTGCCTCTTCCCCGCCACCGCCTCCCATTTCCCTCCCCCTCCCCTGATTAAGTGCCCCTCCCTCATCAGCTCGAAGAGCAATCAGGGTTCCCTGACCTGTGGGAAGTCCAAGGACCGCCCACCTCCATCCAGGTCTAGTAAGGTGAGCATCCAAACTGCCTAGGCTCCCACAAAGCCAGTATGTGCGATGTGTACTCTTGATCCTCATCAAGTCAAGGTCACTCCAAGCAGGGAATCCAGAATTTGCAGCATGAGTAATAAAAACCCAGAAACAGATATCGGGGTTCAACCGGAAGATCAGAAAATCAAAGCAGCCAGTCACTGGCTCTTGCCTCTACCTCAGACTGAAATGGCAATCCTGTCTCCACAAAATCTTAAGAGTGAGACTGAGTGAGAGATCTATCTCCTCCCATCTTATATTCCTCGTTAGTGCTGGGATTAAAGGTGTGAACCATCACCGCCTGGCCTCTATGGCTAACTAGTGTGGCTGCTAAGATTAAAGGCGTGTGCAACTATTGCCTGGCAGTGTATGGCTGCTTTACACTGGCCTTCAGGAAAACTTTATTTATTAAAATATAAATAATATACCACAAAAATAATTTGTCAGGGCACATGGAATTTAGAAAAGCTTTTAGTGAATGATTACTATAGGGATATATGATAAATATTAAATTAACATACAGAAAACATACACTAATGTTATCCAGATATAAGCACATGTAAGCTAATAGGTGTCTTCCCCCAGTTCTGTGACAGCAAAATGTGTCCAGTCTCTTAAAGAATATGGTGGCACAGTCTAAAAGCCCAAGAAAGAGTACACAGCATCAACTGATGATCAGTTATATATGTGGTTATATCTAGTCTTCTTGTCTCTGTTACCTTTCCACCTTGAGCCAAAACAAATCTTACTATAAGGCATCAAATTCACCAAATACTTCAGAACGTAAAACCAGGCTTTAGTTTTTTTCTGAGGAGATAGCAATAGGCCAGTCCTACAAAAATATCTTCCCTTAACTTCTGCACAGACAGAACAACCCATGCCTGTACTTAAACTTTTTCATATTTGCACTGATTTTGTTATCCAATGTGATCAAGAACATTGACTATTGCCTTTGACATAACCCTTTGATATAGCTTTTCTTTCCCAATTTTCTGTCTTTTGTACCTAGAAATTGCTACATACATCCCAAGATACCCATGAATGCAGCCTAACATGAAGTCATAAATCTATTTTAAATATTATTTCGTGACATTTTATTGCTTTACTACATGGTTCCTGATTTTGACTTTGTAAACAGCAATGTTAGGTGAAATGCCCAAAGTTTAGTTAGGCATGCTTAAATCAAGACATGCTAGAATATAGCACAGTGGTTTCAAGCTCTCTAATGCTGTGACACTTTAATGCAGTTCCTCATGCTATGGTGACCCCCAATCATAAAATTATTTCATCGTTACTTTATAACTGCAAATTTGATATTACTATGAGTCATCTTGTAAGTATCTTATATACAGGAGATCTGATATGTGACCCTTGTGAAAGGGTCATTTACCTACACAGAGGGGTGTCAAACAGTAAGTGTTCTCAATCACAGAGCCATATCTACAGCCTTAAGTCCCCTTTCTTTTACAATTCTTTTCTTCTGTCTCACCTACATAGTATATGCATAATGACAATAGCAAATTCCATGCAATAAGAAAGGGGAAAAAATCTCGGAAGACCCCACTTCTAGATGAAGAGTTACAGGAATTAATAATATAAATTGTGAAAGGCAGAATCAGTTCTCTACTATACTTTAGTAACTTTAAGCCACTTTCTAATTCTTTAGACATTCAATACTTTTTTTAAAAATTTATTTATTTATTAAAGATTTCTGCCTCCTCCCTGCCACCGCCTCCCATTTCCCTCCCCCTCCCCCGATCAAGTTCCCCTCCCTCATCAGCTCGAAGAGCAATCAGAGTTCCCTGACCTGTGGGAAGTCCAGGGACCACCCACCTTCATCCAGGTCTAGTAAGGTGAGCATCCCAACTTCCTAGGCTCCCACAAAGCCAGTACGTGCAGTAGGATCAAAAACCCATTACCATTGTTCTTGAGTTCTCAGTAGTCCTCATTGTCCACTATGTTCAGCAAGTCCGGTTTTATCCCATGCTTTTTTAGACCCAGGCCAGCTGGCCTTGGTGAGCTCCCGATAGAACATCCCCATTGTCTCAGTGTGTGGGTGCACCCCTCGTGGTCCTGAGTTCCTTGCTCGTGCTCTCTCTCCTTCTGCTCCTGATTTGGACCTTGAGATTTCAGTCCAGTGCTCCAATGTGGGTCTCTGTCTCTGTCTCATTTCATCGCTTGATGTAAGCCAGACCCAAAAAGAGGAACATGGGATGTACTCACTCATATTTGGTTTCTAGCCATAAATAAAGGACATTGAGCCTATAATTCGCGATCCTAGAGAAACTAAATAAGAAGGTGAACCCAAAGAAAATCATATAGGCACCTTCCTGAATATTAACCTTCATTAGACATTCAATAATTATCTTGTATGTTGCCTGGTTCAGCCTGTGCTTCCATCATAAGTCCAGACTCCAACTGAAATTTCCTAATGGCTTCTCTAGTCCTCTTACTTCACTCTCTCACATTCTCAAACAGCTTCGTTACATCCTGCTACAAGTTGGCCTTAGCAGTGGCTTGTGTCATAAGCTTCGTGTTAGGAAAGAACAAAATTAGCTGAGCCACTGTCAGTTTACCATTTCCTAAAAATTTCCTTTTTTGAAAAGCTATGATTCACCATATTTCACATAATTTAAGCTACTTTGTATTCATTTGGATGCTAGCTACATGTCTCTTTAGTTTTTTTGTTTTGTTTTGTTTTGTTTTACACGAAGTCACATTTAAGTTTCTCAATAAGTGGGCACATGTTTTCTTTTTAAACATGAAACAAATTGAGGTTAACAAAATGTAAAGCTTTGTTCAGTTTTTCACTATGGAACAGGGCATCTATGATATTCCAAACATTTGTGTGTGATTCCATTCACGACTATCTAGTCACAATATGCACAAAATGTGTGTGTGTGTGTGTGTGTGTGTGTGTAAAAGAGGAAAATTAAATGAGGAAACTAAAGGAGAAAAATACATGAATGGATGTGTACAAATTTGAAACATGACCACTTGCTGCCTGTATCACATATTCTTTAAGTATTTGTCTTGGGTCTTGAGCCTGTGATCATCTAGCACAGTTGGCATTATTACCCTGTCCCAGTTGCCTTAGGTTCTTTCTGTCATTTTCCCACCTAATAAAGATATAGCTAGCTAATAACCTACATTCACCTACCTGCTGCCACTATACTGATTGAGTGTATGGTAGATCGCATGTGTACTATTGCAATATGGCTTCTACTATTTCTATACCAATTTACTTTGTTGACAAATAGTTTTATATTTCCTTAACAGCTTACTAAGGCCATCTCTACTATCGCATGCTGTAATTACCAAGGAGTAAAGTGTAAATACATTCTCTTGGAAGGATCCTTTTGATGACTTTGTGCTCCACAGATTGAGTATCCCTTCTCAGTTGTCAGCAAACACTTATCAAATACAACCGCACATAGTTCCACAGAGATCTGTGGTTTCCCATTCTCGCCCAGATGTTCAGTTTCTTTTACTTTGCTCACATATATGCTCTCAAGGCCAGATTCTGAAATGTGAGATTATCTAGGAAAATGGCTCTGTTCCCCTGTGTAATTAGATGGACCTTTCTCATCTGTTTGATTTTACCTACTTGCCATCATCTACCAGAATATTATTATGAATCAGTTTATCTGGATGTAGGAGGATAATTGCTTCCTCACTTTCTTCACAAACAGCATGTCTGATTAAATTTTCACATACTTCGTCAAAAGTCATAGTCTTAGACACAACTGTCCAAACAACTTCAATACACAAGCTCTTTTAGTTCATAGAAAATCAGGTTTTCTAGGTTAGCAACCCATGCAAATTAATAGTAGACTAAGAAAAGAAACAAAAATATTACATTGATGTCGTAGGAGGCTACTAGTATTTCCCAGCTGCTCACCCTCAAAATAATCACACAGAAACCATACTATTTGCAATACTGTTTGGCCAATAGCTTAAATGAATTTCTGGCTAACTCATATCTTAAATTAATCATCTCCCTTAATCTGTGTATTGTCACAAGGCTGTGGATTACTGGGTAAAATTCTTGTGTCAGTCTCTGGAGGGGCTACATGTCTTCTCTCTGACTCTGCCTTCTTTCTCCCAGCATTCAGTTTAGTGTTCTCCACCTAGCTAAGTTATGTCTTGCTACAGGCCAAAGCAGTTTCTTTATTCATTAAGCAATAAAAGCAACATATAGATAGAAGGAACTCCCACACCATGTTTATTCCCTTTTCTTTATCTTTCTATATTTATCTTTATATATTATCTTGATATAGTCTTTATTGAATCAATTGACTTAGTAGACATCATGACACAAAACTATTGATATACCAGCAATCAAGCATTAACCAGGTTGGCCTCTAAAAAGATCAGATCATTTGAAATACATAAAACTAATTAATATTTTACAAACACCTTATAAACAAACACAAAAGCCACATGGATTATAAATGACATATTAGCATACATATTGGCATGCTGAAGTGTCACAAGGTCAACAAGGTCATTTAGATGCAGAGTTTTCTAACATAATAGATTTCATTCATTTTGTATTAATAGGATTCCTTAGTGATTGAAAGCGCTCCACTATTACCTATTTATACAACAGTCTGCTGAGGTGGGTAGCATTAACTACATAGAAAAATGAGAAAATGTAAATTCAAATATTAAAGTTCCCTTCAGTCAGCAGTATGATAATCATTGAAGGGTCTAATGCTTGGGTCCTAATGCTTTATTTGAGATGTATGACTCCAGGCTTCACTCAAAAGCACACTAATAAATGCTGGTCACACAGAGGTTTTGCTAGGTCACTGCATTTCAGCTACATGATAGTATCAGTTACAAGTTAAAGGAGACAATGATTTCAGTATTCTACTTCAAATGTTCTTTGAAATGAAAAAGTGAACTTAAGAAGCAATGTATATTTCAACTGGTAATTTATTTTCCTATACTTGGCCACTTTCATACTAAAAAGTATCATCTACATTAATTTTAAAAAATTAAAATATTCCAACTCACCAGAGAAAAATTTATGAATTAAAAATGTTGTTTTTGAATTGTTATAAAAACAATAGACAATTGAAAAGACAAGTAAAAAGAACCCTATGATTTTCTTCTGTTGTATAGGAGATGGGAGGTAGTCATATAGGAAGAAATGGCCACAGCATGTAGAAAAGTAGAAGAAATTAAGAAAGTGGGTTGAAGTGCAAGAGAAAGGCTAAAAATTGCTGCCCACCAATTATAAAGTAAGATTCCGTTTCATTTGATTCATCTTCAAATGCTCATTCTATCACCTTCTACCTTGAATGAGAAGAACCAAGTAAGAGCTGCTTCCTGAAGTCCCTGTATTAACACAGACTTATCCAAGCATTAAATCCCATCCATTTCTTTCTAGATTTATAGTGTTTTCCACACTTCTCTGCAGCCACACACGCTTACCCACACAGAATCTCTCTCATTGCTTTCTGTAATGCTAACTTCCAGCAAAACCAAAAATGTTCACATGTATTGAGAAGCTGGAAACTTTTGTATTTAATCCTTCCTGCATGTGGGTAATCCTTTCCTATTTACTCTTGCAAATCAAGGAAAGTGAAAATGAAATGCTAACTTACAAAATTCACAAGCTGAAGTTGGGATGATCATTTTTCACATCTCTGGTCTAATTAAACAGTGTTTGACACTGACATTTCTAGATCATTCCCACTCATATCCTGCCAAAGCTAGAGATACATAAAGATGTTCTTTACATTAAAAAATAATGCTTTCTTTATTCGGAAAATTTCATACATAAATCCAGTGAGTATTGATCATATTCTTCTACCAGTACTCCGTACATCACCCCAGAGACCCCACAATATCTCTTTCTTAATTTATTGTCCTCATTTCTTTCATTAATAACATCTGAATCCAATAAATGCTGTCCATGTGTATATAGATGTGTGACATCCATTGGGGCATGAGCAGCCTACCAGTGGCCACATTCCAAACAGAGAATGATACTCCCTCTCTCCCTCAAAAGTCACAAATTGCTAGTTTCTCCTGTGAGAGGGATGGGACATCAAAGGCCCCTCTCTCATCAAACCAGGAATTTTAACGGGCTTAATATGTTCAGGTCTTGGATAGGAAACCACTGTTGTTGTATGTTGATTTGTGTAACAGGCATGCCATCTCCGGAAGTCAGATTTTCACAGTTCTCTTCCCCATCTATCAGCAATACACTCTTTCTGAGCACTCTTCTATGAAGTTTCTGGAGATTTGCGTGGTAGAAGGTTGATATGAATGCCTCATCCAGACCTATACAGTCAGCTTTTTTTTTACTCAGGAAATTTTGAACCATTTGGAATGTGGGCATTAATCACTACCCAAGGCAAAATGAGGCTTTCCTGACCAAAGTTGAAAGCAGCACAAATCAATGAGTGCAAATAAATACTTATGTTTCAATCACATAGCATGACAAGTTAGCAAACAACAAAACAAACAAACAAAAAACACAAAAGAAAGTCACCTTAGGGCCTATAAGATCTCTCTGGTTTTTGGCTATGGACTGGGTTTACAATATCAAGCAGAATATCCCAACTGTGGAGCAGCCTCATATCCTATCAGAAAGTGTTTGGTTGCCTTCATAACTGATATGTTGGTATTACACCAATAGGCTTATATTTTTAGCAGGATGATATGAAGTATGCTGTGTCTAGAGCTGGGTAAGGTCACCGATGTCTTTTCTCGCCAAGAGGGCTGCATAGTACCTTTCTGGAATATGTAAGCAGGGTGGGAGTATTTTGGTCAGTTCAAGGTTGATCTCTTCATGCCCTACATTCAAAGAAAGTGGTGTCTTCATCAAGAGGTGGTTTAATCATCTAATTATCTTTAACAGCTGATATCAGTGGAAATAACTCCTAAAGAAGTATCCCTGGCAATGAGATTTTCACATTAAAACCTGTCTTCTGGGGCCACAATTTTCTACACTTGCAGAATATTTTTGCTCAATATCTATCTATCTGTCTTTCCGTCTTTCCGTCTTTCCGTCTGTCTGTCTATCTATCTATCTATCTATCTATCTATCTATCTATCTATCATCTATCTATATCATATATATATATATATATATATATACTTTATTTTTTGTTCATTTGTTTATCTTACAAACTAGTAGATTTCTACCTCCTTGTGTATCTTTAGTTTTGACTAACAGAGCTTATGCTTTTCTCCCAATCTCCTTATCCCCCCTTAGAACTTTTTTTACTATCTCTTCTAGTTTGGTTTATTTACTGGATTTCCATGCAGCTTTTATTCCCTTGATTTTAGCTGAGTTTTCTTTACCCCATTCCCATTCACTTTTATGCTTGAATCTTTCACACTTTGGAAACCTCACCCAGAGGTCGATGCATTGAGGGGCAGAGAATAGAAAACTACAGGTAAAATAAAAATAGAGAGGGAGTTTACTGAAGGCTCTCTTTTAAAAGGAATGGAACCCAAAACCTCAACCAACCAACAAAATTCCAAACAACTGCAACAAAATCCTCAGTTATTATCAGAGGCAAGATCTCAGACTGGAAGCATTGTGAAGTTTAGTAGTGAATGTTCACTGATTCCAAACAAAACAAACAGCAATAAAAGCAGACTTAGAAAAGGTCAGTCCTTAGGATCATTGCGATCAGCTGAAGCTGTTAAATGTACTTATGTTTTCACACCAAGTAAAGGAGAAATTTGAGAAGTTACGGAAGCAACTTAACAGTCTACCAACAAACGAATGAATCAATAAATTGTGATATGTCTGTAATGTTACATTCCATATACACATATGTATATGCATATATACAACAGAAATTTAGCTTAGAAATTGAGATCTGAGTAGGAGCATAACTCAGTGGCACAGTCCATTAGTCAGTGCAAGGCCCTGAGTTTAAAGTCCAGTACTCCAAAAAGAAAAAAAAAAACAAAAACAGATCCTATTATTTTTAATAACATGAAGAAGCTAAATGGAATTATCACAGATAAAATCGTCAGATTTAAAAAGGAAAATATGACATAATCTCATACACAAAGAATATAAAATGTGAAGTCAAACATATAGAAACAATAAAAATAACGGAGGGAGTTCAGTTAAGAGGAAAGAATGAAGAGACACAAGACTACAGATTTATAGTGCTGTAGTATGAGGAAACCTAAAGACTTAACAGGGTGACTATTGTCAATAATACTGAATTTTATAATAGAAACTTACCATAGAAGCATATTTGAGAAACTTTTAGCATATTTTTAAAAATTAGGAAATGGTGGCAATATTAATTTGCTTAAATATCACTGTAACTTCATTGCATGTAAATATTACATAAAGCTAATGTCTCAAACATCATGTTTTATATGCTTAATATGGAATTTTAAAGTAAGTGAAATCAAAAATAACATATAAAAGGCTCCTGAGTATTTTTATTTTGTTCTTTCTCATCTATCATTTTGTGCCCCCCTTTCTGCCAGTTCCTTCTCTTCAAAATAGCTCATCTTTTACTTCCATGTTTTAAAAGTATTCTAAATTCCAAATATAAGACAAAATATGGTATTTGCCTTCCTAAACCTGACATTTTTCTTTTTTATGTCATTATCTCCAGCACCATTCACTTGTAAAAAAAACAACACATTTATAGAATCTCTGCTACAGTCTGATTGTGTTCTCCAAAATTCATGTGTTGAATTTAAATGGCAATATTTAAAAGATAGGACCTTAAGGAATTGATAAAGTTACAAGAGTTGAGCGCTCATGAAAGTCCTTAAGGCTTTAAAATGCTGAGAGAGGAACTTCTGTGTTCCCTTCTTGCACCATGTGTTAGCATAATAGTCTTCCTGTCCCTTTATCTGTTCTTTCCAACATATAAACAGACAACATGAAAATGTTGCATATGAAGCAGAAATCAAGTCCCTCAGTGGACTCCAAATCTTTTGGTGACATGCTTTTGAATGATGGAAATCCAGAATGTAAAAATTAAATTTATGTTCTTTATAAATGTTTCATTTTTTAAATATTTTGTTATAGCAATGTATACAGACTGAAACTGATTCCATCATGGCTGCCCAGTCACAGAAGTAGCTTCAGATAGTAATAAGCACCTAGAAGGGAAAAAACTTCACAGAAGCTTTGTAGAAAAGCCGATGGGACCACGAGGCCTTGAGACAGGGTCAGGAAACATTATTTAGTAACTGATATTTTCAGTCACCAGACTACATGGGATCAAACTCCAACCGCTGGCTGTAGGGTGAGTCAACACTGTGACACTGAGCAAATCTCCCATCCTGTCACCACTGACTTCAAACACATAGCACAAAGAAAAGACACAGTAAATCACAGCAGAGATTGCTCTGCATGTTTGGAAATGGATCTTAAACAGGTAGCTAAACCTTTGAAAACACAAGAAAGCTCTAGAAGAGCATTGTGCAGAAAGTATGCTGAGTAACTCATTATAGTTCTTCTTGTTACTGTTGCTATCATCACATCCTGAGCTGCAACCTGAATGTCAGACCACCATGTTTACAGTTAAATGTTCTCTTTGTTTACTAGCATCTTCTGCCAAAAAAGACTTAGTCAGTACACCACTGCTTTTTGCTTTTCCTATTCTGAAATGTACTACTTGTAAAAAGAGAGATAATAATGAAAGATTGAGGAGTGAGGCATTGTTTGGAAAGATGTTTTTGTACAACAGATCTTTTCTGTCACGATGTTCTACAAATCACAGGTTTGTTTTATCTTTGTATTTATTAACACATGTAAAGCTAACCCGACCCTCTGTCTTTTGTATTTGATTGAAATTCTTAATGTGAGTAATACAATAAGCTCGCTTCCAAGTAATGTAACTTTCTTTTCAGGAAATATTCTTCACAGGTACACAGCAGCAGAATTCTTTGAAAACTGTGGTTAAAATGCATAACTTCAGAACAGCAAGCCATTCCACAGAGATATTATTGATTTCCACACACGGCACAGTAGAAATGGTTGCAATTTCAGTGAATGCGCTACTTCCCACATTTACAGTATTTCTTAATTGACAGAAATTTTAATTGGAATAGAGTGAAAGTAAAGAAAATAATGAAATCAAATATGGAAAAAAGCCCTCTTTTTATTTAGAATAAAAATTAGCCATTGTGACTCATTACACCTAATAAGTAGAAGTATGAATATCAATTGATTGAAAATCAGTGAGGCAAAAACTGGTTTATTTAAATCAGTGCTATTGAATCAATCAGAGTTAACCACAATCCAAACCAGCATCTAAAAGGAGCTCATTGTAAATAAATGCAAATTCTAAATTTTTCTAAGTCTCTAGACATGATAAATGATAAATGAATTTTCTCTCCATAATGGGGTTTGAGCATCTGATTAAGACTGAGTCTAGATCACCGGTGAGGCTTGAATTGCTTGAGTCCCATGGGCAAAACTTTTAGAACATATGTAGTTCATAACAACTTCAAGTTGTAATATTGTATTAGTCACATTTTTGTTGTATGATAAGCACCATAACTGAAGCACCCTATAAAAGGAAGGGTTTATTTGGGTTTATGGTTCCAGAGATATGAGTTCATTGTGGTGGGGAAGCATGGCAGCAAGAGGCAGACATGGCAGAAGGAGCAAGAAAATGAAAGATCACATTCTTACTCATAAACACAAAGAAAAGGGCTTGAAGTAGAAAATAAGAGAAGATTGTATAGTCTCACGGCCTGCCAGTAGGGACAAACTTTGTTCATCAAAGCTGCGTCTCTTAGACCTCCCTTTAGTAGTTTAAGTGAAAGTGTCCCTCAGAGGGTCAGATATTTGAACAGTTAGTCAATAGTTGGTGACATTTGTTGGGGAGGTCAAGGAGGTTCAGTCTTTCTGAGCAAGTATATTATTGGGGCAGACTTTGACTTTTGAAAACCTCATGTCATTCATAAATTGTTCTCTCTGTGTCTTGATTATGGTTTAAAATGTGATCTCAAACTTTCTGTTCATGTCACCATGCTTACTGCTTGTTACCATGCTTCCCCACTTTTATAGACCCTTATTCTTCTATAACTGTAAATCCAAATAAATCCTCCCTTCTATATGTTGTGTTTTGGTCAAGGTGGTTCATTACATCCACAGAAAAGTAATTCATGTATTACCAGCTGTATAGACCAACTGTTCAAATGCCTGAATTCATGCAGAACATCTTTCATTCAAACCACCAAATTCCACTCCATGGATCCCAGAGGTTCAAGGTCAAGTCATAATGTAAAATGCATTTAGTACAATTTTGAAGTCATCATAGTTTTCAACATTTATTAATATTGCTTAAAATTGAAAATTCTTCTGATACTCAAGGCAATCCCTTAACTATTCGTCAAGTGGGTCACATGGAAATCTGTGACAACCCAGAGTGTTGCTAAGACAATGCGTTGCTCTCCACAAACTAACAACAGAAGTTCCATTGCCAAAAAGAATATCCACACAACTCACTGAACATGGAAAAGTCAAGCTGGTGCCTACATGGAGCCTTTGCCCCTATGTCTTAGTGTATTTGGTATACAAAGGTACTGTGCAGGCACACCAAAAGAGAAACATAAATAACAAATCCAACCACAGAACCTTTGACCTACAGTCTGAGTGCCTGCAAAATATATTAGGGCAATGGTGGCAAAAAAAACCTTGTAATAGTAGTCAAATAATGTCTTCTTTGACTTAAGGCCTAATCCATGCAAAGGAAACCCTATCTGGCACTGCTAGGGTAACAAAAAACCAGAAACTCTATAGCCCAAAGACCTAGTAGAAAATCAAATGCACCTGGTCTAAAACAAATTTAAAAATTAAGGAATGAGTAAAATCATTCCTATTGATATTCTGCTATACTCATAGATCTGTGCCTTATTTAGTCATGATCCAAGAAGCTTTCTTCAATAACAGGCTCACAGTCAGACATTACATGGAGAGAGTGTAATGCAATGGCTATATCCGTTCCCTCTCCTCAGACCCCACAGGACACAGAATATAAAAGCCAGAGGAGATTGAGGACAGGACCAAAAGAACAAGGTTCTCTGTATCAACTAAGCAAGGAGCATATGAGCTCACTAACACTGAGGCAGTAAGCACAGGGCCTACACAAGTCTAGAACAGATTCTGTCTATAAATTACAACTTTTAGTTTAATATTTTTGGGGTACTCTTGGGTGTGAGAATAAATGGGTTTTCTGACTCTCATGTCTGCTCTAGAAAGTCTGTTCCTTTTGTTTTGTTGCCAAATTAAACTTCAATATGATTTTTTGTTTTATCATATTATATTTTAGCTTTTCATATTTGATTGTTATCTCCTAGAAGTGTATTCTTTTATAACAAGAGACAGGAAGAGAGTAGATGTGGTGGGAAAAGGAAGGAAGAGGAGCTGGGATGACTAGAGGGGGGAAGTTCAAGAAGAAGAATTCATAACCCTTTTATTCTTAAATCCTTCTTCCCTTAAAAGTCTGGATATAATGTATAAGTAAATAATCTATTTTCAATAAACGGGAAAAATAAGAAACTTCCCATAAAGTACAAAATCAAGCTACATGCCATCAATCAAGCTACAAACTGTGGCTTGGCAAACAATCAGAGGATACATAATGAGAACATAATAAAGAAATACTGGGGCAAAGGATGGCTAAACTCCAGCATGGAAAATACCAAATCCTGTAGCTCCATGTCTGATGTCTGGGACTATAGTTTCAAAAGGCTTCAAAGGCTCCATGTCTCCGGATTTGCTCTCTGAAACATGTTTCTCTCTTGAGTTCATTCCACGCCATAGATTTTCTTGACAAATGGCTCATGGATCTATAATTTCCACTATCTTATGTACTCCATTACAACCCAGGTTTCACACTCTTGCTTCTCACAGCGAACTTCTTACATCTCTTGATTTTTTTAGGCCTTAACACAGGGACACATGCTGCCCAGCCCCAGCCAGGAGCTCTCTAAAACGGTGGATGAAGAACTGGTAACCCTTTCATTCTCAAATCCTTCATACCTCGAAAGTCAGCACCATGTGCTTAATACCGCTAAATTTCACTGACAGCTTGCAATAGAACCTCTCAAATGATGTTAGCAACAACATATTTATTAAGTTTATTTCTGGGAAAAGAAAATACCTAAGGATCTCTTTCACAAGTTGGAATTTGTTTACTTACTTTTCTATTGTTGTGTTAAAACACCATGACCAAGGCAACTTACAGAAGGAAATGTTTGTTTCAGCTAATAGTTTCAGAAAGTTAGAGTCCATGATAGCAGAACAAAGGCACAGCAGCAGGGGCAGAAATCTTAGAGCTCACATCTTTAACTTCAAGTAGGAATCAGAGATAGAAAATTGGGGATGGCATGAGGTTTTGAAACCTCAAAGTCCACCCCTAGTGATATATTTCCTCCAGTAAGGTCACACTTCCTAAACTTTCCAAATCGTGCCACCACCTGGGGACCAAAGGTTCAAATGCCAGAGAGGACAGGGAGGTTTCTAATTTAAATCACCACAGAAGCTTGACTTTGTGGGGCATTGCCATGAGGGCGCATGTCCTTTGTTCTAGGGTAAGGCAATCCTGTCCTAATGATTATAGATAATCATAACAATTGTGATTTGTCATCTAATACATGCCTTGGCTATAGCATTAGGCTGCATCATGCTCCTTTTCTTTCCAAACAGCACATTTTATATTTACTTGTGTCCCATTTCCTCTTTTGTATTACAGGACTGCATATGTGTTAGCAGTAACAACCACACCACAGCCTCAACTTTACATTCTTGATTAATTATGTAATTAGTTCAGCACTTTTAAATTTAGCCACAGACAAGTTCTCAGTTTATGGGCAGAAACAACCAGATTCTTTGCCAAAATACTATTAAAATGGCTATACAAATTAGACTCAATTTTTCCCTCTTAAAAATCCTCTGAGTGGGGCCTCCACGGTCTACATTGTTCTTAGCACTATTATCCCCAAAGCTTATCCAAGAATAACCATTTAAACTCTGCTTAGAGCATTTACTGCCTTTCCATTCTGAAGTTCCAATGTCTTCTACCTTCCTCTAAAAACACAGGCCATGTTTTTCACAACAAACATCCCAGTCTCTAGTACAAATCTGTGTGTTTGTTACTTTTCTGGTTCCGTTATAAAACACCAAAATCATGGAAACTTTGGGGATTAATAGTTCTCTCTGGTTTACTGGTTCATCCTGGATTGTCAGTGTGAGAGCAAGGGGTAGCTAGATTGGCATGAGCAGGAGGCTTAGACAGATCAATTGTTTAACCACAAGCAAAAAGAGAAAGAAGAGGAAGGAGGAGGAGAATGACACAAATGTCCCAAGGAAACAGGAACTAGAAATTCAGGAAGACCATACACTCCCAAGGCCAATTCACAGTGGTGTACTTTAACCAATAGGTTGTACTTCCTAAACTCTCCACAACGTCTTCATGACCTGGGAATCTAGTGTTCAAATACTAGATCTTATGAGGGACATTTCTTATTCACCTCACCACATAAACTCAGACAAGAGAACGAGAGGGTAATAATTAACATGAAGAGTATTTCAAAAAGGTGCAGAAAAACCTATTCTTTTAGAATCTTCCACCCCTTCCACAGAAACTATGTTAGCAATTAATGTTTGCCAAGGGAGGTGAATCATTTTCTTCTGTGGTATAACCATGCTCCAGCAAATAACTCCCTAACCAGACTCATACAAACAATTTTAATTAAACTTAGTGGGTCAGTAAGGAAAAGAAATTCATACTCTGCAAGTATGAGTTGGATGAGTTGGGAAGAAGAAAGTTTGAGATGGAGTGGAGGGAGAATGCGAGATGATAATGCGAGTCAATGTAGTTACAACATGCTTTTTATGAGTGAACATTCTAAAGAAAAACGCGCATATCACAAAAGACTATGTAGACTGTCCAGAAAACAATTATTGTTTACATCATAGATACCATGAAAGATGACTAGAAGTATACAGTCCCATGAAGGAGACTCTTTTCATAGGAAGTGAAATCATCTTGTAGACATTAACCTTCAAGTGATATCTTTCAGAGAAACTCAGACCCCCTAAAAATGCCGAGATGTGAGTAAGAGGGAGAGAAAGACTAATAATTGAATGAACTGGAATTTTAGTCTTATATTTCAAACATTTTAATTTTTCCCAGATTCATAGGACTAAGGTTTACTACAAATCTTATTTCTAAAATGGAAAAGAATGACAAATTTTTGTTATAAAACAGATTGTCTATGTGTCTTGTGGAAGTGAGCAAAATTGGAGAGCCTTATTATACAATAATATTGGGCAAGTAAAATAAAGGAGCTTAGCTGGGTACTCTCTGGGACTATGCCTTGCTGAGATGTTGATTCCCAGCATTTGCTTGTCTTCTGGCCATTTTGCATGTCATTGATTTATGTCTACTTCTGACAATGTCCTCTATTCAGTCGTGTGGTTGCATAAACAGTACAGCGTGCTGCTGGATGGGATTCACAAAGACGTGGCTGATCCCACTTATTCCTACCACCAACCAGTATTAGCTTAGTCACCAGGGACCTTCAGATGTCACAAAACTGACAAATATTGCCAGTTATCTCCTGCTCAGAGTTCCTACTACCCTAACCCAGGATTCTGGGAAAGTAACAGTCTCTACATTACATATCTGATGTTGTCCTTTAAGTTTATGCAGAGATCACATTGGACTGTACGTCTCTCCTTGTTATTTTTTTCAATATGGAGTTCTTAGTACATGTGTCACAAGTGCACACACATTTGAGTAGTCCCATACATTTAAACACTCACACATTGGAATTTTCAGCATGTTTGATGAACTGAAACTTCACTGAGTCATCAGTCATTGTTATATACTAACTAACAATGCTTTCCTCAGACTATATGGGCATTTTATTCTTACATTGTCCACTAATAACGAAAAACACACACTTAAAGTATTGCATCCCGTTATTTTTCTGTCTGAAAGAAGAATATTCATTTAATAACTCCAAAATGTCAATACAATACAGGTAGGCAGGATATGTCTGGACCTTATTTTCATCTACATAGTTGTTTTCTGCATGTTGAAATGTTGGGATCTGCATATCACTTATCACTTCGGATCCACATGCTTGCAGCTGGAAGTTTGAATTTCCTCGCAAATGTATGTTCCCCACATTGAGTACCAGATATAGTTAGAATCCATGAGAGGCTGGGAGAGGTTCAAAATAATTAATTTAGATGTATAATAGAGGTAAACATTCACTGATACAGGACATGTTAGAGTCCATCACATTTGTTTTCCCCTGGGGAAAGAACACCAACACCAAGCCACCTGCTCTGCTCCTACCATCCAAGGGAGCCAGAGAGCAGGAGAGACAAAGAGAACCTTCCCCCCAAGCTTATGAGTTGTCACACAGCAGACAAAACTACACCCTAGGGCTTGTGCCCCCAGGCTATAGGCAGAATGAGTTCCCACAACATCATGAATGATTTTCTCTTACAGAATGCACATTGTCCAATGTATCTCACTCTCCCAGTAACAGATTTCGCCGTCTTCTCAGATATGACATTTACTGCTGACTCTGGTTTTCATTGTACCGCTTAAATCCTTATTACCAACTTTGAAGATATCACTTCTTGTTATTTCCTTCTTTTTGTCCCTCATCTCCATGTTTCCATTTATCCTTACTTTTTGTCTTGAACTTGGATTCCATGTTTCCTTTGAGTGGTTTTAGTAAAGCTATTGTTCCGTTAATTTTCTGTGTTGAAGCCATGCTTGCTTTTTAGTTTTTGCCAGTCTATTCTTTGTGGAATTAATATTTTTTCATCCATTGAAAAATGCTTAAAAGAGAGAACAACCAGTTATCATACTCTATTTGGAAATACGGTGCAGCTGAAGGCCTAAGTTATTCTATTAAGTTCAAGCTGAATCAATTTACCCCTGTCTTTGAAACTTTTATCTGCATAGATACATATTTCTGAATCAAATCATCAGTGTACACCTCTACTATCAGGCTATAAGCCATAACAGAAGGTTACAAAAAGATTGGTTTTTAATCCTTGTGGGAGTTCAATATAAAACATATTGAAGTAAACAATGAGTTACATATGACAATTTATAATTGATTATGTTAAGATTAGTTATTAACTTTTCAAAATGCTCTTTTTTTCTAAAATGAAGATAATTATTCTTATCATGGATGTTTATTGAATAATTGAGTTCATACTTTTAAAGAATTTACATTAGAATTTTATATAAATATGCATATAAATTGTACTTTTTTCTGTTCATTTTACTATTACCTAATATTTAGCTAGATGTTATATTACAATGGTCTTTGATCTCAGTACAACTCCTTAACAAATTTTATAATTAAAAATAGATTGATATTGCAAGTTATTGCTGTCTATATATACATGTTTTTCAGCATCTGTCTCAAAGAAGAAACTACCGCTGATGGCCAAATTGCAAAATATGGTAATATTATTACCACATGAACTTAGAGATGCCAAAATAAAACTATAATACATGAATAAATTTAAGAGTAAAATGTTATTTTAAATTATTTCCAGATTATCTTGATATCAGGAAACTTAGAACAGAAGAAAGTACACTTGAATCCATATTTGTTGAAACATCTACTGCACAGGAGAACAGATATGATATAGTGTATTTTACACCCAGAATGACACTTAATGGTATTTTAAAGTACCATTAGTTGTTGGGTTATAAGTCATATCTGCATTTACTCTGCAGTGAAATAAATGGGGTTTTAATGGTATGTTGAATTACATAGTAAATCTTCCAACGATATCACCATTAATTCTTAATATGGGTTGATTTAGCAGTAAGACTGAATTTGTTTGTGTATCTCCCCAATTTATGGGATAAGTCTGCACATAAATTTGAACTTCAGTGACTTTCCTGGAGATTTAATGGCTAGAATAGATTCTTACAGAATACACAATGAGAGTTGGTGCCCTAGCTTTCGCCGGCTGCCAGAAGGGCATCGTGCTCTGCAACTTTTATTCTCTCCACCCCTAAGTCATCAGGAAGACTTGCAATCTACTTAACCCCTACTTGGCTTGTGAGTCCAACTCCACTTGAGAAGCATCAACAGACACAACAAGTTACAACTTCTCTTGAAAGAAAAATCAGAGTTGAGCCCAAATATGTAAAGCAAATAGAAGGAAGACCATGTTGATGAGCTCTGGGCAGACAACTCCAGAACTCCCTGCCTGCATGAAACAGAATGATCAGAGAGTAACTCAGAACACAGAAGACAAATTGATGGACTTCTCATGTCTGTTTCTGTCTGTTTGCCTCCCCATCTGTCTATCTGCCTGTCTGCCTCACTGTCTCTCTCTGCCTTTCAAATTCACTTGGTTTATTCACACAAATATTTCTTATACAACCATGCTATTATAAATGCTACAGCAATCTCAAGTAATCAGATATCTTATCAATCAGAAATAGTTGGCCAGGCACAAACTGCTGCAGGGTTCCACTGAGGAACCTCCCCCAGTGAGAATCCTTCAGGAGCTTGCAAGCTTGAACCACATCCATTGTAAGGTGCTTCAGCTGTGGTTGACCAGTAGATATCACTGATGGAGATTCCAGAAAGTCCTTGAGAGCATGGACCAGTGACTTAATAGTGACAGACAGGCATGTGTGAACTTGGCCATGGTGCTAGAAACTTGAAGTTTGCTGAAGCCAGAGCCACAGTGTGGACAGTCTTTTTTTTTTTTAATTTCCTTAAAGTTTATTATAACAGAATTATACAAACAAACATTATCCTCAACTATCTGATTAGAAACACATGCCAATTTTCAAAAGTACTCTACCTGGTTTGGCCACATTGACGAAACAGTATAAAATCAAATCATTACATTTATGATTATACAATGCGTACTTAAAAAGCTATACAGAGTGAAGCAACCCACATCCAGAAAGTTAAATTCTGCCTACCCTCTTTCATGAGAATATAACCTATGATTTTTTTACAATGTTCTGCGCATACTGCTTTAATTACATTCACTTGCTTGTTGTAGATCTCTAAAAAGAGTTAGATAGATAACATCCGGAACCCCATGTAGAATATTGCCAATTTACAATGGTGCTGACAGAAATGCAATCAGCATTTCATCCATTTACACCCTATGTATGTTTTATGTTAATTATTGTTCCAAATTCTGAATAAATAGAAAAAAATGAAAAAACTGTCCTCACTAGGTTTGGGTTTATTATACAAGAGTCAATATAGTCACATTAGTAAGTAGCAAGTGAAGATGACAGAGGGGAATTCTGTGAGAGATTGTACAATCAAGACATTGAAGAGTCTCAGAGAGCTATTTCAAACAGATAATGAGGGTATTTAAGTACAAATAATATTCTTATTTATTTATTAAAAATTTCCACCTTCTCCTCGCCTCCTATTTCCCTCCCACTCCCCCGCTCCTCCTCCCCTCCTTCTCCAGTCCTAAGAGCAGTCAGGGTTCCCTGTACCATGGGAAGTTTAAGGTCCTCCCCCTTTCATCCAGGTCTAGGAAGGTGAGCATCCAAACCAGGCTCCCACAAAGCCTGTCCATGCAGTAGAATCAAAACCCAGTGCCATTGTCCTTGGCTTCTCAGTCAGCCCTCATTGACAGCCACCTTAAGAGAGTCCGGTTTGATCACATGCTCTATCAGTCCCAGGCCAGTTGGCCTTGGTGAGCTCCCATTATATCAGTCCCACCATCTCAGTGGATGGATGCACCCCTCGCGGTCCTGACTTCCTTGCTCATGTTCTCCCTCCTTCTACTCCTCATTTGGACCTTGGGAGCTCAGTCCAGTGCTCCATTGTGGGTCTCTGTCTCTATCTCCATCCATCACCAGATGAAGATTCTGTGGTGATATGCAAGATATTCATCAGTGCGGCTATGGGACAAGACCAGTTCAAGCATCCTCTCCTCTGCTGCCCAAGGAACAGGCTGGGGACATCTCCTTGGACCTGGGAACCCCTCTAGAGTCAAATCTCCAGTCTTAAAGCCACTCTGTGGATTGGTTTCAGGAAAAAAATTCGAGATGATGTGTCTCAAGAATGTGACAATCACAGGTGCTATCTTCAAAGATCCAGTTTTTGCCTTATTCCAATGGACATTAATTTTGCGCTGTATTATTGGGGTTTGTAACTTAAGTCTACCTTACTAATACAGCAATGTCACCTTAGGGCTTGTTCAGTAGCATATCAAAGTTTGTCTTAGGATTGGTTCATATCCTTACGACTGGCTCTATCTAATAAGCCTTACATTATTCCAAGCCATACAAAACAGTTTTCAAGTTACACAAAATGGTTTCCCTTAAATTCCTAACAATGTTACACTCCCAGGGACAATAAATTTAAATGCTTGTAGTTGTGCCATAAGCTCATCAACATTTGATGTTTCTAGGGGTTTCTTTTTTGTATGTGTATGTGTGTATAGGCTATGTGGGTGCAGATGTCTACATAGACCAGAAGAGCCCATGAGTTCCTCCAAAGCTGGTGTTACAGGCAGTTGTGAGTCACCTCCCAAGAATGCTAGGAAATGAAGAGCCAAAAGTCCTCAGGAAGCATAGGTACTGAAAAGAATCATGGGGACAGAGGTCAGACTTGAAAAAAGAACATGGACTCATAGTCCAAGTAACAATACTAGATGGGAAGAGAGAATCAAAGACTCAGATTGCTTCGCCATTAATTGACGTTAAATAGTATTTGAGAAATATATGTATAACAAAGATATAATTATTTGTACATTAATGCATTGTTAAATTTTTTTCTTACTGCTTGCACATCTTTATCAACTTCTGCTTTTTGAAGATGGGATAGACATAGTTTTACTTCATACAGAAACCTCCCAAATTATATAAAACATGTAGAAGACTCTAGAAGATGGAGAAGAAAACATACAGTCTGGGCACCGTAAGATTCCTAACCTCACAGTGACTTTCTTGTGAGGGCTTTTGCTCACATTTCCCAAACATGAGGTCAGAAGTATTGCTAACTAGTAACTCTTAACAGGTACAGAAGTAATGGGCTACAAGAAAAGTATATCATAAAATATGAGGGAATATTCAATTAAAAATGTCAACAACCTTTATGCCCAGAACAAAAATCATTCGCTACAGTCTCAAAAAGAAGTGTTGACATCTGTCTTTACCAGGCCATAGAAAGCTCTGTAAACCACATTCTGAGGTTGTGTTAAGAAAGGGCCACTGGGGTGCAGTTGCCTTCAAATCAAGTAAGCAGGATTAAAGCTTTCTTCCTTGTGGTCAATGATAACCATCTGACAAACTGCTCATGTAACATGGCACCTTATGTTCTTTCTGCAGTGTTGGTGAGCACTTTGAGAGAATCACACTTTCACCCGTACTCAGTGATGTGGAGAGCTTTGTGTTCCCTTGAGATTCTAACAATGATGTGAAGAACAGAGACACTCCTACATCTCCAGTGAAGGTGTTATCAAGCACAGTTAGGATACCAAACTCTCATTTCTGTATACGTACCACTGGCAATCTCTCCTAATTTGAGATAAATAGATGATTAGTGGAAAGTCTTAATTTCTGCCTGTAATAGTTTGCACGTACTATTGTCTTGCCACAATGATACCAAAGGAAGCCAGATAAAACTGGTGCTTTAGTAAAATCCACAGTCCTAACGCACAAACAATAGTTCCTATAGAAAAATCTCAAAACAACACCTTAAAAAAAATCCCAACTTGGACAAAAAGAACAGCTGACAGAGATGTTATTGTCTACAAATGATTTATGGTAACTATCACACAAATCATTAAATAAACAAAAAGTATGCTTGAGAGAACATACAATGCAAAAATGATTAGATACATTTTTTGAAATGAAAATTTAATAGACAGAAAATAAGCATAACATATGAGATCAGAAACGGATCAATGGAGAAGGAAAGAGTAAGGTCATGCGAAGGCAAAGCAAGAGAAATCATACAGTATAACAGCTGGGATGCAGTAGATTGGAGAAATATGCTAGAACTCCTCTCTTCTCCATGCTCCAAATCTTCTCAGGAGATCTTGCCTAATTTTCCCTTCCCAGGGGAATCTATGTATGTTTCTCTTACGGTTCTCCTTGTTACTTAGCCTCCCTGGGGTTGTAGACTGTAGGCTCCTTATCCTTTGCTTCACCTATGAGTGGGTACATATCATGCTCATCTTTCTGTGTCTGGATTACCTCACTCAGGATGGTTTTTTTCCCCATAGTTCCTATCCTTTCATTTGCATGCAAATTTCAAGGTGTCATTGTTTTTTTCACCGCTGTGTAGTACTCCATTGTGTAAATGTACTACATTTTCTTTATCCATTCTTCATTCGGGGGGAATCTAGGTTATTTGTAGGTTTATCTGAGCTTCCAAAGTCTAGTCAAAGAGAGTGACAAGTGAAAATATGAGAAAAGAGATCAAGACTGGAGTTGGTAGGCTCCCATTAGTTCAGGTAAGCTTATTCAATGGGTATCCCCATTACAATATTGACCTACATCCAGAAGCTGATGAAAACATTCATAGAGATCCACAGTAGAACACTGGACTGAGCTCCCAAAGACCAGTCAAAGAGTGGGAGGAATGAAAATATGAGCAAAGAGGTCAAGACCATGATGGGGATACCCACTGAAACAGCTTATCTGAGTTAATGGGAGATTACTAATTCCAGCCTGACAGCTAGGAAACCAGCATAGGACCAAACCTGGCCCTCTGAATGTGGTGGCAGTGGATGGTTGGGGCAGACTGTGGGGCCACTGGCAGTGAGACCGGGATTCTTTCCCTACTGCTTATTCTGAGTTTTCGGAACCCATTTTCTCTAGAGGGATACCTTGCTCAGCTTAGATATAGTGGAGAGGGCCTTGGTCCTGACTCAAAGCAGTGTGCTAGACTTTGTTGTTTACCCAGAACCTTACCCTCTCTGAGGAGAGGATGGGGGTGGAGGGGAAAGGGAATGGAGCAGGAGGAGAAGAGGGAGTAGGAAATGGATTTGACATGTAAACTGAAAATACATAGTTTTTTAATAAAATAAAATAGCATAAAGAGGAAAGAACTCTTTAGGTGCAGAAGAGATGGTTCAGTGTTTAAAAACATTTAATGTCCTGTCCTTGAAGAAGACTCAGGTTTGAGTCTCAGCACTGACACTGTGGCCCACAATCATCTGTAACTCTAGTTACAGGGGATCCAATACATTTATCAGTTCCCCACTGGTACCAAACACACAAGTAGTAAGTGTGTGTGTGTGTGTGTGTGTGTGTGTGTGTGTGTGTACAGGTAAACAGGTAAAACACACATAAAATAAAATAAATAAATCCAATGTAAAAATTCTTCAAAGAAAGCTTTAGAAACATGTAAATATGTAGACAAAAAAATCTAAAATATTTGTCACCAGAGTTTTGGCTAGGGAAGGAAGAGAAAGAAGAACTATAATAACAAAATTATAACAAAATGCAAATAAAACTTCTAACACAACGAGATAAGTAAACCTTAAAATATGTGAAGAAATTTATGCCAAGATATATCATAGTCAAACTTGGAAAAGTTAAGACACAAAATATTTTGGAAGGAGAAGTGAGAAACTACATTTTACTTTCAAAGGGAAAAAGAATTAAGTACATATGTAGGTTTCTCATGAGACCTCTTTTGGGGGGAGCAGTTATTTGTCTTTGCATCAGGGATGTTGTGGATTGAGCCTATTTGTATATTACACAAAGGATCTGCCATTGACTACACACACACACACATATGCACAGATTCACACACCACCCACTTGAAAAAGAATATAAGAAGACAAAGTACAGACTGAAATAAAATTTGCACAGTAATGATAAATATCTAAATATAAACTATTAATAAAACAATGCTGTTATAAAATAGACAGGGTATAACTAGACACTTTTAAGAGGATGTACAGACAGCAAGTAATCAAAGGAAAAATGTTCAACATTGTTTATAAAATCATTAAATTTAAACACACTACATTAGCTGAACTGAAAAAACATTACAAACACTTGTAGGGATGTAGAGAATTGTTTTACTATACACTCTGGAAGGAATATACATGGCACAGATACTCTGGAGAGTAATTTGGCAGCATCCTAACAAACACACAGCTATCATATGATTTCATAATCACACCCTTGAGTTTTTAATCTCAGAGAAGCAAAGATTTATATTCATGCAAAATTCATATAAAAATGCCTACAACAGCTTCACATGCAATTGTCAACTCTGGAAGCAATCTGGATGTCCCTCCACAGATGTAAGTTTCATCACACTATAAAATATCTATACAAAATACTACTCAACAGAATAGTCAATTGATACAAGAAAAAACTTGGATAAAATCTGGAGATAATTATGTTTATTTTTAAAATCCAACACTAAAAGACGATTATCATGGTTCTATTTACAGAACTATATTATTGTGGTTCTAGTTATAGAACATTTGGGAATTAAATGCATGGAAATGGAGAGCATAGTAGCACGTGTGAAGATTAAGTGTCAATACAGGATGCACATGGAAAGTGAGTGTGGCTTTAGAAGAATGGCTGGAAGGCAAGGTAGTGATGAGCATGTCTGTATGTTCATTGCACTGATGTCACTCTCGGGGTCCTGCTCTCATTCTTTTTTAATTTTTTTTATTTATTATTATTATTATTATTTTGATTTTCGAGACAGGATTTCTCTGTAGCTTTTGGTTCCTGTCCTGGAACTAGCTCTTGTAGACCAGGTTGGCCTCGAACACACAGAGATCCGCCTGCCTCTGCCTCCCGAGTGCTGGGATTAAAGGCGTTGCACCACCACCGCCTGGCCCTGCTCTCATTCTATAGACTTTTAAGTTGCTGTACTTAGAGGAAACGATACACAGTATCTCTGTTTCTAATACTCCTTATAATAGCTGATGAGAATTGAATAATTTCCATTTAAGAATTTCGTTGAAGAAAGATTACCCATATCTCATTGTATGCCACAAATAATAAATTTGTTATTTATTTTTAAAATGAGCTTGACATTTAAAAATTTCAATGTATTTTGGTATATTCAGAATCTCTTCATAAATTAGAAGATTTTAAAGTATTCCCGTGAAAATATTCCTCCTCCTTCTTCCCACCCACAAAAAAAAAATGTGATGATAGATTGATGATGGACTCCAAACAATAAGTCAGTTTGGCATTTGTTGCTTTGTATATAACACAGAAGTAAGGTGTCACATACCACCGTAAAGCAACTTGCTTTTCCCAACCCAGGTTATTTATAGAATGCTTATGTCATTTTTGGTATAGTGACAAGTTTCAAAGATTTTTGAAGAAAGTATGCCTTATCCTCAAAACCATTTACCAGGCACAATAAAATCAAATGTTGGACCAATTGCAAGGATTACAAAACTACCAGTGCTTAAGAATTTATTGATAAACTGGCAACTAACTTTGAAACTAAAGCAGTTGAATGAGTTCCACAATGTCTACAACCTATAATTCTCGATGGGTTTTGTTTTTAATTAGTTCTATGACCAGTACTGCAGGAGGATTTCTGACACCAGAGCTATTAACTAAGGGATGCAAAATTTTCCCTTTAGAATGTATTTGGATTCACCCAAATTGAATAATTAAAGGTTTTGTGGCACACATCTATAATTCCAGTAATAATTTCAGTATTTAAGAAGCTACGGAAGAAGAAGCAGAAGGTACCCTTGAAAATCTTGGTGTTTTCTCAATATTTCTTGTTCTAAAAAACATAGTTTGTTGCTAGGATTTTTAATTTATCTAAACTACTATAGTCTATTGTGAATATTCTTAATTTTACTAATGTGATTCTAATATCAGTGTTCAAGTGTTCAAATACTAGTAAACAGTCTAGACACACAAAAAAATGTGCCTACAGACAGTGGAGGCCCACACCTTTAATCACAGCAGTCAAGAGTAAGAGTCAGAGGACTTTGTGAATTTGAGGCCAGCCTGGTCCACAGAGAGAGTTCCAGGACAACCAGGGCTGTATAGAGAAACCCTATCTTGAAAAAAAAAAAAAAAACAAAAAAAAACCAAAAATAAAGTAATAAAAAAGGAAAGAAAATTGCATACAGTTGCTAGTTCAACAGACTAACTTGTTATGGATCTCTTGAACCACATTTGATAATGGTAAACATGGACAAAGAAAATACAAGTTGGATTCTTAAGATCTAAATGTGCAGTTACATTTCATTTCTGTTGGGTGAACTCAGCGTCTTATCACTGTATTTTATCAGAAGAAACATCCAGATGGATATTCTGAAAAATAAAATTCTGGTTAGATGATATCTTGAGGTTTTTTTTTCCTAGACAAAAAATAAATGGTACAGAAAATGTTAAAACATCTGAAGTCAATCATTAGTTACTCAGATATAGGCATGGGGAAGAGAAAACCATTTCTATATAGACCAGCAAAGCCCTGCAATCAATCCAGACTACCAAATCAGAGGAAAGCCAGAAACAAGAGGGGAAGAACACTGGGATCCAAGACTGTACAAAACCAAAGCAGGACAGCAGTTTGAGGCACAGGGGATGTGGCCACAAAGACAGTCAATAATAGGAGCTGTGAAAATGAAGTCTGTGGACTGAAGTGGTCAAGACTGTGTACAGCCTTTACATGTATGTTTGCGATACAGACATACATGTCCCTGGTGCTCAAGGAGGCCAGAAGAGAAACACCAGGTTCCCGGGAACTGGAAGAATAAAATGCTGTGGATTGCCATGTGGATGCAGGGAATTGAAATGTTGTCTTCTAGAGAAGCATCCAGTGATCTTAACCTCTGAACTATCTTTTGAGTCCCAATATGAAACCCTTCTATAAAGGTATAATACCATTTATGAGACAGGAACCCTCATGTTTCAGGTGCCCCCTACAAAGGAACACATTTCTTACAGGCTGTTATTCTGCTAGTCAGAAAGCATCTCTATAAAGTACCAAGAAAATATTAATCTCAACAATCTGACAATAGATATTTGATAAGAATTTCATTGCAAAATACTTAATTTTAAGTAAAATATTTATTTATCAAAGCATTGTCAAAACCTTTCTTAAGTCCATTCTCAGTGGACTTTGAAGTGGAAGATATTTTATATGTACAAGCTATTTCACACATAAATGATTATAAGTTTAATATCATTTATAGAAAGGCTCATAGACTTAGGTTTCTGAGCAATATACTTAGAGACTTTATATAAGGATGGTGATTTCAGGTTTCTGTGAGATGTTAAGGGTTCTCTGTGAATAGAGGTCCTCTCTTCTTAGCAAGAAGCATTAGAAAAAGCAGCCATTACAAATTGTGACACCCAAACCCAATGTTCTGATTTTACATAATGTAAAGCAAAATTCTTTTCTAGAAATATAAGCTATAGGTTTATCCCTTCCCAATTATCTCAGTGGGAAAATGAGGCAAACAGCTCTGTACAAGGTTATAAATGCTGGTGAGAACAAAGAACAGAGAAACTATTCGTATCTTAAAACACTTTTCAGACCATTTTGGAAGACTGTGAGAGGAAGGCAATGGTCTAGGGTGATGCACACTTAGTACTGCAAGTGTCATGCTGAAAGATGTCTCCTGGTCATCCAAGTGGAGAGGCAGCAGCTTGCATGAGTCTGAGTTCAGAGAGGGTGCAGAAGGAACCAGACAGAGTTTGATTGCCTTAAAGCCCTCAGACTAGAGGAGGTCACCAACAGAGAGGTAGTAAGAAAAATGCAATTCCTGCAATTATCCAGTACTGAGACGCTTCAAAATGAAGCAATTGCCAAGAACAATGGAGAGGAACAGCCACTAATAAGGCGGCCGTTGGTGTTGCAGCTGAGCTCGGACCACACGGAGAGCTCGGAGTCCAGCTGATCCAATGTTTGTGATACGTCAGCTAGCTGGGTTTTCAGGCTCGCTTTATCTGTCAGTTTCTGCATACATCATCTGAAGATAAAATGCACCTCTGTTCCCATGCAGTAGGGATCAGTACAGAGTTCTAGCCAATCTCAGAACCCACTAACTGGAGATCTGTTGTTTATCGATAAAAACTCCATCTGCACTTTACTCCTTTGGCAAAACAAATACATGGATACATTAAAAACTAATTTAACTGATGAGACAAACAACAGTCTTTATTTCCCATGTGGTAGTCTAAACAAGAGCTGGAAGGAAGCTGTGCACCTAGGATGACCATGTGATACAGACATCTATGACTATGTACTTTGGGGCTTTATTGATGGATAACTGTTACAGTTTCTTTGGGGATATCTTAGCCTCCCACAGAGTCATGCTTTATTTACTTCTGGATCAGCCTACCATTCTGATAAACAGATAAATATCCTTGGAATGTATTAGCAAAACCCTTTCTTCCTTCAGTGGAAGGGCTATGAATGCTGCCAGGTGGCATCTGATGTCTACACTTGGGATTCTTCCGAGTGCTGCAGTACTCATATGATATTTCCACCAGTGTATTCTTACAACGTCTTAATATATAATTTTCTTTATTCTTTTTGTATAAAATCCATCGGACTACTCCCATGTTGTAATATAGTATTTAATTAGGCATCTAATAGCATCTAATCTCAATACGTAAATTAATTTTGGGGTCCAGGGCCATGGTCATTCAAATTTGACTTCAGAATAAACTATCTCTTACTCCCTTTGAAGTGAGTACTGTGATTTTTTGTTTTGCTTTGTTTTGTTTGCTTGTTGTCGCATCAACATGGTAAAAGTCATTTTGCTGCCAAAAAGTTCTGGGCTTTGATTTGGATACTTCAGTAGCAGCATTTTCAGTAGACGCACGATAAGGTATGGTATGAAAGCCTTATCTTTTATAAGCTGAAAAAAATCTCAACTTTAGAAGAAAATCTGATTTTAGGAGCATTAAGGAAACAATTTCTGTTCTCCATAAAGGTGCTCCAGTTGACTACATATTTCATATGAAACAATCTATTTTATTGGCAGGGCAGTAAGACTTAAATGCCCAGCTATGTGATAAAATAATTACATTTTCTATACCTCATGTGGATTTAATATGCTTTATCTAAGAAGAGTGATTTTCTCATTGCAAACTCAGATATAGAACACTTTATAATTTTCAAGACTACTTCTTGAATTTCCTAACTCTGAGGTCACTGGAATGAATCTTGACTCTTATTCATAATCTTGACAAAGTCATATTTAATTGACTATGGTTCATTTTCTAAGTAGTTAGCTTGAATACTATATGCATTGTGCTATGTTAGAACTGGAAAGAAAACAGTCTCTGGTTCCCATCTAGATCCCTTAATTTATACTTCCTAGCCTGTAGAAATATGCATACTATGAGAGAGAATGGAAGCATAAGGGAAGATGCTTAAAAATGTGTGGATCCCTTCAGCAGCCTGGGCCGAAGGTAGCTGGATCCTTGTCAGTGTAAAGCAATTCTTGGTGGCCAAGTGACTTAAATGGTCCTTCCAGCCTCTTGTTAAGATGTATTTTGCATAAAACAGGTATAATTAAGAAATAATTTGCTTAACATACTCTGGATACACATACCTGGTTATTAAATAGTAACTCATTCTTTTGTACATTTTTTTCTAGAAAGCAAACAAATATACTTATAATCACACAGTCCTACATAAAGAGACAATGCATAAGGTTAGTGTTTTCTCTATTGTCTTTTGTATATCACTATTTAAATTTCTTTTAGAGGTCATGGAACTAAGCTTATCCCTGTAAGTTATGTCACTGTGTCTGCTATCCTTTCCCATAAAAAGGATTATTTTTTTGGCTTGAAAAAAAATTTCAGTTGTCCAAGTCTGAGTTTGTTAGTTCAAGAAATCAGAAACATTACGGCTTAAGGTTCCTATTTCCATACCATGGAGTTAAGGAGAAATATTACATAGGCATAACAGATAAGAAACAGAAGAAAAATTAATTTGAACTTCAGATACCACCATCTGTACAACCAAATGAGCATGTTTGTTCTTTAAATCATCCTGGAGCCTTCACTGGCTGATGACAAGTTATGAAGCTCTTATTAGCAGGAATCATTAATTTTCACTGTCTTCGAACTTTATTATGATACTTAGAATCCACTAAAAATTTCTTAAATATAAGTGCAGTGCTTGAAAAACTAACTGCAAATCTTCACCAAGTTGAAAAAAAAAAACGAGTTTGAAATATAAAGAAGCCTCTATGTGTGTTTGATTTATGTTATGATGGTAATTTTGAACTTGCTTTTCATGGAAAAACTAAGGATATTTCTTAATATTACTATTTCGACCAGCTCAAACAGGTTCAAACCGGTTCTGAGGGCTCCGGCCGCTTCAGACCAGTTCAAACCAGTTCAGACCGGTTCCCACCAGCTCCAACTGGCTCAGACCGGTCTAAGCTGGTTCAAACCAGTTCTGACCGGCTTGAGTAGGTTCAAACCGTTTCCGACCGGTTCAGACCGGTTCAGGCCGGTTCCAACAGGTTCAAACCAGCTCAGACCAGTTCAGGCCAGTTCAATCCGGTTCCAACCGGTTCAGACTGGTCCTGACAGGCTCAAACCAGTTCAGTCAGGTTCAGACCGGTTCAGACTGTTTCAGACTGGTTCTGACCGGGACCGGTCCAAACCTGTTCCGACTGGCTAAAACTAGTTCAAACCAGTTCTGAGCATTTTAAACCGGTTCAGACCAGTTCAGACTGTTTCAGACAGGTTCTGACCAGTTCAAACCGGTTCAGGCCAGCCTAAACTGGTTCAGGCCAGTTTAAACCGGTTCTGAGCAGTTTAAACTGGTTCAGACCAGTCCCAACTGGTTCAAATCAGTTCAGACTGATTCAAGCCAGTCAAAACCGGTTCAGACTGGTTCAGACCAGTCTAGACTGGTTCAGGCCAGTTCAGGCCAGTTCAGACCAGTTCCGACCAGTTCAAACTGGTTCAGGCAGGTCTAAACAGGTTCAGACCGGTTCAAACCGGCCACGACCAGTTCAGACCGGTCCTGACTGGTTCAAACCCGTTCAAACCAGATCAGACCGGATCAGACCAGTTAAGGCAGGTCTAAACTGGTCCAAACCGGTTCTAACCGACTCAAACCAGTCTAGACTGGTTCTGATCAGTTCACACCAGTTCAGACCAGTCTAGACTGGTTCCGACCAGTTTAAACCCATTCTAAGCAGCTCAACCCAGTTCAGACTGGTTTAGACCAGTTCAAACAGGTTCAGGCCGGTCTAAACTGGTTCAGACCTGTTCCAACCAGTTCAAACTGGTTCAGACCGGTTCCGACGGGTCCAGCCAGTTCAGGCCAGTTAAAACAGGTTCCGACTGGCTCACACTGGTTCAAACAGGTTCTGACTGGCTAACACCGGCTTAATCTGGTTCAAACTGGCTCAGACTGGCTCCAATGGGTTCGATCCGGTTCTGACTGGTTCAGACCGGCTCAAACCGGTTCAAACCGCTTCTGACCGACCTAAACCAGTTCGGACAGGTTCTGATTGGGTCAAACCGGTTTAGACCAGTTCAAACCAGTTCCAATCATTTTGAATCAGTTCCGACCGGTACAAGCTGGTTCAAACCAGTTCCGGCCAGTTCAGACCGGGTCAAACCGGTTCTGACCAGTTCAAACCGGTTGGGAGTGGTTCAGGTCAGTTCAAACCAGTTCCAGCTGGTTCAGAGTGGAGGGAGGAGAACTTGAGGGAATAGGATAGTTGAGATGGAGTAAGGAGAAAGAAGAGAGCAAGATAAGAGATATTTTGATTGAGGGAGCCATTAAGGGGCTAGCAAGAAACCTAGCACTAGGGAAATTCCCAGGAATCCACAAGATGACCCCAGCTAAGACCCTAAGCAATAGAGGAGAGGGTGCCTTTCCCTGTAGTCAGACTGATGAATATCTTAAATATCACTATAGAACCTTTATCCAGCAACTGATGGAAACAGAGTTAGAGTTAAAATCCAGTTGAAGAGTAGAAGGAGTGAGAATATGAGCGAAAAGGTCAAGACCATAATGGGAACACCACTTAAACAGTTTATCTGAGCTAATGGAAGCTCACCATCTCCAGCTGGACAGGGAAGGAAACACCATAGGCCCAAACTATTCCCTCTGAATGTGGGTGACAGTTGTATGGCTGGGGCAGACTGAGGGGCCACTGGCAGAGGCACCTGAATTTTTTTTTTTTTTTTACTGCATGTATTAGTTTTGGGGAACCTATTCTCTTTAGCTGGATACCTTGTTCTGCCTAGATGTAGTAGGGAGGGCCTTGGATGTTCATCAAAGTAATGTGCCTTACCCTCTCTGAGGAGTGGATGGGGGCCATGGTGAGGGGTCAGTGGAGGGAATGGGAGGAAGGTAGGGAGCGGGAACTGGGATTGATAAGTAAAATGAAAAAAAGATTGTTTTCATTTTTTAAAAAATTAAATAGTGAAAAAATAATCCCCAATTTTCTCACCGAATCTGCTGATGGTGATGATGAAGATGTGAGGCTGATGATTGCTGCTGCTTAGAACATTATAAGCCTGACTATCTTTCAAGGCATGCACTTAGTTTTGGCAGCATCTGGAGAAGGGGGTCCAGGGAAAGCCTTCCTCACTGCCTTTCCATGTTTCTTGCTGTATGGGCTGGATCAAAGCTCATTTAAATATATCATTGATGGAGGAGGGTCATCTTTTTATCTGTTGTTTTATTGGTTAAGTAATAAAGAAACTGCTTGGCCTCTGATAGGACAGAAAATTAGGTAGGCAGAGTAGACAGAACAGGATGCTGGGAGAAAGAAGCCGAGTCAGTGAGTCGCCATGATTCTCTCACCTGACACAGCCACAAGTTAAGATCTTCCCTGGTAAGCCACCTAGTGGGCTATACAGATTATTACAAGTGGATTAGATCAATATGTAAGAGCTAGCCAGTAAGAGGCTAAAGCTAACAGGCCAAGCAATGTTTAAAAGAATACAGTTTCTGTGTAATTATTTCGGGTTTAAAGCTAGCCGTGCTGGCAGCAGGGTGCCAGGAACATAGCCCGCCGCTACTATTACAACATATTATCACAAAGCTTTGCAGATTTTGTCAGGCTGGCCCAGTAATTCTCTGGTTCTAAACCTCAAGAGCTTCCTTTCCCTGACATAACTGAGGATAACTGGCCTCCCCGAACATTTTTTCAAAGTTCAGAGCATTTCCCTCACCCCAGTGGTTGCACAGTCATCACCTGCATACTTTTCAACCTCTGAAAGTCCCTCTGTCCAGAGTGAATAGCCACACTGTTTTTAGTACCCATCCTTGAGAGCTTATCTCAAACACAAAACCTCCACGTAACTGTTCACTGGTCTCTATAAGAGCAAAACATCTCCTCTCTTCCATTTCTTTCCTAAGCACCTTCACCTGGGCTCCTCTTTTGGCCCTGCAGAAACTCTATGGCTCATTTTTGTCCCCATTAAATTTTACTTATAAATTCTTTGAAGACTTTTGGTTCGCATTATTCGTCTTCAACCTTTAATAATAAACACATCACACTGTTTATTATATAGCAGGTGTTAAATTGTATTTTTAAGCTTTCAATTGAATCACTGATTAAAAAGTCCTAAGGGAATTATATAGGGGAAATGAAATTGTCTCTTGACACTCAATAAGAATGAGACCAACTAGTTCTTGACTGATTTGGAGCTCCCTTGTAGAGGTGTTGTTTTCTTTGTTTGGTGGATTGGTGAAGAAAAGAGTAATTGGTTTCTCGTGAAAAACCAGGACTGATCCTCGTTAGCATGCTGTTATCTTTGTAGGCTTTATTGACTTCATTGTGGAACCCAACTTTACTGTGCTCATGGATATGACTGAGAAGATTGTGAGTCCTTTATTCGATGAAACCTCCCAGTCTGGTGGGACCAGCCAGAGGCGCTCAAGGTCAGTGGGGGAAGTTTGAGAGCTGGGTGGTGATAACATTCTCTTGTTGGGGGATGTGTAGTGTCACAATGAGCTGTACCTCTCTTGCTTCTTACAGGAGACGTGTCTGCCCCCTTCTTTCTTTCAGAAGATTTAGAATGATACCCTCTATGCTTGCTAGGCTGGCCCATAACATGTGGCCCAAGGCCAGAGTGGGATGCTTCACTCTCTGAAGCCTTTGTTTCCAGAAGCACTGATCAGTACACTTCTGTAGTGCAGAAAGTCCTTGTTCCTGATTCTGCAGATGGTCAGGCTTTTGATCAGAGTTCTTACCAGAAGTGAGGCTGACTTTCATTTCTATTCAGGAAGAAAGAGGAGTACAGATTTTAAAAACAATAAAACAAAACACCTCAAACTTAAGTGTTTCCTAGTGCTGTGGATCACAGCATAAATCATAAAGATAACAAATGTAGAAGGGTAAGAGGTCAGACTCCTCAGTCAGAGTTCAGGCTTACCACCCTGACTCCACCGCTTATTGACCTGTGTAGTCTCACATAAATCAGCTCAGTGTTGGGAGCAGTGAGACCCCAGATCCTGAATTTCTTGTAACCTCTGATCTGAGTGCCTACAGCTGCTCTGAGCACAAGACTTTCAGGAGCTCCTGATGGCAGGAGAGTGGTTTTTGGTGGGCTTGGCTGGGGCGTGGCTATCTCTAAATAATCTTCCCCTGAACACAATAAAGGGGGCATTCTTGGGGAATTCAAGGATGACCCGTGTTGCTGTCTCTCTGTCTGTGTGTGTCTGTGTATTTTAACCTCCAGCCCCCTATCCCGAAGTTCGGTAACTGGGTTCAAGCGCACTGAGATATCTTGGCAGCTCATTGCCCTAGTTTTCTTCTCTGAGGCAAGTGATGATTCTCCAGTCGGCTCCAGGGATCCCGACTCTACATCTAGGCATTGAAATGATAGGCAGGCCCCTATGCTTATCCATCATGTGGGTGACAAGTGCTTTAACCAGTGAGCCACCTTCCCAGCCCCAAATTCTATTTTTAACAGCTTCCTGATATCACTTTGATTGCTTAAGTGTCATTAGATGATGATGACAGTTGGTGATAGTCAAAGAGAACTTATGTGGTTTTTTGCTGAAAGCAATCTCTTCTACTCCCAAGGCCAATTTTGTGGTTCTACGGGGTTGCTTTAAATGTTTTTCATAGTTTTTACTTTACCAATTATCAATTGAACTGTTCTAAATTGTTTCCTTTGTTTTTCACTAAACAGGGGAAAGTTAATACATAGACCATGTTTAATTAATTATTGAAGAAAATATACCTAAATGAATTTGTGGGTAGATGAGCGAAACCCTAATAGAACAGAAAAAATAGTTATAGGAAGAGAAAGATAGTGTCTAAGGACCAAGAGATTTTGGAATAAAATTCTTCAGTATCTGACTCTTCATTCTCCCATCTCTAAGCCTCACTAAATTACTTTCAATGATTTAAAAATGTGATCTTACATTATGATGAAATATTACATTCACCTTTCATGCTATGAGGAATCATGCCCATGGAGTAATAAAAGCTTCTGAGTGGATGGACTGAGCTAATAGGCTTTTCAAGAAAATGCATAGATTTTTTTTCCTATAGCACATGTCAAGTATTTGACAGAACTAATAAAAAGCCAAAAAATGAGCCTAAGCTTCTGCTTTTGTTTGTAAAATCTATATTTTTATATTACAGCCATTGCCAGGAGAACACTGAGAGGCCGACATGCATTAAAAAGTAATACAAGTTGCCTTCCAAGGAGTCCTTGGAAAAGAAGCCTGTTTCCACACAATGGTTTTATTAGCTGTGCAGCTAATGAGAAATTTCAGATCACCACAAGGAAGGTATCTGTCAACGTTTTCCTCACAGAAGCAAGGTCTCATTTTTACTAGATTTAATCATGTGATTTTAGGAAGATATGGTGCCTGAAAAATGAAGAGATTATTATTGGAGTTTGGAGCATGATTTCAAGATTATATTGGAACAATACTTACTGTAAATGACCCCAATGGATTATGCTATATACTGAACCCCTGTGGTTAAAGAAATTCTCATTGTTAACTTTCTAATATCTATCTATCTATCTATCTATCTATCTATCTATCTATCTATCATCTATCTACCTATCTATCTATTGGGTATGTGTAATTGTATCTCAGAGTGTATGTGTGCACAGCGTATGTGTGACTGCCAGAAAACAACTTTCTGGGGTTGTTTAATTTCTTCCAGTGTTTTAAGGTTTAAAGATTTAGTTGTTACAGGATAGTGCAGGCTGTCCTGTCATTTCTAGGAGCCAACCCAAGCCTCTAGTGATCATCAAGGACTTTTAATTGCTGAGCCATCTCTCCAGGGCCAGCAATTTTCTTTTTGAAGAAAATCAAATAACAAAATTTATTTAAAACTTATTCAAGTTTTCATTTTAGAAATATATTTTTAAAAATTAACACTTATATATATGCTAATTATTTATATAATCTGTATAGTATGTATATGCTGTGCACATGTGTGTGCATGAGTGTGTGTGTGCGTATGTGTACATTATGGTGCTAGTACTGTGGAGGTCAGAGAAAATTTCTTAGGAATGCTTCTCTATCACTAAGTATATATGTTCTGGCCATTAGGTTTGGTCATTAGGTCTGGCCGCAAGCACTCTTATCCATGGAGTCATCTTGCCAACTCAGGATTATGCTTTTATCTATAAATTTAGGTACCAATTCCTTATTAACTTAATAAATAGTTACATTTTATTTAATTCTCAGAGATTTTACTGAAAACCCATGACTTATAACCTAATAATTAATTCAGTATGATGACAATCTATAAGATATACACTCGGAGTTAAGTGTATTTCTGAGTATTTTCTGTATCACTTTGCATTGCTACCTCTTGTGACTGTTCCTACATCTTGCAAGCATTTTGGTGATTTAAAAAGGTATTCAATATGATGGATGCATGGTATGGACTAACACTATTCACAGCAGTAATCTTTAAAGAAAAAAATAATAGTGTTAAATTAAATTCCTTTTCTCATGTTTGTGGTTGATATAACTTTTTCATAGAAATAACTGTTCATATTTTTTGTCCATTTTATAATCTGAGTGGTCGCAAATTGTATTATATATTTTGTAGTGCTGACTGTTCTTTTAATTTTAAACTATATTTGCTTATTTATTTTATTTTTATTTATTTGTTTATTTGTTTGGTTAAACGGGGTCTCATTATGCAGCTCTAGCTGTCCTGAAACTAACTATATAGACCATGCTGGTCATGAAATCATTGAGATCTGCCTATATCCTCCTCTGCCTTTGCCTCCTGAGTGCTAGAATTGAAGGCATGGTAAAATATAAAATAATATAAAATAATGGAAATGGGTTAACTCTAGATGTAAGTGTTATGCCCAAATCCATGAAGTCCCTGCAAAAGCCAACAAGGAGACCAAGTCCCATATGTAAAAGCAAAGAGCCTTTATTTTAATCAAGTTTGCAAACTCGGTCTTTTTGCATGCCCAACGTATTGGAATAACCAGAGAGCTCTGAGCTCAATTAGAATTATGTTTTTATAGCAGTAAACGTGGGGTGAGGGGTTTCTGAGGGTCAGGACATCTGATTGGCTGACATTTGTATAGGGATGTCCTGGTGGGTGTGTACTGGCAGGTGGTCCTATCTACAGTGATTGGAATGCTAGGCATTTCATTTGAATGGTCTGTTCTGGGTGAATTTAGAGAATCTAGTCTGTGGTTCTTTCTGCAACCATGTATTGCCTTGAGGCAAACTACTGAGACTCAGGCCTCCTATTACATTTATGGATGGCAGAGTTTTACTGTGGAAAGTGATAATGGTTGGAAGTAAAAAATTTCCTTTGGGTGACCTGGCCATACTTAGCTTATCATGACTGGCTGCCACAGTAAGAGCTAGCTAGCAATATGCTCAAGCTACTGTCTAAGCAGTGATTTAAATAATATAGATTCTGAGAGATTATTTTAGTTTTGGGCGTCCAGGAGCAAACAGTCTCCTACTACACAGAGAAGGGATGTCAAGTATTTCCCATGCCCGAGACACCATCACAGAATGGTAGAAGTGGGGCCACTCCCTACCCATATCAGGCCTGTACCTACTCACCTCTAGAAACAAAGGCCATGCCATATTAGATGAGTTGAACTTTGTTTCCCCTCCAGAGAATAGCTCCTCTGAAATCGTGGGACTGATAGTCTGCGAAAAGAACTGATAAGCTTGGAAAATCCCTGCCTCTGCCACAGCACTTCTGCCCTGCATTTCCTCCAACATTCTTTCATGTTTGAATTGGTGAGTAGCTAGTCCTTGCCTGTCTTCAGTCAGGTCTGTGCACTTTGGGTGCATTTCCTCCCTTGTTCTTTGTCCTCCCCTCCCCACTGACTGGAGCTATAGAAGTTAGCCTCATGACTTCAGTAAATAAACTGTCCCCCAAAGAGTCTCTCTGGTCATTTCCTTCATAGTTACCCACCATCCTTAGAGATCAAACTTCCCAATTCCTCTGCATCCTGAGACTGCCAGTGCCCAAAGGCCACCCAGGTCAAGGTAACCAAAACTAATGCTGGATCAAGATATGTCTGGAACCTTGGAAGTTTTCCTTTGTGAGTGTTTGCTACGGCATTTCGAAAGGCACATTTACTAAATGAGGAGAAAGCCCTCTGAGATTTGGAGTCACCATTCTATGTGGTGGTGGAATAAAAATAGAAAAACAGTGCTAGTCAGTGTATGAAAGCTCTATTCTTCCCTTCCTGAACATTTGTAACTATTGCAGTTCCCATCACCCAAGGATATCAGACTTCAGCTTCTTCTGCGTTTCAGTGTGAACTCCCATTAGTTTCACCCTTCGTGAACTCTTAGGATTTCATTGTCTGACAGGAACTATTCAGGCTCCATCTTCTTAGACCGATCTGCAGAAAATTTATTTATGTCTCTATCATACCAATATCCATCTTTAGATTACCAAAACTTCTTTGTGTAAGCCCCTAGCAAATGCCATTGCAGATATCTTCTTTTTACAATATATTTTCTATGATCATTTATGCCAATTTTTTTCTTTCTTCAGCACCTAAGCACATTTTAAAGCATATTGTATCTATTCAGAAGTTTTCAAGTTTTCTCTGTCTGGACCTGGCTTTTTTTTTTTCTTTTTGTTCAACCATCCAGCTTGCCAGTTGTTCACAGACTCCATTCAAATGCTAGGCTGCACAGCTGGGTCTCCTAAAGGAGCCTTGCCCCTTTATGCCATGTTGTTCTTAATTCCTGCGGGTTAGACGAGGGTTACACGAGGAAAGACACAGACACGCGGCAGTCCCACGTGGTACACTTTTAATGGGAGGGGAAAACACACTAGGAAAAGTGAAAGGAAGGGACAAAGGGAAGGGACAAGAAGGGGCGAACTCGTGGCTTGTCCTTGCTTTTAAGAGAGGATGCAAAGGCTTCTGGGAAATGTGTCCCACGCTTGCGTGCGCTGGAGTCCAGAGGGATGCTGGGAGTTGTAGTGTTGCAAGGGAACAACATTTCACCCTTTTGGTTTGATTAAAAAAAAATTGGGGAACCTTAAAGGGTAGGGAATGGGGGCGTAGTCCAGTCTCTCATGGCTGCTTCCTGCTGACTTTGGGCGTTGAGGGGTCCAGGGAATGTCCGATTATCTTGGCAATGTCCCATTGGCGTTTGTGGTCGCTGGTGTAGTTGGTCAATGATATCCAGGGTTGCTGGCTGGTGTAGTCGGTCACTGATGTTCGAAGTCCTGGCTGTCGTCTGAGGCGGCTGATTGAAGAAATCTGTGTGGCTTTTCCTGAGTAGCTGGGTCATCATTAAGATGCTGGAAGGCAAAAGTTGCATTAGTAAAAGAAAAAAAATTAAAAGAAGGGGGGGGAATTTTTGGGGAGCTGGGGTGAAGGGGGGGGGAGAGGGTCTTAGGATGTCCGGGGTTAAGAAATGATAAAAACAAAATTAAGTGATACTTATTCCTTTGTGTTTGATCCGTTGGGCTGGCATCCCGGAGCTTAAGGAAACTGTCTTAAAAGAAATAGATTCTAACCATACATCTCTTAACATTTCAGGGGCCACTGCTGCAGTCAGCGGCTGGCCTGTTACGTAAAAGAGTTTTGTAGAGGAGAATCTGCTTACCACTTGCCTTTGTATTTGATGGGGGTACCTGTAATGACAGCTAGACAGTTATTTATGAATTTAAAGAAGGGAGGGTGTGTTAACACAGCGACGGATCGGGACCATTGTTTTCCTTAGACTGTAGTAGGGGGGCTGAATCTGGCGTCCTTTGGAACTTAAGAGTACAGGGTCCGGTTTGAGTCACCGTGTATGAAGGATTATCTTGAGCTGTGGAGATAAACGGTTTAAGATGTGACAGGTGAATCCAATGAGGAATTCCTTTAAGCTTGGCAGCTGTGGGAGTTAAAAGAATTACTTTGAAAGGGCCCTGCCATTTAGGGGAAAGGGGTGAAGGGCGCTGGCCTGGGGGTGAGAGTAATACCTCATCCCCTATTTTAACTGGCGGCGGACATGTATTAGCACATGGTCAAGGTAGTGAGTGATCTGTGAAGTCCCATTGTAATGAGCGTAAGTGGAACAGGAGGGGAGTGAGCAGGTGGTCAGGAAGGGGGGAAGTCTCCGATGAGAAGCCGGGGGTTAAGACCGGCCGCCCATACATGAGTTCAAAGGGTGAGATGAGGAGGGGGCCCCTTGGAAGGGCTCGGAGTCGGAAAAGAGCTAAAGGCAGGAGCCTTACCCAGTTGAGGTGGAGTTCTTGTGACATCTTAATGAGGGCTTCCTTTAAAGAGCGGTTAGTTCGTTCTACCTTACCTGACGACTGAGGATGGTACGGTATATGAAAATTCCAGGGGATCCCGAGCACTTTAGACAGATTTTGAGAAATCTGAGAAGTAAACTCTGGACCGTTATCTGACTGGAGAGAAGTTGGGAGTCCAAACCGAGGAATAATCTCTCAGAGGAGAATATCAGAGACTGTCTGGGCCCTCTTGTTAGAGGTGGGGAAGGCTTCAACCCACCCAGACATTGTATCCACCAGAACCAGGAGATATTTAATCCTCCTGACTGTGGGCATATGAGTAAAATCCAGCTGCCAATCAGTTCCCGGAAGGGAGCCCCTTGCTTGGTGGGTAGGGAAAGGGAAGCTACGATATTTAGTCCTGGGATCTGACTTTTGGCAGATCTGACAGGAGGCAGTGGTGGCTTTTAGAAACCTGATGTCCTCAGGCGTGGGTTTGATATGTGTTTTTACAAAATGAAGCAGAGCTTTTTCATTAGGATTGAAAAAGCTGGTGCAGGTAGGACAGGATCTGTTGAGTGTTAGGAGGTGTCTGTGACGTTGTAGGCTGTGCTGTAAGGACTCCCTGAGGTAACTGAGGCAGGTCTGAGTTAAGAGCTGCTGTCTTAGCTGCTCTGTCAGCCCGATTATTTCCCTTGGAAACAATAGAACTGTCAGACTGATGAGAACGACAGTGAATAATTCCTATAGCTTTAGGTAGATAGGAGGCCCTCAGCAAGTCCATAATATACTCTGAGTTGGTAATAGACCCTCCCTTTGCTGTGAGAAGCCCGCGTTCCTTCCAGATGGCCGCGTGGGACAACAGGATATGAAAAGCATATTTAGAATCTGTATAAACATTTAAAGATTGGCCGGCGGCTAACTGAAAGGCACGGGTGAGGGCTATCAGCTCAGCCTGCTGGTTGGTAGTATGAGCAGGGAGTGGCTTTACCTCGACTATCTCTGTGTCTGACACTATGGCGTAACCTGCTCTGCGTGTCCCGTCACATAGAAAGGAGCTGCCGTCCATGTACCAGGTGTGAGTGGCCTGGGGCAGACTGCCCTCCTGTATATGTGAGGGGTGGGGCAGTAGGTCCTCTAGGACCTCAATGCAGGAATGGGATGGGGAATCATTAGCACCAGGTTGAGGTAGAAGATTTGAAATGTTGAGAGGTGGGCAGCACTAGAATGTGAGACTCGTATCTTCCACCAGCGCCACCTGAAGTGAAAGAACTCGAGAAGGAGGTAGGGTCTGTAGGCCTTTGTAAGTTAAGAGGTTAGACAAATTATGATGAGAGAAAACCGTAGTAGGTGCTCCGAAGGTTAGCTTTTTTGACTCACGAATAAGAAGTTCCGCAGCTGACAAGGCCCGTATGCAGGGTGCCCAGCCCCGAGTGGTGAGGTCCATCTTCTTTGACAGGTAAGCTACAGGTGCGAAGGAAGGTCCCACTTGATGGCCTAGAACTCCCAGGGCATAGCCCTCTTTTTCTGCTTGGCTGGCCTGGCGGGTGCGGTGATCACGTGGCAATGATTTCTGGCCTTGTCATTCCTTGAGTGGTAGATCTTGAAGGCCATCTCCAGGATCTGTGCCTGTGGAGTTAAGGGACCCTTCTCCAAATGTCTGAGCTTCGCCTTGATGTCTGAGTAGGACTGGTTGACAAAGTGGGACATCAGGAGCTGTCTGCCCTCGTTGGATTCTGGATCCATGTTTGTGAACTGTAGCATAGCTTTGGTGAGACGGTCAAGAAATGCGGAAGGATTCTCGTTTGTATCCTGAAATATTTCTGCAAGTTTAGAATAATTGACTGGTTTGAGAGCCGCCTTTCTTAATCCCACCAGGAGGCAGGTTAAGAATCTGTCTCTGGACAGAATGCCCCCGGGGGAGTTGTAATCCCAGTGGGGTTCCTGTTCGGGCACCGCCTCTGCACCGGGTGGATGAGAAGGCTGAGTCTGGTGTACTTCATCAGCATGCAGTCTCGCCTGCTCCCAGACCCGTCGGCGTTCCTCAGGAAGCAAGTTGTTAAAGAGAATCATATAAATATCATGATAAGTTAGGCTGTAAGATTGAGTTAAATATTGAAACTCTTTTGTGAAATTAGTGGGGTTAGCCGTATACGACCCTAGTAGCTTAGAAATATGTGAAAGTTCCGATAAGGCGAAGGGGACGTGCACCCGAAGTGGGCCCTCGACCCCAGCTACCTCTCGTAAGGGCAGAACGGTAGCTGGTTTGGGTTGATCAGGGTCTGCTGCTGCGGCAGCAGCTGGCGAGCGCGTAAGGGGAGGGGTGAAATTAGGTGCAGGCGGCGGGTGGGGTTAGCGCCTGAGGGGGTCTTGGAAGACCAAGGCAGAGGGGTGGGGCGGGGAGGTGAGACGGAAGAATCCAAAGTTGATTCGGCCCGCCTCTGCCTGCTGTGACCGGAAGAAATCGTTAATTGTCTTCGCAGTCGAGCCCTGCTGCGAGAAAAGTTAGGTGAAGCTGGATTGGAAAGGCTGGGATATATGAGACAGGGGGAATGAGATTTTTTGGGAGATTCAGAGGAACGGGAAGGCGACCCAGAAGGATGTTTACGCAGAACTCCTGGAGACCTAGGAATGAAGCGTTCAGAGGCGTGGGGAGAAGGTGTAGGCGACTCCTTTTTGTACCTAAAAGAAACTTTTGAAGGAGGGGGGATAGAGGAGGTGGCCCCCGATTGGGCAGGGCGGGAAGGAGTGGTGTCACGAGTTCGGGGAGGCGGGGGGTCGTCATCGGGGTCCATGGTCGGAGTGGAGGGTTCCTGGAGGGAGGGTAGAGCCAAAAACATGTGAGCTGGTGAACAGTGTGACGAGGTAGATGGGTCAGTTTTTAGAGCCATATAAAAGAAGGCCATCATGTACATTAATTCCTTCCATTTAGCTGTCCGGTGACAAAAATTTGCCAGCTCCCGCAGAGTGTCAGGGTCAAATGATCCCTGGGAAGGCCAGCGAATGGAGCCCTGTAAATTGTATTTAGGCCAAGTCTTGGAACAAAGCCGTGTTAACTTGGAAAGTTTTATGGAGGGAATGAGGGCGTGGGGTTGGAGAGCTTCCAGAAGCTGCCCGAGCGGGGAAGATGGGGGGACCGGTTTAGAATTTTTTGAGCCCACGGCCGAAGTGCAGCCCAGCCACAAAAAGGTACCAACATAGTACCGCGAACACGGCAAGCCAAAAACGCAGGCGTCCGTGCGAATTTGGGGCATGTTAACACTTAACTGCCCTGAGCCCAGCAACCGTACGGGAGAGAAAGTCCAGGCTGAGAGGAGGCGATTAAGCTCTTTAGGGCACAGGGCCCGGAGGTGCCACAAGGAGCGGCCTGAAAGCGGACAGGAAAAAGTTAGAAAAAAAAGGAAGAAAAAAGAGAAAAAGCCCGGAGCACCGAACTCCGGGTGCGCGGACTGAGCATTTCGGCCGAGGGCAAAAACCGGGGGAGGCGGGTTAGCAACCTAGCCCTAGCCCGAGGTGCGCAAAGAAAGCCGGCCGGACAGTCTTTGAATGCCCCAGGGGGAAGGAAGTGAACCCGGGGTAACTCACGGATCAGGATGAAGCGGTGGAAATGGCCGTGGGAACAGGTGGTGGTGAGCGAAGGCTGTCGGTTCTTTGGACCTTGTTGGTGAAACCCAGAGGCAAAAGCCTCGGGCACCGGATGGAGAGATCTCCAAGTCGATGCGGCGGCACCAAAATGTTGTTCGAGTCACGGCACCAAAATGTTGTTCTTAATTCCTGCGGGTTAGACGAGGGTTACACGAGGAAAGACACAGACACGCGGCAGTCCCACGTGGTACACTTTTAATGGGAGGGGAAAACACACTAGGAAAAGTGAAAGGAAGGGACAAAGGGAAGGGACAAGAAGGGGTGAACTCGCGGCTTGTCCTTGCTTTTAACAGAGGATGCAAAGGCTTCTGGGAAATGTGTCCCGCGCTTGCGTGCGCTGGAGTCCAGAGGGATTCTGGGAGTTGTAGTGTTGCAAGGGAACAACATGCCATATGATCACCAGAACTGTCTAAGAAATTATGGTTGGTAGGAAATGATGTCCAGTTTCTTGTCTGGAACCTTTCTAGGATATCTCAAGTCATATGCTTGGAGAAATGTGTTTTTATGTTGGACACCGAATGTAGCTGAGTTTTCTTTGGACTTCCAGGTCCTGAATAATGACATGGAAACTTTTTAAGTATGAAAGCTTGGACTTAGTTTAAGTTTGTTCCAAACTAGCTCTTAAAACTTAAATTAACCCATTTATATGAATCTATATTCTGCCTTGTGGCTCATTTAATACATCTTCTTCATACATTCAGTTCAATTTACACTGACTCTTTCCCACCTCAGATTCTTACCAAAGTTCATATTTCTGTCTGAATGTCACACCTATCTTCTCTTGCTCAATTACAGGCCATGCAGCTCTTTATCAGACCAATCAGAAGGTGTCTTAAGCAGGCAAGGAAGGACAGAGACACATTGTCATTCAATGGTATCAAATATCCTCAACACTGAGTATGTTAAGGTTTCCCACGTGAGTGCTATCATTTAGTACTTGTCTTTCTGTGTCTGGCTTGTGCCATTTGAAGTGTGAATCTCCAGTACACAAGTGCATTGATAATTATAATACTATAGTGCAATTGAAGATATGCCATTTGAAATTTTGAAATTATTAACTTAAGATTTTTCATGACGAGACACACCTGCTCCTGGCAGTACCCCTCTATTTCAAGAGGATGATGGGCATTGAAGAGGCTCCTCATGGAGTTTGTTAGACATTTGGGCAAGAAACTGCGCTTGTTTGAACTGTTTGACTAGACTTGCAGGACCTATCGAAAAATGACTGCTGAACTCCCCGAAGGTGAGACAGTCCTTTGGGGTTCCTGCTTCATGAAAGAGTCTGTCGTTTTACAGGACACAGAAAAAAGCAACTGATGGACTTTGCCATTATAAGACAAAACAGATCTTCAAATTGCCTGCTTCATGAAAAAGCCTTGTAGATATTATGGGCCTGTAGGCTGAAGATGGGTACCCCAATGTTACAGACGAACTTTGGGTGACTGTCAAGGCAGCAAGATGTCTCTGTCAATTCTAGAGTTTTGGAAGTTACATACAATTCACTTCCTGTTTACTTAGATAATATTATATACTTCCGGTGTCTTTCATGGATTTGAAGAAAAATAGTTATAATTAGAAAAGATAGATTAGCTATAAAACTTTAGACTCACTAAGATGATAGAGTATTTTCCTTAATTTGCCAAATGTAAAAGACTAAATATTGTAACTGTAATTTGTGTTTGATAACTGTTTTGTTATATATAATTTTACATTGTTAAAGTTAAAACCTTCCCTTTTATTTCAACAGAAAAGGGGAAATAATGTGGAAGATCCTTGTGTCTATGTGTTGCTTTTATTAGTTAATGATTAAAGATGCTGCTTTGGCTTGTAATAAGACAGAATAGAGCTAGGCAGGAAAACTGAATGCTGAGAGAAAGTAGGCAGAGTCAGGGGAAGTCATGTATCCACTATTGGAGACAGATGCTCCAGAATGTAGCCAGTAAGCCAGAGCCATGTGGGGATATACAGATTGATAGAAATGGCTTAATTTAAGACATAAGAACTAACTAGCAACACACCTAAGTGATTGTCCAAGCTGTATTGCAATTAATACAGATTTTCTATGTGATTAATTCAAGATTCTGGTTGGCTGGGAAACAAACAGCTTCCCACCAACAAAGTCAAGTGGTACAAATTCCCCAAATTTGTGCTTTTCATTTAAAAAATGGGCACTTTTTAAATAAAATGGCTTTATATAAATTTTAGCATTGCTTTTGCTAGTTCCATGAATGATGTTACTGGTGTTATATTAATTATTTTTCTGTTGTAATAAAATACCCCCAAAAGCAAGTTAGGGTTTTTCTCACAGTTCCAGGTGGCTACAGTCCATCATGATGGTGAAAGAAAGAACAGGAGTGAGGATAGCTTAGAGATCTGCAAGTATATCGAGCCCATTTCTTCCTCACATAGAAAATAGAAAGAAAGAGAGAGAACAGAAATTAGGGTCTGGCTATTAAACCTCAAACCTGATCACCAAGGATGTACTTCTGTTGTAGGAGCAGCGGGGCTACGTCCTGCCACCCGGCAGCCTGCACGGCTAGCTTTATACCCGAAATAATTACATGGAAACTGTATTCTTTTAAACACTGCTTGGCCCATTAGTTCCAGCGTCTTATTGGCTAGCTCTTACATATTGATCTAACCCATTTCTAATAATCTGTGTAGCCTACGAGGTGGCTTACCAGGGAAGTTCTTAACCTGCGTCTGTCTGGAGTGGGAGAACCATGGCTACTTCTTGACTCAGCTGCTTTCTCCCAGCATTCTGTTCTGTCTACTCCGCCTACCTAATTTTTTGTCCTATCAGAGGCCAAGCAGTTTCTTTATTACTTAACCAATGAAACAACAGATAGAAAGATGACCCACCTCCATCATACTTCCTTTAACAAAGCTGTACCTCCTTAAGATTTTACAACTTTCACAAACAATGCCACCAGCTGGGACCTGATGGAGGAAGGTCATTGGTTAATTAATAAAGAAACTGCTTGGCCCTGATAGGTTAGAACATAGGTGGGTGGAGTAAACAGAACAGAATGCTGGGAGGAAGAGGAAGTGAGGTAAGACACCTCAGAAAGACACCATTTCCTCTCCTCTCTGGGGCAGACGCAATGAAGCTAGCCGCTAGGTCAGACATGCTGAGTCTTTCCCAGTGAGACTAGTGCTACCCAGATTATTAGAGATGGGTTGACCGGGATATGAGAATTAGCCAGTAAGGGCTAGAGCTAATGGGCCAAGCAGTGTTTAAAAGAATACAGTTTGTATGTTGTTATTTCGGGTTTAAAGCTAGCCGGTGGCCAGGAGCCGGGTGGCAGGAACACAGCCCGTGCTCCATTCAACCATAGTTCCTTCAACAGGGACCAATTGTTGAAATATATAAACCTGTGGGAGACAAGTATTTTCATAATTTTATTAAAAACACTTTGTGTAGCAAGGGCATTTAAACAATATTAGTCCTTCCAATCTGCAAACGTGGTGTATCTTAACACTTTATTATGCTTTCCTTAATATCCTTCATCAGTGTCAATTTTTGCATGTTTGTTTTGTTTCCTAAAACATAGCTAAACTGATTTTGAGGTTTCAGACTTTGGTTTGATATCATTTGGGTGCAGTTTTCTACATAAAATCATGTCCTTAATAAGCAAGGACATTTCATATTTCCTATTTAGATTTGTTGGTGGTGTTCTGTGGTTTAGTGGTTAGCATAATTGTTTTTCAATCTGGATTTCTTTAATACCTTTCTTTTGCCTTTTTTTTTTTTGCTCTGGCTTTCACGTAGCATGTCACATTCATTTCATAATATAATTGAACACAAGTGATAGAAATTGGAAGCAATGGATTTTCAAATCAAAATAATGAACAGATTTGGGTCATTTTTAAAATTCTTTCCATATTATTAGATGTGAGAAAGAGCAATGGAGTGTTAAAAATTATAGTTTGTCTAGGTGCTATGTATAGATAATAAAAAATGGTCCTTGGTCTTTGCATTAATTTCTTCTGTCTTCTGTGTTACTGTTGACAAGATACCTGACAGAAAATAAAGGAAGAAAGCTTCATTTATTCCAACAGACTCAGGGGAAATTCAGTTCATGGTAATAGAGAAAATATGGTGTCAGAATGGCACCACACTTTGGAAAGTCAGAAAAAATAGGCTATACCATAATTAGGTATAGTCTAATAACCTCCAACATAACCCCAAAAGGCCCAACCAATGTCATTCTTCTGCCAGATATTCCCTACTTCTTTAAGGTTCTAAGAACTCTCCAAACTATGCCAACAACTCTCCAAACTTTACCGACATCTGGAGCCAACTTTTCAGCCACATATGCCTATTGGTGATATTTCACATTCAAATCACAGTCCCCAAAAAGGCATTTCAGAGACCATTAGGGATGTCATTACCATTATGGTCCAATAGTATATTACAGAGTAATATACTATTTTAATGGAGTAGTCATTAATGCTTCTGTGACATTGATACTTTCTTCTGCTTTCAGCCTTTGGTTTCCTGTATTTATTGATGTCCCTCTTGGCAATTTCTAGCTGGGAAACAGTTTATCCAAGTGTGGCATGAAATTCAGTCGCTACCTATCAGGACATGGCTACTACCTTAGATTCTGAAGGACAGTGACAATTGGAGCCTCTGAGACAGGAACTAGACAGAAGACTGCCAGAGGGTGAAATTATCACAGAAGATACCCACTAGGCAATGCTTATCTGAACGATGTGTCAAGGCCATAGTGCTAATGTAGCATAGTAGAGCATAGTGTGCAACGTGAGGCCAGGCTATCTACAAGTATCTGGCTAGAATAAGTAAGAGCTTCGACATGAACTGTATCCAGTGGAAAATATGTGAATGGTGCTATGTGGAGCCTTCAATTCACTCTCTTGATCTGGTGTCTGAACGGCAGGATATAGGTCAACAGTGATTATTTATAATTTGTAATATTTGATACTTACTGTCTGTCCTGCCGTGTTTCAGATTAACATGGAACTTCTTGTTACCACTTTCTTGTTTCTCCATTTTGGCATGCAAGTGTCTACCCTACTGTTGTGTTTTGGCAGCAGATAGCTTGTTTAATTTTGCAGGCTCACAGCTGGAGGTGTGTTTGCATTAGATGAATCATAACTCCATCCTGACCCACATTTGATTTAAACATTTAGATGAGAGTTCAGACTTTTCAGTTGATGCTGGAATGAACAAAGACTATAGATGCTATTGGGATATGGAATAAATATCATTAGTCTACCTGGGCTTCTATAACAAGTTGCACAAATCAGTTGCCCTCCTATACACAAAGGATAAGGAAGCAGAGAGGGAAATCAGAGAAGCATCACCTTTCACGATAGCCACAAATAGCATAAAATATCTTGGGGTAACTCTGACCAAGGAAGTGAAAGATATATTTGACAAGAACTTTAAGGCATTGAAGAAAGAAATTGAAGAGGACACCAGAAAATGGAAGGATCTCCCTTGCTCTTGGATTGGGAGGATCAACATAGTAAAAATGACAATTCTACCAAAAGCAATCTATCGATTCAATGCAATCCACATCAAAATCCCATCAAAATTCTTCACAGACCTTGAGAAGACAATAATCAACTTTATATGGAAAAACAAAAAACCCAGGATAGCCAAAACAATCTTATACAATAAAGGATCGTCGGGAGGCATTACCATCCCTGACTTCAAACTCTTTTAAAGAGCTACAGTATTGAAAACAGCTTGGTATTGGCATAAAAACAGAGAAGTTGACCAATGGATTTGAATAGAAGACCCAGACTTTAACCCACAAACCTATGAATACCTGATTGTCGATAAAGGAGCTAAAAGTATACAATGCAAAAAAGAGAGCATCTTCAAAAATTGTGCTGACATAACTGGATGTCAATCTGTAGAAGAATGAAAATAGATCCATATCTATCACCATGCACAAAACTCAAGTCCAAATGGATTAAAGACCTTAATATCAGTCTGAACACACTGAACCTGATAGAAGAGAAAGTGGGAAGTAGTCTACAACACATGGGCACAGGAGACCACTTTCTTTGTATATCCCCAGCAGCACAGACATTAAGGGCAACATTGAATAAATGGGACGATCTAATTGACTTTTGAGATAAGCTAATTTTAAAAACTTCATGAAATCTCTTGAAAAATTGATAAATTTACCAATCTTAATTTCAGTATAAAACTGCTTCCATTTAGTTATAAATTAAATGGCAAATAAAGCAATGAGCACATAAGGTTTGACTAACATAACTAACAAGTTTAATAAATGTGAATTTGGTAATAAAGAAGACTGTACATTTTTCTTATATTCATAGATGTTGATGATAGTTAAAGACCTCAAAAAAGGGACCATAGCACTAAATGACTCAGTTGCTGAAATGCCTACCATGCAAGCATGAAGACCAGAGTTGAAATCCTCAGAACCCACACAAAAAGCTGGGTTTGAATGTGCTAGTAGCCTCAGTTTTGGAGCTGGGTATATCCAGGTGGATTCCTGAAGCTTTCCGGCCAGTCAGACTAACCAGATAGGTGTTTCCAATGAAAGACTCTGTCTTCGAAAAGGTGGAGAGTGATCAACGGAAGACACTCCGTGCTGACTTCTAACCTTCACTTGCATACACACATGTGCATGTAAACCTGCATAGACTCATATGTATATACAGTACTACATAGCAGGTATTGTATATGCACGTGAATACATGCACACAGACACACACACGTGCACACACACACACACATACTCCTCAAAGTAGAATTGAATTTTTAAAAGTCATTTTAGAAATCAAAATAGTTCACTTCAGTATATGCCCTTCCAATTAAAGCAAAACAATATAATCAGGAAGTATTTTTTTTTTTTAAATAGCACTTAAAATCCAGGGCTTAGTTATTTCTCTCCTGGAAGCCACAGAGAATCATTTCTAATTTTCATGTTTAATGATGGTTTGGTTTCTTAACTGGCTTTGGAAGCATGGAAAGTCTCACAAGTGACTTGAATTAAAGAAAGTCAAATAATTTCATTTGAAGAAACCTTCCTCAAGCAGGAATATTCTTAAACTCAATTTGTGGACAGCATGAGGTGAGATGTTGAAAAGTGCTTCAGCTGGATTTGTGTTTGCAAAAGTTTGGGGATCCCTCGTCGGCACAAGCACACGACCGTGACCCAAATTATAGCAAAGAGCTCCTTCAGAAAGTTCTGTGATGTAGAGAATGGAAAGTTAACCGAAATCAATAAGAACACACAAGCATCCACTAAAGGTAAATGAACAAGATCGCCGATGAGCTCTTGGAAGAGAATGGGCTCCAAAGTAGTAAAGCAAATGGGAACCAGGGACGAAAAAGAAATCAGGAGTGGCATCAGTTCTCTGAATCAGAACTTCTCACCATCATTGAGAACAAGCTGCCCTTAAGGGAGAAAATAAAGGCTTTGGTGAGTGATTTGGACAAAGTGCTCTGACTGTGTTACTTTGGGGGAAATAATCAGTTTCTTTTCATGATGGTATAAGTTAAGAGGTTCAAGTTATTTATCTGTAGTAATTTAAATTTTATAACAATGAGTTTGTTTCCATTCTCACTAGAATAATAAAAAAGTAAAAACTCTTTACAAATGTATATTTCTTATTTTGCTAAATAAGATAGAGGCATATAGAAACATTCAGCCCCTTCTCTGTGAGGATTTTATCCTACAAAATCATGAAAGTCTCATAGCAAGCTGTTATTTATACCTCTTCATTCTCAGTTATTATTCCTGACCTTATCTAGCCTTTGCTAAGTCGATGAAAAAACATAACTTTGAGGAGAGTTGAATTATGATTTGCTCATCAGTTAAGAAAAATGTATGCGAAAGTTCGAGTTTGAAATGTTACTTAAACCTGGATTCCTCTCTTGGAAGATCATTGTATTAGTTCTGCTTGACTAAACTTCATAAAATTTAATAAGGCTTCCTACCATCCAATCACAAATTATAAGCAGGCATCTGAAATTACTTCTAAATACCAAATGAATTGAATTAGAATGTTGAGTAAAGTGCTTCAAATGATTGACTTAGTCAGTGTTCTAGTTTTATTGCTGTTAATTATTTTTCTACATCTCTATCATATTTCACCATCTTGTTGCATGGCTATTTTGTGAAATATAGAAGGAAGAAAAAAAAGAGAGATTTGAAGACATTTTTTCATATCAATGCAATGAGTAAGATAGCAAGAATTAACTCTTGATTATTTGATAATTACCAAGAATTTTGAAAATAAATATATAGAATATATTGTTGACTCAACGAAAAAAAATAAAATAATGAGACAATGGAGGCAAGTTTTGGTCTACCTATCTAGTATCATTCCTTCATTTCCCCATCTCACTTTCCCAATAAACACAATGTCATGAAACTGAGTATTCAAAAGAGGGAGGATGTCATCACTGAAGAACAAACAGGAGAGGAGAGAACCAAAGAAAAAACATTTGCCCACCAAGAAGAGGAAGTTGAATGCTTTGTCTCTTTTAATTATGGACATACATGAAGAAGGCAATAATAGTATAGGATGTTTGTGTACTTCATTGTAAAGTTGCTTTTCCAAGTGAGCTTAATCTTAAAACTGGTGGAGATTCATTGCAAATCAAATGTCAGTAGACATCTACTTTACAGACTTCTCAAACTTAGGATAGCAATGGACCCTGCCATGACTTGTGGTATCTAAAGTACCAGTAACAGCAAAGAGGAAGTGCCTACACTACTTAAATGGAGAAGATCAAATTACCCAGGGAAAAAAAATCACAATCTGGTTCTTATCAGAGAGAACAGACCATGAGCTGTATAAATCACAGGCACTTCCTCACAGTGAGCATTCAGAATAGGCATTAAACCACAGAGACATATGGGATGACACTCCCTAATCAGATGAGGATGATACCTCCCAGTTGTCAGTTAGGAATTTGCATACACTTCTTCCTATAAGCTTGGAATGAGGCTGTAGTGGAAAAGTTCTTCAGCTGAGAACTCGATGAGACGCTTGTGTTTTGGCAAACTGTATTTATAAGAATCATGTGTAGCTTAACATTCTGAAGTATATTTCTTCCATTATAAAATTAGAATTTTAGAATACAGCCGGGCAGTGGTGGCGCATGCCTTTAATCCCAGCACTCGGGAGGCAGAGGCAGGCGGATCTAGGTGAGTTCAAGGCCAGCCTGATCTAGAAGACCTAGTTCTAGGACAGGAACCAAAAGCTACGGAGAAACCCTGTCTTGAAAATCCAAAAAAAACAAAAAAAAAGAATTTTGGAATACAGAGAGATGAATGATAGTGAGCAAGGAATTTCATAATTACTTCTTCTTTATTTCCAAAGAGGAGTCTTGGTGAAGGGCCTGCCTTCTGGCTGCAGTGCCCCATGCCTGTGGTCACCTGTGAAGCAGACTAGAATCCTTGAGTGCTTGCTGAGTGTCCTGTAAGGAATAGGAAAAGTAAAGTTTCTTGAGGAAATCTAGCATAAGGAAATCAGGATTAGACTCACCTTAGAAGGGGGATAGAAATTTGAACTTGCAAGACCTGTTGGGGTGAGAGGAGAGCTATACTGGACATGTGGAAGAAATAAGCCAAGAGTCTAGATCTAATCATTTCTTGAAGACAGTAGACATGCAGAAATCCAAAAACTCTCCTCTACTGGCTGAATTTTATTACAGTATTCCCCGAGTTAGTTGAGGTAGTACAGACATATTTAAAATTTTTCCCAAATATCATATCAAATATTAATGTGTTCAGTTAAGTAAACAGAGTATATAAAAAGACAAATAAAGAATAAAAGCACTTAATTTAATTCTATAATTTTATCTATAAATAATTCTATTTTAATAATTATTTTCCCCCTTCTAAAGTCTTTCTTCTCCTAACAATATATTATGTACATTTTATTGCTTCCATTTTATTTTACTTTGGTCTTTGCTTTGTGAGATATTTTAGAAGTCATCAGAAGATACGATATTTCTCCTATGTTAGTGACTTGTTTCTTCCTAGAATTTCAGCATCTTTGGTTAAGGAGTCTAAAAGAAATGCATATTTAAGAAGAGATGCTTTCGTTTAACGGAGTAAACATGATCAACACTGCACTCCAATGCAAGGATTCTACCAACAGAAAAATTTCCTCTAAAGGAAAATAATGAGGTTGCTGGCAATAATTGAAGAGATACAGAATTGAAGTGACAGACGCAGCTTTGGCATGACAGAACGAGATGCTTGAAGGAAGAACTCCGGTTGAGCCACCAGAAGCATCCTGGTAGGTTCAGGATGCCTATCCACTTCCCACCTCATTGGTTAATGGTAGCCTCTTGGGAGACACTGCTTCTGGAGAGAGCAGGTGATATACTTTAAATCTTAAAAACAGGGCTGTTGCTCATTGTGGCCCCTGCACTTTTATGGTTCATTCTGGTGACCACTTCACCCTTTTATAACAAAACAGATTTCTGCTTATGAAGTAGCAAATTGTCATTGGATCTAAGGTTCTTTACTTACTTTATGAAAACAATAAAAGAAGCGACCCTGAAGCCATCACTTTAAAATGTAGCATTTGGTGCACTGAAATAAGTGAACAATGGAGGATAGCACTGGTTTTAAATTTAAGACTAGGGGAAAGGTGACTTTGAAGTCCCATTACAAGTTTCCCCATCATCATCATTACATTTCCACACTTGGCATGTATTTTTAAATGCTCTCAGTCACCTTTGCTTGCCTTTCACAACTTTATCTCAGAGGTGGCTGCTCGTTCCTTTTCGCAAGCGTTACTCTCCTCTTGGCTTTGCACGCTGGTTCTGTTCTTGTATAATTGTGGCTCTTATCAGCTAGCTCTGCTTTGAGTCCGTAAAATCTGTTCAGTATTTCTGCTGTCATTGACGGCTATTGTTAAGCCATTCAGGCAAAGCATTTGGGCTTTGTACAGGTGGCAGCCATCACACACTGTGTTCTTTTGTGTATGGTGCGATTTGCTGCTCTTTCAAACAGTTTCCCAGTAGACATAGTGTTTTGAAGCTGGAGAAGGAGACCTTTAAATTTTCCCAGTTTTATGCCTGTAAAAGTAGTAGTACCAGCTTATCTTTGGCGCAAACTTCCAGTACTTGATCAAAAATCATTAAGAAGGGTCTTTCACTAAATAAAAATGTTTAACATATGCCATATGCCATTTGGCAATAGTTAGCAACCTAGAGAGGGAGAGTCAACTGTCTTTAATAATGCAGTCCATGCTAAGTCCACCACACATTCAAGTCCACACAGGCAGCAATTATGACTTAGTGGATTTAAAGAGGGGAAAAATCAGAGAACCCAAAGTCGGGTGGGTAAGGGGGGTCTTAGAGGAAAGAAGGAGGAGATGTATACAATCAAAAGACATATGAAATTCCTAAAGAACTAATAAAAAAGAAATCATAATATTAATGTCTATTTTTCTTAGTAAGTATTCTAAAGTCATGCTGACAGAAGGTATCAACAGTTTTACTTCAGTATTTAAATATATTGGAAACTTGGGTGAACTAAGGCCTTGAAGGTTTGAGAATATGGATATCTATAGATATTGCCAATATTATGATAGGATTATGTTCACAGTACAAGCATTTCTCAAAGAGGAAATGCTATTTCTTTTAGGTAGCCTCTGTGAATCATGTCACCAGTGAAAGGAACAACTGTGTGTAGTGAGAATTCAAATTGGTCTTAATAATAAAACACTCCGAGTCAGACATCAATGCTGAAGGATAAGAGAAGCAGAACAGCCAGCCACTAGCTCTTATCTCTACTGAATCCTTTGATTGAATGGACAATCCTCTCTCTACAAGTCCTCAGACTGAAGTTCTTGTCTCCTTCTGCCTGACATTCCTCTCTCTGCTCAGCCACATCCCTTCCTGTCTCCTCTTTCTTAGTGCTGGGATTAAAGTCAGGTGACTCTCAAGTATTGAATAAAGGTGTGAACCACCACCACCAGACTTTGTTTCTCTTTTAAATGGGATCTGTAGAGATAAGCCCAGCACATTAGGGGGCGTGTTCGCCTCGGGCTAATGTTTACATATAAATCTGGTAAGTGTGAGCCCGCCACCCCTTCTGTTTTCCTGTTCTCTGTGGGAACCTGTTCAGTTCAGTGCCCCATTTTTTAATTGGGTTAATTAGCATTTTAAAGTCTAGTTTCTTGAGTTCTCTATATATTTTGGAGATCAGACCTTTGTCTGTTGCAGGGTTGGTGAAGATCTTTTCCCAGTCAGTAGGTTGCCTTTTTGTCTTAGTGACAGTGTCCTTTGCTTTACAGAAGCTTCTCAGTTTTGGTAGGTCCCATTTATTCAATGTTGCCCTTAATGTCTGTGCTGCTGGGGTTATACCTAGGAAGGGATCTCCTGTGACCTTCTGTTGTAGGGTACTTCCCACTTTCTCTTCTATCAAGTTCAGTGTGTTCGGACTGATATTGATGTCTTTGAACCATTTGGACTTGAGTTTTGTGCATGGTGATAGATATGGGTCTATTTTCATTCTTCTACAGGTTGACATCCAATTGTGCCAGCACCATTTGTTGAAGATGCTTTCTTTCTTCCATTGTATACTTTTAGCTCCTTTATCAAAAATGAGGTGTTCATAGGTTTGTGGGTTAAAATCCGGGTCTTCTATACGATTCCATTGGTCGACTTCTCTGTTTTTATGCCAGTACCACACTGTTTTCATTACTGTAGCTCTGTAATAGAGTTTGAAGTCAGGGATGGTAATGCCTCCAGTAGATCCTTTATTGTATAGGATTGTTTTGGCTATCCTGGGTTTTTTGTTTTTCCATATAAAGTTGATTATTGTCCTCTCAAGATCTGTGAAGAGTTTTGATGGGACCTTGATGGGGAATGCATTGAATCTATAAATTGCCTTTGGTAGAATTGCCATTTTTACTATGTTGATCCTCCCAATCCAAGAGCAAGGGAGGTCCTTCCATTTTCTGGTATCCTCTTCAATTTCTTTCTTCAATGCCTTAAAGTTCTTGTCCAATAGACCTTTCACTTCCTTGGTTAGTGTTACCCCAAGATATTTTATGCTGTTTGTGGCTATCGTGAAAGGTGAAGCTTCTCTGATTTCCCTCTCTGCTTCCATTAAAGCTGTATATATTATTACAATCTTTCTGCATTCATATACGCCGATACACTTGATGCCCAACGAGAGGCACGAACCCACGACCCTGAGATTAAGAGTTGCCAATACATGGATCAATCCCTGTAGCCCAGGCTACCATGGATGTCAGATTCGAGGTTTATGGAAATCTGTTTGTGATGAGTGAACATAGTTCTTTTATTCAAAATCCTCACTTTTGCTCATTAGATGTAGGTGACCACTTCTCAGTATTATATTGTCTTACTATAGTGTCAATAGGCACACAAAGAAAAGCAAGGGTTCTTCCTGAAAGACAGGGACAACCTGTCTCCCCTATTTTATGTAGGCTATACAAAGCTAGTAGTTACAATAATAGGGTAGAAAGCTAAATACTCAAGGATCATCAAACACCTTTTAGGAGTGTATCATTGTATTATCATAATGCCTTTTACTCATTATTTGGCTTGTGTGCCATTGAAGAAGTTTTTAAGTACAATTTTAATAATAATAGTTAAGAAAAATTATGGGATTCTATCCAGCATCTGAACACATTTTATATTTTTTGAAAAGAGGTTCTTTCAAGCAAAAAAAAAAATGTTTTTATTGATTCCACTGATCATTCAGAGCACATGGCTTTAAAAGTCCTACTGAAAAAGTGGCAATAGTCAAGTTCTCTCTGCTCCAGGGTGACATCCTAAATTGTCTCTTTCTACATGTGGAAATTGCTTCTTTTCGTAGTATATCTAAAAGAAGAACAGAACATCTAAAATCAGATGAAACAGGCCACTTCCCCTGGAAATCTCACTCTACTTTGGTCATTGACAAAGTGGAATATTGTCTAGATGCTGAATATCTTAGACGCTGCATCTATTTTCACATTTTTATAACATATATTATCTTACTGATTAAAATAATCTCTTATATGTGGTTTCCAATTTTTACAGAATCGAATGTGCAAGTTTGGCCAAATACAACGTGCTATTAAATATATTTATCTATTTATGATATGACTAGACTACACAATCTCCACTTTTATTCACTGTTCAAAGTGTGATTTTTTTTATATAATCAAAAACTGGATACTTAAAAAAAAATTGGTTCTAGCACCAAGGTCTCCAATAGGTGGAAGCTTCAAGTAGTCAGAAGTGTTTAGAATCAACTCAACAGAGATTTGACTGAAGGAACTCCTCTCCTGCTTCCCATCATGAACAAAACAATTCACTAACTTGTCTAGACTTTAACCCTCAAATTAGCGGATTATGACTCCTTGAAGTCTCTCAAGGTACAAGGGTGTGGCCTCCATCATATATATTGAGTCAGTGGGCCCTAGTTTCCTTCTATTATATATCTTCTACAAGGTATCTAGAAGTTTCTATTAGGTCAATATTGTTCTTTTGATTCTGTAGGATATATTAGCTTTCTTTTTCAGTGCCATAAGCAAGAACACAACAGGAAGAAAACAGTCTGGATGCAAGCATCACAATCCACGTGTCTTGATTTGCTTAACCCTTTCCCACTTATCTAGATCTACTGGACCAGACTGAAAAGATTGAGGAAATCATCATGTTTGTGGTATTTTAAAAATGTAATTTGAAGCATTTTAAATTTATTTAGTAAGATACTATTCAGACATAAATCATTAATTTCTGAGTAATTTAAGATGCTTCTGTAGTTATCTATAGTTTAATTCCATTGCAGCATGATGATACCTTTCATGGATTGTCAAAATGAGTCCATATTCCTGAATTTATTTTCCTGCTGAGTGTTGTGTGTGAGATTAGCAAGGTTTATCTTGCTCTCCTTGAGCTGATTAGACATTTACTCCCAAGCTCCTGACATTTTTGTGGGTTTGTGGTTCTCTCCAAGTTGTGGAAAAATGATAAATCATAGCTTTTGTCTATTGTAGGAGAGAAATTTTATGGTGAGAGCTTTTTTTAAAGTTCATGTTTACATTTTTATTTACAAAAAATAAACTTTTGCTTTGATTAAAATACCAGGAATTTTTATCTGTCTGTCTGCTTGTTTGTTTTGAGCAACTCATTTTTGAAGGATTTCGGTTTTACAGCTGTAAATTTATATGTGAATTCATCTGTACCTTTCTGTACCTGACAAAGAGATGTCTGTCTCTACTTCTGCCCTTATCAAATTTCAAACACTATCAAGATAAATTTTGTGTATTTATCACTATCACCCCCAATAATCAGTAGAAAGACACGCACACATGACTCTCAAAATCCCACTTTCACCCCCCACAATCAATAGAAAAATACACACATAACTCTCACCATCTATCTCTGACTTCATGAAATGTTTCTGGGTGTCTCTGATACTGCTTCCTCTGTCTTCCAATCTTACACAAGCTGCTTCTGTTTAGTCCTATCCTTGTCTGCCCTGATTTTGTTTGCCCTGATTTTTATGCAGCCAGAATTGTTTTAGCTCTTCTAGGCAGTTTCTCCCCACTCAGAGATTTGGTCTGGGACTATTTTCTAAGTTCTGTTGTCTCTGGGAAGGCTTTGTTTCTTCCCACTCATTCTAGCATTTACAATGGAAAGGGGGAAAGTATTGAAACATGCCACAAATATTCATACTAAAGACTTGTTTTCTATCAGGATCCACACGTGTTCTTTATTTTAATTGTGCATTCTATATGAACTGATTGGTGTGATGTGTTACAATATTTTGAATGGAAATAGTCTGTGCTTGGAGTGGGAAATAGGAGATTCTAATTCTTTCCTCATTTCTATGGAATTTCAAGTTTAACATGCTATCCATGGGAAGGAATGCCATTGCCAGTCTCTGGACCAAATGCAAATGTGTACATCAGTAATGTTTCTACCAAAGGTCAAGTCATAATATTTAGCAAGACATCATGAACACCTCTTGACCACTATTAACTCTATCTTCATAATTCAGGGTGAGATAGCTTATAGTGTGCTACTCTCTTTAAACTGGAAACCACAGTGCTTTACATTTTGATTGTCAGTATCTTAAACTGTAACCTTTAAATCGCCTTAAATATGATTTGAGTCTCCATTTCATCAACATACTTACAAATAAAACAGGTAGAAGCAAATATCATTACTCTTCTCTTGTCATTGTGACCCAGCTTCATAATATCCCTGTCATTCTTAGCTCTATTTTGGCTTTTGAGTAGAAACTATTTCAATAATCCTCACAAACTGGAAGCAGAATTAATGTGGATTTAGCATAATACATCCTAGAAAAGTACTTATTTTGACTTTTATTTTTCTAAATGCATTTTGAAGGATACTGATTAGTAGATGCTTAGTGATACTAATTTTAGTTTAATTCCTAGTCCTCTTTGGGGAGAGGACTATGCAAGCAGTCTATAGAAAGAGCATTCATTTTTTTTTATCCAGTAAATGATTTTAAGTAATCAAATAGCTACTTTTAAAATATATGAATTGCTAATCCATCTGAAAAATATGAAAATTGTCTTGAAAGTTGTTATTTTTATGTTGACTTAATGTTTTGTTAAATTCAATAAATAGATTATTTAATTTGAACTATGAGCAACGTTATAAAAAACCTACAAAACAATAACAATTAACAGACTTCTATAAAATAGCTATAACACACACACAAAAAACCTGTAGATACATCTTATTCTTATGTAGAATATACAAGATCTGACTGCTTTATAGATTGCAAAGAAACAGTATCAAAGAAAAGAAGGCACCTTAAATATTTTTTGTTCTATCACTTTCCCTAAGTTCAAGGTTAGCAAATGGTTTCCTGAATTGTGTTTACTACATTGCTCATTACCTAAAAGCAGGTCCTTATAATACTGAACGGTTTCTTGAAATTTCTGTCCTGTAGCCTTGTTTGTTTCCTTTAGAACTACACATAGAAAGTAGAAATTCTGTTTCTAAAGACAGTATGAGATAATTGAAAAGAATGTTTACTTTTCTTATGAAACTTTTCTTCTCAAGTATAGCATCTTCAATTCACTCAGTGATTCCATATATTGCTGTGCGCAATTCCTGTCCCAATCATTCACTCCCCAGTGTCTGCTACATCATAACCAGTATGTGTTTTGATACTTCAGTGACTAACTCTAAAGTAAATAGTGCAGATGACTTGACTAAGTCTATTTTATTTATGTTCCTTATAAATGTTTCTAAAATTGAAATATCTTTAAAGAGAATTAAGAATTGTGCCTTAAAAAAAGCTGTGAAATCCATATTATTATCATCTTGCTATTTTTATTAATTTACTGAACATCACTATAAGATACATTACTAATAAATATATTGATTTTCTATAAATATTTCAGTCCCTTGAAAAAGGTTGTCTTTCCTCAACATGAAGACAAATAAAGAATAAAACAATTTTACTTAAGCGTCATTGCCAAAGATTAGATTTTAATCTTTCACTACAAAGGAAGCCCACTTCTGTTAACAAATCTTGCCATTCAAGTTTATCATAATGAAACCTTCTATCACTCAGATTCAATATGATGTCTTCCATGAAGTCACTAAGGTTCCAAATGCTGAGTAGAGATAAAAATGAAGAATAAGTGTCATGAATTGGGAAGAACACAAGGATATGAATGAAATCCTTAGTAAGAGGTTTTTAACACTTTTAAGTTACATTAATTGTACCTTATAAAATCCATGCTAACTCAGGAAACTGACTGTTTACTATAGCCATATATCATCCCTTTGTTCCTAATAATATTTTCTAGAATCAAAAGTAAACTCATAGTGAAGAAATCAAGTATAAAGCAACCTTACTTGTTAAAAAAAATAAATCTTACAAAATAAAAGCAAGGAAGATTTGGATTGCATTTTAATTGTATTTTGTTAATTGCATTATCAACTTTATTATTCAATTTATATTTGAATCCCTTAATCTCTCATAGTCTTTTATGATTAACTCAAGGAAAGTTTACAAGTTCCTAGAGTCCTTCATCACTAAATAATAGCTATATAATTTCTTTAATCTACTGTCCATAAGTACATTTTTTTTCTAAATATTAGGGTATCTTTGAGTAATTTGAAGTGTTCATTCATTAGCATGCCTGCAAGTTAGTCATTTCTGTTAGATGGCATAATTTGGAGGTTGCTTTTATTATTTTAGATAAAAAAATTAAAAGTTTATAGATTTGAAAAAGTTACATTGTTTTCTGTTTATTTGTTTTATTTATTTTTGTCACAATGAAAGTTCTCTAGTTAATTTTTTACAGTGTCTCTTCTATTGAGAGTGCACTTGAGTTTGATTGCAATTGCATGTTTTTATTTCTTAAGGCAGTGTTATAGCAAGTCAGATATGAAAGGAAATTTCAACCAAAATATCCCAATTTTTAATGTTACTTTTAGTTTTCATTAACAATTATTAAACATCTAGCAAATATAATATCATTTGTGTCAAAAAGATTTCTGATGACTTTTGAGTGTAGCAGGTTGGCCTCTGGTGTAGCTTAGTAGATGCCCTGAATAATAATGTTTGTTTTCTACAAAAGTTAATGAAAAAAAATGTGCTTTGTTGAACCAAACCAAGAAATGGTTATATTGTTAATATACTAGTGTTTGTCAAGAGCCTCGCTTTAATAAAAAGTAGAAATATACAACAGAAATTGTTGTCTTCCTTAGCATTTTAAACCATTCAACATAGTAATTACTTACTGTTGGATGATTAACATAAGTTTATGGTTTAAAACCAACAAAAGTGAGTTGTTCCTTCATTGTCTCTATGGGTTAGAAAGTCAGGATTCTGGTGCAATGTCACCCTGATATTACAGTCAGGTTTGTGGCCAAGGTCATGTTTGTGTCAAGGTTTAACTAAAGAACTTACCCCCAAATAAAGTCACATAAACATTGTTAAGCCCACAAATATCTATTTTAAGTTTCATTCATGTGATTCTGACTCTAAGGTCTTGATTGGAAGGGTTTTTTCTTCATGTTCACTGTGTATTCTCTCTGGCCACCAGCCAATTTCTGTATTCTCCACTGTTTTAGCATTGACTTCACTTGGCGCCTGCCATTGGAGGTAAGGAAAATGAGAGGATATCAATACGACAGAAACTGCAGCCTTTTAAAAAGCTAGTCTAGAGGGTTATGTAACTTCTACTATACTCTTTTTTTAAAAGTAAGTTATTAAACCCAGGAGACATTTGAACTGGGGAATGAGATTTCATACCCTGAGAACAGGTGCCTCACAGAATCTATAGCTATGATGTCAAATAGTCACAGGCAACTGCTAACTACAATCTACAATGTTTTGATGAAAATCTTGAAAAGAACAGTATAATAATCTCTCTCACATATTATTCATATAAAAATTTTAAAACAAAATATCTGCTATACATCACTAAGAGGTGTTCTTACAATTTGGAACCCTCAAGTAATTCTTTCTAGAATAATCTAGATTCAAGATGTGATTGAAACTAATTAAAATGATATTATACAGAAAATAAATGGTTATATAACAAAATGCCTAATTTAATTGTCCATGAACTTATGAAACTTTATTTTAACATCTGGTAAATGAAATTAGGTCAGCTTTTCTCATTAATTCAACTAAAAATCCACTGATGGTTTACAGAAGAAATTATCTAATTGGAAAATATGAATTATATTTATGGATTTTCACAAATTTGAATATATCAAAAGAAGCATGCTTTATAAAAGTTTGACAACTGTAAAAGGCTGGCTTTAGTATTATTTCTCCCAGTATTTATGTCATCAGACTTAGCAGTTGACAATAGAAAGATATTAATTAGTGCATTTACAAAGTTGACTTTGTGAAAGATATATTTTATAGAGCTATTTTTAATTCCTCAAGCTCTCCGCAAGTGTGAGTTTTCCCTTTTCCTCAAGGTTCATTGGCCACCAGTCCATGAGGACAAAGGGAGCAGAGGTGGCATGTAGGGCTTTGTATGAACTGTGAGTACCACAGAAATAACCTTCCAGAAGTCTGCTTCAGTGTTACAACATAACTTTATTTCAGAGTAAGGGGAATATATAGGTGGAGTATATAGGAATATATATATATATATATATATATATATATATATGAATATATATGTGGGTGGTATGGGAGGTCATTCTGTATATGTGTTGCTTTTGTTGGTTAATGAATAAAGAAACTGCTTTGAGCCTATAGCAGGGCAGAATAGAGCTAGATGGGGAAAACTAAACTGAATGTTCACAGAAAGAAGACAGAATCAGGGAGAAGCCATGTAACCTCTTGGGAGACAGACGCCATATGCCCAACAGAATTTTACCCAGTAAGCCACAGCCACGGGTGATACACAAATTAAGAGAAATGGGTTTAATTAAAATGTAAGAGCTAGCCAATAAGAAGCTAGAGATAATAGGTCAAATAGTGATTTAATTAACACAGTTTCTATGTGGTTATTTTGGGGCTGAGCAGCTGTGAACAAACAAGCAGCCTCCAACAACAGGTGGGGTGTTACCTAATTTGTGTTTGACTGCATGGTCCTACCATGCTAGAAAACAATACCTAATAGTCATGTAGATATCAGGGTGTGAACATTTGCATGGAACTATATCAAAAATCACACTTAAGCACACAGACTCAGGGACAGCTTTCCAATAGGGCAGGTATCTAGGCCTGGAGACACTATCCAGATAGGGTAGCAAGGGCGTCCTGCTATGAAGGAAGTCATCCATATTATTAGGTTGAGCTTAGAAAGCTCCCTGGATAAGGTGAAATACAACCTTAAGCAGCAGGGTCTACTAACAGAAAAACCCTTGTGTGATGCTTTCAGTGGCATGTGTATTTAGAAGTTTATTATTACGGTTGCCCTCCTTCTCCTACTTCTCTTGTCTCAATTTTACTTTTTCAGGTAAAATATATATGAGTAAAATAATTGCTAATAATGCTATTACTGTCATTTGACACAAAAGGGATGACTGAGCAATAAGCAACAGAAAGGATTTTTTACTGAGAACTCAAGAACAATGGCAATGTGTTTCTGATCCTACTGCACACACTGGCTTTGTGGGAGCCTAGGCAGTTTGGATTCTCAACTTACTAGATCTGGATGGAGGTGGGGGTTCCTTGGACTTCCCACAGGACAGGGAACCCTGATTGCTTTTCAGGCTGGGGGGGGGGACTTAATTGGGGGGGGGGAAGGCGGTGGCGGTGAAGAGACAGACATCTTTAATAAATAAATAAATTAAAAAATAGAAAAAAGAAAGGATTTTTTTTTATTTTATTTTTTTAAGGATTTTTTAATTGATTGTTATTGAGCTCTACATTTTCTCTCCTCCCCTTTCTGCCTCCCCCCTTTCCTTCAGCCCTCTCCCAACGTCCCCATGCTCCCAATTTACTCAGGAGATCTTGTCTTTTTCTACTTCCCATGTAGATTATATCTATGTGTTTCTCTTAGGGTCTTCATTGTTGTCTAGATTCTCTGGGACTGTGATTTGTGGGCTGGTTTTCTTTGCTCTATGTTTAATAACTACTTATGAGTGGGTACATGTGAAAGGATATTATGTCAGATTGAGGGACAATTGACACATCTGGACAGTATCTAAGACAAGAAATATTTTAAAGAATTATTATTTAATAAAACTTGCATATTATAAATCAATGCATAGTATTTTCTCTATAATACTTAAGAAGAGAGTTAACCCATATTGAAAGCTTGCATCTATTTTATACCCCTGAAGGCATTTCAGTCATGTTTAAGTCTCAATCTTCTGCAGCTGTGCTTAAATGTGTCATAAGGAAACATTTAAACAATGGCATTATGTTTGAGTAAGATTTACAAATCCATTCTTTTCTAACTCCATATCTGGAGGTGCAAACACATGTGCAATATATTATCCCTTTGTTTTATTTTGTCAAGTCAATGATCTTTGTAAATATTTTATTAATTTTATTTTATGTATACAAGTGATTTCTCTGTGGTGTGCTTGTGTACATGGTACCTACAGCTTTCAGAAAAGAGAATCAGACATTTTGGAGCTGGGATCATGGAAGTTGTACACCAACATTTGGGTGCTGGGAATCAAATTCAGGTCATCTTCAAAACACTTATACATCTCTCTAGCTCCAAGTAGGTAGGGTTCTTACAGAAAAACATAGCATGAGGTGAGCTTTAATGATTCTTTTTTATTTTAGTAGTTTCTTTAAATGTTAGAGTTAACACTCAGAGTGTTCATCTTCATGAAACATAACATTTTCATTAGTGTTTGAAGATATTTTCAATTTTTGAAAATTTAATATATGTATACAATATATCTCAATAATATCTACTTTCCACTTGCCTCTGCAGTTCCTCCAGGACCCAACACATCTTCATCCCAATGGTGTGTCCTCTGTAATTGTTATTTATGGTGAATAAATAACATCATTACTATCTTAACCTGCTGGACCAAACTTTGAGGTGATTCCAAAGCTTTCCTGTTATTTCTCTACTTCCATCCATTTTCCTATGATTTTAAAAAGAAAATTGGAATAGAAGACAAGAGTTCTGCTTTCAAAATCTTCAAGAAATAGGGCAGATGATTTTCAGTTTTTGGGTTTTTTTTTTTATTGTTCTTAACTCTGGATAATTTTTTTTAGAACAGTATCCTCATTATTCAGATGGAAACCGGAGACTTTCTGATAAAAAGAGAGGGTGGATTGGAAACTACATCTCTAAAAACACACTTTAAATCCATAATCCTGTAGTTATGTAAGTAATTTAGATAACATTTTATTCTAAGAATGATAAACATGGGTTTAAGTGCTTAATTAAATAAAGTGTTCCATTCCTTGGGTATAATTGTTATGCTGCTCAATAAGCAGTTGAATTATTGAATCCTCACCCATACAATCTGCCCAATTTTTTAAAAAATTGTAATGTGAAGTCGTTTTTATCACTTTCTATCTCCAAAATGTGCTCCATCTGAATTTGTGCCCCTAAAAATAGTCTCCTGTTACTGCCTTTGTGTTCTACTTTCTTCACTAGTCTCTTTCTAGACTTTTGTTTTGGTGGTGTGAAAAAGTACCTTGACTCAAAGTGCCTTATGGATAAAAGAAGTGATTTTTGTTTATCACTCTAGAGGGGGAATTTACAATGTTCGGAGAGCAAGCGTCTAGAGCAGGAAGATGAGAGATCACATCTTTAACTACAAACATGAAGCAAAGAGAGTGAACTGAAAGAGGGATCATGATATAAACCTGTAAAACCCCAGTGATTTACTTCTTCAGAAGTACCTTACCTCCTAAATAATTCATGATATCTCCAAACATAGGCAAAAACATTCAGCCAGTATTCAAATACATGCACCTAGGAAGGCATTTGTCATTCAAAATACCACACTTAGTTTTACATTCGAGGATACAGTATTATATTTCAATATTTAAATCCAAAATATGTCATGATCATATCTGAATAATTGGCCCCTACAGTGCCTAAACAACAGTGGTGGTGGTGGTGGTGGTGGTGGTGGTGGTGGTGGCGGTGTGTGTGTTAAGAGCATTCAAAAGTTTCTCCACTGGATGTTGTGATACATTAAGTTAAAGGTATGAGACAGAATATCCTACTTGTTACAAAACCTTAGAAGTTATTTCTCTGTACTGTGTGTGTATTCATTAAACACCCTCTCTTCGTTTTACTTCCTCTATGTCCTTCCCTGGCTACTGTTATTATTTTTAACTAATACCTTGGTTTTTATTTTATCTATTGTACTTAACCACATGCTCTAGTTCTTTCCTCTCTTTGATTTTCAAAACCAGTTGGGAGCTAGAGAGCTAGCTCATAGGGTAAAGTGCATGCCTTGAAAGCCTGAGCTTCTGAGTTCAATCTTCAGAAACTTTCAGCTCATGTAAGTTCATGCTTGTGATTCTAGTGGTGGAGAGATGGTGACCTTGGCAGCCTTGGAATTGTTGGCCAACAACCTTAGGCTAAGGAGTGACCTTCATGCTAACAAGAGATCCAGCCTCATGAAAATGTTAAATGACACCTGAGGGTAACATCATTGATCTCTGGTCTACACACATATACTCATGCCCTTGCACACACACACACACACACACACACACACACACACACACACAACTTAAATAATAAATAAGTGAATAACTGGTTTTGTTTATTTTTGTAGTCTCACTAAGTGAATAGTCAATATTTTTATTCTTTTAAGAGATGATATTTTTGTAATACAAAATTTTTGTAAAACAAAAATTACACCTTGTGTAATTTTCTGTATGTATTTTGGTTGATTCTTTCGCTCTCTGATCCATTTTCCTCTCACTATTTCTCTATTTTTATCACTTAAGTATTTCTTTTTGTAACTTCTAAGACTATTTTATTTTCTTCTCTATATAAAATGTTAGTGTTGATAAATTTTCTTTCTACCAAAACCTGTGTTCAGGTTTCCTTATAAACACCTAAAACCTGATCTGGAGTAATTGGTTTTTCAAAAGGACGTCCTTTAGAAGTTAGTTCAATGACAGCTCACTGGCGGGAAAGTTAGCTTTTTCCTATCTGAAATGTATTATCTCTTTCTTTCACTCTCTTTCTTGGAAGGGAATTATTAAGGGCACACAGCACTGGATTGACAGTTTTCCCTCAATCCCACTAGTGCTTTGACACTGTAATTTCTTCATCTTACACTGCTGTTGTTTCTCCAAGAAGCCTGTTGTTGGAGCAGATGAATTTTATTTCTTATCTTCATGTACCTCACTACTTTTTAGGTTTTTTCTGACTGACTAGGATTTTCTTTAATTTTTAGAATCCTAGAACTATACAAAAGTGTTTTTTGTTTTTCTAGTCAGTCAAACCCATGAATCTTTTTCAGTTTCTAGATTCATCCCTAAAAGGGTGTTGGCATCCTCTAACTTTCACTTGACAAGAAACTGTCTGCCTAGCCTACACTCAAACCCTCGAAAAAAAAAATAACTTTAATAATGCTATGCCTTAACTGGAAGGATGCCTTAGTGAATAAAAGCTCCTGCCGCTGAACCTAATATCTTGTGCTCCATTTCTGTTTTTTCAATAATTTACTTTATTTGTTTGTTTGGTGTGTGTCTGTGTGTGTGTGTGTGTGTGTGTGTGTGTGTGTCTGTCTGTCTGTCTGTCTGTGTGTGCACACCATCCACATGTGTGTATGTGCTGTATCGAGGTTGGAAGAAGGAGTAAGAGTCCATGGAGTTAGAATTAACATAGATGCTGGAAACCAAACTCTAGTCTTGTGCAAGCGTGGGAATACTCAAATGCTGACTCATCTCTCCAACTTCAGTTTCACCTCTTGAATCCACATGATGAAAGGAGAGAAACTTCTCATGCAAGTTGTCCTCTGAGCACTACCTGTGTGCTGTGGCATATGTATGCCCCCAATCACAAAATAAATACATAAACAAATATAAAAATATTTTAAAATAATATTATTCCTTTTGGTTCCTTATGTTTTTTAAAAATAATGTCAATAATTATACTATAAAAGCACAATAACATTTTCCTGACATAGATAAGCAAATTAATATAAAATAATCAAGAGTCCAAGACAAACTGCAAATATTCAGTAGATATAGGGAAGATGACAGTGAAGATGCTGTTTCAGCAGTAGTTATATCTTAAAGGCTATTGGCTGAAGGAGCACCTTGCCCTTTTTTTTAAATAAGAGAGTTCCAAACTCAATACGAAACTATATATACAGGAACAGATATCAAGTTTAATTAGAATTACAAGCATCATATACAATATTAAGGAAGGAACATATGCTAAAATACCGGTCAACTTGGGCATGGTATCTTAAAGGCTATTGGCTAAAGGAGCAGAATGTGCTCCCACAGCAGCTATAGATGGCTCACTCATCTATTTCTTCTACTATTGTGCTATGGAACTTTAAACACACTTTAAATTACTGAAAAAATATGATTGGTTACTCATATACTACTAAATCGTTTGCTTATATAATAAAATATTGTGTTTTTCCCATGTGGAGTTAAGTCTTCCTACATTTTGTTCATATTTGTAATGCATACAAAAGTCCAATTCCAAATTAAACAGTCTTTCCAATAGTTTCATTTTTCTGCCTTCCTCCACCAGTAAGCTCTCTGTACAATTTTACCAATTTATCCTTTCCTTAGAACATTTTCCCTTCTCTCACCTGACTCCTGGCCTTCAACAACAGCTATAATGCTCACCTTGCTTCTTGAGACTTTCATAAAGTAGTTAAAACTAAACAATGTATTTATAAAACCAGAATTGTTAGCTATAAAGATTATAGGAAATTTGCAATCACTGAAAGATAAATAATGTCAAATTAAAAGCATTTCATGTGTTTCTCAGAAAAAAAAGTTTCTTGAAGTGTTTGCTTTGATTGGCCAGCAAATCTTCTTTGCTAGTTCTTTTTGTATGTGTATGGTGTGTATGTGTGGGGGGCAGGTTCTTTATTTTAAGTAGCTTGGAGTACTAAGAAGCTTATTGATGAAGTATAGTGTGTAGAGTAGTTGATTATTTTCATTATTGATGAGCCAATCATGCTTCTTACTCCAGATACAGAGTTTAATACATGATTTGAACACACTTATACAGGTTAATCATGGTTGATTCTACATATTTCCTAAAATTATAATTATGGCATTGTTCAGTAATAATTAACAGACATTATTTAAATATTTTATTTTGTCTGACACATATAAGTAAATTGTACCTCTGATAATTATTCAATCTGTCTTATATATTTTTTCTGGATTTCCATAAAGTTAGTGACAGAAAGCAACTTTCTGTGAATTAGTCCAGATTTCTCTCATGTACATATTCTGTCAAAAACTATATTATTATCCCAGTGGTAATTAACACTAATTGTATATTCTTTTCAATTGTTCACACTGAGTGCTATAGTACAAGAAGGGACATTTATGCCCTCTGGAAATCTCGTAGGGAACATTTTCAATTCGTCTAGTCTTAATTTATCAAGTTTGGTTTAACAATTTCATAATGTCACAAAACTCACCAATCTAAAGTAAGCAATAGATTATAGTAGGTAAAAAGAAAAATATTTATGATCTGTATTCTTATACTTTTGTAAAATAACAACATACATAGTTAATTTAAAAACTCTAAGTGATAAATGATTATTTTTAGGTTTCATTTTTGTGGGACTGGAGAGATGGCTCAATGTTTGAAAGCAATTGCTACTCTTGCTGAGGACCCAAATTTACATTCCAAAACCCACGTGATGACTCACAGTGATCTGTAACTACATTTTCAGAGGATCAGACAATTTCTTCTGATCTCTGCAGGCACTAAACACATACATGGTACACATATTTATACTCAGGCAAAAACAAACATACATTAAAAACACAATAAATAGATCTGAAAAATAGGAAAATATACTCTTATTTCCTCAGTGTGTGTGTGTGTGTGTATGTGTCTGTGTCTGTGTGTGTGCACGCACTTACCTGCATGTCTGCCTGTCTGTCTGTCTGTGGGTATGTGTACATGAGTGCAAATACCCATAGAGTCTGAAGTCATCAAATATCCCTCAAGGTGCAGACAAGTGTAAGCAATCTTGCATGGATGCTGGGACTTATCTTTGGTCTTACATAAGGATTGTATGTTCAAGCTACTCCAGTGTCACAGTCTACTTCCTGTTTCCTGCATATCAATACTTAGCAGCTCCTTCTTTCTACAGCAGCCTTTCTGCCTGCATGCCACCATGCTCCCCACCACGATGATAATAGACTAAACCTTGGAAACTCACTGAACCATCTCTTCATTTCTCTCAAAAGATTTTAACCTCATGTTATAGATAAACAGTGTGATATGTACAATTATTAAAACAAGACACATTTTTTCTGATTTAATTTTCAATGCACTTTACTCAGAAATTATTATATTTATGCTTAAAATCCCTGAGATTCTATGCTACTCAGTTATTGGAATTCTATGCTAAGTGTAAGATCACTGTGTGTTGGTGATTGTATGATAAATTAAAAATCTCAACTATGTTCATAGCAGCATTGTTTGTAATAGCCAGAACCTGGAAACAACCTAGATGCCCTTCAATGGAAGAATGGATGAAGAAAATATGGAATATATACATATTAGAGTACTACTAAGCGGTAAAAAACAATGACTTCTTGAATTTTGCATGCAAAAGGATGGAAATAGAAAACACTATCCTGAGTGAGGTAAGCCAGACCCAAAAAGAGGAACATGGGATGTACTCACTCATATTTGGTTTCTAGCCATAAACCAAGGACATTGAGCCTATAATTAGTGATCCTAGAGAAGCTAAATAAGAAGGTGAACCCAAAGAAAAACATATAGTCATCCTCCTGGATATTAACCTTCATTAGGCGATGAAAGGAGACAGAGACAGAGACTCACTTTGGAGCACCGGATTGAAATCCCAAGGTCCAAATCAGGAGCAGAATGAGAGAGAGCATGAGCAAGGAACTCAGGACCGCGAGGGGTGCACCCACACACTGAGACAATGGCGATGTTCTATTGGGAACTCACCAAAGCCAGCTGGCCTGGATCTGAAAAAGCATGGGATAAAACTGGACTCACTGAACATAGTGGACAATGAGGACTACTGAGAAATCAAGAACAGTGGCACTGGGTTTTGATCCTACTGCACGTACTGGCTTTGTGGGAGCCTAGGCAGTTTGGATGCTCACTTAACTAGACCTGGAAAGAGGTGGGTGGTCCTTGAACTTCCCACAGGGCAGGGAACCCTGATTGCTCTTCGGGCTGATGAGGGAGGGAGACTTTATTGGAGGAGGGAAATGGGCGGTGGTGGCGGGGAGGAGGCAGAAATCTTTAATAAATAAATAAATTAATTAATTAATTTAAAAAATAAATAAAAATCATAGACACAAAGAAAAATGATAATTATTTATTTATGTTAGTTCTTCTTTGCCTTACTCCTAGACTGAAAATAATAATGAGATATTATTGTCTTATCCAAACAAATGTGAACTACTTGACCCAAACAACAAGAAGAATCTCCTAATAAAGATAAACCTTCCTCTTCTAGGCATTTGTATTTGGATATCTGGTATGAACTTTTTCATCTTACAGACACATATGTAGACTAATTAATTCTGTAGTATCTTTAAAAGAGGCCTTTGGCCATAAAATGACAAGGACAAATTTGGCTTATGCTGTGTTTCCCAGACACCATGATATTGATGACTGCATTAGCACATGCAGCTTGGCAACAGAATATCTGCAATCAATGCCAGGGGTGACTCATCTTGACTGACAAATTTTCCAGAGGCAATTCTCCTTCAAGAAGCAGTATCTCTGGCTTCCTTCTGCATACTGATACACAGAATGCTGGAGAGGAGAGGAGGGCTGAGACATATAAAAGACAACACTAATTCACTCTCCAGTCCCAAGAGAGCAATGCCATTAGAGAAGACTTAGAACAAAACTTCTATCAACTTTACCATATTAGGAATTTTTTTTGCATCAATTTTCAAGCCAAGTTTCCCTTGAGGTATGACCAAAAATGATTTCCCTGGAAACCTTTAGATTTCTTTAGCATATTAAAGAAATGTACTACTTTCTTTACTTGCAGTTTCCACATCCAGGCTTTGTAGATGTAATATCTAGGTTTGGTTTAGCTATACTATCTAAAATTGGTAGAACAAGTCTCTCCACCCCTTAAACACATGTAGCAAGCTAAGAAATAAATTTTAATTTTTTTACTAGTTTACTCTTTGACATAGACATAACACATTTTGGTCACATTCATCTCTCTATCATTTCTTATCCCCTTACCAACCAAGTAACCTACTGTTCATCCCACCATGACTTCATCCCTCTTTCAAGTCTTATACTGCTTTATGCTGTGCTTGACTTGACCAGGGCTACTTGTGTGAGAATACGTATAAAGGTATGAAGCTATCCACTGTAGCTTGAGTAATTCACTACTGGCTGTAAACAACTTCCTTTTCTCCAGAAGCCTTCACTGCCTGCCATTAATTTCCCTGATCAACACAGGGACTAATGATGCCTGTAGAGTATCCATAAGCAAATATTTGCTGGCTCAGTATTTTTTGGGTCCTATGCAGGCCACCATGGCTGTTGTGAGTTTATGAATGTCATGGACATCATCCCCACAAGACAGCACTTCATGGCCTTCCCTCCTATGTTTTTTTATCTTTTACATTCTTCCTTAGCCCATTCTGAGATGTTCCCTGAGCCATGGCATAGGGTGGGGGATAATATAGGTGTCCCATTTAAGGTAATGGATGCAAGATACAGAAGAAAAAGTTGATTTGGGTATGTGTTAAGATGGTACATCATGGCAGGGGGTGTCATGTCACCTTATCTTACAACAACAGGGAAGGCAAAAAAAGAAATAGAAAGGGAAAGAGGTCTAATATCTCCCTTGCGAGCACACCCCAATAAGATTACTTTCTCCCAGTTAGTCTCACATTTCTCTGTGGCCCAGGAGCTCCCAGTGACACCACAGGCAGGTAACATGTCTTTAGAAAATGACCCTTTGGTGAATGATTAAAGTTCAATCCATTAAAAAAATTGATACTATTATATTTGTGCTGTTTGAGTTTTTATATTTTGAAATCTTGGAAATATTCATGCATTTTTCAGTCAATAAAATGTAATAGTAAACTCGTTTTCCCTCTTCTTATTTTTCCTTACTCTTAGGGGCATATCACATAATGTAGTCTCACAGCCAATGTCAACTTTGAATTTATTATATTTCCTGCAGAGAAGGCGAAATCAGTAGTGGTCATCTAAGTGGCTTTTATTACTATAGTAGCAGAGGTAGTCTGAGTTAGGAGATACTAGGTAACATCTATTTCTTATTTTACTAATTGATTTTTTTTAATTTTGGAGAATCCCTTATGTAAGAAATATATTTACATCCTTTCAATTTCCCTTCACACTCCAACCCCTCCTATGCCCTCTCATTCCCTCTCAAAGTTATAACTTCTTTTCTCCTATATTATCACACACACATATATACATACACACACACACACACATATATATATATATGTATATATTGAATTTATTCAGTACTTTTCTATATATACATCAAATTACTGCAGATCAGAATTGGATAACCTATCTAGAGACCCATTCCTGGAGAAGACTGATTCTTCCTCTCTCAGTAGCCACTGATTGACTGTAATACATCTCCTAGGAGTGAGCCTTGTGAAATTTTGCATGTCCATGTTGGCATCTTGACTAGGGTTGTCATTATGAAGATCTTATATAGGAAAACTATATCATTAAGATATTAGAACCACAGTTCTATCATGTTTCAAAGATACTGTCTATCAGGAGACTTCCTGGTCTTCTGGCTTTTATCATCTTTTTTGCTCACTCTTCCTTGATGTTCCCTGAGCATCCCTTGAGAGGTTGCAGTGTAGATGTATTAATTGGTTTAGCACACACATTCACTTTTCTCTATATTTTGACTATGTGTGGTTCCCTGCAATAGTCTCCTTCTGTTGCAAAAAGAATCTTCCTTGACAAGGAGTAAGAGTTACATCTATTTATGGGCATAAAGATAAATATTTAAAATACAGCTAGAAGTCATATTGATTTAGAAAAATGGCAGCAGTTGGTTCTCCTCAAGGATCTATGACCTTTCCAGCCACAGGTAGTTGACCAGGTTTATAGCACCAAACACAAATTCCCTAATGTTAAGTGCACTTTAATTCTAATTAGACAGCTATTGATTAACACCCCCCAAATAATTCTGTCAATATTGCATATTGGAAATTATCATGTTCTTCATTGTTGTGGGTCATATGCTTCATGGGTGGGTGTCTTAATTAGGGGTTTCTATTGTTGTAAAGAGACACCATAGCCATGGCAACTCTTATAAAGGAGAACATTTAATTGAGGTGGCAGCTTATAGTTTCCGAGGTTTAGTCTAATATCATCATGGTGGGGTGCATGGTGACATGCAGGCAGAAAGGCTGCTGCAGAAGGAAGGAGCTGATAAGTATTGATATGCAGGTAACAGGAAGTAGACTGTGACAATGGGTGTAGCTTGATCATAGGAGAACTCAAAGCCCACCTCCCAGAGTGACACATTTCTGCCAGCAAGGTCACAGCTTTGCCAACAAGGTCACCCCTCCTTTGATTTTATGTGGTCAATTACATTCAAACTCCCACAGTGGGAATGATTATTCATTGCTTTTCTTTGACAACTTGCAAAGCCCCTTCCAATAGTAAGAACTAAATGTCCTTCAACTGATGAACTATATAATGACAATGATATTCAGCCACAAGAAAAAAATGGAATAATTAAAAATTAAGGTAAATAGGTGTACCTGCAAAATAATTTACCAAGTGAGGTAACCAAAATCCAGAAAGACAAACTTTTCATGCTCACTTTTATTAGTGGATCCTAGCACAGACTCTTCAGATCTGAGTATGTAATCTGAAGAATCTATACAAGTCAGGAAAAGAACAAAGGATTATAGAGGGAGAGGGAGGAAGGAGAGAAAAATAACTCTAAGGACGTTCAAAAAAGAAGAGAAAAATGTTATTTTATGATCTTAATTATTTCATATATGTGTGTGTGTGTGTGTGTGTGTGTGTGTACACACATAAATATATGAAACCTCCTTTCATGTTTTTGATCAGAGGAGTCTAAGAGACTCACTAGACAATTTAGGATTTTACCATTGCCCTTGGTTGGCTTCAAGAACCATGGCTGAAGTCAGCACACACTTCAGATACAGGTCTTGGAAGAATCTAATTGGAATTGACCAGATAACCTTTAAAAAATTATTCTCTGAGACAGTCTATTACTAGTATCCTAGTCTTAAATGTAATCATGGTCTTTGCAAGGCTTTAACTTTAAATACAGTATTATTTGGCAACACACTGCACTATTTTAATCCCTAGTGTCCAGGAGTCCATGGTTATGATTCACAGCCACACAAACTGTCAAAAACTGAATATAGCAACATCTTTTTGTGTGTATATACAAGTATATATAGCAGGCATGTTCATTTCACTGCCCATAACTTTCTGGCATTAATTCCAATATGTATCTGATTGTTTTCTTAGACAACTGCATCTTTGTATAATCTTATTTTTTTAATGAATCTGGGTACACATTTGACGTCTACAGAGAGCAAGCAAATACTGCTCAGGAGTTGATGTCCTAGAAATGGCCCTTGGTGAATGACAGAAGGGATGTGAACAGATAAATCCTATTCCTTATTAATCTTAAACTCTGGTAGTCTACAATGAGAGTTGGCTTGATAATGAACCTTGTTTGGCCTTCCTTCTTATACCTCTTTTATTCTCACACTTCTCTGCCCTATTTGATGGTATTGTCTCCAAATGAACTATTTGAACTTTACTCCTGCTAATATATACCAATGCTATGTGTGCACATACATTGTTTGCTGGGGAAATGTTTAATCTCATCAAATGTTTCTGTTTATGAACAGCTGTCAAATGGATATTTTTTTCTGTTCAGCGTTTGATGAAATAGATTTTATTCTGCAAGGAGCACTGGTAGGAGAGCTGGCACAGCAGCCTGACTACTTGCTTCTGGCATATTTCCATGGGAACCTGGAATCACAACTGACCTTTGATTAAGCCCTGGGAATCTGGACCTCAGCAGACTTTTAATGTTGATGGCTGATGATTCTGTTGAGTACACCTGCAATACTAGATCATTGCACATGGCTATACCAGGACTCTTTTGTACAAAGATCAAGATTGACGATATACATCTGGTTTCATCGCTGGGTTTCTACGTGAGTCTTAGCTGCTATGGCTGTTAGTATAACCTGATTTGCTAAAAAGTCCCTTCTTTATATGTCACTGCAGTTCAAAGCCAGAGAAAAAGCATGTCTTAATAACGAACCCAAACTAGAATGAAAATAACACTAGGAAACCTGTATTTGACTCCTTTATGCCTAGCTTAGTGACTCTTTCCACCCTGTTCTTGCTTTATCTTTTTCAAATTTATCTCAGTCTTGACCATGACCATCAACTACCTCCTGTAAGTCCCTCAAAAGAATGACCTAATACTTTTGAGATATCTGAACAAAGCACCGACTGAATTTTGATGAAAATGCAGAAGGCAGAACTTCCACATCTGAGACACTTCCTGGAGTTTGGCATGTCATAGTGACATTTTTAGTTGGAACTGAGTGGAGCCATCTGAAATATAGTTATTAATCCCAGGCTGTTGTAGTTTTGCCTAAAGAGAGCTTCTTAGAGGCTGTCATAAACCTACCAATCCTTGCACCTTCATAAACCTTACATGTAGGTAAACGAAAAAGAAATATTCCCATTTTTGGTAACCAGTTTTAAAACTTTTTCTTGAGCTCTTTGCTTATTGTCTTCTAGACTGTCACTGGGAGACAACCGAGTGTCTAGAGCAGGGTGCTAGTGATGTTCAAGGCTGTGAGATGGGAGTCAGAACATGAGGACATCCCTGTTCTCGAGTAGAAAGACGGGTGCCAACAGACCTGAATGATAATTTAAAAAGAATAATTTAAGCTAACAAGAGAATGCATCAAGTCAGGACCTGTCTTGTGGCAGAACTCATATCCAGGGAAGTTACATGCCTGAGAACTTAAAAATAATGATATTTAAAAGATGTTTCTATATTTTTCCAGGGACTTTAAAGTAATTGCCTACATGTCATATAAATGAGATAAATTAGACAACATCTTCTAATTCGTAAGAGCAAAGCTGCCATCTGATATTCTTGTATGGAATCAGTTTGAAAGTTGTTTTCTTTCTCTAGGTCTTACTTGAGCTGGGAGGTATGGATTCATGAAAGTAATTTTATTTGGGAAAAAAAGCAATTTCTGAAGGTAAATGTTTTAAATAGTAACTCTTCCATTTCCACAAGCAAAAAGAATTCCCCAGGCTCTTAAAACATTCTTTCTGGGAAGAAACAGATTATTAGATTCTATATTCCACTCTGTCCATGGTAAACACAAAAACAATATTGAAATTGACTGCCTTAGAAGGAAAGCAGATTCATGTAAGCTGTGCTGTTAATTAAAATGTGTTGTTATCAGACTATATCCATCAGGGTAGGGTTGTCTCAAGTTGGTATTTGTGCAAGGTTGTATGTGGTTCTATGTACTAGTGGCTGAACTAATATCAAAATGCAGTTTTTCCTTATGAACCACAAACTGTTCATGATGTGTAGCCCGCAGTCAATTCAGGTGCATTTCACGTGCATGTAAGTAAGGGCAATCGTGCAGATGACAGAGAAGTTATTTATTGGCTGGTGGAACTCTGTGCTTAAAATGTCAGTAAACTGCTACTAGTTGAACTTGTGGTTGACTTAGGGACGTGGGAACAGACACATCAATTGAAAATTCATGTATATTGTGGAGATTATTACTAATCATAGATTTAATTTACATTATCAACACAACATACTATAATATTATTATCAAAAGAAGATGTGCATCTTCAAAAAAGTTACATTTCAAAATTCAACACACTGTGCATTCCAAATATCGCTATGCCTCCCACCCCACAGCAAATAGCCAGTGGTAAATCCCTTATAGGAAAGGCACAACGATCTTTAACTACATGTTGAACACCTAGAGTACATTGCTTTGTTATACTCTCTAGTCAGGAGGAGCCTCCTGAAATGAAATGAATTATCTACCAGTTTTATTTCAATAGTTATTTATTTTCAACTCTTACTGTTCAAAGTGATAAATTTCCTAATATTGTGAAAATACCTACATATGAAAAATTTCAGGAAATCTTTAGGTCCATGGGTAACCATTGGTATGTTGCACACACATTCATATTCTATTTGATTGCTAAAATATAATTCACCCCAAATTTTCTGACTATATTAGGTAATCTCTGTACCCCATCTCAACTCTTTACAGAGTAGCAACAAAGAAGCCAAAACCATTTAAGAAATCACTTCTCCTATCCCATATCCCAAATAACTTCTATCCTATTTTTCTGTTTTAATGCATTAACTACTGGATTGCTATTTCACTTAACATTTTATGATTTTATCTTCCTAGTTTATTTACAATGTCACCTATTAAACTATTTCTCATTTTTTAAAAAAGCTAAATAATAAATATATTTTGTCCTATGAATCTAAGTCAAATGTTAAAGCTAGAGCAGTTTCTCTGTATTGCAAATATTCTCATATTGAGTGTCTATAAAAAACACAGCTCTAACCTCAAAGAGAATAAGAAACAGCCTATTTTCAACTAAACAGGAATGACTCCTGACCCAGGAGCACATATTTGGACTACCTTGAATGACATATTTCACCATAGGAGTGAATACCAGAAGTTTTATTGGTCACAAAAAACCAACGGTTATAAGAAAATGCAATTTTCAGACCCACAGGTGAGTCACAGCCTGGCAAAAAAACCTCTGTTTTAGATCTCAGGCATCAGTTGCTGAAACTCAACATTGGAATGGGTAGAGCCCAGCAAACTGGTAAGAAGACATAGCAAAGATCTACCCATCAGCTACAGGATGCTAACTGACAGGCAGAGGAGACAAGGGACACCTGGCAGCCCAAGAAATTCAGCATCGGATCTGTAATGTTGGAAATGCCTACCATCATGAATTTCCAAACAGCCTTGTAGAATCTTCCATGCTGGTATAACTGGTTTGCAGTTTTGGTTTTATTGTAGAAATCCAGTTTATAAGAGCCTTGCAGTATGCCTAACCTCTCTCTTAGGAAATGTCTGGTGGAGGCTACTTGTTCATTCCCAGCTGCTCAGATGTGAAATAATCACACAGAAACTATATTATTTGCCATACTGTTTGGCCAATAGCTTATGCGTATTTCTAGCTAGCTCTTACATCTTAAATTAACTCATCTCTATTAATCTGTACATCATCCCGAGATCATGGCCTACTGGCAAGGTTCCATTTGGAATCTCTCCTGCAGCAGCTACATGCTAACTCCTCCCTCTTTCCTCTTCTATCTGCTTGGAATTCCCACCTTGCTCTATTCTGCTAAGCCACTGGCTGAAACAGCTTTATTCATTAACCAATAAAAGCAACACATATAAGAAGGACATACAACATCAAGATATGGATTGAAGTATATGAATCTGAGAGAAAAATATAGGCAAGCTTAACATTCCCTTGCCCTTCTTTTCTTTTTTTTTTAGACATCAGCTTGATGAGAGTCTTTCTTCTAGTCTTGCAAATCATGGGGAAAGGTTATTTCACAAGCCCGCAGCATCGACTGGCTATCTGTCTGCTGCTGTGTCGGCCTCACAAGGGGTGAAATAATAGCAAGCTCATGTACCTCTCACTTTCCAATGATACTTACCCACAATATGTTGATATTTTGGTATCAATCTTTCTGTCTCCTATTTCAGTTTTTTTAATTTGTTTTAAGCTCAGGAAGAAGGGGAGGAATTATCATCAAATCCTTTAAATCTCTTATGTTTGCAATGAACCTTGAAAACTGTAATCAACTGAAATTTCATCTTACTATATGAAAATCGGAGAAAACAAAGTTTCTTCTATGAGTGAATAGTTGTAGTCAGCGAATACTCTTCTATCATAGTATATAAGAGTTTTGCAGTTTTGACTTTGGCAGGTCACTGCCACCTCTAGTATCTCTGTCCACATTAGAGAGATGGCAGAGACTTTACGACTTCAAATACAGAACATTCAATTTCTTGCAAAAGCAATATGAGCCCTTACCAAACATGGTCTTTCAAGACATTAAAGAAATGTTAACCTTTCGACTCAGAAATGTGGGATGATGTTAATTTCGTTGTACAAGCTGCTACAGTTTGACCTTCAGCTATCCAGATGACTTGGCAGGCAGGGTTGAAGTTCAGATTAGTTTTATAACTAAGCAGACAAAAATATTTGTTCTTTTGTAGATTTTCTAGGCTCAAGCCCTGCTTTGTCCCAGCATGGTTGGACTAGCACAACCCAGAGAGGGGAAATGGAATGACTGTGGTCAGGGCCAAAGTCAGATCTGGGGATGAATATAGTGGAAAACATACCCAAGCCTATGTCAGTGGACAGCTGTTTTATTTGCAGTATTCAAGAAAGATTTATACCCTAAGAAGAATGACTACCTTCTGCTCTTCAGCTGGACCTTGGGAACTCAGTCCGTTGCTCTGATGAGGGTATCTGTCTCTATCTCCATCCATTGCCAGAGGAAGATTCTATGGTGATAATCGAGATAATCATCAGTGTGATATTGAGGCAGGCCAGTTCAGGCATCCTCTCCTCTGCTGCCCAAGGACCTAGCTGGGGACATCCCCGTGGACACCTGGAATCCCCTCTAGAGCCAAGTCTCTTGCTAACCCTAAAATGGCTCACTTAATGTAGATATCTTCTTCCCTTCTCCCATATCTGTCTTTCCTCCATCTCCACCCTCCCAGTCCCCCAAGCTCTCCCCAGTCTTTCCCTTCTCCCTTCTCTCTCCTCATCCCCCTTTCCTCATCTCTACCCCCACACCTACCCCCACACCCATGCTCAGGACCTTGAGACGTTGGTCCACCCACTGAGACAGTGTGCCCGATCTAATGGGAGCTCACCAAATCCAGCTGGACTGTACTGAACTAGCTTGTGATCAAACCGGACTCTCTGAATGTGGCTGCCAATGGGGGCAGACTGAGAAGCCATTGAAATAGCACTGGGGTCTGTTTCTACTGCATGTGCTGGCTTTTTGGGACCCTAGTCTACTTGGATGCACACCTTCCTAGACCCGGATGGAGCAGGGAGGACTTTGGACTTCCTACAGGGCAGGGTATCCTGCCCTCTCTTAAGGAGGGAGGGGGAGGAGTGGGGGAACGGGAGGGAAATAGAAGGAGGGAAGGAAGTGTAAATTGTTGAATGGAAAAATAAAAATAAAAAGGATGACCAGTATTTATGTGGTGGTGTGTCGTTGGTTGGGGCAAGAATATTTGCATTCTTTGAGGCAACAGGGACAAGAAGAAGGAACCTTATAAAGTAATAGGAAGTCCAGCTCAGGATGTTTTAGTGGTCAGATAAGCAGCAACAAATTCCTGTAGCCTTGAAGAAACATCAGCTTGCTAGGTGCATTGGGGTACTTGGACTCTCGGGGAAGCCTAACTGTTGGGGACTGCTGAAATCTGGGAAAAGTGAGGGAACAGTCAAATCCTGCCACTCTCAGGATGAGAAAATCTGAGGTTCTAGGTGTATTTTAACTCATTTATATCTTCAACCCAGTCCCATATAGCATGCTTCATTTAGTAGGAGAAGAATAATTTAAAAATTGAAATCTAAATTTATATCAATAATGCATTCCACTTCTAAAGTTAAAGAGAGTATAATTAAAACGCCATAGGTAGAATTATTTTCAGATTAAAATTCTGATGAGGGAATTAATCTCTATGATACAGAAAAACGTTACAGCACAGTGGAACACTATTCAAATATGAAACCAAAGAAGCATGGATAGAGCTTCAGGACATAATTTAAGTAAAATACCAAACTGTGAATTTGACAGGAGAGACAGGAGAAAGGCTCAGGTGCTTTGCTTGTCTTCTCATTTTGGAGAAATCTGGTGATAAGCTGCTCCCTTCTGCCCTGCAAACCTTGCTGGAATACTTTTCTTTATGTCAGGTATCTAATGTGTTCAAAGTCATAACAACAGGAGGCAGGAGCAGTGGATGCTCATGACTAGGGATAGAGGAAAAAAAGATATTTGCTACTAAATTTACAATAAGTGTGTATTTACAAACACAATTCAGGTAAAAATCTTTTTCAAAACTCTATGCAAATATTTGATACTAATGAATTGTACCTTTAAAAAGCTATGGTTTTAAATTGCCGTACTTTAAGTATTAAAAATGTGCTACAGAATCCCTGCATATCATGAAGTACTAATAATAGAGGCTCTGAATAGACGATGCTGGCACAAAGCAAAGTTTGCCTGTATTCGACTACTCTGCCCTTTATTCGAGTTGCATGCCCCATGATTCTCCTAGGTTGTTGTCTCAGAGACACTATTGGGAGTTACCTCACACATGAGATTTTCTAATCAAATTGGAATTTATCCAACTTCCCCCCAAAATATCTTCAGATCTATACACAGAAGGATACTGGATTTTTTAAATACAAACATTAAAAAAATAAAGACTTTTATCTCTAAAATTTTCTTTAGCTGAGTTTGAGAGACAATCATTAAATTAACAATAAGCATGAAGATGAACACATGAAAGATGCTCACTTAAACTAGTCTACAGCAATAGAAAGATCAAGCCTTTTAGGAAAATAGGATAACATAGGGATCGGCAGCATCATTCATAATAAGAAATCCTACTATTAAAGTTTTGTTATAAAACAGAGGCAGTGAGAAATGAAAATAATAAAAAATGATAAGTAATTTTCAAGTTAGAAAACAAAAACCCGCAGATGACATCTAGCTTCCCTGGGATTCTAGAGTATCAAGCCTCAAAGAAAACCCCGTGTATATTGGTCTAAACTGAGTGCTATCAATTAGAAACATAGCTGCACTCAGAACTCCCTGCTCATGGATTACATTTATCACCCTATGTTTCTTCCAGGGTTAGCACTGTGACAAAAAAACAAGACAAAGATATTGTCTCCTCCAAAACTGACCTGATGTCTCCAAATATGAGTTATGTTTTACACAAATGGGGGAAATTCTAAAATAATATGTACAGAATCACAAAATATGAAGTCAAAGAAACTGTGATCAACAGAGAACAAAACTGGCTTATCACACAAATTGATCTCAAAATATGCTACAATATTATGGCAACCAAAATACTGATAAAGCAGACTCACAAACCAGAAAAGTATTCAGGGTGAGCTGAATGTGTATGAAAGTGCCAGGAAGGCGACAGAGAAAGGATTGTCTCTTCAAGAAGTGGTGGGAAGACTATGTATCTACAAACATAAGAATGAAGCTGAGTTAAAACCGGACTCTCTGAACATGGCGAACAATGAGGGCTGATGAGAAGCCAAGGACAATGGCACGGGGTTTTGATCCTACGCAATGTGCTGGCTTTGTGGGAGCCTAGCCAGTTTGGATGCTCACCTTCCTAGATATGGACAGAGGGGGGAGGACCTAGGACTTACCACAGGGCAGGGAACCCTGACTGCTCTTTGGACTGGAGAGGGAGGGGGAGAGGAGTGGGAGGACGGGGAGAAGGATGGGAGGAGGGCAGGGCGAGAAGGGTGGGAGGAGGGGGAGGGAAATGGGAGGCTGGGAGGAGGTGGAAACTTGTTTTTTTTTCTTCCTTTTCTCAATAATAAAAACAAAAATGGAAAAAAAAAGAAACTGAAACCCTGTCTCTACATCTTACACAAGTTAACCAAAACCTGATTAAATAGTAAAACTATAAAACTGGTAAAGGAAAACCTGAGATGTATGATGTTAGTCAATGTTTTAGGGCATATCAGCATATCATCCCACATTGCCAGCAACAAAAGCAAAATCAGAAACTTGCAATAGTGTCAAACAGTAAATCTCTTGTACATCAGTAGGAATAACTGAATTTTCCCCAGATAAAAAAGACAAAAAAAGAAGCTCAAACTACGTATTGTTGTAGGATTTCTCCTAAGTGAGTTTCTTTCTGCTGGTGGCATGCTCTGTATGACTGGTAACATCAATAGAATCCCAATGAAACTTCATTAAAGAAAAATGTTTTTGTGACACCTGTAAAAGTGGTAGGATATCCTCCCAGTGACTATCCTACTGGTGACTCTCCTGCCAGATGTCAAGACCATTGCAAGAGAGAGACCTCAAACTGAACTCAAACTACTGCAGTGATAAATGGGGAAATTTGCAGCCAATGAGAGGTAGAAAGTTATCAGGAGAAGATGTTAAAAAGTAAAGCATTCTGGCTGGTGACCAGCGAAGTGATAGATACTGGACTACAGTGATGTCAAAGGGGGACTCCACTTTTGAAACTGGCATGGCAGAAGTCTTGCTAAAATAGGACAAGACATGGCCAATAAAGTGTTTGGTTTTTTGGGGAAGGTGGTATGTTAAAGCCTAGCTCAGATGTAATTAAAGGAGATGTGACAGAATCTTTGTGAGGCTGAAAAAATTTTGTCCCTACTTCTTATTTTAATTTCCTTTTAACTAAGACAAGTATTTTTATTGAGAAAGAAGCTGTCTACATGAAATCAGTTTATTAATATAATGCTAGAGGTTATATATATATATACACACATATATGTGTGCGTGTGTGTGTGTGTATGTATGTATGTATGTATATATAATAACTGAAATTGGCCGGGTGGTGGTGGTGCATGACTTTAATCCCAGTACTTGGGAGGCAGAGGCAGGTAGGTCTCTGTGAGTCTGAGGCTTGCTTGGTTTACAAGAGCTAGTTCCAGGACAGGCTAAAAAGCTACACGGAGAAACCCTGTCTCAAAAAACCAAACCAACCAAACAAACAAACAAAAAAACCCAAACTACCAAAAACCAAACAAACAAACAAACAAAAACCTGGAATTATTTCTAAAAATGGAAGCTTTATAGACTTCACATAGTGTGTGGTTCCTAGTTCAACTGCTGTAGTTCAGAAACAGCAAGTGTCATACCTTTAAATGAACCATCCCATGGTGTCGCGAACAGTTAGGGTGGATGGGATGTGTCAGTGATTATTAAATATTTAGGTTTATTAAATATCTGGTGTCTTCAGGGAGAGTGTTTGGGGAAAAGATAAAAGCATGTGGAAAATTTTTGAGTCATAAATTTGCTCTATCATAGACTTGTTACATAGACTATTGTGGCACTTCTACTTTCGTAGGGATACACTTAGTTCCACACTTACCCGGTTGTACACATTAATTTATGCAGGTTTTGTGTGGCAACCACAGTTCAGTTTTTAAAACTTATTTTACAACCTCTAGAAATATTTATGATTATATGAAGAAAAGAAATCTCAGAACTGTTCAGAGAGAAAATATTGCTTACACGCTTAATTAGTACCAGAATTTTCAGCAGATAGCTTAGGCAAGAAGTTTACAGAACGATACATTCACAGAGTTAAAATTAAATGATTTCTATCTAGATTTTATATGTGGTTTAGACTACCACTTAAATGTGACGGCTCAGGACAAATAAGAGAAACATGGGTTTTATAGGTGTAAAAATGCTCTGTTGAATGACATAATGCAGAATATATGTCATCAAACATTTGCAAACAATAGCATTTACTACAGTAACAACCCCCATGTAAACCATGTACTTTGAATAAAATGCAGGTCCATCCAATATAACAAATGCCATGTTCAGAGATGGGATTTCTATAGAGGGTATTTCTAAACACTGGAGAGGGGTAATGAGAAATCTCTACATTTTCTGTTCAGTTTTCCTGTGACTTTAATACTACTATAAAAAGTCCATTGAAATATTTAAAAAGGAAAGATACTTTCATATTCAAGAGGGATAATAGTTATTGTTTCTTTCTTCCTTTTTTCTATTTTTATTTTATTAAATAAAAACAAAAACAAACTATCTTTTTTATTATACATACTAATCCCAGTACCCACTTCCTCCCCTCCTCTGGCTCCTTCCACATTCCTCCCCACTCCACTACCCATTTACTCCTCAGAGAGAGTAAGGCACATTGTTCTGAGAAAGGACCAAGGCCCTCCCTACTATATCTCGGCTGAGAAAGGTATCCCTCCAAAGAGAATGAGTTCCAAAAAGTCAGTACGTGCAGTAAGGATAAATTCTGGTTCCACTGCCAGTGGCTCCACAGTCTGCCCCAGCCATACAACTGTCACCCACATTAAGAGGGCATAGTTTGGTCCTACATTGTTTCCTTCCCTGTCTGGCCAAAGTTGGTGAGCTTCTATTAGGTTAGGTAAGCTGTTTCAGTGGGTATCCCCATCACGGTCTTGACCTCTTTAATCATATTCTCTCTCCTTCCACTCTTCAACTGGACATTGGGAGCTCATCCTGTTGCTCTCCTGCAGGTCTCTGCCTCTGTTTCCATCAGTTGCTGGATGAAGGTTCTATGGTGCCATTTAATTTGACTACAGGGCAAGGCCAGTTCTGGCATCCTTTCCACTGCTGTTTAGGGTCTTAGCTATGGTCATACTTGTGAATTCTGGGGAATTTCTCTAGTGCAAAATTTGTTCCTAGCTCCATAGTGTCTCCCTCAATCAAGATATCCCTTTCCTTGCTCTCTGTCTCTATCGTTCCCCCATCTTGACTATCCCATTCCCTCAAGTTCTCTTCCCCCTTCTCTTTCTCCACTTCTCCCCTTTCACCCTCCCTTCTCCCCCTATTCTCATGCTCCCAAATTTCTCACAAGATCTTGTCTATTTACCCCTCCCAGGGGGATCTATATTTGTTTCTCTTAGTGTTCTCCTTGTTACTTAGCTTCTCTGGGGTTGTGGACTATAGGCTCATTATCATTTGCTTAACAGTATTGCAAATAATATAGTTTCTGAGTGATTATTTTGGGTCCTGGCAGTTGGGAAATGAACAAACAGCCTTCCCCTAACAAATAAGCACCATCTCTATTTGGCCAGACAGCCCAAGGTCATAGGCAGAGTAAATGCCCACTACACCTCCGCTTGTATTAAGGATGGAGAAGAAATCCACTATGACAAAAAGACTTCCAAGAGCCAGTCAAATTGTTAAGGACAGTCCTTGCTCCCACTGTTAGGAGTTCTACAAGCAGACCAAGTTACACAACTGTCAGATATATGTTGAGTATTTGATTCTTGAGCAAGTTTTTGCATTGTTGCTCTCTATATAAGTTGTATCTTAAATAGAAAAACTTGTCATAATTGTGTCACTGTTTTAATATATTATTGCCTTTGGCTTGTAAAATCTATAGCCTAAAAACCAAATGCATTAGCTTTTCTGGTAGATCAAAATTACGTGAGCTTATAATTTCAGGTCAAAGTCTAGTTCCCAGAATCTGGTAGGTGCTTTGAGTTTCAAAGATTCAGAATCACATGCTCAGCCAAAGAATGTATAACGATGCCTCCTAAGTGAAAGTATAAGGAATAGCCCCAAGACAGCAGACAGGAATGTTCAGAACTATGTCAGCAATGTGTAGCCCAAGTTTCCTGAAGCCTCATCTCAGCCCTGAAGACAAGACATTTAATCTGAGTATGGAAAACAGAATTTTGAATTTTGAGTTAGATTCACCTATCTTTTAAATATATTATTGGAAAAAAAAAACAGAAATTGCTATTTGAAGAAAATCATGGCAGCTAAGAAGTGTAGGTTTCTTTATTTGTGTCTGTCTCAATTTCCTTTGTAGTCAAATGCACAGATATCTTAATGAATCATAGGCCATCAAAAATATAGATTTAAATTCTATACCTGCAGGATAAGCAGCCCTTAATTACCTGAGCACCAGTGTTGAAAGTGTCATTCTATTCTACTAAGCAGACTCTGTTATATTTGTAAGAGTCACTTTAAGGCTGTAATTGGGTGTCATGGTGATGAAGAAGAAAAAGGCTTGGGGAAATCTCAGCATTTCTCTATAGAGAATGTCTTTGTAAATAACACAAAATACCAAAGTGCAACAATCTCTGACTTTTGATATGGTTCTGGACACATTTAAAGTTCAAGTGCAAAGAGAGAACGAAGAAATCTTTCTAGACTCAGCGTTCTCAAATGTCAAAAATTTTGCACCCTGCCTCTCAGCATGGGGGCAAAATGTCTTTTTCAGTGTCTGTAGACACTTTTGGTCACCTGAAAGAGATAACTGGCTCCTATAGGTAGAATACAGGGGTGTTGATAAAAAATTACAAGAAACAGGACAGTCCCACACCATGAAGTGTTAGCCAGGCCTTAACAGTGTCTCATTTTACACGTTCTGTTTTAGACCAATCCCTCCACACGAGGAAGTATAAATCTAAAGGTCAGCCAGCCAGGGCAGATCCATGACTCACAACTGAAAAGAAGCAAGACATTCCTTCCCTATGTCAGAGGCACAATAGATATGTTTCTGATAAAAAAACAAAAACAAAACAAAAAACAATTAAACGGCAGGGAAGATGTCTCTCTTTAAGACATCCAGAAATCATTGTATCTCCCAACTGATCTGTTAATCTTGTAGGAATGCTAAACCTCAATTTGTGAAAACATAAATACTAAGAAAAAATAGTGCTATGATTTCAGAAAAAAAGACAAACAGTTATAAGCTTTATAAACTACATTTCCCACAAAAAACAAGTCTAGAAGAAGGAGCCTTATTCTGGGATAAAAATAAAGCTCATATGAGCTTTGGAGAACTTGAATCACCCACTCTTTGGCACCTAAAATTTCACTTGGTCTAACAGCATCTGTAGTGTGTTTTTTAAAATGCTAGTCAGATTTCATTGTTCCCGTGCTTAAAACTCACCAGTGGCTTCTCATTGCGTTACAGAAAAAGCTCTTACTTTTCTCAGTGCCTGGCAAGTACCTACTAGATCTGGCTCTTCTTGCCTCCTTAAGTTGCTTTTCACTCCTCTGCCCTTTGTCTCGGTCTCAAGACTTAAAATCGATTCTTTCTTCTAAAGGAAATATGAGTTCTCCATGAAAAGGAGTGCTTTTTTTATTTTTCATCACTCATTCACACCTTAATAAAAATCCCCTTTTCAAAAGAAAAAGTTATCCCACTTAAAATCACCCCCCGGAGATGGAGAACTATCTCAGGAGTTATGGGATTCTTGCAGAGATGGTGTCTCAAAACCACCTGTAACTCCAGTTCCAGGGGATCCAGTGTACTCTTCTGGCTTCCATGGGTGCGTGCACACATGTGATACATAGATACTCATGTAGACAAGCATACATCCACATAAATATAAACTTTTAAAATCACCTATATGATTACTTATCTCAGTCATTAATTTCCTCCACACCACTGAGAAAATTAAGAGTTTATTTTGTCGTTATTCATTTAGGGAACTTTTCCATTTGTTAGAGTGTAATTTCAAGGAGGGCAGCAGTGCTTCTTTCTTGTTCAGACATTCACAGTGTCAAGAGTAGCCTGTGGTGCTTGGCATAACTCAGAACCAGGGAAATCAACAGTCACCATGAAACGAATGGAAGGAGCTTTAATACAGAGGTATCAGATATTGGAAGTGGGGTGTGGAAATATAAAGAGATTCTATCTCCAAAAGCAAGAATAATGAAAAATTAAGGATAATTTTGTTGGGTGTACATGTAGTCCATTCTGAAATGACAGTTGACCTTAAGCATTATTGAGTTTTGATTAACAAAATGTAAAGGGGCTGAAGAAATAGGTTAGTTTGACTTGCAAGCAAAAAGACCTGATTTTGAGTCTTAGAACCCATATTAATTACAATAGCATGCTGACATGTCTGCATTTGCAAGGCCACTGCAGGGAGGTAGAGACAGGCAGATCATTGGGGCTTGCTGATTAACCAGAAAGTCTATTTGACAAATTCGAGGACAATGAAAAACAGCATCTCAAGAAAAACCAAAATGGGTATAAATTCTGAGGAACCCCCAGGATGTCCTCTGATCACACAATTTATGTATAACTATATGCACGCATATGACTATACACATAAACTCACACAGACACACACATCCATACACACACAGTCGACAGTTCTGCCATAATCCATGATTTTCTTGCCTAAATTTCTCCTTAGTAAACTGAGCTAAGACAAATGTTTATGATGTACAGTTATAAGGATCAAATTGGTTATTAAGTGCAAGTATCTTATTCTAAACCATTCTACTTAGAGTTCAATAATTACATAATTATTTGTTGTTGTGTTTGGTAGTGGTCTATTATTTTATGGCACTTAATTCCCATCGATAACAAATGAAAACAAGAAAACATTGAAACATTTGAGAAATCTCCATGGAATTATATGTGTATATTTGCTTTAATCAGGGATACTATGAAAATAATGGTCTGTCATAGCAGGAGAGAACAGAAATGAGTGGCTGGAGCTTGTGGAAGGAAGAGGGAGGTTGAAAGCACCAAACCCTCCTTCCTCAGGAATTGTTACCTGTAAATGGTTAAAAACCAGGCCTGCCGTTGTGTTGGTTGTCAATGGCAAAGGAGAGAAGATACTGATCTTGTAAAACATTCCAGCCAAGACAACTAAAAGTTAGAGCTAACTGTAATTTGTCATGCACACATACACACATAATTTAGAAAAAAAAAAGCTTTGCAAATGTTTAATATATAAAATAACTCTATTATGTCTAGTTCTTATCTGAGGTTTCCAATTTATTGATATGTGTTGAAATCGCTTGTCTGCTCTGCTCCTTTCTGCGTCTGATTTACTCTTTTCTCCCACGTTGCTTTTCCCTTTTCTCCATCCCTTTCTATTTCTAGGTCTTTTTCATTTCTTGTCTCTGACATTTTGAGTACAGTATGTTCTCAGATGGTTTCCATGGGGAGTTACTAAAGTGAAAGCCACATTCCCTTTCCAGAAGCACTTCTAACATGAGTTTCATGGCTTGTTATGATTAAGATAATTAAACTTTATTTACTTGAAAATAGTCATGGGACTGTAAGCATCTCCCACCAGATTGTAAACAACTCAAGAGTCACAGCATCCTGGGCGTGATCTCCACACCTTATGCTGAGTATAATGCTCAAATGAATAACTAGTATTTGGTTATTTTCAAAATATAGGCATGCTTTATGTAATGATATGGGGCTTGGGTTTCAAGAGAAATGCACCACAAGAGTATTCTATTGTGTGATTTCATTGGATGCATTTGCACAGACTACAGAATGAATAAAGCACAAGAGAAAATAAAGGGAAATGGTAAACACCTAGATGCATGAGGTTGCTCTTTTTCTAAAAGTATAAGAGTAAACAGTTTTTGATCAATAGACAGTACACTTTATAAGCACATAACAGAGAAATATATATGCCAGTATTATTGCTATTATTAAGTATTTATCTTATATATCAATAACTATATTTATGCATGCTATGATTTTTACAAGATTGGCAATGAACTGGGTTTGAGTAGACCAACAATGACACAAATATATGGCTAACCTGTTGTGTTGCAACATGATGATGTTACTAGGCATTAGAACACTACTATTATATATGTGGTCTACCCATGCTAGATATACATTCCATAACAGTAGTATTCACAAAATCTCAAGAAAATAATCTGGGAAAGAGAAACTGTAGATATGATGGAAATGTCAGTGTGTGCACTGGGACTCTTCATGTAGAATGTTTAGAGCAGCACTTGAGATAGCGGATGAAAACCTGAAGGTCAGTGAGTGTGCTCTGCACCAATCGTGGGAGACAAATAAGATTTTCAGTTGCTTTGCAGTGGGCATGAGACAGGCACATTCTGCAATCCAGAATTTCACTCTAATTGGTTACCTTGGTGACAGTTACAAGTATTCAGGGAAAGATGAAGGAGAATGGTTTCTTCAACTTTGCTCATAAGAGCAAAAACAACTTTAAAAAGCCCACCTTAAACACTCGAGAAAAAAATAAAATGTGGTTGATTAGCACAACGCAGTATTTGACAGCTGTAAAAGTGAGTAGATTATAGCTACATGTCAGAATGAAGGATTTTTAAAATAAAATCAACAAGCTAGTTCAACTTTGAAAGGTGCACAGAGTGAATCCATTCATGTAAAACACAGCACGGAAATGAAGGTAGATTTTATATGTTAACGAACCTTTAATTTGAGGAAGTGTTATTTTCACAGGTTTTTTAAATTTTTTTCTGAAGATGTTTTAGTCTGAACCGTAATTTGAGGTTAATCATAAATGCTTTATACTTTCTTCCCTATAAGGTAGGGAAGAAAGGTAGGGTAGAGAGAAAATACTTACTAATGATGAATATGTTTGGTTAGTGTAATGTATACATTTACCGCTTTTATTAAGCAAAAAAGAAATGGGCTATTGAGGAGATAGACATGAGCCCCTTGTTTCACGCTGGTCAGTCTCTTGCTGTTCTCCAGATATGCCAGTGACCTCAGGCAGAAATCATTCTTTCCCTGAATCTACATTTGTTTACTATAAATCCAAGATCACCGTAACAAATAAGCCTTTTGTAATGTAGTAAAAGGAAAGATTCTACACATCAAGAGTTAAAAATTCATTTAATATGTCCATACTACATATAAAATACACCTCAGTTTTACATTTCATATGCAGCTGCACATGTGTATGTACATGTTTGTATGTGTGCTTATGCATGTGTATGTTGGGGGTAGCTTCAAGTGTCATCTTCAGGAACTACATCCACTTCTTGAGATAGTTTAATCCCATTGGCTTGGAGCTTACTAGTTAAGCTGGACAGGTTGACTAGCAAGCCCCAGAGATATTCCTGTCTCTACTTCTCTAGTGCTGGTGTAACAGACCCATGTCATATGCCCAACATTTTTGCTCTGGGTCTGGGGATTGAACTCAGATCTTTGTACTTCTAAGGCAAGCACTTTTCTCTCTAAGCTGTCACCATAGCTTCATTTTTTTTTAAAGTTTTTTCGAGACAGGGTTTCTCTGTAGCTTTGGAGCCTGTCCTGGCACTAGCTCTTGTAGACCAGGCTGGCCTCGAACTCACAGAGATCCGCCTGCCTCTGCCTCCCGAGTGCTGGGATTAAAGGCCTGCGCCACCACCGCCCAGCCTCCATAGCTTCATTTTTTTGCCTTTGATTTTGTTTTGGTGATTGTGTATTTTTTCTTAATAAAGAGTCCCAGGATGTTCAAACAGAGCCTATTTATAATGTTTATAGAAACATTATTTACAGCAAAAGTGCAAACATTTTGATATGTGACTTTCTAGTCAGGAGGAAAGGAGATGTAAGGGGCTAGGGACCTTAACTGAATCTGCAAAATTCATTTTCTATTTTAAAAAATAATTTGATGCACATATGGCAAAATGCTAACATCTGTTGAATCTTAGTGATGGCACATAAACGTTTGGATTATTTTGTAGTTTTTTACATCCTTAAAGTTTCATATAATTAAAAAATAATGCTATTAATAGGAAATATGAAATTTATTTAAATTACAATTTCAAATTGAATGGTCACATTTTGCTTGTCGTTTGTCCCAACATCTTAATATTTCTAATTTTAAGTTTCCAGTAATACTTTAGGCTGACAGATAATATGCTAAATTCTACAAGCATTTTTTTATTTTTATATTTTTCTTGCTTTAAATATTCTATTTCTCTCTGTATTATTTATGCTTTGTAGTAAGGAGGCTGCTGGTTGCTTCTCAGCCACTTAGCCCTGAAATAATCACACAGAAACTGTATTAATTAAATCACTATTTGGCTCATTAGCTCTAGCTTCTAATTGGCCAACTCCTACATATTAATTTAACCAATTTCTATTAATCTGTGTACCGTTATGTGGCTGTGGCTTACTGGTAAGGGTCCATCTGGCTTGGACAGGGCTATGTGGCTTCTCTCTGTCTCCACCTCCCTTCTCCCACCATTCCGTTTTGTTTTCCTGGCCTAGCTCTGTTCCCCTACAGCTGTGCTATAGGCCAAAAGCAGTTCCTTTATTAACCAATGATATTTACAGCACACAGAGTGGAATCCCACATCAATGTTTGAAAGAAAAAATCTCATGTGACAGGGTGAATTTTATATTCAATGAACTATACAGTGTATCCATCAATCAACCAGACAATAACTACTGAGCTCATATTATGTGCTTAAGTGATATGAACACTTGGAAACTGGATTTTATGGAACTTACAATGAATGAAATAAACTAGTCACAAAGAACCCAGAACACAAGTGAATATTAGTCATGCACTGTTAAAAATATTCTGGAAAAGGAAATCAGTGCTGGAGATCATCATTCAATTCAGAGTAGTACTTCATAAATGTATGCTGAAGGAAGTAATGCTTAGTGGTCTTTTTTTTTTTTGGTTTTTTCGAGACAGGGTTTCTCTGTGGCTTTGGAGCCTATCCTGGAACTAGCTCTGTAGACCAAGCTGGCCTTGAACTCACAGAGATCCACCTGTCTCTGCCTCCCGAGTGCTGGGATTAAAGGCGTGCGCCACCACTGCCCGGCTGCTTAGTGGTCTTCATAGGTGACAGGACTCGATGATAAAAAGCATTGGTGGACCAGTGACTGACTTGCTTCAGCAGCAGGTATATGAAAACTGGAATAATACAAAGGAGATTGATATAGCATCTGTGCAAGAATAATGAGCAAGAGTATGAATTTTGATATTTAGAAAGGCTCAAAGAGACATTGGTATTAGGGAGGCCAAGAGAATTTGCCAGGCATCTGAGAAGAGAGGAATAACAGTTGCTAATAGTCCTTGGAGGGCAGCATCTAAGCAAATGATGAGGGGGGAGAGAATCTCTGAGCTATCTCCTTCGTATTTCTGTTCAGCATTTTGGTGAAAAGTGCTAAGCTGGTGTGACTCTAAACTAGAAGGCATTATCAATAATTGACCAGTATTGAAATAATACAAGAAAATAATATAAATATTTTGAAGTTGGAAGAATTGGGAGTACAAGTATCATAATAAAAAAATTAGAAAATCAATTATTAGAGCTCTTGTAAAGTGTAAGAGGAAGTTGTGTATTGAATTATTATAGTACTGACTTTGAGAAGCTATTAAAAATACCAATTATTGTGGTTGAAATACAATTATTAGCCAGGGGGAATTAATACATATGTTAAAACAAATGACGTGGTCTTATGTTGTAAAAGGAGCGGTGGGGCTGCGTCCCCAGCACCCCAGCTGCCTGGCTAGCTTATGCTCCGAAATAACAACACATAAACAGTATTCATTTAAACACTGCTTGGCCCATTTCTATCTAGCCTCTTCTAGGCTAATTCTCACATATTAATTTAGCCCATTTCTAATCATCTCTGTGTAGCACCCCAAGGTGCGCTTACCAGAAAGATTCTAGCATACTTCCATCCTGGGTCGAAGCTTCATCGATCGCCCGGGAGAGGGTAGCATGGCATCTGCTCCAGAGAGCAGAGCTGTCGAGTCTGTGCTCACTTCCTCTTCCTCCCAGCATTCTCCTCCCACCTATGTTTTAACCTATGAGGGCCAAGCAGTTTCTTTATTGCTTAACCAATGAAATCAACAGATTGATATATGACACTCCCACATCAGTCTTATGTGTATAAAAATAGAAATAGAAAAGATAAGCAGAATGATATTGATTGAAAGAGTAAGTTATAAAACTATAACTAGTTTAGACAATATAAAGTAGTTTGCAGAAATTATAAAAATACAAAGTTTTTGTATATGTTGGTGCTGTCAAAAAGTGCACATGAACACATCCAATATAAGGCTATGAAGGTAGATATAGGAAGCCAGATTGAAGAATCTGCTGGTGAGGCACTGCTTTTATTATAACAATAAAAGTGAGGAAGGAGGAACTTGAACTCAGGACTTAGCATCTTAACCAGTATACAGGCTTGAGTTCCACCCAAGAAGCAAGGAGTCAATATTCAGGTTCCATACCCAATCCCTTAATTCCCAATCTTCAAAACTGTTTACGTAACTGTCTGCTAGCTTCATTGCTAGAAAGAAAGACTCCCTGATCCTGTTTGATGGCACTTCACATTAGCAGCTGCAGGCCTGTGGCTTGCCCACTTTCCATTTTCCAGTCTATTTTGTTCCATCCCATTTCTAGAACCCACACCGAATGCTGGAAGCTTAGATGTACATTCGTCAAACTACTGAATACTGGCTGATACAGAAGCAAGGTCAAAGCGCAGAGAGTCGCCACACTGAGACTCTCTAGTACTTCTTTTTATTTACCTCTTAGAAAGACCAGAGATGTTACCTTTTTCTGATTGAGTCGCTCCAGAAGCCAGTGCTAAGATGGTTAGGGACAGCATTTGGACTATTATTTAGGAAGAAGCATGCATTATTTCCAAACTCAAGTGTCTGCAATGAGACCAGGTGAATTCAAGAATGAAGAAGAACAGCTGGTCAGTACTGGGTTGTAGCTTGGCTACATAGTTACCTGGGAAATAAACAGATTTGTTTCCACACTCATTAGGAGATTCCATTGAGAGCTTCAGAAGCTGCCCATGGTGATAAGAAACCTAAAAAATGTTTTATTTTACAATCTATAATAAGCAGAATTTATATAATTAACCTCAAATGTTTTCATTTGTTTGGCTCAGGCACTAAAACTTCATTGTTCGGGGGTATTATTTTCTGGCTCATTTATTTTGTCATTTCACTTTCACTTTTATCTTCCTTGCAGCTTTCCTGAGTGCACGAGAACATTACCACGTACTTGTCATTAAATAATGTTAGCTAATACTTCAAAGTCACCTCATGCAAAAGGAAGCTGAATGAAAATCAGGCCACATCAAGGTTTTGTATCCAAGCATGGGGGAGGGATAACCAGCAATGGGCATTTCTGAAAGCTCTTATAGGATCAAGAAATTCTTCATCTGTGGTGAATATTGACTGGAAAATTGTATGTTTCTGGACCAGGAGTCTAGAAGAATAGGAACTATGTTGTCCTTGATGCCTATAAAGAAGTGAATCTAGAATTCTGTGCTAGAGTCATCAAAAGTGGCCCAAATTTTTCACTGTGCCCTGTATCCATATACAATAGCAAATGATTTTGTAAAGGATTCTCGTTCTGAGTGCCATTTTTACAAAGACAGAAAATATGATCAGTACAAGGTTTGAACCATATTTAACAATCTAGCTTGCTTAATTTTGAATCTGTGTCATGACTGGGTTTAAAAACTCAACTATAAAGGGATAAAAGGTATATTGTGTAGTTCTGTCTCACAGAATCCATCCCTGCCAAGGTTATCATAGGCCGCTTAGCAACCAGACAACTACTTTATTGTCATCTAAGGGCTGAAACATCATAGCCAAACAATTTCAATAACTTGCATCTAACCTGAGTTCAGGCCAGTTTAACTAAAATATGTAGCCACATGAACTAAATATACTGCCCAGCTTTCTATTGCATGCAGTCACATGACATCAGACACCCATGGTTTAGTGCATTCTGCTTAAAGACCTTAGCAAATAACTATTCTATAATTGAATTTTCATGGCACCCACTAAAAAATAAATGAAATCACTTTATCTAATTAACCCACAAATAAACATCACAAAGTTAGTTTAAGGAAGTGACTTAGACACTTCCCCAGTGCCAAAAACTGTACACCTTAGTGAATTTCCAGACAACAATGGAGATGACCATACTTTAAAGATGCTTGTTTTGGAAAAGAATCTCTATTTTCCTCTGTATTTGCAATTAATTTTAGTACACAATTTGAATTGTCATTATCTTTTAGGAAACCATGAAAGTAGCATCCCTATTTGTGAAATATAGGGGGAAATGTTTAATGTGGAGAAGTTAAAATTAAAAAAGTAGGTTTCTAAAACATAGTGAAAGTTATTTTGGGCCTACTTGTTTAATTCCAATGTCATACTTCTCATTTATTCACAAAAGAAGGCTAAGAAATGCAACTTATTGGACCCAGACTAAAGGCATTCATGTCTCTGTATCTGTCACTTTTATTTTTAATGACCAAGCTCAGAACAGATAAATGTTGTGACTTCATAGCTAGCTATCCTGGTTTCTTCTGGAAGGGAAGATAGTATGTTTAAGTTTCCAGAATCTACTGGTGAGACATTGCCGTATACAAGAGCACATGATGCTAATGAAGGAAGATGGGTTAACATTCAAGGCAAAAAGGTTTCCAGGTTTAATCTGTTGCTTAGTAAATGAAGAACAAAAGGCAAACCTAATTAAGCAATTAAGACAGACTCAGCAAAAATGAGAAAAGGATAGAAGAGAGAAATAAATGCCTGTAACTTCTTGAGATTGGTTTGGGGGAAGGTTTGAAAAGGAGTTAGAAATAAGGAAGAGAAGGAAAGAAGAAGTTCTTCTGCATAGATGGCAGAAACATAAAAAGACTGTGGACTGTGTGACTTTTAACCACAACCACTTGCCCTTAGCTCAAAATTCCATGGACTCACAGCCTAGATAAAGATTTATATCAAAACTAATGCCAAGCCATGTCTAGCATGACCAACCACAGACTCACACCAGGGACATCTGTCTGATGAAATTCTATTCTCATGTATCTGATATGATGATTCTAAAAGTAATCTGTATCACATAAAGAAACAATACATTCTGTTAAGCATTCTTTCTGTATAAAAATTGAGCCTCATGCCTAGTAAAGATGTATTCAGATCCACTTCCTTTAAGTCTTATGTCTGTTTGTCATTCGGTGACTCCTTAACCAACTATTCCTGAGACCCTGTCCCGGCTGAGCTGGTCCCTCGTAAAAGAGAATAGAATTCTTATCAGAGATAACAAAGTGGGATCAGGGACGGAGTTCAGCTGGAAGAGTGCTTGTGAGGTATGCATGAAGCACTTGGCTTGATCCTTAGCAAAGTACAAACTCTGCATGGTGCACACTCTTGAAATTCTACTGTCTGAGGCAGGAAGATCAAATGTTCAAGGTCATTCTTGCTGCACAGAGAGTTTGAGAACATTCTAGAATGCATGATCTGCTATCTAGAGGGGTAGGAAGGAAGATAAAATGAGTGACTCATATTTTTCTCTCCTGGAATTTACATTTTAGGGAAAGTAAGTAAAAGAATTGAAGAATTGAATATGAAATCATAATACTGAGGCAAGCACTGTAGTAAAGGTATACCTGATGTGTTATGAACAACAAAAGAAGAAAGAGAAATTTAATATGGAGGGAAGCACAATGTTTTTAGGAAACTTTACAAAATGTCTATTATTATAACTGATGGATTAAAAGTACCTGTCATTTAATCAATGTTGTTATGTATATTCAAAATGCTAAAAGTCTATCTTTTTTATCAGTTGATTTATTTTTATTTTCAAGTGATTAATATATAAATATAACCTAATCATAGGCCCAGGAGTAACCTCTAAAATAGTGTTAGCTTAATCTTGTAATTGATTTTAAAACAAATTATAATATATTCAAATCATTAGGGGTTAAGGGTAAAACTGAAAAGTATGAAACTATTATCAGAATACATAGGGAAAACAACAATGGCTGTAGGGTTGGTCAAGGATGATTTTTTTATAAGACAACAAATGCACAGGAAATAAAACAAATATTAGGTAAATAGGATGGCATCAATCTCAAAAGTTTCTTCACAGTCAAAAAATAATTAAAATGAAAAGATCGACTTTCAGAATACAACTGGCAAGGAGTTATGTGCAAAATACATAAGAAACTCCAGAATCATGATAGAAATAAAAAAAAAACAATTGAAAATTAGAAATGGGTATCGACATTTCTTCAAAGATAATGAATAGCTAACTACTCAACCTGCACATGAAAAATAGCATCAGTGATCACCAGAGAAATGTATGTCTAAACTTGAAGCCATCCTCTCACCACAGTAAGAATGGTTGTTATAAAGAAGCCTGGTAAGGATGTGGATAAAGATAGACCTTGTGCCCTCCTGGTGGGAATGCACGTTAGTACAACCATTATGGAAAACAGTGGGTGCTGAGTTATAATTAGGTAAGAGAAAGAAGTTCTAGGGTGCATTGCACAGTAGGATGACTAAGGTAAGAACAATTTCCAAAGCCAAAAAAAAAGATTATGAAAGTTTTAAGAATAAATACATGATTAACACGGCTGTGACTATATTTCACTTTTAAATAACTTCATGCAATGTAAATACATGTGAATTGTGGCATATAATTCATTGTACTCCATTAACACGCACAATTTCTGTGACTTCTTTTAGCAGCAGTTGAATGTTAAATAAAAAAATAAAACAGTCAAACTATATGGGAACTGTTCTGTATTAATCTAACACCACAGCACTTTCACTAAATGTATGGTTCTCTGCAACAGGTAATGTGGCTTTTAAAATAAAAGAAGTATTAAGCACTGTTATATCTTGTGCAAATCTCATTTTATCAAGCATAGTTAATGAATAACAAAATTGGTGATGTCACCACCAATAGGAGCAAATGATAAATACATTCTCGTCACTTTTATTAGAGATTATTCTGATCAGTTCTATTAATTATATGACTGTTTTATTTAGGCACCCCTGGCCATTAGATCTACCTAAATAAAAGGACATCTCTACCTTGATTAATATTAATTTTCTCTTCTTTGCCACTAAATTTGTACCCTATTATCATAGATGTTAATAATCATTTCAAGATGCCAGTGTAAGATCACAGAGTCAAAAAATCCTCCCACCTCCCTTTGTTTATAAATGTCTATTTCACACTAGAACATGCCTTTGAATGCAGCTCTTCAAAAGGTTCTAGAAAAAAAAAAACCTCATCTTAAAAAGGTTGCCCACACCCATGAAAACACAAGGAGTGAATAATCTTATTCCAGCAAATCAAAGGAGAGGGAATAAATCTACACCAAAACAACCAAATAGCAGGAATCAACAAACACTGCTCATTGATATCTCAAAGCCCCAGTATTCTCATCCCCCAGTAAAAAGACATATGGTAATATATTGGATGTGAAAACAGGATCCATCCTCGTGCTGCAGTCAAGACAATACTTAACATTAATGGTAAATATTACCTCAGGGTAAATTGATTTTTTTAAAAAAAATGTTATTCCAAGCAAACAGACCCAAGAAGAAAACTAGTGCAGCCATTTTATAATGGACAAAGTAGACTTCAAAGGAAAACCAATTAGAAGAAGTAGAGAATACTACATTCTCATCAAAGGAAAACCAACCAAAAAAAGTATATTGCATGCTTTAAACACAAAGGCACAGAAATTCATAAAAGAAAAACCATTACTCTTCAACCACGTATTGATCCTCACACACTGATAGTGGGAAACCTCAGTATTCCATCTCACCAATAAGTTATCCAGACAAAAGTTTAACAGAAAAAAATGCTGAAGCTAAGTGGTGTTATAAACTAAATGAACATAAGATATATTTAAAGAACATTTCACCAAAACACAAACTAATATAACTTCTCAGGATCTCATGTAACTTTATCCATTATTGATGCCATACTTGGTCATAAAGCAGGACTCAACAGATATAAGAAAATTGAAACAATGCCCTACATTCTATCTGACCACTGTGGTTTAAAGCTGGATATCAACAACAACATAAACAAGAAAAAGTCTAAAACCTCATGGAAACTGAGCAACTCACTACTGAATGAAAAATTTTTAGAACTGTAGAAAAACTTAGCATACCCAGAAAATGGGACACAATGAAGGCAGTTCTAAGAGAGACTTTATAGTACTAAGAGCCTACAAAATTAAAGAGATCTCATGTTAGTAACTTTACAGCACATGTGAAGTTTGTAGAACAAAAAAAGAAAGAAACAACACTCAAGAGGAGAAGACTGCAAGAAATAATCAAACTCAGGCTGATATCAGTAAAAGAGAAACAAAAATGAAAGAGGTAGTTCATTAGTAGCAAAAACTTGTGAGTGAACCAACTAATATTTCATTTGATTTTAGGCTCATTCTATAAGATGGAATCTCTATTCATTGCTACTTGGGTTACCAAGAAACTGAGACAAGTTGGCCAGGGCCCTGGAAAACACCAAATACGATGGTTTTCTAAAGGGAACATAGCAATAGAGTGATGTCTAATGACATTCTGCTCTTCTTCAACATCAGTGCCTTGCTCTGGATGGAGAATGAGTGGATAGAAGATATCAAGGAATTAAGTCCTTCTAAATACAGCAGGATAAATACACAAAAGAAGTCACAGAGATAAAGGCAGCATGCACAGGGCCTTCTTGCATCTATACCAGATGGGATCTTGGAACTGAAAGAGGAGAGGACACACATATCCACCCCTAACCCAGAAGCTATCTCCTATAATACCCTCTTGCAAATGAAAATTAGTTTTCTCCAAGGTAGTCTCACTGGGGAAGCAAACCATTCTTAAGCACAGGCCCTACACACAGGAGTAGATGATAAAGACAAATGATAATTTGGAGGATCTTTGTCTTATAATGTTTATCACTTTGTTTTCTTTAATGTTACTACTTCTTTGCTTGTGTATCATGGAGTCTGTTTTTTTTTTTTAATGTATCCCTGTGTTTCTGAATACTCCTTTGTGTCTCAAACTCCTTTGTGTTTCATTTATTATAATAAACAACAGAATTTCTTCTACATTGACATCACTGATGAGCTATCTTTTCCTTTAATCTTTCAGAATTGGGTGCCTTTACTTATTTTGTTTATCTAATTATTAAATGAACAATTCCTCCCATGGATGCTGAGAGTCATCATGATATTGTATCACTTAGCTTCCAAGTCCCAAATGCTTGATATATAAATTTAGTACTATGAGTGTTGAAAAGCCAAAATTTCCATAAAGTATTTTGATTTCTCAACAAGCAGCACTTATATAAGTGCAAACATTATATGTAAGTTTAAAACACTCATTATTTATCCTACACACAAGTATTGCTGGAAATCTAGGGAGATTATGCAGCTCTTTTTGTGAATAGAATATGTTGTTCATGTTTCTTTATGCATATTTCACTTTAAAAACACATCTTTCAATGCCTCTGCCTGAAAAACATTTACAGCCTTACAAATGTATTTTCTACATAATCATAACAGCAACATTTTCATAAAAGTCCTATATGAAGTATTTAAAAGGTTTTTCAATAGTTTACTATAATTTTATCAGGTTGTTATAAACTCTGCTAGAAGTTTATATGCTACAAGAAAACAGGCTTTCAAGGACCACATATTGGGTTACCCTATTTCAACTTTGTTTTGTCTTTTTTTTTTCTAGAGTAGACTTTACTTTAGCAAATAAACTACTAGTTAAACTAACCATATTTCTTGGCTGAATTATTTAAATCAAGAAAACAAGAGCCAAGGCGAAATGTTCAAATAGTAATAGTTTTATCAGTTTCATAAAGGAATCCCCCTTTTCCCCAGTGTAATACCATAAACATCTCAGGAAACAATATTAATTGACCTAAGAACATAACCTAATTACAAGAAATAAAAAAGGAGCATAATTTTATTTAAAAACAACTTTCTATTGAGTGATGATGCACACCTGGTAATAGGGGGCTGGCAATATCAGCTCACAGACAAGATTGTTACTGTTAGGCTGCTGACATTTGAAACCAGAATATACAATCTTAGCGCTAACTTTCCTGGCACTCTCTAATTCGGCATCAGTTCTACTGTTTTTTATTGTTACATACTGACCATTTTTCTAGGTGCTCAAAATCTGTGGTTTTACTGTTTGAAGTCTGCTTTGCAGTGTTGATATTTTCAGTTATGGTACCACTCAGAAATGCTAAACTTAAGGAAGCATAGCACTCTGATACACCACCAACACCGCCCTGACTGCTCTCCACAGTGTGTTTTTATCAATAATAACTTAAAATCATATCTCCCTGAACTATTGTTTATTTGTTCTCTTCTACAAGGAGGATATTTGTCCTTAAACTTAATTAAAGGTGACAATTGGCTAATTTGTATATTGGACAAAAATCAAAAGAGAGTATTTGGTGTTGATTGGGAGTTGTTATGGGAACATATCATGAAACCAATCAAACATGGCAGTGGCTGGTTTCTCATTCTGTAAACTAGGTTTTAAATGTTATTCACAAGTCCTACACACAGCTTCCATGTTTTTTAACAAACTGAATAGGTATTAAATAAATGACAGAAACAAGGAAAGTATAGAAGAACCATGGGGAAGTGGCTTAAAGAAAGAATAGCAAAATATAAGTGATAAGAAGTAGGAAACAGAAAAACAGGGATGGGGTCTCCAACTAAGGACAGGGAAGAGATGTCAATATAGAAGAAGAAGGAGGAATGAGATATGAATAATACCAAGGTTGAGTGATAAAGCCTTAAGAAATAATATTATCCAAAATTAAAGCTTCAAGAAATAATATTATTTTATATCAACCTAAAATTATTTATAATATATGTATTTTATACACATATATAAAATCTTATTTGGCATATATATGTTATATCATACTATTACTACATGAAATATTATCATATATATATATACATATATATATATATATGTAATATTAAAGGAAGTTAAGCCACTTAGGCTGACAGTTCTCCCCACAAGAACTATAGACTAACAAACCCCCCAAACCATGGATGAGAAACCACCATTCACATAGCTGGTCAGTGCAATCCAAGTGACTCCTGAAACAATATAGACTATAGATGTAGCCTTTGGTTGCCTTTGGTTGAGACTGGGCACTTAGTTCTCATGTCATTGCAAACAATATATCCTATTAGGATACAGGATTTGGATAATTTGAGCTGTGTTTGATCTGAAAGTTTCTTTCCAGTGATCTAGCTTTCATGGTACCGGAAATACTATGAAAACTGCCAAGGAAAGGAATAAATTAAACCACCCCGCTGGGCTCCAATAACTATAAACCATTACAATGACCAGATGATGAGATATACATATGGTGCAGTGGCACATGTTGATTGTAACTAGCAGCTGTCTAATGGGCTTAAAATTCAATTTACAGGAGGAAATTTATATCTGGTGCTGAAAACCTAGCCAGTTTCTCATGACATAGACCTAGAAAGTAATCTACATCTGCCACCCTGCTAGACCAGTATAATTACTTACTACATTCTAAATCTTATCCTTGTATCTACAGATAAGTACAGCTTACCGATTCACACCCTCAATGCACTCATCAAAGTAGCCTTTCTTCCAGCAAATGGAGACCATCACAGAGTACCACAACTGGGCACAACACAGAAATCAAGGATGCCCACCCCGAGAAATTCAAGTATATCACAGCTCCTGCATTTATGGCTCAGGAACATTGCCAAATAGAAGTTAGATTGTAAGAGCCATAATACCAGGAAGTCTGTTGTGAAACAGTCTCTATTGGAATGGCTGCATAAAGAAGACCAGAACAGAGAGGTAATGCCAATGGACATGTTAATGTGGAAGGAGGAGTTTCACATGTCCTGTCGCTAGACAAAGCTTGGTAGACAAGAAATGAGTGCTTGTAGAAGGGGATTAGTCTCACCATGGATAAGCCCTGTTCTTGGTCATCCAATGCAGAACTGTCAGCCCTAAAATCACATACACAACAACAGAAGTGTATTCAACGGGTTGTGTTTATATAGCTATACACACACACACACACACACACAGTGGTTGATAAGGACATTGGCTGGATGGACTGAAGGGGAGAAGGTAAGAAACGTCCTGTCATTTGATTTCAATTAAAATGTTTATGGATACACAAAAATAGATAAATAGAAGCAAACCCAGGGGCATGCAGCAGCTTTGTACCAAATACTACTGGTAAGTTTCCTTTATGGTTGAAGAAAATTCAAGATGGGTTTGTGGTATTTACAAATTCAATACAGTAAATATACCTTTCTGTTCCAGTTTGTACCGGTCTGGTTCGGTCTGAAACAGTCTGGTCTGGTTTGAGCCGGTTGAGACCAGTCTGATAAAACTGGTCAAAACCGGTCTGGTCCAGTTTGAACCAGCCTAGACCGGTCTGAATGTTACTGTGTCATTATTTATTTCCAGATGGTGTCTTTAGAGTATTACAATTTCCCTTCTGTCCACTTGACATCTTTATCTCTTGTAGGGAATACAGCTAAGAATACAATTTATAATTGCCTTTTAATTGAGGTTATATTTCTTTCTGATATTATAGACAGTTCTCTTTTCATCTGAAAGCCCAGGGCTTAGTATCTGAGTTTTGTTAAAACTGTTTTATTTTCTTCTATAAGTCAGGTGTAGTAAGAGATTTGTTAGGGTGATAAACTTTCCGAAGCTTGTTTAGGATAAAGACAAGAATTTTAGTGCTACAAATGAAAAAGTACTGGTGAAATTGGGGCTATTTACACACACACACACACACACACACACACACACACACACACACACACACGTAAAATGAGGAGGAAAGAGACAGAGACAGAGAGAGAACCTAGTGGGTCCATTTAGCGTAAATGGGACTCTCCATTTAGGATTGGGTAACCTCATCTGTGGGTCAAGCCCTGTGAGATTTCCACCACCCACATCGATGTGTTGAATGGTGTTGTACGACACAGGTCTTAACACAAAATTTGCCTTCCAAAGCCTAAATTTGACATCACCCCACGTCTCTTGTGTTCTTTTAATGGATTTTTCCATCCATTGTGTCTACACTTACTGCTTTTCATCTGGTTAATAATACTGCCTGCTACTCCTCCTTCTATGCTTTATAATTAAATTTCCTTAGTCTGTGCATACACCATGGCATGGTTATACAGGATCTAGGGTACTATAAGGTCTGTATGCTCCTGTGTGGGAATTCAGTTCTGTCTTCACTAGTTATATTATTGAGTGGAACTCACTAGGAAAGAGCAATAAAGTATGCTGGCATCCACAGACAGGGAAATCACGGATATGTTCATTTAGGGATGTGAGACGGCATTTGGTCTTTCTTTCTTTCCTCATAGCTACAATATTGTTTCTAAGAGATGTCGTATTCTTGCTATTTGTAATTTCTGTTTTGAGATAGTGTTTAGGAGAGGGAAAAAAATATAGAGAAATTCTATCTTAATAAAACCATATAGTAAAATAAAATAATATTCAATTATGTTTGCTATTAGCATGGTCATGTTCCTACCTTGATTATTTTTGTGAAGAATTGTGAATAAAACTCCAATATACATATCTTCTCACTGGAGGGTAGGATGTCAACTAACAGGAAGGTGAACAGGGAATAATCATTGTTATATTTAATTGGAGTATTTTTTTTAAAAAGTCATAGGCACAGTTATAAAACTTCTACCAAAAATGGGCTAAAATAAAAACCTTCAGATCTATAATCACGACTCCCCATTAATGTACTGCACTAGAGGCACCTTGCCAAACCGCTAAGGTTTGCTTGATAGTCCTTTGATGCAAGAAATTTCCCTGCTAACCCTAATTGGGCTACTTAAAACAGGGCAGGCTGTTGCTTATTAAGACAATTCCCTGGAGATTTAGAACTAAGCAATAAAATATGCAGCTGAAGCCTGGTGCTTAAGGCCAAAAGGCTCAGGAAAAAGGATGCATCTGGAATAAGCGGCAGCACCCTGAGTCCTTTCACGAAAAAAGCCAGCTCCTGTGACCCCTTACAAACAGCAGTTTCAAGGGCACCGACTATCATATTTCCACCTGAATCTAGCGAGCTTTTTGTGTATTGGGGGAAGGGGGACGCAGGGGGACGTTGCTGCTTTATTAGAAAGGATTCCTCTCCCACTCTCTTTGTTGCCCAGGAGGAACTGTAGCTCACTTTATTTCTGCTGTAGATGCAGAAATCTTCATGATAGGAAATGCTCTGCTGAAGTAGCGTTTGTATACATGTCACCCACGCTCCAACCCCAATATTCAAATCGCTGACTTGATCTTAAGATGTTTCACAAACATCTGACATAACACATATGAAGATTAAAAAAATAGGCAAAAAAAAAATCGACAAGCAATGTGAAAAGCCACTTAGTCCCAGGATAGCATTAGCTCTTTCAAGAGGGAGTACCTTCATCAGCCAGGCAGTCTGGTGAATCTGCCGTCTTGTATCAGCACTTACTCTTTAAATGAAGCCATATTCCGTATAGAAACCTTATTGTTATTCATGGTGCTTCCCAGACACAACCGAAAGATCCGATTAAATCAATATGTTCCTGCGAGGAACAACTTGTTGGGAGATGGCAGTGAGAAACCCCACAAGAAATTACAAAAGACAAGGGCAGTTTTATTTTACTAACGGAGTTTCAAGATGAGTTCTCAGGTCCTAGCAATGATTCTTCTCAATGACTCCTCCTTTGGAGTATAAAGTGTTATGTGCTGCAATGGGCATAAGCTCACTCTCTGAAAGTGAGGCAGTGGGAAGAAGGATCTACTTAGCTGTTAGCCACAAACACTAAACCCAAGTGCCTGCCCGGAATAACCAGGTAAGTTACACCTGTTTAGAAAATGATATTAGTGTAGAGTGGTGTTATATCAACTCCATCTTGGCTTATATTGCAATTTTAGACTTTAGATGATATTGCAGTTTGGCCAGGACAGCAGTAGAATTAAGAAATATTATACAGTTTAGCTATAATCTAGACACATATATTTTGATTTCAGATGTGCCTATTTACCATGTAGGTAAATTTAATCGAGTCATCCATCTCTCATAAAATGAGTAATCGCTTCTCTGTTTCATAGGATTGTATCTCATTTGTGTATTTTATTCTCAGAATTTACAACAGTGCTAAACTCATAGCTGATCCTCTGAAATTTATTGTGGAGGCTATGGAAATCCTGGAAACCCTGGAAGATTCATGATGCTTTGGAAATTCTTGGAAGCATTATCACTGGATAGTTTAATCCAATGTAGTGTGTGTTTGGTGTGTGTGTGTGTGTGTGTGTGTGTGTATGTATGTATGTATGACAGGAAGAAGACAAAGACAGAGATAGAGAAATGGAGAGAGTATGCTTGGATAAGTGTGCATACCCTCACATATACTTATGTAGGTGCACGTACACCTATGTATAAATGGGTACCCATGGATGTGCACATGGATATCAGAAGTTGGTGTCAAATGCTGCCTTCTGTATATTGCTCTCATCAAATCTCCTTGAGACAGAGTCTCTTGCTGAGTGAGGACCTTGCTAATTGACTAGGCTGGCTAGCCAGAGATCTGAAGAGTTCTGTCTGTCTCTGATTCTAGCTCTGAAGCTACAGATATGTACTCATGTGCCAGGGTTTTAAATGGGTTCTTACGATCTAAACTCCAGTCTTCATATTTCCATAAGAAGTGCTTCACCCACAACCATTCACCCCAGTCCTTTAACTGTTATCACTGATGGCAGTTTTGTCATAACTTAGGCTCACTGCCCTGTTCTTGTATGTGTTACTATGCAACTATCCAGTTCTAACTAGTGATCAGCACTCTTTATCTCTAGCTTTCAGCTTAAACAGAAAACTGATGAAAAGTGAGTTGATAAAGACTATGGTTTTCCAGATAGGGCTAGGAACTAAGAACACTACTTATACCAGACTGCTCTCTTGTTCTTCGCATTAGTATAGGAGAGTAAATTAAAATGTCAGAAAGACCTGAATGAATTGTTGGTTACTTACAAGTTAGTGAAAGGGTAGGTCATGAGGGCAGTTGAAAGAGCAGCTGCCAGACAACCATGAATCCAAGGATGATGAGAGACAAGACATTTCAAATTGGACTTTGACTATAAAGGCCTCAGTGAAGCCCAAATTGAATTAACTGATTATCGCATATGCTTAATAATTTATCTTATTCAATTGTAGAAGCATGGGTAAAACAAGTGCTTAATGTTGCAAATCCCTTTGGTTTAGAGCTGTTTTAGGGTAGTATGTAACAATACAGCTTGATTTTGGATAATTTCTATGTAAAGTATTCTTCTGTAGGGAAAAGAAGATATAAAGAACAAACATGACATAGATAAAGTCCAAATCCAAAAACATATATCATAAGTGTCTCTACCAAAATGCCTGTAAGAACTAGCAAATTCATGAAATTAGCAGGATGCAAAGTCAACTATATTCATAGTCATTGCCAACAAAACATACCAAAAAAAAAATTGAGAACACCAACATCAAAGTAAAATTATTTTTTTCTTAAATTTTGATATTCTGTTTTGACATTTTAATACATATTACATTACTAAGAGTAGTATTTCATCAGAATATCATTGCTGCATAAGAAAAAGAAATGAACCCTGTGTCTGAAGTACCTGGTGTCTTCAGCAACAGAGACTTATCTTCTCCATCTAGCAGGTAACCAGAGGAAAGAGGAATTGCTAATATTGTTTTGGGGATCTCTTAGAAGAACAAATTACATAGTTGGTAAAATCTAGACAGCATAATGTTGAAATAAAAAGCGGCGGGCTGCGTCCCTGGCACCCGGCCGCCCCCACGGCTAGCTTTACCTGAAATAATTACACGGAAACTGTATTCTTGTAAACACCGCTTGGCCCATTTCTATCTAGCCTCTTCTAGGCTAGCTCTCACACCTGGACTAGCCCATTTCTAATAATCTGCTGTAGCCCATGAGCTGGCTTACCAGGAATGATCTTAACCTGCATCTGTCTGGAGTATGAGAATCATGCCGACTCCTTGACTCAGCTTCTTTCTCCCAGCATTCCATTCTGTTTACTCCTCCCACCTATGTTTTAACTTATGAGGACCAAGCAGCTGTCATATCCTGTCAAGACAGGGTAAGATAATTTTGAAAAGTTGCTTGCCTTTGAAAATAGTATGTCAGTTATGTTAGGCCTTAGCCAAAGCTGGTTGCTTCAACACTGCTAATGTGACTTTGGTGATTGCCTAGGTAGCTAGTTGTCTCTGTGATTTGTTGCATGTTTTGGAAGTTCTTTTACTAAACTTCCTAATTACCCAGGTAACATTATTTCCCTTCTCAGATCTTCGATGGGGTTGAAGACTATATAGATATAGTTACTTTTCTCTCATGACTTGGCCAAGTTATTTATTATATAAGACCTAAGCTAGTTAGAATAGGATATTTGTACTTATTGTATATAATTTCATAATAGGTTTAGAACTCTCTTATTTAAACAAAAGGGGGAGGTGTTGCGGGAGGTCCTCCCTCCTCCAGCCTATAGCCACTGAGATACCAGCCCATTGGGGCGTGATCTCTCTCCCTTTAAAAAAGCAGCCACTTACCTCTCCTCTCTCTCTTCACTTCCTGCTCCGCTGGCGACTAGACTCCCTTCCTGGTTGCACAGAGGGCTGACGGTGATCTGTAAGTTTTTTCCCCTTTAAATAAATACCACCCTATTAATCATAATTCCAAACTGGTGTGGCATTGTTTATAACTTACGCCTTCAGCATAATGACTGTACTCAATACATTTTTAGGATTCTAATAGAGTAGATCTTAAGTATTTTCACCATACACCAAAGAGAGTGTTAATTATGTGTGGTGACAAATATGAAAATTAGCTTAACAATGGTAAGCATCTACTCATATATTATTTTATGAAATGATCAAAATATGTACCCTAAGCATTTGAAATTTCTATTGGTAAATCATGCATAAATAAAGTTGAAAATTAAATATAAGGTAATATGGGTTCATATACTACCAGATAGAATATAAGAAATGAACAAGAAATCTTAAACCAAAGATGTAAAGTAATGGTAATGTGGATATAAAGAATGATGTTTTCATTCATTCATTCTTTAGATAGGTATGAAATGCTTAATATTATGTGTTCAGTACTCAAACAATGAAAATCTGAAAAATATATTTAATAATGAATCTATGATTAAGTTAATAAGCTATTAAATGCAAAAAGAAGACAATGAAATCCTAAATAAGCCGGATATTTTTCCCATTGGTAAAGACAGAGAAGGTGATTTTTATTCTAAATTAATGGCTTATATCTAGCAGTGCAAAAGTTTACATTAGAATAGGGCTGAGTCTTTGCCAGGCTGCGCTGCAGTTCCTTTGGATTTCCATAGTTCGTTAATTTAATGCCTAATCTTACTGTCATCATAGGTATTAGAAATACGAATATCCAAATCTGGATGCTGATGGTTTATTTAAGGGTCATGAGCCTAGGTGAGATTACCAATATGTAGTCAAGACAAAAAATAGAAGCTGTCTTGCAAAGATTGTTGGGGATTTCACATTTTCAATGTCAATAAATTAAGAAGCAACTGAGAAAAGAGCTGAAAGAGTCTATATAGAAAAGGAAAAGCAAGTAGAGTGTGGTATATGCTGAAAAGTCAAAGTAGCCAACTGAGTGAAATCCAGTTGAAAAATCAAAGAAAAATGAGACAGCATTTTCAAAGGCATTATTTACTTTTACAGTAAAATACTGTCTTGTTTGAAAATGGATGGGAAATATTTGATAGAAAGAAAGAAAAAGCAAACTAGAGGAGAGCCAACAGGCAATGTCCATGAGTCAAGATAAGGCTGATTGGAATTCAGAAGCCACAATGACAGACTAATTTCCCTAAGAGAAAGCATTCAAGATGATGAAGCTAAAAATGTTCTATTTGGCAAATAATTCATTATCCATGCAATTTTATTGAAATGACTACCTGCCAGTTATATAAAATAACAAAGTTAAAAACATTATTGTCATTCTGGATCCTATGAAACATAATCATTTTATAAAAATGATGCATTTATCTAACCAGATATTCATAGTAATATAAATACTTAGAAATCATCATCTTGATGTTAAGGACTATTATACAACTTGATGAATATTAATTACAAATTAGTAACATCTAGATTTCAGTATTTGCTTGCCTATAAATTGCTAATAAAACACATGTAACAAATAGTATTACTATTTTATCATCTAATTTAATCATGTTTTAGCCATACTAAGATCCTACCTCACTCATAGGCTCATTTTTCTTTTTTTTCTTTTTTTTTTTTTGATTTTCAAGACAGGGTTTCTCTGTGCTTTTGGTTTCTGTCCTGGAACTAGCTGTTGTAGACCAGGCTGGCCTCGAACTCACAGAGATCCACCTGTCTCTGCCTCCCGAATGCTGGGATTAAAGGCGTGTGCCACCACCGCCTGGCTATAGGCTCATTTTTCATTTTATTCTTATCCCATTGACCACAGTGGGATGAAAATGAAGGATGTTACTGCTTTTTAAAATAACAGTGGTCGTCAAAGTAAATACTAACTGTTATATATTTTCTGTGGCTGGTTCAGAGTCTGCAAAACTGTGGTTTCCTTTTCAGTGGCTACCTATCACTCAGGTTGCCCTACTCTAGTGGGATCTATAAAACCTTTCAAAAGGAAAAGCACATCTAAAGGTCTCTACAGATCTAGAGCACTTTGTAGCTCTTAAGGTGTTTTTAAATAATGTTCTTTCAATTGACCGGATGCTTATTACTCCCCTGTGTCCCAGGAGCCAGCTAAAGAGAATCTGAGAGCAGCTGTTAGAGGAGGAGGCAAAGACTGATTAAGTGACTTCTGAGGAATTACCCCTTGGGAAGTAGTGCTGACATCACAGGCTACAGGATAGTTACTTAAATTAAGCCTTAACTACTCAAGTGTTTATTTGTTATTGTTATTATAATTATTTTTATTTCAGAAATATTTTCATATTTGAAAAATGTTAATTTTCATTATTATTATATGCATCTTTTGAATAATTATTTATAAGGTATTATCACTAAATAAACTGTTAATCTTGGGGGGGATAAAATAATTTTGACCTGTTGTATCTTCGATACTTTTGTAATAAGGAAATGATGAAATGATGTTGTTAGAAATAAATGTAGCAAGCAAATGAAACAACCTATTTTTGATGCTATGGAACTTATTTATGTCTAAAATATTAACCATTACACTTTAATAAAGACCATGATTATCAAAATGCTTTACTGTACATGTAGACTTTTTGGTCCATAATGTTCAGATTGTTACAAACCTCTATGTGTCTAAAACAGAATAATTTTCCACTGTATTTTAGTTAATCAATTGATCAACCAAAAGTTGTTATCATCTGGAGCAATTTTTATTCATAAGTAATAGTCTTCTTAATTTTTATTTTGAACAATAGATAAATTGTTAAATTTATCTATAAATTTTCTATAAAATTTAAAATTGATTGCTGAAAAAAGGTAATGAATAGTAGGATTTATTGACAAAAATTTCTCTTTAATCTACCTTATCCAGTTTATTTTATTTTTTTCTGCCCTCCTTCATCCCAGAGAGCTCTCTCCCCCGTCCTCAAGTCCGCCTAAACTTTTTCTGTGTAGCTATTGTCCATTTAACTCTTTATCAACTCAATGAGAGCAACACATCTTCACAGTGTACAGGACTATCCACAGCAGCCAGTGACCTTCACTTGTCAGATAATCAGTTAAATATATTATATATTTTTAGGTGTAAGTCTAGAATAGGATTAAACAAACTGTATTTATATTGCTTATCTGTTCTTTATCCAATTCCTTGAGTCCTGCTGGATATTATAAATTCTCATGTATTACTTTGAAAATATTGATTAGATGGCCTAAAGAGAAAGCAGTCCTTGTAGAATTAAAAGTATTTTTCTTCCTTCTTTTTATAGTGCCACAATTCACTAACTTATGCTACCTATAGGCTCAGGGGTCTTTGGAAATTATTCTTGACGCTTGCTTCAAGAACCAAGCAACAAGAGCTCCATAGAGCATATTGAAACTATGTGTATTTATATACTCTTGATTCTGTATTGGGGTGTAGGTGGCATAATAACCAGGCTAGCTTAATATGAAACAGCAAATTTTAATGAAGGGATAGCTTACAGCACCAGGGATCCAGCAATGAGCAGGAGATACAAAAAAAAAAGAGAGAAGCGAGGCTAGGCCCGCCAGATTTATATGTAAACATTAGCCCAAGGCGAACACGCCCTCTAAAGGGCTGGGCTAATCCCTACATTGGGGAACTGCAATTACTCTCTTATTATCAATCAATATTGAGAAGTATTCTTTTTAATGAAAATATGAAAAGTGTATTTCTTAAAATTAAGATTCAAACTTATAAGAACTGTGGCAAAGCAATGTATGAACTATGGAATAATGATAAAAAGTAAGTATTTCTTAAAACCTGAGTATCATGATTTAAAAAAAATTTAAGGAATAAGAATACATGAAATTATTATTGATTTATTAATAAAAGGTCATTAAAATAACTAAGGATTGTAAATCATGAAAAATAATTGGTATACTGTTAAGAAATAATACAAAAAATGAGTATTCTCTAAAGGACTATATGTGTCAGAAATGATTATGAAATATATACTTAAATATTTAAACTGAGCTAAATTAGACCTATCTGTTGTGACAAAAGTTGTATAATGAGTGACATAAGTTGTATAATGAGTGTTAAGTATGCTTTGTAAATTTATTTCATGATATAGTTGACATAATAAGTTAACACACAAATCAAAAGCCTTCCTATATATCAATGGCAAACATTCCAAAAAAGAAAACATGGAACCAATCCTACTTACAACACACACACACACACACACACACACACACACACTTAGAATAAATCTAATCAAGAAATAATAGATTCAACAAGTGACAAATGGGATCTCATAAAACTTAGAGATGTCTTCACAGCAATGGAAGCTGTGAATCAAATGAAGAGGCAGTCCACAGAATAGGAGAAAACATTTGCCAGCTATACATCTAATAGGGTTCATATCCAATTTAAAAATCCTAGAAAGCTAAACATCAAGGAAAAAAAAAACAATTTAAAAGACTTTGTTAGAGAATTGAAGAGAAAGTTCTAAAAAAAGAAAGACAAATGACCATAATGTGGTCAACATGCTTAGCTGATCACAGAAATGCAGAGCAAAACAGCATTAGGTTCCAACTCCCTCCAGCCAGAATAGCCATCACCAGGAATACAAATGACAATAGGTACTGGAGTGGTTATGTGGAAAGTGGAATTCTTAGACACTGTGTGGGAGTGTTAACTAGTGATGGCAATTTGGAAATCAGTCCTGTTTCTCCAAAATTTAGAAATAGGACTGTTTGGCAGACAAGGCATATACACAAAGGAATTTATAACTTACCACAAAACTATGTTCATTGCAGCTCCATTCACAATAGCTAGCAAATGGAATCAACCAAGATGTCCATCGATTAATGAAAGGATAACAAAGAAAATGTGGTGCATGCATGTTGATGGCTATGACTCAACTATAAAGACAAACAAAAACCATGAAACTTGAAGGTAAATGGCTGAAACTCTAGTCACTCTCTGCAGTCACCATGCAATGTAACTTCAGAATTTTCCATCTTAGAAACAAATGTAAGAGAAATTTATAACTTCATGAAATGGAATGACTTAAAGGGAAGAAAGTTAAGGACGAATGAACCATTTACAGGTGGATTCTCCCTCACTCTTTTTCTTTCTTAACTTCATATCAGAATAGTAATAATATTGATTCCTTCTTCATACTATGAAGAACAAGAATTTTCACCACATCAGACCCCCATACCAATACCACAGAGCATCTATAAAGAAAGAGAAAGTACAAAAAAAAATATTGCAGAAAATCCACATTGGGTTTCTTGTGCCATGTGGCTTCCTTTGAACCTGTTGTTGTGGTCATGAAAACCAGGCATGGAATTTGGTTTTCCCTAGCACAAATTCCTTCAATCATATGAACAAGGTGAATCTTCTGTGTCAGTTCAGACAGCTAAATTGGAACTTCATTCGAGGAAGAGTGTTGCATTTTCTTATTAGAGACTTATTTGGATTGGAGCCTGGGGAGATAGCTGAGTCAGTAAGCTGTTTGCCATGCAAACAAGAGGACCTAAGCTTGATTACCAGAACCTATCTATAGATCTATTGTTATACGTTTGCAATCCCAGTGTTTGTGAAGTAGAGACAAGTGGATCCCTGTGACTCACTGGCCATCAATCCTAGTCTACTTCATAGGCTTCAGGCCAGTAAGAAACTTTTTGTCTAAGCACAGGTGGATGACAATGGAATAATTACACCTACGGTTGACCTCTGTTTTCTACATGCATGCATGTTTACATGTGCACATGCATTCGTACATACACTCAAATACACATACCCACAAAGAGAGGGGGGAGGGAGAACGAGAGGGAGGAAAAGAGAGAGAGAGGAATAGTAAAAAGCTAACTGGGACAGTAGAATCCTTGTTCTACAAAACAAGTGCAGAAAGGGTCTCTAAACTCCAAACTTCTAAATCCACCAAGAGTTTACTTTCACACTCCCAGTCTGAAGTAGGGTTGCTACCCACCAGACCTTACATGTTGATCCTTATACTTAGCCTGGTGTATAAAATTCATAAGAGGATGACATTTCATCTTTGTTTGTCCTGAGCTATGACTATGGGCTATATTTCTTCAGAAGTTTTTACCTGGTTATCTTAAACAAAGTGGGGAAAGGGTTGAGGAAGGGACTAAGGAAGGTAGTGTCGTATTTTGAAATGGTAGCTAATCATCTACTAAGCTCAACTTGATGCCTCTCTCTCTCTCTCTCTGTCTGTCTGTCTCTCTCACACACAGAGGGAGAGGGAGAGAGAGAATCCACATTATTGTAAATCTTATAAATTTCTGAAAATTGTCTTCCTGAGATGGGAGGAGGAGGAGTTCATCCTGGCTTGATAATGCTAGTATCTTCTGGCAAATTGCTGTTTATGTTTCTTTTATTTCATGTGATTCATTTATTTATTCTCTGAACAGTGAGGAGCTTCAGTGTGGATGGCATTTGCTTTGGAATTTCAAGGAAGAACTACTTTTTTCAATACCAGTATGACCTCCGAGAAACAAATTATGGTGTTATACGTGTGCCCAAGTGTCAGGGAAACAATAAGCATTTTCAATAGTTGAAAATGATCTTCTTTCAGACCGTGCCTTATAAATAGAACAATTGTCTAAAGAATCAATTAGAACTGCACAGAAGGGATTTCTTTAAAAGTAAGCAGCATGTAACATCTTTATCTAGAGGTCTGGAAAGTTTAAGCGTATAATTATTCATTGTCCAATAGTTCTTAAAAAGATTATTGTAGCTGCTTAGAGAAAAGAGAACAGTCAAATGCGTGTGAGCTCTTAGTAGTAAATTAACAGGCCTGCAGACCTCCCTCTTGAAAGCCTGAGGGTATCTTCAGATCCAGCAAGAACATGACCAGTTCAGTTAATTTAGGAATAAAACTGGGGATAAATTCATAAAATGCATACAATGAAATTCACAAAGAAGTAATAAAATAAGGTTTAATATCTACAGTCCTAACAGTAAGGCATGACTGCCTTGTTGTGTACATCAAACCTGCTCTATTTTGCCAGTGGGGGTGAAAAAGTCCTGTTGTTATGGATGCTGTCCTCTAGTTGAAGATGAAATCATCACAGTCTGGTTCTAGTCAGAGGCCTGGGGTCAAGACTTTCTCTAGAGAACTGTATCAAACTGACCTGACAGCTGCCATATCAAATGGAACTTGCTCCCATGTTATACTAAGATAGGTTATACCTTCTCTTTTCCTTAGTTTATTTGACTTCTGATTTTTAAAATTTAATTAATTATTCTTCTTTGACAAGTAATAATTATCTACATTTAGGGGGTACTATGTGATGTTTATGGCTTAGGTTTTTGTTTAGGTTTTGTTGAGGTAGGGTCGCACTATGTAGTCTAAGCTGTCCTTTAATGCACTACTTACGGGAAGATGGCCTTGAACTCCCAGCGCTCCTTGACACATTTGCCAATATCTAAGGTTAAAAGTATGTTCCTGCTTCTGGCTCAATGTAAAATTTCCATGTATGTTTACATTGTAGAATGACTGTATCAGGCTATTAACATATCTACTGCCTTATAAACTTTTTATGGTTAGGAATTCCAGTGTTTGTTTCCATTCTACTGTGAAGCCAAACTTTCCAAAAGCTTTAATTCAACCTAAGAGTGCTCTCAAATCTGATGCATCAAAGAGCTGAATGGGTTGGTAACATAAGTCAGTCATTCCAATAATGAAAAATGGTGCTACTAATTTTATATCTTTACCTGATAGACTCTAACATTTTTTAAATCATTCAGGATTCAAGCTAAACAAGATTTTTTTTTTAGAATTTTATGTTACAAACATTGGAACATAGTTGAGGAACTGTGGAAAAAAAATATGGTGCAGGGGAATTGTCTGTATTCTGTCAATCATGTTTTAAATAAACACTGATTGGCCAGGCAGGAAGTATAGGCGGGAAAACCAGACAGGAAGTAGAAATGATACAATGAGAACAGGAGAAATCTGGGAAGGAGGAAGTTGATTCCTCCCACTCCTGCCCAGACCACTGAAGCAGCAGGATGTGATCTGACCCACTGAAAAAAAGGTACTGAGCCACATGGCTAATATAGATCAGAAAAATGGGTTAATCAAGATGTGAGAGTTAGCCAGTGAGAGGCTAGAGCTAATGGGGCAATCAGCTTATAATTTACAGAGACCTATGTGTGATTTTCTTTGGGACTTGCCGGCTGTGGGAACCAGGTAGGACAGAAATCCCCACAGCTGGCCTTACTTGTTACAAAAATATAATGAGAACTTGGGCCCAAATGATTGATAAAAACCTAGGTGTTTTAGGCTTTTCTTAAAAAACGCTAGTACTGACCAGTGCTAGTGTCATATGCCTTTAATCCCAGCACTGAGAAGGCAGAGGCAGGTGGATTTCTACGAGTTCAAGGTTGGCAGGGTTTCCAGAGAAATTTCCAGAGCAGGCTCCAAAGATACAGAGTAATCCTGTCTTAAAAAACAAAACAAAACAAAAAACAAATGAAAACCCCCCAAACAAAACAAAAAATTAGTACTGAATAGTTCTAAATTTAAAAATCCATGGTCAATCTATTGTCACAGGTGGCTAATTTTTACATTTAGAAAAATTTCTTTTAACTGGAACCACATGGGTAGATCTCTAGTCCTGAAACTAAGTTAGTATTACTGTAGAATTTTGAACTTGTAGATATTTATAGTGTTGCTCGTATGCTGAGGGCTGTTTACATCTGGTGTGAGCCTCAGCAGGTTCGCTGCTCAGGTCTTAAATTCCAGAAATTCGAGGGAGCAGGAATCCAGCTTGGAAGTCAGTACAGCTTGACCTTGACCCTTATGGACACCTGTGCTGGAGGGAAAGCATCCTCAGGGCTTGTGAACAGAGGAGTATTTTATTGAAGATTATTGGCTTTTTTAGACTTTTTATCCAAGTGAGTAAGACTAAAACTTTAAATTGTAGAAATCAGAAAGAACTACAGCCAGCTCAAGGTAGAAGTTGAGTTTTTTATTGCCACACAGAGGTAAGCAACATTAGGTCATCTGCTGTAAATTCTACATTTCTTTCATGCGGATTTTAATTACCTCTCTCCAGGGCCTAGAGAAATGGCTGTGACTTCTCTACAGGTTCTTAATCAAGATGATGGAACAGACAGTCCTACAAACACTCATTATCCTCACGCCTTACCATCCTTTTAGATTTCAGTGACTGGAAACAGGGCTTTTACACACATGATGGTGGTAGCTTTTAGAAATTACTTAAGAATATAGATGCTTGCATTATTAAGAAAATACATAATCTGTTTGAAGTGAAGCAGAGAAATATCTATAGAATTCTTGTAGTAACAAAGTTTAAGACAATTTACAATGCTTTATTTCTAGGAATTAGGTATATAGAGATTAAGATCAAAACTTACAGAAAGTTCACTAGTCCAACTGGAAGAAAGCCAGCTTGATGAAACTTTCATATTATAGAGAACATGTAAAAGAGGCACACTGTCATACAACTCACATGATTGCACACTCTGACATCAAAAAGAGGGTTACCAGATTCAAATTTCTGGGTCTCCTTCAATCTGATTTAGAGTTCAGAGACAGAAAGAAAAAGAGTTGTGTGTAGTTCTACCCCTCCACATCCAAACACTGTTTATCTTCCAAGTTGTTTTTATTATTTTTTATATTATTTTAAAATTTTTGAGATAATAAGATAATTACATTTCCCCCCACACACACTCCTATTCCTTTCCTTCAACCCCTCTCAAGTATCTCAGTACCAACCTCTTACACAGCCTCTTTTTCTTTAATTTTTGATGTGTTTGTGTGTGTGTATGCATTCCTACATATATAAATACAACTGTTTTGTGTGTATAATATCTTTCATAAATGCACATGGATTCTTTTTTTCTACTGGATATTCCAGCCCTAAGTTCTCCCTAGTCTGATCTAGCCATTCTTTCGAATTCAGCTTCAGGTTCCTAGAGGCGATACTATTTATTTGGAAATCAGATATTGTAGGGCATGCTGCATGTGAAATACATACTTAACAGAATCTAAGCAGTCTCCTATGCCATGGATTTCCTTTCTTGACAGGTTAAAAAATTGAATTTTAATTTAAATGTTAATAGTATTAAAATAAATATGATATTGTCTTGAAATCATATAGCAAAGGAACTTAACAATAGAGGTGTCCGTCTCAAGGAATTATGCCCTGAGGAGTGAGATTCTTATAAGTGTTGACCTAAAGGTGGTCCCACATTAGCTAGGAAGCTAGAAGTTCTGAAGGCAGAGAGAGCCTTCTAGTTAGATAACTGTAATGGAAATGAGAACGAAGTAAGATTCTTTAACTCTCAGTGCCAAATACAGTCCTCATGAGATTGTGAGCCAAGTTTACTATTATGGAATTGGAGCCACCACAAAGCTTCTCAAGAATTTGCCAAGTCAGAATTCAAATGACCAAATGGAAGCTGGTAGTAGAAAACCATGCCAGATGAATAGAAAGAGATCAGTCATGAGACCACGTGAATTCAGGACTCAAAGAAATCAGTGCATATCGTGGTTCCAAGCAGGTTGTGAGGACTCGTGTGTGGAGTCAAGAAAGGAGGCTGAAATCTTTAACAGGACCAATCTCTGCAGGTACCAAGGAGCATGCTATATATTCTGGTCTTCAGAAAACATGATGGGAAATTATAGATGATTTCTAGTGTTGTGAAGGTGAAGATCATACTTAGATGTCTTAAAAGATGGACATGGTCAAACAGTGATGAACAGCAGTCAAGAGCAGTAGTGGATGGGAAAAGAGCAGGTGCAAGCCTCTGCTCACAACCATCCTCTCCATGAGATCCCACCTTCTAACGCCTGGACCAGTGTCGATGTTCCTTCCCTTTTATATACCATTCCCTTTTCTCTATATAACTCTAAAAATCCTACGTACTGGTAATTATTCAGTTCCAATGCTGCCTTCTTTATAAACATAACTATCAACTTCCCAAATGGTTCTGAAAGATCATCTTGTTTCCAAGGCTTTGCTTACCCTTACTCCTGCTACAGTGTTTATAAAGCATTTTTCTTCATGCTGTGGAGAGTTTTTTTTTTTTATATTATGGGCATTATTTTTCATCCTCAATGTTTCTGGGGACCTTTAATCACATCCATCTATGTGTGATTGCACTTTTTATATGTTCAATAGTGGCATATGCATAGCATATAGTATATTTTTAACTGTAGCCATCTACCACACAAAGATCCTTAAAATATAATGTAGAAGGAGGTTGAGACATATAGGGAGATCCAGATTGAATGTTCAAATGAGACCCAGAATGGGTTTCTATGAAGATTGTCTCCTAACTCGCTCATTATTGGACTGCCAATATCATTTATTGTACACATTATGACACAGTTGTTTGTTCTTCATAGTGCTTCAATTAGCAATTTGTTTCTCTGATTAAGAAATGAAATCACACTTTAAAAGATGTCATTGCCAGTTAATAAACATTATCTTTATAGATGATGGATATGATTAGTATACCTACTAATATAAAGACAATTTATTTATAACTTGCAAAATGCTAATTATTTTGGAAGATTAAGGAACATGGTTATGCTTAAATGGGCAGCACCAAGCTATGTAGTTGCTGCAGTTCTCACACCATGATAGAAAAGAGGTGACATTTTCATGTTATTACAGTTTGTTTGCAGCATGCACCTGTTGATTTTTTATTTAAAAATATATTGTTTATTTGATAATTCCACATTATTTCTGTGCAAATGTCATAACTTCACTTACTTAAAAATGACAAAACTTATAGCTTGCAAAGTTCTTATGTTGAATCACACTATCCAGTGACAGAGAAGAAATGATAATTATATGTTAATACCAGAAAGCAAAACAAAAACACATTCACTTCTCAAACCATTTCTCCACATTACCTGTTTAGATACTGTTCTTCTTCCCCACATTATTTTTTGAAGCAAATATATTTTCAAATTAGCAAGTAAAGTACAACATCCCTCTAGGTTTGTTGATATATTTCCAACCCTGTGGGTGTTTCCCAGGCAACAGAATTTTAGGAGGACTAAACATAGTCTATGAAAAACAGATGGAAATGTTGATCAAGTGAACAGTGAAAGTAAAAACCAGAAAAAATGGCAGCATGTACGCAGATACTTATAACTCAGTGATACGGCCAGGGGTGAACATGTCATTCCCTAGGGGTGAACTGCAAGGTTGTGGATGATATAATTGGTATAATAATACCCACATCACAAAGATGACTACATCTTAAAGACTAAAAGAGTGAGTGTGTTAAGTTGCACTCAAAACCTGAGTAAAATTCCCAGTGAGTTGATTTTTAAAACAAGATTTTCCTACACTAAGTGATCTCAATATGAAAAAGTTCCCTAAATGTAGACCAGGAAGGTGGAGAAGTTTGGAAGATCTGTGAATGATGGAGGAAGGTCATTGTCTAATAAAGGAACTGCCTTGGCCCATTTTATTGGTTAGAGGATAGGTGGGAGGAGTAAACAGAACAGGACGCTGGGAGGAAGAGGAAGTGAGGTCAGACTCACAGCTCTCCTCTCGAGAGCAGACGCCTGAGAGAGACGCCATGCCCTGCTCCCGGGATAAAGCTCCGACCCAGGATGGACATAGGCTAGAATCTTCCTGGTAAGCGCACCTTGGGGTGCTACACACAGATGATTAGAAATGGACTAAATTAATATGTGAGAATTAGCCTAGAAGAGAATGGGCCAAGCAGTGTTTAAAAGAATACAGTGTCCGTGTAATTATTTCGGGGCATAAGCTAGCCGAGCAGGCGGCCAGGGTGCTGGGGACTCAGCCCCGCTGCCCAAATTACTACATGTGACAATACAAGATCAGTAGGGGGGAAATGCCCTTAAAAGTTATTATTACCAGCTATTTAGAAAAATGAGGAAGTGCAGGTTAGTAGTTAGTTACCTCTTACAATTAAACTTGCAGTCATGTTACATATGTTTTCAAGGTCAAACAGATATATTTCAGGTACACAGATAGTTTTCAAACACCTCAGAGATATACAGAATAGGGCATTTAAGATGTTTAAAAATCTGTATTACATTGTTAAATGAGTTATATCAGTACAATACCTTGAACAATTAGAAACGTAGGTATAGTATGTTCTAACAAAAATAATCTCAAATTTGTATTAATATACAAAAATCCATATCAATGTAAAATATTTATAACTAGTAGTTGATTCTTTGGTTTAAAAGTAGATTCAATACTACCTTTTTATTCTATATCTATATCCCCATTTTTCTTTTCAGAGTAGATTCAATAATTTATCCTTAAATGTTATCATATCAATATCCTCCTTTTTTATTTTCAAAACAAGAATCCTGAATCTAAACTCCTTTGTTCAACTATTTCCTTGACCATTACCAATAGCAACTTGTAACAAAATACCCTAAACATTGACAAATAGTCATCATCCACTGAAAGACCAAAAGTCATCTACCCTACCTCTTGGAAATGTTGACATAATGTTCATAAAATTACTTCCTGATGTCTTATGGTGACAGTATAATCAGGAGATCCCAAATGTTAGTGTGTTATTCTAATTCTTACACTGACCTATCAATGCTTTCTTTAATGTAGTATTGCCTTCAAGCAGTGTAAGCAGAACCATAGGCTTTAAGTTTTCTTAGACATAAGCATATCATCAAGAAATTTTCAGGAAATTAGAATGGAATAGGAAACAGGAGGATACATTTCCTAGTCTTTTCTTTCCTAGCCTGTCAGTATGCAATAAAATGTCTGGACAATTATTTCAGTGAGAGTGGAAAAGTGAATCAAGCTCACCATAATGAGCTTCTTCTCTGTTGACCTTTTCTTAGAGTTTAAATGTAAATATAAATCTGAAAAACAAACCTCAGAAAAACCCTCTTCTCTGGGGAAAAATGTACCCAAGGGGTTGCATCCAATTTGATAAAACAGAGAGGTTTGTCAGGATGAAAGACAGGGAAGGGTACAGATCCTGTGCCCCGTGTGCATTTGCCTTTGCCTTTTATCCCTAATACTGCCCGGCTGATTTTAGGAGGAAGGATTTGTCAGTGCTCTGCATATTATGGACAATTTCTCAGGTCCTAAAGAAAAACAGTGTGAAACATTCAAAATTTTGAAAGAAATAAGTGGAAGGAAATTTTATTTATTTCAGGACCAAAATTATTACATTTTAGTAATATTTTTCATTGAACTTCAATATGAACACACTGTTCTACTCAGGAAAATGAAAGTTGTAGTATCGTTGCTCAGGGATATATAAACATTAACACACATATCAAGATCATATGCATATATAAATGGTAATGAGTTACTAGGCCATATGACATGCAGAACAATCATGGGTAAAACTCTGCAAACCACTAGGAAAAGAATTACTGTGATGATATTGCAGATAAAATCCTTTCAAAAAATTAAACATCATCAATTAAATCATTAGATGAAGGAAAGAAAAACTAGCTTTAGCTAACTGTGGGAGAGGTCTTTATGTAAACAGAGGTCAGAAATCCAGAGAAATTATATGTTACCAATATGGCACAAACCCTAAAACTCTCTTCCCTTCTCTCTCATTCTCCCTCTCCTTCCCTCTCTTATTATTCCTTTCATTCTCTCTATTAATCATTTCTTTGTCTCATTCTATGTCCTTTTCTCCCAAAATAATCCTCAGCCTCCGTGGGGGTCTGAAGGCAGCTAATGGTTGCTGGAGTACAGATATTTTCTTATTTTCTTCAGTGGTATATTCAGTTATAAGATGTCTATGCTTTGAGAATTAACCTCTTGCTATGTTACTATAAAAAGAAAAAAACCCTAAGAAACTAATTGGTTTACAAATCCCAGCGTAAAAGTGCAAGGGGGACCAATTAGTAGAAAAGGATCAGCAGGAGTGGGCAAGAAACAAAAGTGTAAAGAGTATTGATATGATAAAATATACTATACACATATAAACTGTCAAAATAAAACCCTTTATTCTGTAAAATAAATATGTGCTCATAAAAACTTAATAAAAATTTCACCTACATCTTGTTAGATGATAAATAGAACAGAATTGTTTAGTTCTACTATAGTTGAGTTGCAATATACAGAATGGCATACATTTATATCACAAAAGTGTGATATTTACGTGTATGCTTGTGTAGGTGTGTGATTGTGTGGGTGATGGTTATTTTAGAATACACTTATAGGTTACTTAGCACAACAAACAATTTTTAAAGTAGGAGATTAGTGTCCCAAATGTAAGTGGTGCATATGGAACTGAACTTTTAGCTTTTGTTCCAGGATAGGGAGGCACTCTCTGGTAATTGGGGTCAATTGTCAATTGGGCAAAATCCAGAATCAGTTAGCTATGCCTTTGAAAGATTATCATTTTTGGATTAATTGAGGTGAGAAGATATAGCCTAAACGTGGATGGCATCATTTTCTGGTACTAAACTCTGAACCAAATAAACGGCAGAAAATGAGTTAGTGGTATTCTTTCTCATCAGTCTCTGCTTTCTGAATGGCAATGTGATATGGTCAGCTGTCCCAAGCTTCAGTTGCCTTGACTTCCCTTCATGGCACACTGGGTCCTTGAATAGTTAGCTGATATTAAACTGTCCTTGGAGTTGTTTCTGTCAAGATATTTTGTCACAGCAATAGCAATAGAAACTAAGATGTACTCCAAGGCCCTAAACAGTGACATCAGGTCTTAGCCTATGAGAGACCCACTGTGTCTCAACTCCACTCTACTGGATACCTATCTGACAGCACATGAGCAGATTGGGGACACACTAAAATGCAAACATTCGCTCTATCTCATAAATTCACTGTGTGGTTAAATAATTCAAAAATGTAAAGCACTTGATAAGGTATCTGAAATATATTGAAGAATGTTTAAATGGGGACTTATATTATTACAAGTACTGAAATTGCCTCTGGAGACCCCATGGAAATATGGGACCCCAGAAGCTTAAAACACACTGGTATCAGCCAATGCCAGCATAAAGGAAAGAATGTCTCTGATCTGCCTGATCCCCCTACCCTTTTTGTGGTGGGGATGGTTTCAAGTGAATGTAAAAAGAGTAAACCCCACCTCTCCATCTTAAATATTCATAGAAAGTGGAAAATTTAAAAACTAGTTTCTATTTAAAAAAAAAACTAAATGTAGAATCTGTTCCAATAATCATGTTGCAAAAACCACACAATTTCGTGCAGCAAAGTCTGCAAATGCACTTTTTGTGCTTGAGAACTGCCCCCACTCTACATGAATATCTTTGCTTAAGAAAGTTGGTAGACATGACATGTGCAGAAAGCAGAGACACAGACTTGGTAGCTACTGCAAAAGAATAAAACTTTAGAAGAAACAGTGATGGCAAAATGTCAATTGTATTATCTTCTTCACCATCAACAGGATCTGGATAAAGGCATTATTTCCTTTCCAAAAAGCCATGCCTGTTTGTGGTACAAAATTTGAACTTCTATTCCATGATTATTGTTTTAGTTACACAAAATCTTTATATAGAGATAACTACAGGCAAAGAAATACAGTTTGGCTTCAGATTTACTCAGGGAATGCAGTCTTCTCTCTCCTTACCTCTCTTTCTCTAAATTTCTCGGTCCTCCTCTTCTGTCCTGTTTTTCTTCCTTGACCTCCCATCCTCCATGCTCTTTTGACTCTTTTCTTCTCTCCACTTTTACCCCCTTCCATTTCTTCACATCTCTCCCCTCATCTGTTTTCTCTATCGCCTTTGTTCTATTTTCATTTACTCCCCTCTTTTTCTCCCAGACTTTTTGATCATTGTTGGGCATTATTTCTAGGGAAAGAACTGTTATTTTTCTCTCTTGTTTTTGTTTCCTCATCTATAATTTGAGATCAAGAATCAAAGCTAGGTAATTATAAGAATTAAATGAGATAATTTCTCTTAATAGATAAAGAAAAGATTTGGTCTTCAGTTGGATTTCGGGAGCTCAGTCCTGTGCTCCAATGTGAGTCTTTGTCTCTATCTCCATCCATGGCCGGATGAAGGTTCTATGGTGATATTCAAGATATTCATCAGTGGGGCTGGAGAGATGGCTCAGAGGTTAAGAGCATTGCCTGCTCTTCCAAAGGTCCTGAGTTCAATTCCCAGCAACCACATGGTGGCTCACAATCATCTGTAATGGGGTTTGGTGCCCTCTTCTGGCCTTCTGGCATACACACAGACAGAATATTGTATACATAATAAATAAATATTAAAAAAAAAGATATTCATCAGTGTGACTATGGGATAAGGCCAGTTCAGGCATCCTCTCCTCTACTGCCCAAGGACCTAGTGGAGGACATCCCTGTGAACACCTGAGAAACCCTATAGAGCCAAGTCTCTTGCCAACCCTACACTAGCTCCCTTAGATGAGGAAGGAAGTCAGTACCGCAAGGTGTTGGTCCACCCACTAAAACAGTGTGCCTGATCTAATGGGAGCTCACCAAAGCCAGCTGGACTGGGACTGAATGAGAATGTGATCAAATTGGATTCTCTGAATGTGACTGACAATGGGGGCTGACTGAGAAGCCAATGATAATGGCACTGGGATTTGTCTCTATTGCATGTACTGGCTTTTTGGGATCCTAGTCTGTTTGGATGCACACCTTCCTAGATCTGGATGGAGGGGGAAGGGCCTTGGACTTCCCACAGGGCAGGGTACCCTGCCCTCTCTTAGGACTGGAGGGAGGGTTGGGGGAGTGGGAGGAGGTGAGGAAGTGGAAATTTTGAATGGTATTATTTATAAAGCAATAAAAATAAGAATGAAGAATTATAACCCTTAAAAAAAGAAAAGATTTGGCATGCCATTAGTAAACTAAAGATAGTAGAAAAGATGCTTGTCAAAGAGAAATTGCAGCAGAAAGAGTTATGCAGGCAAAAGAGAAGTTACCCAAGTCTACCACAACCAGAAGAAATTGAACTGAACACAGTTGTAATGGAAGGCAGGAGTGTTTTAAGCACAGGAATGGAATGGCAAGAATTGGAGGACATTGGAAGGTAGTATCCATGTGATGTTATAAACTGGCAGATACTAAATTTAATCTCTTACACTTACACAGACAATGGCAGAAATGGGGACTGTCTCTTTTGATGATTCCGCTTCACATGCATGGCCATGATGACAAAAACATCCCTTACAGAATTGGCACAGCCTGGGAAAAGATTTATGTCTCAAGAGCTTATAGAAGGAATTTAAAGAAGAGAAATTATCTTAAGTGGCCTAAGAAAGTGGAGAAGCAATTGGCTATAAAAGAAAGATGTCAACCTAACATTGACATCCCATTAGCTGAGGGGAGCATGGAGACCATCTTGTTCATCTGTCCATGATGAAGAAAATAGTAAACTCACAGTGACTCCATTTGCTACCCTTACATGCAAATGTTATGCCAAGTGCTCTGTAGCAGTCCTGTCACCAGGGAATAAGGGAAGAGTGATGGAGCAAGTCAACTCACATCTACCTCAGGCCACTGTCCACACACACAGGTGTGCATGCACACCACACATGCTGCCAAACCCCCTCAAAAGTAACCTCCAGTGCACATGAGGTAACATCACTCTGTATATTTAACATCATTATTTTTCAGAGAAATTCACACATAATGCCACAGGATCCTAAAAAGGCTGCGGTGAGCATTGGGGGAAAGTTAATTATATGGATTGGAAATTTCTTCAAAACTCTCACAATCCATTTTTTTTCAGTTTCTATATTTAGTGGATTAATATCAGAGTGTACCTAAGGGAATATATCATGAGGACTGAGAGATAATGCATAGCTCATTAGTGCTAATACCTAGGCTAAAATGCTTTCAGACTTAGAGATCATTTACTCAGTCTAATCCTGTATATAAACGTGTAATTAGGGTATCTTCACTGTTAGTACAACTCTGCAGTCTTCAAAAACATCCTGAGAACAGCATCATAGTAACCATTCATTGCTTTGAAAGAGACTGACAAGCGTTGACTTTGAAAATATTTTTTTCTTTATATACTGTGAAGTTCTCTTCCTTGAAGTGCACTGAAATGTAGCTTATCCCAGTTATGAGTTGGGAAGCTTGTCCATCTTCAGCAAATAGATTAACTAGAATATGTAGATGACTTGGATATGGTGCAAAAAGGAACAAGAAAATGCAAATTCCCTGGCAATTAGGTATCTAAGTCAAAGAAAGTATGCAAATGACCCAGTTTCACACTCGTCTACTTTCAAGCTTAGGAATTTAGGATTTCTCTCATGTTTAAAGATGAATGTATCTTTTCCATTTTACTTACTTTCATATTACTTATTATTCAAATTTACTGAACAACAACAAGGGAAAACACTTTGTATTATGAGTGAGATGGTCAGATTTATAAACAATTTCATTCTCAAGGGATATGACCCTTGACAGAGCTCTGTCTGTTTGCGCTTCAGTCTCCTGCCTGTCAGGTAAGGATCCTGGCATCTGCTCTTCTTTTATAACGCAATTCCTTCTCAGGAGAATTGGGAGACACGATTTTACACTGGAAGTAGTTTTCTTTACTTAGTATGGTGACATGTACCAATTATCTCCTGTGTTCTGGGACCTGAGGCAGGAGAATCTTCGGTTTCAAGACAGCCTGAGCTAGATAGCAAGTTTCTGTTTCAAACACAGATAGGTAAATAAATGCAAACATGTCACTTTCAAAACTATGAGAATATATTGCTTTGGTCATCTATTAATTGATGTTATGTGAAAAAAACCTTTGATTATAGGAATATTTTGTCTTCTCTTTTTTATGAAACTATGTACTATGTGAGAGATTTCTTCATACAGTTGGAGATACTATCCAAGAGAATAATTTTTAGAAGCAATCATAGAATGATATATAAAGTCATATGTGTGACCATGAGGGTGGAGAACTTCTAGTTCATTTTCTCCTCTATTCTCAGGGTCATGTTCAGTGTCAGGACTGAGGAAGAATTCAATAAAAACATGTCAAATGATAATATAATGAATTAAAAAAATAAGGGAAATGTAGCTATAATATCCATGCTTCATTCTGATAATTTTGACCCTCTGTCCCTTTGCTAGTAGTTCTCAACACTCTTGTGTAGGATTTCTTGTGGTAATTTTGTATCATTTTTATTTCTCAATACATTTAATCTCTTTCTGCCATTCTCTTCTTCTTACTGTTCTGTGTTTTTCTGTTACATCTTTGCAATTGTGATGTTACCAATAAAAATACTGATCCAATCTTCTGTAAGAATAAAAATAAAAACAATAAAAGAACATTCTTGAACCCGGATATATGATAGTAAAGTCTATGCTAAAGCCAAGACTCAAAGTTCAACCTCAATAAATGGAGACATTTATGAGGGCATTATCCAGGGTGAAAATGTGCAGGGCGAAAAGAAATATTGCTTTGAGAAAAAGTGTAAGCTGCCCATGATTGTATCTCATTCTGTCCTTTCTTAGAGAATACTGTTTCCTGCAGATTCAGCAAGAAAATACAGCAACTCTAATAAGACCTAATAAAATTTTCATCAAACATAGAATACCTAGTTTTGATACATTCTAGTTGAAAATATCACAAGCAGGGCAACTGAAACTCAAACATTTTTATGCCACAGGAAAATAAGTCTAGGAAACAAACATCTGATAATTCATAAATTTGTTTTTGTCTAACAAAAAATAAATGTACAATATAATTAACAATAAATGAAAATGATTGTTCTACAAAACACTATATATTTGTAGAAGAAATTATTTGCATTAGCTTTAATAACAATGAGCCCCATAATTTTTATGACCATTTTTCCAGTCCAACAATTCTGTTAATGTTCATAAATTATTGTAAGTTGATTCAGCCTCCACTAAGATACTTTCTATAATTATTGATCTTGGTCAGAGTTCATTCTACAGAGGTAACTTTCAAATGAAGAGGGAGAGAAAGACGTTCTCCATGGGTGAAGAGGAGCACCTGGTGGGATAAAAAAGACTTAGGTAAGGACAAGCATTTGAGAAGCTAGAAGGTGAGTTGTGAAGGTTACAGCAAAAGCATTCTTCAATTTTTCAACAAATACACATTCCCTCATTATCATGCTTGTCCCTCAGCATCACTTTGCTATTTACATCTATGACTGTTAAAAAAAAATGTTGGACCTAAAGTAGAAAATTTATGTGAGCATTAGAACTCTAATATTTTTACATTCATTATGCAACCACTTATACAAATAAAATAAGAACCCCAGATAGAAGATTGCAGAAGAGTGAAAAATGTATCCTGGGGAGTGAAAAATTGTGTGCGAGCAATTAAGTTTGTTGCAGCTGCTATTTGATTTTTCAGCAAATGTCTTCTGACACCTCTAATCCCCATGGATCAGCCCAGATCTGTATAAATGTGTTATTTTTACAACACTCTTTTTTAAAATGTAAGTAAAGTTAATATTGGTACTAGAAAGTTTATGCAGATTTGCTAAGTAATTGATCTGGAGTCAGAGGAGATGCTCAGATATATCAAAAGGAAGTTTTATAGAATTAGACAGAAGTTTTTAATAATAGTCCAAATTTCTAATTGCTTTACAAGATAAAATTAAATTAATCATCATATAATTTATAAATTAAACTCCTTCATAGTAATTGAGAACTTGAGTAGTCTACATGATCTTGATAAGACTGGAAACTATGCTTCATGAGCATGACCTTGGACATATGCCTGAGTTTATCTGTAGAACAAGAATTATCAATGTTTACTCCTTGTGGGTTTGTGAAGGCAAGTCTAGTATATAGCATCACCTTCTTGAGTTCTCAACCAACTAAGAGGTGAAACAATGAGTCAGCAGAGAAGCCAGTATATGCCAACAATATTCAACGAAGACAGCCATTTGGGGTTACTGCTTAGTAGAGTTGCTTCAGCCTGTCCTTTGACGATTTATCTCAGAATGATGTGGGCACAAGGATTGAGCCTGTAGAAAAGTGACATTTAAACTAACAGCTTCATGCCTCAATTCATAAAAAAGAAGGACTTCAAAAACCGAAACCTATGCTGGGGAATTTTGAGAGATACCATGTTGCAGTACATGAGTCAGACGAGCACGTGGAGATCAGGTTACGCTCTTCACTAGCACAGGAAAGAACATAATCAAGAAAGAGAAACTGTTTATGAGATCAGCTCCATGTCAAAGTTCTTTACCTCACACTCTAGGCCAAGTGGAACTAGCCTCTCAGATTCTGTGCATAAAAGGCCACATGCGGTAGGTGCATGTGCCCTAGAGAAAGCAATCTTGCATTCTAATCCCTTTCCTCTGTGTTTTGTCCCCCAACTGCAAGACAATAGTTAGAGTTTGCCATCAGATGTTCTGTAATAGATGAGAACAGAGTATTAATCAAATTCCTGCCCACTTAAAATCATATCAAAACTGTTTCAAATACAATGAGATATAATGAAAAATATTAGAAATAAATCGCATGAAGAATTGATTTGGAGAATAGAATCACATGTGCCTTCAATAATAATAAATCCCAGCTGCACCCTCAGGAGAGCAGGCCCTACAGCATGCCTGGGAAACACAGTAGAGTTGTCCCTGGTGTTCTACGTGTGGGTGGGCTAACCCTGAGGGCATGAGAACTGGTCTTGTTCCTTGCTACATAGGATGAACAAGCTGGGGCAACACAGGAGAGCTCACCTGGAGGGGGAGAACAGGTGAGACTTTTTAGGCTGATCATCCCAGGCTTGGAACCAGGGCTTTGAGTTGGCCCACCCCAACATCCATTCCACCTGTGATCTACTGGAGCCTATGAAGAGGCAGGTACTGCAGATCCAAAGCTACAGGATCTCCATGACACAGGCCAAGAACAGGGCATCCAAAAGGAGTTCCAGTGAGGGCCTAGTATTGATAGTGTAGCTGAAACCAGAGGCCTTGTACTAGACCAATGACTCTTTCAGTGAACACTCGCAAATAAAGATAAAGGGACTAAGAGCCATACTGAGGGACGGTCAGTGTCACACCAGAGTTTCCACAATGAGATTATTGTTTTCTGTTCTTTTCTCTTAACTCTATTTTACTTTCTCAGGGAGTTTTCAAAGGCAGAGGATGGATACAAGGGATGAGGAGATAAGTGGGATGGAGATGCATGATGTGAAAGACATAAAGAATAAATAAATTTATAAAATAAAAAATCAGAGTTGCAGCAAGAAACCTCATTTTTAGCCATTTATTTAGTTTGGTTTTTAAGATGAGGGCTCTCTGTGTAACAGAGTACTGGCTGTCCTGGAAACTTTCTTTGTAGACCAGGCAGTCCTCAAACTCAGACATCTACCTGCCTCTGCCTCTTGAGTGCTGGGATTAAAAGTGTGCACTATCACACCCCACCTTACTAGAATGTATTAATTGTTCAAAGTAATAGGGTTCTCTATGACACTACAGTCATGATTATAATGTACTGTAATCCATCCTCAATCCCCAATTTTCCTATCCTGTCCCATTACCTACTATTCACTTTCTTCTACTTTCAAGCCTTGCCACTTCCATGAATTGTCTTCATTGTGTTCTTTAACATTTAAAGTTAATTTTATTATATCTATACATATGTATAAATACATAAATATATTCAGCCTAGTTATTTTATTATTGTTTATATATATAAAATTAAGGCTGGCCTTTTACCTCTAAATTGAGCTATAAATATTATCCTGTGATCAAAGTCTCACAGTGCTGAATTTCTTGTATTTACCTTTAAAGCAGATTTGAAGTCTCTCATCTTATGGGTGAACACAAATTTGCTTTCTTTAGAGCAGTGGTTCTCAACCTGTGGGCTGAGACCCCTTTGGGAATTAATAGCCCTTTTATGGGGGTTGCCTAAAAAAAGCGCAAATAGTATGTTATAATCCAACACAGTAGCAAATTACAGTTATGAACCAGACATAAATAATTTTATGGCTGGGGGGATCACCACAACAGGAGGAACTGTATGAAAGGGTCACAGCGATAGCAAGACTGACAACCTTGGTATCACTATTCACAGCTTCCTGCCACCAAAAGTATCTTGTTTCCAGAGAGTGTTGTTGACTGTGTGACTATCAAGGTCTCTTGAGTCTTAAGTAAAAGATTGATTTTGTGACTGTTTTTCATATTATGCTTCCCACTAGGTTAAATGAACAGGAGAAACAGTAACAAAGGGGACTCCAGCATACAGCGAGGAGTACAGTAAGAACCCAAGGGCATGTCAGGAGCACTTCCTGCCTTAAACGAGGGCCCAGGGTGTCCTGTCCCACCTGGTCGACAGGTACATGGAACTGAAATAACTTTGTGTTAAGAATTTCACAATGCTTCCAAACAAAAAAATCCAATTCTATGCATTTCAAATAGTTTGTGATATAGAGAATGCTAGATCCCTGGCACTTTGGACGCCTTGGTAATATGAAAGCATGTTCATTTGATTTTCATGACGCGGGTTCAGGGGAGTTTCCCCATTGAATTTCTAATTGTCTTCCAACTGACCATTTCTGGTCAATGAAATATTTGAAAAACAGAAAGTATCCAGAGACCTGTTCAGTGTCGGTGTCTCTAGACATTTCCAAATCTCTCTCCCTCTCTCTGCCTCTCTCTCCCTCTCTCTCCCTCTCTCTCTCTCTCTCTCTCTCTCTCTCTCTCTCTCTTTCTCTCTGTGTGTGTGTGTATGTGTTTGTATGTGTGTGTGTGTGTGTGTGTGTCTATACATGTTTGAGAAAAACCACTCTCAATTAAAATAAGAAGAGTAACTCTGAGGAGTTTAAGACAGGAGACCCACAGAGGATACCAATGAATACTAAGTTCTAATCATCATGCCCAAATCAAAAAACTTTAACACTTTTTTTTCTGGGATTCTGTTCCTAATTTATAAATTTAGTCGTATTCTCACCTGCTTATAAAAGTTAAAAATATATGTTAACTCACTAACATGGGTTTTGAAGGAAAACACAATTTAAGTTTCTATAACTAGGGGAAATTCACACACTCACAACACACACAGAGACATACACACACACAACTATGAAAAACACATAGTTATTGCACTAAAAGCTTATGATACCTATAGTTACCTGAATAAGACTTGTATAAGGACAAGCCAGACAAAATTCTGGCATAGATGGGAGAAATCTGCACCAGGCCCTGTCACTTACTGAGAAGCTACTGGAGGTTGACATTGCTGGGGAGAAATAATCATTCTTTGATGGTGTGGCCCTTGATAGGTTTTCCATGCTGTAGTGAATACCTGATGCCCATGAACAGATGAGCAACATCAATTGGACTTAGTGGTTATCACACACACAAAGAGAGATGAAAGTAAGGAAGAATGTGTTGGAGGGAACACGTAGGAAGATGAAAGAGGATCATGAAGGGTGAATGTGATTATGTTTCATTGTGTACATGCATTAAATTCTCAGTGAATGAAAATGACAATTTAAATAAGTAAATAAAAGAAGGAAAAGAGAAAACAGGAACACAATTATTGAGGTGACCAGAAGAAAACACACTAAGCAAAATGTTTCAGAGGCAACATGTAAAATAAAACGTGAAGGAATAGGATGGAACATTAAAGACAAAGAAGATGAAGAGCAGTCTGTACTTATCGAGAAAAACAGAAAAACAAGGAAGCACAAGACTTCAAGGACTCTACCTAAAGTAAATCCTGACTTTCCCACTCCAGCTTTTACATGTCACCGCTATAGGTAAATTTCCCACCATAATTTCTGACGTTTATTATAATCACACAATGACAATTTTGAATATTTAAACATGTGAAAATATAAATATATTTTTCTATATTTGATGTTGACATAAACAAAGCATGTGAAAGAGTTGTATAAAAGTGTATATTATCCCCATCTGGGCAACGGGATAATTGGGATAAAGGAAGGTTGGATAGGGGAGCAGGGAAGCACATATCTTAATTAAGGGAGCCATCTTAGGGTTGGGAAGAGACTTGGACCTAGAGGGGCTTCCAGGTGCCCAAGCCGAGGTCCCCAGTTAGTTCCTTGGGCAGCTGAGGATAGGGAACCTGAAATGACCCTATCCTATAGCAATACTGACGAATATCTTACATATCACCATAGAACCTTCATCTGGTGATGGATGGAGATAGAGACAGAGACCCACACTGGAGCACTGGACTGAGCTCCCAAGGTCCCAATGAGGAGTAGAAGGAGGGAGAGCATGAGCAAGGAAGTCAGGACCACGAGGGATGCACCCACCCACTGAGACAGTGGGGCTTATCTATTGGGAGCTCACCAAGGCCAGCTGGACTGTGACTGAAAAAGCAGGGGATAAAACCGGACTCTCTGAATATGGGGGACAATGAGGGCTGATGAGAAGCCAAGGACAATGGCACGGGGTTTTGATCCTACTACATGTTCTGGCTTTGTGGGAGCCTAGCCAGTTTGGATGTTCACCTTCTTAGACCAGGATGGAGCGGGGAGGACTTTGGACTTTCCACAGGGCAGGGAACCCTGACTGCTCTTCAGACTGGAGAGGGAGGGGGAGAGGAGTGGGGGGAGGGGGGGAGGAGTGGGAGGCTGGGAGGAGGCAGAATTTTTTTTCTCAATAAAAAAAAGTGTATATTATCATTCACAGATTATAGTTATTACAAACTTTATTTTCACATTAATGTTGATACCACACATAAAATTGTAAAAAAGTAAAGAGTTTAGCCTATTTTATAGAATTAAAAGTATTTAAAATGAAACAGCATATTATATAAATGTTCCTTCATGTGATCTTAAATAACCATTAAATGCAAAAAAAAATTAAGGTACAAAATTCTGACATTCAATGATGCTCATATCAGAAACTTAAGCAGAAAAAATGCATATTGCCTCATAAGTATTGTCTGGCCTTTCTTTAAATGCCACATGTATGTGAACACATCTTTCCCACAATCTTATCAATACACTTGTAAAGAGGGAATCTCTGCTGAAAACTTCTCTCCGTTATATTGATTTTATGTGCATCAGTCTTGCTGTGTTAAGAAGGTCTTATTTCCTTGGTTTCCTCCATCTCTTCTGGCTCTTAACACTTTTTTTCCTTCCTCTTCAATACAGTTGCCTAAGCCCTGCTGGGAGCAATGTGCAAACAATCAAGAATAAAAAACAAAAACAAAAATATTAAAAATTTGATCTTGGGATTTATATTCATTCACTCATTCTTTCAGTAACTTTGTTTACAAACATGGAGTACCTTATTCTTCCATGCCTTGTTTTAAGTATGCTGGAAGATATTGAAAACAAGAGGCAAGCTTTCTTCACTCATTATTAAGTGAGGTATACAGAAAGAATTAGTAAACACATAGTTACATTATGGGGTCTCTATGATGGCAAGTGCACAAAAATAAGGCAAGAAAAGTATGAGATATTGAAATACAATGAGGAACGGGTGGTAGTTGGAATTTTCTCAGCTCCCAAATAAAGACACAGAAACTTATGAGTAATCCCGAATGGTTGGCTTTATCTTAGGCTTGCCCCACCAGCTCTTTTAACTTATTTTAACTTGTTTTTATTCATCTATGCTTGCCTCAGTGATTTTTTTTTACCTTTTCTCATTTTGTATGTCCTACTTTCCTGTTTCCTCTGTGTCTGAATGGTTGACTCCTGGCATCTCTCTATAACCTCCTTTTCTTTCTTCTCTGAGCCTAAACTCCTCCTACTACTTATCTCCTTGCCTTTAAGTTTCACTTATATCTCCTGCCTCACTATTGGCTGTTTAGCTTTTTATTGAACCAATCAAATGCCTTAGGCAGGCATTGTAAAACAGCAACACATCACATTATTGCATAATTAAACAAATGCAACAGGTCTTTACATAGTTAAAAATTTCTCAACCAAGAGTACTGTTCTATTCTGCTTCTCTGTAGCTGTTATAAAACACTGATCAAAACTTGGTGGGGGCATAGGGTTGACTCACACTTTCAGATCACAGTCTGTTACTGAGGGAAGTCAGGTCAGGAACTCAGGCAGAAACCTGTAGCAGAGACAATGACCTACTGTTATTGTTTCATTATCTTGTTTTCTCATACAACCCAGCATCACCTTCCCAGAAGCCTTCCAGCTGCAGTGGGCTGTATCAATCCTTAATCAAGAACACACCCCAGGCTGATCAGATTCAGGTAATTTTTTTCAACCGAGGTTACTCTTTCACAGGTGACTTTCACAGTGACTCTTGCTTGTGTCAAGTTGAAAAAGAGAGAGAGAGAGAGAGAGAGAGAGAGAGAGAGAGGGAGAATAACCTACCCAGGTACCTTGAGGTTGTAACTTTGCTTAAAGACTGATCCAAAGGAATATAGAAATAAATGTGTATAGTATACAAAATGATGTCTGAAGTAACTAGTGCAAGAAAGGAACTAAGCATTTGAGAGCAAGCAGGCAGCCAGGGTGCTGGGGGAGAGTAAGGGCAAGGGACAGGAGACAGCAGGAACAAGGGAACAGATGACTGTATGGGGCTTCCTTGGTTATGGGAAGGGGTTTTACATTTTGAACTGAGTTTAAAAGAAGAGATTGTTGAAGCTGTTATAATCTAAGAAGTGACCTGTCTAGTATCTATATTATAATGAACTTCTGGCTGCTGAATGGAGATCATATTGTAGACAGGAAAACACAGAGACAGGATATCATCTTTGTGCATAGGAAAGAGATAATTTAAAAAGAACTGAAAAATGATCATAGTGGATATGATGTCAGGTACAGGGTGAAACTTAAGTTGACTTGGGGAGGTTTGGCTTGGAGAAATAAAAAATTGTAACATTAACTTTGATAGGAACTGAGTTGCTGTCTTCAACAACTACAAATGAAATGATGAACTGATAAGCACAGAAACTCATCAGAGTCTGAGAGACCATTCAATAAAATAAGGCTAGAACACTGTTAGGGAAGACAGCTTAAATCTAACATGGATCTATTTTTTAATCTTTAATAAACCTGTTATCTACTCCACTGACAAGTGAATAGCTCTGGCATATGATTCATTTGTTTGTGAAATCATTTCCTTAGTCCATGCAGATGGTGTTTGCGGAGCGTAAGGTAGAGGGCGGCTTCCTGGAGTAGCTGGGGTACTCAAAGTCATATATGGCTATCTCACCTACGGGGGAGAATGTGAAAACAATGGCCCTGCAAGTCAACGCCAAATCACAAGCCTTGGCTGTCCTTTTCTCTAGTCTAACATTTAGTATATCTTTGCTGCTTTCCCCCCCTCTACATAGCCTTGTGCAACTGTTGTCATAGTAACAAGACAGTCCTCGCTTAGGGGAAATAATTGGGCAAAAGTGCATTAGAAATCAATACAATCAGCACTATGGTTCGTTTTACCTTGTTTTCATTGACCCAAGTGTTCTTGAGGAGTCATGATTTTCTGAGGTTCAGAGACTCAGCAGTGCAAATTACTCTTTTTGTCTAATGTAAGGGTCAGAATACTTCCCTATAAGAAGCTGTGGAGTAATATTACAGACTCTAAATACCATATAATCTCTGTCACAGCCACACAACCCTACCAAGCATGGCAATAGGGCCACAGCTAACACATGAATGAATAGAGGTGGTAGTGTTCCTTCACATTTTTATTTATAAAAAATTAACTTCAAGGTTCTTCAAATAGTAGAGAGTACAAATTGCCACAAAGCTTCCCACATGCTGAAATTAATAACCATCCTCTGTAATACATGAGCAGCCTGAATAGTATTTTAAAAGGAAGGAGAAATTTGCCAAAATTTTAAAGTAAGGATGATTTCAGTTGAAAATATGATTTCCAGCTTCTATTATAAATGAGAAGCTCTGGCGGCACAAAAACCACTTTCTTGTGCAGCAAAAATCTGCTATAGTTGAGTAATAAGCACCCAAGTCAGGGATACTGTAAATGCTCTTATTTCCAGTACGCACTCCACCACATTCTATTATTTTGCCCAATGTCCCACTAACTGTTTGAGTCAATTCATTTTGCAACTACTGATTTGATAAACCATCTCTTGGTATTAATGATGAGTTACCTTTGGCAAATTCATGCATCTTTATAATATCAAGATGTGAGGGCTTATTTACGGGCAATACATATGTGCAGTTCTAATCTGAATTCTTCTACATTTATAAAGACACCCAGTTTTAGATTTCCTATCTCGGCATCTCTACTTTCCCTTTTCTAGTAGAAATGACAGAAGGGACCCTGCATAATGAGTGGCAAGTCAAACGTGTGTATTTTTGTCAATTGCTTAAATGTTGTAGTGAGACAGGAAGGATCAAGATAAAGTCTGATTTAAAAACTGAAAGTCTATTCCAACACGACATACTTAAGGCAAGAACATGCTCCGCAGCCGGCTGCTTCCTTGTGTATCTGTATCTGGACGGTGCTTTAAGACAAAGCAAGGAAAGGGAGATAAAGAAAGAGAGTAACTAGACATAGGAGTATTTCTGACTTGCTAAGATAAATGTTGATTTCCCACTTTTGTACTTATTGAAAGAAAGTTAAAGTTTGACTTTTAGTAGTTGACATTTCTTTAGTTTCTGTGTCTTCTCCCTCTATTGTCTGCTAGAAACCCCTTATGAGAGGAAGTTGGGATATAGGGAAGATAGGGGATAGATCACTCAAAGATAACACAGTTCTGAGAAAGAGCATCTTAATTATCTATGTGTACATTTTTAACAAGGAAGCAGATTTTCTTAAACAATTGGTATTCTATAAGATGTTTTATATTTCAAAAAGTCATTGAAAAATGTTTAACATTTTCTTTTCAGAGAGGCCCTAATTTTTAAATGCACTGCTGATGTTCCTCGATTATAAGGACTCAATGAGACCATACCCCTAGAGTATTAATCAGAATGCCTCTCACATGGTGAGTCCTTGATATACACTAGCTGTAGTTTCTAAAAATTTATTAATAAAGCAAGCATGGTTAATGATGACAGTAATATTCATGATTATTTGGAGAAAGTTAATTCATTGTGGAAGACATTTCTAATGGTATAAAATATTGTGTTGTTTAGGTACCAGTTTGTGCCTACCAAGAAAGAATATGGGCCTTTGTCGATGAATCAATAATGAGACATTTTTCCCCAAGGTCATTGTTGCTTTTTTTTAATATTTATTTGTATATTTATTTTCTACTCGACTTGCAAAAATATTACTGCCACAAAGGGAATGGAAAATGACAAGAAAGTGGTCCTGCATTGAATGTGCTCTCCCACAGTACAGCAGGCTCCAGCAATGCTCATTTCAGTCAAGAAACTTTTTTTATTTTTTTTTCACTTTTGTATTGATTTTTATTGAGCTCTACATTTTTCTCTGCTCCCCTCCCTGCCTCTCCCTTCCCCTCTTCAACCCTCCCCCAAGGTCCCCATGCTCCCAATTTACGCAGGAGATCTTGTCTTTTTCTACTGCATCTCAAGCTGTTCAGCTAGGCATCTTCATTAAGCTTTTGAAATCTCTAGGGTCATTGGGCTATAGGCTTGTCATCCTTTGCTCTACAGCCAGTATCCACTTATGAGTGAGTAAATACCACTTTCAACTTTCTGGGTCTGAATTACCTCACTCAGGATGTTTTTTTTTTTCTAGTTCCATCCATTTGCATACAGATTTCAAGGTGTATTGATTTTTTTTCCCTCTGAGTAGTAATCCATTGTATAAATCTACCATATTTTCTTTATCCATTCTTTGGTTGAGGGGCATCTAGGTTGTTTCTAGGTTCTGGCTATTACAAATAATGCCACTATGAACATAGTTAAACAGATGTCCTTACAGTATGATTGAGCATCCTTGGGTATATGCCAAGAGTGGTATTGCTGGCTGCTGAAGTAGGTTGATTTTCAATTTTCTGAGAAACCGCCATACTGATTTCCAGAGTGGCTGTACAAGTTTGCATTCCCACAAGCAGTGGAGAAGCATTCCCCTTACTCCACATCCTTTCCGGCATAAGCTGTCATTGGTGTTTTTGATCTTAACCATTCTGACTGGTGTAAGATGGTATCTCAGAATTATTTTGATTTGCACTTCTCTGATGCCTAAGAATGTTGAATATTTCCTTATTGTCTTTCGGCCATTTGAAGTTCTTCTGTTGAGAATTCTCTGTTTATATTTGTAACCCATTTTTAATTGGATTTGGAATTTTGGTGTCTAATTTCTTGAGTTCTTTATATATTTTGAAGATCATTCCTTTGTCTGATGTGGGTTTAATGGATATCTTTTCCCATTCAGTAGGCTGCCTTTTCGTTTTAATGATTGTGTCCTTTGCTTTACAGAATCTTCTTAGTTTCTGGAGGTCCCATTTATTAATTGTTTCTCTTAGTATCTGTGCTACTGGGTTTATATTTAGGAAATGGTTTCCTGTGTGCATGCATTGAAAGCTACTTCCCACTTTCTCTTCTATTAGGTTCAGTGTGGTCAGATTTATATTGAGGTCTTTATAATCATTTTGTGCATGGGGATTGACATGGATCTATTTGCATTCTTCTACATGTTGACATCCAGTTATGCCAGCACCACTGAAAGGAGAAATAGACAAGTTCACCAGACAAAATTGGGAGTACAGGAGTGGGAGGAGAAGGCAGGGCAGAAGGGGAAGATAAGGTGAGAATGGAGAAGGAGGAAGAGAATTTGAGGGAATGAGATAGTTGAGATGGAGGAAGAACAGAGAGGAGAGCAAGAAAAGATATTTTGATTGAGGGAGCCCTTATGGGGCTAGCAAGAAACACTCAAGAAATTCCCAGGAATCCACAAGGTTGACCCCAGCAAAGTCCTTAAGCAATAATGGATAAAGTACTCAAACTGGTCTTGTCCTGTCATCATATTCACAAATATCTTAAATGTCACCATAGAACCTTCACCCAGTAGCTAATGGAAACAGTGGCAGAGACCCACAATGGACCACTGGACTGAGATCCCAAAGTCCAGTTGGAGAGTGGGAGGAATGAGAGCAAAGAGGTCAAGACCGTGATGAGTTCACCCACTGAAACAATTTACCTGAGCTAATGAGAGCTCACCAACTACAGCCAGATGGGAAGGGAACCAGCATAGAACCAAGCTAGACCCTTTGAGTGTGGGTGACAGTTGTATGGCTGGGACAGACCTCAGGGCCACTGGCAGTGGCACCAGGATTTATCCCGGCTGCTTGTATTGACTTTTGGGGAACCTATTCTCTTTGAATGTATACTTTGCTCAGCCTAGATATAGTAGGAAGGGCCTTGGACCTTCCCTAAAACTATGTGTCTTACCCTCTCTGAGGAGTGGATGGAAGGTGGGGTGGAGGAAAGTTGGAGGGATAGGGAGGAGGAGAGGGAGTGGAAAATTGGTTTGGTATGTAAAATGAAAAAAGATAGTTTGTTTTCTTTTTTTAAAATAGAAAATCTCATAACTCTTTTTTCTTTGTCCTTCCAACACTCTTCACCTATTCAACCTTAAACACACAAAGAACAAACATAGTTTGTCCCTGATAGATTCCTAACAACTTGATTCTCAGTTCTTTGGAAATGACACTGCATGACATTGCATAGTCTCTATAAATACTTATTTATTATAATATTTATTTGAGCACTCACATGTGAATTTTATCAGGCTCTTGGTAGACTGTCTTCAACTCCCCATTTGACCTCACACAAATGTCCATTACTCAAAGTCTTGATGAAGTTCTGTCCTAGATGTTGGACATATACAAATTCACCCTTTATCCGGTTTACTTCTCAAATTTACTGTAGCCCATGAATGCTTTAAAGGGGCAAGTGCTGTATGTAATTTTCAAGATTAGGTGGTTGTCGATGGGAGCTTGTGTGGGAACTCCTGTTAACAGAGTTTACTGTGTATTTAAAGGGAACTTTTACTGATTTTATGAATAGAAGAACGTCAGAAGAACAGAGTCTGCACATAGTCTTCACTTGGTGGTCCGGGTTTGTAATATAACATGTAGAGCTACGGCTCACTACTTTGTTATATGATAAGTAGTAATCTTGCTTCTGATGTGATTATCAAGTTGAAATACTCTAACTGCCATAAACTGTAAATGTGAGAAATGTTAGATACATAGCTATGCCCTCTAAATATACTGTTCTGTCTTTGAAATTCACAAGATATTTTCAGTAATATACATCAGGACAAGAGGTTGACAGGATTCATACCATATGTGCCTGTCTCTAATAGAAGCTCTTTAATTGCTGTGAAGCACAGTCCATTTAATCACCTCTTCTGCAAGCAAATAAATGGCACCATACCTCAAATTAAAGGTTTCTCAAGACTTAAGGGCAATCATTTTACCTCCCCTTTATTTCTGATATCTCTCCCATACTTTAATTATTCATGTTTCTGACAGGAAGAGCATGCATGCTTCATCCTCTTTTAAATGTTAAACTCAATTTGAAATCTGCTCTGCATCAGGAAACCCTATGGGGTACTGCTGCAAACACATCTGTTGGGCAATTTTTTTGTGTAATTATATAAAGTTAATACTTCATAAGTAAGTAAAGGAAATTATAATCTAAAGTACTAGAATTTGCAAAGTGGCTCAAAGCAAAGCTTTCCCTGCTAATGAGTGAGTCAAAATTAAATTGAACTAATAGACCCATTGCGTTTTAATTATTTTCTTCTGTTTATAAAGGACTGTGAGTTCTCTTTCGCTCACATGCCCTGCTGTATGTAGTGTTACATTTGTCTTAGCAATAGGCACTATTTCAGTTTCTATGATGTGACTTATTAAAATATGGAGGGACTCTTGCCACTGAACAGCTCTCCCGCTTTTATTTTAAGAGGACCATTAAGTTTAGTGTTTTTCCTTCCTCCTCACTTAGCCATTCTGTTTCCATAACTGTCGCATGCAGACCCTGATATGACTAGAAATGTGCACCAGTGTAAGGCAGCTTTTGTTCTTTAAAAACTTATTTGTCTTTAGGTAAGTTTAAATGTTGTGCTGTTCTGGTGTGCATGTTTCCTACAGGACACAGGTTGAACATAATTGCATGAATCAAACTTAAGGTGAATTTTTTATTATTTAAAAAATTGTATTCATTTTACATACCATTCACAGTTCACCTCCATCCCCTCCTCCCACTTCCTCTCCACCTTCCTCCAACCAAACCCCATTCACTCCTCAGAAAAGGTAAGGCCTTCAATGAGGAGTCAAAAAAGACTAGCATGTTAAGTTCAGGCAAGACCAAACCCCTATCCCTGAAGGCTGAGCAAGACATCCCACCATAAGGAATAGGCGCCAAAAAGTCAGCTTATGTTCCAGGAATAAATCCTGCTTCCATTGCCATGGGCCCCTCAAGCCGACCAAGCTAGACAACTGTCATACACATTCAGAGAGTTAAGGTAGGTTCCATGTAGGCTCCCCAGCTATTGGTCTAGAGTCCATGAGCTCCTATGACCTCAAGTCAGCTATCTCTGTGGCTTTCTCCATCATGATCTTGATACCACCCTTGCTCATATAATCCCTCCTCCCTCTCTTCAACTGGATTCCCAGAGCTTGGCCTAGTACTTGGCTGTGGGTCTCTGCATCTGCTTCTATAAGTTACTGAATGAAAGGTTCTATGATGACAGTTGGGGTAGTCACCAATCTGAATACTAGGGAAGGCCAGTTCAGGCACTCCCTCCACTATTGCTAAGAGTTTTATCTGGGGTCATCCTTGTGGATTCCTGGGAAGATCCCTAGAACCAGGTTTCTCCCTAATCCCATAATGACTCCCTCTATCAAGATTTCTCTTTCATTGTTCTCCCACTCCATCTCTCCCTAACTCGACCATCCTGTTCCTTCATGTTCCCACTCACTACCCCCTACCCTCTACCCCATCCCCAGTTTATCCAGGAAATATCATCTATTTCCCTTTCCCAGGGTGATCCATGTGTCTTTCTTAGGGTCCTCCTTGATACATGGCTTCCTAGGAGCTGTGGATTATAGTCTATCTGTCCTTTTTTTTCATCTAGTATCAACTTATGAGTGAGTACATGATGGAGGAAGGTCATTGGCTAATAAAGGAACTGCCTTGGCCCATTTTATTGGTTAGAGGATAGGTGGGAGGAGTAAACAGAACAGAACGCTGTCGAGTCTGAGCTCACTTCCTCTTCCTCCCGCCGCCCCTATTACTACAAGTACATACCATGTTTGTCTTTCTGGGTTGGGGTTACCTCACTCAGAATGATTTTTTTTCTAGTTTTATCCATTTGCCTCCAAATTTCATGATGTTATTGTTTATTTTAGCTGAGTAATACTCCATTGTATAAACTATATCACATTTTTTCATTCTTCAACTTAGGGAATCTAGGTTGTTTCCATGTTATGGCTATTAAGAATAATGCTGCTAAGAACATAGTTGTGTGAGTGTCCTTAAGGTATGATTGCACATCCTCTGTGTATATTCCCAAGAGTGGTATTGAGTATTGAGGTAGATTGATTCCCAGTTTTCAGAAAAATAGCCATACAGATTTCCAAAATGGCTGTACAAGTTTTCACTCCCACCAGCAGTGGAGAAGTGTTACCTATACACCACATTCGCTCCAACAAGAGTTTTCATCAGTATTTTTGAACTTAGACACTGACAGGTGAAAGATAGTATCTCAGAGTCTTTTTGATTTGCATTTCCCTGATGACTAAGGATGCTGAGCAAATCTTTAAATGTCTTTTAGCTATTTGAGATTCTTCTGTTGAGAATTCTACGCTTAGATTGAACCCCATTTTAATTGGATTATTTGATGTCTAGTTTCTTGAATTCTTTATATATTTTGGAGATATGCCATCTGTCAGATGTAAAGTTGGTAAAGATTTTTCCCAATTCTCTAAGCTGCCATTTTGTATATTTACTGTGTCCTTTGCCTTATAAAAGCTTCAGTTTCAAGAGGTCCCATTTATTGATTATTGCTTTCAGTGTCTGTGCTACTGGTGTTATATTTAAGAAGTAGTCTCCCATGTCAATGCATTCAAGGCTACTTCTCACTTTCTCATCTATCAGGTTCATGTAACTGGATTTATGTTGAGGTCCTTGATCCACTTGGACGTGACTTCTGTGCATGGGGATAGATATGAATCTCTTTGAAGTCTTCTACATGTTGATATCCAGTTATGCCAGCACCATTTGTTGAAGATGCTTTCTTTTATCCATTGTACAGTTTTAGATTCTTTGTCAAAAATCACATGTCCACAGGTGTGTGGATTAATGTCAAGATCTTCAATCAAATCCATTGGGCTATGTGCCTGTTCTTATGTCAATATCTATCTGTTTTTTATTACTATAGCTCTATAGTAGAGCTTGAAGTCAAGGTTGGTGATGCCTTCAGAAGTTCCTGTATTGCACAGGATTGTCTTAGCTATCCTGGGTTTTTTTACTTTCTCTATGAAGTTGAGTATTGCTCTTTCAAGGTCTGTGAAGGATTGTGTTAGGATTTTGATGAGGTTTGTATTGAATCTCTAGATTGCTTTTTGTAAGATTGCCACTTTTACTATGTTGATCCGATCTCTCCAAGAGCATGAGAGATCTTTCCATTTTCTGATACCTTCTTCACTTTTTTTTCTTCAAAGTCTTAAAATTTTTGTCATACAGGTCTTTCTCTTGTTTGGTTAAAGTTAGCCCAAGATATTTTATCTTATTTGTGGCTATTTAAAAGGTTGGTGTTTTTCTGATTTCTTTCTTGGCCTGTATTTTTATTTGTATATAGGAGGGCTACTGATTTTTTTTTTCGATTATCTTGTATCCAGTCACACTACTAAAGACATTTTATCAGCCTTAGGAGTTCTCTGGTAGAATTTTTGGGGACACTTATGTATACTATCATATCATCTATAAATATTGAAAGTTTGACTTCTTCATTTACAATTTATAACTTCTCAATGTCCTTTTGTTAAATATTATTAGGGAAACACAAGGGCTGGAGGAGGTCAGGATGATATAACATCCTGATGAAGACAAGACAATACATTCCCTTATTTTACTGGACATTAACTATCAATTCTAAAGGTAGTTAATATACTTTCCTCAATATAAAAATCCAAATATCCAGAGATGATATACACAAATTGATACACATAATGAAATATTAATACTAACCAACAATGAATTTAAAACATAAAATTATGGGACTGGAGAGATAGCTCAGTATTTAAGATTTACTACTCTTGCAGAGGATCTACAAGGGCAACTCACAGATGTTTAAAAATCCTACTCCAGTGGGTCTAACACCATCTTTTGGCCTCATTGTGCACCTTTACAAATACACAAATGCTCTCCCATACACATAATTAAAAATAAAATACATCTTTTCAAAAGCATAACATTATTACATTATTTTTTAAAGCGAGGGCTAGAGTACATTTTCTTTTCAATAACCAAATCCTACTACATAGAAAAAGTAGAGAAGCTATCAGTAGTTTGAATATAGGCAAATCTTAATTTTACTGAAGCAATTTACACCTTATAGAGTGTAAGATGCAATCAGAGAGTTCTCTCATTAGCACAGAAAGAAAGCGGTTTAAGTAGTGAAGGGGGAATTTACACTCTCGTTAAGTTCATCAAGAGCCGGATAATTTGAAATTTCTCTAAAAGCAGCTTCTGCCTAATGTGCTGAGAGCGCCTCACAATCTGTTCCCCTATCTACATACATCTACATACATCCAAAGGCATTCAGAAGAATTGATCCAAGGAGCCATCCAGCTAAGTCAGCTGTGTATTATTTGAACCTGAGGAGAATGGAAACCATTTCTGAGTGCTTTTCTGCAACACTCGTTCCCTCTCTTTAACTTTCTAATATTCCTCTTCAGCAAATATTCAGTCTCAGACTCTCCCAAGGGCTAATTTTATTCTCTGCATCACATAGTTAAGCACCTCTTGCACTTGCATGGGCAGAAAAAGAATTTTTTATTCAGTTAACAGAGTCTTATGGGAAATTTACATGTGCTCCATTTTAAAAGAATCTTATATTACACCCATGAGAAAAGTTCATACTGGGCATCTAAAACACTAAAGCTTTATAGGGAACTGGGAGAAATAAATGTACACAGTCCCACTACCCAGACATAAGCCCGAAACACTGAGGATGTTTGCTATCAGTAAAGAGAAATCTGGTTTTGACGTTGCTTGTATGGCTTGTTCATAGCCCTATGCATGTAGCTGTTGAATGGATGGAGAAACACCACTAATTATCAATGTTTCTTCTGAGTAACTCCCCTTGGCTCAATTAAGCTGCCCATAGTCTCTCTCTGCTAAGGTAATTAGAAGATATTAGTGGACTCACTCCATGGTTTAGGTATTGGTTTTAATAAATTTGATTGATAAGGACAGATTCAGTAAACTAGCTCGGCAGCCTAAGTGATGGTTTGTGTTGAAGGATAAATTTCAACAGTGTTAAATTAAGTGTAATGAAGCATCCATTAATCCTTCTTCTGGTTACAAACCCACATCAGGGTGATCAGAAAATAGCTTATGTGTAGACACTAAGTACAAAATATAAGCAGAATTGAAGGGAAGGTCTGGAATCCACTCCCTTTAAAATTATTTCTTTTATTTTTTGAGTTTACACTGTAATTTCATCATTTCTCTCTTCTTCCAAATTCTCCCATATATTTCATTCTTGCTATTTTTTAAATTTTGGTCTCTTTTTGCATTATTTGATGTTACATGCATATATGTAAATGGATATACATGTAGATTTCTAAATACATAAACACAGCAAGCTTAGTCTGTATAATACTATTTGACGTGCATTTTTTCAAGGCTGACCATTTGCTATTGGATAACCGATTGTTGTGCCCTTTCCTGACAAAGATTGTTCCTCCCACACTCTGCATATCAGTCCACTGAGCTGCTGCAGAGACTAACTCTTCAAAATAGAGACCTGCAGTTTTGGTCCATGGGCTGTTTCCATAGGTTGGGACTTGGTATGAATGGGCACAGTAATAGTCACATGCACATATTCCTCACTGTTCTTAATCTCTGTAATCCCAAAGAAGAAGCATGCTCCAATTTTTGTTTTCTAGAGACATCCAGCAATATCTGGGTTGGAAATTTACCTGGTAGAAAAAAAAATGTCATTGACCAGCAAATCTTCACTGATATTCAACGTTCTTGTTTAGGGATTCTTACTTCCTTAAAATTGCCTGGTTGAAGCCTGGCGGTGTTGGCACACGCCTTTAATCCCAGCACTTGGGAGGCAGAGGCAGGCGGATCTCTGTGAGTTCAAGACCAGCCTGGTCTACAGAGCTAGTTCCAGGACAGGCTCCAAAGCCACAGAGAAACCCTGTCTCGAAAAACCAAAAAAAAAAAAAAAAAAAAAAAAAAAAAAAAAAGAAAAAGAAAAAGAAAGCCTGATTGAGGCAGAATCTCACCCAGTTTCTCTTCTTTTGTCCACCTACATTTTCTACAGAGAACCTGAAAACATAAGAGCACAAAGACACAGGGAAAAATAAAGCTAAAAATATGTGGGAAGCGTTAGGATTGTGAATAAAGGACAATGCCATGCTTCATGTGGGTTCGCTGGTCTACCATCCAACAAAAATCAACAGAAAGAAAATATTTCATTTTAAAAAGACTATAAAGTACAATTTGATCATATGTGAAGTAGGAGAGACACAGTTTTAGAATGAATTTATAGGACAGAACACTTTGAGAAACTCCCTGGAGATAGTAGGAAAAGATAAAGAAATAATAAATGTTATATTTTTGAGGCTTAGGGGTATGGAATACAAAGTAAAGTTGTCAAAAGCATGTGATTGGTGTCCAAAATAGAGAGATAATGAAACAAGAAAATAACAAGACAGTAACGGAAGCAATAATCAGCTACATCTCTAGATTTAGAGCCAGCCATAAAAGCTCATATAGAAAGAATCATAGTGTCAAGCAAGACAGGCAATGGTGATATTTCTCAGCGCCAGCTGATAGAGTTGCCCCACATAAGGGTGGATAATACTTGCCCCAGAGATTGTGAGTTACTGAATAAAATCCTCAGTGCTAAATGTAGGATACTTCCCTATAGGCTCCTAGTAAGGGATTACCCCAAGGCTCCCAAACAATATAGATAATGCCATAATTCTTAGCTAACCACCAAACTTGATAATAAAGCCCTAATGCTGAAGATGCCACACCTTTGATCACAGCAAGTGGAGAAGTCGACATGAAGCTGATCTGGAAGCATCCTTCCTGCTAACTGGCTTTTCTCAACTGAAAAAGCATGGGATAAAACCGGACTCTCTGAACATGGCGGACAATGAGGGCTGCTGAGAAGCCAAGGACAATGGCACTGGGTTTTGATCCTACTTCATGTTCTGGCTTTGTGGGAGCCTAGCCAGTTTGGATGTTCACCTTCCTAGACCAGGATAGAGGGGGGAGGACTTTGGACTTTCCACAGGGCAGGGAACCCTGACTGCTCTTCAGACTTGAGAGGGAGGATGAGAGGAGTGGGGGGAGGGTGAGAGGAGTGGGGGGAGGGGGAGAGGAGGGGGGGAGGAGGGAGGAGTGGGGGAGGGGGGAGGAGTGGGGGAGGGGGAGAGGAGTGGGGGGAGGGGGAGAAGAGTGGGAGGCTGGGAGGAGGCAGAAATTTTTTTTCAATAAAAAAAAATTAAAAATTTAAAAAAAATTCTTTGGCAAAATACATAGTTTGTTCATGCTTCCTTGCTCCATATGAAATCACCCCTTTAGGGTTTGTTCTCCAATTTCTATTCAAATATTTTCTTAGTTCTTTCTCCTATGTAATTACCATAGGCATAACGACCTCCTTCATTGTAAATACACCACTACACTGTTGGTAACAAGTCACTCATCGTCAAAATAGGAATCAGTTAAAGTAGAAGACACTAAAAATGTGTAATCAAAGTGAGGTCTTCTGGCAATTTTTATCCTCGTGCAGTACCATAAACAAATTTACTGACGCCAGAAGCATTTAGGAAAGTATGCAGAAGGGAATGGCAAGGGAACTCATTTGTCTCTTTTAATTAGTTAATGGATTTTGGACATTCGTCACTATGATTTACTCTTTAATTAATTTAAGTAATTTATATAATGAAATTTCTGAACATAAAATATTCCTAATAAGCATGTTATCATTTATTCCAGAAGGATTTCAAGCAAATTAGTTCAAGCAATTTATCCTTGCTTTCGCAAGGAACTCAGGGAGGGGATAGAGGCCAACTGTAATATTGGAGTAAGAGAGCCAAGCAAGATTATGCTGCAGCAGGAGTAAGGCAATCTGGTGGCCTCTGCCAGCTGCCAATCAAAGACTAAAAATAAAATGACCTTTAGGTGTTATTAAATCCACCCCTGTCTTTCTGGGGTTGTATGTTGTTGTTATTGGTATTTTGTCCTTAAGTGATATTCTGTTACAGTTTCTTATAGCATGTTATAAAGAGGACTTGTAAGATATCTGAAGGCGAAAAGGCATTTAAAAATTACTTTATTAACTTATTACTGTAAGAGTAAATACAATATCTGTTCTACATACAGTGACAGGTTCCAAGTTTATTTCTAGCAATGGAATTAAGAATGGGAAACTATCTCCACTTATTTCATAGTTCTTCATAATTTTTGTTTGAGATTTCAAACGTAACATACAGAAGGATAACGAGCTTCTGTATGTCCTCCATTCTGATTCCTTTTCATTAATGTCTCAAATGCTCACACTGAGTTAGAAAAACTAAGAGAATGGTAGGTAACACTACCAGGTAGACTGGAAATCCTCCTCCTCCTATGCATATTTTTCTTTCCCACATGCCACGTGTGTTTCGTTGCCATGGCAATCTGCCCACACTGCTATGATTCTCTGTTTTTCATTATCTTTGTTGCTCTTGAAATTGAAAATAGAGAGAATCTGGTTTGGAGATCATCTCTTTACCCTGGTTTGTCTGTAACATTTCTCAAAATTACACTGGAGTTATGTATAATTGTAAAGAAGCCCATAGGTGTAATGTTTGGTCTTTAAATGCATCTTATGAAAAGAAATCCCCTTGCCTGGAGAACCTTGATTTCAGTTCCTACAGAATGCACCCTTCAGCAAGTTTCTCAACTAGACAATTGCTTCACATTCCTTGGAAGTCTTATCTACATCCTTCTCCCTTTACATATTAGAATTACTGTTTAAGAAAAACCCCTTTTCTTTGTATGTATATACATATTTATATCATGGATATGCAAAAGCTATCCTTATATTGATTAATGTCACTTATTACTCCACTGAATATACTAAATTTGTCTTAAATTTTTATGCCCCAAGCTTGGTATCAATTACTTGTATAAGAAGCCCTGATTACTTTTATTTAATGATTTGCTTATAATTTGAAATCTGAGCTCTAGGGTGATCGTATGTTCTGGGATCCAATCCTCCAAAGCTTTCTTAGTATGATATGTAGGAAACATAAAATGAAAAGAAATCTATATAGCATACAGAAGAAAAGTATATGTAATAACTAGTAATTTCTGTTTAATCATTTTGAACAGTATTTTTCTAATTCTATTCAGTCTTACATTCCTTCATAAACGTTATAAACATGAATACATCTAGGCAGCTCTTGGTACTATTTGTTATTAATGTTTTCTGTGAATAATCACTGACCTTGCAATACATGCTGAATGAGAGGAAGCTATTATTTCTTTCTTTTATTAGGAACACCATAGTAGGTGGTAGTCAAGGCCAAATTGATAGACTCTGATGTCCATTGTAAGAATGCTTCAAGGAACTTCAATATGATGAGAGATTTAATGAAACAGAGCCAGAACTCCAAGGAATTTCTCATCTCATCTACAGTAATAGAAGAAAGTAACACATGATGCTAATAAACAGACTCAGTGGTCCTTTATAACCAGAAGACATCAGCAAGCAACAGAGTCACTCAGCTCAGCCCCACACACTACCTACACCAACATTATAATGATGCAAGGGCAAATTTTCACCAAATACACTTCACAAAAATTATTACAGTCCATATTTCTATTGATTTGGTTGCCTATCACAAATAAACAGCTACCTTTTTGATGAGTTAATGTATTTCTTTTTTGTTGTTTTCTTCTAAAGTGTGAGTTTGGAAAGTTCAAGGATGTTCCTTTCTGACTTAAAGGTCTACTTAATTGGTGACTGTTTTAAATCTCGGCTTGTTTAATTTATTATACATTAAAAACTTCAGAAGTCAAAGAATGTATCATGTGGTACTCAGCAAGTGTGCAAGATTGTTTGGTCATTTGTCAAGCTGCTCTTTTGCCATGCTGTTAAGTTATTTATAATGTATTAGAAGAGAAAAAGAACATAGACTAAATGGCTTAATTGCCAGCCAAACTAGCAAGCCCAGTTGAAAACTGGCATTTTGTTTCACAATCTATATAGTTTTTTTAAAGGCCTTGGAATGGGAAATTGGAGACAGATGATCAGAAAAAGTAGGTGATTCAAAAACTGTGAATATGGAACAATAGAATGACTTTAATGCCGTGTTCTTTCTTCATTAAAACCTGCAAACGCAATGCCAACCCCTGGACTGTCTGAGATCAGTTCCCAAGCCCTGCATTTGCCAACAGTGTAACACAAGGTAAAATATAAATCTCCTGTCTACCAAATGAGGCTTACTGGTCAACCTTATCTTGCTTCAGTTAAGTATTCAAATGGCCACTCTCCAAATGGCCTCTGAGCATAACTGTTTGCTATCCTGTCAAAACTACCCAGTTCTAGCCAACTTAGCTCTGAATAAATGTCCTTTTACTCTCGCACCATTATACATTAAGAGATTCAGGAAAGTTTCTTAAATGCAGAGAACATGAGATCATGCCCCTCAGCTCAGGTGTTATAGCAGAAGCGGGGGCGGAAATAATGGTTTAGCCAGAGGAACAGGGAGTTTGGTGTGAGACCGTGTTTCCTAAAATCGTCAAAGAAGCTATATCCATGAAGTCACATCAGCACGGCTGCCTAAACCATGAAAACACCAGCAGGCATGGAAGGGGAAAATCTCAGAAGGTTTCAATCGCAGAAAAAGAAGGGTAAGCCATTAAGAAATGCTGAGAGCAGAAAACAGTCTTCCCCAGCGACATCACACCAATTGGTTATCCAGTACTGTGGTCAGCACCAAATAAAACACATACAAGTGGCTTTCCAGGGTCCTAGATGGATACATTTATTTAAGGATTTGGTAATTTTGCAATGACAATTAAGTAAAACAGACCATGATCTTGAGAGAGAGCAGGGCGAGAGTTTAGTTGGAGGAAAGAAAAGAAGGGAACTATAATTACACTGTAATATCAAAGAAACCTGCTCTGACTACCTATGTAAAACCCCTCTATAAAAACAGATCCTTAGGAGACCTCAGTGCAGAAAGCTTTTTTTTTTCTTGCTGGCTTTTCCACTGCAGCTTTATCACAGCATATCTAATAAATTTTTCCTTCTGCCTTTCCGCCTTGAGGAATTCTTTCATTGCCTATGTCACCATCTTGTCAGCACTGTTCCCCCAAAGGAACAGTAAAACAAACAAAAGAAAAACAAAAAGCAATATCACAACTAAACTAGTTTGTTATTTGTAACAAAGAGACTAAAGATACAGAGGCAGCCTTAGAGTAATGTTAAGTCAGTTTAAAAATGGGAAAATCACACATGACCAGAACCTATACAGTTCCTTTCATCTGTATTTCCAGCTTGAAGTATGAAAAAACAAAAACAGCCTATCAAATTTAATACTGTCATCAATGTTAATTATTTGAATTTTTATTATCATTCATTTATAAGTCTAAAAGAAGGGGGAGCAATAATATGAGCAAAGGGGTCAAGATCATGATGGTGATACACACAGAAACAGCTGACCTAAGCTAGTGAGAGCTCACTGACTCTGGACTGACAGCCAGGGAACCTGCCTAGGGCAAAACTGTGCCCACTGAATTTGGGGACAGTGTGAGGCTTGGGCAGTTTGTGGGGCGAAAATTATCCCTAGTGCTTGAACTGGCATCATGGAGCACATTCTCTTTGGAGGGAAACCTTGCTCGGCATAGATATAGGGGGAGGGCGTGGTCTTTTCTTAAAGTGAAGTGTCAGACTTTGGTGACTCCCCTTGGGAATTACCCATTCTAAGGAGGGGAAGGGGGTAGGGGTGTGGGCAGGGAGGGTGGGGCGGGAAGAGGGGAAGGGGTGGGAATGAAGATAGCTATGTAAAATGAGAAAAGATTTTATTAAAAGTTATTAGTAAAAGAAGTAAAAACAAACAGACAAAAAAGAAATGCATCTTAATTTGCTGCCATTCCTCTTCCCCTCTTTAGATTCCCTTCTGAATTCTGGGGCAGATAGCTGACAGGAGCAAGTCAAGGGGTGGGATCTGATTCTGGATTATGGCTCCAAGGACACAGTAAAGAACTAGAGAACTGTTAATTGTGTGTGTGTGGGGGGGGGGAGCATTTCACATTCAAACTATGTAACTCATTCAAGAATCAATTCAACTAAAATAAATTAAGAGAATAGATTTTAAACATCAGTTACATTTCCAGTGAAGCTGATTTATCCAATCAACTCAACCAGAGTTGAGGTCAATATTATTTCTTTGGTCAAAAGTGACTAACAATACACAACCACCACCACCACTACCACCACCACCACCACACCAAAGAAAGCTGATATACAGAACTGATATACAAGAACAGATCAGTATCTATTATTTCCTACTCATGATGACATTTTTCACTTCTTGTTTATATTATGAACATGAACTCTTAGAGGAGAATACATCCTGAGGGGGGAAGATGGAATATTGGTTATCACAGGCTCTACATCAGAGGAAGTTACTATTCTGTGTTCTGTAAAGGGATAACTTGGTCATGTTTATATATATATATATATATATATATATATATATATATATATATCACAATGAATATAATATAATATAATGTGAATATCTAATATACATTAATATTTCCATCTGTCTATAGTCTCACTAAGTGTCTGTCTACAAATCTGTTTCTTCCCTTTAAGATAACTAGGCTGCTAATCTATACATTTATCATCTAATGATCTAGACCTAAAATGATGCACAGGTGTTTTTATGGATCAAACCCATTCATGATATTTAAAACTATTCTTATCAAATATTAGAAATATCTGTATGGAAAGAATTATATGAACATTGAAAGCCTCTATTTCCTTTTTCTGAATATAAAATCTTCTCTGTAGTCATGCAAAGGAGGAGCAAATTGTTTCAGTTATGAGATATTTCACATGCTTAGTGACTTACAGACCTTTCCTACCGACCACTGTTTTGTTTAATTCCAAGCATTCATTGCTGTCGCTCAGTTATGGGTACTTTCAGAAGATCAGTTTGAGAAAGCATATTGTCCTTTCCTGTTGAGCAACATTGTAAGAACACTTTTATTTGTTTGTTAGCTTGCTTGCTTGCTGTTGACCAAGAGAGATTTAAGTGACTGTTTTCAGTGTTTACAATCGAGATGCTTCTAGCTGGCTCCATCAGCTGCTGTTTCTTGTGATGACATAACCTCTGGCATTCACAATGAATTTCCCATTCCCTCAAAGCATTTTTCTCTGTTCTAATTCCAGCCTGGATACAGAATACCATCTATTCATGTCCCTTAAATTAGTGACTCTATGGGTAGATTTTTTTCATTGTGTCAAACTTTGTCATCCACTGCAGCATTGTGAGCCTTCCTGTCTTTATCTGCTAAATTTTTCTAGTTAGTGTAACATTCACTTCTCTCCATCTATTTTTCAAACCATTAAAGCAGGTGGTGTCAATGAAATTCAGGACCATTGTGAACATATCTAAAGAAATCTATAACATCCTCTTCAAATATCCTTAGACACTACGGAGAATACACTGAATTGTATCCCAGAAGATGTATGAGTACCAGTATTTTCTATGCTTTCGTTTCCTAGGAGCAGAAACTATGAACAAATGACAAACACTAGTCTACATGCTTCCTATGCTAAGGAAAGTCTTAAGGAGACTTTACTTTAAGTATAAATATTTATTTCAAAATAAAATAGGATGTAGGCTTAAGAAAAAACTTTTTATTAGAAAAGCTTGAAACACATTCAAAAGAAGTTAAACAAAAATTCTGAGAACAATCTAATTTTCAGACATAAACACCTATAAAATAAGCTGAGTTTAAAAGTACATATAAATAAATAACATTATATGAACAGAGCTGGTTGTATATTTTATATTTAAAAATAATAGACAGGTGATGGATAGATGATAGATAGATGGATAGATAGATAGATGATAGATAGATAGATAGATAGATAGATAGATAGATAGATAGACAGATGATAGGCAGGTAGATAGATGATAGATGATAGGTAGGTAGATAGGCAGATAGATAGATAGATAGATAGATAGATGACAGATAGATAGATAGATAGATAGATACATACATACATACATAATTAGCAGTTAAGGATAGAGTGACTATGAATTTGAAGAGAGAAAGGGGAGCTGTATGATGGAGTATGAAGGGAGGGAAACAAAGGGAGAAGTGATATAAGTGTATTATAATCTCAAAAGAATAAATTATCTTTTAAAAAAGGAAAAAGAGAGAGGAAAAGAAGCAAGGGAAAATGGAAAGAATGAAAAAGAAAGGAAAAAAGAAAATCATTGTGCTGTGAAGAAGTAGGCATAAAGTGGTTTATGACCTGAGTTTCCTCCTGGATCCCATGATGGAAAGTGATACCCTCTCTTGAAGGTTGTCCTTTGACCTACACTGTGTGCATTCCCTGCACATACATGTAATGATAGTAATAGTAGTAGTAGTAGTAATAGTAGTAGTAGTAGTAGTAGTAGTAGTAGTAGTAGCTAAACACATATATATATATATATATATATATATATATATATATATATATATATCATAACATACTCATTGTGCTTTCAAGGTTTTGCATGGGTGTCTACAAAGCCAACAGATGTGTGCTTTTTGTGTGAGTTATGTAAGAGACAGTGGTTCTGAATAAGTGGCTGCTTCTTTACCAAAAGAAGAGGGACAGTACACCTGGGTCAAATTCTGGTCCAATGAGAGATTATTTGGTCTGATTCTCAATTCTCTTGATATCAACTTGAAGAACCAGTAAAGTAACAAGAATAAAAATCAGGATGGACTTTTACTTCTGGCTCTTAAGCCTTGGGAAGGTCTCCACAACTGTGTTTCTCCATTTCAATTGGTACTTCTTAAAATTTTACTATTATCACTCTCTTCCCTTCTAAGGAGTCTTCTCCAGAACTATGACCTTGGTTGATCAAGTGGTCAAATCCTTTAGAATCCCAGAAAAACCTTCTTAGTTTCCTTTGGGGTGGGGAGAGACTGTAATTTGAGAGCCCAGCACTCAACTTTCAATTATCAGGTACTGATGGAGGGACTAGAACACTGCCCATTGCTGAGTCCCATCCCCACAGTCTTTGACTCAGTAGAGTGACAGGAGGAATAGGAATTTGCATTCCTACTTTATCCAGTCTGGTTATAAAGCTGTTTCCTTGGAGACCTTAGGAAACTGTTATAGCAACAGCTTGTAGCTCTAAATGACAGTAATGTTGTTCAAAACATATTATCTGAAACCAACCAAATAGTAGCTTCAAACTCCTACCTACTAAAATCTGAGTTCCATTTCCAACAAGACCCTGTAATGATTGACACATACAGTAAAGTTATAGAAGAACTAGACAGACATTTCTAAAATTTTCTATGATTTAAATTTTTACAATAACCTTTTTGGCTTTCTCAGTCATGGCCAAGTTAGAAAACATACAACTAAAGCAATGATTGGCATTTTGTTCATTAAAGAGCATAAAACTGTAATTAAAGTATCACAAAGAACTATCAGTTGCTTGAGGTTTTGATCACCAATGCCTTCTGATCTAATATTGAGAAGCAATTTGATTTTATCTTGAAGTTCTTATAAACTGTTTCATTTACATTTTGGTTTGGGCACACAAGGGGCTCCACTGAAATGACTCACTCCCTGGATTTGCTCCTGCTGTGTCATCTATTTTTAATAGTGGCGCTGTTTTCCTTGGTATGTCTACTTCCTGCTGAGGTGTTAAAGGCAATTAGTTCACAATGCTGGTATGTATAAGGTATTAGTAGCAGAACTTCCTTTAATAAATATTTCAAAACCTTTAAGCAGCAATAAATTCTCTTTCATGTTTTCTGCCTCCTACCCAAAAAATACATTGTCTTCAATTTCCCTAACTTGGATATCCAGAATATTATATATACCCTTGTATTTATTTCAAAGAATGCGCACCTCCTCCTTAGCAGTGAAATAAAGTACAAATCCCGAGAATGTCTTTTTCTGGCAAGCTTTAACTGATATGACTTCACATATATTTTCACCTGTATATCAGAAAATCAATCAATTAATTTATTTGGACTGAAAGTGACTGTCGTGCTCTTTAGCTTGAGACTATTGTCTACTCTACCTGTTCATTTTATCATTTAAAGATTAAAATTAAGCATCCTGCACCATTTAAAATAATTTAATTTTTATGATAAATAACTTGTTCATTTCACTATGTTTTCCCTAGCTTGATTTATGACAAGAAAATAATGATGTCAGAATTCTATTTCACTGTCCCCAGTGATTCCCGAAGTCTTAACTCATTAGCTATCTGATTCTGAGCAGCCACTAAACCAATGCTATGTTCAAAAGGTGGGAACCTAAATTCATTCTTTCATTATCGTCCCTTCAATTCTTCCTGTGCAGATCAGAAATGTGTGTGTGTGCATATAACACACAAAAACAGCACCAAACACAAAGTTTACGCACTCACATTATCTGGAGTGTACTTCTCCAAGAAACCAGCAGAAGTTGACCCATCACTGACTCAAAATTTGATCAATTTCTCCCACACCCCTCTTCATGATGACTCTGGCTGTGCACTAAGTAGTTAAGGTGGTAGGCATAAAAGGATTTTAGCAAGGTTTGACCTGAGTTTTGTGCTTTGAAGATATAATATTGAGTTGGGGCTTTATACTAGGTTGCTTTCTGTCAGCAAATTGGGATAATTTTATGACTGGAGCAAAATGATTCGAATTTTCAAAGTGAGAGGATGAAGGAATTCTCTTCCCATGACTCTACTCTTGCCAGAGGGTTCGGCACTTGTAACATGTGATGCCTTTTCACTTCTAGAACACCTTTAAATGTAGAACAATTTTTTTGCATAAAAAGCAAAGGTACTTGCATTAGAACTATATATTATTTATAAATGTTAATTTTCTTAACCTGTTGTAGAAATAGTTTCCATATATTGAGTAAACCTGGAATTTTATTTTTCAGTCTTTTAGATTAAAAGTAGGGTCTTAGAAAGAAAATAAGTTCTATTTAAAAATTATTTAGAAAAATTAAAAAGGTATATAATACTTTCAGTATTCAAAAATATATTTCTGTACATTGACAAAAGTTATGCTTTGTTTAGAAATTTCTTTGATAGTTTTTTTATGTGTTTATTTTTTGCTTTCTCCTTTTAAACCCAGCCATAAACTAGCTCCTATTGACTCCATTTTGGAACACTGAAGAATTCTATAAAACATTATCCAAGAAGAATAGGAGAAAATGTTGGCCACATCTTTTTGACTTAAAGTATCTGGGGAAGAAAAAGATAGATTTGCCTACTGAGCTTTTAGACAAAAGCTTTTCAGAATGTTGCCATCAAAAGTGGGCATCTTTTTATAGGCAGATTTGAAAGTGAAGAAAGGCCATAAGTGTTCAAAACCATAAGTCTCATTAAGTGATGGTTCATGATGCTAACAAGGAGAAAGGGAATTGAGAGAATACTTTGAATATCATTCAGACAGATCACTCATAAATCCAGATTTAATGAGAGTAAGTAGAAAAAAAGATGAAAAGACACATAAGCTAGGATGAATATAGAAGAGGCACAGATGTCCTGCACAGTTTCTCAAAATACAGAATTTAGAATAATACAAACTTTGGGAGAAGAGAAAAGGCAAAAGCAGGATAATAGTATTCTTTTCCTTGAGTTTGGAAAGACAAGACAGCTTCTGGCCACAGAGGATGTGTAACACGATGAAAGCCTAAATAAGAAGCATCTCGGATCTTTTAAACCAACTTTCCCACTCTAGTAGCTTGGTCTTGAGATCTAACTTCAGGATGAACACTGGGCTGTGAGCAAAAGCACTGAACACAAGCAGCTAACAGCGTGAGCTCCTGGAATCTATACAGCCAGTAAAGAAACCATAAAAGTCTTTGGAAATCTGCTTTATTGCTTCATATAGCACCTTTCATTTAAAATACATTCTTTAACAATCTAATGCCGGTTGTTCTACCACTCACAAGGAAATATTTCTCTCTGTTTTGTAGTTATATTCTTGTGCTTCATTACACACATATGTTTTCTCAGTGATATGCTGGTAATTTATCAATTTAGGGATATGGTTTGGCTTGTGTCATTGGTTCATATTTCATGCTGAAAAAAACTCCTTTGCTATTCCATCTTTTATTAGAAATTGTAATTACCAAGTCAATCCATATTAGATTTCATATAGATCACTTTTATAAGGCAGTATAATCCACATATACCTCTGTTTAATAAAACAGTGAAAGTGAACTGTTTTATCTGGGGTTACATATATTATGTCCTTAAGTAGGCTAGCTCAAATTTATTTTTACTTTTTTAGTTTCTGAGAATAAGTTGAAATTCACATATTATATGCCCATATCTGTTCTATCCACTCTTTTCCCTGCAAGAGGTAAACGGTGAATCCTGGGCCATGAGATAGTTTTCTTTCAGATGATAGTGAGGAGAGTGAAGGAGTGGAAGTGGGCAGCAAGGAGCAGATATGTGTTTGGTCAACAATGAGAATTCGGATAGGATAAACGTGTAACCAGAATCAGAGGAATCCCAGCCTGTGGCTAAGTAAATGAGAACAATGAAAGATGTTTTCAGAGTCCATTTTGAGTAAGGGAAATGTCGAAGCCTGCTACCCAGGGCATCTTTCTAGAAAGGGAGAAACAGTTGGTGGAAGACATGAAGACAGAGTAGCAGAACCCTGGAAAAGTCCCACGCGTGTGTTGAGATCTTGACATGGGCATATGTGATTTTAAGTTTAGATAGCTTGTTGTCTGAGGGAAGATGTGAAGTATGCATTTAGGAACTTCTCTGGGCAAGACTTAATAGACTTCCAGAAAGGCAACTGTTAGTGACATCGGGTGATGATGGTGTCTTTTCCTCCCCATAGAAGACTTCTCATCCGTGTCTTTAGAGGGAGCCTCTCACAGAAAAGATGCAGGATCCATGGGCAATCCTATTGCAAACCTAGTTTGGCAAATGAAGAAAATGTTGATGATACAGCAAAGTCCAAAGAAGAAAAGGTGGCTCACACTTAATTCTCAATGGCAGAGGAAAACTGGGCTAAACCTCTAGTGCTAAGCTTACAGCCTTTCTTCCATGCACGTATACAATTTAACATGCTTTCTTATTTTTTAGATTTATTTATTCATTTATTATGTATACAGTGTTCTGTCTGCATGTGCATCTGCAGGCCAGAAGAGGGTACCAGATCTCATTACAGATGGTTGTGAGCCACCATGTAGTTGCTGGGAATTGAACTCAGGACTTCTGGAAGAACAGCCAGTGCTCTTACCCGCTGAGCCATCACTCCAGCCCTTAACATGCTTTCTTCACATTGAAGAACTGAAGAAAATTGACATGGTTCTTTTCGGTACATTACATGAGCGTGAACTGACCACTTAGTCTTTCTGGTGTAATCATGTATTAGTATAATGCCTTCATATTATCTCATATATTAATAATGATGATGGCAGGAAGGAAAGCAGTAATACTAACAGTGGAGTTCCAGTGGTAGAAGAAATATTCTCAATGACAGCAACATTTGGCAATAGATCCAGACAGACTACATAGCTCACCGCACACAAGATGAATTCACTTGCCTCGCATATTATCTCATTTAATCACAAAGATGCACTATAAGATTATACGACGTGTAAGAGTTTGTCTTGGTACTCATGGAAAATTGACTCTAGAATATACTTAGGTATGCTATAAAAATTCTACATACTCCCCCATGAACTTTTAATCATATCTATGTATGACATATAGTGCACTATAAATGATATGTATAGGTTGTTGTCGTTCTGTATTGTCTAAGAAATAATGAAAAAAGAAAAACTACATACATACACATATAATTTTCAGTATTGATACAAGTGAAAAATATTTTTAATCTGTGGTTTGTTGATGCAAAGCAGGTGGAACTTGTGGGTAAAGAGAGCCTCTTGTCTTCTATAGATGAGGATATAAGCTTTAGAAACCAATCAGTCTGGAGCAGTGGTGCAGAGCTTGTAACTCCATTCCCAAAGCTTGTCTTCTGGACCAAATGCAGTTCAGGTTTACAATTCTGAGTTCTTGAGCTCTACAGATGATTCACAAACTCTTCTCCTGGGGAACATCTGTAGGAATAACCTGACCAGATGTACCTAAAATCTAAACTTTCTGTTTAATGACAGGTTGTGCCTTATCCATCACACTTTCTGCTTCTTAACATACATGTCCCTTCCATTTGATCTGGTGCATCTAATCATACTTTTATTGTGTTGAAAGAACGATGATTTTTCATATCTGTGTGACCAGTAACTTATGAATCCAAACAGGAAGCTTAAAGGTGATTTAAAACTCCATGGAGCAATACACAAGAGACAGACCGTTTGTAGAATGTGTGTAATATACTCAAAGATGCCATCATTATACTGACAGCTTTCCAGTTGTCTGCTGGGTTGGACATTGCCTAGATGCATAGCTCAAATTAGCCTCTGGTTTATTAAGCTTTAGTTTCTCTTTTTCCCTCTGATACAAACTTTTATATGAAACGGCTCAAGTTAAGTTTGCTTCTATTTACAGTCCAAAGAAGGTCAAGGTTGCTCTAAGACTTAATTAGTTTTTTTCAGTTTAATAAATTATCAAACCTGATCTTCATTTTAATTTGAACAATTGCAGCTGGTACTGAAATGAGAACAGCCGTTCTGTTGTTTTTTTTTTTTCTGATTGTTGCTTAGTAGCTATTTCTGTAACTAAAAAGAAAATGCAAACAAACACAATAAACATGACAATTAAGCTATTTACTGTGCTGCAAACCTTATTCTTATTAGTAAATTGGAAAATATCAGTAGGGATTTGTATGAGAAGTAGAGAAGTGAATAAAGAGAAAAGAAAAGGGAAAAGAAGGGAGGGGCAGAAAGGGGATAGAGCATTACAAAGGGTATTTGGCCAAAGACAGCGGTTTCCCAGTTTTTACATTTAACTTTATATTTACAATTTATGTTTTATTCCTCTATAGCACTCAACTTTTTAGTTTTAGGAAAAGAAATGGCCCAAATATGTATCTACATAGCATATCATTTATGGAAGATAATTTTAGCAATAAGATAAGGAATGTGGGGACACCAAGGAATATGTAGGATCATGCAGAATCCTTGAATTTTGTGAAAATATAAACAGCATATATGAAGAGTCCATTAAAAGCCCAGTCTGCTTCAGAGATTAAAGTCATGTATGAAATGCAGCAGGGTTGGGAACTCTTGCCTGAACTGATGCAAGAAGTGGAAAGTAAAGTATTAAATGCTTTTTTTGTAGAAATTAATAAAAAGCAAAATCAGTTTAAATTGAATTTCTTACATGAACTGGCTTCCTCAAGAAATAGGTGGCTTTTATAAAACTGAAAAAATTAAATCTTTTAAATGTTAAACCAGAACCATTCATTTTCAACAAGAATAGCAAGTCATATTATTCCGTATGGTTTCAACTCTTCTTCCAGATTTGAGTACTTCCATACATTTTGGAAGGAGCAGTTACAGAAATATCTGTTGGTTTTGTCCAGAGAAAACATATAAATAAATTAAGCGGGTTTCCGGGTGTGACATGAATAGTGAGGTGAGTATTCATGCTATTTATAAGATGTTAGGAATCTTGGAGGAAAGATTTGTGATAAAAATTAACCAAATAAAAAATGAATCGAATTGCTGTAATTGAGAGGTGGATGTTTGGACAATCATTAGAAAGACCTGGATTTCTTTTATGTCCCTCCCTGTAGAAGAGAAGTCAATTTAGCTTCATATATGAGGACTGATTTTAGTTGTAAAGAGTCATGCTAGATTATTTTAAGGCTTCATGGAGATCTAATGTTCTCTGACTCTTCATAATCTTTGTCATGATTTTCAGTCATGGGAGCAGAAGACTATATGTAAGAAACTTGACAAAGATCCTAGATTCTGCATGAAGAGTTTATGATAATGCTGTTCTGATTCTAAAGTCTTTATTCTCGGAAATATATGCATACAGACAAGGAGTTAACCAGACAATTATGTTTTGTAATTTTTAAAATATAACTGTATCCACTTAAAACATGCGGAGTTTCACATAAAGTACTTCTACATGCAAAATGTTAGTACAGACTTTAATAAAAGCAATGTTGGGATTAAATTCTTAGAATTAATTTTATGGCCTTTTTAAAGAAAAGAGGTAATATTAGAATACTTTATTAATGCATGAATTGCTTGGATTGCAGGTTCTGATTCTGTAATGGCATGTCGTTATGAAGTTGAACTGTAGCATATCAAGAATTAACAGTGAAATCCTTGAACAGACTTTATGATGCGAAAATTTTCAGCAAATGGACTTTTTAAAAGTGAGATAAAACTTTTCGGTATATTTACTTGCCTATCTTTTTGTTAAATATATATATATATATATATAATTTTTATTGAGTGATATTTTGGTAATATTACAACTGAACTTGATATTATGAAGAGCTCATGGTTTTTTTTTTTTTTACACTGATGAGTATTTCCCACAAATCCATTGTTGTTGGTTGTTACTCTTTGTTTTTTTTGGAATTCTGCCACCTAGCTTCAAAGTAACACACACGGAGATTTATTATTACTTATAAAAGCCCAGTCTTAGCTTGTCTTGTTTCTAGCCAGCTTTTTTTAAATTATCCCATCTATCTTTTGTCTTTGAGATTTTTCTTTGTCTTACTTCTATATATCTTACTTCCACTCTTCCTCATGACTGGCTGGGTGGCTGGTCCCTGACATCCTTCTCACCTTGTTCACTGGATGCTAGTCCTCTTCCTCTATTTCTCCCTCTATTTATACTCTCCACCTGCCAGCCCTGCCTACACTTTCTTCTAACTCGCTATTGGCCATTCGGCTCTTTTTTAGAACATCAGGTGTTTTAGACAGGCAAAGAATCATAGCTTCACAGAGTTAAATGCAGCATAAACAAAAGCAACTCATCATTACATTGTTAAACAAATGTTCCACAGCATAAACAAAAGTAACACAGCTTAAAAGTATATTCTACAAAAATCCATTAAGTTCAATAAAAGTGAATTACTGTTGGTTTCTTCTGTCCCTTACAATTACAAACCCCCATCAACCCCTTTCTAGTTCCATGACTTCTACAAGTGCTTAAGGTTAAGCACAAAGATCTAAAGATCCTACACTAGCATCCACATATGAGAGAAGTTGAATCATTTATCTTTGGTCATCTGAGTTATTCATGAACTTTTATTTCTTTCAGTGCAATGGGTCATGTGTTCAGAATCTTTTTCACTAACTATAGTGCCTGTCAAATAAATGTGAAAATGTTGATAAAATACGAAAAGTATTCAGAGACCTAGGAGTAGGAAAAGTAAGAGTAACATGTTGGCCTGTTTCCAGGTACTCAGCCTTTTCTGGTTGCTTAAAGACCAAGTTTCCACAAGTCACAGTGACTGGGTTTAGATCAGTGGTTCTCAACCTTCCGGTAAATATATGATATGCACACATGAAAGGACTGCTTGACTCCCCCAAGGGGTCACAGCACACAGGTTGAGAACAACTGTTTTAGATGAAACTCAGAGTCTTCCACTTCACAGGAAGTTTCACCACCACCCAGAGTCCTCCAGTTCACAGGCAGTTCACCATTGTCATTGAGAACAACCCAAGAGTCTTGAAAGTCACTGCTAGTCAATGGAAAATTAAAGAAAATGATATTCTGAAAGCAAATAAAAGCACAACATAGAGCTAAGTATGGCAGCTCATCCTGGTAATCACAGCAGCGAGGAGACTAAGGAAAACAGATCATAGGGAATTTGAAGTCGCAGTCTGAGTTCCAGCCACCCTAGACTACAGAGAGAGACTCTGTCTCAAAAATCAAAACATAAAGACAAAAGGCTCCCACATGTGCATATGGAGTGATTTTAATGAAAATGACATTCACTTGCCCATATACTTCATATGTGATCCCTAGTTGGTAGAACTGTTTCAGGAAGGACTGTGAGGTGTGCTCTTGTTGCAGTGGGCGTGGCATTATTGGAAGAAGTGTGACATCGCTGGCGGCCCCTGTGGCTAGGATTTCTAATGACCAGACACTCACAATATGTCTGAGCATGAAATTTGCCTGAAACCTTAAAATTCTGTTGCCTTAATATTTATTTTTCCATGAAAGTTTAGAAACTATAGCCAAGAATACAAAACAGGAGAAAAGTAAAACAGGTGTCTTAAAAATCTTTAAAATAATTGCATTAGCTTTAATTGCATATTATTTCTTTAATGATAGCATTTATATTTTTTTCAGTTTTAGATTACATAGTAACACACGGTTAACATTGGTAGCTTTGATTCTCAAATAAATGTTAACCTAGGTGTCTTTCTTCACCAATTAACACCAATATATTAAAAAAAAAAACACTACTGCTGGTTGAATCTTACTGTGTTTTTCTCCTCTTATTAAATATGTTTGAAAAATATCTTAAGGAGAAATTGCTTCTCATACAAGAAAATGTGTATTAACATTAATAGCATCTGCTAAAAGTTTGTGACTATTCCAAAGGAAAGGCAAATAATAAAACAAGTTTATCTTGCTCTATTCATTTTCCTATTTGAAAAGCACCATTTCTGGTATTCTTACTGTGCAGTAAGAATAATAAATGGATTATGGAGACAATATACCTTGGCTTATTATTCCACCTTTCCCTATTATCACCAGTGTCACCTTGAACAAGTTGAGCTTCCCTTTCTTAGTTAATTTTCTTCTTCTCTCAACAGCTTTGATTGTGACACAGTTGGAGGGCTGTTGTGGAGATGTGACTTAAAGTACATATCTGACACCTGTGAGCAAACATAAGTGGCAACAATTTTATTCAACAAACAGGAAATAAGCCTCTTGCCAAATAGATATTTATAAAATAACATTTAGTCCTGTAAAGGAGTATATGACTTAGATAAAAGATTTTTCATCGAATGATTATGAAAATACCAAAAATTTAATAAAGCTTTATTGAGATAATGGGCTTAAAGCATTTATGATAATGACTAGCAATGAGCATGTGCTTAGTAAATCTTTGCTATGTATATCAATTATATTTCATCAGAGTGACAAAATGTCAATTTAAACAACTAAGAGAGAAATGATTCATCTCATGGGTGCTGAGACTTTAGGTCATTGTGCCTGGCTGCATTGTTTCTGGACCCTTGGTGAGACAATAAATCATTATGGAGTAGAATGTAGAAGAGATTGTCCTGCTAATCACAGGCAGAAATAATAAAATAAAGAAAAGACTGGAAACCAGATCTAGCTTTTGAAGGGATGCCCAACCCTGTGACCCAGTTTCTCCAAGTCTTTACACCTGGAAAAATTTTCGCCACTTTCCAAAAGAATGCCACCACTGGGTACCATAGCTTCACATATGAGCCCATAGGGATGTTTTAATTCAAACTAGAACACTCTCATTTATTGTTATTATGACCAATATCATTATTCGTGCTTCCACTTCTATGGGATGCACCTTCATAACAAGTGGGACTTACACTTTAGCAGGGAAGCTAAGTAGTATTATTTGTGCTGAAAATCTTTAGGCTATGAGAGTAATGTCCAGGCATCTAGAAGTAGAAATGACAGATAACTTAAGATAAAGTCTATAACATAAGTCTGGTGGATATGATTACAAGACTTAAGTTCAATTCGCCTCAGACTTTAAGAGATATACTTTTATAAAACCCATTATATTTTGGTTCCATAAACAATAGTTGATGAAAACTTGTCTGATGATGAGAACATATGAGACCCACAGTAAGAAGACAAAGGGGCTTTTTCATCTGTAATGATCTATTTGTAGAATAATTAAACAACTATAGTGGATATTTAAAAGATTACATTTATTGACTTTGGAAAGTAAGTAAGCAAATATTTTAGAATCCTATATTTTTTCATTATTTTGAATATCATCGATAAAATTTAAGAGAAAGAAAGGTAAGTATATGGTTATATTCAATCCCCAAAAATATCACTATGGTAACATAGGAATTCCCTGAGATAGACGTGAAGGTCAGATTGTTGGAAAGGCAAAGAGACACATGAGTCCCATTGTGAGAAAAACTATGTGTTCTCAAAACTTCCCTGTGCCTCTTGGCTGCCCAAGTCTACTGAGGGGCTATGCCTGTAGACATTCTGGGCAGTAGCAGCATTCTGAATATACCTGTCATCAGGGAACTGGTTCACAGAGGTAACAGCCTCAGGGAAATCATCTCTCCCTGCTCTCATGTTCCAGATCTCTTCAAATACAAGAGGTCAGCTACAGGTCCCTTTGATGACAGCTCCATCACTTCATGAGATGAAAGCTGTGTTCCTGAGTGCTGAGGGGAAAATAAAGTGCCCATCTGTCAAATATGACCTGACCCTTTCTCTGCGGAGTTCTCCATGAACTCCTGGCTCCACTGATTGCACTGAATTTAACATAAACAGGGAAAAGAATGGCTGTCAAAGTGAATATATAATATATATATTATTCTGTATCTGGCTATGTATGTCCATGCATTTCCTTTTGGGCTAATTCTAATAAAAACTTCCTGCTTTATTGTTTTCCCTTCATTTTAGTGAAATAAATTAATATAATCTTTAAACTTTGACTATCATACAGATAACAGCCCTTGTATTGATTTGTGACAAGTTCTTTGATAAAATTGCACCAGGTTACCTGCCATTTTCTAATGTATCCTGCCTAAAGTTTTGTTATGAAGCTATATCTGTAGAATTTAGGCTTTCCTGGTTTTTTCATTTGTTCATGAGTCTCACTGTAAAAGGCTTCCTTCCCTCTCAGGAGAAGGGGTGCCTAGATATCATTGGTCAGCATACAAAAACACTGTAAACATGGGTCATTTAAGGTAGTTCAGTATAAAATAATTTACTTACAGTATATGTTTATCTAAAATATATTATATTCTCTTAGAAATTCATGCTGTTAAGCAGACAGGTGTCAATAAATCTATAAGTGAAAAAGGGTATAGATGCATAAATGACAAATCAAGAGACAGATACATAGAGTCTGAATAATAGGCAGCCAGACACAATGAATCTTTTTTATTACTTTAACATATTTCAATTGTAAAACTCTGGTTGAGAATTTGTACTATGAACACATATATTTCATAAAGAAGGCATGTATATAAATATATCTATGCTATTGTGTATCCTCAGCAGGTAGCATCTCAGTGGAGAGTCAACACTTTATTTCAAGAAAACCTTTTAGGAATATTAACAAGTTAGGACATGGCATTCCTACAAAGATAATTAACACCTCAACTCAACTCTGAAATTGTTCCTTAGATGTTGAAAAATAACATGCTATTGTGTGAACTGACAGAATTTAATTTAAGAATGATGCTGAATTTGTTTGGAAAGATTTGAACTCATTAAAACTTCCTTTTTTAAAATAATTTTAATCATGTGCATGTCACTTTATAAATGACTTAAAATACCAACATAGATACTAATCGCTTTATAATCTGCCCCTTTTCTTCATGCTAAATATTACAGATGTTTCTAAAATTATAACCTATTATAATTTAGTGGAATTTTACATTTCTTACTTCTGAACATATAAGGTCATACAAATTCCTAAATTTGTTGATTTCTTATCAGATGTTTTTGACTGGCTACTTTTCAGTGACAATGCCTTCTAAATATACTTTTTAAAATACTTTTAAAAAGTATTTAAAATGCTTTAACCATTCCTCAAAAATTTACCAAATCAAATTTGCTATAAAGTTTGCAATGAATTGATGTAGAAAGAAATATTCTACCTTAACACAACCCCTACATTATAGCCTTCTGAGTAGATCATACTGGCTAATAGGAAAAGAAAACCCGCAAAAGAAACAAACAACATGGGAGGCAGGATCAGAGATACTATAACTGTATTGCTATGAGATTAGCAACCATTTTGCTTAGTTCTTTGCCATCTTGACACAAACCTAGATGCACAAAGGAAGGAATCTCAGTCTAGATATTGCCTCCATCATATCAAAATTGTCATTTGGGCATGTCTGTGTGACAATTTTTTGAGTAATGATTCATGTGGGAGCTTCTGCTCACCATAGGTGGTGCAACCCCTGGCAAAATGGTCCTTCGTTGAATAAGAAATCTGAATGAACAAGCCAATAAGCAGTTTTCCTCCATGGTGAATTTCTTAGTTTCTGACCCCAGGTTTCTGCTTGAGTTCCCGCCTTGAATTCTCTTCATAATGAACTTTAAGCTAAAAAATGAAATAAACGCTTTTTCTCCAGAAGTTGTTTTTGATCATGGTGCTTACTCATAGCAAAAGAAAGCAAGCTCTGATAGCTACTATATATGATTTGCCATTATAAACAATCAAAAGGTAAAGTACCAACTCTTTCATAGTTTCAACAAAAATAGTAGTAGAAATTAAAGCAGTGGAGATGGGGAAATAGACGTTTTTAAAGGTAAACAATTCAATTTAAAACTTTCTAATAAGTTATCACAGATGTTTGCCTATCTTCATGCATTTGTATTTCATCTGGCCCTCATTTCTCTAGCTGAGCAATGCCACCTGGCTAGCTTAGCCCCCAAATAACCACACAGAAACTGGATTCATTAAATCACTGCTTGGCCTATTAGCTCTAGTTTCTTATTGACTAATTCTTACATCTTAATTTAACCCATTTCTATTAATGTGTATATTGCCATGTGGCAGTGACTTACTGGGAAAAATTCCCAGCATCTGTCTCTGGCAGATCCATGGTGTCTCTCTGACTCTGTTCTTTCTCCCAAGATTAAGTTCTGTCTTCCCTGCCTACCTAAATTCTGCCCTATTAACAGGCCCAAAGCAGTTTCTTTATTGACCAATAATACAACACAAAGACAGAAGGACCTCCTTCACCACTTGTGAACCTACATTGTACAAATCTACATCTTAGGAGATGGAAGGGAAGTTAATAGAAAAGTAGATGTTTCTCTTACAATATCTTCATGGTAAAAGGAGTAAAGAATTTGACATATTAGTGAGGAATATCCTAATACTCATTACGCTACTTTGCAGTATGCATGAAGTGAAAGAAACTTTCATCCATAGATTGACTCTGAATGAAATAGTCCAATAGATTGTTATTAAAAAAGAAAAACAAAACAACAAACAAAACACTTTCAGGAGGCACTGTTTCTCAAATTATGTGATTAAATAATGTCTGCATTGGTTGCTTTTTTCCTGCTGTGACCAATACACCAGACAAAATGAAATGTCACATAGAAGGGTTTATTTATATTGGCCTACAGCTCAAGAGGATTTAGCACACCATGCTAGAGGGAGAGGTCATTGGTTGCAGGAGCTAGAGGCAGCTAATCACACTGCATCCAGACTCAGGAAGAAAGTAAATAGATGCTAAGGCCTACTCAAATTTCTCCTTTGGTTTTCAGTCCAATATCTTAGCCCACAGGATGATGCCACCCACAGTTAGCATGGGATTTTCAAGTAAGTTAACCCAATCAAGAAACATCACAGACATACACAAAGGTCTTACTTCTAGGTAATTCTAAATCATGTAAAGCTAGCAATCAATATTAACCTTCACAGTGGCCTATCCCATTTGTGAGCAGGACATGGAATAATAAATGTGAATAAAACTTTTCTTTCTGAAACTCATCACACTTGATCCTATGAAGAAAATGTTTCTCTGCATTGGGCAAAGAAAAAAGAAAAAACATTCTATGAGGTTTAACATCAATTTTGAGTGAGATTATGAATGATGTCTTATCCTAAAATCTAGCATCATCTAGGAGTAGAGATGTCTGTTCTCTCCTATTGATTGTAGAGAAATGAAATCCTGCTGTTAAACAGCATGTACAAGAAATAGTCATTCTCAGAAGCAGAGGCATGGACACAATGACCTCGGAACATCCTTCCCAACTTTGTTGGAACTTCAAGAACTGACACTTAGTATCTTATTGCATGCCAAGAATTAAATATTTATACATATGTTTCCATCTAATGATCTGTTGTTTTATATTTAATTTCATCATTTGATTTGAGAAAAGCATAATGATTCTATTCAAAAATTTTTGAATCCCTAGGACTACAAGATTTTTATCTTAGAGCTGTATTATCATACAGGACATAAGAAATGAAGAGTATAATAGTGTAACATTTGTTTTTTTCTGCTTCTTGGAAGTTCTCGGGGAGTTCATTAGCAGATGGTTACTGAGAACTGGCATCCTAGAATCTGGAGTGGTGCACAGTTCTTAATTATTCAGCAACTAACCTGCACAGGTCAGGTAAAGCACAGACATGAAATTCAGATTGCCCTGAACACTGTGACATTCCCTTACCAAGAATTAAAAAAGCAAAGTATCCATCCTTTTTAATTATATAATATTACGGCTGCAGAACACTAATTAACTTAATACACTGAATGCTATTTAGAGACTGGATATTTTTAAGAAGCCACTTAGTAGCCATTGATTGACACACTTATTTTAATCTATACGCTAAGGAAAAAGACAAAGGCATTCTCCTAAGATGATTTTTACACATTCTTCCTTTAAGGTTGAAATAAGTAAATGAATAAGAAAAATGAACAAACCATCTCATACACTTCTTGGTTATATCCCAAATCTCACCTAAGGTAAGAGGCCAACTGGGCCTTCATTTCTATGATAACCATATCTAGCTCATTACTCTGTCTTCATATTCTAACTAGCCACAAAAAAACATACAGGATAAAATAATTATACAAACAAAACTACCACATTAAATCAATAGTGAAATGAATTCACCTATTTACATTTGGGTTTTATAAAATTTTAATTTTTCCTTTAAAAAGTACTGAAAATAATTAAAGATCCATAACAACTGTACCCTGATTACATTAACTGGGAATCAGAAAGTACAGTGTTTGTTGCAATTATTTGACCATACATCCAAAATACTGCTTAAGGGTATGTGATTATTTGATTCTGGAGCTACTCACAGTGTTTCTAAAGCTAACATGGGTTTGTTTCTACAGTGACAGATTGTACCGTACCTTCAAATCCCTGAGATCAGTGGTCCATATTGTCTCATTCTCTTCCTTGTTAACCTACTGCACCACAGCTACTTAATCCATGTTCTTCTGATTGCACTGGCTCTTGTGCTTATTGAATAACAGCCAGCTTCAGGATACATCATAGTGCTCAGTCTCCCCGCTCCCATATCTCCGTCCCCTTGTTCCCACATATGCTCTTTAGAGTTATCTCACTCTCTCAGCAATACATGTGGTTGGGAGGTGGTGGCACGTGGCTTTAATACCAACACATAGGAGGCAGAGGCAAGCGGATTCCTACAAATTCAAGGCCAGCCTTGTCTACAGAATTAATTTCAGGACAGGGTCCAAAGCTACATTGAAACCCTATCTCAAAATATCTCCCCTCAAAAAAATAAAAATAAAAAAAGTAAAGACAGAACATGAGTTTTTGTCTCACATACATGTATGGCTCTATGGAAAATTCAGTACATTTGGAGGTACTAAAAGATATATTGATCAATTGTATCCTGATTACTTTTGTTTAGCGTCATTGATACATAACTGACAGATCACATGTATTTATTTACAGCAGAGAGCCTGATGTTTTGGCATACATATACTGTGAAATAATAAAGAAAATTAAGGTAATTAGCATATTGAGAAACACATTGTTACACATTGCTTTCTTTTAATTTATATGGTCATAACACAGAATCACTTTTATTACATATGTGTTTATTAATATTTAAAAATTATATTTGCAGGAATTTGTTAACCAGATTTCAAAAATTAAACAGTTAACATCAGAAACAAAAGTGGGAAGAATCAAGATTTTTCACTAAGATTATAAACAAGGCAAGGGTATTCCCACTTGGGCCTCACTTCAGTGCCTACTGCAAGTCTCAGCTAAATCAGTAAGACAAAAAAGGAAACTCATACTGTAACAGAAAAAATGAAAGAATAATTTCAGATAATATGATCATCTGCATGGAATATCCCAATCAATAATGATAACAAAATTCCAAAAATGAGTGAGCCTTTTTTAGGGCAAAATTCAACTTTATACTATGCACTAACATTGAGAAAGTGGAACTTAAAATACAATGATATTAATATTAGGATCCAAATTATGAAGTACATAAGTAAAATCTAATAAATAATATGTAAAATGGGTAGGAAGATTACTATGAAATTCTAATAAAAGAAACAATGAGCAGCATATGTGATAGACTGCCCATAGTCATTGTTGGACTCACTATTACCAAGGTTTCAGTTCTTCCCAGTTAATTCGCATGTTCAACATAAGCCTAGCAAAATTCCTCTAATTTACTTTATGAATTCCACAAGCTTCATTTGGAAATGCAAAGTAATTAAGTCAAAGAATTGAGCAAACCTGTCTAATTTCATGATTACATATATGACTTCTATATGACCTACTATAATGCTACCATAGTCTGTATATTATACTGATATGATGGAAGACACAGAGGTCAATTGACCAGAATAGAGAACTCAAAGGAGATCCACATAAAAATAAAGTGAACTTTGACAAAAAAAAAAAAAAAGCAAAGTGGGAAAAGTTCTGATAAATTTAGAAACAAATGGACAGCCAGTTGAACAAAGAAATGACAAAGGTCTTATTCCTTCAGATAAGGACTCAGAGCTGATCCTGAAGGTAAAGCGGGGATTGACAAACTGCACAGTGCACAGAGGCAAACGAAGGACAAACTGAAATGCCTTGGGGTACAATGATGGCTTTTAGAATTCAGAGGGCATTTTTTTCGTGGAAGAAATGATTAATTGAACAGACTTCATTAAAAATTGAAAGTATCCACTCTATGTAAAACATTGTCAGGAATGACAGATAAGGCACAGAATGGGACCATGTGTTTGTAGAAGATATGTCTGACAAAGGACTGTCATCCCAAATTCGCAAACCAAAAAAGAAACACTAGCCTTAGAAAACTGAGCCTAGTAGATCAGACTGTTTTCTAAAAGATGATGGATCTGGAGAATGCTACTATTTATGTGAAATTATCCACAGAATGATAAACATTCCATGATCCTATTTGCATATGACCTTTGACACTGTCAATTGATATTGTCATCTGCAAAGCTCACACTTGGGAATCATACGATTGAGTTACATAAAAGAATAATAAAAATTCCAACACTAAAAGTAAGTTTAGAGTGCCTGGCTACCCATGACAGGATATGGTATCTTGGTAGAAGTTTAAACATACCTGGAATATATATTCTTACAGAAAATGGAAGAATGGTTTCTAAGAGTACAATGTGAGGAAAATATATTCATTTTGTAAAACGTTACAAACTTTATTTTGTGAATCAATTTTTATATTGAGTATGATTAGTAACACTATATAAATGAAATTTCCTATTAAAGTGAATTTGTAGTGTCTAGCACACACATAAAATTAATAAACAAGTGAGATGAGAAACCATGGTGGTCCTCACTTCACAATGTGTACTTGTATTAAATCATCATATTATACCTTTTAAATATATAAAAATGTATTTTTCAATTATGTGTCTGAAAATTTTGAGTTTAAAACATCATCATAGGCAAAATTCATAAATAGATCCTTCATCAAAGAGACATACAAATAGCAAATCGACAGTGGAAGCATGTTTAACTTCTTTGTCTGTCTTTGAAGAAATACAAATTAAAATAGAGAAATTTTGTAAGTGTAGATAATGGACAACTCTAAACGCTGATGAAGATATGAAAGCAGCCGCGATGCTCACTTTTTGCTTCTTCACAGTCAAATCCACACTGTCATTTTGTGATTCGTTTTTTGATTTATGGTTTTGTTTCTCTCTATGAAGTATGATGTGCAACTATATATGTCCTACGATATATATGAGATAATCATTAAGGAAAAGAGGTCATTAATTTAAAAGAGAGAAGGAGGGGTAGTGTGGAGAGGTGCTTGAGAGAAGAAATGGAAGAGGAAATTGATTTAATAACATTATAATCTCAAAAATATAGAGAAAATATTTTATATAAAGACAGTTTCACTCTAGAGCTCAGGCTAGCCCAGAATTTGCAATGTAGTACTTATTCATTTCAAACTTGTTCTTTCTTCTTGCCTAAGCCTCTGGAGTATAGAAAAACAGGCTTGCTTCATCATATCTGGCTCTAGTGCAGACATTTTGAACACAGCCCAGCAGTTTTTTTTACTAATACCATGTAATCTATTAGATGTACTCTGGTTTTTATTCATATAAGTTGGAAATATATGCCAATATAATGTGCACATAAATGGTTCATAGCAGATTTATTCATGTCTCTTAAATCGCTGAAACAACCAAGGTGCCTTCTGCAGTTGAATGATTTGTGATTTACTCAGAATACTACTTAACATCTAAAAAAATGAGTTTTCAAGCCGTGAAAAGAAAAGCATAAAGTGTACATCACTAAATGAAAGGATTTAAGGCCAAAGTCTACATACTGTAAAATCCAAACTGTAGGACACATTAGAAACAAACAAATATTAGTGTAGAATAGGTACTAGCAGCTGCCACAGTCAGTAGTAGAGGCAGATTAATAGGTAAAGAACAAAAGATGTTTAAATGTCTCTGGAATTATACTATAGGATAGTGTGATGGTAGATAATTATTCCATATATTCCCAGAAAGTATAAAATATACAACACCCAAAGAAAACCTAAGCGCAAACTTTAAACTTTAAGTGAGAGTGGTGTATTAATGTACTTTCCCCATTGGCAATGAATGTACTTCAGAGCAGAGTCTTGTTAGTGGATGCGGCTAGCATTGATTGGCTGGGAAGTGAGTTACACTGTGGGCTCTGTTAGGTTTTTCTGTGAACCTCAAATTGTCCATAAGGTCTCTTTTGTGTATTTCATCAATATACTTTAAGGATATCTATGATAAAAAACATGATGTTTAATCACAGCTTCATTCATATTTAATTAAGCAGAGAAGATCGTGTCTATAACCGTATCCTTTCCTTATGAGAGGAAGTATGTGAATAAGATTTTTTTTGCAAAAAAGCATCTATGTCAAAAAAGTCAAAGAGGATAGAACATCTAGGTTATTGAAAAGTATTTTTCATTAGGAATATTTTTAATTATGGTAAAGAAATGATAGTCATGAAAATCAGAGAATAATGATACATACATATACATATTCCTAAACTATAAATATTCAAAGATGTGGTACATTTTCCACAAATAGTCAAGAAGTATTCTACATATGTAAGGAACATATTAGAAACTAACAACTTGTAATTTCATTAAAGTATTCAAACTTACTTGAAACTTCAATATAATATAAGAATGTGGGACCTTTAAGAGGAATTTTGTATTTTTCTGATTTTCAATATTGTAAAATTTTATTTTGCTTCATGATTTTAATAGTGTAATATTTGTGTGAATAATTTAATATTCACACAATGGTTTATACATCTTAACCAGTTCTTATTATAATAAATGTAATTTGGAGTACTATAGCTAAAAAAGAAATTCATTAAATTTTATTATAGTTATATCTTTGACACTATAATTATACCATTTCCCCCTTTCTTTCCCTTCTTCCAAACCCTCTCATGTACTGTTCCTCCTATTCTCATTCAAATTCATAATCCATAGCCTTTTTTTATAAAAGTGTTGTTATGTATTAGATACATATATACCAGTCAATATAATGTTATTTGCTTGTTTATATTTTCAGTGCTGATCATATGATGTGCTCTCTCCTGAGGAAGACTATTTCTTTTGCTCCCAGCATTCTTTAGTTGCCTGTATTTATTTGTCTAGGGTTGAGGCCCCATAAGTTTTCAATTTTTCAAGCATGCATTATTGTAGAAAGACTGCTTGTTTTTTCACAGTTGCTCAGTGGTGCGGGAGAATTGTCTGTAATCTGTCAATCATGTTTTAAGTAAACGGTGTTTGGCCAGGCAGGAAGTATAGGCGGGAAAATCAGACAGGAAGTAGAAATGATGTAATGAGAACAGGATAATTCTGGGAAGGAGGAAGTTGTTTCCTCCCACTCCTGCCCAGACCACCTAAGCAGCAGGATGTGATCTGCCCCACTGAATAAAGGTATTGAGCCACATGGCTAAAATAGATCAGAAAAATGGGTTAATCAAGATGTGAGAGTTAGCCAGTGAGAGGCTAGAGCTAATGGGCCAATCAGCTTATAATTTATGGAGACCTATGTGTGATTTTCTTTGGGGCTAAACAGTTGTGGGTTACCAGGAGGGACAGAATCCCCCAACAACAAACCGGCCCTGCTCATGTTACAACTCAGTCCTGAAATAATCACACAGAAAACATGTTACTTACAATACTGTTTGGCTCATAGCTTAAGCATATTTCTGGCTAACTCATATCTTTATTTAACCCATCTCCATTAATCTGTATTAATGAGGCTGTGGCTTACTAGGTAAAGTACTGGGTGTGTCTCTGGTGGGGCTACATGGCTTCTCCCTGACTTTGCCTTCTTTCTCACAGCATTCAATTTAGTTCCCCTTTCCCTCTCCCCCTACCACCTAGCTCTACTTTGCTAAACCACTGGTCAAAACATATTCTTTATTAACCAATGGTATTCACAGCATACAGAGGGGAATCCCACCTCAATGCATGACTTTTGGAATCACTGTTGTTCAAGCCATATTTATATGGCCATACCTCCTCTCTTTATGTGTGTAGCTTCTGTTATTTGTAGGAAACAGTAAATTCCCAGTTCTTCTGATTCTTATATTCTTTGAGCTCTCTTTTGCAGTGTTCCCTAAGCCTTAAGCACAGAAACTAGTTCTGCACATATATCAGTTAGGACTGAGCTCTACAATTCTTCATTTTCTTTGTGTTTTTCTATACTGGTCTCTGATAGCCTTTGCTGGAGAGGCTGTGGAGGAAGGGGTACCCTCATCCATTGCTGGTGGGAATGCAATCTTGTGCAACCACTTTGGAAATCAGTGTTTCGGTTTCTCAGGAAATTCGGGATCAACCTACCCCTGGACCCAGCAATACCACTCCTGGGAATATACCCAAGAGATGATCTATCATATGACAAGAACATTTGTTCAACCATGTTCATAGCAGTATTATTTGTAATAGTCAGAACCTGGAAACAACCTAGATGCCCCTCAATGGAAGAATGGATGAAGAAAGTGTGGAATATCTACACATTAGAGTACTACACTGTGGTAAAAAACAATGACTTCTCGAATTTTGCATGTAAATGGATGGAAATAGAAAACACTATTCTGAGTGATGTAACCCAGACCCAAAAAGATGAATATGGGATGTACTCACTCATAATTGGTTTCTAGCCATAAATAAGGGTCACAGAGTCTACAATTGGTGATCCTAAAGAAGCTAAGTAAGAAGTTGAACCAAAGGAAAAACATATAGTTATCCTCTTGGCTATGGGAAGTAGACAAAATTGCCGGGGAGAAAATTGGGATCTTGCGGGTGGGGTGGGATGGGGGTAAGGGGAGATGGGGAGAGAAAAGGGAGAAGGGGAGGATGGGGGGAACTTGGGGAAAAAGGAAGATTGGGATAAAGGAAGGTAGGATAGGGGAGCACGGATGTCTTTTGAGAATAGAAGATCCTTTGATAATTGATTAGGGCTACACTTATATGTGGGTATAAGGATAAATATTGAGGATGAAGTTAGGGAGTCTGCTAATTTGCTGATGCAGTAGTGGTAGATTCTTTAGGATCTATGATTTCTGTATTCCTGGTTAGCTGGTTCAAATTTCAATCCCAATATTATTTCCCTCTTGTTGAGTGTCCATAAGTTCAGTTATAAAACTATTAGTAACCATCAAGCTATGTGTGTCACAGCTGCACACTTAGGGTTGTGGAGTCATGCTAGTCATTGTGGCTCATAGACATCATGCATAGGTATGAGTATTGGTTGATTTGCCTCTTTGAAAGCTTCATAAAATCTTCTGGTACAAATATAGTGAAATCATAAGGTGGAGGCTTTCAGTCAGATCCAGTTCCTGTCCTCTTGGTCTTCTGTCTGGTCTTCAGCAATAGAGACTTTGATTCCACTCCTGCAGATGAAGCAACCAAATACAATAGCAATAATCCATGATGTTTTGGGAGTCTCTCTGACTAAAATTGTTCAACAAAGTCTCTTAGAGGGGATCCTTCAATATATATATATATATATATATATATATATATATATATATATATACAGATATGTATGAATATATGTATATTTTGATGGATAGATAATGTAGATAGATGATATTGTATAAAATTAATCACTGAGATAGTTTTCAAAGGAAATCATAGAAGAAATATTTTTAGGTATCTTTTCAAAGGACAGGCTGCAAACCATTGTTTTGGTAGGTAGTAGTGTCTCCTCAAAATGTTAACAACTTAAGACTTTGTCATCAGCTGGTGATGCTGCTGATATGGAATGTCAATGTAAGAGTACTTTTTAGTGAAAATCCAATGTAAGGTAATACCATTCTGAATATGCCCAATCACCACTGACCTCAGTGGGTTAATCCAGTGCTGAGTTTAAGGTTGAGTTAGGAGTTTGTCCATAGTTGAGAGGAGTAGGCCACGGGAGCATACCTCTGAAAGTGTATTTGTCCTTTCAGCCTTCTTATTTCTGTGTTCTGAGCACCATGAGGTGAGCGGTTTTGCTCTGCCACAGGTTTCCCCCAGCACGACCAGTTTTAGCATGAGCCCACAGCAATGGGAGCCAGTGTAGCCTGAGACCTATGAACCCAAAGATTTATGTGTTTTACTCAGATCTTGTTAAATAAGGGGAAAAAAGGATATTATTCATTTATCTATATGTCATTTCTGAGTTTTGTACCCAGCCTAAATGATACACTAACACTTTAAATGTCTTTTCAATTGGTTTTCATATAGATGCAAAAATAATTAGGTGATTTAACTTTAACTGCAATTAGGAGATACTTTCTAAACTTTTAGCTGTGTTACTCAGAAGAAACAATGTATACCTATAAGAGAAGATGTTTCTCTATGTGTTGGAATCAAACATCAGTTGGATAGTTTATTCTTATCATTCCAGAGGCACTGATATCCTCATAAAATAGTACTTCATAAATTGCTAACAATGTTTCTGAATTTCAGCATATTAAAATTATTTTAGTATAGAATCTGTTGCATGTTCTCATATGTATTTAGTAAATAAACATTTTAAAACATGTACGTGAATTCTTAATTCATATTTAAATTTGTTATCTCCAAAATGTTGGTTACTATCAAATACTATCTGAGGGAAGATACATCCTACTGTGTAACAAGGGTGCCACTGTGAAGTTACATATATTGTGATATATAGCACATTTACATATCATGCACATATTTAGAAATAATAATTTCAACATAACAAATTTTGACTAGCCCAGAAGCACCAAGCAAGAACATACTCCTGACAAATACAGGATCAGAAACAGGTTATAGCAAAAAAGTATGACATTAAAGAAAGCTATCTTTAGGGCTCTCCTGAGCTTATCCACCATGCCTAAGGGAATGTTCACATGAAACAGATATAGTCTCAAGGTGAATATGTCAGAAAGATGGCTCAGGACACTTGTTCTAATATAAATCAGCCATGGGAAGTATTCACTTGACAACTCAGCCTCTGAGACTATTTTCCAAGACATACAGTGAATGATATAGGAAAAATAGCCATGCCTTCTTAACTAAACCCCAGAAAAGAAAAAGAAAAGTGAGAATAGTGCTTAGTATAATAAATTTAACCAAGGGTAGAGTTAAAAGAAACATAGTGCAATGATTCGTGTGTCCACACACATACATATACACGTGTGTCTGTACACACTCATATGAGATTATACATGCTGCATGTATAATTTTGCCTTTGTCTTATATACCATATATCCAAGATTTTCTATAAATAATGCATAATCTCATATTGCACATATTTGACTATAATACTCAGAGATGTCCAACTGCAGTTCTAATAAAAATTGAAGTTATTTTAATGTTAGCTGTTGGCTTGCTGTATCAGGGGAGGGGGAGGGAAATGGGAAGCGGTTGCGGGGAGGAGGCAGAAATCCTTAATAAATAAATAAATTAAAAAAAAGAGAGGAAAGGGGAACTGTGGTTAGTACGGAGAATGAATAAAAAAATTAAAAATGTCACTATAGTGAAAAAAATTGAAGTTATTTTACTACTAATATTTTACTACTACTAATATTGGCAGGATAAATATGATGCTTAGAAACAGTGAAATTCCATAAATATCATAATTCATTCAGAGTATAAGTTCACTTTATCTCTGAAAATGAGTTTGAAGAATTAGCAAAATTTAAAGTTCTATACTGTTAGCATAGGAAGTACAGTTGTTAACCACCTGTAAAGTACATAAAAATGAATCATGTTGTTGGTTTACTGAAGATTTCTTTCAAATAGCAAATGTTCATAAAAATAACCAGCATATAAATAATCTATATGAGAGGAGAACATAAAAAATGCATTGGCTTTTATTATTAGACTTCTGATCCATATCTATTTAAACATGTCTGTTGATGACAAAAAACTGAGGAGCTGCAAAATGTGTATGTTTTAAATGTACAAAAACCAATATTTGATATTATAGATTTTTGCATACAAAGGAGACAAATTTCATATTAGTGAAAGACTAGGTAGATGGAGTATGGTATTAATGGTATTAATGAAATGAGAAAATGGAAATGTTCTAATTTATAGACTGAATGTTAAATTGTTGCTTGAGGTCATCAATCTCTTGGACTTTGATTATTTTACATACATTGTAAATTTAAGAAAATAGAATATATCATCTTTGGACAAAATTACAAGTACTGATTATGTTAAATATGTGAATATATATTTATATGTTTTAATCTGTGTTCTTTATACTACCTCAATTTTTGGGAAAGTATCTCAAAAATAAATGAATTTATTACACTATTTGAATGAATAATTCTTATTTCCTTGGACATAATCAGTCATGTTATAAGCTAGAAAATTTAAATTATTTAAAGTGTGAAACAACATTTGCATCAGACTGTAGGAGCACTTAAGTATAATATAATAGTGAAAATTGCATCCAACCCTACTTAGAATTTAGTTAGTAAGTAGAAAACTTAATAGAGTAAATTATATTATGTCAGAATCACTACCTAGATTCATTTATGGAATTATACAATGGGTTTCTACTCAGATCTTTATTCTCCAGTAGTAGTTTGTGGTGTGAGGTGTTTCATGAGATGATGTGAGCAAACATCTACCCATCCTAGCTATAAAACAGACCAACGCAATGATTATCTCAAAGCCTGACTCAATAAAACAAAGAGTTTGCTGGGGTTACTTACAGGAGCTATGGCCAAGAGATTCCAGGAATAGGAATATCTCAAAAATGAGAGCTTCCTGGTTTTTCACCATGACCTTTTCTGGGGAACATGAGGAAACGAGGAAGGGACATACAGACACACGGAAAAATTGTGATCATGTGGGTCTTGTGCATTCTGGAACCAAGACTGCACAACAATCCAGAACCTAGGTGCATCCATGACATACAATACAGGAGAGAAGAGTTAGCCCTGGGATGGACTCATGAAAGATCAATCCTGAAACTCTGCACAACTTGAAGGCTCCTCAATAGATCAGACAGCCTATCCTCCAGAAAGCTTGACAGTTAAGAGTCTCCTCTCCCAAAAATAACGACATTTGAATTTTGCAGGAAAATGGATTGAGCTAGAAAACATTATTTTGAGTGAGGTAACCCAGACACAGAAAGACAATTATCACATGTACTCACTCATAGGTGGTTCTTAAACATAAAGCAAAGAAAACCAGCCCATAAACCACAATCCCAGAGAACTTAGACAACAATGAGGACACTAAGAGAGACTTACATAGAGATTGCTCTTCGAGCAGATGAGGGGGGGGGGATTTGATCGGGGGAGGGGGAGGGAAATGGGAAGCGGTTGTGGGGACGAGGCAGAAATCCTTAATAAATAAATAAATTAAAAAAAAGAGAGACTTACATAGATCTAATCTACATGGGAAGTTGAAGAAGACAAGCTCTCCTGAGTAAACTGGAAGCACAGGGACCTTGGGGGAGGGTGCAAGGGAGAAGGGGAGAGGCATGGAGGGGAGCAGAGAAAAATGTAGAGCTCAACAAAAATCAATAAAAGAGTTTCCTCTCCTGCAGGTGTTTACTACTTCTGTAACCTTTGGGGAAGCGCCTTATGCATGTGTTAAGCTTCAGTTCTCGGGGCAGACAAGTAAGCTACTTTATTTCCACAGTCTCAAAAGCTTCCCTTCTCTCTCCTAGAACTATTTCAATTCTGAGGATATTGCTACACACTAGGGTTCAGAAAGGATACTATGAACAAGTTTTTTGGTGATGTAGAGATTCCCATGAACCTACTATAAGCTCAACGTCTCTCTATTGTCTGGCTTCCCTGCTCTACCTCCACTGAAGGGGGAAGCAATCTGCAAAGTTCTCTTCGGTGCCTAGCATCCTGCTGAAGCCTCAGCAGAGGGAGTTACTTCTAATCGCTTCCAGGGGATTTCATAAATACAGCTCACAGGAAGGAAGAGACTGAAGTCTATCAGCACTCTTAGACTTCTGTCACTACCATAGTTCTCTATTTTGGTCCTCAAATTAATTATTCTCCAATCATTGCTCTGCGGGTCAATGCTGGTAACAGGCCATCGTGTGTTCTCCTGGCTCAGTGCATTACTCTAGGAATCATTTGCTGTACCCTACACTGTCCATTTTTCTGTAGAAAAGAAGAAAAATGGACATATAAGTTCCTGAACAATTTGAGGTTTCACACTGTTGTGATATTCTTCCATGGACTGATTTTTCTCCTTTTGTATATTAATGTATATCTCTGCCAAATTAATTTGTTTTTCTGTATGAATCCATTTTGGGGATTCTTCAGTGAGAAAAGAGTAGATTTTTTTCTTTGTTCCTATATTCTTAATATGCCTTTGCAGTAACTAAGACAATAGTTTCCTTTTTATAATTGTCTACCCAACCAGCTTAATAAAAGCAAAGAGAGTGACACTTTAGGATGTGTGTTCATTCATACAATACTTATAATTTATATTTACTCAGTTCTACCAGTATGTAAAAATATTAGAAATATATTCTAGTTGTTTACTTTTATATGAAAAGAATTTTCATATAATATCTTATCCTAATCATGCCAGTGAGTCACCTTTTAAGATCACATTCTCACATATGTATAAATGTATAAACTCACATACTCACATCATGTATACATGGTATTATGTGCTGTCTCGATAGATTTGCATTGTTTAATACTCAAATCAATATTAGCATATTGATCACTTTAAATACTTTGCATTTGTGGTAAAATATGTTGAATCATTTTATCTACTTTTTTTAAATATAAATTATATTATTATGACAAAACGACCCTGTCTTATAGTAGAACACCAACTATGTAACCATAGATAAGTACCAGCTGACCAAACTTTCACCATCTCTTTTATTGCTGTCCACTAATCTACTCTGAACTACTTCTAATCCCACATATGAATCAGATCAATTAGTATTGGCCCTTTTGTTTAATCTAGTGATAGATCATTCCATTCCAGTTCTTAATGATAAAGCTTTATATTCTTATTGATGAATAGTGTCCCATTACGTACTTACATATTTTTATTTAGTATCCATATTTGGTGCATTTTGAATTATTTCCACTTCTTAGTTATTAAGAATAATGTTGCAAACAAGTGCAAAAATGTATGTGTCTTTGGCATACTACTTCATTTTGTTTGGATAAACAGCTAATAATGGGTTGTTTTATCATTTTGTATTTTATTTCAATTCCTTAACACAATTTCCATACTGATTATTCTGATTTATATACTCATTGACCATATGTAAAAGTCCTTTTATCTCTTCATCCTTTCCAGAATTTTCTCTCTCTTGTCTTTTTGATAATAGTTATTCTTATTATGTCAAGGGGATAATTCATTGTGGGTTTCAATTTATGTTTTCCTGAGAACTAATGACACTGAAGGTTTTTCATATACACATTGGCCATTCTTACATTTTCATTGACAAGTGTCTATTCATACCTCTTTTCAGTTTTGATGTGCTTATTTAAGTATTCTTAATTGAAAAATATGTATAAATTTATTTTATATATTATGTGCACTAATTGTGTTCTGTAAATATTGTTCAACTTTTCTCTTTTTAAATATTGTTGCTAATAAATTATACTTAGTGATTTGCATAAGTGGTATATTTATTCAATAGTTTTTCTAGTTTTGTACTATTCCTATATGTAGAAGCTATCCTCTATTTAAATCTTGTAAACCACACAATCTCTTTGTTTAATGATTTTGGATTGTTTTTAATGAACTATACATTTTTCTCTACTCACGTCTTTTTTTCCTATCCCCTCTCCCCCCTCCTTGATCTCCACGGTCCCAATTTACTCGTGAGATCTTGTCTTTTTCTCCTTCCTATGTAGATCCATGTATGTCTCTCTTGGGGTCCTCTTTGTTGTCTAAGTTCTTTGAGGTTGTGGACTGTAGGCTGGTTTTTCTTTGCTTTATGTCTAAAAGTCAATTATGAGTGAGTACACATTCTTTTTTATTGATTTTTATTGAGCTCTACATTTTTCTCTGCTCCCCTCCCTGGCTCTCCCCTTCCTTCTTCAACCCTTTTCCAAGATCCCCATGCTCCCAATTTACTCAGGAGATCTTGTCCTTTTCTATTTTCTACTTACTATGTAGATTAGATCTATGTAAGTCTGTCTTAGTGTTCTCATTGTTGTCTGGGATTGTGGTTTGTAAGCTAGTTTTCTTTATGTTTAAAAACAACTTATTAGTAAGTACACTTGCCTTTCTGTGTCTGGTTTACCTCCCTCAAATATATGTAAATTTTAAGACTCCTTTGTCATACAGATGTTACCCAATTTTCCTTGAATGCAATCTCATAAAAATTCTGATTCTAATTTGTGCATTTTTCAGTGATTCTTTTGTGAATTTTCATGTGTTTTTGATTATAACAAATCTCTAATTACATTTATTTATTTATGTACACATCACTATGCACAGGCAGGGGACAGGTGACAATTGGAGGGGGCTTTTTCTCTCTGTCCACAATGTGGAATCCAGTTAATGAACCCAGTTGTCTGGTTGTCAGCCAATGTATAATCCCAGGTTTTTGATTTTCATATCAAAGTTCTTAATGTTCCTGGAAATTTCCCTTCAAGTATAATCTCTGAAAAGCATAAGTGGTGTGAGTTCTCTTGAGTACTACTACCCACCATGATAATTAGCTCCTCAATAGTTGGAGGTGAATGAATGAGATGAAAATTATATGTTTATAGGCAAAGTTAATAAGTATATATGACTTAATTTTTAAAACACACATTTCAACATATATAATCTTTATCCTTTGAACAACAAACTTTTCTAGAGTACTTCTGAAAAACTCAGAGGAAAAATTCCAGGATGCTTAGTCTAGGGAAAGTATTTGGCTCCTAGGAAAGCACTATCCAAAGTGTTGAAAAATGAAGGAATCGGGACAGAAAAGCTGATTTCTCCACTGATTTCAAACCTGAAATTCACAATTCTTGAGGACCTTTACAAACTATGGATTATTTATATATTTTCTTGGTGAGCACAGCTTACCAAGACTTTTTCAAAGTCTAAATGATGAAGCAAAGTATTTTTAATGGTTGAAGATTTAAGGATAGTCAGCCGTTCAGAAAGTATGGTTGAAAATGTACAACCATTTTTCTCAATGTAGAGTAGTAGGAGCAGAGATACGGTGAGGTTTATTTTTAATGTGGTTGGGATACATAGCGTTGAAATCCTCTGTCTTGAGAAGAAAGAGAAAATATAGTTAGAATATTATACCCAGTCTGCTAAGGACAGATCTTTAATTGAATTTCAAGAGAATAAATTAGAAATGAGAAATATTTTAAATGGAGTATAGGCTAGACTGTGAAGAAATGGCATTCATTAGTCATTTTATTTTGTCTTCAGTTGATATTTAAGACATTATGCATGCATTTGAGGAAGCTTTTCTGCATATGACCTTTAGTCTCTAAATTTATATGTAAAGGAGATATGCTTCTGAGAAAACTGATTGTAATTATAGGTACTATTGTGGGGGGAAATAGATAAAATGCACTATCTGAGAGGTGAAACAAACAGAATAAACAAATTTGGGGAGTATGATTAATAAAATAGGATTCTGATTCTGATGTCTATTGATAGGTCTAAGTGCTGGGAAGTAGCATACTTTAATATTTACTTTTCTTTTTTCTTTTCCAAAGTTTAGTTGATATCTAACTCTCGAAGAATTCTAGCACTTGAAGAACACTGTCCAGTTCAGTTAGAGTAATGGTTTCGGTTGAAGCAGAAAGCCACATTATGCTAGCGCGCTACATTATGAATTACGACTTTGATCAAAACCAGAGTTTATTTAATTTAAAAAGAAAAGAGAGAAAGTCACAGTATGCAGATAAAAAAAACTGTGTCTCAGTGCATTTGCTTTGTATATCACATCCTCCTAGATCCCTTTATCCGCATATAATAAATCAATGTGAAATCCAGAATTAAAGCTTTCACACTGAAGTTTGCTACTCTTGGAAAATATTTCTCATCCAATGAGGCAGGGTTCTGTTTTTCCTTCTGTTGCTGACCAAAACTAAAGTTGGCAAGGGGAGGGTTTGTGTCATCCAAGGTCATAGTAAGGGAAGCCAAAGCAAGAACCTAGATATGGGAACTGAAGCAAAGCCCACAAAGAACACTGTTATGCTTTCTCAACCTACTTTCTTATACAACCCAGGTCCACCTGCCCAGGGGGAACACCGAGCACAGTGTGGTTGTACCTCCCATACCAATTATTACTCAATAAAATGCCACATAGATAGAGAAACAGAAACAGGCAAATCTGGTGTAGGCAATTCCACCTTGAGTTTCCCATTCCCCAGGTAGCTCTATTTGTGTCAAGTTGAGAAAAATAAGGCATTCAGGCAACTTGATATAGCCAATGGAACAGTTTATACAGGAATCTGTTTCACCTTTTAGGTACTTGAAAGTCAAAAGCAATACCTATGAACACCAAATTAATAAACATGCCATTTTATCAACCAGCTTCACCCTCTGGAATTCCTTGGCTTTGCAACATGTGGGTATTTACTGTGAACTCTTACCTATTCTTCATCAAATTGAAAGTTCTTTGCACTGAACATGACATGAATTTATATTTTCAAGCAATTGTGAAAATCTTGTGTCAAAAGCTAAAATGCATGTATTCCAAACAAATTTATTTTTCATGGTAAGTGTCAACAGCCTTTGGATTCCACTTTTGATTCCGTTGTTTATTCTCAGTCTGCTTCCATGGTTTATGACAGTTTCACACACTTGAATAACAGGATGTCATGACTTGCTCTTATTCCCAACTATTGCTTCCAATCTTATTTGACATGTTTGTATATTGTCAGTCTTTTCCCATTGGAATATAAATGTCATGAGAGACAAGGAAACATGTCTATTTTATTGATTGTTGGAACCCTAATGTCTTGTACACACTTAACACTGGATAGGACTTCATGTAACACCACAGAAAGAGTAAATCTGGTAGTACATATGGGTCTTCTAGAGTTATGTATAATCAAAACATGGATTCAGTTGGAGGCAGGCCCAATTAGCAGCAATGTGTCAACAGATGCAATACTCTATATGTTTTTTTTTTCATTGCATCCCGGAACTTGGACACATAGAAGAGTCAGCTCTGATAGGGCGTATGGTGAGCATGCAGCAATAGAGGAGGGGACCAATGTTCTCTAGTAGCTGATCTGACACAGAGTCAAAGCTAGCTTGATTTGGCATAAAGAATAGAAGATCATTAGGGACATTTTGTAGAAACTCAGACAGTAAGACTAAGTGATGAATGAGCTTTGTCAAAAAAAAAAAATGGACATGAGGCAAAAGAAATGACCCTGGTGAGGATTTTAGCTTAGGCAATGGGACCGGAGTAGTGCCATTAGTCAAACAAGTGATGTTTATATCAGGAAGGATGGTGGAACAATGTGTTATATTTATTGTGACTATGGTAAGACATTCTCTGCATCTGTGATATCAGTATACGATTCTCAATAAATTTCCCAATTGCTCTTTCAACTAGAATAGCTAGCTACAAGAGAGCATGTGAATTATACATTTTCCTTGACAGTGTCAGTTACTTTGTTGTTCGTGTTTTAAAGAGATGGAAAATTCTGTCATTGAACTAGAATTAAAGAATTGAAGACATGCAGCTTCACAGACTATCCATCTTACATATGTTACTACTCCTTTAATTTATCTATACTTTACAGATAAGGACCTTCCTTTTATTGAGTGGATTCATTCGTTTACCCTGTGTCTGAAGGGCACATTTTAAGGGTTGCAAGCAAACTTTAATAATTAGCTGAAAATTTCCCTAAATTATCCTTTCATAATTAGTGAAGTATTTCTAGTACCATCGCTTTCATCTATGTCCACATACAATATCACCCGAACTAAGTTTATTGTTGAGCAGGAGTTTCAGATCAAAAGAAAAATGCATTAGAGAGCCCTAACAGGAGAACCCATATCTCTGCAAGCAAAATGCCTCTACAGCTCACACAAGCAAAATAATCCAGCATAGTACAACTGTATTAGTTATGCCTGCCAGGGAAGAAACTTCATAGCCAGTTGTGGAAGGCTAATTGTCAAGACTTTTCTTCATTACTGTACTTCAGTTAAAGACAAGAGGAATGAGAGGGTAAAAAGAGAAAAGAAAGTGGATGCAGAAAGCAAAATCAAATCTTAGGAGATTTTAAAAGGCTATTGAGATGGCCCTGTGTGTTAAATGGAACTTGTATTTCACATAAGGAGCCAGAGTGTCTGCAACCATGTCCTTCCATGTTCCCAGTGAACTGCCTCAGCTATTCACTCCCTAAATTGAACACAGGAGTGTCTTGAAAGCCTTTAGCACATCTTTCGAATGTGTACTAATTTTCATTTTAGTTAACACTAGGAAAGTAAATATATAAACTTACTCTAGAATTCTTACTCAGTTCAGGCTGTGTAAATAGTCAGAACTTTACAAAATAAGAGACACTTCAAATTATTCAGTAACGACCCATTATTCTGAGCTAGAGAAAGGTGACTGAATTTTTGTGAATATTATATACTATATAAACCTATAAAAACTTCAATTCTGCTTAAATAGAAAAATAAGTATTAGAGGAAAGGCAAGCAAAACTAAAATGCATCGAAGTATCTTTTGTAATCTACACCATTAGAGTGGGGTGAATGGTTGCTATAGTAACAAAGAGACTGTACCACACACAAAAAATGGCATGTCCAATGAAATTTACTGTCAAGATATGTGTAGACATTACAATAAACAAAAGATGACACCTTAGAAATATAAGCAAAAGTAACAGCGGATTCATGGACTACAAGCTATGATTTAAATCAAAATATTAACCAAGCAATTACTCTGTGGCAGGCAATCTCGAGATATATGTAAAATGTCTGCCTGTCTACAACTTATTTTATTCAGAAGACCTAGTTGAACCCAATAAATCAAACTAATAATTAAACAATTTCCAAGACAAATAAAAGTAAACATTTACAAATCCAAAGTGCAATATAAGTTTTTATAGAAAAGAAGATACATCTGTCCCAGGAATCTGAGGAACAACTATGCATTTATATGTAATAATTCTGTAGAAATTAATCATGAGGTCAAAACAAACCATATCTAAAACTTACTTGACAATCAGAGAACATGTGGAAGACACATCTGTCCACCATGACTGAAATTGTACCTTTATTATTTATCAGAATCTAATAGACTTCATTCTCAATATTAGGATAAATTATTTTTTGCAAAAGAAGGGAAAAGCACAGAAAATTAATAGTTATGTAGCATATACAACAGAAAATTAAGCAGATGAATAACAAGAAGAGGTTCTTTGATACAGACACTACAATGACTTGGATTTTAAATTACCCAAAGATTGATATGGGAAAGTTTAATCATCAGCCGATGTGGTTACTTAAATATTATGGATTTCCCTAGATATACAGCTTATCGTAAGGAAGTCTGGTAAATGAAGAGGACATTGGGATCCTAGAGATCTGTCATCGTTGTTGTCGTCTTCGTCCTCTTCCTCCTCTTCTTTCTGTTCTTCTTCCTCCTCTTTGTTGTTGTCATGAGAAGAATGATATCATTTGCTATATGCTTCTGTTGTGTGTATTTATGGCTTGTCATAGTTCTAGAGTGACAGGGCTAAACAACCATGGACAGAAACCCCAAAATCTATAGGCCAAGTTATACCTTTCTTTTTTAAGGCTTAGTTTTTACACTTATGGAAACCCAATAAAGACATTTACAATGAAACAGAAGAGGGAAAGTGGACACTCCACAAAGGGATATAGAAAAAAATAAGGAATGATATATTTGATAATATTTTATCAGGTCTATTTTTCATACTTCATGTACTGCTCTGTATCACAGAACAACTGACACCATCTGTTTTAAAGACGTCTCCCTCTTCTTGGCAGGTAGAAGTTGGCACAATACACATGTAGAAATAACATTATGTTATTCTAAGGTCTTAGTTTTAATATCATTTCTGTCTCTTGAACAAACGTAGGTAAGAGACTTTGAAATGTGTATTCAACTTCTCATTAATTCACCTCCCTCTTTATTCAGGAAATTATGGAGAAAGAATTGTAATGCTTCCATTAGAGGATTATTATAATGATAAGAAAATATTATGCACACATAGTTATCATCAGTGTGCCTGCCTCATAGTTGGCCATTGAAAATGAGACTTCACTTCTTGCCATAACTTCCCATAATATAATTCACATCCACCCTTCAACTAACCAATGTTTGTTGTAGCATATGCAGGGTCTCGCTAATACTTTTGTATACATTTTTATTTAATCATCATGCAGTCTTAGAAGTTAGTTTGGATTAATGTGTCTTTTTCAGAAAAGGATATGAAAGCTTAAGAGATTAATGTAACTATCTAAAGTCACAATTATCTTCTTGTTGAGCAGAATTTAAACTTATGTATATTGGACTCCACAGTCTGTGGTTTCCTTTTACTATTCAATCTACAATCACTAAAATGTTGGATCCCTTGAAACTCTGAATCTAGAGAAAAAAATGCTCACCCCTTACCTTCTTAACCTCAGTTACCAAAATTTCTTTTTGAAACAAATTATTTTATAGGATTACATATGATGTTTGGACCTAGATTATACAAATAATTTTCAAGTGTTGTGATAATGAACTGTTTTAAGGAGGGGAGTTTGTTCTTCCCAGCCACCTGGCTGGCTTAGACCAGAAATAACCACACAGAAAATGTAATAATTAAATCACTACTTGGCCCATTAGCTCTAGCTTCTTTTTAACTAACTCTTACATATTAATTTAACCCATTTCGATTAATCTGTATATCACCACAAGGCTGTGGCCCTACCAGCAAAATTTCAGCATGACTATCTCTGGCAGCAAATCTATGGTGCCTCCTGTTTCCACCCTTCCTTCTCCCAGCATTCAGTTCCATCTTCCCTTCCTACTTAAGTTCTGCCCTGCTATAGGTCCAAAGCAGTTTCTTTATTCATGAATCAATAAAAGCAACACATAGACAAAAGGACCTCCCACATCAATGTAGCATATAAATGAAAACTGTAATGTTTCATACCAACTTGATTGTCATGACTAGCCTACATATACAAAGTACTTAAATAACTTAACTATGTAAATGTTTTAAGTCATAATATTATAATGAAGATGAGGTACCAATGTATGTATAAAGTATAAGAGGATAGGTAAAGCTTATTTATATGTGAGATCAAAGGATTATTGTTATTATTTGAATATTAATAGGACAGAGTAATACTGGTCTAGTCCAGTCTAGACCATTCTGGTCTGGTTGAGACCGGTCTGGTCTGCTCTGTTCTAGTTGACACTGGTCTGGTTCGGTCTGGTCTGGTGGAGACCGGTCTGGACTGGTCGAGACAGTTATGGACCAGTCAGGTCTCGTTGAGACCATTCTGGTTCGGTCTGGACTAGTCGAGACCAGTCTGGTCGGGTCTGATCTGGTTGAGACCAGTCTAGACTAGTCTGAACCAACAACTGCTTCTAAGATTAAGGCATACAAGGAAGGAAACAGTATGAGGTAGGAGAACTTGCATCCCACACCACACATTTCACTGAACCCAGGCTCTTCCATCATGAATAATTTGTGCTGCATTTTCTCTTCCAGTGAGAAAGGCAGAGGTTTGGTGCCAGTTCTCATACAGATTTTTATTTATTCTTTTCAATGTACAACATTGCCTGAAAAAGTTGGTGTGGTCATGCCACGAGTATTTTGTCACCCTTGACATCTGGATGACAACTTTAAAAAGGGAAGCTTTACATTCACATGCAAAAAGATTAATTATATATTTTGCCTCACCATTATTTGTCTTTTTTAAGTTCATATATGTTGCCCCAATTGTGTCTGGCTATGACCTAGAAAAGCAATTTATTCTATAAAATGTGAAACATTGTTAAAAAGCATCCTAACAATAATGTAAGAATACATAATGCGTTTTGGTTGTGGCGTTTACACTTGAGGACAAGAGCATTTGCAAGAAGTTGTTCTAGAAAGCCAATTCTCAGTAAATGTAATAAAAGTATAAATATAGACTGATTTTGCTTGGAAAATGAATCACAGTTTTACATAATTTCACCTAGATGAAATTGATGCTTTAGAGATTTGAAATTCCAATCAAAGAATCTGATATAAAATAAATGTAAATGCTGCAATAAGTGAATAAATTATACATTTGCAAAATGATAAATGGCAGTTATTGAATTCACCTAAGCAACATAAACCTATAAATTCTGAACACATTGGGAAGTAGGAAAATTACACTTGATTGCCTATCAGCAAATCCCAGGGGGATTTTAAAGGTTATGGAAATTGCAGGGCATGTAAGTGTCTGTGGATGCCAATATACTTTTACATGCGTATTTGGTTACCCTGACTCTGCTCTTATAAAACTACATTGCAATTCAAAATTGATTTTTTTTTAAAATGTTACCTCCACAAAATGTTTTATGACCAGTCTGGCACCTCAAATGACAGTGACCTGCCACACAAATGCAACTTTCTGCCAGCCGTTGGTATTTGCATAGTGTTTGATTATTGTTACTGTGTTTGCTTCTCCTTGGATATGGGGTGTTTATTCATTAGAGAAGTTTCTAAATTATGCTTGCTTTTTTGATATAAGAAAAAGATGAATAAAAAGTGATTCTTTAATCTAAACAGTTATTTCTGGATGCAACTACTGCCCCATTACTGAACTCAGTAATATAATAGAACTATTTATAAAAACTTACTTTTCATTCTCTATTTATATTTTACCACTAATCAGAATGGTTTAGAATGACTGTTCCTAAAGAACAAAGCAACCCATAGGCATGATAATGCAGTGCATTCAATCACATGCATTCATTCAGTGGGTATTTATTTGTCAAACACTCACCATTTGAAAATATGTTTAAAAACACAATGACAGAGATGAACCAATTCAACATATCCCTACAAAATTTCTGCTTATAAAAAAAATCAACCACTAATTCAAAAATATTAAGACAGCACCAAAAAAGACAATCATTGAAATGTATAAAAAGACATCATCATAGAAATTTAGACAACAAAAAGAAAATTTGGGATGACGAATGGAGCTACCTTCAGTAACATTATTTATTCCATCAAAATATATCTAAATCTAAGTTCCAGTTCCTTGTGAATCTGACCTTATTTAAAAATATTATCTTTTCAAATATAACTAAGTTAAGGATCTGAAATGGGATCTCTTTGGGTTTAGGGTAGCTCCTAATCCAATGATTCCTTCCTTAGAATAGAGAGAGATCATGCATAGACCATGGGGAAAGGCTATTTAAGGGCAAATGTAGAGAGCTGCATTGCACAATCAAGAAACCAGATAACCACCAAATGCTGCAAAAGGCAAGCAAAGGTTCTATTCCAGAACTTTCCATGGTAATTTATCCTAGGGGTCATTTTGATTTCAGGTTGCTGGCCCACAGAGGAATGACAGTAAATTAATGTTTACTTTTTTTCTTTAAGATCAATGGGTTTTTGTAGTGTCCCTTCAGGTCTAGGAAACTTAGAATAATTTCCAGGACTACATTTGAGTTGTTACCAAGAAAAACCATGTGTATTTTATCAAGATAGAAAACCCAGGAAGACAAGATTACTTTTAGACATCCAGAAACTACTGAAAAGTAGGATCTACAAAATTGACATCACATACAGAGGAATAACTGAGTAAATAGCAAACCAATGTTTGGTTTAACTTAAGACCCAAGTCATGAGAGGGAGCCCTTATAATCTACACTGTCTGGATGGCCAGGAATGGGAGACTGGATAGTCCAGAGATCTAGGGTAGAACCAAACAACACTGGCAGAAAAAAATCAATAAGATGACTCCTAATGATATTCTGCTATAGTTATAGTCTTGCCCAGTCTTCACTAGAGGGGTTTTGAACCTCTAGACGCAGATGGGAACAGATACAAAGACCCACAGTCAGATAATATGCAGAAAGAATCTAAACTGTAGGTCTAATAGGGATCTCCATTTTGGAGATCATGGAACACGGAGGAAGAGGAAGAGTCACAGAGGATGAAGGACTGTTGTGAAATGAATGTTTATTTAGCTAAGTAAAGATGTGTTATATTTCTTTACGCTGTATTTGTTTAACAATGTAAAGGTATGTTGCTTTAGTTTGTGCTGCATTTGTTTAATTATGTAAAGATGTGTTTCTGTTTTACCTTGCCTGTCTAAGGAACCCGGCTGGTCTAATAAAAACTGAGTGGCCAATAGCTATGCAGAGGAGGGATTAGCAAGACTGGCAGGCAAAGAGAAGCGGAAAGTAGGACATATAGAATGAAGGAAACGTAAAAAGCCCCAAAGCAAAATGTAGGTGAGTAGATGAATAGAAACAAGTTAAAAGAGCAGCTAGTGGTACAGGACTAAGATGAGGCTTGGCTTTTATAATTTTAATTCCTCATGTCTTATTTAGGAGGTGGTTGACAGCCCAAAGAAATGACAGCTACAGAGGATGCCAGGAGAACGTAGCTCACCAAAACAACTAAGCTGGGCTCATGGAGGCTCACAGATACTGGAGCATGACTGAAGGGATCGAAAACTACGGTTGGATATATTTTATGAGAGAAGAATTTATCATTTATATATATATTATCTTATTTTAAAGTTTTATTGCAGTATAATTGGAAGACAAAAATTATCTATATTAAGTGAAAATGTCTTGCTGAAGTTGGACATAGTCTCATATCAATAATACCATCATTATATTCAGGATATAAGACTATCACTTCTAAAAGACCTGCTTGTGGTGTTTTTGTTTGTTTATGTTTGTAGCAAGAATGTGACTAAAGCTCTATCTTCTTAGCATATATTAAAATACCCCAAAACTGTTTGGTATCTGCAACTACAACTATTTTGAAAAGCAGAACATATTCATTTCTCTTTATTGAAGCATTATGCAAACTGAACACAATTCTCTCCATAGCCCCTCCTCCAAAAGGGAACAGCTATTCTACACTTTGCTTAGAGAAGTAGACTGTTAGATAACTCATACAAGTGAAGTCATACATTGTTTGTCCTCTGTGAATAACTTTTATTACCCTTCAGAAACATTCATGCTGTCCCAAAGAGTAGGGTCCCCATTAACTCCTTAAAATATATAGAATTATGTTGACACACCCAGGACTTCAAGAAAGAAATTTAAAAAAAGAAGAAGAAAAGATAAAAGAGAGGAAGGAAGAAACGAAAGACAAATGGAGAAAGGAAGTAAGAAAGAAAGAGAGAAAAAGAAGAGGAGGAGGAGGAGGAGGAGAAGGGAAGGGAAGGAAGGAAAGACGGAAGGAAAGGGAAAGAAAAAAGAAGGGAGGAAGGAAAACAGAGAGAGTGAAGAGTGACAGGAAGGAACCCTGGTGTTCAATGTATTAAATTTTCCATGGCGTAAATATTCAAGATACAGTCTATTTCAATTTGAAGCTTAAAAGTATTTTAAAATTCATGGATATGAAAAATCAACTCTTGCCAGCCCATCAGTTTCAGCTCACAAGGATGCTGGTATATTGGTACACACATCATAAAAGAAAAGGAGAATCAATGAAAACACAGTAATGTTAAAAAGTTCAGATGCATTTTTTATATGATATATCAACCCCTAATTTTAACTACCTTGTGATTCATAGCAAATGGATTAATCGTGAATTGTTTAGGATTTGTCCTTTACTTACCTATTATAGCTGAGATGTATTATTATTAAAATACAATTTTTACAAATAAAAAGGGTGCTTAAAGATAAAACATTTTTAACAGAGTCTCACTAGACCTCTATAGAGCCCAGGTTGGCATCTTCACAGTACAGGATGGCATCAAATTCCTGAACTCTATTCTCCTAAAAATCATTTTAAATGAAGCAAGAGATGTAAATATTTACAACAAAAGATGTAAATATTTACACTATGAAGTAATATTATCCTAAAAGAATTATAGAAATGTATAATTAACTCTGCCATTTGGAAGATACCAGTTGAGCTTCACACAGCTTTCTGAAATACAGAAAGAAGTTTTCACACACATTTCAAGGGCAGGTAAAACTTCACCCACTCTTGACACACTCATAGGAGTTAAGATGCAGATAAAGTAAGATGAATTAACACATCAAAATAAAACACAGAGAGGTAAGTTACTCATAAAAGTGGATTTAAAGATGACATATTTTATAAACAGCTTTTGTCTAAAGTTAATTCTTTGTCAAACATATAGAGGTGCTATTTCATGTTCTTCATTAGTGATAAAAATATCCTTGAATACAAAACAAACATTATCCTGGCTACTTTATATTGAAAGCTTTAGCTAGGGAAATATGTGATTATTAAGAAGATCAGAGCATCGTAGTCTATAAATAAATAACAAAATTCCTCATCATGAAATATTTTTTAGAAAAAACTTAGAAATGTTTCCCTTACTAACTATCCAACCCCAAAGCATCATTACATTATTTATAAATTTATTTGTTTTTTTTTTCATCAAGCAACTATTTAGTACCTACCAGGAACCATGTCCAACTGGAGCTAGAGTTTACAATCAATGATACCCTTGATAAAGGAGGTATTTTCTGCTTCAAAGAAAGATCTCTAGTTATACAATTTTGAGCTATTTCCTGAATGATTGCAGTTTAAACAAATGGCACAAATCAATATTTGCCAGATGAATTCCTTTGGGATTATCACTCACTGTTGATCCTGCTTCTTACCCAGGCATCCAAAAGCTGAGTGACCTCCTAGTCCCTAGGCCAACAGATGTTCTGTGTTGTCAGGCTAAGTACTAGCTATTAAAATTGTAGCAGAGTCACAAGCGAGAAGGGAGGTGATGGCAGCCTTGTAGCTGCACTGTTGGTTTAGTTTCTCTGCCTGTTCTTCTTTGAAGCAATACTAAAAAGGTGAGTTTCTCCCACTGGCTTCTCCATCCTGACAATGTCACACTGATCTCTTGTTGCCCCATCTTGAGCCAGGATGCTTTGCACTTAAACGAGCTTAAAATGCATCTGCCATTTTCTGGTGCATACATTCCCTTTTGTAATTAACTTGCATTGTTTGGTGTGCCACTGACTCCTTTGCCCCTTGGGGATGAAAACTGTGACAGTTGTGAATCACAATGCGTCCAGATTGTGTTCCAGTAACCTGATGTGTTCAGGATGACTTTGTGAGTGCACAGAAATTGCTGATGGTAGAAAATAGAATTAATTGCATAGCATTAAAACTTTTACATGGGTTTTGCTCCTAAAAGGGAAAAGATCAAATGTGTGCAGAAGTATTAAACACTCTTCACAAAATATTAATCCATTATATAGGAGATTTAGGTAAATAATCATTATTAGTTTCAGTGCTTTATGAAATCAATGCTTCTTATCAGCCTCTGTATAAGTCGGGGGGTTCAATATCAGGTGTCTATCAATCGCTATATTTTTTGACACACAATCTCTCATTGAACCTAAATCTCATTAATCTTATTGACCAACTGACTGTTGAGCTTCAGGGACCTCTCTGCCATCACATCCTCAACCCTGAGGTTAATGGCACACACCACGACATCTGGCTTTTAGTATGGGTTCTGATAATACAAACCTAAGTCTTCATGCTGGCCAGGTAATTTACTAACTAAATTGTGTCTCCAGTCATGTGAAATACTTTTTATTACTTAAAATTTTGTGAGAATTTCATACATTGTTATATTTACATAATTTATATCCTTCAATTTCCCTCCTCAAAGTTTTTCTGATCCCCCCCACTCTTTCTCAAATTCATGACTTTGGTAATTGTAATTTGGTCTTGTAATGACAAGAAAACTTTTGATCACAAGCTGCTTTTCTACAAAATTATCAGTTCAAGTATTAATGTAGGGAAATGGGAGGAGGGGAGGAGGTGGAAATTTTTAATTAAAAATAAAAAAAACAACAAAGAGATTTTTTAAAAGAAAATATTTTGTGTTCTGTCAAGAGTTTTGCTAAAGCTCTTCACATGTTCTAAATCTTCCTGACACGTTCCATTCATTGTTTCCTATGCTAAGTGAGGTGTGTTTGTGTATGTGTTGTGGTTGGGGGGATTGAGACAAAGTTTCTGTGTGTAACAGCTTTGGCTATCCTGGACCTCACTTTTTAGACCAGGCAGGCCTTGAACTCACAGTGATTTGCCTGCCTCTGCCTCCCCAGTGCTGTGATTAAAGGCATGCACCACCATGCCTGACCCAAGGTGTATTTTTTTTAAAAAAAACTCATCATCAGTGCCCACTTATCAGTTTCTACTAATAAATCTTCAGAGTTTTAAGGACATGGCAACAATTAGATGCATAAGTGGTTCAACCTATTTTCTTGCATCCTTGCCTTTCAAGCCTGAGTCTTCTTATTTAATGTAAGTAGAGTATGGTAGCATTTTCTTCTATTCACATGCCCTGATAATATTTGTGGCTTCACTGTCTAATTTATACTTTTACTTTAACACATTTGCTTTTATTTTTACATTCTTTCAGTTTCTGTCACCAGGAAGCAGATCTGAATTATTCTTTTCATGATTGTCCTATAGGTTACCCCAAACCATTTCTTTAAAAGCCCAACTTTGCCCCAATGATTCAGTATCCAACCTTTAGATAATTACTTTTCAAATGCAGGTGGGTTCAGTTGTGTTCTTTCTGCTGTGTTTCATTGGTTTCCCTATTCTTCAACAAGTAGAATTAAATGAGAAGTGGTCTTTTATTTTGATTACACACTCCACAGCTCATTTGCTATCTGTACAACTTGCTTTTATCCACTACAATGCTGTGTGGGACAATACGACAATTAAACAAAAAGAAAGGTTATCTCTTGGGAAGAAACAACTACAAATTCTCATTTGAATCAACAAGGCTTTTCTATTATAAGATATTCATCAAACTTTATTATTTGACCTTAATTAGTATTCACTTACTTCAAATGAATTGTGAAGAGTGCTACTTGCTGTTTGTGATTATTTTCTAAACAGATATTTCCCAAGGATAGATCCTAATAAAACAGAAGGAGAAGTAGCTTTTTTATAAGGAATTATTATCTATCTATATTTAAAATAAGAGTATGGCTGGGTGGCGGTGGTACATATCTTTAATCCCAGCACTCAGGATGCAGAGGATCTCTGTGAGTCCAAGATCAGTCTGGTCTACACAGTTAACTTCAGGACAGTCAGGGCTACAAAATGAAACCCTATCTCAGAAAAAAAAAAGAAGGAAAGAAAATAATAATATGGCAATAGATATAAATGGGTTGAAAATTTTAGTAGGAAACTATAACTTATGTACCTAAAGTCGATTTGCAAACAAATAGGAAGAAATTTCAAGTGGCGATCTTCTTAAAACCTTTAGAATGGCTGGGGTCTAATAGTCCATGTGTATGGCCATCACTCTTTATGTTTCATTTTACGATGTTTCTAGCGAGGTCATAGAATTGCTTTTAGAAGCTCAGTAAGTCTAACAGGAATTGCTGCAAAAAAATAGATCTACAACTTTACTTCCTGGATAACACTCAAATAGCATATATACCACAATAAAAATTTTAAAAAAATTTAAAAACTTTGATACCTAAGGAATCAAGATGAAGGAGCTCTTGGGCCACAAGTAATTTATCATTGCAATACTACCGTTGTGTTTAATCATAGTTTGAAATACTTTCATAGTTCAATTTAGGTATTACAGCTTTATTTTCTTATTAGATCGTAAACTTCAAGAAGGTATATTCCTTGGGATACTTTGGATTGCCAGTTACAGAAAATGCAATTCAAAGTAGCTTAAGCATTAATAGAATTTATTGCAAACTATTCCCAAGAAGTAGGAGAGGACTGGACCCTTTAGTGATAAAGTGTGCTATTTGAAATCATTTTGCATGAAATCCACTTGCAGGCAAAATGTCATCGAATCTAGAATCACATTATCCTTGTTTAACAGCTGCAATAGAAAACACTACTTTATTTTTCTGCCCATGCAAATCATCCCAGAAATCAGTCTGACCTCACTTGGCTCTCGCCGATGCTTGGCTCCAGCTGTTATCACATGCCCATGCTGTATCCTGAAAGGTCATTTCTCCAAGCAGAAGAGATTGCCAGACACAAACAGAGCTGCTTCAAAGACTGAGTCAGATCTGAGTCATCACTGTATCCCAAATGACCTTTGACACACCTCGTTGTCAATCAGTGAATGTCAGGAGAGCAAAACAACTTTTTTTGTGATAAGTTTTTTCGTCTAGAAAGAGGCTAAGGGCTTTGGTATAAAGAAAGAGATAAAATGGAGGTAGAAAATACTGTCACACATGTAAGTTGATATGGAGATGGGGGATAAAACAAAATAGTGAAAAACAAGGATGTGTTAGTGATCGTTTGGTTTTGTATATTTGTCAAGAGACAGTAAAATCAGACTGACTTCTATTTTATTTTTTATCAGACTAGATTTTGAAAGTCAAGTATAATTACTGCAACTGCATTTGGAGAACCTTTGTAAATGTCAGGGAGTTGAACCAGTTCCTCTCAGGATGGAGTTTGTGTAAGATTCTCTAATTTCACACAGCTAAATAACTACAAATATATTGTGCAGCAACCTCCAGCAGTTCTGTGAGCATCTGCTAAACATAATTAGTGACACTTTGCATATCAAGATCCTGAAGATAATTAAACTGAAATATGAAAGTTATTGAACAGTAATATGCTAAAATTAGTAACCAACAGTTTCATCATCAATCCCATTTACCCTATGCCAAAATTTTTCCATTTGGTTCAAGTAAATGAACCAACACTGATGAAGTTACACAGAGATAGCAACATGCCTTCCCTAACCAGATCATCTATTGATGGCGTTATGACCTCCAAGAGACAGAATAAAGGGACAATTGCACACATACACAAATATACACATACACACGTGCACACAAACACACATTTATTGAAATGAAGCTCCCTAAGTGTTAATGGAGAGTTGCCTCATTGTGAAAACTCAAAAAGAGAAGCCACATTCTACTTTTTGATCTCTTCTTCCATCAACATCATTCTATGTTGTCTGTCCCCTTTTCACAAATTATTGTACCTCTTCTACTAGCATAGTCCCTGAGGTCTTGATACAGTACCCAAATATAATAATGATATATATTATTTTATTATGAAGTAGTCTATTACACAAACAAAGCAAACAGGATACTTACAAATTAAAAAAAGAGAAAACATTAATTGTCAAACAAACAAGTATATAAAATAAACCCAAATGCACTTGCAATCATTGTGCTAAGTATTTAATTAGATCTCTACATTGAATTTTAAAAATAATCAACTGATATTACATCTTTGTTTCTTCTTATCTAAGGTCACACATTAAATGAGACAGTAGCCTAGGATCATTTAGAGCCAATTCCGTGATATGTTCTTGAAAGCAGAACACTTTAGGATATGTTACCTAAAAAATCATATTTGAAAATATTTACTTGGTGTTATACTTTTTATTCCTGTGTACATGAAATTATTCCCCAGAATATTTTGTTTAAAAGTAATAAAATGAAACACAAGGTTTTACCTGAAAAATACAGTTATTTTAAGCAACAGTTAGTTAAAACAGTGTGTGTGTGTGTGTGTCTGTGTGGTGTGTGTGTGTGTGTGTGTGTGTGTGTGTGTGTGTGTGTATGATTCATTTTACCTGAGAAGAACAAGTAGATGGATGGACCCTACAGATTCCAAATCTAAGCCTATCTTACTCTGTTACAGGGTCTAAAATAGCTGTTTTTTCACTAAGGTTGAGAGAAGTATGCCAAGGGTTACCTAGAGAAGGTACCTACACACTCCTGTTAAGGTGTCTTGCGAGATTATCGTCTATGAACACTGAAGCTGAGTTGAGCAATCTCCATTTGAGCATCTTTAACTATTCAATTTCTAGTCCTTATCGTCTATATACATTATGTGGTGAAGAAGAGATACAAATTTTGACTAGAGCCATCTACTATTTTTCCAGTGTTTTCTCCCCTACACCTTGTTACTTTCTCTTATTAGTCTTTTCATTGTGGGTTTTATTTTTTACTAAAATGACAATATCAAAAAGTTTAATAATGCCAGTCCCTATGGGCCAAGCATTTAAACACATGAGTCTTGGGGGCCATACCTATTCTAACCACTACAAATTCCCTCTAATAACACTATTCCATTAAGTAACTAATTCAAGTATATCATAAGTGTGTATATAAGTTTGTGTATGTGAGTGCATACATGCACTAGCTACAATGGGCTTGTGGAGGTCAAATGACAATCACAGCTGTTGATTCTGTTCCATCACCTTTTTGAAGATCAGAATCTCACTTTTGATTGCCCCACATATGTCAGGATACCTAACCCTCAGGCCTTCAGGGGTTCTCCCATGTCTACCTCCCTTCTTTCTGTAGAAGCACTGGCTTCACTGTGTATTCTGGGGATACAAACTCAGGGCCTCATGCTTGCAGGCCAGACATGTTACCAACTATGCTATATCCTTTGCCTCAAAACCATTATTAATGTACTGTAATTCCTTTGTTAGCTTCTAAACACTATCTGAAATTCTTCAAGGGCTAAAAGCATTTGATAAAGAAACAGTCATATAAATTGTAGGTTTTAGATGATGTGGTAAAATGTAAAAAGAAACCAAACCTAAAGACAAGCAAAACTTTAAGAGGATGAGCCAAGTTATCAAGAGCAATAAACTTAATAATATTCCCAATCCTGGGAGATTAAAATTCTGAGTTCAAATCTAGGCGTTAATGGTATTTCCAATATTAGAAGATGAAAACTCTGAATTTAATTCTCTGAACAATAAATACATAAATATATAAATAAATAAATATATATATATATGGATTTTGTTAAGTTGCTAAATTCCTTTTATACACAGTCCTTTCAGTTAAATCAATTATGACACATGGCACCAAATTTTTTATAAATATTAACTTAATTAATGCATATGAGACACTAACAATTTTATCTAGTAGATATTAGGCTCAGAAAAATTAGTATACATTGTAAATGCTTGTACTTAATTGGATAAGAATCTCATGCATAAAGAAAGTCCTTACAAAGAAGATGCATTGACATGGATGTAAGGGAATAGATATTTGAATGTTTTGATGAACCAGGTTAAACATTTGTTGACAAACTCTAACTCGCCTGTATGTTTGGGTTATGATTTCTGAATGCATTAGAATTTCTCTTAAAACTGATGGGAAAATAACATATGAGTGATTCTTCTACTCTTCCATCAGAAACTGGCAAAGCCTGCATAGAACTTGTTGGAGGATTTTGGAGAGGAAATTTCCCCAGCAAGCTTATCTGGCAAAGGGCCTGCTATGACAATGCCAAAGACAAAATCAATAGCCAGCTGCTAGCTGAGTATTCTCCCTCTGGACCATAAAACCTCAAGCTTCTTAGGATCAAAGAAGATAGTTGCATAAAACTCTGTGTCCAGTGGATTCTTTTCAAAACTCTAAAAGAAAATAAATTATTTATTTTATTTTCATAAAGCAGGCTAGGAGTAACTCTATGTTGTGGAATATGAAGAACTATCTTAGAGTTTCTCTCCAGCTTTAGTGGCACACTGTTCCAAAGATCACTTTACATCCCTTCAGGATTATTTCTTTAGGACATGTATCTCTACAGCCCTAAGGTACAAAACCAGCAGAGACACCACCACTTTTCTTAACATTTTACCTCAGTACAAACAACTTGCCTGAAACCAGGTTTTGCATAAGCATTTGCTGAGTAATGTAATTTAAAAAATATTACCAACTCACAATTATTACATCAAAAGAAAAATTTTAGAATTTGACAACTACACATACCAATAAGGATACTAGTTAACAGTACTGAAATGTAGATGTTAGATTTTTATCTCAAAATCATGAGAAACAGTAGAAACAGGTCCCAGTGCTAATATCAATGGCTTCTCTTAGTAGCACTGGGACCTGTTTCTACTGCATATGCTGGCTCTTCGGGACCCTAGTCCATTTGGATGCATACCTAGACCTGGATGGATAGGGGAGGGTCTTGGACTTCCCACATGGCTGGGTACCCTGCCCACTCTTGAGGAATAAGGGAGAGGGAGGAAGGTAAGTGGGAGAGCGGAAGGGGAATGGGAGGAGGGGAGGAAGTGTAAATTTTTGAAGGGAAAATTAATTTAAAAAAAAAGAAAGCTTAACAAAGAAATAAAAAAATTATGAGAAACATTAAAGCTAGAATATAAGAATAAAAAATAATACCAAAGACTTGCTTGACAGTCATAAAAGAGCTGCCTGGAACTTGCTTAAAAGAAACACAACTTACTCAGATCCTCTTATGTTCAGGGGAGGAGCTGTCCTGTATGAAATCCCTTGTAGTGTTGTTAGATGTAGCTCACATTTGAGACCGTTTATATGTTAAAAGTGTAAGCAAACAAGAAAAGGCTAGTAGAACTTTGTTAAGTAAAATCAAACTCTATAGCAAAACTACAAACTCCTGCTTGATGCCTATTCTCACTGAGTACAGATTTGAATTTTGTCCACACAAGTAGTCTCTGAGTTCCACAAAGTCAATGGAAGCTGTAGGGACTCCTTCAGCCAGTAGCCTTTAAGATCCCAGCCCACTTGGGTGTGGTCTCTTATACTATAAATGTTGTCATAAAGCACACTCGCTCTCTCTCTTCCACCTGCTGGATTTGGTTCCTGCTCCCCATTCATGCAGAGGACTATGATCTCTGGTTCTACCCTTAAATAAATAACCCTTTATTATTGTCCATTCTGAGCTAGTATGGGATGATTTTGTAATTTCCATCGTCAAACAGAGAAATAATTCAATCGGATATTTGTTGAAAGCATGTCACAACATATAATGTACAGTAAAATAAACAGGGATATTGAATCAGTAGCAATTTCTGAGGTCAGGGGTTATATTCTAGATATTTTTAAATAATTTTTAATATAAAGGAACGATATAAATACATGTGTGTTCTATTATATACATATATACAGTATATTCTAATTTCCCTTAATGAACATCCTAGATGACATTTGAAAAGAAATCATTATTTTAAAGTGATGAATATCAGAGATTAGTTTGAACAAGCGAATGTCAACTGTCTGCCTTATTCTGCTGTTATTCCTAAGTAATGTTTATTTAGGAATGTAGGAATATCTGTTCCAGAAAATCTGGCCTAGAATTCAAACACTGAAGAATATGAAAATGAGCATATATTTTGCAAAAACAAGGTTAGTGTGCAAAAATGAAAATGTGAGGTTTCTTGTATATTCACTAAGGATATTTAAGTAAGTTTTCCTTTGGTAAACTGCTGTCTCATTGTCAGTCAGACTACAGCCCGATCCTTCGATCTGCCACTGCTTGAGCTTGGGTTGAATGCAGAGGAAGAACAATGCTGTGGAACTGAATCAGAAGAGTAACAGATGGTACCGGCGGTATGGATGTGACACCACAAGTCATAAATCATGCATTAGCAGGGTCTGGAAGGCAGATTAATGAATCACTGTTGTATTGCTTTTGAGTTTTAAAGGTTGGTTTGAAGTTATTTTCCCTACATAGTCCCACTGACTATTTAAATCATCCAGACGTTTCTCCTGTTTCTAATTCAAAATAAATCCACAACAGTTTACTAAGTGTCCATTGAGGAAAATGTCTTCTGAAATGAGTTACAGAGAGCACTGTTGCTGCAAGAATCCAAGATTGTAAAAGGATGTCTTCTGGACAAATTTCCCTCTCCATAGGAATAGAGTTACAGTTGGTTTCTTCTAACTTTAACCTATTTACCATTGGTGTTTACAAGTTAATTTAAAAAGAGAACAACACAAATCAATCAGTGAATCCCAACCTTCCTCATGTTGCAACCCTTTAATACAGTTCCTCAGAGTTATGGTGACCCCCAAATAATAAAATCATTTTTAACGATACTTCGTAACTGATTTTTCTGCTGTTATGAATCATAATGGAAATAGTTTTGGAGATAGAGGTTTGTCAAAAGGGTCACAACACGCAGGTTGAGAACTACTGCTGTAGATGGTCCTAAAAGTGATGTACATGCTGATAACACTAAGTGGAGAAAATGGGGGGGGTGTTTTTGTGTGCACACTTGCATGTGTGTGTGTGTGTGAGAGAGAGTATGTGTGCACACGTGTGCATGTGTGTGTCTGTGCTTGTGTGCGTGTATGTGTGTGTGGTTGGAGATAAGATGGGAGACATTTCAGGGAAGAATGGGAAGAGGTTAAATGACAATATTATATTTAGAAATTAAAATTTTTGAAAGAATAAAAGAAGTTGGATTAGGATTAGCATGATTAGAAGAAGAACTGAAGGAGATGGAATGGGAGTATATTTGATTAAAATACATTGTAAAATATTAAAAAACAAAGTTCCAAAAATTATTTGAAGAAAGTATACAGAATAATGTAAGACACAAATATTTTTTTAAAAAAAGCAAACTTGGGTTGAAGTTCATTTTCTCAGCATGATTTATATACAGAAATAATAATAAATATGAAAAGAATAAAGAAATGCCAGGTTACTCTTAAGGATGGTCCCTCTAATTTTATACAAAGAATTTTGATTAAATTAAATGGAGTCAACTAAGAAAAAAGTATTTAGTTTAATGATTGTGAAATTAGATGTAAAACCTACTCATGATCCATTCTTCAGGAGGCATGACATGAGGGGCATGTGTTTAAAGACAGCAAACACTTAGTATTGGAAGACTGGTAGGTTCAGATCAGTGTATCTGCTTGGGCTTGAACTTGCAGGTTCTTAGATTTATCATAATCATGATGAATTAAAGAGCTATCATGTGGCAGCTGGGTGATTGTGGTGCACACCTTTAATCCTAGCACTTGGGAGACAGAGACAGTCGGATCTCTGTGAGTTCGAGGCCAGCCTGATCTACAAGAGCTAGTTCCAGGACAGGCTCTAAAACTACAGAGAAACCCTTTCTCAAAAAACCACCACCACCAACAACAAAAGACCTATCATGTGGCATATGCAACAATATGTTTTCCATGTTAATGAGGAGGCAAAGAAAAGGCTGATATATGGGGAGAATTAAAGGAAGAATTCTGCAAATGCAAATTTGTGAAATTTAAATTAACTACTGAGTAGTACAAAGAAGATGTTTCGTAAGTAAAATTAGAAACTAATGGAACAGATGTAAAAATAAAGAGCAACGAGCTCAATCCTGTGTCATGTTTGCTGTATGTTCTCGTGGTGCACTTTTTACTGTGCACATGGCATTGGATTAGACTAACACCTGAAGATATTTACTCATGACATGTTAGTGCTGGAATCAGAGAAAAATAGCAAGAAAGTGATCTTGTGGGAGATGTCAGCTCAGAACCGAAAAATTGTAGGGCTAAAATTTATCTCTTAAGGATATTAAGAAAATGAATGGTGCAAGAAAGTAAGAAAAACACATAGCATTGTGTGAGCAGTGAGCTGGGATGATTGGACATAGAGGAGAGGGGAAGAGAGAGAATGTAAAGGGGTAACATGCAAGAGCTCACACACCACATGGGTAAAATAGTTTGTTGTTGCCACACAAGATGAACTCAAACTCATGTGATCTGAACATAAACCCAGCAGAGTAGAAAATACAGAATTGAAAACTGAAATTTGATTTATTGATTGAAGAAAGCCATGCTAAACTCTAAAGCCTAGAATCTTGAAAACGATAACATTTAAAAGTTATCTGAGGCTGGTCTCAGCATCATATGGCCTTTGTTGCTTTGAAATCAGGAGAATTTGGTTCTTCTTCAAGGTGGCATAACAAATGGCATATACGATGTTTGGTCCTAAAAGAGAAAACAATGAGAGGTGGTGGTTTAGGGCTACTCACACATCTTATGTAAATGACTATATTTTAAGGCATGAGGCACGCTGGCTCTATGGTAACAGACATGGACTTAGGAGACAGGTAATGCTGGCCCTGAATGTTACCTTTACAATTTGCCCTTTAGTATTTATATTTGGAAGCTGGCTCTGCAATTTTCAGTGTATCTGATCTTGTAAATGTCAATGTAATGCCTCAGGTTTTTTTTTCTATCTATAAAATATGGACAAAATTGCATATTTGCAGGATGTTATGAACATTAAATAGGCAAATACAGGTAGAGAGCTTAGGAGATCATATTGTGCTCTGTCAACTCTGACTAGATCTTCCCAGGAAGCTCAGATATTATTCATAGCAAGGGTTCAGCTACCAACATATTTAAGTGTTTCCAAAAAAATGACTAAAAGGTTTTGATTTAGCATACCATAAAATGAAAAGGAAGTACATTTGTAAGCAACCATTGCAATTTTAGTTGAATTGGTATCTATAAATGTTGCTTAAGATAGATCTACATATACCATGATATTCACCACATGTACATAATTTTAAGTAGTGTTACCCATCACCTTCTAATAGATATGACAAATGATGATAATAAATGTGTGCCATGTTTGAGATAATAATATAAAATATGGAGAAATTATATTGCATATAATTCCACATTTATTAAATATGTAATATATAATAATTTTTAATTATGTTTTTATTAATTATTCTATGGCCTCACCTGCATTGAAATTATCTGGATATGGTTAAGGTTCCTTTATAATTAAAACAGCATGGGTATGAGATCAATTGTTGTAGTTAACTTTTCAGTCTATAATGATATACCTGTAGCAATCAACATACTAAGAGAAAAGCATTAGTAGGGTTCACTGTTCTGAAAGTTTTAGTCTATGAAACTGAATGCCCCCATTCAGAGCTAACCATGAATTTCCTCAGCCAATAAACAAAATTACAAGAAAAACTTGGGTCTCATAATTCCCTTTAAGGGTGCCCCCCCCCCAAAAAAACTAGAGATCTCCACTGAAACAACTTGCTAATGGCGCACAGAACCTCCCTCATACTGCAGACCAGTTCTTTAACACGTAGTCCGCTGAGAGACACTGTACACAGACTATACAAAGAGCTTGTTGGACTGTTCTTCATAGAGAATGATATGCTCTTCAACCACCTAAAGAAAAAGAAATGGGAGCTGAAGCAGGTGATAGGCAGTTAAGAAACCATCAAAGAGCAAAACAAGTTTAGGGAAGGCTTTCATCCTGTGGTATGACCCTTCACAACACCTCTGACATTACATGTCCCTGTTTTAGTTTTCAGGATTCTTTTTTTTTTAACTTTTTTTTTTATTGAGAAAAGAGAAAAAAAAAAACAAATTTCCTCCTCCTCCCAGCCTCCCATTTCCCTCCCCCTCCTCCCACCCTTCTCCCCCTCCCCCCACTCCTCTCCCCCTCCCTCTCCAGCCCAAAGAGCAGTCAGATTTCCCTGCCCTGTGGTAAGTCCTAGGTCCTCCCCCCTCCGTGCATTTCTAGGAAGGTGAACATCCAAACTGGCTAGGCTCCCACAAAGCCAGCACATTACGTAGGTTCAAAACCCCGTGCCATTGTCCTTGGGTTCTCATCAGCCCTCATTGTTGGCCATGCTCAGAGAGTCCAGTTTTATCCCATGCTTTTTCAGTCACAGTCCAGCTGGCCTTGGTGAGCTCCCAATAGATCAGCTCCACTGTCTCAGTGGGTGGGTGCTCCCCTCGTGGTCCCGACTTCTTTGCTCATGTTCTCCCTCCTTCTGCTCCTCATCGGGACCTTGGGAGCTCAGTCCAGTGCTCCAGTGTGGGTCTCTGTCTCTGTCTCCATCCATCACCAGATGATGGTTCTATGATGATATGCAAGATATTCATCAGTATTGCTCTAGGATAGGGTCATTTCAGGTTCCCCATCCTCAGCTGCCCAAGGAACTAACTGGGGACCTCGGCTTGGGTATCTGGGAGCCACTCTAGGTTCAAGTCTCTTGCCAACCCTAAGGTGGCTCCCTTAACTAAGAACCGTGCTTCCGTGCTCCCCCATCCAACCTTCCTTCATCCCAATCCTCCCCCTTTCCCAAGCTCCCCCCCATTCTCCCCCTCTCCCCCCTCTCTCCCCATCTCCCTTTACCCCCATCCCACCCCACCCCCAAGATCTCAATTTTCTCCCCGGCAATTTTGTCTACTTCCCATAGCCAAGAGGACAACTATATGTTTTTCCTTTGGTTCACCTTCTTACTTAGCAACCACTTTGGAAATCGGTGTTTCAGTTTCTCAGGAAATTCGGGATCAACTTACCCCTGGACCCAGCAATACCACTCCTGGGAATATACCCAAGAGATGCCCTATCACATGACAAGAGCATTTGTTCAACTATGTTCATAGCAGTATTATTTGTAATAGCCAGAACCTGGAAACAACCTAGATGCCCTTCAATGGAAGAATGGATGAAGAAAGTGTGGAATATCTACACATTAGAGTACTATGCTGCGGTAAAAAACAATGACTTCTCGAATTTTGCATGCAAATGGATGGAAATAGAAAACACTATCCTGAGTGAGGTATCCCAGAGCCAAAAAGATGAACATGGGATGTACTCACTCATAATTGGTTTCTAGCCATAAACAAGGGTCACGGAGTCTACACTTGGTGATCCCAGGATTCTTTTTTTTTTATTTAAGCCTTATAACTCAGCAAGAAAAAATGACTCTAAGCAGTTTAAGTGGTAGCAGTACTCTTCCTGTGTGTAGTGCTGGAGACTGAACCTAAATGTGAGTTCTAACGTGGAGCTTCATCATTCCTGGCCTCCAAGGTCATTTGCAATAATTTTGGGTAGATTCTCTGAAAATTCTGAAGAAATTATTTCCAGAGGTGGGCTGGGACTAATGGCAACTGAGCTTACAGAATCACATGCCAACACCACCATGGAGTCCACGTACCCTAGTTTTCATAGATTTCCAGTATCTCAGCTGTGCATGACTGTTGTTGGACAATGGTGGTGATGTTGACAATACTGTGACAGCTATCACTTACGAGAAAAATAGTTTCCCATAGATCGTCTTCTTTGTAGACACTATTGATATCTTTGTAGATATTTCTGTGGAAGAAATAAATCAACAAATAAAGGTATAGATGTAGATTGTATCAGAAATGTTAGAAAAAAACTCATGTTTGTTAAATTCTCCATCTGGAAAAAGAGGAAAGATCACTTTTCTTATCAATATATAGACATGCTCACTATACTGTTTTGAACTTGAGTTAATTCTGAAGAGGTCACTTCCAAGTGAATTTTTATGTAGTGGAGTTGATGAAATAAAAATTTTCCACAGATATGGTTAAGAAAATTTGCTACTTAGGGTCCTAAGAAAGCCTAAGGAAGGGCTACCTATATCCAGGCAGCACAAATGAGGAAATTAAGAAATTGATTAGCTTGTAAAAGAGCAAAGAGAACTTTTGCAACATCTGTATAAACAGAAATGTAAGCTATAGGTTTCATAAAAAGCTACAATCTGAAGGGCACAGACAAAAGGAAATAATTCATTTGTCTATCATTTGCATAGATCTATTTGCTTATCTTTTGCCTGGATCTATGTGCTTCTCTGTATGTGAATTCTAATGTTTCCATGGCTTTTCTACTCAAGCTCAAAAAAATTGCAGTAGAGATCCAACTTACAGAACTATAGGCATATATTCCAGATTAGAAAGCAGTCATGAAAACAGGCAACTATTTCATTATGGACATCATTTATATCTAGGTTCTCTTAAGAGATGCTTGATGTGTTAGAAGAATTTGAGAAATGACAGGTACATTCTCTTTGGACAAAGACCAACTTTGTGTGTCAAGTTTAGTTTACAAACCCTTTCATCTGTCCCAAGGATACTAGGATCTGCCCAACTTTCCATTACCCTAAACTTGCTTCTGTAGGAAAATCCCTAGTAAATAGCAAGTTTTTTCTTTGCAATCTGGATTTATCTCCATCTTTATCTTCTTAGCACCTTAAAACTTTGATTTTTTTCCCTTATGCTTCTCTCTGCTGCAAAATCATCACGCTATCTCCATTTCTGAAGCATGGACCTGCGTTAAGACTGGGGGCTTGATGTAATATTTATTTCTTTTTCTTCTACATTCAGTAGTTATTCTGTTGTGTCATCTAGAATTAGAAGAGAGGATAGTGGAGAAATGTGAGTCACAAAATAAATCTTTTATTATGCTGTAGCTTCATAGTGAGGTGGTCCAGTTACAGTCAATGTAAATCCCTCTTTCTCAAAAGTGAAGCATTTGTTCATCCTGTGGGGATAGCTCTGGACACTGATGCTTCAAGAATAAAAATCTCAGATCCATTTGATGTTTTCAAAGATGTCTCCACAGACATCTAAAAACCTCTGTTACAGCAGCTTCATGATCTGAAATCAGTCCTTGTCAGAGCAGGGTCATTTTAAGACAGTTTATGGCTGACCTGATGCAGGTGGTCATTGTGTGATCTTTTTCCTGCTGCCCATAGTCATGTAGAAGCTACAAACCACAACCTCACAGGTTTAGAATTTCATAGTCACAAATTTGGCATTATATCTATGCACCACAAAGCTGTGGATAGGTGTTTTCTTAGATTGGATTCCTTACAGCAAAGCTTGAAGTAGGGATTTGAGGACAGTGCATATGTTGCCATTACTTGGGAGAGAAAGAATGAGAACATAAAAAGAACCTTATCTTCGCTGGAGATTACTGTCAGATGATGGTCTCTGGATCTTTAATTATACCATACAAGTAGTATAGTATAAGGCAAGGGAAGCTGTTGTCTTTGTCAATCATATTGAAAGCAGGCAGTTCTGGAAGTGAGGTGAGATTGCATGAATAGAGGTTGGGTGTGGTGAGAGAGATAGAATGATAGGAAGATAGATTGATAAAGTAGGCAGCAATGGGGTGGATGTGGCATTCGATCTTTGAGGATGAACATCATATAGTTTACTGAAAATCTCTTGGCAAGCATCTCCTCAAAAGACCCAAGGAAAATGAAGGCATGTCTATCCTCTCCTGTGAAGAAAGCAGAGTGCAAGTATCCTAACCTGTCTCCAAAGAGATTTTTTATGTTGTCCTCTTGGATGTTCAACTAAATCTAACGTCTTCTCTTGGTTTACCATTGAGATGGTATCTGTGTTGATGATGATAGAGCTTATTGCTAATCCTTTTAGTGTAGCTCTCTTGAATGTTCCAGCAACATATATTGGTTCTGAGAACTCCTGTACTCTTTTCAGTTGTCTAGAAATATGAAAAAAAATGAACAAACTGACATTTATTTTCCTCTCAAAAATAAAATCAGGAAAAATCTACCTCTGAACAATACAGTGACATAGAAGACTATTGGTGATCAAACAAATTCGGACTCTTCTTACCTTAGAGGATGTTATTAGCATTATGAACTCATGCCCATGAAGCACATTTGGAGGTAGGTTGTACACAGGGAACTTAACAGAGCATTCAGAAATTACTACGAGATATGTAACTGATTCCGTGTGGCAATTCCTCATGTTAATTAGGATTTGAACTTCTTTTGTTATATAAACCCAAGAGCCTCCATTTCAATACTAATTTCTAAAGTCATTTTGATTTCTGGAAATATGGATGGGGTTGGTCCCCATCACTAAGGATTTTTTAATATAAGTGTTCTCATTTTCTTGCACTTTCTGAGGTACCTGGATTGAATTGCTTTTTCTCAGTGACAGGTGACACCCACTATAAGCACAAAATTAATCAAAACTCAACAACGGGTACTTTAGAACTTCTTCCCCTTTCCCCGTTCCTCCAATCTTCTCTCAACAACTTCTCTGAGCACAATATCATAAGAAATTCTGCTCACAGCTTTCCTCGCTGCTATTGATTAAGAATGAGAAAGGCTACTCATGCACCTTACAGCTTGAGAGCCCTGGGAATCTATACACCAAAACAACACTAACCTGAAATGGGTAAAAATTATGAACATGCAAAGGTAGCCTGGACATTTGGGCCATATTTTTTCCTTGATGAGCATGATTAAAAAATAATTTGCTGTACATTTTTAAATACCATGAGTATATTTTATTTCTTTTACTTTTTTAGAATTTGTACCCACTAGGTTATTCACTAAGGAACATTTTCACTTTGTGGAATGTTGTATTGATTTTTCAAGAAACGATGACAGGCATATAGATTGCCTGAATATAGAGTTCATTAATAGTTGAGTAACCAGATCTCTGCAGAAGGATGGAAAATAATGAGCTGAACAGTTGGAAATGAACAATCATTGCCAAGCTCTGGGTTATCAGAAGGCCACAAATGATTTCAATCGCTAATAAACTAATTTGCCTGAAAATTATTAAAATCTATATTTTAATCAGTTTTAATTGAATGTAGGATATAAACAATCTAGAATTGAAGTGCCTGCATAATTACTAAAATATGAATTTTAATTTGTAGGAAATGCTCTTCTAAAAGTATTTCTAATTAAATATAGGTAAAAAGACTTTTTGTAAATTACTGTATATTTAATTTTGGTATTAGAAACCAAAGGTGATTCTAGAAGCAGGATATTGGATACATTATTTAATAAAGAAGTTTAGAAAAGGACTACTGGAGAAACAGGGTAACCATTCTAGTTAGGGACTTTTCTAAGACTATATTAATAGCAATGACTTAAGCACATATTTCTATCTTTTACAACTGAAACACTGTTGACAGAAGCAGTGAAAGCATAAAAACCAAGAAGGTGTTCCAATTAAAGTTGCCATGCAATAAATTAATTATAAAATGTAGTGAAAACTATCAGTGCCAAACTTTAGGCTAAATGTTTATACTCTTTAGAGGACTACAATGTGCTCTGAGTGTTCAAATTTTTCAAAGTACTAAATGTGCCTAAGCTTACAGACAGCAGAGCCTTGGGGAACCATTCACATTATCTTGTTGAACTCAGCTGCTCTTCAATTGACAAGATCAAAATCCAGTAGTTTAACATTCTGAAGCATGGAGAACAGATACAGCAAGGGACCCAGAATATAAATGGGAGAAAATTAAACTAGCGTTTTTTTAAAACAATTTGCAATTGTTGTGTTTTCTGGAGGGTGGCCCTTGTTGGGAAATGATAGGTAGTTCCTACTGCCCAACATGTATGGAGGTACCAGTAGTATGCAAAAGAAAAACAAAGTAGAGACAGCAATTTGGCAACTAATGGAAATTGCCAGGCTTCTCTTCTTGATCAGGAGCCAGGGACCAAGCTCTACAAAAAAATGGGTCATTCGCCCAGCTTATAGATGCACTTTATTATTAAACTAGAAAAGAGAATGGTCCACCCGTTGTTTTTAGTCTATAACTTCTTGATCAATTCGTGGATGTGCTGGCTTGAATTGTCTGTACTTAATCCTAGATTGAGTTCACTTTCTTTGAGAAGTGAGTGATCTCTTAGAGAGAAGAACAGAAAGAGCATAATGAAATTATTGATAGTGATACCTCAGCAGACAAAGAGTTACTACCTAGAGCTTTTAACAAGCTTCAAAACTAAATGACCCCTAAATTTTCTGATCAATAAATGAACAGTTCTCAAAACACACACACACACACACATACAAACAAACACACACACACTCTCACACATATGTGCATGCACACATGCAAAAGCACCCAATAATTTCTTCTTAGTGTTCAAAGGCTGGAGCTGGAGCTACAAGGATAAATGTATTTTATATGCACCATGAGAACTCAAGCTGGGATCCCCAGAACACACATAAAAGCTTGAAGGACATGTCAGTCCACCTGTAATTGAGAATATGAGGAAAAAAGGGATTCTAATTCTCTATTTGTCAGGGTATAAATGAGCATAGTCATCATGGAAGTAGCTATAGAAGTTTTTAAAAAGCTAAACATAAAACTACTGTATTTGGCTCTTGGGAACCTATCCCTCATACTGGATTACTTTGCCTAACCTGAATGGGGAGGGGGACACTTGTTGTTATGGCAGCTTGATATCCCATGATTTCCTGTTGCCCATGAGGCCTATCCTTTCTGACTGAATACTGAGGAGGAGTGAGTTGAGGACACAAAGGGGAGGTGAGGAAGGAAGTGAGAGTATAGGGGGAAAGAGAGGTTGCGGTCAAGATGTAAAATAAATAAAATAAAAATATAAGTTAATAAGAAAGGAAGGAAGGAAGGAAGGAAGGAAAAAGGTAAGAAAGATAACTACTGTACTGTCTCAGTTATATCACTTTTGGGCAAATGCACAGTTCTCTAAACCAACATACCAGGAATATTTACATGTCCATACTTATTGCTATATTTTTCACAGTAGCTAAGAAGTAGACAGCAAAAGGATAACTGGAAATATAAAATGTGGAACAAAAACAATGATATTTTGTTCCTTTATTAAGAAAAAAATGAAATCATGACATTTTCAGGAAGATGAATGGCACTCAGAATTGTTATATTAAACAAATAACCACAGATTCAGAAAGACAAGCACCACATATTTTCTCTTGTTTTTATATCCTGGATTTCAGTGTTTGTATATGTGTGCTCTAATGTGGAAACAGGTGAAACTAGAAAGGGAACCATGATAGTAATAAAAAGATGTTTCAAGATGGATGTGAATTCAGAACAGAAGCTACTAAAGAAGATGACGGATTCCTCAAGAAACTTCACTGATAAGAGCTCCTCATTCTCAGTATGTGTTATGTAGTAATTTTCTCAGAGATGAAATATTCCATCTCGCAGGGAAGCTCCTTAAAAATCAGAGTACCTGTTCTAGGCATCTCAGTTGGTCTGAATCTTCTCTAGACATCTTGGATGGTCTAGGCACTCTAAGAAATCTCAGTTTTGCTGAGAGTGTTTCTCTGCAGTCCTTACTGCTTCTGTAAGCTGGAGGGGAGAAAAGATGTAGCGCATCTGTTCAGTTTCGGAGACTTCGCAAACCTCAGAGTTATTTACTTCTTGAGTTTTAACCAGTCTTCAATTAGAAGTGAAGTAACACTGCTTCCTCCTCCCAGAGTGGTAATACCCAAGAGATCCAGAGGCCTTGGAGACAGTTTGTAGCTGGGATGAAGTTGATGAGTATTGGCATTCATGCAGGATACAACAGAAATATGTGTCTCTATGGACTCAGCATTTGCAGATGGTCACAAGATAGACCAGATACTCTGAAGCTCCCAAAAATCTCCACAACACTCACAACAATCACAACGTGAAAAAAAATAAATGGAGATTAGGGATTGGTTAAGATTAAGTTTCTGTCACCAGGTTGAAGCTGTGTTTGTATTATGAATGAAATTATTTAAAGAAGAAAGGTAATTATATGTACTGCCCAGCATCATAATTAATTAAGAATACTTGTAATTAAGAATATTGGGCTTTTTGTCAAAAATAAGATGTTTGTAGATGTGTGGGTTGATATCCAGGTCTTCAATTTGGTTCCATAGGTCCTCCTGTCGGTTTCTGTGCCAATATCAGGCAGTTCTTAGTACTGTAGCTCTGCAGTAGAGTTAAAAGTCAAGGATTGTGATGCCTCCAGGAGTTCCTTTATTGTACAGGACTGTTTTGACAAAGAAGCAAAAAATATAAAATGGAAAAAGAAAGCATATTCAACAAATGGTGTTGGCATAACTGGATATCAACGTGTAGAAGATTAATTCATAAATCCATATCCATCGCCATGTACAAGTCTAAATGGACCCAAGACCTCAATATAAAACCAACAACACTGAACCTCATAGAAGAGAAAGTGGAAAGTAAACTTGAACACACTAGCACTACAAATCACTTTCTAAATATAATCCCAGTAGCAAAGACACTGCAAGAAACAATTACTAAATGGGACCTCCAGAAACTGAGAAGCTTCTGTAAAGCAAAGACCATGGTCAAGACAAAACGGCACCTACAGAATAGAAAAGATCTCCACCGATCCCACATCAAACAAAGGGCTGATCTCAAAAATATAAAAAGAACTCAAGAAATCAGTCATCAAAAGAACAAATAATCCAATTAAAAATTGGGTACAGATCTAAGCAAAGAACTCTCAACAGATGAATCTCAAGTGGCTGAAAGTCACTTAAGAAAATGTTCAACATCCTTAGCCATCAGAGAAATTCAAAGCAAAACAACTCTGAGATGCCATATTACAACTGAAAGAATTAAAAAAACACTGATGACAAGTTATGGTGGAGAGGATGTGGGTAAAGGGAATATTCCTTCATTGCTGATGGGAGTGCAAAGCGGTAGAGGCACTTTGAAAATCAGTATGGCGATTTCTCAGAAAATTGTGAAACAACCTACCTCAACTCAGTAATACCACTTTTGGGTATATACCTAAAGGATGCTCAATCATACCACAAGTACATGTGCTCAAATATGTTCATAGCAGCATTATTTGTCACAGCCAGAATCTGAAAACAACTTAAATACCCCTCAACTGAAAGATGGATAAAGGAAAATGTAGTACATTTACACAATGGAGTACTCCACACCGGAAAAAAAAAGTGATATTTTGAAATTTGCCGGCAAACTAATGGATCTAGTAAACATCATATTGAGTGAGGTAACCAAGACCAAGAAATACAAATATAATATGCACTCATTCATAAGTGACTTTCAGACATAAAGCAAAGAAAACCAGCCTAAAATTCATAATCCTCAAGAACCTAGACAACAAAGAGGACTCTAAAAGAGACAAATATGGGTCTAATCTACATGGGAAGTAGAAAAAGACAAGATCTTCTGAGTAAATTGGGATCATGGGAGAGGGTAGAAGGAAAAGGAAGTGTAAAGTAGGGGAGCAGAGAAAAATATATAGCTCAACAAAAAAAATTTTAAAAAATAAATAAAAAAAAATGAATACTTGGCAAAGAGCAGTAAAATAGAGTCTGGGAGGAGACAATAAAAGAATATGATGCACACCTTCAAATTTTAGAAAAACTTTAAACAACTTCTTTCAGGTATATTTGATGGAGATGGGAGTTCACATATGTGTAGATTATAATGTTCCACCACCAAAATCATCTTGGAATTTTTATAATAAATTGGCAAATTACAGCTATGAATTGGTACAAATCCAAATCACTATGAAAGCACCACTTTAGATTGATAAAGCAAGTGGTTCATGAACCATCTATTCTCTCACAATAAGGAGGAACATATCAATACAGCAGATTTGAAAGCAATGAAGGAGGTTGAGTTACACTAGTTGGGAAAATCAAACATTACAGGTTTTACCTTTTGGCTTATATCTTTAAAAACATCTAAAAGGATTTGCAGAATTGTGTGAAAATTTTGAAAATGCTTGTCTGAATGGCTGTGCCCTTTCTACTTTGCTTAATCACTTAGCTAATTTAGACAAATCACAGATAAGATGCTGCCCAGTATAACATGCGCAGTGTCATACCTCTTTAATAGTAAGCTCTGAAATTATGTAAATACTCTCCTGTGAGAAAACAATGATCAGAGAAATTCTTTTAACTTTGAAAGAAATTTATGCAAAAGGAAAACATTTGTCATTCTTGCCTACCCTAAAGCTGCAGAATATATGGAGTGAAGATATTTGTAACTGTAAAGATAATTCTTTCCCATCTTGTCAATGCTTGACTATGAGTGATTAGGCACCTGGCTAGTCACAGGGTTTTGATGAGAGAGTTTCTATCTCTCTTTTTCATTTAAGAGTTGTGAATTCAGTAAGGGATCATTTTATTATATATACAATAAATATATGTGTGTATGTAAATATGCATATATACATACAAAAAAAATATTTTAAATGGTTGAGATATTAATTCACATTCATTAGTTATAGCTCTGCATCTCTAGGCATTTTTATATGCTATTCTTATAGAAAGTGGCCTAGGCAATTATAGAAATAATTACCTCGATATCCTTCAGTGGTATACTCAATTAATTGAAGAGCACTGTTGTAAAATAACTTCAGTATTAGGTCAACTAATTTAGAAACCTAAAATTCTCAAAACAATTTATGACAAAAATGCATATGTGATAAATATGCTGATATAGACAGTAATTGTCCTCATTTATCATACTTTAATATATTAAAGTTTATTATTATAAAGTTAATCATTTCATAGAGGAAAATAATATAAAATGAAGTCAAATTTAAATTATTGGGAGGGACTTTTAGTCAATAATTATCAGAATTTCAATTTAGGCATGACAACTTCAAGCTCTGGTATAGTTAGCGCAGTTACAGTCCAAATGAAAGCAATCATTCTTCTAAGCCTGAATGAATTTGATATATGACTGTCTAGAAGATTGTTTTTATTTTATGTGTGTATATATGTGCCACTTATGTGTGGGTGCCCACAGATTTCAGAGTTTAAAATAGGGTCCATAGAGGTTGAAGTTACAGTTGGAGTTAAGACACCTGATGTGTTTGTTGGAAACCAAACACGGGTCTTCTCAGAGAGCAATAAGTGCTCTTGACAGCTGAGCTACCTTCCTACCTTCTGATACTTGATCTTCTAAATTAAATAATTCTTAAACTACATGACATGCATAGACAGTAAACACAAATAATGATAGACATAGAAAGCAGCTATAGAAATTCTAGAAAGGTGAATCTTTCGACAAATTTTATTGGGCCCTCCTCATGACCTTCAATGGGTTAAGCAGTAATTTATTATTTAAAATAACTAATTTGATGGTAAAATATCATTGTCATATTACTTGGATTGAGATATACATATGAAATTAGTAAGGCAAATGAGGCTAATGCCCTGGCTGTGTCTCCTTGGGCATTTCAGAGAGAAAAGACATCTGTGTGTGTATCATTCAATCCTACAGACTTGGGCACTTCTGTGAAATGAGAAGGGGAAAAGAAAAAGATAGTGAGCTTGAGAGCAAGTATTCTCTATGTGTGTTTATGGACTTGGTTATGAGCTGCTCTGATTTACGTACCATCTTCACCATGAAGAACTATGATGACATCCCTGAAACGATGAGCAAATATACACTCTTGTTCCCATATTCAGTTTTGTCAGAGTTCTGTGATAGCAACCAAAAGTCAAAGTAGTATAGCTTGTACTTATTGAACTCATGTGCCTATCCAAAGACTATTTCAAATGTTTTATATAAATTATCATCAAATATTTTATATAAATTATCATTCAACCAACACAGCAAATGAGATAAGCATTTATTATTTTACAGTGCACATGCCAAAGTTCAAAATATGCTAAAGAAGTTGTGAGTTTTAGCCACTACATGAAAGACAGAATTCTTATGAAGAATCACAGGACATTGAGAAATGAAGCAAAATATTTAAAAAAGGGATAGAAAACTTAGATTCATGTTATATAAGGACGACACTAGAGTAATTTTAATTAATTCATTTTTTCTCCAACTCCCAGGATTCCCACATGCAAAATAGGAAGAATGAATTTGTAGTGCAAATCAAGTTAAGTAAACGTATACATAATCTAAAAGCTGTGAAATTAGCTATATTCTCGACAGATACTCTAATAGGTGCTGGAATTCCAAAAGTCATTCTTGATAAATGCTTTTGTAAAAATCAAATCAGCCCAGAACATAGAAAAATAAAATCAAGTAGCTTCTTTCATTTGCAGTCTGCATTCTGCATCACCATCCTCATTCCTTAAAACACACCCATCTATTTTTGAGATGACAATGGAAAATCTCTCTCTCTCTTGCTCTCTCTCTCTTTCTCCTCTCTCTCCCTCTTCCCATACCCTTCACACATACCCTTAAACTTGTATCGATAGGGGATTTTAATTAAATGAAAATTGAATAACCATTCAAATAAACAATAGGACATGAATTCTGTTTTCAAAAGTCAAATAAAAGGCAAAGTTATCAGTGATGTTCCATTTAGTAGACATCAATAAGGAAGATTCACATCCCAAAACGTATAATTTAAGACTCCTATTTAAAAGATATCTTAATTAAAAGACAGATTGAAAATTAACTATGAACTTCATAGGTTGAACCATTGGTAACTGCATGAAGAGAAGCATACAGATATATTTGAAGGATGGCTGTGATTCATTGTTCTTATTTATACTTTGAATATTGGAAAATTCTGAGCTGATAATAAAGCAGTATGAGAAAGCAAAAGCAAATAGAAATGCCTATGTAATTTATTTTTGGCTCTTCAGTTACCTTAGTAATAATCTTGCAAGGTGTTTAAATCCTGTTCATAGCTAAACACAATTTTAAACTCATTATAAAACTGACACACTATTTCACACATGACTTATTCTGAATTTTAAAAATATTTTACTGATGTGCACATCTTTGAGCTAGGTCTAAATAATGCTGTGATTAAAAAGTGGATACACAGGGATATTTTTTTTCCATTGATTTCAGAATCTTCACATTTGACTGGGTCTTTCCCTGAATTAACTAATAGAAGTCTAAATAAATAGTGAGCTATGAGGAATTATCTGATTTCATTGGCACCAAGTCCTTGTAATCTGGCAGATCATTCATTTGCAACATCAGCGGCATTGGATGAGTGTGAGTACCTATGTGTCCATGTTGGAAAAAGAGTTCTAGGCACAAAATTGTCAGTAATTGTTAGCACAGTCAGAACAGTCTTAGTTAGATCTAATTCTCCAGTCACACTATTACTTATAATTTATCTAATCTAAACAAACTATATAGCATCTCCACAAATACTAAGTCAAGCAAGAACATGGAAACAAATTTATCAAATATTCAATATGTAGCACAAAGAAATGCTATATTACTTATATATTTTATGATAGGAGTCTAATTCTCTTTGTAGAAAGGTAGAATTCAACATTTAATAATAAATTTTAACAGTTCTACTTGAATACTTTTATGGTTGTTTTTGACTCACTTTCACAATCTTAGCATCATGTGAGGAAGATGCAGGAAAGCATGCAATGGGACCCTAACATGTACACACCAGTATTCCCTTCCTGAGGCACCAAGTGAGGATGATGCAGGAAAGCATGCAAGGGGATCCTGACATGTACACACCAGTATTCACTTCCTTGGGTTTGTCTGCATCACACTTCTTTCCTCCAATACCATTGATATTTTCTCCATACATCTCTAAGCTCCTAAGGATCTGACAATTGCTGTTCTTGAACTAGAGTACAGGTGAGGGGTAAAATAACTTACATGCTTACCTCCAAACAACATATACAAATGGGGATGCCATTGTCTCATGGACGATAAGGTATGGAGTTTATGGAGGGCGTCTAGCTGTCTAGAGAAAGAGTAGGTCTAAGGAAAGGGCTTGGAGCAAAGCACGTTAGTCATGCTTGTCAGAAGAATAATGTTCTCCCTGGTGATGTGGTACATTGTTTGGACAATTAATAGATTTATATGAACATTTTAATTCATCTATCTAACATATTTTCACTCTATATCCCTCATTTGTTAATGAAACTATTTTTGGAAATGGCTGAACGTCAGGCAGTGATCCTAAAAAAGGAGAGATTAAATTAGAATATATCACTGTTTTTTATACCTGGTTTCCAGTTTCAGCACTTATGTTAGAAAAAAAATATTTCCAAAATATCAGTTCTCCTTACACTGCCCCATCCTCCCTCCTAAAATCCTCTATAAATAATGTTCCACATTATAAAGTAACTCCATGCAGGATAGAATATAGATAATTTGGGGAAGACACACAATCCATCTCTTTCCTTACACATATTCTTCTTCTCTGCTTATAGGGACAACAAGGGTAGACTGACCTCCCTTAAAACCTTAGCATCATGGAGTCAAGTTTGTCAGTGCACACAAGATATATGCATTGTAGTGAAACAAGTAAGGAAGGCAGGCAAGGAATGAGATCAAATTCCACTCAGCCACATCTGTACAAGGACAGACTAGATAAAGCCTCTTCTGAGTCACAGAATGAGATTTCCATTGTCTAATTTTTGTAACTGTTTAATATCTCTGTGATTAAAAAGATTCTTATTTTAGAATATCTTTTATTTATCCTTTGTCAATTGCATTGTATATACAATGGCATATACACCCCCAAATTCTTTATCCTCTTTTTTGAAGCCCCTTCAACAGGTCTCTCGACTGTCTCATGTTCTCTTTTTTCTCTCAACCCACTAAGATCCAGTAGTGCCCCTTCTTGGAATATTAAATGATCTTATGCAGGTCTTGTGCAGGTAAACACAGCTTCTGTGAGCTCATGAGAGCAACAATGATGTCATGTCTGGAAAGTAACATTTCTCAATACTCATCTCCATTCTCAGGTTATTATATTTATTCTGCCCTCTCTTCTAAAATGTCCCATGAGGCATATTTGAGCCATAGATTAATGTTGCTCTAAGCCTTGGACAAAGAAACATTTTTCCACAGTGGGCAGCAGTTGCAGCAGAGACTCTTAAATGATCAAAATGTTGCGAATAAGTGACTTCTCAGCTCTAAGTGGGATCTATGTCGACCCAAGTAAGAAAATGTTCTTTGTATTTAGTCCCGTTTTAGGCACTGAGGCAGCACAATGCTCCCACTATCATGAGGGAGAAGATGGGATGGTTTTAAAACAATGAAAGCTATAATAATTCAAATCAGTTTGAGTCAAGATAGGTAAACATTGGAGAATGAATAGTAGCATTAGCAAAGTTTTCAAAAATCATGCCATGCATTAAGAATATGACATAAATCTACACAATTTCTATCTTTTTATTAAATTATATTTTATTTCCTGAATGATCTTCTTTATTTCATATTTGTGGGGTTTTTTTTATCTTCATTGTGGTGTTCATTCCTTTCCTCTCTGAGCGCCTTGAATGTACTAATAATTGGGTGTCAACCAAGTAGCTCTACTCAGGAACCATTACTTTGGGAGAATGGATTTTTGAAGGATACGTGCTGTCATGATTGTAAATGTTTATGTTTTTGCGGTGGGCACTGGACATACTGAGTTAGATCATAAGTTATGTATTTTGGTATGACTAGCTGGCTCAGCTTTGTCGATTGGCCATTTCAACTTCTATTTGCTGTTATCTCTACTTGTTAGATTTTGGATCAACTTGATGGTGATTGATGCTCAGTATTGGGTCCACTCTGTGCTGAGGTAGGATTTGAATATCAAATATGGTCCTAGTTCAGATAGGGTAACTTCTTGAGTTCATGAAAAAGCATGTAGTAAAGTTAGGATTTTATTGATGTAGACATTTGAAGTGGAGTGCTAGAAAAGCAGAAGTTTGGTTAGCAGTGGTTGCTCAGTACAGGTCTTTAGCTGACAGAGTTAGAATCCCAGAAGGAGCGGGGATGGGGATTTACTCTGGAATGCATCCAAGTCTAAACTCAGATCTTCAGATGGCTTTGGCATTACAGGGTGCAGGGGAGGGATGCTATATCCACCAGTATTATGTGAGATCAGAGTTAGGCACAGGTCCTCAGATGTCAGAGACCTGGGGTCATAGATAGAAGAGAGGAATACTACCTGTGGACAGCATGCAGGGCTCCAGCATGATGTAATATTGAAACTCATCACTAGCTTAAATATAACATGATTTACATGCAGATTAGTTAAGAAAGCATTGAATTAGAAAAAAAAACATTATCATAAGAAATTATACTTGGAGATAAAAACATGAGAAATATTCTATACAGTTTTCAAAAAACTATATGTGCACTCACTTGTTTGAAAACTTCCTTTCAGGCCATCATCCCAGGGCCTAGTGCAACACTGGTAGGAGATCAGGAGAGCGTGTTTAAAATTTCAGAATATTAAAACTGTAGGTGTCATAAACCATTTCTAACAAAAGTGAGTTAGAATTAAGACTTCTTAAAGAAGCATAAAAGTAAAGTAGACACATGGTTTCTTCTTTGCCTCTCCTGGCTTTTGGCTTCTCGGGAGCCTGACTGATAACTTTCTTGTGTCAGCAGTTGTCTGTTTAAGACATGTTTCACACTCAACGTCACACGGAAGGCTAGGCTGCTAGAGGAAGCTGGATCTACACTCAGCATACTTAAAATGACAGTATATAACAAACGTGTCTTTTGCATTTTGCTGAACTCAAAGCCGATGAAACAACACTATGCGCAACTTCTAAAATGGCAGGAATGGTTTGCATATGCCATAAGTTCCTATTTTAAAGGCACAGTAACCCTAATGTAATGTGGGACAATGAGTAAACTAATAATATCTTCTGTCAGGTAGGAATATAAAAGATGAGTGAACAAGAAGTCAGAGGTAGATGTACTAGTTCCATTCCTAAACTGAGAGAAGTAGGTAAAGGAAGTTTTAATTTACCTACCTAATATATTAAAAGACTACTTAACTTCAAAATTACCCAGAATTATAGAAACATTTCTGATTATACTAACCCATGGAAGTTTTTATTCTTTGCATCAGGATACTTATGGTAAGGTTAGATGTTAAGAAAATATTGAACACATTGGTTATTTTTGAATCTCTAATAATGTTTTCATTAATTCGTCAAAAGTGATGTGATATCCTTAATTACTAAACCAGGACATCTTGTTATATGGATTTACATGAAAAGTTGCTAGAAATAATTTCACTTATTATGAGTTAGTATCCTTGCCCAAATAGAAATAGAACAAGTTGTGCAGAAAGTTGGAGAATAATAAAGTCAACAGATAACTGACTCTGGAACCTTGTGTGCTCAGTACATTTTGAGTAGTTGGCACACTGTGTCCCATTAAATCTTAACCATTTTGTAGTATTATCTTCAGCTTAAAAAAATGGAAACTTATCCAAATTTATATAACAAAGGCTAGCAAAGATTCAAACTCAAGAACTCTGCATTCACATTTGATATTTGAAATATCTCACTCTACTTCAGCTGTCTTCCTATATAACTTTTGTAAGGTCCCCTCTGTTCCAGCAGCTGTACCAACACAAGTCAGTCTCCAGGCAAAGAAGTAGGAGAAGTACAAAAGAGGTGACAAAATTGAAGTCATAGAAAGATGAAGGGGAGAAATGACTTACAAATGTGTTTTCCAGTCTAATTATCTGCAAGAACACCACCACACCATGACTGTGGGCTATCAAGGCACCAACAACAGACTGTAAAGGGTATCATTTGCAGTGGATATACAGAAGCCTTGATTTATGAAATCCTTCCACATCAAGATAATGTTGTTAAAAGAAAGACAAAAGGTTGATCCTATGTAAGGCAACATGGCTAACTAGCTGGCCAAGTGAGTTATCAGGTGTAAGTATTCTAGGTCCTGATACCCTAAGTATTAGGAAACTCAAAATAAGGACAAGGCATTAATTACCTTTGATATAGGGATGAATAGTTTGCTTTGCTATGGATCTTGGTTTATTAATACAAATTTAAAGTCAATTTTGTTATCTACTTCTGCTCTTTATTAAGGTATTATGTTTTTGCAAATGTAATGTATAATTAAGAAATATAAGTTAAAAGAGAGTCATCTATAATAGTCAAACTTCTAGTCATGTTAGGTTTTCTAGATATATAGAGATATATTTCAGTTAGGTATTCTTAAAATCTTTCAGAGAACTTCAGAATATGGCATTTAATATGTTTTAAGTACTTACAACTTTTCATGACAATGAAACACATCTGATCCTGGAAGCACCAATTACTTCAAGAGGAAAATGGTCACCAAAGAGGCTACTTATGGAGTTGGTTAGCCATTTGAGCAAGAAACTGCTCTTGCCTGGAGTTCTTGATGAACTAGACAGTCGGGACCCACAGAGAAATGACTGCTGAACTTGCCTAAAGGTGAAACAATACTTTAGGGTTCCTGCTTCATGAAAAAGTCTGCTTGACAGTCTACAGGATATAGAGTTCCTGCTTCGTGGAAAAGTCTGCTGGTTATTATGGACCTGTGGGCTGAAAATGGATGTCCCAATGGTACAGAAGAACTTTGGGTGACTGTCCAGGCAGCAAGAAGTTTCTGTCAATTCTAGAATCTTGGAAGTTTCTTAAAATGTACTTCTTGTTTACTTAGGTAATATTATATCCTTCTGGAGTCTTTTATGGTATTGAAGAACTTATAGTTTCCCTTAGTTATGATAAAAGATAAAGTAGATATAAATATTGTAACTATAATTCTTGCTTGATCCCTGTTTTGTTATATGTAATTTTACTACATTAAAGTTAAAACCATTTTTTTTATTTAAACAGAAAAGAGGAGGTGATGTGGGATTCCCCTCCATATGCTGTGAATATCATTGGTCAATAAAGGAACTGATTTGAGCCTATAGTAAAACTATTGGGGAACAAAGCTAGGCAGATAAAACTAAAGTGAATGCTGGGAGAAAGGAGGCAGAGTCAGACAGAAGCCATGGAACTCTGATGCAAACAGACACACTGAAACTTTGCTGGTAGGCCACAACCTCGTGGTGATGCACAGATTAATGGAGATGGGTTAAATTAAAATGTAAGAGTTAGCCAACAAGAAGCTAGAACTAATGGCCCAAGCAGTGAATTAATTAATACAGTTTCTTTGTGGTTATTTTGGGGCTAAGCAGCCAGGAACCAACAAGCAGCCTCCCCCAACAGTGTAAGTATTCTATAGGTTCCAGAGACCCTAAGTATTAGGAAACTCAAAGTAAGGTCAAAGCATTGATGACCTTGAACAAACCAATAGGACAGATATAGCTACAGCAGTTAAATGACACCTGCAAAGATAGGAGAAGGTGGTAGGGCATCACACATTACTATAGAGAGTCAAGACTACTACTCCAGGTCACAGTAAGTTCCAACTTGATTCTACATCAATGAAACTCAAGGACAGGTACACATATTAATTGCTTATTTTAGTGAAAATAATGAAGTTGTCAATGTTAATTTTTCATTATGCATCATGTATACTTTACACTAGACATTGAAATAATGAAATTATTTTTCTTCTCTGAGATGTGATCTTGTGCATGACCATCTAAACACTCCTGGATATAGTGGCATTCTCTCAAATTTGAATTGGTATTAATCTAGTTAAGCAACCCTCTACTCAATCCAGCTTTCTTTCTCATAAGCTCACTTCAGTGTTCACTTTATCATGGGAATTCTAGGCTTTAGATTCTTAGCTACTGTTGGCTATCACTTATTTATTTATACTAGAGTTTAGTATGAAAAATGACTCCCTAAAGATGCAAATTACTAAAACCAGAGCTATTGCTGAATTCCATTCTTTTTATTCTAAGTTGAGCTTGAAAAGAGGTCAGTCAAATAAGCCAATGAATACTTTGTTCTCCTAACAATCTCTTCAAAGACATTTGAGGTCATTCTCTATTACCTGGTGAACCTTTAGGACCATCACCTCCAGATGCTAGGCAGGTGCTACAGTGTAACCGACAGAAAATTTACACCAAATTAAAATCAGCTATTCTGAAATGATGCCAATGTTGTAACAAAAAATTAACCTCTTTAGAGTCATGTTTTATCAGCATCTCTTGCTGCAAGATTTAATACCTGATTTTCAGATAAAGATTTCTAAGACCTTTCATCCAGGAAATGCTAGAAGCCTGCTTTAGTTAAACATTGTGTCAGATAAATCCCTGTCCAGGCTTATTTCAGAGAGGTTATCATCGCTTTCCCTTTTGCCAGCTTGTTCCTTTCTGATTACAAAACCTAGAAGCATGTTCTGTTCACATGAAATCAGGTAGAAATACAATTAGTATGAATAAAAAATCAAGGGAAATCACACACCCTGCAAAGACATAGAAGACTGCTCAGAAATTAGCATTTTCCCAGATTTCCATAAACTATAGCAGTAAGGAGTTTGACTTATTAAGAAATATGACAAAGATCCATCGATATGCCTTTCCATTCTGATGTGTAGCTATATATCTGTTGGCTTCCACATTGTCTCAAACAGTTAAATGTCCACTCTATATCATAGCAATCATTATCCCAAAGGAAAAATTAATTATATCATTGGTATGGATCTTTACAATATTTATTCCTGTCATAAACTCTTTCAATTCAGATCTATTAAATACAACCATTGTGACCATAAACCCAGGTCATCAAGCTGCCACCTTCAGGAAGAGGAAATCACCTTATGATATTTACTCACAAAGAATATATGTAAGCTAGAATGATAGATCAGAGGTTATGAGTATCTCTTTCTCACATAAAAGACCTAGGTTTGGTTTCAGCATCCACACAGTTGCTTACAACTACCTGCAACTGCCCTTCCATTGGGTCCAATGCCCTCTTCTGACTTCTGTAGGCTCCTGCGTGAATATGGTGTATATAGATATCCATAAAATAAATAAATATTTTAAAAATAATATGGGAGCTATAGCCATTGTTAACTAAATAATCCTTTCTAATGTATCGCGGTGTGAGGATTTGTCAGGTGCTGTGGGATCTGAGATATTAACCACATGCACTCAAAGCATTCACCTATCACGTTGTCCTCAATGCCAGCCCAGCAAAAGCCGTCAGATTTTGGCATCATGGTTAATAGGCAGTTACTATAGGCAGTAGTAACTTATTACTGCAGAAGCAAAGTGTGGTCATTTTGTGACTGTTTATCTACCCACACCCACAGTTCTTGCAGGCCAATGGGAAAGGGCAACTGTCTATGTAGGAGAAATCCCAAGCTTGGGGAGCTTGACTTTTGTGAAATAAACCATAAGCATTCCTAAACTTGTTCTCAGAGGGTAATAGTATCTTGGTTATATTGGAGAGTGAGCAAACAAACCTGAACTTCAGCTTTGTTGTCTTCCAATATCATTTCCTAGGCAAACATCCCTACAAACCAGGTTAAGAATAAAGCATATAAGAGCCTTTGCTTGTCAAGCATGCAGAGATACATGAGAATTGCTTCCAAGGTGACCCTGATTCAAAGGATGCTAAATACTATCTGAAGAACATAATTAAACAGGCTGTATTACAAGCATGAGTTATTTGAGCTGTATATGAAAGCTGAAATCTTCATGGGAGTACTACTCCTCCCCTGCCCCTTCAGTTATGAATAGGGTCCTGACTACCATGGTCCCATGCCAAGGAATTTATTACAGTTTATAATAAACTGATCACTGCTTCTCCTCAGTGACTTTGTGATAAACCACTGAGAAAATTAGTAAGTGCCAAAAATAAAGCATTTTTTTTGCCAACTCAGCAATCACTTAACTCTTCAGTTCAGGAATGTTTTGTTGATGTATCGTTGAGAATGAGTTTTAAGACTCTGAATTTTTATCTTCCATGCCAATCTTTTTTTTTAACAACAGTCCATTTGGCAATGTTATGATGAAATGGGTAATTTGGTATTTGTTCTGGTTGATGTTGTTTTGTTTTATTTGATTTTTTTTTCCAACTTGAGACAACCTGGAGTTTTCTGGGAAGGAAAACCCTCAGCTGAGGAAACACCTCCTCTAGATTGCCTATAGAGAAGTATTTTGGGCATTTTCTTAATTATTGATGTGGGAGGAACCAACTCATGGTGCCAAGAACTACAGACAACTAACAATGACTGGGAGAAGGTGAATTAGCCTCTCCTGGCAATGTTGCCCCTTACTGTTTGGCCAGTTCAGAGCTGTCAGCCTTGAAAACATTTACACACCAACAGCAAAACATACACATGCATGCACACAAATGTGTGTGAAAAGAAGAAAGGAAAGAGGTTATCAACTTGAGAGTGGGGAGTGAAGATGGAAAGGGCTTGAGGGAGGAGATATGGGAGGCACTGGTAGGAAGACGGGGAAGAGAAAGTGATGTAATTATTTTCCAATCAAAATGTATTTTACATTTTTTATTTTTGAGATTATGATATAATTATAATTACATCATACCTAGCAAACCAGTAAGCAATGTTTTCACCTGTTTTCTGCTCCTTTTCCTGCCTCCAGTTTCCTGCCTTGAATTCTTCCCCAACTTCCCTGCATGATGGACTCTAAGCTGTACAATGAAGCAAACCCTTTCCTCCCCAAGATGCTTTTGTTCATAGTGTTATACAACAGAGAGAAAAAACAAACTAGAATACAGGAAAACTGGCTTATAGGGGTGGCATTTTCTTCTGATCATAATCTGGAAGAAAAAAAAAGTCCAACCAGCAAAGTCCTGACAAGAGACTCGAGGCAAATTACAAGGTGTATATGGGAAGACAAAGACTGAGAGTTTGGCTCAAGATTATACAAAAGTACAATCACATAAGATCTCAAGGACCCTAGAAAAGCTATTTTAATACCCCAGACATCTGTGGCCCTGTGGGTGAGAGGGGTTTTTACGAGGCCCCTTCCCTTACAGCTTCTACTCTACCTCCTATTGCCACACTGTGATCAATTTTTTATTTCATGAAATTTGAGGACACTCAAAGTATCCTAAACCATAGATTTAACTACAGCCTAAAAGTATAATAATTTGGCATTATCTGTACTCAAATATCTTTAGATTCTGTTATTACAAAGCTAATTTTTATCCTCAGACCCTTTCAGTGGGTAGAATATAAGCATTCCACTAACTGAACTGTTTAAAATATATTTATATATGCAAGTATTATATATACACATGTGTGTGCATGCCTATGTGTGTCTTTGTACATGTGTATCCTATGCCTCTGTATAAGCATCAGTTTAATCTAAAGATCTTTAACTCCACATTTCCATTTGAGTATACTATATATCTGAATTGAGGCTTTGGTTTTAATAGTTAAATTTTTTATGGTGTTTCTTTCAAATGTACTGGGTAATGTTTCTATTTCATTTATGTTAAGGTTGATGACTCCATTTTCAATTACCTTATACTTTATACTATGCCCAGATGTTTTAGAAAAAAAAGGTGCCACAGCATTTTCAAAGTAGATCTTTAAAGGCGATGGCTTCACAGTTCCTTTAGACACGTAAAGGAAAGAAAAGTGACTGGCTGAGCCAAAGCTAAGAAACATCCAGGCATAAAGAATTAGAAAGCCCTTCTTTCATCATGGAGTAATCATCTTCTAAAAGATAACATAAAATTAGTGTCTGTGTTAAAATAGTTGTATGAGGGATTAAAGGGTTGTCTAAGGAATAGCAGTTTGTAAAGCAAAGCAGACTGGCAGCTTGGAAAAATTATGAGTGGAAATGGAATGTGTGCCTGAGTGGTTCCATATTCGCCGTGGCTGCACAGTGACATGACAGGGAAAGAATGCTAGCTTCCACGGTTCCAAATCATAGTAAGAAAAAGCTAACCTTTGCTACAGCATGTATGGACCCATAGTCATGCTGCCCATCTCGGAAAGCAATTTGGACAAAATGGATAAGCATGAGCTGGTGTCTGATCATTTATATATTACTTACTTTGTAATTAAATGAACTTTTGGGTCCACTGGATTTAGGCTTCCTTATCCCCTGCTATTTTGTGCTCTTAAGCACATTTCTCCTGGCATTTTGTCCACAATTTGCAGTCATTATCCCTGAAATAAAATTGCATGCCATAAATAGCTTTAAAATACAAATGCTATTCAGAACAAAGTTTAAAAACTGTAGGTGTTTGTGATTTAAATTACCTGTAACAACCGCAGCTTCTGTCAATCACCCAAAATGGAGGAAACGGCCTCTTTCATTCCAGGCTTTTGAAATATCAACACTTTCACTGTCATAATGATTAAATGAAGATTAGGATTAAATGAAGATTTATTAATGATTAAAATTAATACTGCAATTTTATTGAGTCGGGGGAAAAGAGAAATTTTAAGATAATTTTGTCAGATATCTTATCTTTATGGTGCAAAATTTACTTATTTACTGAATAATTTGAAAGTGTTAACATATTTTAATGAAGAAGAAAAAATTAGAAAAGAAAAGAAACTTGGGTATGAGCAAAAACAGAAATGAAGAAATAAAACGGACCATATAAAATAAAAGGAAAATAGAGGGTTTTTTTTTTGTATAAATGAACTTGAAAATTTCCTCTTCATCAATATGAGGTTGATATTAACATTAAAAATTCAATAGTAATTCAGTTTTATGAATATTATTTACTTAAAGTCAAATTTTGAATAGTCACCTATACAGAGTGTTTCATTTAATTAGATAGTGGTTGAAAGGTGCCTATTAACCTAGTCTCTATCTTTGTAAAAATTTGTCATGTAATACATTTGATCATATTCCCTTTCCAAACTCCTCTCAGATAATCCCATCTCACTACCCACCCAAATTCATTTTCTCTCTCTCCAAAAGAAACAACAAACAAAAAACTGAAAATAAAAATGAACAATTGAAAAGCATTAACAAAAATATATTAAAACAAAGCAAGAAGCCCATCAAAAAGACACACACACACACACACAATCACTGCATCTATTTTTGTTGGCCAACTATACCTGAGAATGAGGCCTGCCTTGCAGTAAGATTGCTCCATCCAGCAGCACACCATTTGAGAAACAGATTTTCCCTTCTACCAAGAGGTATCAACAGCAAATAGGAACTTCTGCTAGTGATGGAACTTTGTTTCTACCTCCCTTTCTTAGTGCCAGTATTTTTTTTTTCTGGTTTGAAGCTATGCAGATCTTGAACATGCTATCACTGAATTTGTGAGTTCACGTGGCTATCACTGGTTATGTCTGGAAGAAGCTGTTCCCTTTGAGCCAACTGCCACCTCTGTCTCTTACAATCTTTCCACCTCCTGACGCTAAGTTTATTGAAGACTCAAGTGTTAGTCTGATGGACCTGTTTCCATGAGACTTGGACTTTTTCACTTATAGTTTTGAATATCATTTCTTTGCTCTGAGTATTTAAGTTTTTTATCATTTTGTGTCATGGGAACTATTTTTTGTTTAGTATATCTGTAGTTTTTGATATATAGCTCTTTCTTTTGATTGGAAAAACTGTTCTCTAATTTTTTAAAAAATATATTACTTACACCTTTGACATAGGTTTCTTCTTTTGCCTCTATACCTATTGCTGATGCTTGGTCTTTTCATAATGTCCCAGTTTTCCTGTATTTTTATGCCTCATTTTTTTAGATTTAATACTTTATTTAATTGAATTATCCATTTCTTTTTGTCTATAAGACCAAAAAGTCTCTCTCCCATTTCTTTTATTCTGTTGGTGAAGCTTGCCTGTGAGTTTTATTTGACATTCTGTTTTCATTTCAGTTTGTGTTTTCTTTAGTTATTTTGTTTCTTTGTTAAAATCTACTTTACTTTCTTTATTTGCTTTCCTTATTTCATTCAACTTTTCATATTTTCGGTTTTCACTAAGGCACATATTCATATCTTCTTAAAGGACCTTGTATATATTCATAGTTGTCATTTGTCTTTGTCTTGTGCTTCAGTTAAGTTTCTTTATTTAGGATCTATTACAGTACATTTGCTGGCTTCTGGAAGAGGCATACTGTCTTGTGTTTTCAGGTTTGTGTTTTTGCACTGAGATCTAAGCTTCTGGAATTGTGATGTGTCAAGTTTTTCACATGGATACCTAGTCTCATCTTTCTTGTATGGGTCTTCTTTTCTTTGGATTCTGTTACTCACTCTGTTTTTAGCCAAGTGGGTGGCGGTGGGTCCCTGGAATAGAATAGTTTTGTAGTCACAGGAGTCACAATGAAATAAAAATGGCTAGAAGAGGATGAAAGAAGTTTTGGGGAAGATGTACAAAGACCCTGGGTAAATCATTGGGGAATGAACGCAGACTCGGAGGAGGGACCTCTGTGGGAAGGATCTAGCAGGATTAAGAGTAGATCTGGGGAGAGTTGAATGAATAACAGAATGGAGGATAAAATTCACTTACGTGGGTCCCAGCCAAGTGTGATAACTGTAGGTCCCTAGGACACAGAATTCAGCAGAGTTACAAAAAAGCGCGGATGAACTAGAGGGGAAGGCTGAAAGGGCAGCAGGAAAGAATTAGTGGGACTCCTGTATGTAGCCTCTGTAGAATACTATTTAGCTATAAAGAAAAATGAAATTTGGATCAAACTAGAAAAAAATAATATTGAGTTCATCCAAATCCACAAAGAGAAACATGGCGTTCCCTATCATCTGAGGTTCTTAGTTCTAAACCAAATGTGAGTGCATATCCTGAAGTAACTTCAGAAACTGGGAAAGTAAAAAAAGGAACATTGCCAATATAGGAAGTGGGGGAGCAATAGAGAGGGAAACAGTGGGATACAAGTTATTTGATTAGAAGGGCAACTCTAATTAGGGAAGAGAAGAGAGATAAAAGCAGAAGAAAGGGGAAGGATAAAATAACAGTAAGAATGTCTGAAAACTTCATAAGTAGTCACACTATTAACTATTAATCCAAAGGAACACAGCACAATGCACATTGATATAGTTTATTAAGTGAAAATTTAACATCTGGGATAATAATGCTCTCTCCAAGACCCAAAGACCACCTACAAAGATGACAGCGCAAGATGTGAGAATTCCTCTTTTGAGTTGTTGGTCAGGGTTTTCCATGAGACTACTACATAACATACAGCTGTTGCTATTGTCCTTGGTTGTCTTCCAGAGGTGAAATATAAGTCTCTATTCACCCCAAGTTTTCCACAGATCCATACCCCTTCCCTTTCTACCCAACATGGAGTTTTTTTTTTATTCAAACCCTTAGAAAACCACTACTCCAAATGTTATTGAATGCGTCTGTGGTCTTCAGACCCCTAGAGCAGTGATACTCAGTCTAATGCTATAACCTTTAAATACAGTTCCTCGTGTTGTGGTGACCCCTATCCAAAATATTATTCTGTTGTTACTTCATAACTGTTATTTTGCCACTATGATAAACTGTACTGTAAATATCTGATACACGGGATAGCAGACATGTGACAGCAAACGGATCGCTACCCACAAGTTGAGAACTACTGCCATAGAGCATTGTCAATTTAGTAGGATTTACACTCTTAGAGAAAACCTACTCCACCTTCCCCTGTGGCTAACAATTGCCCATTACACCATGGCTAGAGGTGGGATTGTGTGCCCATCTCCCCTCTCCATGATGGTTCTTTTTTCTGGCGTATTCTCTATACATGCTGCCACATCATGCTGTGAGCTCCTTTTGTATAGTATTCCTGCTTTGTGTAGATATTTCCTAGAAATCTTACCTTCTTTAAAATCTATAATTTGCTATGATATACAAATCTTGGGAGGGTCTTGAATGTGTATGTACGTGTGTGTGTGTGTGTGTAAAATGTACATATGTATATGAGCAAGATGTGTGTGTGAGAGAAAGTGAGCATTTTGCAGTCCCTTGTTCTCTAAATTCATCACCAACTGATGAATGGATGACAAAAATGTGATTAAAAAGGAATAATGGTACAGGGAGTATAAGTTTTTGTAGGAGAGTTGAGGATAAGTTTAAAGAGGGAGTACAAAATAACTTTAAAGACCTTTCCAAAAATATATTTGAAAACTTACTACAGTAGAAGTTTCATAAAATATATATATGGGTAGAAAATTTACTAGATTGGAACAAACTAAAAGTCCCTGTGGTTTCCCATTTCAATATAATATTCAGTATAACACAACTTTAATATGTTTTTGTGAAAAACTGGATTTCTCACACATATGAGAAAATATAATACCAACTATAACATTGACCTGAGATCTCAAACTTGAATAGGAATTTATGAGATTTATGAGTAGACTGAATGAGCATCCTTGGCAGTGAGAGAAGTGTGAGCAAAGGCGCTGTAATGTAATGTAATGTAAGTGTTAAATATCAAAAATTTGAATGTTTATAAGAGCTGATAAAGAAGGATATGTGAGTCAGGAAAAAACACTTTCATTACACTGTGTCTTAATAAAGAAACACAATGAAATTCATTTCCAACCCTTATGATTGACACCTCTAACTGCTGATGTAGATCTTACAGACTCTTTCCATGAAAAGCTCTTAATCCTTCCAGTATCTCTACTGTGCCAAGTATGAAGCACAGATCACGTGTTGTTCATTGTGCTGGAATTCTTCACTTTTGGACTCTAGGGCAAAGGGTCATCCTTTATCATCACCTCGTGTCTCTGGTTTCCTATCCTGCCCCAATATGACAACAAAATTTAAGATTTTTTAGTAAGTGAAAAAGAAAATGGGCATGGATAGGAGAGTTTGCCACAGAAGACAAAAAGCAAACACTGATACAAACTTCTCTTTTCTGCTTAATTCCTACTTCAGTGGATCTAAAGGCTAGGGAATGTCTCTGGCTTTGAGGCCAACGTCAGTCACCGTGCTGCAGATGGGGTGAGAGAAGGCATGGGGACCTGCCCTGCTTTCCCTCGCACCATCTGGAGAGTGCTGAGCCCATACACGACACTTCATTGTACCTACTTCTCGGACTAATTTTGGAAAGAATACAAATAGCCTGTATTTTTTATTCCTGGAACTTTGTTTAAAATGTGTGAAAACATTTTAGAGTATGGATGAGTCAAAGGATCAGTCTCTGTGACTCACTGAGCTGTAAAGAATAGAAACGGCATTTTTGATACCAAGTAACTGACAGTTTTAATAAACATTTATAAAACAAGAGTACGAGTACCATAACATGTGGCACGATGAAAAGGCAATGCTGACTTCTTCCTCCGTTAAAAGTTCCCGAACATGAGAACTTAAATAACTAACTGGTAAGACTGTCCCTAAGGTGTTGTGGGTAGGAAGAAGAAGTTGCAGGGCTCTTACTCTCCATCAGTCATGGTTTACAGAGGAAGCATTTGTTTATAAGCAAGATGTTGAGCCAATATGACTGCAACTTGTTTTCATATTCCAATCATATTCATATCTTAATAATACGAAGGGAAGTGTAAGCAAACATGAAGCTTACAAGCTTTGGTTTCAGGGCCTTCAAATTCAGCTGTACACAGCTATCATTTTTATTTTCTTGCCCAGTGTTAATCATATCTCCATTAACTGTTTCATTACCAGAACAATTTAGTCAATATGCCCATTAAGAAGTGGGCCAATATTTGTTCTATTACTAAACTGACTTGATTTTAAAACACCAGAGGAGTTGTATTAAAATAAAGGATCTCCTAAATATCATTAATCAAGTTTCCAACACATTTAATAAAGATAGACACCTATTTAGTTCAAGTAGATTGTAGGTATTTTCTACATGAAGATTGCTTAACAGTCTTATCCCAAGTTATAGACCCCTGGTAAAGAAAAGAAGATATCATACATAGACAATATACTCTTCTCTACTCCACAGTTCCATGTTTACATAATACTCAGTACTAAGTCATCACTTAACGTGAGTTTTTGGCAACATTTACATACGAAGTCTACAATCCACTTTGTATGTGCTTGTGTGTCCGTGCATTTGTCTGTGTGTAAGTAACACATTTTTGAGTTGTTTTCCTAACCCTTAACTCTTCTGTATGTCAGAAATGTATGTTTTGGGGTATTTACTTTTCCAGATCTGGGCTTTGTAATTCACTTTTAAATGTCTTAGTCTACTCTTGTATTGACCACTAAGCATCCCCATCTCATCTCTGTTTTCCAAAACACCCATTTGTTCTGTAGCTAGTTACTAGCAGGAGATGTGCCAGCTCTGTATTATACTATATAAATTCACATAGAGCTTTTAGTCTGGTCTTAAATTTCCTTTTCAAAACTGTAGTAATGGAATTTCTGAGATTCTATCAAAGATGTACTGTTCCCCAAGTGTCCTCTTCTCTTCTCTTCTCTTCTCTTCTCTTCTCTTCTCTTCTCTTCTCTTCTCGTCGCTTGGCTTCTCTTCTCGTCACTTGGCTTCTCTTATCCTCTCTTCTAGGCCATAGAACTACATGTTTTCATGCTACTCATAAAGTCACTGCTTAAACTGGGCTGGTATTTTTTCTGCTGTACTTATATAAGAAGTCTATAGTCATCTGTGTGAGTGTGTGTGTGTGTGCAAGCGTGCATTCATGTGAACATGGTTGGTGAAAATAGAAAGGTAAAGAAGGAAAAAGAAGAAGAATAAGGAGGAGGAGGAAGGGAGAGAGAGAGAGAGAGAGAGAGAGAGAGAGAGAGAGAGAGAGAATTGTTAATAATGTATTCTTATTTGACCTGGTCTCAGTTGCTACAACTAGCGAAAAACAGTCAGAGAGGAAAAGAGCAGGGGACAGTTGGCATTTATTTAGTGTATTTTCCTCAGCCCAAAGAGAGGAAATTCAGGATTAAAGAGTAGCAGAAAGAGCTTTATTGACACAGAGAATCCATGGAGATTTTCTTCTGGTTGTTTGTAACCATTTCTACTGGATTCCTTACATGATATTGCAAATCTTACTCTGTTCTAAGAAGTCAGTGGAACAAATGTAGCTGTTTTGTCTATGGTTCAGACCATCTATACCCTGAAGATGATAGATGATCATACCCTAACTTTACAGTTATTGCCCTCTCCCAAATCTAAGCCATCAAGATCTTACTGACCCCTCCATCTTTCTTTCCTCAATATTAAGGTTTCATCCTTCAGTGTGAAGAAATCAGCATGAAAAAAAATCAAATTCAAAATGAAAAGTCAAAATCAAAAAGAAAGAAAAAGTTCCCCATCAGGAGAGGGTACTAGGTAAACTCTAAGAACACAAAGGAAGGAAAATACACTACTTGAGTTGTTTCTGGGATAAAGAGATTTCACTTTATCCTTTGGAGTCATTACGATAGTATAAAACAGTCACCTCTTGAGTGTGTGCTCTCTAGAAGCATTAACAGGGTTAATATAACCCTGTTAGAGTAACAGGGTCAGGTCTTTCCACAATGACAGAATGTATTGAAAGACAATAAATTTGCACAGTATATTATTATAGAGATTTACATTGGTATGGATCTTGGTCTATTGATACAAATTTATGGTTAATCTTGTTATATGTTTATTTCTGCTCTTGATTAAGGTATTGTGTTTGTGCAGCTGATTTAAAAATGTAATGTTATTAAGAAATACAGGTTAATAGATAGTAATCTATAATAGTCAAACTTGTAGCCATGTTAGTTAGGTTTTCTAGATGTACAGATATGTACATATACTTCATATACTTCAAAGACTACAGAATATGACATTTAAAAGGTTTTAAGAACTTTGGACTTTTCAAGACAATGAGACACATCTGCTCCTGGCAGCACCAATAACTTCAAGAGAAAGATGGGCACTGAACAGGCTCCTTATGGAGTTTGTTAGCCATTTGGGCAAGAAACTGCTCTTGCCTGGACTGCTTGATGGTATGCTGTAAAAACTGGACATACAGGACCCATGGAAAAAATGACTTCTGAAGTTGCCTAAAGAAGATGAGACAGTCCTTTGGGGTTCCTCCTTCATGAAAGAGTCTGATAAATATCGTGCAGGACACAGAAGAAAATGACTGACAAATTTCTAATATATGCTGAACTGACTTTGAAATTTCCTCCTTCGTGGAAAAGTCTGTTGGATACTTTGGGCCTATAGGCTGAAGATGGATGATACAGAAGAACTTTGGGTGACTGTCCAGGCAGCAAGAAGTCTCTGTCAATTCTAGAGTTTTGGAAGCTGCTTACAATGCCCTTCCTATTACTTATGTAATATTATATCGTTCAGGAATCTTTGATGGAGTTGAAGAGTAGATAGAAATAACATAGATTTCCTTAGCTATTATAAAAGATAAAATAGATACAAATATTGTAACTGTAATTCTTACTTGATACTGTTTTGTTATATGCAGTTTTACTATGTTAAAATTAAAGTCTTCCTTTTCATTTAAACAGAAAAAGAGGAGGTGATGTGAGGTTCCTCTCTGTATGCTGTGAATACCTTTGGTTAGTAAAGAAATTGTCTTCAACCCAAAATAGAGTAGAAAGAGCTATGTAGGGAAAATTAAACTGAATGCTTGGAGAAAGGAGGCAGAATCAGGAGAAGCCATGGAGCTACAACCAGAGACAGAGATGCTGGAAACTTGCTGGTAGGCCAAGAGCCTCATGTTAAAATATAAAATAATAGACACGGGTTAAATTAAGATATAAAAGCTAGCCAGTAAAAAGCTAGAGCTAATGGGCCAACCAGTGATTTAAATAATATGGTTTTCTGTGTGATTATTTTGGGATCTTTGTATTGTCTTTCTGTTAACGTATTCTGCCCTCCATTTGTAATGGATAGTTCTTTTCTTTACCTTTAGCTTTGGGAATTTTTCCACTTTTCTAAGAGGACTTCATTGGCCTCTGTCTCAATGTTTTATTTCTATAACATATCACAATTAATCATCTTTTCTTGAATTTCTAATTGAAGTAATTTACTGTCTACTCATACATAAACTTCAGGTTACCACTGACTGTTTGAGTACCTTTTAATCTTGTGGCCTCAAAGCCTGGAGCATTGTGGGCGCTAGAGAAAAATCTGGTGAATAGTAAATTGCTATAACAGTGAAGCAATTAATATTTAACAAGTGCAAAGAGAGAAAAAAGAAGGCTTCTAGGGGAAAACAAATGAGAACGTTGTCTGGTATACAGAAACATGATGCTCGAAGTTTGTTTTCTTTCTAAAACAGTCTTTTTGGGGATGTTTGAAGAAAAAAAAGAGATGTTGTTTCCCTATAGACTGCAAAATATCCCCTGGAGAAGGACTGCTGTGGTCCATAAACTAGTTCCCAATTAGACAACAAAACTTTATGGTCCCACTTTTAACTGTGCAGTGTTCACTTCACTAAATAAAAGTACATATTTGGACTTTATTTGATGGGCATCCTTACCATTTACATGCTAAATCCCACTCTTCCTAGCCAAGTATCCAATTAAAATTCATGGGGGAAGTTCACACCTTGGTATCTGCCTACATAATTCTCTATTTATATAGCAAAAGCTGTCAACATGACAAGAAGAGCTATATTTTTTCTTTGTTCAGGAAGTGCACTAACAACATTAACAACAAAAATCAGAGCAAACTGAAACCACATTCTTCTTCTCCTCCCAAAATGAGACCAATTTTAATTTGTTTCAGTGGGGCTGGAGAGAAGACATAGCAGTAAAGAGCACTTGCTAACTTTGTAAGGGAAGGTTAGCTTCTCAGCACCCACAGGACAACTGACATCTAACTGTAACTATGAGATCTATCCCTATCCCACCAGGCATGCACATGTATGCAGGTAAAAACTTATAAACATAAAATAAAAATGTGTGAAATTTTCCATTTGGGCTAACCATGACCCCTCAAGAACCCTAAACTATCTTGAAAAAAAACTCCAACACTAAGCAGAAAAAGGCTTTTTCTGAGCTGTTTATCAGGATTCTCTAAGAGAATTCCAAAACATTATAGGCTATGGCTATTGCTGCTGCTATTGCCTTTGGTTGTCCCTACAACACACACACACACACACACACACACACCACATGTGGAAGGTAAGTTCCTGTTGTTGAAGACTCTATACACTTCAGACAACTGTCTCAGAGGTCCCTGAACTGTAGCTGATTTGAATGTCTCCCCCTTGAGTACTAGCTTTCATGGTACCTAAAGGCATCATACAAGCTTCCAAAAGAGAGAAGTGACATATAGTTCTGCTAAGATATGATGCCTATGAACCACAATGACCAGCATTGCATGATAACCCTAAGAGTATAGTCATAGCATGAACACCTTGATAGTTTGACCAACAGCTTTCAAATTGCATTTAAGACCCACTGAACAAGAGAGAAATCATGCCTTTTACTGAAAACCTAGCCAACTAGGGTCTTGGAAGAGAACCTACAATCTCCACTTTATTAAACTAGCATACTCCCTAACTGCATTCTAAATATTTGTCCTTTTACCCACAGATCAGGGAGGTCTTAGTCCCTCTTTAAAAACCTTCTCTTTGCAACAATCATGGACCATTACACAAAACTACAACCAATCAAAATGCACAGTTATGTAGCTCAGTTAAAATAATTGCATCTATAATACAACTTTCACACCTAAATCAGGGGTCACTGTGGGAGATTGAATAGAAGAACTGTGAGAGCCAGAGGATCAAGGAGTTTGCTAGGAGATTGTGTCTCCTCGGACTGTCAGAACCTGCCCTAAGGATTCACCAGTGTAACTGAGCAAAAATGATCTGAACAAGAACAACAAAAGTCATACTAAAGTGGATGTGAGAAAGCCCTTGAGACCTCAACCCTTCACAAAGAACTATAGGGAACTAAGAAATATTTAGAGGAAGTAAGATAGACTCCCCCATGGGAGAATACACAACTAATTATCCAATGCATTGGTCAGCCTGAAAACATACAAACAAGTGATATCATACAGATTGAGCAAGTTATATCTAGTAACATATGCACATAAGAAAACATGTATGCATGCAAAAATAATAAAAAAATAGGCCTTGAATTTTAAGAGAAAGGGAAGGGCATATGCGAATGATTGGAAAAAGGAAGTAGAAAGGGAAATAATATGATTATGTTGTAATCTCAAAAATTAAAAGAAAAATTGACATATGTATGTATACTTTTTTCCAAAACATACTTTCAGGTGTTACTACATGTGTGTTATTTTGTTCATTTCACTTTGGTTGTTTTCAAATTTAAAAATAAATATCAGCATCTGTTTGTAGAGCCATGTGATTTACATGTGAACAAATGTGCCTTGGTACATACGTCAAGAGCAGAAGGCAATTTTGTGGAACAGATTCTCTCCTTCTACCTTCGCATATATTTCAAGGATCTAATATGTACACTGAGCAACTTTACCCACTGAGCCATATTGCCAGTGCCAGTTTGCTTTTTTGATACATTTTCTTAATAAACAGCACACACTGGCCTTGAAATCACAATGTTCCATCTAACTCGCATCAGGGTTACATGCAAACAAGTCTTGATATTCTTTGGCCTATAGCTTTCAACTCTACAGTATTTTCTACCTGAATGCTTTTCTTCTCATCCATACCCATTGGTAAGAATGGACACTTTGTCACCCAGAACTCAATCCTTCTCAACCTAAACTTGGATCCATATATGTGTGTATGTATGTGTGTGTGTGTACATATAGATATATATGCACACATGGATATAGATACACAGACCTGCCATCAAAGTTTTTAACTTGTTGAACTTAACTTATATAGTATACTTATAAATAAATAAGTGAGCAGATGAATAGTGGCTTCTATTCCTCTTTTGCGTTATAGTCACCCACATTCCCAGTAAAGAACTGGATAAAAAAAGAATCCTACTCATCACATAGCAGTGTCGTTCCAGAAAATTCTAAGATGCTACTGGACAAACATTGCATGCTTAGAGTACTTTGAATTAAGTGGCATCCATTGGATTCCAGCTATGCCGCCAGGAATATGCCACAACTCCTTTGTCAGCCTCAACACTTAGCTCTACCCTTTGTGAGGTCTTTGCTTTTTATCATTTGAGCATCCACTTCTGAAGGAAGTATGAAAGAGCAGATGCTCTGGGGTGAGAAAATGGATCTTTTCATATCTCAGGTACATGCACATCTGTTTTGTAGTATATGTAGTAGTTTAAATTTAAGCTGGCAAAGTATTGACAGCACAGCTCTCAAATGCTTGTGTAACTCCCTGGCTCCCTGTCAGTCTGTGTCTAGTCAATTTTATGAGACAAAAATTCATACTCGCAGTTGCTTTAAGAGCATGTCTCTTTCTATAGACTTGACTCTTGGTAGTTTATGCTCTTGGGCTTTTGTAGGAATGCATTCTTTAGTGCAAGATTTTTCTTTCAGCTGAAAGGAGAGGAATTGTCTTTTTTAAACAATGCTTCTGCATTAACAAAAGCTTTTCTATCACACCCGTGATTTGTTTCTCCACAAAAGCTGTCATAACTATTGCACTCTGTATTTCCTGAAAAATAGCTTTATTTGCAACACCGCAATTTCTGAATAATTTATAGCCCTTTTAACTTCCATTTGTAATTTGTTTTTCCCACCAAGCTTATTTCTCTCCTATGTACCTTTACAATTGCACTTAGCTTCAGTGGACTCATTCTCTCTAACCACCACCAAAGCACTTTGACAAATGTCACACAATCACTCACCTACTTCGTGTCTTCCAAGTTAAGAGTAGCCCTGGTTCAGCCAGCTATTTTCTACTCCCTAAAACAGAATACAACTTTTTTGCTATTAAATAAAATCTCTGCTAGCTCTGCAGTTGTTCAAAAGGCCAGTACCTCATCTACTTTGTTGTTTGTTTGTTTGTTTGTTTGTTTTTGTAACTTAAAGAATCTAGTTTTAGGAAGCTCATTGCCAAGCTCTCTGCATATCATTCCTCCAATGTTACAGCAACGAATCACTGTAAGTTTACTTGTTGAAAACAGCATAGATTGCCACCTTATTAGTCCTATGAATCAGATATGGGGGCAATTTCTCTAGATTCTCCATAATAAAGCAGTTTATGATATTGAAATCCAAGTGTGTTTTAGGGTTAGACTCCTATCTGGAGGTTCAGTCAAGAAAAAGTCCAATTTCCTTCTTCCTAGACTAATGGTTCCATTCATTTGCTAATGGCTCTAGGAGGCATAGCATATTAAGGAATCTTGTAATTTAATCATAAGCATCACAACACCATTTTTTATTAAATTAGTTTAACATAAGTCACAAACTCTGCCTGGACCTGAGGGGACAGAATACTGCAAATACATGAACACCAGGAACTACCATTCTTGGTAGGTACATCTCTTTTCTATTTTTTGACTGCAAATTCCAACATCTAAAGGAGGCGATTACAGTCCCAGAGTCTCTTAGATCTCTTAGAGATCACTTCAGGTCACCAGTTCCCAATGAATAGAGAACTTATAAATGTTGGAATTTAAATGAAGGTATTGTTTCTAGATGGTCATAGTATCTGAATCTAAAAACATGAGAACTTTTTCAGAAGCCCACACCACACTTATCCAATTACAACAACTTCTGCCTGATAGGAGTTCTGCTTTCTTCACATATTATGGTTATGGAGAACTCATTAGTCTCCATGGCCTATTTCTTCGAGCCTTTAGACCAATGGTTCTTGGCCTGTGGGTCACAACCACTTTGGGTTTGAACAATCCTTTTACAGGTGTCACATATGAGATAACTTGCATAGAATTTACTTACTTTATGCATCTTAGCAGTAGAAAAATTACAGCTATGAAGTAGCAAAGAAGATAGTTCTATGGTTGGGTTAATCACAACATGAGGAACTGGATTAAAGGTCACACTTTGAGAACATTTTGAGAACCAGTGCTCTAGACACACTCTAGTAGACTGTATAGGTAAAATTCTGTATCATTATGCAAATTCCATGTGAAATGCTTTATTCCATGAAAGTGGGTGTTTTAAGTTTCCTGACATAGATTGACACCTAAGTTCTATGGCCCTGTCTCCATATATAAGTCTTGTAAGACACTGAAGAGCAATGCAATAATCAAATAAGAATATTTGGACACTGAGACCTGAAATTCAGGTACCCAAAAAGTTTCCCAGAGAATTTTGATTCAAAGTCAGTTTGAGGGGTGAAAAACACCCCAGCATTTCTGTGTTAATTAGGATACCAAATAAAAGTTTCATCTCTTAGTGCAGTTAATTTGATTTTTACAAACCTTTTATTGCATTTATTTATTTGTGTGTGTGTGTGTGTGTGTGTGTGTGTGTTGCATCTGTATATTTACATGGGCCAAACATCACAGAATACATGTGGAGGTCAGTAGACAGTTTTCTCTTCCACCAAGTAAGTCTGGGGAATATAATTCAGGTTGTCAGACTTGCTGGCAAGTGCCTTTACCCTCTCAGCAACATTGCCAGTCTTTGACTAATTAATTTTCTGACAAAATATCATGTAGCACAGTGTTCCCTATTATGTGAAAAGATATTGAGTTATTTCTAAATTTTATACCTCTGAAATTTAATTCTGACATTGTATATCAAACAGAACATATTTGTCCAAGGTCTAATCCAAGCTGCATAATTTATCAGGTCTGTGACTTTGGTAAACCTATTTCATCCCGTAATGCCTCTGTTTTCTCATCTGTGAAATAGGAGTAACAATAGGACCTGAACAACGGGGACAAAATAATAAATCTCATTAAATTGTGCCATGTAGAACATTTAAAACAGTGTCTAAAGTATAGTAAGCAGCGCTCAAGGGTTTGCTAGAATAAAATCTAAATGTAAGTCAGAGAATAACAAATGTTTGCTTGACTGTAAACAAGTGAACAACAAAAACATTTCAGGCATTGTGGATAGGAAACAACAGTTATGTCAACTCATGAGAAGAAGTTGGATATGTAAATAGAGAACTTTAAAAATGTGATGATGAGGTCATTGCACAGGGTTCTTTGGGAGACTTGAAATGAGTGATTTTTTGCTGGGAAAGAACAAGAAGGACTGTCTAAAAAGATGACAGTTGAGTTGTTTGGGAGGATGTTACTTCTTAGAGAAAGTGGTAATCTAGCACAGAAATGATACGGCCACACAGCAAGAAGGAACAGCTTGTGAGGAATCATTCTCTGAGGGAATATGGAGACTTTGTGCAGAAGATGCTTGATCTACAATAAAAGTGAATAATAACGTCAAAATTAGAAATGTAGCCAATGGCAGTTACTTGGTGAGCTCCCAATAGATAGGACCTAGGACTCCCACAGGGTAGGGAACCCTGACTGCTCTTTGGCCTGAAGAGGGAAGGGGAAAGAAGTGAGGGGAGGGGGAGAGGAGAGGAGGGAGGGGAAGAGGAGTGGGGGGAGGGGGAGAGAAGTGGGGGGAGGGGGAAGGAAATAGGGCTCAATAACCACCCAATCAAGGTATCTGCCTGTACCATGCAAAATGTTACTTCTACAAAATAATAGACACTCGGACGTTTCATCTTCTTGTCCCAGGATCTCATTGCCTATCAAATCACCATCAGAAACGTATAAAAAGTAGTTCTCATGGAGCTGTGTATACAGACTAAACAGCAGGAGGGAGCAAATTCAAATGGGGTACAAAGGATATTATCGGATGCTCTGACTTTTTTCAAATGGATGCCATTCCACCCCAAGTATTGCCAGTTTAGCTATGAGTGGGTTGGAAGACTTAGAACAGGGATTACCAGAACATGAAGAATGTGTTCTAATGGTAGCTGATATTTGTTACCACTTTCTCTTTTGCTCACTTGAATGAAGCCTGCCACACTGGGATCTGTGTGAATTCCGTCCAACACAGGCACCCGCTCATTTCCTTCTCTCTACTCCCCCTTGCTGTATATGCATCAGTCAGGCTACACTTTTTCTATCTCTTGGAGGAACTTTCTTCTGCCTTGATTCACACTTTACCTTGTGCTGCTTTTTGCTTCAGTTCCTATTCTTATCCTTCTCTGTCTTTTTCCTAGCTAACCCATGCCCTCTTATCAAGAATCAAACATCACTAGGATCACTAATTATGGGCTCAATGTCCTTTATTTATGGCTATTAACCAAATATGAGTGAGTACATCCCATGTTCTTTTTGGGTCTGGCTTACCTCACTCAGGATAGTGTTTTCTATTTTCAACCATTTGAATGCAAAATTCAAGAAGTCCTTGTTTTTTACTGCTGAGTAGTACTCTAATATGTGTATATTCCATACTTTCTTCATCCATTCTTCCACTGAAGGGCATCTAGGTTGTTTTCAGGTTCTGGCTATTACAAACAATGTTGCTATGAACATAGTTGAGCATATACTTTTGTTAAATGATAGGGCCTCTCTTGGGTATATTCCCAAGAGTGGTATTGCTGGGTCCAGGGGTAGGTTGATCCCGAATTTCCTGAGAAGCCGCCACACTGCTTTCCAAAGTGGTTGCACAAGTTTGTATTCCCACCAGCAATGGATGAGTGTACCCCTTTCTCCACAACGTCTCCAATGGAGGTGGATGGTCCTTGGACTTCCCACAGGGCAGGGAACCCTGATTGCTCTTTGGGCTGACAAGGGAGAGGGACTTGATTGGGGGAGGGGGACGGAAATGGGAGGCAGTTGCGGGGAAGAGACAGAAATCTTTACTAAATTAATTAATTAATTAAAAAAAAAAGAATCAAACATCCCAACTTGAGGTGACTCTTGAAATCTTCCTGGTGGTGTCAGTGGTTTATGCTGTATCCAAAAGTATTGAAGACTCGGCGTGCTTTGCATTTTGTCTCACAGCTGTGTTGTGCCTTTGATTAGAAGCTTCGTCAAGTAAGGGTTCTGTATTTATTCCCTCTCACGATGGCTGAATTGGAGTAACGTCTGAAGTGTTGGTTTATTCCAAGGGATGGGAGTTATTCTAGATTTTCTCTAATGAAAACAATTGGTTCTGTCTATGCCTCCACAGAAGGTACTTCAAAACAATTCATTTTATTGATTTTAGAGAAACTTGCATTTTGAAAACACAATAATCAATTAAATAAATCACCAGTGGAAGAATATTTGTATATGAACATGCTGTCTAGACCAATGTAAATGCTAACTTAGAACAAGAGGTATCAGCTAATCACGTCTTTAATCTCTTCCTTCAGAATATTTCTTACAGGTTTAGCCCTTTAGCCTTTATCATTATTTTATTTTTTAAAAAGAAAACAAGCTATTTTTTTGCATACCAATCCAGTTCCCACTCCCTTCCCTCCTCCCATTTCCTCTACCTACTCCCCTATCCCACCACTGATCCACTCCTTGTCCTGTAATCAGACTGATGGATATCTTAGATATCACCATAGAACCTTCATCCAGCGACTGGTGGAAACAGAGGCAGAGACCTGCATTGGAGCACTGAACTGAGTTCCCAAAGTCCAGTTGAAGAGTGGGAGGAGTGAGAAAAAAAGAGCAAAGAGGTCAAGACTATGATGGGGACATCCACTTCTTCAATCTTAAGAACATCACAGTTCTTTGAGCATGATTATGATAATACCTTGTAATACTCTTGTCCTTGTAATGAGTAATTAAATTTGACTTTCAGGACATTTTTCTGTATAAAGTTTACCTAAAAATATTCTTTGCCTGTTCTATAACAGTATCTAAGGCAACTTATACATTTTTCCCTATTCTTCAAATGTGTGTTGTCTCTCAACTATATCAGATATTTCTTCTCTATAAATTTTAATATAAAATATGTCAGTGGGTCCAGGCCTGAACTGCTCCCAAGGGCCATGTCTGGGTCCATGGCACTACAGCAGCAAAGGTCTATGTTGATGTCTGTGGCCTTAGTTACCACTGAAAGTCAGGCATATGCCCAGGGTCTAGACAGTTACCTGAGTCCATTTCAATATTCAACAGCCATGCTGCCACAGGGGCCAGGCTGATATGATGGGCCTCTGGTGCCACCTGTGACAATGGTGACATCCGGGCCATGTCTGGGTCTGTAGCCCTACATCAGCCAGAGTCTGTGTTGATATTCATGCTTCCTGTTACCACCAAATGCTATACAGGTGTCCATACTGATCTGAGTGGCCTGCACTGCCACCTAGGACCAGGGTGACATCTGGGTCCAAGCCCATGCCAGGAACCATATCTGGGTTCCTGATCTTACCACAGCCAGAGTCTGTGTTGATGTCTGGGGCTCCTGTTACCAACAAGGACACTGTGGATGCCCAGGGTCGGGCTAACACTTGGGGACATGTTGGTATCTGAAGGTCATGCTACAGCCGTGTTGATGGGGGCCATGGTGATATCCATGTCTGAGCTTCTGCCAAGGGGCCATGTTTGGGTCTGTGATTCTGCTGAAGCTGGGGTCTGTGTTGATTTCCATGGTCCATGTTACCACAGTGAGCCATAGGAACCATGAGTTTTGAGATCCAAGGGCTGTGTCAATTCAGCACATGTTAATCCCTTTGCTACCCCTGAGAGAGCTGGCCCTGCCCCTTACTGGCCCCTGCAGCAGAAGAGCTATCCCCAAACTCAGGAGAGATAGCCCCACACCACACTATGGGTGTGGAAGAGCTGGCTCCACCACACTGACAGCTACCACCCAGACCCAAAACCAGGACTTTTGAGATACTCACCCCAATATCCACTCCATCTATGACCTGCCAGAGTGAGTACAGGGATTGGTAGTGAGGAACAATTGCCATAGAATCTCTATGACTTGGGGTAATAGGGTATCTGAGAGAAGTTTTAGTAAGAATCCAATATGATGGTGTACCATTTGCCATAAGCCTTAAACCTGAAGAAGGACGCTCTAAAGGAATCCCACACTACCTCAGAATTGAGTGTAATAAAGGGTTATTTATTTAAGGGTAGACTCATAGATTATAGTCCTCTTCAGGAACGGGAAACAGGAACTGAATCACTAGGACAGGAACTGATCACTCACTGGAAGAGAGAGGACAGACATGTGTTTTACATTGGCATATATAGTATAAGAGGCCACACCAAAGTGGGCTGGTAACTGGCAGTGGGGTTACAGCATAAACCAGACCAGCAACTCATTGCAATGAACATTTCCAAGTAAAACTGAATGGTCTAAGGGGTATGTTACATGTCATACTGCAGCTCCAAATGCCCCTAAGACAAAAGAAGACATGTTGGAGAGGCAGAAAAGATGGAAGAGAGGAGTGGGGTTTTGTTTTTAGTTTTGTTTTTCATTAGTATTAATATTTTTTTTAATTTTCTGGGGGGAGAGACACTATATGGGTGAAAGGATGATATGGGGGAACTAGAAAATGAATGCAGTTGGGGTACATGATATGAAATTCCCAGAGAATCAATATAAAATTATGTTAAAAAAATAATTAACTTATTTTAAAATGTATGACAGTGGATAAAAATGCATTTTAGCTTTAGAATTATCATATATAGGTCATTTAAACCTGAATTTTTATTTGATAAGGAGGGAATTAAACTATTTTAATACCCAAGAATGAACATTATTAAGTGGGTTATTTATTAGTTGAAAATTCTGTGGTAAGATGTTGCTGGCATGTCTAATGTATGCTCCCCAAATAAAGACAAAGTAGAAAAATATTTGTTTTCATTTAAAGCAGGTTAATAAAACACTGTCAATTGTAGTCTATTGTTAGCTCTTAAATTCTGTCCTTTTTCAATTCACAGATTTGGTTTTATTATGTCCTCCTATTTTTCATGTAATCAAAATTGTTTAGCTCATCAAATTTTCCCTGTAGGGAAATCTGCTCTGAAACTTTACACTACTTTTCGGAGTTTACAAAACAGCCTTTATATCTTCATTGCCACAGATGTTGGCTTTGTTGTAATGCAATTAAACATGAAACGACTAAATGATGCATAAAGAACATCAATGTCAGATTATGCTCTCAAACTCATTAGCAGACAGCACAATGATTTGCCCAAGAGAGGATATTTTTGACTTATTTGTACTTTCCATTTATTTCCTATCTCGTTTTAGAAGCAAGTAGCATAATACCTTATTCGCTTCAGTAATCGTGTTTCCAGAAACTAAAAGAAAAGGATCTCATCAGCACCAAGTGATGGTCAAATTTATTTGCTAAGTTTGGAAGAATCTTAAAATTGATGGCACATCAAGCAGTGAGAACTACTCAGGTGAGAAAGGAAAGGATACAATTAGGCTTGATTCTGGATGGCCTGTACCCTAGAGAATGGGGAGACATAATCACTGGTCTTGAACATCTAGGGACGTTACAGAGGTAAACAACATCCTTCCATTCTATTCACGGATATGTCAAGCAAAGAAGAAAATGGAAAAGAAGAAAATTAAGCACAAAACACAGGTTTAGAATATGCGGCTTCCAGTTAGTTGACAATTTCCTCTTTGGGAAATACATTTAATTTCTAGCAAGATAGGCAACAAAAGAATCCAACTGGATTTGCATCTTAAATTCCACTGAGATGAAATTCTGATTTCCGAGGGATTTGCTGAGCCCCATTGCTTCTTCAGCTAGCTAGAGCATCCTCTCAAAGGTAATGCGCCAGATCACTCTTCCCATGCTATTGTTAAAACATATTTCAGCAACCCTTTAAATAATCTTTTTATTTATGATTTTTTGGGTCATTTTCATGCTAAAATGTTGAATGCATGTGATTTTCGGTCCAATTCAAAAACCATAAAGTGCAAGTTAGATAAATTTTGAAAACAATATTTGTAGTATCTGTAACATCTGGAATTATATGTACATGGCTCTCTGCTGCCTATAAAACAATCTATCTGTATTCATAACAACGACATCAGATGGTGTTTTCTGATGATGATGACTGGAACCACATCAAAGGTACACTTGATCCCTTCAAGTTTTACTTGGCCTTTTTTCTGTACCAAGAGTTAGATGTAAATTGCTTAAGACTTCTATAGTGCCTTTGTATGGCATGGTCTTTAAGAATCACTTGCTTCTGTGGACATTTTCTTAAATATGCACTTTACCAGCCTGTCTCCTTTTATTGATTAATTTACTTTGTTCTCCATCTTGTTCTGGATTATTGACTTATGATCTGGTCAAGCATTGGTTTATCACATGAATAATAAATGTGTCTCTGGAGTTAGTTTGCTTTTAAGATTTATGGAGAGAGAGAAAAATGCTGATTGTGAAGGGAGGATACAGTGAATTAAGATCTTTAATTTTCAGCAGGACAGGATAGGAAATAGTACATAAATGAGGGGTTGGGAGTTTAGAGATGGAAGACAGTAAAATGAATTCATAGTAACAGGAAAGACAACAGACCATGTGTAGATAGAGTCAGGTAAATGCTGACTATGTTTCTTCTAGGGGCTCACAAGGCCTCTTTTCCGAATCCTTCTATCTTCTCAGTGGAATAAACACTAAAAGCAACAGAGCTGGAGGAGCAACAGCTCCTAGCCAGATGGACATGGTGAAACTCTGTCCCAAGAGAAAGCTAAGACTAGCATAAAGCTCAACAGTAGAATGCTTGCCTGGCATGTGCAAGACTCTGGGGACAAAAGAAATGAAAGAAGTCGAACAAACATCAAAGAGCATTTAAAACGTGAGTGAATGTGTCACATATCACTGACAGTCTTGTATATATATATATATATATATATATATATATATATATATATATATATACTGATAAAGAAACAGTTCTCACTGCAAAGGAATAAAAGAGGTGGGTATTCTGGAGCTATATATGAGACTGTGACCCCAGAACATATGTTTAGTTCTCTCCAAATTCTGAGCTCCAACAGGGTAGGATTTCCATGAGTGTTTTCATAGTGCCATAACAGTAAAAGTCATAAAGTAACACTCTTTTCAAATACATTGCTGAGTATACAGCGCGGGCAGGTTTTAACAAAATGGGCATTCGATGACTTCTGACAGTGTCCCTAGTCCTTTGGGTGGTGGAAACTAAGGGTCTCATACATCCCAAACTGTTTCTATCCATCACAGTATGTTAGATCGGACATAGAAATGAACAAGGAATGTTTCTGTAGGGAGCTGAAGATAGCCCAAGACACACTGTTATTAGTTTCTATACCTGAGCAGCCCAACCTCTGTCACTCACTTTAAAGACTCAGTCAGTCTTTAAAGACATAGGTTCCTCCAAGAATTCTCATTCACTTTTTCCAGCCCCACTCAACTTGTTGAGATCAGGCATTGTGAGTTGGGCTTGTCCAAAATTTGTTTGTCTGGCTGTTTACTAAGAACCTAGAAAGAAACATGGAAGTCTCAGGAGTAGAGAACTACAAAATTGAAGTCTCAAATGTGCATGTCACTACATAACTCAAGCTTTTTCTAGCACTGTTTTTCATGGCTCTTTTGAAGGACAAAAAAAAAATGGATTTCACTCATCCTTCTGTCCATAGCACCTTGCCTTTTCCAATATTTGTTAATTAAAGGAATGCATGAAACAGTCTCTGTACTCTTCCATAGTCTGTTATTAGGCATTTTAATCTTCATGGTCACATCATTCCATCTTCCTGTGATTCCGCTGGCAAGTTGGAAGGCTGTGGCATCTCTGATCCTCATAATTCTGTCAAAATACAAGGAAATCCAGAAGAGTGTGCTCCATATTCCTAAACAAACAATAGCTTCTGTACTACAATTATTGGTGAGAATCTATTTCCTTAGTTGTTTTCAGCTTCAAGCAAGGTTGGGAAAATTGCTAACTCAAAAATTATGTGGGTTCAGATTGTTTACTTATGTACAATGTATCCTACTGAGATTTTATATAATAAATACTGGAAGAAGCCACAGATTTACTTGTTCATGGATTTATACAGGTAATTAATCATGACAACCCCAATTCCACACACCGTAATGTGATGAGAGTCAGATTCTGCCATCACAGGAAGGAAGTGTGCTCCATCTCAGAAGTAGGACAGAGAGTTGATGAGTTTTAGGGTTGTGTAGAGGAGTCTGACACAACTTCCAATCTCCTACTTCAGTAGGAAAAAAAAAGGCTTTTAATCTGCAACGTAAGGAAATGTTCTCTGGGATACCTGCAAAGGGTTTCTAACACTGAAATGCAAACGCTGGTACTACAGAGAGCCATCTCTTGGTTCCCTCTAAATCATGAGTTATCCTTGACTTTCATGGCATATTAGATGATAGATTCTCCTATAGCAAAAGTCCCAGGCCATTCATAAACAAGATGAAAAATTAACTCCAAGCAGTGACTGATTTACACATAACCATACAGATCCAAATCCTGAAATTAAGAGGATGAACAGAATGGATACTTTAGGGGAGAAAGAAGGCTTTATGTCACAACTGAGTCTAAAGTAAAATTCTAAAAGCTTTGAAGATGTTGTGCCATTTTTCAGCCCTTTCCATTTTACTCCTTGAAACTCTTACTCTTTATAATGAAGTGCTTCTAAATAATTCACCTCAGTGTGCATGACTGATAGACTGGCAGGATTGACTATACCCATGAAAATTTCTTCTGAATTTATCATTCCTATTTTATTTAAAATAAACCACAACAGAAGCATATATAACATAGAAATATATATTTTAAAATGTGTATTCTTTACAAGTGGAAACCAACAAATAATTACTTAAAGATGCTTAATACTGTCTTTTAGTTATGGTTTTCATTATACTTATCCTGCTTAGAATTTGAAGCATATTTTGAATTTTCTGAATTGAGATTTTTTTGCTTACTTAAAAAAATTCTTGCTCATTTAAAATGTTGTCTATTTTCTCCTGACCCTTGGGAGAGAAAATATGTACATATACACATATATTCATATATACATATATTATTATAGATAGATGATCGGTAGATAGGTATGTGGATGGATAGATAGATAGATAGATAGATAGATAGATAGATAGATGCATAGATAAACTATTATTATTTCTTTTATTTATTCTTTTCTTATATGCTATATCGGAATCTGAGACCACAGTTTCCCCTCCTTCTACTCTTCTCAGTAACTCCAACACATGTTATTTCTTCCAGATCCACTTCTCTGTTGGAAGAAGAGAAACGCTTGTTGGTTCCTAGCCGCTCAGCCATGGCAGTGGCTTACCGGCAAAGTTTTAACATGTCTGACTTTGGCAGTGGCTCCATGGCATCTCTCTGACTCTGCCCTTCTTCCTCCCAGCATTCAGCCTAGCTTTCTCTGCTTACCTAAGTTCTGCCTTGCTATAAGTCCGAAGCAGTTTCTTTATTCATTAACCAATAAAAGCAACACATGGACAGATTTCCATTTCTCTTCAGGAAAGAGCAGGCCACTGTGTCAAATGAACGTGGAAAACAAGTTACAATAAGAGTAGGCACAAATCCTTATATCATTCAACTTAATTTGCATTAACTTTTCTGAAGTGTCTTCTTTGTTACTGTTTCAATTTATTTATGTTCTTTTACAATACCTTCTACTTTAGTAGTCTTTTCTTGAGCTCTTTGGATCCATTAATATTTCTAAAGAACTCTATTTTATTTTAAATTTCTAGACCTGACAGCTGGCATTTTGTAATTTTTATGTAGTTTTGCACATGTAGATCAGTTGGGATGTCAAATTTTAACATTTACTTGATTGATCCTCTTGGTCTTGTCTCACATGCATATCTGGAGAGCTTTTTTTTCTCTGCTGAGCATTTCATACAGAAAAACACAGAGAATAGACAGTGTTATCATCCTTAAAAGATCATTTTCCATTGCTTAGAAGGCCATCAAGGCAAAAACACAGTTTCAAATTGCCACAACTGTTATTTTACCTCTGTGGAAGTTAATTTACTTGGACTTTGTTTAATTTACTTGTTCTGTGTCTCTACTGACAGTAAGTGATGGTTTTCCTTAGCAGTTGACACATTCTATTTTAGTTCTCATTTGGGTGAGACACTGAGAAACTTAGTTACTTACCTGCCAATGCTCAGGGTCTTTGCTACTTGCTCTTCATTCCGGTGAGGAAGCCCTCAGCATTTCAAGGAGTACTGAATAAAGTCTCACTCTCCTCTTGATCCTTTGTTTGAAGACCTGACCTTGGAGAAGCCATGTCTGCCTTCATGGTCCAAGAATGATGGAAACTCAGCATGTGTTTCTTTCTCCTCATCTCATTCTGATACACTGCACACTAAAAAAAATAGTCAAAAATTAAGCTCTGAGTAAAACCGTGGCAAATAATAGAACAGAAGATGAAAACAGACCAAGTATAGGCAAGAATACCTGAATGAATAAGAAGAAGTTGTACTCACACATGAAAAGATACACTGTCCTCATTCATGAGAAGAAACACTGTACTTATACATGAAAAGATACACTGTACTTATGCATGAGAAGAAACACTGCACTCATACATAAAAAATACTCTATATTCATGCATGACAAGAAACACTGTACTCATACATGAAAAGACAAGCTGTGCTTATACATGAGGAGAAACATTTTATATATACATGAAAAGATACACTGTCCTCATGCATGAGAAGAAACTCTGTACTCATACATGAAAAGATACAGTGTATTCATACATGAGAAGAAACACTCTATTCATACCTGAAAAGACAAGCTGTGCTTATGCATGAGGAGAAACATTGTAGTTATACATGAAAAGATACACTGTCCTCATACATGAGAAGATACAGTGTTCTCGTGCATGAGAAGAAATACTGTGCTCACCCATGAAAAGATGCACTGTATCATACAGGAAAAGAAACGTTGTACTCATGTATAAGAACACTAATTATTATAAAAACTGTTAGATGTTAGTTTAAGGGAGGAATAGAGAAAATTTCAGCTATCCACAAAATTCATGAGAAGTCTTCATTTTTATGATAAAATTACACAACAAATAACCTTTATGGACAGGTTCTCAATTTTTATCTCTGGCTATCCCAAAATTGACCAAGTACATCATGCTGACTTCAGACTCAGAGACCTGCCACCTGAATGCTGGGATTAATGACAAGTGCCATGATACCTGGCATAAGAAGTCAATTTTAAAAGAAGAAAATGTATGTGTTCCCCCAAAATAGCAAGGTAAATTACAAATCTACAATAGTTAAATTTTGCTATAGGGAAGAGCTGAGTAAAACACCAATTCAAACTATTAGCCAGTCATGGTGATATGGGACCATAATCCCAGGACTTTGAAAGCAGAGGCAGAGGATTAGGAGCTGAACGTTATCTTGGATAGAGCAGCAAGTTGGAGGTCATGCTGGGATGGATGATAAACCCTTTCTAAAGTAGATAAATGAACAAACAAATAAACAAAAGTAAAAATAACTATTTTATAACAGAGTACATGATTTCCTTAAGCTATGATGATTTTCTCATACTTAATGCTATGCAGCATGCAATTAAAATAGAAATTTGACCATTCTTAGTAGACAAAGGTAGTCCAATAGCTATTCTAAGTATATGATGACATTAGAGTCACTTTGGAAGTAGTTAGCAACAATGTGTCTTTGGTAGTAAGGAAAATGGTGCCTTAGCACACATACCCTTGCTTTTGATTTTCCCCTACTTTCTCTTTCAGTAAGGAAAACGGTGCCTTAGGAAAAACACCCTTGCTTTAGATTTTCTTTACTTTCTCTTTCTTTTAAAAAGCTTAGCTGTCCTTATTCTAACAAATATGTTGATAGTCCTACATTAATTTGCATGGTTAATGTAGACTCTAATCAATGTCTGTCAGACAATTTATGTCAACTTATTAACACAGAAACTGAGAAATTAATTACCATAGTCTAATTCTGGAAATGGCCTTTAACTAATCTGGTCAATACCTTCCATTTATGATAGAACTAATTGCTTGAAAACTGATTAATGAGAAACTCCGGCAGGTACTAATGAGATTCAAAGCAAAAGACAATTAAATCCTACAAAACTTAGGATACTGATACTTAGAATAAAATCTTGATCGACAACCAAAAACTACAGATGTTCTTAAATTTTACCATTTATTGAGATGACCCTAAACTCTGGGTTCTAGGTTGTAATTAAGAAATTATTTCAGGGTGTTGGCATGGCTATGCATATAATAGATGTATAATTGCTATGTAGTATTTTATCCTGTGTAATGAAAGATTAGACACCAATTAATCTATAATTCAACAGCAAAGTTGTTCAGGAAAACCCAAATCATGAGTGTTCTTTGGAAATAAGCCATTTTTGGACATTAATGTAGAAGAAACATCTCTTAATGTCTGATGTGGCAGAGGAATTCTGCATTATTCAATTTAATTGTTAAGAAATAATTAAACCTACATATGACTCAGCAGCTAAGTTGATTAAAATAGAAATGATTATCAGATGTAGAGCATTTTATTAACTCATTAATAAGCTTTTAGGAATATCACTAGATAATAAGCATGACCAAGGTTAGCCATAGAATCTCTAGAATTTCCACCCCTCAAAGTTGAGAGTCTAAAATCCTAGGGAAATGGAAGCTGGACGATTTGTCTGTCCTCAGCTTTTATTTGTTTAAAAAGTACACATTGGTTTTAGAAGGATGTAAAAGGCTGCGAATTGGTTGATGATGTACATGGAACTGATGGAGGTCATGCAGTGACCAAGACCTACCCACTTCTTTCCCACATACTGCTCTCTGCTTACACCAAGAAAATGAGGCCTTGTGTACACTGCACACACAGACACAGTGGCTGTAGTTCTACATTTTGGGGGTTAGATATAATATATTAGGTATTAGATATTATCTACCCTGTCATTACAAGCAAAGATTCTTTCAAGGTCAGCTTCTCAGAGAAGAGCTACACTTTTGGAGAACATTCTGCATAGTTATAGAGAATTGAAATGCTGCAAATCTATAGGCAAATTACCTGGGACACATTTAGTGCCCTTTATTGTCATTTATTTGCATCTGTCTGACTGAGTGCTTCTGTGTTTATCACTAAAACCTTTCAGAATGTATTCACTTACAAAACCTCTGGTTTCTACCACCCAAACAGCTAAGAATGTCAGCGGATAATATCCGAAAGTCATACTGTCACCCATCTACCCGATGCCTCTGCCACAGGGCTTGAAAGTGCCTCAATGTAAGACTTTCTTTCCTTCTACAGTGATAAAGCTTCGTGAAACTGCTATTGTTGGAACATTGTACCTGAGCCAGCTGAGTCATTGCTCCTCAACTGTGGTCACTCATACTTGGTTCCAAAGGATAAATACATCCTATTCAGATTGAGGTGAGAGTTGTGTTTCTCCATTGACCAAGAGAACAGACTGAAGATGAGGAAGGACTTTTTCAGCAATGGTCCTCTAGGTGTCTCTATTAAGCAGCTTTGGAATGGCCGCTTGACACAGTGGGTGTGTCACAGATACATAAAATATGACTAATCCCACAGCCTCTGGATAATGGCCCAACTGAAAGGAAATTGGATGATGTCTCTGTGTTTTAGAATCCTGGTCTTCTATCTGTTTCAGGCTGTGAGAAAATAAAAGTCCCCTCCTTGTGTAAGGTCATTTCACTTTGAACTACATATTTAGTATTAGAAACATAAACCATTGTTTTTGTTTATTTTTGTCTGGTTTTCTGTTGAAGAGAGAGTCTTGAGTAGCCTAGGCTGGCCTCAAACTTGCTACGTAATGAAAACTTGCTACGTAATGAAAACTTGCTTTGACCTCACCCTCCTTCTTGTTTCGTCTTCCATGTAGAAAACTAAATGCCATGCAGGGGTGCTACTTACTGCACAGCTGTGCTCTGATCGCCCTGTTCCTAGCCCGTTCATGTTTACAAGATGTGGACTGATGAATAATTCTGCAGGCGAAAGTAAAGGCCATCATCAGGCTATGTACGTTAGATATAAAAAAATCTGCATAGATTCTCTAATTCCTTCACACTTCTGCAGTTGTCAGAAAGAGAATGGAAGTGATTCAGGTAGGGGAAACCAGGTTCTAAGTTTCTCAAAATTAGTATATCAAAAAAATTTTGGCAAAGAAAAAGGCTACCGAAATTCTTTTGGTGTCACAGAGGCGCAGCCACAGCAGTACAGCCGCAGAGGCATTCAGGAGCTCTCAGATCTATTATAGTAAGAAAGTACACTCCTGAATTAAGGTTTAGGAGTTACCAAAACATGAGAGGTAGCTCAATAGGCAGAATGCTTGCCTTACAAGCACAAAGACCCAAATTCAATTCCGAGATCCCACATAACCAAAGCTAGGCATCATGGTACATGATACATGTACACGGTACATGGTTAGAATCCCAGAGCAGGGGCATCACAGAAAGGCACATCACTGGGTCTCACTACACAAGCAGCCTAGCTATATTGAGTTCAAAGGCAATGAGAGACCCAAAGCCTCAAAAAAACACCAGAGGTTAGCCGGGCGATGGTGGCGCACGCCTTTAATCCCACCACTCAGGAGGCAGAGGCAGGTGGATCTCTGTGAGTTCGAGACCAGCCTGGTCTACAGAGCTAGTTCCAGGACAGGCTCCAAAGCCACAGAGAAACCCTGTCTCAAAAAAAAAACCAAACAAACAAAAAAAAAACACCAGAGGTTGTCTTCTGGCTTCCACAAACAAGTATACACACATGCACACACACCTGAACACATATTTTCCCATGTGCATGTAAATGTGCACACACAATAAAAAAAGAACAGAGTTCACAAAGCAGTACAGAAATTTTAAAATAAGTGAATTTCAGAATTAATTCACTCACTTGACATTTACTTAGTAAGAATTTTCTATGTCCTAGGTACTGATCTGTTAGGAGACATCCATAAACAAAAGAGAACAATGAGCCTCTCTGTTAGTCAGCATCTGTGGACGAAATAGGCCAGGGAGGCAGAAAGAGACAAAGAGAAACAGAGAGAGAGACAGAGACAGAGAGACAGAAATGGAGACAAAGATGGGCAGGCTTTAATCCGAAATAAAGGGTTATGTTTACCATTTATGCTGACTACAGTCTACATGTATGAGGAGATTTAGGGGAGTTTTGGCAAAAACCTCAACACTGAGGTTTTCATGTTTCAGAGAAACATGCAATGCTAAAACATTGCATAAGGCTGGCCTACATAATGAAGTATTTGAATCATCCTTTGAGTCAGTTTTAAAAGTATTTATCCAATTTATGGGCCTTTGGGGAAGGATAAATGAATTGAAATTTAACAAAAATGTTTTATTAATGGACATTTGAGAATAACATAATGTATCATGATGCCACTCTTTGCAAATGGAAGTATAGTCATGTGGCACAAATCCTCTTGTCACAAAGAACAGAGATTAATCTCTGTATGTATCTAGGCATTTTTAGCATTAGACAGCCAAACTGGATATACCAGTCTTACATTTACTGCATTTAAGATTTACTGTGTCAGCACACATACATACATACATACACATACACACACACACACACACACACACACACTACACATACACAAAGCAAGTCTTGTTTAAGTCTTCCTGCAATACACATACACAAAGCAAGTCTTCCTTAAGTCTTCCTGCAAATCTTTCTTAATCAGGGTCTGCATGGGTTTTAGTGTCTTAATGTCTCAGGTTTCATCCCCATTTTTTTTTTTTTTTTTTTTTTTTTTTTTTTGCTTGGCAAAAGGGATTGACTGGCCAGAGCCCTTCAGTGTGACTGACCCTTTCAGAGTTGTCATACTTTCCCAAGCTTGGTCCTTGACTAGCAAAGAGGGGACATACTCATGTCTATAACCAAGTAGTGTTATTAATAATAGAATTAGCTCCCCATCATTTTACCTTGCTCAACCGCTTTCCTTCTCTGTAACTTTGTTTCATCTGTGTTCAAGATTGAATTCAGAGCGTTGTGCATATTAATCAACTGGTTTACATTTAAAAAGCATTCCCAACTCACTCAATCATTTGGAATAAGTTTAAAGTATATAGTTGTATTTTAAGAAATAATGTTAAAAATGCAACTGTTATCTTTCAGAAAATAACTCAGTTCTTGGTATGTGTGTCTGGTGTAATCATCTGTGTGTGTCACAGTGAATTCATGTATGTTAAATATGGGTGTCCTATACTATGGATCATATGTGGAAAAACAACAAAGAAACAGTGTTTTAAACAAGGTGGAAAATATTACTGCACAACCTATAGTTGTCCACTGACCTTTACATATGATCCATAGTATAGGACACTCATCCCCATTCTTTATCTTGCAGATTTATGTCCGAATGCTCTTTGCAGACTCTACAGAGATGATTACTCACCCAGAGCAAGGAAGTAACAAGATAGTGATCCTACTAATTGTGTGTCAGCTGTAATGGTAATTACATTTGCTTGCTATCACTTGTAATGACTGTTTAAGGCATAACCACAAAGTGCTTTGTCTGGAGTGACAATATGAGCAGTGATTTAGATGTTTCAGGGAGTCAAGCATCTGTCATTCTGAGAATAGTCAGGGAATGTGAAGGGAAAAGACCTGGGGACGCCCTTTCTGACATGTCCCCTACACAGACACAGCAGCTGATTTCAAATACTCAAACACAGCTTTCTTTTCTTTCTTTTTTTTTTTTTTTTTTTTTTTTTTTTTTGATTTTCGAGACAGGGTTTCTCTGTAGCTTTTGGTTCCTGTCCTGGAACTAGATCTTCTACTTCTAGACCAGGCTGGCCTCGAACTCACAGAGATCCGCCTGCCTCTGCCTCCCAAGTGCTGGGATTAAAGGCGTGCGCCACCACCGCCCGGCTTTCTTTTCTTTCTTCTGTCAAACACATGGCTCTCTTTTCACCTAACCTACAGTTCCAGAATCACAATATACTAGCTGTTTCTGTTTTTTTGTTCAGGATCAATATGCTTCTCTCAGTCTCATTTTATTCATTTGTAAAAACAAGTTTCATGATATGGCTAGCTTCTGTTTTGTTGTTCTGTGTGGGTCAGCTGATGACGTTGCTAAGTGAGCATTTGGAATGACTTAGCTACCCAGAGGTTCATTCCTCACGTATTTACTTGCTATGATCATGTTCTTCACTGTTTATTATGATAAATAGCAAAGAAAGCTTCATGGTTTGTTATAACTGAAGACTTTGCTAGAATGTAAAGAAACTAAGCATTAACCAAAGTATATCTAATCCCTATTCTACAAAAGTAGCTTTTTGAATCAGAACAAAAGTTGTATTCAACCCTGGTGCCTCATATATGTACATATGGGCACCATTAATTGAACTCGGTGGTCAAAGGAATGAGGATTTGAAGTATGAAAGAAATGAAGAGGGGATTATTATGATCAAAATACATTGGATACATGTGTGACACTCTCTAAAAGTAAGTACAAATATATTTTTGAAAGTAGCTGGCTGACTTATATGCACCAAAAGTTTTCTGTCTCAAATACTATGAAAATAAAACAAGAAAAGTTTGAAAGGTCCCCCTACATTCCTATAGCAAATTACAGAGATTTGGGCTAGTCATCTCTTTCATGCTGTTCCTTTGGAACTTCAGAAGACACAATGATCGGTTGAGGATTTAGCTCAATGATAGAGTGCCTTTCTAGCAAGAACAAGGCCCTGGGTTTGGTCCCTGAGTTTGAAGAGGGATGATAGAAAAGGTGAGAGTAAGCATAAAGTTCTGTAACGTTGCAAGAAAAATGCGGACAATTCTAACAAGATTTGCTCAGCTGGCTTTTAAAAATCACCCAGTATCATTGCTGTGTGAGAACCATGGTCAGAATGTGTCAGTCTGAAAAGGAGACATGCCTTCTGCAGTCCAGTCAAGTGTTCTCATTATCTACTCCAGCACTTCTCAGAAGGCTGTGACTCATTAAAGATGAGCTTTCTGAGCAGTCACCAGAGGTTGCTTTCCAGTCACATCTGATTTACAGCCAAAGATCAGTTCATAAAAGGAACAACCCTTATTGTTCTCAGTCCAAGAAGGAAATGTTGATAAATTCTGCACCCATGGTGACTGTTTTATAATGTGCATCCACACAGGTTATAGAGAAATCATTTTTGTTTGGATATCAAAGGAATTGCCTCATCCCTGGTATCTTGTTTCTGCCTCTCCCCAAATGTAGTCCTGTTTAGAAAATGAGATTTTCCTATCTCTTTGTCACTTGCATAGAGAAGCATAGTGAACAGCTTATTCAATGCATCTGTAATACATCACGGAAAGGAAATTTAATCTGCAAAGGTCAATAAAATCTCTTCAGATGAAAAGCTGTCAAAAGCTGTGGATTGGTTTTTGAGATGAACACCAGACGCGGTTAGGTAGGGATTGTGTCTACAGGAGTTTTTGGTTGCAGGTTTGGGTTTTGTTGAATATTTCAGAGAGAAGGGACCAGATAGCCATTGATGTGATAGAAGGAAAGGATTGGTAATAGCAATGTATGACAATAATATTGACAGCCGGTATGTACTCTATGCTTACTCATTACCTCAAGCTGAATATCTTACGAGGATTTAGCTCTCTGTGTCTCTGCATCCCACTCTTTCTGTTTATTTCTCCCTCTATCCCTGTCTTTTACACGCACACACACACACACACATACACACACACAGAGTCTTGAATTTATATTCACTGTAATACTGTTGAGAAGACTGTGTATAACCACACAGTAAGGAGGTAGTAAGTCCTCCATTTGTACCTGATACCAAAGTACATTTTCTTAACCACTGTGGTATAATTCTAGTGAAGCCAGATTTTATGTGCTAATATCTGTTTTCTATCTAAACAAGGCATTCTGAACTAAACAGAAAAAATAGGGTAGAGTGGATAACAGGAACAATCTGAGAAAGTAGGCTAACAACTGAGACATGGCACAAGACACTCCTCCATCTACATCGACCCTGGCCTTGAAGATCTATTTCCTGAATATGGTGCATTAAGCTGAAGATAATTAGAAACACTCAGCAGACAGAGCAAAATTCAACTAAATAGGAACTTTCACCAAATATTTAGCCTATTGCTCCTTTCTAGAAGAGTCTCAGTCCTTAGAAGGGATTTACTTAGCATCAGAAATCAAACACATTATGACAACTGTATTCATTAAATAATTTACAAAGCCTCTGCCTATGATTATTATTATTATCATTATTAATTATTGCTGTTGCCATTCAGATAACTTTATAGGTCATCTGTTCCTTGAACTAGCTCTGCCAAGAACATAACTAGCTAACTGAATTTGTCCAGCTTCTACTTTTGAGTGTGCTTATAAAGAAAAACCAGCAGATCACATGTGATTTCAGACAAACCTCAGGAGCTCAACTCTCACCTACTGGCAGGAAACAAAGGGAGAAAGTGAAAACTAGGTTTCATCACATGTATCTTTTTTAAAAACATTGTTTACAATAAAAACAGAAACCTAGGTATTGGCTCTGAAGAAATTATTTTGTCTCTAACATTGTCAAATATAAAGCAATGTGTTGTTCTACTTTGTCCTCAACTGAAGTTGAAAGTTATCGATTGGCTGCGCTTATCCATGACCCTCTTCGCTCACATCTTTCTCCTAAGAAATAAAGGCAGCTCTAGATGGAAGGAGGCTTGAACCCTGAGCTCTAGGGATACAAAAGCATTTGGCACACACAGTCTTTGCTTCTGACTGAAAGTTACAGAATTAAAGCTTTTTTTTTCTTTCAAAGGATAAAGGCAGTCACTAAAGAAGAGGTAAACATCACTGAGTGAATCAAGTATGAAAAAGTCTCTCTCCAGATTCATACTTGGCAATACTATCTTTGAAAAATAGGCAATTGATTTGCCCAGTGTATATTCCTATTTTAGAGAACGAAACTATCCTTCGGAGTCAACAGAATCTGAACTGTAACTTGAGCTGACATCTGCCTGACAGCAAATTTTCTGTTCACTTTCTCAGCTTTTGAAATCATCTCATTAACGCCATAGACAAGAGATATGTGTAGAACTTGCCCTTGCTCTCCTGTCTCCATCCCCAATTCCCACTTTCTAGCTCTTTGGCTCAGCTACAAGTTTATCTTTGTTTTCCAAGAAGTAAAGAGGAAGCACAGCCAGAAAGCAGCCTACGCTGTCCTGGGAGCCAATTCTAGTAAGGTGCATTCTATATAGGGCAACAACCACGCATGGAGTGTGGTGGGTAACTGGGTGAAAGTAAAAAGGGCACCATCCCAGCAGCAGGACTGTGTAGATGGAACAAAGGAAAAACACATTGCCTGATTGACTGATTGGTTGATGATTGATTGATCAATTGGTTGATTACAATGCTTCAAATGTAAAGGTTTGGAGGGAAACAAACAAAAATAAATAAATCTGGGACAATTTCTGGTTGTAAGTTAAAAATGAATGTTTCATGTAGAGAAAAGAAACTTGAAAAAGCTTTGCTTAACATTATGCACAGAATCTTTATGTACAGAGCTTTCCAAAGGCCCTTGTGAAAAAGGTTTGGAGAGACTGAAGTTGGTAAAAATGTTAAGGGATGAGGCTTAGTGGGAGGACATTGTCCCCAAATGTGGGACCCCAGGTCCTTCCTCTCTCTTTCACCCCCTGGACTTCCCATCAGCTGAGAAGTTGTCCTCTGCTAGTTCCTTCCCCACCCCACACCTCCTGCTTGGCTATATCACCACTGACTCAAGAGCAGCAGGGACCATCAGCTATAACCTAGAATCTTGCTGAGAAGCCAAACGTTTTATGCAAACAGTTTTCTGAAATACACATGAACACACACACACACACGTGCACATGTACAGAAGTTAAGATACACATGCCTAAACCGATATTTCTCTTTATAAGATGGTTCTCTCAGGTACTTGCTCTAGCAGCAGAAAGCTCACACAAAGGCTGAACTTCACCCATCTGGGGTCTACTTGAGTTGCCACATAAAGCTCTAAGTGATTTTATCAGTTGCATTTTGCTATTGGACTAGTGTTTCTATTGTTATGACACTGTACTAAATGAATGCCCCACCCCCGGTTGTATTTAGGCTGCACTGCTGACTTTCCCGAGGACAATGATGTCTAATTCTCCTTCCATTCACATCTTCCTCATCCATAGCCAAGTAATTCATAAAATGGATTTCCTCTTATAGTAGAATTCCTGTGTGAAGAGATCATTTCTTTACTCGGTGCTTTAATCGTTTATCAAACTGAAGAGCTAATGGAATTTCATAGAAAACCACTGAGTTTTAGTAAGAAAATGGAAAGAAGTATCCAAACATATGCTCAAAATGGTTCACTTTTGTAATGAAATTTTGAATATGCTTATGGGATGTGGAATGGGTATACTGATTTGTGTACATGTAGTGTGTATGTGTGTTCATGTATATTTCAGAAAATTGTTTGCATATTGATGTTTGGTTTTTCAGTATGGATTTCCTCAGACTTGTCCAGTTCCCCATGATTATCCTCTTCTAGGATACCAGAGGCTTTTTATAAGTAAAATAAACTAGGAAATAATAGAAACTGGTCCAAAGAGCTGCTTCTTCTTAGAAATTTGGCTTTTGAATTCAATTATAGGAGAGAAACAAATAGCTGAGGTTTATTTATCACAGCAATAACTCTTGTGCACTCCCTGCTTGCTAAACCCCTTATATTCATCAGTTTATCTTCGACTTTTAGAATAATTCCTTCCTATACAGTCCTCACAAATTCTCTTTTCTGTTAAATTAGCTGGAGTCTCTTCTACTGCCGGCTTGAAACTAACCATTACTATTCATATACGCTTTAGTTGCATTTTATAATTCACTTTTACTCAGAATCATCTGGTTTATTGTGCAAACAGATTTGATATTTAAATACCATGAAGTGTTGTTTCACATATGTTATCATTGAAAACATCTAATTAAGATATAACATAATACCTTTAAATATAAATGTGTATGTGTGTGTGGCATGTTTACAACTTCTTCAATTTAAATATGTCTTAGAATCCCACACATTCTTAATTGCTCTACGGTAGTTTTGCCTAGAATATATCAGGTTGGTTGCTTCCTAGGAGGTACTCCCAGGGTCCCAGACCCAGTTTTTTATTGTATTCCCAAGCAAAACCGAGCATTCCCATTACCTGGGCTCTAGTTATAAATGCACACCAGCAGGCCCTGTTCTTGACCTGGTGAACCACAATCTATGTTGTAAAAAAAAAAAAAAAAAAAAAAAATCCATAGGAGTTTCACATTAAATTTAAGAAATTCCTTTTATTTATTTATTTATTTATTTATTTATTTATTTAAGATTTCTGCCTCCTCCCCGCCACCGCCTCCCATTTTCCTCCTCCTCCCCCAATCAACTCCCCCTTCTTCATTAGCCCAAAAAGCAGTCCGGGTTCCCTGCCCTGTGGGAAGTTCAAGGACCTCCAACCTCCTTCCAGGTCTAGTAAGGTGAGCATCCAAACAACCTAGGCTTCCACAAAGCCAGTACGTGCAGTAGGATCAAAACCCAGTGCCATTGTTCTTGACTTCTCAGCAGTCCTCATTGTCCACTATGTTCAGCAAGTCCGGTTTTATCCCAGACTTTTTCAGACCCAGTCCAGCTGGCCTTGGTGAGTTCCCGACAGAACATCCCCATTGTCTCCGTGTGTGGGTGCACCCCTCACGGTCCTGAGTTCCTTGCTCGTGCTCTCTCTCCTTCTGCTCCTGATTTGGACCTTGGGATTTCAGTCCCATGCTCCAATGTGGGACTCTGTTTGGAGCACCGGACTGAAGTTTAAGAAATTCTATTCAAGCTCTCTTTGTATTAATCATTTTATTCTTTGCTATCTTGGTGTCTAAGCATATTAATTGGTCATCTCTGTGTTGAACATTTATTCAGTACTCTAATTCCCATCTCACTTCCTTTTCAGCAGAGCTTTAGCAGACACCAGAGTGTAATATCAGTTCCCATTCTAGAAAAGAAGCAAAGTAAGCCAAATGCAGCTGGCTGCTCTTGAACGAGGAGTTTAGCTGACAGCTGCAGCCAGTGAACAAGGATCTCTACTTAGAGTGGGGTCATCTTGAGTCGTCACCCTATTTAGCAATCTGAGTAGGAACCATCCAAGAAATATTCCCTTTAAAACAATTGTCCTGGGACTGCAGACTTGGCTCACCAATTAAGAACACTTGGCTGTCACAAAAGACCCATTTTTTCAGTTACCAACACACAAATGGTGGCTCACAACCACCTGTTACTCTAGGTCCAAAGCATCTGACACCCTCTTCAGACCTCCAAAGGCACCTACATGCAGGTATGTACTTACATACAAATGAAAACATGCATCTCTTTCTTTAAAAGAGTTGTTCAACATCCACTGAATTTGCCCATGGGACAGACTCTTAGAACTTTGGAAATCTTTGTATTTGTTTTATAGCTTTGTGATTGCATTGACATTTCATACATTTCTGAGTCCAGGAAAAGAGAGAAATGGCCTTCATCTTTCAGGATTCTGGATAACTTTCAGAAGAGTGTAAAAGTTGTCTCTACTGACCCAGCTATTCTAGTTTTTTTTATTAAGACTGCCTATAAATTATAGTCATGCAAAATTTTTGACTTACACTGAAATTATGCCTTCATTTTAATAAAAATGATTTTCATGTTAGATCTGTTGCCTAATGAATCGAATGTGTTTTTTAATTTGTTGATTTGCTTTACTTCGGGATTGGTAGTGCTGGTGGTTTCTCGGTGTGTGTACATATGCATATGTTCATACGTTTGTGTGCATTGTGTACGGATGTTTGTGTGGACCTGTGTGTGAGTGTATGAGCCTAAACACAGAGCATTAATTATCCTTCATTAATATCTCACATCATTTTAGATTCAAAAATCTTGTTTGTATTATGAGGAGTAAATTATAAGAAAACATCCCTTCACTTTACTCAGACCTAATTAAAGCCAAGCATTTCCTTCCCCATATGACCTAATGAACAAGCATCCAGGATGGAATCACCACTTGAGGGTCTCCATAAAGCCAACTGTCATCAGCACCCTGTCATTCACAGACCTACTCCTGTGGAGACTCTAAGAGGCCCATTGATCTCCCCATCTGCGTGATGGAAAACAGATTCAGACAGGCATCAAAACAGAAATGCTGCCACTTACAAAAGAACTGTGGGCTTCATTTGAGCAAGGTCTCGCTGCACAGTTTAGGTTGACTTCAAACTCACAACTTGCATTGTCTAGGCCTGCTAAGTGCTAAAATCGCAGGAACATATCACCACACCTAGTCAGTCAAGTGAAAGCAAACACCACAGTTAGTGTCTGACTTTGCTGCTCCCCCTTTCTCTACCACAAAAAGCTGTCCTGTGTTGGAAGGTTGTGGGAAGGCCTGGAATAGGAAGAGCTGGTTTGGCCTTTTTTTAAGTAGTTTGGCAACAAACAGAAAGAGGCAGAGCAACTTTCCCCAACTTTACTGCTCAAATCCATCACCTCACCATTGATGGACAGGAGCGAAAGGCAGAGCATGGCTACTATAGTGAGTTATTTGCTGGAGGTGGAGTGAAGTTGTCACCTTGTAGAAGTAGAGAGAGCAAAGTAATGCGTTTTTCCTAACCAGAAGTGTTGGGCCAGTGTTTACCCTGATGGGCATGCTGGTTGTCATCTCTTGCACGAGATTTGTTCATTCCTCTGTCTCCAGTGGTTCTCCACCTTCCTAATGCTGTGACCCTATAATACAGTTCCTCATCTTATGGTGAACATCATCCATAAGATTATTTTGTTGCTACTTTGTTACTGTTATGAATCATAATGTAATTATCTGATAAGAAGGATATCTGATATGCAATCCCAAAGGAGTCGCAACCCACAAGTTGAGAATCACTTTAACTACTACTGCTTGAATAGAATCCTTACTGCTTTACCAAAAGAAATCTGCCAGGGCCTCTGTTTATCTAAAGAGGCATTATTTGGTTTGTCAAATGCTGAAATAACAAAAAAAGCTGCTTTAAACTTAAATAAGCTTCTAACACATATACCAAGTTCAAATAGTAGAGGTCTGTCAAATGAAATAAGGCCATTAACTAACAGGGATCAAAAGCATCATACCATGATTACACTAGCTCATTGCATCTTCCTGATGAAAGAAAAATAGCATCAAACAAAATTATCAGTGTGCATATTAATTACAGTATAAATTTAGAAAAGAGTAGGTAGTGATAGATTGCAATTTTTAGTAATGAAATTCTCAGTACATGTGCTATTAATTATATTATGATCATAAAACATATAGGCTTAAAATAGTTTAATTCTGAGGCATGCTTATAGTTACAGTGGTTTGGAAAAGTGTATGTCCACTGAACTGTATGTAGACCAGGGTTGATTCTTTACCTTGCTTATGAGTTGAACTAGACGTGAACTGGCGGGTATCTCTGTGAACACTTTCATTTCCATTGGGTACCTAATAATAGTCTTGCTGGGTAAAATAGTACTTCTGTTTTAGTTGTTTGAGAAACATATGAATTGTTTCCTATAATGGCGGTAATAATTTCTTGCCAAGAGTTCAGTCTCTTTTCTCCACAGACTGTCAGATTTTAGTTACCTAGTGACTTTTTGATAATAGCTACTCTCATAGGTATGAGATGTCACCTCACTGAAGCTTCAATTTACATCATCCAGACAATGGGTATTGTGCTCACCCCCAACTCCCCATGTGCTTGTTGGCCATATGAATGTTTATTCAAGCCCATTATATATTTTAAACAGGATTACTTGTTTTCATAGTGCATTGTCAGCTTCAAATTGAGGAGTAGATCTTAAATATTCTCACTACAACTGCATGGCATAGTAGGATTATTTGATGGCTCAGCCGGCAAATGCATTTAGAGAAAAGGCCTGATAATCTGAGTTGGATTGCTGAAATCCACTTAAGGGTTGAAGAAGGACTAACGTTGTCCTCTGGTCTCCACACACATACCACAAAAACATGCACACACACATCCATACACACACTCATCCACGCACACACAAATATGACAACTATGTGTAGTAAATGATATGTAATTTAAGGTAATCAGTCTGTAATCTATATACATATAATATTATGTACCATGTCTGTATGCATATTTTATCAGCTATACCATAATAAAACTAGTAAAATTGCAAACTGAAAGCTAACAAACCCTGTCCTTAAACCATTGAATAGTAAATACTTTCAGTTTTGAATTTCAATTAGTCTCCATTTGACTTGCTGAGCTCTGCTGTGCCATTTGAATGAGAAAGTAGCCACCAACAGTGAAATTTTAGCATTATGTCCCATCCTCCAAACAGTCTCATTAGCTTTTACCTAAGTTGGTTTCCCAACCTTTGCAGCATAAGTATGCTTTGATATTTCTACTGATGAAATGAGCTTTTCAACTTTTGAAAGCTTGACATTATTTAACCTTAGCATATTATTTTTTTAATTTTTCTTAATCAAGAGTCAGGATGGATATTTTAAATTCATTGAACATAGTAAAATGTACAAGTCAAATTTTACTTCATGAAGACTAGACAAGGACTAGACATCCTGTTCCACAGACACTTGCTCAGTCATGTTCCTTGCTGCGCTATACACAATAGGAAACAACTGAAATACCTTGCAACTGATGAATTATAATGAAAAGGTGGTGCACATATCCTCTGAATCCACTTCATATGTAAAGAAAAATAAAACCACAAAATCTGCAAGTAAATGATGGAATTGGAGAAGATTTTACTGAATGAGGTAACCCGGATGCAGAAATACAACTTCGTATATTATCTCTGATTGGAGGCTCCTAGCTCCAAAACTTCAGATGTCAGTACATATCTGGAATAACCACAGAAACCAAGAAAATAAAAAAGAGACCATGCTGGGGAAGAAGTCACATAAAAGGGAATATCAAGTCGGGGTGATTTTAAAGAGAAATGGGGCAGGGAGAAAAGGAGTGGCATTAATGAGAAAAGGAAGGAAGAAGATAAATAGAAAATAAAAGGGAAGAGGGTAAAGTAACAGGAATGATATCTAAAAAAAACATAAGCAACCTTATTATTTATAACATAAACTTATATATAATACATATAAGGTTGTGTACAAAACACATATATAGTTTAAATGAAATTTCATACGTGAGATGGCAATGTTTACCCACAAGGGTCATAGACTATATAACAAAAACCAGGTCTGAGAATTCCTCTTTAAAGTTGTTGCTCAGGGTTCTTCAAGAGGATCCCAAATCAGTAGAGTCTATTGCTATTGCTCTTAGTTGCTTCTTGGAAGTTAAAGGCAATTCCCTACTTCAGAAGACAACATGTAATTTAGACACAAGAGCCCACAGACCTGAGCTGGATCTGATCTTGAAGCTTTCTCTTTGAGGACTAGCTTTCATGATACCAACAGGTATAATGCAAGCTTTTTATGGAGAGAAGCAACCAAGAAATGGCATCCATAAAGTAGAACAGCAACCAGAATTGCAAAATATAAGACTTCAATAGTGGCACACATTCTTTTGTGGTATCCAATAACTCTCCACTTGGATATAAGGCCTACTCAATAAGAGAGAAATCATTCCTGGTCCTGGAAACCTAGCCAATTCCTAGGGTAGCAAAGCCATGAATCTTGGCGAAGAACTCACAACTGCCACTTTTCTAAACCAACATACTTCCTAGCTATAGTCTAAATACTTCTCCCTACACTCACAGATAAGTCTCATCCCTTATTTCAAAAATTCTTTTTCAACAGATGGAAACCATCACAGAAAATACACCTGCATAAATAAGTGATACAGTGGTACCCAGTTCCAACTGATAAATCTCCAGCAGAACTCTTGTACCTAAAGCTCAAGGATCATAGTAGAATAGAGAGCAGAAAGCCTGTAAAAGCCAAAGAAATAGGAAGTTTGATGGTATAACTACATTTCCTAGAGATATCAGAGAAGCTATGTCTAGGACGTCTCATTAACAACACTACATAAACAAGACCTGATCCAGAATAACACCACTAAGAATGCTAACAAAAAATGGGAAATCCCCATGGGTTCTCAACCTTAAACAAAGAACAATAGGCAACTAAGCAATGTTGCAAGAAGAATAGTCTTTTCGAGGGATGAGCCCCGCCAATTGATTATCCAATATGAGATAGTCAGCCCTGAAATCTCATACATACAAATAAACTTATACAGAATGAGCAGGTTGTGTATATGTACAACAACAATGAAAGAAATAGAGGTTGTCAATTTGAGAGCAAACGGGTTACATGAGAGAGGTTGGAGGGAGGAATGGAAAGGAAGAAAATGTAATTTTAATGCGGAAAAAGTTTAAAATAAAAACTGATGTGTTGTAATTGGAGCGGCGGGGCTGCGTCCCCAGCACCCTGGCCGCCTGCTAGCTTATGCCCCGAAATAACAACCCACAAATTGTATTCATTTAAACACTGCTTGGCCCATTATATCTAGCCTCTTCTCGGCTAACTCTCTCAGCTGGACTAGCCCATTTCTTATAATCTTTGTAGCCCACGAGGTGGCTTACCAGGGAGATTTTAGCCTATGTCCATCCTGGGTCAGAGCTTCATTGCGTGTGTCTCAGAGAGCGGAGCATGGCATCTCTGTCTGAGGCATCTTACCTCACTTCCTCTTCCTCCCAGCATTCTGTTCTATTTACTCCACCCACCTATGTTCTAAGCTATGAGCCCAAGCAGTTTGTTTATTACTTAACCAATGAAATCAACAGATTGATATATGACACTCCCACATCACTGATATCATGCAAATTTGAACTACCAGATAGCATTAGCTATTTGACACAAGATAAATGTATCAACAGCTTTCTTGTCAAGCCAATCATTAGGAAAAATCCTGCAAGATATTTGTCAACTAGGAAATTTGGGGTTCCAGCTCCATAGAGTTAAGAAGCATATGTTTTCAGTTATTCATTTTCATTTTAAAATTCTTACTTGATAAATACCCTTGACATTATAATAGATCACACAAAACAGGGAACTGATACTATAATATTATCAATGTTTATAATGATAATTAAAGGTATATATTAGTAACTAATTTAGTACTGTGTTGGTGTTAAATTAATTCATATAATGTGTAAACATAATAACAATAGTATTCTTCCAACCACATGTATAAGAACATATATAACATTTGTTGTACCCAGAGAGACCTATTAGATTAAAAAAAAAAAATGGGAATGAAACTTTTGCTGAAAATACCCCACTCTTTTTCCTGGTGGAGATCTCTCTGATGAGAATTTAGGTAGTAACCAATATATGACAGTTAAGTCTACATATCCACTACTTCAGGAGTCTTAGCTTGGGCCATCCATGTGAGTTTCCTTTGTATCAGGCTTCTAATTGACCCCAAAATGGCCCCCTTTCCAGTCATTTCTTTCAGTACTCTCCCCTTCCAACCACTCCAACCTAATTGCCTCATTTCCTAGGCTCACCTATCCCCAGTCTACCCATATGTCTCCTATTTCCACTTTCCATAGCAGATCCATGCATCCCCCATTGGTCTCTCCTTGCTATCTCACCTCTTTGGGTCTATTGATTGTAGCATGTTTATCCTTTATTTTATAACTAATTTTTACCTATGAGTGAGTACATAACATGTTTGTCTTTCTGGGTCTGAGTTACATCAGTCAAGATTTTTCTAGTTCCATCCATTTGCTTTCAAATGTTCTGATGTCATTGTTTTTAACATCTGACTGATACCGAATTAGGTAAATGTACCACATTTTCTTTATCCATTCTTTGGTTGAGATGCATCCAGGTTGTTTCCAGCTCTTAGCTATTATGAAAAAAGCTGTTATGTTCATAATTGAGCAAGTGTCCTTGTGGTATGATTAAACATCCTTTGGGTATGCACAAAAGAATGGTTTAGCTGGGTCTTGAGGTAGATTGATTTCCAATTTTGTGAGAAACCAACATGTTGATTTTTAAAGTAGTTGTTCAGGCCTGCACTCCCATCAGCAATGGATGAGTATTCCCTTACTCTACATCCTCTCCTGCATAAGATGTAATTTGTGTTTTAGATATTAGTCATTCTGACAAGTGTAAAATGAAATTTCATAGTTGTTTTTTATTTGAATTTCCCTGATGGCTTAGGATGTTGGACATTTCTTTAAGTGTTTCTTGTCATTTGAGAGTCTTCAGTTGAGAATTCTCTGCTTAGGTCTGGACCTAAGTGCTACTTTAAGACTGCTTCTTTTGATAAGGGGTGGTACCAGCTGCTGAAATGGTACAGCTTCTCATGACATTCTGGCCAGAACTCCAAATAAGAACTTAGAGGGGAAAAAAAAACATATCTATCGACTACTTGGAAATTGTTTACAACTATACTAGACAGTAATTTTGAAACTTAACCATCATTTTAATTTTGCAGGATCCCATTAAGAGAACATTGCCCCCATGACAGCGGGAAGCAATTCTAGAAGAGGATGCCCCATCCCAAAACAGTTTGTCCATAGGGTTGAGAACATTGTTTAGGGGTTGTTGATTATTACTTGAATTAGATAAAGGGTTGGGGTGAAAACCATGTTTGTTTAAAAAAGTGGAGGAAGAGTAATAGTGGGAGATAGAGTGAATACTTGTGAGCTATTATTCATGGGAAATTTATATTAGTATGGTTTTTGTATATTAATACAAGTTCAGATTATATTTCTTATTTTGTTTACATTATTTTACACATATGCAAAATTATTTGTCAGATTGTATGTATGTTCTTATCTCTGTTTAGGACATTTTGTATATTGATACAACTTTTAGGATATATTTTCATAGTGCATTATATACTACTCCTACCTCTGATCAAGATACTTATAGATTGTTTACATTTTGAGGTTCTCGTTTGTTGCACATTTGTTTACGGATTATTTAATATTCTGATATGAAGTTTTACTCTCTAATTTAGACAGTTATTAATTTTATAGGTCAATAGTTGTTCGTGTTTATTGTACATACAGCCAAATCAATTAGGTTCTTTAGATACATAGAGATTGTATTCTGTCTAGATAAGTAAACTTCAACCACTTCAAGGATCTGTGGAACATGGCATTTAAATAACTTAGAGTTCTGTTGACATGAGACATGACTGCTTCTGGCAGCACTAATCTATTCCCAAGAGAATGCTGAGCACCAAAGACATTCCACTTGGAGCTTGTTTTCTTCTTGGCAAAACTGGCCTTTGGGCAAGGAACTGACAATGCCTCAACCACTAACAAGTAATATGATATTCAGAAATGGATAAGCAGGACTCTCAAATCTTGCCAAGACAGGATAAGATGGTTTTTGAAAATTTTCCTGCCTCTGAAAATGGTCTGTCAATTGTGCTAGGCCATAGCCAAAATTGGTTCCTTCAATGTTGCAAAATAAGACTTTGGGAGATGGCTCAGGTAGCTAATTGTATCTGCCTTATATTGCTCGCTTTGGAAGCTACTTGATTGTACTTCCTGCCTGCTCAAATAATATTATATCCCTTCTTAGACCTTCAATAGGGTTGAAGATTAGATAGTCATAGTTACCATCCTCTTATGATCTAGCCAAGCCATTTCCAATACAAGATTTAGACTCCTTAGGATAGAATGTTTACTAAAACATTTAGTATATGTTCCTTGCTTAATATTGTTAATGCTGATTGTAATTCTAATCTTATACTTCCTATTTGTTTCTAGTGTATATTGTTTTGTATGGGGTTTGGAACTCTCTTACTTAAAGAAAAGAGGGAAGTGCTCCTTCCATTCTTTCAGCCTATAGCCTTTAAGATACCAGCCCACTTGGGCATGGTCTCTTTTTGTTTTAAAAAGCAGCGGAGCCCTGCTCTCACACTCTTGCTTCTGGCTTTAGACTCTGTTCCTGTTTGCTCAGAGGGTTGTTGTCTAGGACAGTGATCTGTATGTTTTCCCCTTAAATAAATAACCCTTTTATTAATCATAATTCCAAACTGGTGTGGGATTGTTTTGTGACTTAAGCCTTCTTCCCCCTTTTTCTTTTCAAAATAAGAACCTTGAATTTCTCTTATTTAGCTTTTTTTCTTGATCATTATCAATAATAGCTTGTAAGCAACAACCCTAAACAATGATAAATCTTCATAATTCATTTTTTTGAGGGGAGAATGTGGGTGGACTGGTTGGAGGCACTGATAACTTTATAAGGAAACAAAGAAAATTTAGGATTATGGACAAGTCCTGACTTGAATATTTTGTGAGGCTGGATCATCCTAGCCATTTAAGATGTTCTGGGTGCAGAATTCAGGAGAAATTGCAATAGAGGTACTCTGAAAAGTTGTTTTGATGATTATGTTGCAAGGGGATTTTTTTTCTGATCCTATCTAATCAGTGTTCGGTAAGCTTCTTATACTTTTGTAGGTATGTCTTTCTTTAAGTTTGAAAATTTTTCTTCTATGATTTTGTTAAATATATTTTCTAGGCCTTGGAGCAGGGATTCTTCTCCTTTTTGTGGTCCTATTAATCTTAGGTTTAGTTTTTTCATAGTGCTTCAGATTTTCTAGATGTTTTGTGTTAGGAAATTTTTAGATTTAAAATTTTCTTTGACTGAAGAATCTATTTCCTCTATCATATCTTCAATATCTGAGATTCTTCCTTCCATCCATTGTATTCTGTTGGTGATGCTTATATCTGCAGTTCCAGATTTTCCATTTCCAGAATTCCCTCTGTTTATGTTTTCTTTATTGCTTCTATTTACATTTTCAGTTCTTCCGGAGTTGCATTTGTTTCTGTCAACTTTTTTTTTTTGGTTTTCTTTACATTATTAAAGAGATTTATTGATTTCTTCATGTTTTTGTTTCACTGTTCCTCTATTTCTTTTATGAACTTTTTCATTTGTCTTTTAGGACCACTAACATCTTTGTGACGTTATTTTTAAGGTCATTTTGTGTGTGTGTGTATTTCAGCACCTTTGGAACATTCAGGTCTTTCTGTTGTAGGATAGCTCAATTCTTGGGGTGGTGTATTGCTCTTTCTGTTATTGATTGTGTTCTTACACTGGTGTTTAGGCACCTGGATTTGGGATGATTATAGGACTAGGTTTTGATTCCTGAATTTGTCTATGTTAGATGGGTGATTTGTTCCTTTGCTTTCTGTTCCTTCTCTGGTCTTATGGCCTAAGTGGCCAAGTGTTTTGGTGACTTTACAGTCATTGGGTCTAATAGGAAGTCAGTCTCTGCAGTGTAGTAAAGGGGCTTGGGTCCCTAGATCCAGCCTGGATTCCAGTAAATCTGAAGCCTTCTTCTAAGATTGTAGACCAAAATATGGACTTCAATGGAGGGAGTGTTGTTCTAACTGCTGTGTGCTCTATCTGGTCTTATGGAGTCCCCTGAAGTTGTGGGGAAGGGCTTGTTGATGAGAAGGAAGATGTGGTGGAGGGGTTGGATGGCACAGTGGATCTTGGGAGAATAAAATCCAGGAAGTGATGACAGTCCAGCAAGTAAGTTGATCACTCACCCTCTGAGTCAACTGCTCTTGCATTTTCATTTATTTTTTTAAATTTATTGATTTTCTCTCATCAACATATCCTTTGATGTGGAATGTTCTTCTGTACATGTGTTGCTTTTATTTATTGATGAATTAAGCTATTTTAGCCAATGGCTTAGCAAAGTAAAACCAGGCAGGAAATCTGAACAGAGATATAAATACATAATAGGCAGAATCAGAGAGATGCCATGGAGCTGCCAAAGGAAAAAGATGCTGGAACCTTACCAGTAGGCCACAGCCTTATGGCAATACACAGATTAATAGAAATGGGTTAATTTAAAATGTAAGAGCTGGCTAGGAATATTCCTAAAATATTGGTCAAATGGTGTGGTAATTAGAATAATTTCTGGGTGATTATTCAGGTCTGCATGGCTGGAAATTTAAAGCACAATCTCCATTTATAATCCTCACCATAGCCTCCACTCTCTCCCCTATGCCAAGTCCCTACCACACAATCTCCTCTCCTTCCAGACCAACTCCTCCTCCATTTTCCTTCAGAAAGTGACAGGCATCCCAAGGCTATCAACCAAACAGCATAACAAGATACAATGAGACAGGGTACAAACCTGCATATCAAGACTGAATGAGGGAATCCAGTAGAAGAAAAAGGGTCCCATGAAGTGACAAAAGAGTCAGACACACCCTTATTTCCACTGTTGGGAGTCCCACAAACAGCATAGATTCAGAGGACCCAGCTCAAGCCCATGCGAGCTCCCTGATTATCGCATCAGTGTCTGTGATCACCTGTGAAGTGAACCCTGCTTAATTGATTCTTTGGGCCATATTCTCCTAGTGTCTTTGATCTGTCTGTTTCATATAACCCTCCCCCTCCCTTTTCTAAGGAGTTCTTTAAGCTTTGCTGAATGTCTGGTGTGGGTCTCTGCATCTGCTTCCATCAGCTGTTAGAGAAAGCCTCTCTGATGCATATGGAGCCAGGCACTTATCTAAGAGTAATGCTATAAAACATTTTACAACCCCATCCTCAACTTGAGAGTTTGTATAGTAGTTCCTGGGTTTCAGGAAGGTCTTGAACTGATCTGAAAGACAACTCTCACTGTGTTTGTACAAAATCAGAAGTCTTTTTTGATCTTGGAGTTGTTGAGTGTGGACAATTAAGAATACCCTGAAGCATATTTAAAATAAGCAGAGTGTGTATGTGTGTGTGTGTGTGTGTGTGTTAGAGAGAGAGAGAGAGAACGTTCTTTAGCTTATTTTAGATTCTCAAATGACACCCTACCTCCCTCTGAAATCCAAGAATCACTGAAGAAAATAAACCACAGACATCTAATTGTAACTAATATTAAGGATATCAATTATGATGGTCAGAAAAGCAGGCTATTTGCTTGATCACAAGAATGAGTCTGTAAAATGCTTATCTAGCTTTTCATAAGTTCTTCATCTACTAAATTACTTCCTGCTTCTTTTCTTTCTTCTTCTTCTTTTTTTTTTTTTTTTTTTTTTTTTTTTTTTTTTTTTTTTGCTTTTTCGAGACAGGGTTTCTCTGTGGCTTTGGAGCCTACCCTGGAACTAGCTCTGTAGATCAGGCTGGTCTCGAACTCACAGAGATCCGCCTGCCTCTGCCTCCCGAGTGCTAGGATTAAAGGCGTGCGCCACCATCGCCCGGCTACTTCCTGCTTCTTTAGCAAAATGCTGTGCACATTAATGCACATTCATCATCAGCCTAATGTCACAAATGAAGGTCTAAATGTTTTATCAACTGAACGCAAAATTCATTTCAAAGAAGGGGGGATCACAAAATGTATTCATCATTTCACATCTATTATCTGTCTATCACAGCTTCTTCAATAAAAAGAAAGAGCCTTTGTGTCTGAAATCACACATATTTTTCTGGCAGTGTCTCTCTCTGGAAATGTAGGTTTCCATTGTTTGATGGCAGTCTTTGTATAAAAAGATCAGCTACAAGAGAAAGAAGCCAAGTGAAAGTGGATGCAGACAGAACCCACAACTCTTTATAAATGTGATTCTGAATTAGATAAAAAACATTTATGTCTGGTTTATAATATTGCACCAAGAAAGATAGCCTCTAAGACAAAATATTGAAGGAAAAAACACGAAGAACCCTCTGTGATGTGAACATGGTGGAAGACAAAAATCCCTGCAGTTAAATATTCCAACAACCTAAAAGTATATAACAATTCTAAACCAGCATTCTTCAACTACAGAGTCAAAACATATTAAGGTTTCAGACTACTGAGTAGCCAAGTAGATGAAAAAAAGAAGAAAGCATTCAACTACCTTTGAATGCAGAGGAGACAAAACATGTTGCTCAAAAAACTGTCTCAGAACCAAATTCTGAACCTACAAATTGCAGATGTACCATGATCCAATGTTAGTTTTCACTTTTAGCTTATAACCATTTAACTCACAGGTCTATTATCTCCAATAATGGCTGTGACACAGAAAACACTCAATTAATAGTTTAAAATATACATAAATTAAACAAAACAAAATGAAACATATTAATTTGAGATTCCAGTTATGTGAGTTAATGTAAAAGAGACATAAATTTGTAAAAATGCAAATAGGCTAATATTTTGCTTTATTCCAAGACAGGAAATTAAGAAAATGTGTGGCATTTCAGAAATTAAACCTCAGAGATCTGATTCTTCTGCCTTGGGTCCATGCCTAACTGTGAGAAGAAGGAGCAGTGTTATTATGGAGTCACATCTGAACATAGCAGAATCTCTTTCAACACACATTTTATTGATCAGATTTACATCATGTAAGTTCACTACATTGCCATAGATTTTAGAACAAATGGAAAATTTAGCTGTTACAATCTATTACATACATGATCTGTTGGTGTTCAATGCCTGTTAATAAAGAAACTAATAAGAAACAATATTGATCTCACAGTTATAGATCTCTTCCAGAAGGCTCTTGAACATCTTACACAAACCATCTTTACTCCTTTCCCTTGCCACAAGTGTTAATTTGATATTGAACGAATACATACTTTGTTGGGGGTGTCTGTTTCAATCTCTCTGATTATCACTGCTTTGACCATTTGGGAACAGTTATTAATGAGATCAGTGGTTCTACATATAAATAAGGTAGGCATGTGTGCAATTATCTTTCAAGTCTCAGTTGCTGGTGTGAGAGATTTGTCTGTATTCTGTCAATAATATTTTAAATAAATGCTGATTGGCCAGGCAGGACGTATAGGCAGGTCAACCAGACAGGAAATAGAGGCAGGGTGATGAGAACAGAAGAAACTGGGAAGAAGGAAGCACATTCTTCCCCAGTCCTGCCCAGATCATCAAAGAAGCAGGATGTGACCTGCCCACTGAAAAAGGTACTAAGCCATGTGGCTAACATAGATAAGAACAATGGGCTAATATAAGTTATAAGAATTAACAAGAAGCTTGAGCTAATGGGCCAATCAGTTTATATCTAATGTAGGCTTCTTTGTGATACTTTGGGGCTAAATGGCTGTGGGAACTTGGCAGGACAGAAATACCAACAAGCAGGCTTAATGTTACAGAATGGCTCATGTTACAGAATGGCGCCCAACTTAATGTTATAAGTTGCCCATTAGCAAACTAGCTCTCCAGCAGTAAAATGAGTTAACCATTAACTAAAGAGAGTCTTTGTTAATTTACATAGTTCTGTCTTTTAAGTAGAAAATAGCAATGATGATGCCTAAAGCCGCTATATTGCTTAGTATAAGCAAAATTTGCTATGCTTAAAGAGATATTAAAATTCACTTTTAAAGCATTTGTGAAGTTTCTGCTTGGCACTTATCATCCATCCCACTTTCAGTTGTCCTACATTTCTCCAGCAAGGGAGCTATTTTGAAAAGAAAGAGCAGGATCATGCTCAACCCTTGTTAACAAACCTAAAGACACACATTGTCTTCCTTTAATTTCAGTAAAAATTATCACAAGAAATCTATGTGAATTAGTTCCTAAACTGGTTTCCTGAGAAAGAAAGCACCACTAACATGAGTTAGAATATTCACAGATTTAACAGTATGCATGTCAACATTACTGAGTCAGGGGAAAACAGATTATAGCTCAGTATACTCACATGCATTATCTGATGGAAGTACTGCACATAAGGATTATTTTGGGACTAAGGCATTAAATGATCTTATAAAAGGTTTTATCCATGGAAATAGCAAAGTCAGTAATAGTAATGGGAAATACTGTGCATCTAACAGTTTGAAATTATGTGTCTTCATGGCTATTTTAGCTACTCACTTCATTTAGTTGAATTTTGAAATTCACCTGTCATATCCAGTTCCTGGAAATACTTTCGATTTCACACAAGAAAGTCTCAAAACAATATGTTATTTACTGTATGATATTTCCACTAGTCCATAAAATCCATACCTAGATAAGGTATCTGGTGTAACCATTTCAAAATAAAAATAACTCTGGTTACAGTGATCATTTTCTTTCTAAAGACTTTTTAAACATGTCAGTGGGAGAGTGATTTTTATTTCTTCTTTCCTCACTCTTGAAGGAAAGGACTCAAATTAGTGTGAACCTTCATGATGCTACTCTCTGAAAGGCAAACAGCTCTTGTCAGTCTCACAAATTGCCCTACTGAAAACAATCTGCTGCTCCAGAGCATCATGGTGACTTCTGCCCATTCAGTCCTGAGACTGTTGTCTAAAAACAAAGCCAACAGCAAGATCCATAGTCAGGATGGAAAAGATATTTCAATGAAAAACGAATGATGATGAAGAGCTAGAAAGGAGATTGCAAAGACCAGGAAGGAAGACATGCCAGAAGACCAACCCTCAGTGTCACTCAACTCTACACTGACTTTTTATCAACATCAAAAATTTTTAAGCTTACATTGCACTAACTAAAAATTCTTATACATTTATAACAGACTTAAAATGCAATTTTATTTTCATGGCTATTTTTTTTGTTCTTGTTGTTTGAGGGGGTTGCTATTTGTTTATTTGCTTGCTTGTTTTGCAATGAAATGGAACTGTGCTTAATCCTTCCAGACATTGAACACTGGGTAAATTAGTAAAATTGGGAATGACTAATGAGAAACATACATCAGTGATGAATGTTTGTTGGACAGAATGTAATGTATTTGACAAAACCAATTAGAAATGGAAGTATTCCAGAATTCATTTCCTGGGCCAGCTCATAGTTCCTAATGGGATAATCAGTATTGATCTTTGGGTGAATCTGCAAAATATATTTAAGATGTTTACCATGCATCTGCTACCTGTGTTTTTTATTAGAAACAATAAAAGAATTGTACTTGATCACATGCCCTCTTAACACCATTCAAAAATAGTAGTGTGAATTCAAGCAAGCAGAAGCTTCTATTCAGAGACAACACTGACATTTCCCCAGACCTTCTTAGTAAAGTCTCTATGACTCAGAGAATCATTATAGTAGCTCTTTGAATCAGTCATATTAATGTATCTTATTTCTTCCAACTTAGTCTTATGTGACTTCATGCCAACAGGCAAAGGAAGGAAAACAATGATTAGAAATTTGACTCATTCATCTTCAGGAACTTGCATTATAGATCAATATTGGGACCTAGTATCTGATTAAAATTGTAATAGAATTACCTCATACCATAGAGTTACCCAAGTAAATGTATTTTTTCACTCTCCAAGTAGAATTAAAATTAATTCATAGGGTTTAATATTAGAGAAAAATCAAATAATGTTTTTTATTTATTTCTTATGTTATACATTACATTATTGTGGTTTGACTGTCAAATAGCTGTTGTCTGAGTTTTCTGTCCTGCCAGGTTCCCACAGTTGTTAGGGATTGACTCATTAGCTCAGGTTTATTAACTCTTGTAACATATATTAGCCCATTATTCTTACCCGTGTTAGCCACATGGCTCAGTACCTTTTTCAGCAAAGCAGTCACATCTTGCTTCTTCTGTGGATGGATCAGGACTGCAGAGGAATGGGCTTCCTTCTTCCCAGAATTCTCCTGTTCTCATTGACCTGCCTCTACTTCCTGTCTGGTTGTCCTGCCTATACTTCCTGTCTGGTTGTCCTGCCTATACTTTCTGCCTGGCTACTGGCCAACCAGCGTTTATTTAAAATATAATTGACAGAATACAGATCATTCTCCCACACCACTTCTCCCTCTTTTTTTAAATGAAGGAAAATATCCATAGTCTATTTATGGGAATGTGGGTGTAGTTTTCCAGGCTACTTCCTGCTGGTTGGAGGCACTGGTAATCTTATGGGGACCTAAACAAAATTTAGAACTATGATCAAGTCCTGACTATAGTATCCTGTGGGGCTTGATCATCTCAGGCAGCATCTTGAATTTCTTCTGGATGTAGAAGTCTGACATCTGGGCCATCTGTTCCTACTGGAGATTTCTCAAATGGTCTTCCTTGATCAAACCTGATTTTTCTTAACTCAAAATGAATCACAGCCTCTCATTTCCTGTAGAAACAAAAGCAATTGCTAACACGAACCCATTTTTAAAAAGCCAGGTGATGGTGCCACATGCCTTTAATTTCAGCACTCAGAAGGCAGAGACAGGTGCATCTCAGTGAGTTTAAGGCCAGAATGGTTGACAAGAGCTAGTTCCAGGACAGTCTCTAAAACTAAAGTGAAACTCTGTCTCAAAAAACTAAAAAAAAAAAAAAAAAAAAAAAAAAAAAAAAAAAAAAAAACAAAAACACAAATCCTCTCCTCCAAAGTATCATACCTTTTGACTTCAATTTTGACGTCAAGGTATTTTCAAAATACCTATCTTGGGTTAATTCAGCAGCATTTATAAACAAATATCTTTTAGCAGCTGTTGCTCCTTTCTCAGCATTCAAACAATTCAAAGAGAGCATAATAACATACAATATCCAAACTCTGTCTTTTTCATCTTTTCATGGCTTTATTTTAACCTCTATTTCTTTTAGTTTTACTTTTAATTTTTGGCTTTTTCAGACAGGTTCACTGTGTATCCTTGACTGTCCTAGAACTCCGTCTGTAGATCTGGCTGATCTTGAACTCACTGAGAACCACCTGCCTCTGCCCCCTCCCATGTGCTGGGATTAAAGGTGTGTGCCACCATACCTTGAATTCACAGAGATCCTTCTGTCTCTGCTTTTTAAGCTTTGGGATTAAAGGTGTGTGTCACCATGCCCTGAACTCACAGAGGTCTGCCTGCCTCTGTCTTCCAAGTGTTGGAATTAAAGGTGTGTGCCGCCACACCCAACTACTCTCTCTTTTTTTTTAAGAACTAAAACCTTTTTCTTTTTTACTCCCAAGCCTGCATATATTTTTAATACACTGTAAACCATTTAGAGGTTTTCTTCATCTCTGACTTTCTCTTTACTGTATATCTCACTTTTTCTGACCACATGAGTCTTTAATTTGCTAAGCAATATGGGTAGGGTTAATGGTTAAAGCCGTGGCTTTGGCGGCTGGGTCCAGCCCATTTCTTAGCTTTCAGAAATTCCAGCCTCATGACAGAGGTACTAATTGTAGCCATGTTTATTGCCACAACTCTATGGCATTTCAAGGTCCCTGCCACCAAACAAGCTGCAGCAGTCTGCTCACAAACCATTTTCAAATGCTCTGTAACAGGACCTTCTGCCTGAAAGAGTCGGAGTTTGTGCTGTTAAGACAGCCCAGAAAGCTGGCATTTTAAAATGGCATGGCTTTTTTCCTGTTATGGCTGAAGACCAAGAAGCATGCAGTCACCTTTTAATCAACACCAGTTAAGCGTTTCATGGCACGACCTCTTAAAAGAGCTACAAGGGTTTGCAGCTAAAGCTGAGTCAGGAAGCCTCTCTTAAATGAGAGCATTTGCCTCTGGCAAGCAGAGCAGACCTGAGAAACTGCTGCTACCAAGAAGCCCTGCTTTACTCTATTCTTTTCTGTCTAGAATTACTTCCCAAGCACTTCCAGCTTTATGTGGATACAGTCGTCCACACGTTGGTGCCATTTGTTGTCTGAGTTTTCTGTCCTATGCTGTTCCTACATTTGTTAGGTCGCAAAGAAATCCCACAGAGACAGAGGTCTACATTATTTGTATACTGATTGGCCCATTAGCTCAGGCTTCTTATTAACTCTTATAACTTATATTAATTAGCCCATTATTTTTAATCTGTGTTAGCCACATGGCTTGGTACCTTTTTCAGTGAGGCAGTCACATCTTGCTTCTTCGTGAATGGATCAGGATTGCAGAGGAATGGGCTTCCTTCTTCCCAGAATTCTTCTATTCTCATTGACCCACCTATACTTCCTGTCTGGTTTTTCCACCTATACTTTCTTCTCAGCTACTGGCAAATCATCATTTATTTAAAATATAACTGACAGAATACAGACCATTCTCCCACACCAATTAGTTCCCTAGACCTATGTATGAGAATACTTGATCCCCAGATGTTGTTGCTATGTGGGAAGCTTGTAAAACTTTTCAGAGTTAAAGACTTGATGAAGGAAGTAGGAAACTGTAGGGAGATCTTATATACCAGTTCCATTTCCTATTTTCTCTTTGCTCCTGACTGCAGTTGCAATGTGACCAACAGCCTGTTGCTCTAACCACCATGTGCTCCCCACCATGGTGGACTCTAATGTCCTTTAAAGCTGCAAGCCAAGATCTATCCTTTTCTCTTGAGTTACTGATAGCCAGATGCATTGCCATAGCAATAAGGAACATAACTAATGCAGAAAATGCTGTTTTTTTTTCCTCAAGACATGACCCAAGACCTGCTGAGACAGTTACTGAGAATAGAAGAGTTACAAAGTTGGAGCAAAAAAAAAAAATAGGTAGAAGCACCAATTAAGGACAATTGCAGAAACAAGGGTTGAAATTGCCTTTAATGTTCTAAGAAATGTTTGTGTTTTTATACATATATTAAATAAATTCAGGTGTTTTCTTCTCTTGATTTACTTTTTTGAGACTATAATTTAATTTCAACATTTCTCCCCTACCTCCCCTGTCCAGACCCTCCCATAGACCCCTCCTTACTCTCTTTCTAACTCATAGCCTCTCTTTCATTATTATTATTGAATGTATATATGCATTTGTGTGTATATATATATATATATATATATAGTCATAAATACAACCTGTTGTGTCCTTATAATGTCTCTCATGCCTATGATTTTGGCACTGGACAACTGGGGTGACCAGAGTAGGAGAATTCTGAGAAGAGAAAAGGCTCAACATGCAGCCACCAGCCAGGCACAGAGGAAGTAAGATTCCTCATTGATAAAACGTTCCAAGCCACATGGCTAGCATAGACAAGAATTACGGGCTAATTTAAGTTGTAAGATCTAGTTAATAATACGCTTAAGCTAATAGGCCAAATAGTTTATAATTGTTATAAAAACTCTATGTGTTTCTTTGGCAATAAATGAGTGCAGGACCAGCTGGGACAGAAACCTCCATCCACAAAGGGCAGCAATGTGAGGTAACTACATTCACATAAAACCAGAGAGAGCTTGAGAAGGGGATTCTAAACATAAAAGAACAGAGTTCAGCACTACTTCTTGGTAGAAACATTTTCTCACTAGGACTCTAGAAGCTAGTGGAGGCATGGCTTCTTTGAGAGAAGCTTCCTGACTCAGCATTAGTAGAAAAAAATGGTGCAGCTCTTTTAAGAGGTTCTGCCACCAAAGATTGAAATGGTGTTTATGAGTAGATGGGGGCATGCTTCTGGGTGGTGGCATGGACCTAGAAACTCCACAGAGTTGTAGTTGAAAATATGACCCCTCCAGTACCTCAGTCATGGAGCTAATCTCTCAGGAAGCCAAGGAATGGGGTGGATCGTCACCAAAGCCATGGATTTAATCTTAGCCTTGTCACTTAGCAGACTAAAGACTTGTGTGATCAGAAAAAGATAGACATATACAGTAAAGACAGATTCAGAGGAAAAAAAAACTTCCTAACAGTTTACAGTGTGCTTAAAAATATACATAGTTTTGGGAGGTAAAAGAAATAGGATAGAGAAAGTCCCTAAAAAGAGAAATATAGTTGGGTGTGAGGGCACACACCTTTAATACCAGTACTTGGAAAGTAGTGGAAGGTGGATGTCTGTGAGTTTCAGGCCAGCCTGGTCTACATAGTGTGATCCAGTTCAGCCAAAGAAAACAGAGAAACTTTGTCTCAAAAAAAAAAAACAAAAATTCAAAATAAAAATTAATTAAATAGAGTAAAAAGAAAAGTCACATAAAGATGGAAAATATACAGAGGATCTGGATACTGTAGGTTATTGTGTTGTTGTTTTTAAATTGTTTGATGACTAAGGAAGGAACAACAGCTGCAAAAAGATATTTGATTATAAATACTGTTGAATTAATTCAATGTATATATTTTAAAAATATCTTGACTTCAAAATTTAAGTCAAATAATATGTTACTTTGGAGAAGAGGTTTTGCTTTTGTTTCCATAGGAAATGAGAGGTTGTGGATTCATTCTGGGTTAAGAAAAATAAGGTTTGATTAAGGAAAACCCACACTGAAAAATCTTCAATGGTAATGGATGGCCCAGATGATCCAATGTTTCAGACCTCTGTTGCAGTTTCCTCTGAGTTCTACATCCAGAACAGCTTCATGGTAACTGGTTGAGGTGATTCAGCCTCACAAAATACTCCATTAAGGACTTGACCATAATTCTAAATTTTCTTTGGGTCCCCATGAAATTATCAGCACCTACAATCTGTAGAAAGTATTCTAAAAAACTACACTCACATTCCCCCTAAAATAGATTATGAATGTTTGTCTTTGTTTAAAGTGTTGGGTACAAGTTGTTTTTGATAATGGTAAGGGGAAAAAAAGCTAAACAAAAAAGATTAGGTTCAGAGTTCTTGTTTTGAAAAAAGAAGGAATGTGCTATGGAATAATGTTCTTATACCCTGTAAAGATTTGTCACTTGTATTGGTTTAATAAAATATTGAGCAGGGCAGTGGTGGCGCACGCCTTTAATCCCAGCACTCGGGAGGCAGAGGCAGGTGGATCTCTGTGAGTTCGAGGCCAGCCTGGTGTACAAGAGCTAGTTCCAGGACAGGAACCAAAAAAGCTACAGAGAAACCCTGTCTCAAAAGGAAAAAAAAAAAAAAACGGAAAAAAAATGTTGATTGGCCAGTAGCCAAGTAGGAAGTATAGATGGTGTAATCAGACTAGTTAAATTCTGGGCAGAGAAATGGCTCAGTCTGCAGTCACCAGCCTGGAGCAGAGGAAGCAAGATGAGAATGCCTCACTAACAAAGGTTCCAAGCCACATGGCTAACATAAACAAGAATTATGGGTTCATTAAAAGTTAATGGTAATCCTGAGCCAAACAGTTCATAGTTATTATAAGCCACTGTGTGTTTCTTTGGGACTGAATGGTTATGGAACTGGGCAGGACAGAAACTTCCATCCAGAGACAATCAATTGGTGTGATTTTCCATGAGGAAGATAACATCTCCAATGTCCAGCTTTACTTCGTGGTCTATAGTTATTTGTGTAAAGTTGAGGCTTTGTGGGATTTTTCCCAATCCAGTTTGGGCTATTTAGTGGTGTCTTCCTTGTTCAGCTTACATTTGCATAGTCATGTTGGTGAGACTTTAGAGGTATAGCTTCTAATGTTACTAGGAGACAATCTCACAACAAAGTCCCCGATCCTGAGGCTCTTACAATCTTTCTGCCCGAGCCTTTATTTATTTGCCATTTATTTATTTATAACACCAATTGAGATGATATCAGTAGTTACATGTTATAAATATATTATCAGAGTCTGCATTTCTCATGGAATTTTGGCATCTATCCTGGGAAAGAACAGAGCATTTTTGGATACATGAAAGATAGCTAGGTTAGATGAAATCTTGGCATTGTTATTGTCTTCATTTAGAATCTAATTGTGATGTAAGGAGAGATGATTGAGTGTCAAGACGACAAACGGTAGATGGTGATGGTTAAAGTTGTTTTTAATGACTGAATTTGTAGTTGACTAAGAGATACACATGTGGGCGGCTCTGTGGGGTTATTTACTAGAAGTTCCTGACAAGTAAAGACCTTCCTCTGGACTGACAATGCCTTCTTCGTATAGCCCAGATAAAATGAAGCCTTAGGCCATCCTATTCTGGTGCTACTGCTACTAATGCTGTCCCTCCCTGATAATGGAAATCAGCCTCTTTAGTCTTCCTATGTGGACTGAAAAACTGTGGCTATCCAGGAATCCACCAGGTCTTTAACCAACACCAGATTGGGTCTACTAAGACATCTGGCCTCATGGACTAAATAACTACTGGGTTCCTCATCCCTGTACTGTGTATACAGCAAAGGATGGACTACACAATACATATTGTGTAAGCCAATTTCATAAATAACACTTTTAATATGTAGTTTTCTATCAGTTCTGTTCTTCCAGAGAACCTTGACTCATAATAAATTTTAATCAATTTCTGTGTAATCATCTAAAAGGAGTCTCAATTGAAAGATACTTATCTCTAGAAAAAAATGGAGAAAGTGTTTCTGTGACATATATCTTACTTATATTTATGTTATATAGTAAATGTATGTACACACAGACCAACTCACATGCACATATATGTGTATATATGTACAAAAATATACTGATATGTTCATATATATTAATAGACTTATAGTAGATTAAACATTAATTTAAAGTACATAATTATAAACACAGAAGTTGATAAAACAAATCATGGCACAAAGACTAATGTATCAAACCACACATTAACAATATGAATTGCAGTGTCAAAAACATATCACCATATTACTTGATTGTATAAAGATGAGAAAATTTAGTGACTATAAATCTAATAGCTTCCAGAAAACTCAAAAGTGTTGAAAAGTCACAGCTCACAAATCTAAAATAGAAAAAGAAAAAAAAAGGAAGCCAAAGAATCCCATAGCAACTATATCATCACAGAAAACCCACTGAAGAAACTCTAAGAAACTGCAATTCAGATGTCAGAATACTGTAAAAACATGACCCAAATCTTTTTAAATATAAGAGTCATCTATGAAAACAGATAGAATATTTTTGTGTTAGGCAAAAATCTGCAATAATTTCAGCTATAATGAAAATTTGAAAATGTATTTTAAAGCTATTTTATATAACAAAAAATAGTTAATGGAAACTAGAACACTGCAGTAGATTTCCATGTAAAACCCCATCTTCCATATTGGGATGATCCTCAAGATTTGACTTTTGCCACATTTTAAGGATCATGTTTGTGTGGTGAGTACCAGCATCCTTGAAAAACTCTGTCACATCTCTACATGTCAGTTCATCCAGGGGAAGATGTAGTCACTATATTGGCACCTTAATAGCAATAAGACCTTTGAGTACACAGGTCATCATCCTGCAGGCAGCTCTTATGAAGGAGCTACTTAAAGCTGTGAGAGTGAAGCTTAAGCTACAGTAGATGACCTTGGTTTTATGAGGACCAATTCTTGAACGGTATGCCTAGGAAAGAAAGCTACAGGTGATGAGGGGAGCCAAAAAAGAGAGGGGCCACGTTGTTCCAGCCAGTAGGGCTGTAAGGACAGGACTGCCTGTACTTACTAACATGTATATCATTATACAATGGGCTGCAGAGTTTTGGTGTTGTTCTGATCCATACTTCTCTCCTTTATCTTGATCCTTCCCTTTTGGAGTAGGAATATTTACTCTACTGATTTATCTTACATGTATGCAACTTTTTGTTTTGCAACGGCTCACAGAGGAGAGTTTGCCTTTAGTCTCAGAATATGCTATGCGTTTAGACTTTAGATATTGTGTGATATTAGAACTGTTAAGAATGTGGGGACTTAAGAGGTGAGATAACTACAAATGTATTGTGAATTGGCTCTGAGATTTTGGAGGTTGGGGCATAATGTTATGACTTAAATATGAAATGTCACATCACACTCAAGTAAATGCTCATTTTTCAGCTGGTAGTGCTATTGGGGGAGTCTCCTGTTGTGGGTTTCAAACATAAAACTCAAGTAGTTGCAGTATGTGGTGACACATGCCTTCAACCCCAGCACTGGTAGTTGGAGGCCAGCTTTGTCTACATAGCAAGTTCCAGGACAGCCAGGGCTACACAGGGAGACCCTGTCTTAAAACAACACAAAACAAAACCTTCAAGTTCTCAGACTTGTGCTAAGCACTTATACCTATTGTACTATCTTGTCAGCCTTTCTTCTTTTAGTTTTTACTTTATTGTTTATAGTTACTACTAATTTTCACAATTTATGTTATTCCATTTCTCTTTTTGTAGAGTAGAAGACCATACAGCATATGTTTCGTTTTCTATTATTCACAGATTTCTGTTATTCAAGCATTATTCAAAAATAATAATCAAAGTTATTTATTGTCCCATAGTTAGTTCTCTATACAAATTCATCTAAATAGTTAAATAGAATGCTTTTGTAATTCTTTTTCTTATCATAAATTGAACAGATATTAGGAGGTAAAAATTATCTAAAGTCAGCAATTTAAGCTTTTGCCTCAGGAAAACAGAGAAATATAAATTGAAAGCAAATAAATAAAAATAAATAATGTAAATTCATGCAAAAACCAATGAAATTCAAAATACAAACAGTAGGGAAAATCAATGAATCAAAAGACAAGTTATTTGAAAAAAATCAGTAATAAACCTACAGCCAAAATAAATAATCTACTGCTAGAAATTAAACAAACCCACTGCCTTTTTATCTTATACACATTAACAGAATAATAAATAAATATGTAAGTCTATAAACTGGTGATTAACAAGGTGTAATGACTCCAACAAATTCCAACACACAGAAAATAAAATTTTAGATAAATCTTAATTAAAACAATTAAATAATTAAAAATCATCAAAAATTTATAAAATTGTCATGACTATATGAAGAAGAAACTATTCATTTCTATCAAAGCTTTTACAATCTTTTCCAGAATATAGAGGAAGATAAAATGATTTTTAATTCACTCTATAAGACCAGAATTATCATAAGATCATATGAAAACAATTGAGGATTGAAAAAGGAAGGTCAACATTTTTCAATGATGTGTTTCGAAAATTTCCAAACAAGATGCAGTGAAATCTAACTGAAAACATATAAAAATATGTCCCATAATGAAGTCACATTTATTCTAAGTAGTCAGGTTAAGCATTTGAAATCCAATTAATAAAGCCCATTGCATTGACCAATTAAACTAAAGTATACATAAGCCAACTATTGAAACAGATCATACTATTCATAACAAAAAAAGAAAATCTATGAGAAAACATCTATCACACTTCAAGAGAAAATAGATTTTGTCTGAATGTGAAGGGGAGCAAAGAAGGAATGTGTCCCTTTCCAGTTGTAGTCAACAGTGTATTTGAAATTCTAGATAACACAATAACGTATGAAAACACACACATACACATGCACTCAATGAAAAAGCAGTAAAATTGTATTTGCTATAGATGAATGAATGTTATAGATGAATGTACAAATATGTACTGGATTGTGTATAAAACTCCCAGCTTGGCATGTTGGTATATGGCTTTAATCCCAGCACTCACAAGGCAGAAGTACACTCTTTGAGTCTGAGTCCAACCTGGTCTACAGAGCAAGTTCCAGGACAGCCAGAGCTACACAGAGAAACTCTGTCTTACGGGGTAAAATCCCAAATATTCAATAGCAACAAATAATCTCCCATTCTCATCATAATTGTAAATAGCTGGAGGACACAAAGTTATTATTTCAAAAGCAATTTTTTCCTATTACCAGCAATGACTAACTGGAATTTAATTGGCATTAAATAACACTGCCATAACATTAAAACAAACCATAAATTTAATTAAATATGTATAGAAAACCCTAATGAAAAATTAAATCTGTATAACTAAATATAAATTATATGTGTTCCTGGATAGCAAATCTCAACACTGTTAAGATACCAGTTCTCGTTCAGCTTTGATATGAGGATTTGCACCCAGTCTTATTGTAACTTCTTATGCCATGCTTGTCTGATATCCCTGGGAGGCCTACTCTTATTCCAAGGGAAATGGAGAAGGAATGGTTCTGGAGTAGACGGGAGGTGTTGGTGGGGAACTGGGAAGAGTAGAGAGATGGGAAGCTGTGGTCAGGATGTAATTAAATAAACCAAAAAATATATATTTTAAAGGTATCAGTTATCTACTTCATCCATGGATGTAATGCAATCCTAGTTAAAATTCCAGAAAACTGTCTGTAGATATTAGCAAATTTATCATTGGATAGATGTGAATGGGTAAGAGGCTCTGAGTCACCAGCACAACACTGAATAGGGGTCATGTCAGAGGGCTGGGAGGACAGGCTTCCATGATTTGCTTTATCACTATGTTATGAAATTACCAAAACTCTAAACAAACAGATCAATGGAGCAGAAAAGACAGCCAGAAATAGAGCTACAAAAATATAATCAAGTGACCTTTGTCAAAGAAGCAAAAGCAATTTAATGTAGAGGGGGGAAAAAGATGTTTTCAGCTAATAGTACTTGAACAATTGTACATCCGTACACAGAAGGAAGAAAAGATGAGAGGAAGGGGGAGGATAAAACGAAGCTAGACTTACATTCCACAAAATTAATTCACAGTTAATCATGCATTTTATTGGAAGAAAAGCACATGGTTTTGGAGGATAACATGAGAATAAATGCATACAATGGAATTTTATCCATCTGCTAGAAAAAGAGGTTTGAAGGAAATGCATGAATCAGGAACTCATTATAATAAGGAACCCAAACTCGGACCAATTTCATTTCTTCTCTTTCAAATGTGCGTCCGAGTTTCTACCATGTATGAGAGTGACTATGGTGGAGATTATGGAACAAAAAAGAAAATCATGAGAGAAGAAAAACAGGCTTACAGAAAAATTGGGGGGATAATAAAACACATGTGATATAAACATGGAAGGACACACTGAGGATTGGAAAAGGGAAAACCTGGGAAGAAGTCTAGGGAAGGGGGAATCAATCTGAACAATGTATTAAAACTTCATCATAAAATCTGCTGCTTATATTCCAGTTTAATAAGAAAAGAAGACAGGCTGGGTTGTGAAAGCAATTCATTTTTAAAAATCGCGTGTGCAAAATGCCTGTTACATGAAGACCTGAGTTTGTACATTAGATGATGACAACAAAACCAGACACAGTATCATGCTGTATAATCCCAGAACTCAGAGAACTTTGGAGAACAAATGTCATTGGTCTGAATCTGGGTTCCTAACTTATCATAATGATTTCCAGATTCATACTTTGCCTGCAAATTTCCTCATTTCATTTTACTGAACATGAGACCTCTTAATCTCTGATGCCTATCAAAATCAGTGAGGACAACGTTTGATACATACCTGGACATGTAACCTACAAACAGATTCACATTCACCGATGTACATGTACCCTCAAGCATGTACACACCACTGATATATCAACATACATTATACATACAAACAAAAAAGAACAAAAATCTATTTAGATCAGTTCTGTAAAGAATTCTATATATGAAGGTGAAAAACAGAATATTTAATTCAGGCACAGCTTACAAATAAGTGTTCATAGAAGTTGCGGCCAAAGAATTCACTTTATTTATAGATGTCTAAGTGTGTTCAAATTAAGGTAATGAAGGTTGAAAACGAGAGTGTCAGGAATGTGTATTCTTAAGGAGCAATGATTTAAAGTCAGATCACATCGAGTTGTTTGATTTTTGAAGACTATAAGAATGGAGACTGAGGAGATAGCTCAGTGTTAATTTGCTTGCTTTACAAACACAGAGTCAAGAGTTTGGATTCCAACACCCATATTAAAGCCAATGGTGGTCCCATGCATGTTCATAAGCCTAACACCTGGTGGGTTGAAGACTGAAAGGTACTTGGGGCTTACTGGTCACGAGTCTAATGGAAAATCACCAGCCTCGGGCTTAGCAAAAGACTTAGCCTTAAAGGATTGAGGTGGGAAGTGAGAGAGAACACCCAATGCTCCCCTTTGGCCTCCAAACACATGAATGTGAATACATACTAGCACACACACGTACACATAAGCCACATGTGTATACCTATGAAAGACCCACATTTTAAAAGAATGCTGGAGTGTATACTCAGAAGTTAAGGGCTTACTACTTTTCCAGAGGACCAAGCTTGGTTCCCAGAATTCAAGCAGGGCAGCTCATAACTCCTTGTAACTCCAGTCCCAAGAGATCCAATGCCCTCTTCTGGCCCCTGTATATACCTGTGTATGTACAGTGTGCAGTACATACAAACTCATGCAAGCATAAACATATAAAGACATAAAACAAATAAATTTTAATAAATATATAAAAGAATATTAGAACAATAATACCGTGATCCATTTATGCATAATACCTTAACATACAGCTGTATAAAATACCATTACAGGACTTGGAAAGTGGATAAAATGCATGCTGTGTAAATATGGTGAACTTATTTTAGATTCCAGTGTCCATGTAAAGCCAAACGTGGTAACATACATGGATAACTTCAATGTGCCTTAAGGAAAATAAGAGGCAGATACAGGCAAATCCCTAGAAGCTCACCAACCAATTGGCTTGACATATAAAGGGTGAACAGGATATCCTGCTTTGAAAAATGTGGAAGACAAGGCTGACATCTGAATCTGTCCTTTGACCTCTGCAGGTGCATTGTGATACCTGCATAAGCACACGTACATGTGCGCGCACGCACGCACACACACACACAATCACACATACTTAGCATTACATATGCTTAAAGATTCATAGATAAGTAAAGAAAATTTGCATATAAAAATCAGAAGTAAATGAAAGAGATAAATATTTCAAAGAAGAAAAATGATAAACCAGTGGAAATAATGTGTAAACAAACTAAGGATTATATAGATTAAACTATACCACAAAGGTACAAATATAGAAATTTGTAAAATTAAAGGCAATAGAACAAAAATTAAAAGAGAGCTAGAATTTCAGATAAATTATTTGCCATGCTCAATGTGACAGATGAGATATTTCTAAATGTCCTGACAGAAGCTGTTTCAGAGGAAACAAGAAGGACAACCAAATTTATGAGAGAAGTGGAGAGCCTAGAATGAAAACATGACATGGCAGAGACAATGCCAAGGGACTAGAAAACCACATAGAACCACTAGGAAGAAAGAAATGGCTTAGGGTGAACCTTAAATGAGACAGACAAAGTACTTTTTCAAAGTTGCAAAACAGTTTCCTTTTTTTTCCTATGAAAAGTATGGAAATGTTGTGGGTCTTGGAAGCATAGCATAGTCAGTAAAGTGATTGTCACACAAACATGGGGACCTGGTTTAGGTTCCTCAAGAAACACATAAATTTGGAACATGGGGACCTTGGGGGAGGGATGGAGGGGAGAGACAGGGAGGGGAGCATAGAAAAATGTAGAGCTCAATAAAAATCAATTTAAAAAAGAAAAAAAAAACATGGCAGAGTAGTATAGGGGTGCTTTACGTAATCTCATGGCTGGGAGTGCAGGGCCAGGAGGATCCCAGGGGGCTTGCCCCCCAAGCAGTCTAACAGAATCATTCAGGCCAAAGTCCTGAGAAAGTGATGCTGGCATACAAACAAGTTCCACAATAGCCCGGAATGGAATATGACAAAGGTTTATTTATTTGGGGATAAACTCACAGAAAGAGTAGAGATCAGCACTTGTCTGTGTACACTGGGATCTGGAACTGAATCGAGCAGACAAGAGACCAACACATGTTTTTTGTCTGCATTTATACTACATGAGACTATGCCCAAAGTAGGTTAGTATCTTAAAAGCTATTGGCTGAAGGAGTTCCCAAAGCACTACCCCTTTTGTCTATATAAGAGAGTTCCTAGCCTAATACAAAACTATATACAATAGAAACAAATATCAAGTATTGTCTAGGGAAAAGAAGAGGCAAAAACATATGTAAAAGTAGAATTATAACCAACATGAACAGCATCAAACAAGAAATAACTGTTAATGTTTCAATAGTTATCCTATCCTAAGGAGTCTAAGTCTTATATTAAAATAGGCTTGGCTAAGTCATGAGAGGAAAGTAATTGTGACTATTTTAATGGGTTTTCAAACCCATTAAAATATTATTTCCTGAGAAGGGAAATTATATCACTTGAGTGAACAGGAAGAACAATCTAGCAACTGCCAAAAGGTGCAAGAAATGGCAGAGACAACTGGATATCTGGACAAGCACCCAAAGTCTCATTTGCAACGTTGGGACAACCAACTTTGGCTAATCCCTGGAGTATCTGACAAACCATTTTCAGAGGCAGGAAAATTTGAAAAATTGTGTATCCTGTCCTGGCAAGGTTTGGGAGTCTTTTTGATTGTATCCTACTTGTCCAGTCTGGACACTGTGCATATTGTCAGTAGTTGAGGCAGGGGCAATTCATTGCCCAAAGGCCAGTTTTGCCAAGAGAAAAATAAGTGGAGTGTCTTAGGTGCCTAACATTCTCTTGGGAGTAGTACAATGCTGTTAAAAGTGGTCATGTCTCACATAAACAAAATCATAAGTTATTTAAATGCCATATTCTACAGTTCTTTGAAGTGTTTGAAAATTACCTATGTATGTGAAATTCAATATCTATGCATCAAATAAACCTGATTAGTCTAACTATAAGTATGACAAAAATAGATGACTATTGACCTGGAATTCTTAATATCCATATAGCTTAAATACTAAGGCTTTATATTAAAATATTAAACAATTTTTTAAACAAATAAGGACAATGATCTCAAATGTAAACAAAATAGAAATATCTTGATCAGAGGTAGAAATGTATAGTGCAATATGATTAAATATATTCTAAAATTACATCAATATACAAAATATCTTAAGCAGAGGTAGAAACAGGCATGCATACAATTTGATAAAATAACTTTGCATAGGTATACAAATATTTTAAACAGAAAGGGGCATATTCTATATAACAAATAAAATTTGAATTTATATCAATATATAAGAATCTGTACCAGTATAAATTGTATATAAGTAATAGTTCACAAGTACTCTCACTATTACTCACTATTATTAGTAGTATGAGTAAGTTCACACTAATATACCAACTACCCCATCCCATTTATTCCCTTTTGTTTTTTCAAGAGAGATCTCTGAACCTACTTCATTTCCACCTCAACCCTATAACAGTTATAAGCAACCTCTAATAATGTCCCTAGCCCTGAAGACAAACATTTTTTGGAAGAAGGGATATCGTTTTCTAGAATTACTTCCAGCAGTCATAGGGACAATGTTATTTCTATGGGATACTGTGAAAATAAAATGATGGTTAAGTTTCAAGATTACTGTCTGGTATAATTACAGATAATCTCTCAGTAGTATATAGAGTTTTTCTGAAGTTTTTATTTAAAGTTCTGCCCATAAAAATTGTAAGAAGTTACACCATTTCAGCCAGCCAAGTTACAATCATCTGGAGCAGTTTGTCATCCAAAATAAATCTTAAAGTGGTTCTATCAGCATAATGCCATCATATCAGTTGGGTAGAATAATTGTTGTACAGCCCCATATTCATTCTGAAAACTTTAAAGATTACTACAAAAAAATTAATTGTTCACTGTGGAAAATTTAAACATTATTTATATAGACAAATATTCAATGAAAAATATCATAGAGACAAAAATAGGTATGGAAAGAAGTAAAAATTTTTGAAAGCAGAGTTTTGATAACAGTAGTCCCTAAATTTTATCTTCTTTCTGTCCCATACCAGGTGGATCCTGATATGAGACAGAAATGTTGAATCTTTCTATTAACAACATGCTTGGATTTAAAGAAGGATAGCCACTGTCCTACTCCAAAGCCAGCTTTGATTTTTAATAAACAAAGACTACTATTACATATATGTCATTAAGATCTTACTCTGCAGAGGATATTGGTACCATAAGTCAGAATTCTCTTTGCTTGCTGATTCTTCTGGATAGCTATCATTTCTTCTTTAAGCATCTTTATGTCCAATGTCTCCTGGCTTTCTGAAGATGAATATTTTCCTGCAAAGACAAGAACAGAACCGTGTCCCAACACTTATGAGGTTTCCTTACAACCTGTAGAATTGTTATCTCTGTGGATAAGCTGCCATTTCTCTTTACCAAAGTTTTCTCCTTTTCAAACTGAATCTTTATTAATTTTGATGGTATCTATAGTTTTTCTTTTCTTGTGGAAACAAGAACAAAACCCCTTTCCCATTGAAGCATATCTCCTGGTTTCCATTCTGAGGTCAACACATCCTTGAAATACACCAGCTGATTTAATGCAGAAGTTTGTTTTTTTAATCCAATGTCTCTCTGCTGCTCCTGTTTCTTTCTCATTAACATTAAGAAAATTCAAGGTTAATAGAGCATGATGCAATCTATTTCTGGGGCTCCTTTCATCCCTTTCTGCTTGTTTAAAATGTTCTTTATAGTTCAATTTGATCTCTCTGTAACTTCCAGACCTATAGGATTATGTGGTATACCTATAATATGCTTTATAATATAATAAGCAAAAGACTGTTTCATTTCCTTAGAGACATATGCTCAACCACTGTCTGTATTTGTGCAGGTATACCCACGATAGCCATAACTTCTAGTAAATCTGTAATTACCAAATCAATCTTTTGCAAACTCTAAGCAGTTTACCCATTGAAAATATGAATAGGTATCAATGGTATAGTGCACATATTTTAATTTTCCAAATACTACAAAGTAGAACATATCCATCTGCCAGATTTGATTCCTTTGAGTACCATTTGGGTGACTACCTGCAGGGAGTGGTGTTTGGTTATATAAAGAACAAGTAAGACATCACCTTATAATCTCCTTAGCTTGTTGTCACGAGTCATTTTTAAACCTTTGCTTTCACTTAACATTTTTATAAAATTCTGAGGCCTTCAGGACATTTCTAATCAATTTCTGCATTACCTTGTACTAGAGGACCTAGTGGACCCATATGGGATCAGATGTGTGTTATGTATATGGTTAAAGTTTACTAAAGTTAAATTAATTACACGGGAATCTAAGGGGGGAAAGTAGAAAAGGGTGTTACAAAAGGTATGTATTTTCTACTAATACATACAGAAATCACTGAATTAATATAAATAAAATAGTTCACCAGTCACAAAACACAGAATCAAGAAACAATGGTGTTCATTGGTTAAGATCACACAATTAATCTTAGTAGTGCCTGACATGGTTCTCGCTGAAGTCATCTTCTCTTCCTACTAAGTCTCTAGTGACTCCTGAGCCTCCTACTTCCTTACATGAATATTGAGTAAAATGAAGTATTCAAAGAAATATCATGACATCATTGTCAGCATCATTACAGTTTGAGATCCAAGATCCCTTATTTAATTTATCTTTGCATTAGCTGCAGCACTTAGTAGATGATCAGGAAATACTTTAAATATCAAAAAGCTAAAATCAACTACTTCAACTATGTTTAGGATGGATAGATATATAAGAAACATGCTATGTCAAGGATTACTCAAAGAACATAAAAAATTCAAGGTTTAGTGAATTGATAAAAGTTGGTATCTGCAGAAGTCCAAATTAAATAAAATGCTATTAGAAAGCGCTCAGTTCTCAGTAGAGGTGTTTCAAATGATTCTAATAAAATTTAAATTCAACAGATAGTGCTGCATGTGACAAGTACAGTATTACATATAGTATTATCTCCCATTTATATATGAGAAGATTGAAACCTACAAAGAATACAAAATTTGGCCAACTGCACAAGGCTTATTGGCAGTTTGAGGATTGCCTGAGTCCAAGTTGAAGATTCCATTGAGTATATGGTGTTCATTTCAACATTAGTACACTCTTTGCATTGGCTCTTCATGAACACTTGGTAGGATAGAGTCTTTGCAGTGCTAAAATATGCTATATTTGGTGCAAGCTTGCCAGGAGTACCAAGATTATTCACATTTGGATGCGTGGGTGGGAAAGAGCAAGCAACATCTGCTGCTCCTCTATGGTCCAGTGCACAGAACTATAAAAATGCAAAATGTTCTTTTTTTCCCTTTTTTTTTTAATGAACAACCAGTCCCAAAGGAATTACTGAAGAGAGAAGTCAGACTTTAAACCAAACCACAAAATCATTTCAAAGCTAATTAGAAGCCACACGTGTAGAAAATGGAAATTTCATTACAGCATTTTTAGAGCACTAAAAGAATGATTGACAGGCTGCACTGTATCCTCAGCCAAGCCATATTATCCATCCCATCCCAGTCCTGCTCACCTTTTGTTCCACTGTATGTTTAACTAGCATTGCCATCTCCTCATTCATGCTGCAACTGAAGGAAAGCAAATAGCTCTGCTGGCTCAGGTGATCAGAGAAATGCACCCAAAAAGTGGAAGTGATGCTATAACCTGGTTGAGTCCCTGCCCATGGGTGATAAGAAGCTTGTGGGTCAGGGAAGCCTCAGACAAAATTACACCCAAGGTTTTATGTCCCATCTGTAAGAGATATTGCTGACCACCATGCTACTTCTGTTCAATTCTAAAGACATCTGTACCATTAGGATGGAAACCATCTTAAAACTAGGGGACATTTGGAAAGCATAATCTACAATTGTATCTTCCCACACTCTTGATGTAATTTTACTCTCACTGTTGACTAGAGAAAAGGAAATCATTGATTAGTCTTTTCCCTCTCTTACTAATGGAAATCTATACCAGAAACATAATCTTTGCTAAACCACACTTATATTTTTTATGTAGAGAAGAAAAGGGTGAACCTTGGATTTTCATTGTTTTTTATAAAAGCAAGTAACAATATATATTAAATCTTGTCCTATTTAATTATAAATGCATCATACAATTTTGCATAAATTAGTTGTCTATCAAAAATGGTGTCTCAAAAGAAAAGAGATATTGAGCCAGAAAAATTGCTGAAACTCTTTGTTAAGGCTACTACAGGTTCCTTCCCAAAAGAGATCCTTCTGGAAACTTTGAGTATATTTGAAAATAGCACTTTCTACTAAGCACTTGATACAAAAAAAGAGTGTATATTTTCTTGTGATGGCAGTCATAAAGTCACAGTCTTGTCTTGATAGAGACTTAGAGGAAGAAAATTTCTGATGAGATGGTGATTTGGATTCAGGAAGAAACTGGCAAGTAATATAGAAGTACAAAAGATGGTTAAGTCCAGTGGCTTAAACAACTGGATTATAAGGTACCACTCATAAAAGTGCTAGCAAATGGTCCAAGACACAAATACTCACTTGAAAAACCTAAGTTAAATTCTTAACGCTTATTCATACCAGCCCTGCCAACTTCAGTAAGAGCTTAGCATGGGATGGAATAAGAATGAATAACCCTCAAAACTATAAATGATGGGTGTAGGAGGTCCTTCTGTCTTTGTGTTTCTTTTATTTGTTAGTAAAGAAACTGCTTTGGGCCTGTTGATAGGTCAGAATTTAGGTAGGCATGGAAGACAGAACTGAATGCTGGGAGAAAGAAGGGCAGAGCAGAGAGATGCCATGAATCTGCCAGAGACAGATGCTGGGAATTTTACCTGGTGATACACAGATTAATAGAAATGGGTTAAATTAAGATGTAAGAATTAGCCAATAAGAAACTAGAGCTACTCCCTACCAAAAAAAGCCCAGGACCAGATGGTTTCAATGCAGAATTCTACCAGAACTTCCAAGAAGACCTAATACCTATACTCCTTAATGTATTCCACAATATAGAATCAGAAGGGTCATTACCAAATTCCTTTTATGAAGCCACAATTACTCTGATACCAAAACCACTCAAAGACTCAACCAGGAAAGAGAACTACAGGCCAATCTCACTCATGAATATCGACGCAAAAATCCTCAACAAAATACTGGCAAATCGAATCCAAGAACACATCCGAAAAATTATCCATTATGATCAAGTAGGCTTCATCCCTCAGATGCAGGACTGGTTCAACATACGAAAATCTATCAATGTAATCCAGCATATAAATAAACTGAAAGAAAAAAACCATATGATCATTTCATTAGATGCTGAAAAAGCATTTGACAAAATTCAACATCCATTTATGTTAAAAGTCTTGGAGAGATTAGGGATACAAGGGTCATACCTAAATATAATAAAAGCTATATACAGCAAGCCGACAGCTAACATCAAATTAAACGGAGAGAAACTCAAAGCCATCCCGCTTAACTCAGGAACACGGCAAGGCTGTCCACTCTCACCATACCTCTTCAATATAGTGCTTGAAGTTCTAGCAATAGCAATAAGACAACATAATGGGATCAAGGGGATTCGAATTGGAAAGGAAGAAGTTAAACTTTCGTTATTTGCAGATGATATGATAGTGTACATAAGCGACCCCCAAAACTCCACCAAAGAACTTATACAGCTGATAAACAGCTTTAGTAATGTGGCAGGATACAAGATCAACTCCAAAAAATCAGTTGCCCTCTTATACACAAAGGATAGGGAAGCAGAGAGGGAAATTAGAGAAGCTTCACCATTCACGATAGCCACAAACAGCATAAATTATCTGGGGGTAAATCTAACCAAGGAAGTGAAAGATCTATTTGACAAGAACTTTAAGGCATTGAAGAAAGAAATTGAAGAGGATACCAAAAAATGGATGGACCTCCCTTGCTCTTGGATTGGGAGGATCAACATAGTAAAAATGGCAATTCTACCTAAGGCAATTTATACATTCAATGCAATCCCCATCAAGGTCCCATCAAAATTCTTCACAGATCTGGAGAAGACAATAATCAACGTTATATGGAAAAACAAAAAACCCAGGATAGCCAAAACAATCCTATACAATAAAGGATCTTCTGGAGGCATTACCATCCCTGACTTCAAACTCTATTACAGAGCTACAGTGATGAAAACAGTGTGGTACTGGCATAAAAACAGAGAAGTCGACCAATGGAATCGTATAGAAGACCCGGATTTTATCCCACAAACCTATGAACACCTCATTTTCGATAAAGGAGCTAAAAATATGCAATGGAAGAAAGAAAGCATCTTCAACAAATGGTGCTGGCACAACTGGATGTCAACCTGTAGAAGAATGAAAATAGACCCATATCTCTCACCGTGCACAAAACTCAAGTCCAAATGGATTAAAGACCTCAATATCAGTCCGAACACACTGAACCTGATAGAAGAGAAAGTGGGAAATACCCTACAACAGATCGGCACAGGAGATCGCTTCCTATGTATAACCCCAGAAGCACAGACATTAAGGGCAACATTGAATAAATGGGACCTACTTAAACTGAGAAGCTTCTGTAAAGCAAAGTACACTGTCACTAAGACACAAAGGCAACCTACTGACCTGGAGAAGATCTTCACCAACCCCTCAACAGACAAAGGTCTGATCTCCAAAATATATAGAGAACTCAAGAAACTAGACTTTAAAATGCTAATTAACCCAATTAAAAAATGGGGCACTGAACTGAACAGAGAATTCTCAACAGAAGAAGTTCAAATGGCCAAAAGACACTTAAGGTCGTGCTCAACTTCCTTAGCAATCAGGGAAATGCAAATCAAAACAACTTTGAGATATCATCTTACACCTGTCAGAATGGCTAAACTCAAAAACACCAAGGATAACCTTTGCTGGAGAGGCTGTGGAAGAACGGGTACCCTCATCCATTGCTGGTAGGAATGCAATCTTGTGCAACCACTGTGGAAGTCAGTGTTTCGGTTTCTCAGGAAATTCGGGATCAACTTACCCCTGGACCCAGCAATACCACTCTTGGGAATATACCCAAGAGATGCTCTATCAAATGACAAAAGCATTTGTTCAACTATGTTCATAGCAGTATTATTTGTAATAGCCAGAACCTGGAAACAACCTAGATGCCCTTCAATGGAAGAATGGATGAAGAAAGTTTGGAATATATACACGCTAGAGTACTATGCTGCGGTAAAAAACAATGACTTCTCGAATTTTGCATGCAAATGGATGGAAATAGAAAACACTATCCTGAGTGAGGTGTCCCAGACCCAAAAAGATGAATATGGGATGTACTCACTCATAATTGGTTTCTAGCCATAAATAAGGACCACGGAGTCTACAATAGGTGAACCTAAAGAAGCTAAGGAAGAAGGTGAACCGAAGGAAAAACATATAGTTGTCCTCTTCGCTAAGGGAAGTAGACCAAATTTCCGGGGAGAAAATGGGATCTTGGGGGGGGGTGGGATGGGGGTAAGGGGAGATGGGGAGAGAAAAGGTAGAAGGGAAGGAGGGGGGACCTGGGAAACGGGAGAATTGGGATAAAGGAAAGGTGGATAGGGGAGCACGGAACCACAATTCTTAGTTAAGGGAGCCACTTTAGGGTGGGCAAGCGACTTGACCCTAGAGGGGCTCCCTAGTGCCCAAGTTGAGGTTCCCAGTTAGTTCCTTGGGCAGCTGAGGATTGGGAACCTGAAATGACCCTATCCTAGAGCAATACTGACGAATATCTTGCATATCATCATAGAATCTTCATCTGGTGATGGATAGAGATCGAGACAGTGACCCACACAGGAGCACTGGACTGAGCTCCCAAGGTCCCAAGGAGGAGCAGAAGGAGGAAGAACATGAGCAAAGAATTCGGGACCACGAGGCGTGCATCCACCCACTGAGACAGAGGAGCTGATCTACGGGGAGCTCACCAAGGCCAGCTGGACTGTGACCGAAAAAGCATGGGATAAAACCGGACTCTCTGAACATGGCGAACAATGAGGGCTGATGAGACACCAAGGACAATGGCAGGGGGTTTTGATCCTACTTAATGTGCTGGCTTTGTGGGAGCCTAGCCAGTTTGGATGTTCACCTTCCTAGATATGGACGGAGAGGACCTAGGACTTAACACAGGGCAGGGAACCCGGACTGCTCTGTGGACTGGAGAGGGAGGGGGAGAGGAGTGGGGGGAGGGGGAGAAGGGTGGGAGGAGGGGGAGAAGGGAGGGAGGAGGGGGAGAAGGGTGGGAGGAGGGGAAGGGAAATGGGAGGCTGGGAGGAGGTGGAAACTTGTTTTTTGTTTATGTTTTTTTTCTTCTTTTCGCAATAAAAAAAATACCAAGATAAAAAGGAAAAAAAATAAAAAATAAAAAATAAAAGAAACTAGAGCTAATGGGTCAAGCAATGATTTAATTAATACAGTCCTGTGTGGTTGTGTTGGGGCTGGGCTAGCCAGGCAGCAGGCATGAACAAGCGGCCCTCCATGCAATAAATGATAAATGAACTGAGGAAAAGATCTTGGAGACAACATCTTTTGCAATAGCTTCAAATAATGTAATTCATCTTGGGTTAATTTTAACTGAGCAAGTGAAAGACTTGTATGATAAAATCTTTAAGACATTGAAGACCGAACTGAAGACAATATCAGAAGATGGAAATTTCTCTCATGCCCATGGATTGGTAAGACTGATATGGCAAAATTGGTCATCATACCAAAAGCAATCAACAGATTCAATGCAGTCTCCATAAAACAAATACTATACTACTGTTCTTTAAAAAAAACAATAAAAACAATCCCTTATGACATTCTGCTTTACTCATATATTAGAGAAGTTTCCTTCTTCAGCAGATTTGAACAAATAACAGAGACTCATAGTCAGACATCATGCAGAGTGAGAGACCTTGAAACACTCAGCCCTAAACGGAATGTCCCCATCAAATCTCTCCACTCATAGCTCAGGAAACCCTATGGAAGAGGAAGCAGGAAGAGTCTAAAAGCCAGCAAGGATGGAGCACACCAAGGACATAAAGTCATCTAAATCAACATGATCAATGCACATAAGAACTCAGAGAGACTAAGGCACCCTGTAAGCACCTGCGTGGTTCTGCATCAGATGGGGACCTACAGCTGAAAGGAGAAGTAGACACATATCCCTAACACAAAAGAAATATCTAATTTGATATCCACTTTCATATTTAAAATTAGTTTCCTCCAAGGTATTCTCACAGGGGAAACAAACTACTCTGAAGCCTAGGCTGCATGCTCAGTAGGGCAGGCCAACAGAAATTGAACTCATAGCATCTTTGAAGGATCCTTGTCTTTATTTTTATTTTATTTTATTTATGTTATTCTTCTCTCTTTTTACCCCACAGAACTTTTGAGACCTGTAGTTTAGGGATTGTATGAGATGCCTCAGTGTGAGAACAGGTGGGTCTCTGTTTCTAATGAGTTTCCTTGGACTCTTTTCCTTCTTTATTTTTGCCTCCAATTTCAATGTGTTAGTTTTTGTTTTATCTTATATTTTATTTTATTATCTGTTTATTTTTATTTCATTGTAATCCCAAAGAAGCAATTTTTATTTTCTAATAAGAGACAGAGAGGAGATTTGGGGAGGAACTGGGAGGATTAGATGAAGGAAAAAGCATAATCAGAGTGCATTATGTAAGAAAAAAGTCTATTTTCCAGAACCTTCATCTGGCGAGGGATGAAGATAGAGACAGAGACCCATATTGGAGCACTGGACTGAGCTCCCAAAGGCCATATGAAGAGCAGGAGGGAGAACATGAGCAAGGAAGTCAGGACCACTAGGGGTGCATCCACCCACAGAGATGGTGGGACTGTTCTAATGGGAGCTCAACAAGGCCAGCTGGACTGGGTCTGAAGGAGCATGCGATAAAACCAGACTCTGAATGTGGCTGACAATGAGGGCGGACTGAGAAGTCAATGATAATGACACTGGATTTCGATTCTACTGCATGTACTGGCTTTTTGGGAGCCTAGTCTGTTTGGGTGTACACCTTCCTAGGATGGAGTGGGGGGCCTTAAACTTCCCACAAGGCAGGGCACCCTGACTTTTCTTAGGACTGGAGAGTGAGGGGGAGGAGGAGAGGGGAAGGGAAGGGAAATGGAAGATGGGAGGAGGTGGAAATTTTAAATAAATAAATAAATTTAAAAATTTAGAAAAATAAACAGTACCTAGTTAGGATTACCTCACAACATCTCAATTTTCTGTGTTTGTAGACAAAAACATATCTACATAAACACATATATCTTCAAGAGATAATTCCGCAAATGAAAATTAGAGATGTAATATTTATTAATTTTTCTTTTTATTGGCTATTTTAACTGGTATATAGACTACACATATTGAAAATGAACTGGTAGTACTGCAAAACACTTAACAATTGAATAAGACTTAAATCAAGTTAAAAGTCATCACTTTCATTTATTCAATGTAAAAGTATTCAAAATAATTTCCTTAATAGTTTTTAGCCGGTTGTGGTGGCGCACGCCGGTAGGATTTGCTGAAGGAGGCAGAGGCAGGAGGATCACGAGTTCGAGGCCAGCCTGGGCTACACATTTTAGCCGGGCGATGGTGGCGCACGCCTTTAATCCCAGCACTCGGGAGGCAGAGGCAGGCGGATCTCTGTGAGTTCGAGACCAGCCTGGTCTACAGAGCGAGTTCCAGGACAGGCTCCAAAGCCACAGAGAAACCCTGTCTCAAAAAAAAATAGTTTTTAAATATACAATACAGAATTTATAGCTAAAGTTATTCAGTTCTATAGAATTTTTTAGGGCCATCATATTCCCACTTAATCATAATGTAGTACTCAGGATAAAAATCTTTTTAATCAACTATTAGACCCAGTCTACCTATATTTTGTTGTTTGTTTATAATTCTCATTAAGGATATTGATAAAACATTTTGTTTAGTTATTATTCTAGTGTTCTATTTGTCATTGCTATTAAATACTCTTAAACAAAACAAAAAAAGAAAAAATCTATTTTCAATAAAAGGGTAAAAAATGGAAAACACTGAATAAATGGGTGGTTTCCTAGTGTTCCATCCCACAACAGACCATAAGCAGAAGAACGGTTGCTGGAAAACCTCCTGGAGGCTGGTAACCAAACAGAACTGGAGGCAAGCAATGCCCAGGAACTGACAGAACAGATCAAAGCATGGTCAATTTGAACAAACTGGCCTGCACTTGTCCTGGGCACCCAAAAAACCATAAACACCCAAAATTATAATAGTCTTTAGAAATGGGAAAGCAATCAAAATAAGCATTTAAAAAATACATCCTAAGAAATGCCTTTAAATATTAAAAGTATTGATCTTCTAAGAAATATTGTTCATTTAGTTTAGAATTGTACTTGTACAGTGTAGCTTTTTCTCCAAAGAAGTTAGCTAAATGAAGCACACACACCCATTAAGTCATTTGCTAATGGAGATTTTTAGATCTCTAGATGTTAATTGATTGTTTTTAACTTTTCTCCACTTTCCTTATTAACAAGTTGGACTTGGGGGAGTAGGGAAATGAATTAATTATATTGGTGTGCTTAGAAGTGCAGGTCCAGAAAGGACCATTAGCGGTCACACCCTGAAATGCCCTTTCTCAGGCTGTCACTCCTCCCTTCACCTGGGTGCTGGGTAGGTTCCTTCAGCCTGGACTCTGCAGCTCAGTTAAGCGAATTCCTAATGCGTTTCCTTTGCCCTCATCTATGTCTCCCTCACATTTTATTCAACATCTCTACAATCCCATGTCTATGAACTGTCTTCTTCCCCAAAGATATGAACTCTGAGGATAGACCAGGATCTTACTTGTCCATGAAAGTATAATTTCAATACAGCTCTTGACACAAAACAGTTTCTCATTAAATGCCTATTGTTGCTAAACAAAGAAAGCCCACATTTTGCCATAAACTGCAATTATTTTCAAATAAATCCCTACAAAACTAGACACTACACTATTTGGAAGGGATGGCATATCACCTTGTAAAAGTTTTATTATAGCAATAGTAAAAGCCAGCTACAAGAATGACTAAAACTTAAGGCGTTTCAATTTCCCTGATGCCTTTCCTTTAGCTTCCTCTCCTCTTGTTGAGACATTTTGACAGATCCAGGCACATGTGATCTCTGGATCACAGACTGTATCCTAGATGCTTTCAGTGTTCCGCCCTTTCTGCTCTGACTCTTTGTTCCAGCTTCAGAAAGACCAACAGGACATCCATTTCTGGTTACCTGGGCGAGTTTTCTGTTGTTCTATTCACTGCTCATCCCATCAACAAGATATTTCTCATCAGAAAATCTATACGCTCTAATTGACCCTGCTTTACCCTGAAAATAATTCTAGCATTTCATAACCTGCTTCATAACAAAACTGAAAACATTTGATTTTAAACAGGCATTTCTTCTGCCCTTAGTTCTTACACACACTTCAAAATTAGTCCCTTCCCTTCATAAACCATATACCCGAACTGTTCCTGCAGATTTAGCTGGCAATTCCATTGTCTTGCCTGAAATCACCACAGAAAGCATTGACCCCTAGAAGGACAGATGCAAATGGTAACAAGTGAGAGAAGAAGGCAAATGGCCAAATCCACATCTTAGAAGAGAGTGACATTTGATTGATGGAGAAACTTGTTCTGGGGAGGTTGATGTTGGTCATTATGCCCTGAATGCACTTTTCTTTCTAGATTTAAATGTGGTTCTTTGTCCTGTGACCTCAGTCTCTTAAGGTGTGTGAGGAGCATTTGGTAAAGTTCTCTTCAATTAAGGAAGTGCTAAGAAGTGCTGTAAGTTCTGTGTGGATGGGAGCTTAAAGCAGAATCCAAGTTCATTTCTATTTCCTTCTTCAGTGCTGGCCTACTTCACAGCGACAGCAGAATCAGGCATGATGGATTTCATGGCTGTCTCTGATCCAGGTGGCGGTGTCTGTGACTGATGGACACTTTCACTCAGCATGGTCTGCTGCTGAAGTTGGTGACCAGCATTTCAGAGATATGTGCTGTCTCCAGCACAATGTCTGGGCATGAGTTCTGCATACAAACTAGACTAGTGACAGAGTTGATACCGGTTCCAGAGGAAGTCCAGTATTTAGATTCAATCACAATGCTAACTGTGTTATGAAATTTACGAGTATTTCTTGAAGAAAACAAACAGCATATAGTTATGAACACAGATAATGTGAGTGACTTGTGTAGAAATCTAGGAATCCATATTCTTTTCAAACTTAAGCCAAAAATCAATGATAGAAATGTGAATTACTGATCTTAAACAATGACAATAACAAGAACCAGTGACATTTTTTAATTAATATAAATGACACAGCTACAAAAATATTGAATATTGAATTAATTTGGGAAGAATAATGATAAAGGTATATATCTCATGAAAAGGACAACTTTTGTTCTTCAATGCTTTTCCATGATTCAAACAAAGGTGAGCATGAAGGTGCTTGTATGGCCAGTCAGAGATCATCCATTTAAATTAAAAATTGAAAAAAAAATTAATGTATTTTTTATTTGACATAGTGGGGTCACTTTCTCACAAAATTTCCATCTGTAAACTCCCAAGATTTGCCCTTTATATGCATTTTACATCCAAGAAGATTGAAGTATAAAGTCTCCTATATCACAGGAGTCTTTTTATAGGTAGCTTTTCCATGTACAATATGGATTCTAAGATAGTGTCCTATTCATGCTATTTTAATGTTCATGGTTTTTAAATAAATCATTATTATTTAAAGTGTGACTACATAGTCAAAATTCTCAGATTTTGGATAAAGAGAGCATGTAAACCTGAATTAGATCAAAACAGCACACATTTTTCAGTATGCTTCGAATGCTGCATCATGCATTCCTGTATTAAAGATTATATGTTGCATGTGTGAACCCAAATGTAACTGCATGCTCGATTTCCCCTGGCAGCTTTGTTCATATATGATTGTTTATCTCTATGTTACTAGAGAGAAATTGAGAGGAAAAGTGTCACAGCGCTAATAAAGGAAAAATACTTGCATTGAAGAGATAACGCTGATTCTCTGTGTCGGACAGAACTTGACGATTGCAGAAGATAATGAGGCTGCTGTTCCTCATGCTTACAGAGCTTTAGACAGTGCGAACCGTATGGCCCCTGCCTATTTGAGCTTCTTTTCACCTCCAGAATCAGTTCTCTACCTGTCTGCCCACAGGTTTCTGAACACCTGTGGACTTGCCTTTCTGTCCTCAGGAACGACATGCCAGGGAGCTCAACAAATGGGAAAGAGAGGAGGGCGCAGCGATTCACCCGGTCCACTGAAAGCCCCGGAGGCAGCCTACACTTGTGTAAGTGTTTCTTCCCTCCGTGTTGTGATGTGCATCTGGTATTTCCTCCTTAAATCTGCATGTTAAACACGCTCCGCTCCTCTGGGGACTCAGCTTTGAGAAGCTGTGGAACTTTTACAAAACATGGCTTAGTTGATAGAAGTAGTTAATGTGAGCAAGCCTTTGAAGGTTGAGGTCAGCGCCCAGCTCAGCCCGTTCCTCTGTTTCTTGATCTTTCGTCATGCGTACAACCTCTGTCATACAGTGCAGCTACCCCGAAGTGAACTGCCTGTTTTCTCTGCTATGAGAAACTAAAATTTTCTGAAACCATGAACCAAAATAAATATTTCTTACTTTGTGTTTTTTTTTCCAATACCGTGTTCACCCGATGCAGGAATTCTATTCCTGGTTCTACAGCCCTGCTTCCTCATTATGCAGTAACCAACAAGTCCTGAAGATTCCATGCCCAAATGCGGCATTAACCTAATGAATAAAGAGAGGGAGAGAATCAAGAAGGCCAAATCACAGCTAACAATACTACTTGAATGAGACCTTGAGAAGCTGAAAGACACGCATTATTATCTCTCTATACCTATATAGAGTCTATATGAAGTGTGCATTATCGAAAATCAGCTTCAAATGAAGCAGAGAGAGTGATAGCGCTAACCTTTCGTAAAGAACTATGAAAAGTTCAGGTGCATAGCAGCAGTAATTGATAGAACCCAAGAGTCACTTAGAGCAGTCTCCTTTGCCCTCAGACTTTCTGTTTCCGTTACCATTTTCTCCTGCAGGCCAGAGATGCATGCTTCCCTCTCTGCTGTCCTGGTTTCCTCAGTCATAACAGATTCAATCTTAAGTTTCCATGAAATAGTGATATGCGCCCCTTAAAGAGGCAGCTCTTTGGATTCTGCAGCTGTTTTCTCCAATTCCCTGAAGGGCCGCAGTTCCCCTGGAACAACTGCAACCATAGTCGCCCAGGAAAGCAGTTCGTGTGCCTTCCTATTTCACCAGGCTTTTAGTTTTATTGACATTTATCCTGGAAGCCAGAGGAAGTTCCATGTTCCCACTAATGATATACTCACCCCATGAGATCGTGTGGGGCGTAAATATTCATTAGTGTTGAATCTTGTGTGTTCCTGAGAGCTACCTAGATAAGTTAAAAAAAAAAATGTTGGAAATGTGTTCAGTTGAACCAAATAGTGAATCCATTTGTCATGATGATTAGTGTGGAGTGAGAAATTATGAAGGAGAGAGATGTTTTATTTATATAGAACCCTTATACTTATTTTTCTTCCAACTAGTCACATTAGTCATTTATATGATAATTACAAAAATAGACAATCTTATGCACAAGAAATTTTATACTTTCCTTAATATATAATTCATTAAGATTTCTTTTATAAGCCCTCAATTTGTCACTCAGAAATATCTACACTCTTAAAAGTGTCTAGAGGGTAAATAGTGTCATTATGTTAAATTTCCATGTTACAAAGATGCTTAAAAATAGCTTTATAGTCTTACTAGTATTCTATGAAGAGAAAAAAGTAATAAAAAAAGATAAAAGTCCACTGAGAGCATTTCAGTAGCATTACCACATGTAATTAATAAAGCACACTTTTAACAAAAGAAAATATTTTGGGGAGAAATTTATACATTTCTCTATAACACTAAACATGTTTTCCTCTAAGGGGAGTTAGATTCCTTATACAGATTCTCTCTCTCTCTCTCTCTCTCTCTCTCTCATCTCTATCTCTCTCTCTGCCTTCATCCCTTCCTCCCTTTCTCCCTTTCTCCCTCTCTTCCACTCTCTCTCCCTCCCTCTTCTCTCCCCCATACATGTTTTAGATAATCTTGTATTTTCCATATATATATATATATATATATATATATATATATATATATATACACACACACACACACACACACACACACACACACACACACACACATATATGACCAAATAGCTCTGAGCATTTGACAGATAAGTTAAAGATTTTGGAACAAACTTAACTCTGTTTCAAGCAACAAAATAAATGAGGAGGCATTTGTGAGAAATATGAATATTCAGTTGATTTCAAAGATGGCAATGATTTCCAGGTTTAGAATCATAATAAATCAAGATATGCATCTATGAAATGCAAAACTGACTGGAAATTGTAGAAAAATTAGAAGAGAGGTTTATTATCTGTGTTATGTCCCAGAATTCCCCTTTCTTTCATCTTGTTGAATCTGACTGATGCTATACCTTAAAGAAACATTTTCTGCGGGTTATGCAGGCAAATTTTTTAAAAGAGGTATGAATTCAGTCCTTTCCACAGATTAACTCCATCTATCAATAATGTGTCAAAACCTGCCATGTCTGTAGGAGATGTAAACTTCAGAATTCAATCATTTGAAAACAGTGTTTTCTGTGCTTTATAACATACAAAGTTATTATGACAATATTTGGTATTGACTTTAATTACCCTGATGCTGTTCATGTTTCATGTTAGAAGCCCCCCAGCACTCTACTCAATACGTTAGTAAGATATTCTAAGATCATGTAGACACTGCATTGCAACAGGAAAACTAGCCCTTTCTTCTAAGTGGTATGACCTCGACCCACTGTTTCATGTTCAGAACATCTATAATTAGACTAGCTCCAATTAGCCACCTGTCAGATAAATTACATATTAGCTTTAGCAGAAGACGTAAAATAATGGAGGTTACTAGTGGGTGGGGGCAGGCACACTAGACATATTCCAGGGAGAGCAAAACAGGAATTTCATGGGAAGACACATAAAAAGACACTGAAAAAAAATTTAGTCTATGAAAGAAAGCCAATAACTTGTATAAAAAAGCAGGAGTTTCTACAAAATAAAATAAATAATTCCCATCCTGTTTCTGAGATTGTGAAAAAAGGATCTTTTCATGCAGTAGCATGCTTAGACTAACAACACCAGTTGCAGGAATCAGTGCCAGTTTCATCTGACTGATGACTTCAGGGTAGGGAAAATTCTCCTGATGGATGCATTTAAACCATAAGAACTATAAAATTCCACAAATCAGGGCACATTCTCCAGAGAGGTTGCGGTTGCATATCTGCAAACTCCTTTCTTTTTAGAAGATGTGTCTGGTGAGTGAAATGAGAGGGAAAGCTGTGCAGGGTGCCCGGGCACAATGTTAAACACACAGTTTTCTACAAGCAATGTCTCCCAAGAAAGCTACACACAAGCTAGTTCTACTAACCAAAGTTTCCACCAAGCACAAGTTCTACCCTTACCATTATTTACCAGTTCAGGAACTTCCTTCTATGTATCACACAGATCAACTATCAATTTTTACATCACTTCAACTGGAAAAATCAACCATTGAAATGTCCACTCCTAATAAAGGTTGAGTTTTTTATTGATTTTCTGGATACTTCCATTTATGTTGGCACAGTACAAAAGGGAGAATTCTCACACTGCAGCATCTCTCTCTCTCTCTCTCTCTCTCTCTCTCTCTCTCTCCTGTTCCCACTATTTCCTTATTTCCATCTCTCCCTTCTTGAAAGATCTTTCACTTTTTAATCTTTGGATTTAAGAGGATTGAAAATAGCAAAGGTAGTGGCCGTATTTAATTAACTATTCATTTTAGAAAGGTTAGATAAATATCTAAAACTCATAAAAAGTGTCTAAAGAATGTCATATCTCAACTTCTTCTACATCTATTGCAATGTACATAACTCACTGTTTGGTAAGACCTATATCAACAGGAATCATTTATCCACAACACCTACAGCCCATGACCTAAGTTATAATTATGAAAAAAGTGAAACTAACATTTGTGTCAGGGTACTTTAAAAAAGAGTGTGTCACTATGCAGCCCAAGTTAGCCTCTAAACAAGAGTACTCCCTCTTCCCTCAAACTCCTGAGTGTTGAGATTACAGGCATGAACCACTACACTTAGAAAGACATAGCTTTAACACTTTAGAATACTTTTAATTCCACAGAAAAACTGAGGAGAAAAATTCCAAATACCTCAAAATCTCATACAGCTTTACTTTCTCCAATACATTGAGCCCTCTCAGCTATCAACACCACACATCATGCTGGTGTATTCACTGAAATCCATTATCACCTCTCGTTCATAGTGTTCATTAAAATTCACTCAATATCACATATTCTGTGTGTTGAAATGTATAATGATGTCTATCATTTTATCATCATGCAGAATAAATTTTTTTTCTAAAAAACCCTGCTTGTTATCTTCTCCAAAGTACCAGCAACCACTGATCTCTTACTGCCCCAAAGTTTTGTCTTTCCAAAACTCTCTTATGTTTGGAGGCATCATGCAGTCTGTAGTCTTTCAGTTTAGGCTCTTTTATTTGGTAATGTGATTTTAAGTTTCTTCATGGTCTTTATGGCTTAGTAGCTCATTTCTAGTTTTGCTCTTTAATACTGTGTTCTACTATCTGATATATGGACATATGATAAATCACAGCTTATGAATCATCTTGCTGAAAGATAGCATGGTTGCTTCCAAGTTTGGACTACAAACAAGCAAGACTTCTATTATTAATACTTAGTAATGTTTTTTACAGAGATACATTTTCAAATCATTGGGAAATATAGATTATATTTATCATAGAAAATGAGATATGTATCAGATACACGAACAAAAAAAATGTATGTGGCCTATGGAAGAAATTAGACAAAAACATCATTGGTCTAGATGACAGTCTGTCCTGAATATCCCTGACCAGTTTCTGTTCCATTTCACCATTTCCCATAGAACCGTGATCTTGACATTTTTATGTCTGTTATTCACTCTTGCTTAGCTTTTGAGGAACATCAAGCTCTCTGCTGTCAGAATGCCTTGAAATTCACCTTCACCACTACCAGGAACACTAAACCACTGATTCTTTCCTCAGTTGAAGTCTACAAAACCCAGGTCTCAGCTTAAGTGCCTCTTTTACAAAGAAAACATTCCTAATAACTCTGTAGGAATCCCCATAACCCCACCTCCTTCCATTATTATATACATTCCCTGCCATTCACATTCAATCATACTTAGTGAAAACTGAACAATATGGAGTCTCCAAATAAAAATTATTCTACTTAGGATTGTTTTACCTTCTAAGAGAGACAAAATGGTATGGGGTTAGTAGACAGTGCTTTAAGTTTTGAAGTTTGATCTTCAGACTTAGGGTGTTATATCTTACAATCATTCCAGGTGCAGAAAGACAAACACTGAGTGATCTCACTTATATGGAATGTCAAAAGTAACTGCATTTGCAAGGCAAAGAGAAGAATATAGGTACCAGAGGTTCTGAAGGAGGTTACTGGATAAAGAACTGATGTTGGTCAAAAGATCCAAATATTCAGCTACATAGGAAGCAGAAGCTTTAATAATCTACTTTGCTGAATTGATACTATGATAATTATTGATCCACTGCATACTTTAGAACTGCATAAATATTAAATTTTAAATGTTCTCACAATGGGAATTATGTTGATTCTGTAAATTAATGTTGATTCTGATATGTAACTTTTATTAGTTAAATTGATTTAAAGCAGTGATTCTCAAATTTCCTAATGCTGTAACCCTTTGATATAGTTTCTAGTATTGTGGTGACTGAATCACAAAATTACTTTATTACTATTTCATAACTGTAACTTTGCTACTGTTATGAATAACAATGTAAATGTCTGATATGTGACCCCAAAGGGGGTCATGAGCCACAGGTTAAGAACCGCTTATTTAAAGCTTTCACAACAGTTAATATACCCATCAGTCTACTTCATAGACATACTATTGTTACTTGTTGCTGAAAATAAAAATATTAAAGATCTTTTTTTTAAATATTTTAGGACTGTGCATATGGCTCAATGGATAAAGTGTATGCTCTACAATCATGAGTACCAAAGTTCAGATCCCCAGAACTAAATAAAAGCTGTTCATTGTGATCCTAGAACCAGAAAGCAGGATGCAGAGATGGAATCTCTGAAGGAAGTTGGTTAGCTTGTCTAGATTTATGGAGTGGCTGTGGCTCAAGAAAAAAAGAAAATCACAAGCAAGGAAGACACTAGTATGAATGTTCAGGCTCTATACCTGTGTTCTTAAACATGTGTGTACATATATACACACATTTGCACACACACACATGAACATGCATACACATATGCACACAACCCATGCATAGATATTTCAAAAATTTAGGTTAGTCTAGCGACAGACTGGAAGAAGGATGTATAAAGAATGCCAAAAAAGAAATATTGTAGTTAACACTTATATTTTAAACTGAACAAAGCTTTGTTTGCTATCTATAATTGTCAACCATCCTCGTGTGAAAAATAGATTATACTGTGGTAATTTCTCAAAACATGTGAGAAACTGAATCCTTACATAAACTAATCTAAGAATGTTTTATTACTTGGAAGTGTATCAAAATATGGATTAGGACTATAGAAGAAATCTTTCACTACAAAACTTATTTTTTAAGATGGTCTGAAAATCAGAAATGATTTTTTCAACCAAGTAAAGGTTTTGGATAAAGGACAGTTAAGCATATTTCTGCCAAGATTGGAGGTCTTTAGGATACCAGTATTAGAATATATCTATCACGTTGTTTATAGATAAGTAACAGAGCTATTAACAATAATCTGATACATTTTTTCCTATCAGGCATTTTACCAATGTAATTGGACGGTAGGCAATTCTATTAATATGTACCTCAACAGTATCTTTTAGCTCATACCTTATTCTAACTACTGAGGGAGGAGAGAGACCGTTGAGGGCATGCACTGATAGTGGGGAGGAAGGCCAATTGGCATGATTCCTCTTGACAGACAATTGTACTCTTCACTATCATATCCTCTGTTTTATAGAAGGTCAAACTATGGCCCAAGAATGAAGATAATTTGAGTTAAATTATCACACGCCACTCTCCCATCTAGAGAAGAAAGAGAGAGTTAACATATCCTGGTGGCAATATCACATAGAGTTCTGTGGAGCTCACTATGCAAAAGTCTTCTCTGGCTTATGGCATCACAGAATCAGGGAGGAAACACTAACAGATGTAGTCCCATTCATTGGGGGCTCATGAGATGATTCAACAGGTCAGGATGTGTGCTGCACATGCCTGGAGACCTGAGTTTGATCTTTGGGACCCACATGAAGGTGGAAGGAGAGACAAGACTGTACAAAATTGCCCTCTAACCTCCATGTGGACCATTGCACATGCTCCCCACATCATATACTTGCATAAGATAACCACAATACATAGGTTTGCATTTTCATTCATCTTCATGTGGTCCTTCAGCTTCTCTGCCATGGGTCAGTCCATGTGCACAGTCAGGAGAGAAGGGGCTCAGACATCACAAAACACTTTCAGACCAAGTGGGCCAAGAGAGAACACTGGACTTCAAATCTCATTTTCAGGTCGAACTTAAGAACTTATAAAACAAATTCAGAGAAAGATTTATCCCACCAACTTCTGTTACCATCCCAGGCTCCCTTGACCAGAGGAAGAGCAACTCTGGGTCCCCCAAAACAAGGATGGGACCAACACACCCACCTCCAATAAGAAAGAATAATAATAACAGTTACCACATGGTCACACTCAACATGTCTGTGAAAGCTGGTGCTAGAACCACAATTATTATTTTTCTATGTTACTTGAAATCATATTTTATTTCAATTATTCACCTACCAAGAAAACATTAAAGATGGGCACTGGGTCTTTATTTATAATAAATACCTGATATACTGTTTTGTGTAAAGTAGTCATAGGTCGCTTTTCTCTGTGAATAAGCAACATTGACAACTTTCACCACAGTAAGCTATAGAATTCTAACTTAAAATTCTAAAATTTATTACCACATCTGTTAAGGTAGGGAAGTGACCAAAAGCAGCCAGCTATTAATGTGCTGTGCTCAAGCCTTGTGGAGAAGTCTTGGTTGTAGACTTGGAGAAATTCACATTTAAATGTAGAATGGTGTAGGATAATAGTGACCTGGTGTTTATGCCCACACAAACATCATGCCAGCTCTATCTGTTCTTACTTCTATGACCTACTTCAACATACGTGTGAGTATGAAAGCCAGTTCTAAAGGTGAGCATTTGATGGGTGAGGTTTTCTCAGCATTTGGTCCTTTTCATTCTTCAAGGTACTATAACACTAGAGACTAAAAGTAAAGACTTATATCGTACATCTTATTAGCAATTAGATATTATGATTATTCAGTCTCAGTATGGAACATTTTATAAAATCACAAATGTGTCTTCTTTTATGACAAGATTATTTGCAAATAATTTTCAACCACCTGTCAATAGAAATGAATGTCATTAAATGCCGTATCTTCTAGAATATGCTTCCTGCTGCTCTGGAAATGCTTAGGCAATCTCTAGCTTCTGGCACAACTGATGTGGGATGTCCTTTTGTATATGTGTTGCTTTTATTGGTTGTTGAATAAAGCTGTTTCGGCCAATGGATTAGCAGAGTAAAGCCAAGAGGGACATCAGAACAGAGATATATAGAGAAAGTAGGCAGAGGTAGAGAGATGCCATGTAGCTGCCAAATGAGAAGGACACACTGTAACCTTAGGAACCTTACCAGTAGGCCACAGCATCACGGCAAAACACAGATGGATAGAAATGGGTTAATTTAGGATGTAAGAGCTAGCTAGAAATATGCCTGAGTCATTGGCCAAACAGTATTGCAACTAATATAGTTTCAGTGTGATTATTCTGATCTACGTGACTGGGAAATGAATGAACAGTGTCCGCTCACACTCAACAGCATGTACCAACTCTGCCTAACACCCCCTACCTGTCCTAATCTTAATTTACTGTAAGGTTGAAAACCAAGACCACTGCCCGAGATTACTCCTCAATAGTAGCACACATTACTAGCTTACAAGTGCTTGAAAACAACATAAAATGTCTCTGACACTCTTTTACTCCACCAAATCACTCATTATAATCCATGAAAAAGATTTTTTTTTCCCTCAACATGATTCACTGTAGCAGTTTTCATGTGGAGTAGAAAATGGTATGTTCCATAAAAGTTTGAATTTTAATTGGATCTCATTTTTATTGTAGATAGCCACAGCCACAGGTGGGGATGGAGCAGAAGGTATGAATGTAGATGTAAATCTGATACAGGTTCCAGGAGAGGTAAACTCAAGCCAGACAAAAATCCCAGCTAGCCCTTCACTGGCTCCCTCAATCAAGACATCTCTTTCTTTTCTCTCCGTCTCTGCCCTTCCTTCTTCTTGAGCATTCTGGGATTTTTGTCTGGCTTGACTTTACACAGGTCTCACACATGCTGTTATTCCTGCTGTTGGGTTCCTATTTACTGCCACACTTAGTCCAGAAAACACTGTTCCAAGAGAGTGCATTTAGAAAACATGGCTGCAATAGAGATTTTTCATTTTATACAGCTCTGAAAATAAAGATGAATTAACATTCATACTCACTAAGTTCTACTTACATCAAGATACTTTCACTTATAACAAATATAAGCAGATTGCATACTTCAATGTTTTATTTGAAATTGCATTCCACCTTTTTAAAAAAATTCCAGTTCTCTGCAATGTCATGTAATGTGGGATATTTTATCTGCATTAAACCATTTTTGTGATCCTAATGGAATTATTGAATCAAAAAGAATGTGGAGCTAGATAGTGATGCTGAAATCCTTTTAGTTTAACTCAGCATGTTCGCTTGGCCTCTAGGGAACTCCTTCACAGCCAGAATTAAATGAACTTGTCGTCGCATTTATTACAGAGCAGAGTTTACCAGGTAACCAGACATTTCATTTGCTGCAATTCTGAAAAGCTTTAGGGAAGATAGGACAATACATTTTTAACCTGGATGCCAAGGAACAGATACTGCTTCATTTGTAATTTCACAAAGTACTAAAGCTCAGGAAAAACATACTTTTCAGATAAATATCAAAATGTTATTATTCTTCACTATTAGTAAACTTTAGGTGTTACATTTTATGTCATTTATTTTAGCACAGCATAGTTATGAGCTTACTGATATTTCATGTTCAAATATATTTAATCACACAAATGTTTTTTTAAATTACAATTAAGCACTCATTGACTTTATTTATTTATTTAATCTTTTTTTCTTCTTGACTTTGTATTGAACCTAGAGTTTCTTGCGTGCTAGCGAAGTTCACAAGCCCTAAACTACATCCCAGCCCATTTATTTATTTATTTTCTTTGAAGACAAGATTTCTTTCACATGTACAATATGGGGCAATACATGAAGCCACTTATTAGGCAGTATTTATCTCTCACTCTTTCTTGATTTGGGTAGAGCTCATACAATTTTTCTAATATTCAAGCTAAGTACAGATCTTACAGATGAGTTTGCACAACTTTTATCCTTTTCCATGGCTATAAAGTACTATAGGCAAAGTGTTATAACTGTTCTTGACAATACAATCTATTTCTTCTCTCATCATTTTCTATTGGTTGGACTGTAAAGTTCTATTATTCCCAGTGGATTTGTGTATTGTCACTAAATAAATCAAAAACAACATATTGGTTCTAATTCTATCTCTTCCTTGATAATCTCTATACTACATATTTTCCCTGCTGTTTTAACTGATATTTAAAGTCATTAAACTCCTATCTTTTTAAATTTTGCTTCTGGGGAATATTCTGTTACTATTTACCAATTCTGACTTTCATTATAACTGACCTTTATAACTTCTTAGCTATTCAGATATGTGGGCAGCTTTATACATATTGAAGTTGCACTCCAATTTACTCAGCATTCCGGAACCAATAAATGTCATGTCCTGCTGTGAAAATTCAAGAGTTAATATAAAATGAATCTAGTTAGAGACAACAATAGGTGGCAAGATAGAGGTTATATATGAACTGATAGCCAGCAATAATAAAAACAGAGTTGGGAAGGAAACATGAGCAGCTAGCTGACAATAAAGTTTAGTCCACTTAATGGGAGTCTCTGTCCATGCTCAAATATCTTTTATATTCCAGAGTCGTCTATTCTTTCCCTATTTATTAGTAAGCATATGTGCACTGCAGATACAGTGAAGAGTCATGAAACAGGAATTGCATGTGGCTTCACCAATAACATAGGACACTTTTATTTTTTCCCTCTCATAATGTCTATTTCTATGTGTACAAGTAGTTTGAGATTTGAGAGATTGTTTATTTACACATAGTAAATTATCAAGTTATATAAGTAGTCAAACTGACTTTAAAATATTTTTGAATGTCATTGAATGCTTCACTGAACAAATTGTTTTTGTTTTCCCATTAAAAAGCAACCTATGTGACTGCTAACAATATGATTACATGTCTGAAATGTCAACTAATGGAAAACACCCTTAGTAATTACTAAGTCTCAGAGGTCTTTATGAGGATTTTAAACATCTTTGGAAGTCCTCTTCCATTGATGAAATAAAAGAACAGTATTAAATATTGTCTAAATTATTTCCCCATGACTCCAATCTTTCATTGTGATAAGAGTGGAAACTCAGAAGAGGGAATCTGTAATGTTTAATAGCCACTAAAAATATAAAAATAGCAGGAAAATAAGTAATGATGCTGGCATAGTTAACATATTTGAATGAAAAACAAAAAATAAAGAGAATATATATATAAAGTGTTATATATCTATATATAAAGTGTTATAAATAGAAAGTGTTAATTACAAACAAAGACAAGCAAGTCAATTCTTACAACAGATGCAATGGGATATATATTTCCATTAAAACAGAGTCCTTGACAATTCTAGAGATCCAATATACAGTATGAGTACCATAAAAATAGTTATGTCTTTCAGCAAGGTATAATGGCTCAAGCCTGTAATTCCAGTAGTGGAGGAACCAAACAGCAGAAATTACATGAGTTACAAGATAGCCAAAACTATATAATGAATTCCAGAAGAACGTGAATTACAGAATGATACACCATAGGAGTACCCTGTAGTAAAGATCCATGACAAATGAATAGATTTATGCTTTCTTACCAGTTTTTAAAGACTAAGTATTTATTCTTAGTTATCTCTCTGGTACCCCCTCTTCTACCCAGCCCTCCCATTCCCTACTTCATTTAACACTTCCAGACCCCTCCTACTCCTTTAACCCATTATATTACTGTGTTCTCTCTCCCCTGCCTTGGAAGGTTCCTCCACCTCCATCCTCATACCCTCTACCTCATAGCTCATAGATTAGTACATATCTTAACCCTCAGAAGAGAAGCTTCTTTTTAAAGTTTCTTTTTAATTTTCTGAGAATTATCAGAGACCCAAAACTGACCAAAATTCAGAGAATAAAAAAGTGAGAAATTCTCAGGTCTATATGAAACATCTATATTATAACTCACCCCACCAGGCTCAAAGATTCTCATAGAATAGGGAGGAAAAAGATGTTACAAGCCATAAGTGGTGGCTGACTAAAACACAACTATGTTTTTTAAAACAACGTGGAAATTGCACCTATGAACTCATCCTAATTGTGGCAACACCCACAAAACCCATCTAAGCTCAAGCTAGACAACAGTCCCAGGCAGGAAGAAAGGGTTGTGTACAAAGTCCCTCCCCTAGCTGACAAGTTATTGACAACTGATAGCTACTGGGAAATGGAGAGTAAGTTTTCATCCAGGTTGTGGCCCCTAGTAGGTTTACCATGCTCCAGTTAATGGCTCCAGGCTCAAGAGTTCATGGGCACCATACATTGAATTCAAATGTTTGTTTTCTTCTTTCTTTTTGTTGGTTGTCTTTTTTTTTTTTAATTGCACTTAGGCCAGTGGGAGGTATTTGTAGACCTGGAAATCTCTGGAAGTGAATATGATAAAAAAAAGTACTGTATGAAAATTTCATAGAATTAATAATATATTATAGTAAAATATGTTATTTTTCATACAATGTATTCCCCTCTCTCTTCAGAAATGAACAAAAGGCCTCTCAAGGTATCATGATCCCTACTGCAAGCTACATGATAAACAGCGATGTAATATGAAAGTTCTAGAAGGTATAAAATAATAAATGTTTGTAATCTTAAAATATCAAAAATGCCTTAAGTGGAGTCAAAAAGTTTCTAGTCATAAAAAGAGGAAAATGTGTTACATTAGAAAACGTATTCTGCTTCTTAAATACATATTCTAGTCTTTAATCTAAAGAAACAAAATTAATATAAAGAAACAAGTAGATACATTATAGCTACTCTCACACAGCACTCAATATACATCTGACACAAAATGTGTAGGGTTTTCCATACATAAGTCAATCATCTACCACACACCAACTCAGAACATCTTTTATTTCAATTTTATTCTGATTCTTTCTATCTGGAGCTCATGTCAGATCCTGAAGGTTGAGAGTTAAATCAAACAGGATTGCCACTATATTTAAATATCAACCACAACCATAGGTTAGCCCATACAAATCCCCCTGGTCTAAATGAACATCAATGGTCTCAGGGTGAAATTCACAAGTCCTACATAATTGAAAGATTAATTATACTTTTACTTCACATACTTTGAAAAGTATGCCAAAAATTTTAGGTGGGAATAGGGAGTAAAGAGGAGTATCTATAAAATGTGGATTATCTTTTCTAACTCAAAGTGTCAGCGAGAAATACAAAGCTTCATGAATTCAGATGGGCTTGGTCAACAATGCTCAAGGACATAAGCTGATACCCAGTCTGTGTCCAGTTCTAGACTAGACTCCATCATTACTTGACCTCGTGATAGCCAACAAAACACAGAACTTTCTCAAGTTTTATTTCCCTAGATAAGTTAGAGTCCATAATCCCCACAGAATTGGGGTAGATGAGAACTACATGAGGGATTTCTGGCAATCTTATGCAACATATGAATATTTTTCTTAAAAAGTTAATGCTGAATGCTTTGTGCACAGAAGGCATATTAGATAAACAAATTGGCATCTGTCCTGTTTTAGACAGTTTCATTATCAACAGCTTTAAAGACCAATATAGTTATAACATTAAAAGAAGTGGAATGAGTTTTAAATTTTTCTAAAAATAGTAATTCCCAGGAATACTTAAGGCAAATGAAAAAATAGCATAGTTTTGGGGATATGTTTTGGAGCGTAATGGAAAAGCAGGCTATAAAAAGGTACTTTTCCTTGAAGGTGGCCATAATAAAATCTTTCACTTTTCCTTCATTTTCAAAAGCAAAAATCACAACTATAGAACAATTATGTAAAACCACCCATGCTCATGAATGCTAATTTAATGAGCTCTAACTCAGATTCTAAATTACCCAATTAAATGATAATTTACTTATTCTCTTTAAGAAGGCTTTTCAGGGATTCTATTCATTTCCCGACCTTTGGACATAGTGCCTAGCTTCCTTGATTAAAACAAGGCTGCAGTTAAAATATTTTTATGTTTCAACTAAGAAGGCAATCAAATGAGCTACCACATAACATGGTCAATGTAGCATCTACAAAATAGTAAAATTAACTTTGAGCAAATTCCTTAGATTGCATGTTGAGAAGTGACTACTCAAAAGGGTCAGTCACAACATGTGTTCATCTCCCCATATCATCATGCATGAAAGTTTATATGCAATGCATCTTTGGTAACCATCTTCAGAGAAAATTTAAAGGCAAAATATGATAATAATTTTTATATCAGCCTCCCACCTCCATATTAGCCACATAACGCTCTATCCCAAAAGTCATCACTCTTCATTAAATGGCTCTGAATCAATGACTTCGGTTCATTAGAAACACCAGATATCCCATTATTTTATCAAGTTTTGACACCCTGAAGACATTCAGCCCTGAATATCCACTGTGACACAAGCTATGTCTAAGTGTCACTTCTTGTGCCTCTCTTGGATGGCTTTTAGGGAAAGGATGGACACACTGCATGAGGTAGTACTCATGCAAAAGGAAACAGATTCTTGTCCTTGATAAACTGAGTACCATGACTTGAGAGTCACATTAAATACATTATATACAACGTATGCATAAACCACTGCACAGTGTTTGCAGAGAAACCAGGCTCACTATTCTTCACATGAGAATTCAACTCCAGTTTACATTAGATATTGAAAAAGTTAAGTTTTCAGAAGGCTGGTATTACAAAACTAGTAGTATTCAACATGCGATAAATTGAATAATTGAAATGTGTTTCCTTGCTATTCTTAGTTAACCCAAGAGATCTCCGCTGGTTTGGGGTATGCCATTACTTCCTAGTACTTACTTCCAAAAGTGACTGAAAATGACGTTCAAGTCGTTGACTTCCATCTATGCCCTGAGTAGAGACCAAAGAAAGGGAAAACTAGTGAAATGAGTGTGTGCAAAAGCCAGGTAACTTGCTTTGAAAGATGCCCAGATGGCACAGCTGACAGTCTGGGTATGGTCTCTATGATTTCTAAGAGCAGAACATTGGGAACGATAACTTCTATAAATCCTTCTTTTTGCTGATTTTTGAATAGTTACTGGGCATGATTTTGGTAGAGAAAAAACAGATAAGAGTCTAGATGATGTTAAAATAAGTCCTAAAAAAATGTGAGTTTTTTTCAGAGTCAATCATTTTCATGAATCCTACCAGATTTGCAAGATATTGTGTACAATATTTGGTGAGTGAAACTTCCAAAGTCTACATAACTAACACTGGTGTTCATCCTCCTTTGAGAAATTCTGGGTTATATAGCACAATGCCCACCAGGTACCACAGCTCCTGATGACACTAATGCATGTCATTCCAAGTCCATTTTGGGTGTATACATGGTAACTTAACTGATGATCACGAAATTCCATACTGCATTTCATCTACTTCAATACGTTAAGTAACTCATATATATGCATATATATAATATTTATAATGTATGCTCGGACTGAGGAGACGGTTAGAAGCATGTGCTGCTCTATAGAGGACTTGAGTTAAATATCAAACGTCCACACCAGGAAATTCATAGCCACCTGTTACTCCAACTTCAGTATGATCTGCTGCCTCTGTGAACAGCTACACTCATAGCACACAACGCCCCCCCCCCCCACACACACTTTCTTTCCCTTTTGAAAGAATATTTTCCAGGCAAGCATATGATAACTGGTTTCTTTAGGAATGCATATAAAATATGTTTTGAAGAAATCTCCACCTATGGGTAAGAGAAATGGAGAAAGACATCTATTTTCAACTAGTAAGTGTTGGGAGGAGATATTGTCATTCCTACCACCAATACTACTATAATTACCATTATTGTTACGATTAGCTACTGTCATTAAGTGAACTCATTTCATGCCACCCACTGTGATAAGTATGTCTCATCCATTATCACATTTGATTTTGTTCTTCATTTCTCTCTCCGCCTTATGGATGAAGAAAACAGTAAAAAGAGACAGTTAAATGTTTTAACCAAGCCCATACATCCAGTTTCTATGGAAACTAGATTTACATGATGGTTCTACCTGAATCTAAACCCATATTTATTTAGCACACTATATTGCTGATCAAACTAATAATATGAATTATCAGTTAATGTGGATGTTATATATGCCAGGTTCTCCTCGGTGCAATGTCATGGCCCTTGCTTCCTAGTACTCATATCAAGTTTGTCTCTCTTTTCTGAGGTTGCTATTAAGATCAGCCCCTTGCTTCCAGCCAGTAGAATATGGTAAATACAATAGATGCTGCCTTTTCCATTATGGTAGATTTTTATCAGTTCCATCTTGGTAAAGAGACATTCACACACAACCCCTAGAACTAAGAATTTGGGCCCATAAGCACATGGAAACAAATGCTATCAGCACTACAAGTAAGGCCAGAAGCAGAGTTTTCCTAGTTGGGTCTCTAAATGAGAGTTCATGACAACTGGCCGTTCTGTGACATCCTGTCAGTCCCAAAGCAGAAGATTGCCCAAGAAGTGCCTACACTTCTGCCTTGAGAAACTATATTTATGTGAAGTAGTAGAAAACCAAAATACTGTCTATTTAATTTACTTTAAAACACTAGGTTTTTTTTTTTCCTTTGGACACAAGCTCCGAAACTGACTGTGGAAGATGTATTTTATGTGCTTGCAAAAGGTTTCAAATAGATTTTGCTAGAGTGCTTTCTGATTGCTGATGTAATTATCATAATCACATTAAAAATTAGCAATTTTATTAAATGTCTGGGGGTAAAGAGAAAAATATCAATAATCAAAGGACTTTATTTTAGAAAGAACTGACCTCCAAAGGTTGTCCCTCTGACCTCTACACTCACACCATTGAACATATGTTTTCTTTCTTTCCTTCTATAAATAAATAAACAAATAAAAGTAAATTAAAAAATAAAAGTAAAAAGACCTTTTTTGTTTCTAGTGCCCATCTTTATACTCAGTTAGTGGTTCCCTGAATAGAAACGGTGTTTTTGAAATGAAATGTCATAGGCACACTGTGGAAGAGAGGAAGCCACTAATCCTGATTAACCAGCACAGCTGTATGAAATCCCCACTATTCAGAAGCCAGGACCTGTGCATTCAGACATGAATAGCTTCTAAAGGTTAATTAAAAGCAGTAGGTGATAAAAATTTATAAGCTTCTGCTTATAATTTTTTAATGGTGCCATTTCCAACCTTTGATGGTGGTCTTTTAATGTACTACCCGATTCCAGATTCCAGATGCTACAATCTCCTTAAAGGAACTCAACAGACCACAGTGGCCTCATCTTTTTAAGGATTTCATTGGTCAAGTTTTACTTATCAATATTAAATATAATGTTCATATATTTATTTACTTTTAAATAAACAATAAGCACCTAAAGGTTCGCAACTAAGAAAATGTTTAGTGGGTTTTTGTCCAGCCTCACTTGTTCTTACCATTATCAAAACATTTTCCGATCTGAATGATTCCTGCTTAAGAAAGCATACGGAGAAACAATTTTTAGATCAGTTTTAAATCAATATAGGCAGTAGCCTTGGCAGTTAAAATAAGAAATATCAAATAGCAAAATACTGTTAAGTAATAAAATAGTGTTATCACAGGTAAAATTAAATATTCCGGTTACCTATAAGACTCAGAAATTAGGTAAGAGCTGGGTGAAGGGGTAGTTGTTGGAGAATGCCCTGAGATCCTTAGGCAAGTAAACCCTGCTGTGGGACAGAGAGATGCTTTATACTGTTGTAGCCCAGTCAAGTTGTTCGTACTCCTAGAATAACCCATTAGCCAAGCTCCTGGAAACAAACTTAATGAAATTCATTGAGTCATAAAAAAATAAACAAAAAGTCATGAAAGTAGAAGAGTAGAATGGGACTTAGCTGAAAAGAGGAGGTGGATCAAGAGGGAATAATGGTAATCATGATTGAAATCATATGCATCTGCGTTTTACACTTGTATGAAAGCTTCATTATGAAGCTCATTATTTTATATAACAATCTTATTCATTAAAAACTTCTAAATAAATAAAAACTTGAACAAGTATGTAGTTAGAAAATAAGCTTAAGAAAAAATGTTAATATGACCAGTTCTGGTAGAAATGCAAATTAAAGCAACAATTAAATACCATCACATTTCCATTAGAAGACACAAAAGTAATGATTGTCCAAAATCTATGAAAGTATTTGCAGCAACTGGAAAGTCCACATACTGTTGTTAGAGATGAAATGTAAGACACCAGCTTTGGAGAAAAGTTTGCTCACTCAAGTCTTAGAAAGTAAATCACATTTATCATGCTGATAAGTATTAATGCAAAATAAAAACCATATGCAAGTACATATCTATGTGAGACATTACATGGAAGTTTTATTTGTAATAACTAAAACCTAAAAGGAAGTCAAATATTTCTGAACAGGTGACTGTTATTCACAAATATGGAGGAATAATGTACTGTCATACTATACAGCATGAATACATATCAAGTTATATATAATGAACTTAGCCAGGTTAAAAAAGAACACTCTAATATTACTGTTTATGTAATATTCCACAACATCTATCTAATAAAATGACAGTGTTTGATGGCTGCATGATAGTTGGCCGAGCAAGCAGATGGTGGGGAAAAAGAGCCACAAAGCACCACAAAGATACTCTGGGAATCCAGTTTTGTCCCATGCTTTTTCAGTCACAGTCCAGCTGGCCTTGGTGAGCTCCCAATAGATCAGCTCCACTGTCTCAGTGGGTGGGTGCACCCCTCGTGGTCCCGACTTCTTTGCTCATGTTCTCCCTCCTTCTGCTCCTCATTGGGACCTTGGGAGCTCAGTCCAGTGCTCCAGTGTGGGTCTCTGTCTCTATCTCCATCCATCACCAGATGAAGGTTCTATGATGATATGCAAGATATTCGTCAGTATTGCTCTAGGATAGGGTCATTTCAGGTTCCCTATCCTCAGCTGCCCAAGGAACTAACTGGGGACCTCGGCTTGGGCACCTGGGAGCCCCTCTAGGGTCAGGTCTCTTGTCAACCCTAAAGTGGCTCCCTTAACTAAGAATTGTGGTTCCATGCTCCCCTGTGCAACCTTCCTTTATCCCAATCCTCCTGTTTCCCCAAAACTGGACTCTCTGAACATGGCGAACAATGAGGGCTGATGAGACACAAAGGACAATGGCACGGGGTTTTGATCCTGCTTAATGTGCTGGCTTTGTGGGAGCATAGCCAGTTTGGATGTTCACCTTCCTAGATATGGACGGAGGGGGGAGGACCTAGGACTTACCACAGGGCAGAAAACCCTGACTGCTCTTTGGACTGGAGAGGGAGGGGGAAAGGAATGGGGGGAGGGGGAGAAGGGTGGGAGGAGGGGGAGAAGGTTGGGAGGAGGGGGAGGGAAATGGGAGGCTGGGAGGAGGTGGAAACTTGTTAAAATAAAAAATAAAAATTAAAATAAAAAAAAGTAACTTTAACAAAAAAAAGATACTCTGGGAAGCAATTGATATGTTCATTACTTTTATTATATTCATGTTTCTACTGCATAAAAAGTCATGTGTATCAAAACTTACAAAGATTTGCATTTTAAATATGTGCAACTAATTTTGTATTTATTATACTTTTATAAACTACTCATAAAGCTGTTGAGGTAAAGCCTAGTTTGACCTAGAGACACCAAAATTTTGGAGATACCAGAGTTATAGGATACCTGCAGGGGAGAGCTAATAATGAGGAGTGGAGCCAGCCCAAGAGAAAGAAGTATGTTGCAATCAACAAAACTGAAAGGAGTTGGAGATTAGACAAGCATTTTGACATCAAACAGGGAGATGCAGACTTCGGAGTTTGCCAGTATTTCCTTACTATACTTCCTTCCCTATACTTTGAAATGGTAATGTATATCCAGTCTCATTATATGTTGGAAGTATGTCATCTCTTTTTTAATTTTGATTTAGTATGGTATTATAGTTAAGAACTTTCAGGAATCTCTAAAAAGGCTACTATTTTTCTGTTTTCTTTTTTTTAATTTTTTTTGTTTTATTTTTATTGTCCTGTATATGAGTGGAGAAAAATGTTTAAAAAAATAAACTTTAAATAAGTTTGAGACTGTGATAAATTACGTGGACTTTTGAAGTTGGACTGAATGAATTTTTGCATTATATGGTTACAAACATTTGGGGACCAGGGAGTGAAATGTGGTAGTCTGAAAGAAAATGGCCATCAAGGTAGTGGCACTACTAGGAGGTGTGGCCTTGTTGGAGGAAGTGTGTCACTGTGGGAGTGGGCTTGAACGTCTCCTATGCTCAAGCTACACCCAGTATTACAGCCCAACTTATGTTTTAGAAATCGTGATTAAGTCATATGCATTAATTAAAATAAACAAAATCAAATTACTTTTAAAATGAAACCTCACCGGTTGTGGTGGCACATGCAGGTAGGATTGGCTGAAGGAGGCAAAGGCAGGAGGATCATGAGTTCAAGGCCAGCCTGAGCTACACATTTTTAGAAAAATAAATAAATAAATAAAATAATAAAATAAACTGAAACCTCATTGGAGATGGCCTAGTCACATTTGTCATTATTCTTACTTCTAGGAAACTGGTTACTGGACTATAGGAACATAGCTAGAAATTTCCCACTTAGAGTTTTTCCAAATCATTTAACTTCGCACAATCTATGCATACACTGTTGTTTTCCAGCATGTATTTCACAATAGACTAAGCTCCAATTATGCTTTCTAAAATTTTCTTGAGGTGCTAAGAAATAATGACACTCAAGTCTGTATATTGAAAGTCTCATCCCCAACTGCTTTCTGAACATACGCACTTAGGTATTGTCTCAAATTAAAGATGCCTTCTTAAATTACTATATTCTTCTTCCAATAATTTATTATGCGCTTGCTTCCATATTTCTGTAAGATAAATATAAATCCAGACGCATATCCTAGATATAGTGCAGCAGAACAGATATGATAAGATCATTTACAGGACACAATTAAAAAGTTTCAAATGAAAATGATTATACTAAGAATTCACGGGAAAGGTGAAGTCTTCAGGTACACTGGAAGATAGATCATGATGTCTGAATGGCTGTGCTCCCTTGATGTATTGTTGAAGTCTTGACGCAATGGAGGTAGTGTGAACAGGTGGAGCCCTTGGGGGTAACTAGGTCATGAAGCCAGAGCCTGAAAAAAATGAGATCAGTGCTGTTGGGTTTTTGTTTTGTTTTGTTTTTTAAAATGTCCTTCATTGTGTCTTCTATGAGCACAGAAGGATGTTCCTTGGTGAGGAATCGAATTCTTATAAGATGTCAAATTTGCCAGCATTTTGATCTTGGAATTCCATCAGAACTATGGAAAATACTATTTTGTTGGTTGTAAGTTACCTAGGCTATAGCAGTTTGCTGTGGCATCCTGAGTGAGAGATTGGAGACATATTCAGAGCAAACTACAAGGTCAAATGTATGAAAAGTGGTGTGTGGCTTGCAAATTCTGTGAGACTAAGCATACCAGTTGCTTAGCAAAGGATCTCTATGAAGAATGGCACAGAAGGGAAAGGAGAAGATGCACGCATTCCAGTTTAAAATAAACTATGAAATTAAAGAAATGTATGGAACCGGGAAACATTATATTAACCAGAATAACTTAGTCCCAGAAAGTCAAATACTGAGTTCTCTCTCATATTTGAGTCCTTAATCTCTGAAGTAAATGCATCCCTGTGGAAATAAATATTGGAAAAAGCCAGAAAAATAAAAATTGAAAGAGGCAATGAAAATGTTTTGCTTTTTAAGTTTGAAGGCAGAAGATAAGGAGGACAATAGGGTAAAGTAGAGAGGGGAATGCTAGGAACAAAAGGGTTTGGTGGGGAAATAAAACAGGAGGATAACAGAGAATCGACTAAAATTGGGTATGTGTGTGTGTGTCTGTCTGTCTGTCTGTGTGCACATGCAGGTGCATACTGAAAAATTCCATGATGAACGCTCTTATCCTGTAAACTAGTTTTAGACATGAAAATATAATATATCCAAAACAAAAATAAAAAAATACTAAGTCAGTACAGACACTGGGATATATCTGTTTATCAAAGGCTTACTATAAATCCACATGTCTGAGTGTCTGGCTAACATTTGAAAGTACTGCTCTGAATATGAAACTCTCCCTGGAAACAGGCTCCAAGACTCCAGGATTGCACCCAGGAGGTCATTGTGGACTGTTCTCAGAAACCAAAGCTGGGAGGAAACTACCCCAGGGATGCAGGTGAAACAGATACCTCAGCCTATTCAACAGAGAGCACTGGGGCAGGGATGGATTTGCAGTTGTGTTAACTGAAGCAAGTGAAGTGAGCCAGACCAAAGGCCACACCACCCACACTAAGTAGTAACTAGGTACCTCCAAGTTTGACCATTTTTGTCATTGTCCATTAGTGTCCTCTTATTTTTTTCAGAATATTTTGCCAGTAAGCAGGTGCCAAATCATATACAGAAGAGCATAAAGTTGATAAGGGAATAACTTGTGAGAGAAATAAAGCTGATGGAATGGAAAATCAACCCAGAATATAAAATGTCTCTTTCAGGCCAGTGAGAATTCCCGGAGAAGAGATAACTCGTTGCAACAAGGGTGGGTAGGACTGAGAGGACCTATTATAACAACAATTCTATGGCTCAACTTGAATGTTTCCTCAAAAGTACATGTGCTGTACGCCTGGCCCCCAATTTCTAAACTAAGATTTGTGGGGAGGTAGGGGAAGGTAATTATGCCATTGGTTGGTAATCTTGTTAATCATAGATCATTCTCATGAGAGTAGATTGTTATAGGATTAAGTTTATAAGTGAAGTCTCTAAGCTTCATATTCAACCTTCCTCTCTCTCTCTCTCTCTCTCTCTCTCTCTCTCTCATACACACACACACACACACACACACACACACACACACACACTTAATAGTGTGTTTTGAGGAAGGACCTTTTGAGATTAATATAATTACGGCATTGCTCCCTTCACTTTCCTCCCTCCAAACCCACCCATATACAATTCCTTGCTCTCTTTCAAATCCATGGGCTCTGTTCTCATTACTTGCTCTTATACATTTACAAATATAACCTACTCTTGACACCTCTATGAGGTCATGTATTGTGGCATAATAAAACTAGGAAAGCCCTCATTACAGACCAAATTGATGAAGCAAACAGATCTCAGATTTTCAGTCCCCAAATCTGTAAGGTAAATAGCCAGATGAGACTCTCTTAATAAAGTTCATCCCTTTGGGTATTAGTGACAGAAACGAGGCTAACTAATCAATCTTTTCAGTCATTAGCTCAAAACTACTAAGAAGATGGGATATTCTTGATTCAAACTGAGAAACACACAAAAGCATCTGGTTTTTGTTTGAGGCTGAATGAAATTCATTTCTGGCAGCTCAGCAGTAACTACTTTCTTGGAGAGAGAGCTGAGCTGCCTAATCCTAGTCTGCTGTGTCTATACATAGTCATTTATTGTTGATGCATCATTGTCTTCTAAAACCTATGAGTTGGCTACAATGTCAAATTTGTATCATCATCTCTATGTGCAGCTCACAAAGAGACATATTAGAAGTTTCTTCCAGAGTTTCTTATTATATCCTTTTATTTGTATTTCTTTGAGATATTTCCAATACAAATACCAAGTAGATATGTAATAAAGTTACTATTTTAGATAAAATTTCTCACATACACTTATCTCTGAGGTTATTTGGACTATTAACTAAAATAACTGCATATTAATGCTCTATTTTAAAATATACTTCTGTCTTTAAGCATTTTTAGGCTATGAATTGTATTTAATTAATTTTCTCTTATAATAGAAACAGTATTATTTAAAACCCAGCCTCAATCTTTTTTATAGTTTAATCTTATTGAAATGTGATTTATTTCCATAATGTAAAAGTAAAAAGAGACCAATAAAGATTCAGCACAATGTTATGAAATACCTCTAACATGCAGACCCTGCATTAATACAGTGTGGACTGCAATTCTGTTCATAGGAACCTAGTGCAATGAGAATGCAGACCACCTAAATCAAGAAATGTTATCCAAAAATATGCATTAAACAGCAGCATGAAAAAAAGTTTAGGGAGCAGAGGACAGGAAAACTTTATCTAGTCATAAAATGAATAGCATACTAAAATAAAGTCATGGGTATAAGAGATCAGTCAAGTGGCTATTCTGAGTTAGAAGTATCAGGTAGGAAGATTATGATCTATATGTTCAACATGTTTTATTCCTAAAAAGTATGGATAACATAAACTCCATGTCTTTATTTTCTGTGTGTGAGCTTCCCAATATTTTGGGAATTATTTAGGTCCCACCTACTGACCTATAGTAAAATAGGAGTACAACACCTTATATTTTTAGTAAGTCTCTGATGTTAGTACTAAAACGTCAGCCTTTCTTAGCATAGAATAATTGCCAAAGATACTATGGAACAATAAAAAAATCCCAAGAGAAAACTCAAAGACTCAAGAGATATATCCAGGATTCTGAGCTCATGGGACCCTCATCCAGACAAGGCCAGTATCTTAATCTCTCTTCTAGCACTGTGAGGAGATACCATGACCAAGGAAACTGTTATAAGAGAAAGCATTTAATTGGGGGCATTGCTTACCATTTTAGAGGTTTAGTCCATTATCATCATGATGGAGAACATGGCAGCATGCAAGTAAGAACAGCGGTTGAGAACTATATCATAATCCATAGGCAGAGAGATTCTGAACTTGGCATGGCCTTTTGAAACTTCAAACCCTACCCCCTATAAGGCCATACTGCTCAGTACTTCTAATCCTTTTAAATAATAACACTCTCTGGCAGTTAAATATATCAGCCTATGGGGACCATTCTTATTTAATCCATCACTGGCAGCTGTAGAAGCCTACCAGTTTCTGAATACTTTGATAATTTCAGCAAATAAATAAAATGGTTCAACTGTAATCATAGCTAATTGAGGGGAAGTTTCACCAAAGTTCAGTATCTGCCATATGTAACTAAATCCTTATTTCCATTTCCAGTATGAAGATGTAACCATCCTGGTCAGGGGGAGGTGGGAAAGAAAGAGAGAGAGAAAGAGAGAGAGAGAGATCACTTATTATTGTTTCCTATTATGCTATTGTTAGATATAAGTCAAAATGATAATAGTCAAGTCAAACTGAATGCAAAATGACACACATCAGAAACAAGACAGTTAAGCCACTTAGTAAGTAGCATCTTCTTAATTTCTGTGTCCAGCAGTATAGTCATTAGAACTTTTTGTCTAGTCTCTTCTGTTTGGAAGTACTATTTGGCTTAGGTTCTACTGAGTTCTTCCTTTCTTTGTGTGCTATGATATGCAGTCATACAACAGTAACTGTATTCCCACTCTCTGTAAGAAACTATTTCAATGCCAATAGATTGTGTTTTTGTATGTCCATTTCAGAAAATGAACTGTCTCCTCTATTAGAATTGAAACAATGACTACAGAAAGACTAATCAATAGCTGGGCTTTTCTTTCCATTAATCCAGAGAATGTGAATTCATTTGATCAATCGTTCTTTATAAGATTTGTAACTGTGAGAAGAAAATGCTAAATTTCTATGAAAAATACTTTAAGGGAATGATGTAACTATTCTCTAAGAAAGTGATTTAAGTCTTGAATTACAAAAGCTTTCAAATGTTACCCTTGTGGTAGCACCATATTTTAACTTACAGGCCATTGTGATTGTGAATTTTATCATGAAACAAATCACTGGCCAACAAAAACCTCTATTACTTATGTATTTCCCCAAGGATTCTTTAAGTCCCACAGAGCAAATGAATTGCATCCTCGTAGGGGTGATGCAGAAGTGTAACAGTGTATGTAGAGATACACTTTACACTAGCAATTCACAATGTTTGAGTTGTGACCCTTTTGGGAGTCAAATGACCTTTTCACAGAGGTTGTCTATGACCATCAGAAAACAGAGAAATGTGCATTACAATTTATAACAGTAGAAAAATTACAATTAGAAAGTAACATTGAAAATATTTTATCATTATTAATGGTTATAACCCGAGCAACTGTATTAAAGGGTCGTAACATTAAGAAGGTTGAGAACCACTGCTCTACATGAAAAGTAAAGTACATTTTCATCCAGGACAGGCATTCTGATTCAGAAAATACCTTTGCTTTGGGACTCAGCTGCGTTAGTGAGAAGGAAAAATGAAAGAGGCATTGGGAGCCATCCACCTCAGCGGCAAGGAAGGAAGAAAATTTTGATGGCAATTACTCAACAGCAGGTGTTTCAAGAACTAACTATGAAGACTAGCACATTGTGAAAATGACATCTGCATTTTACCAGCCTAGAAAGCCAGTGAAGAATTAGTGGTCCACATTCATCTCTCTTTGGCCATTTATCGGTCCCTCACACTGAGCTGAACACTCCAGCGGGTTTAAGTTCTATGTGGAGTTCCTGCACAACAACTAATAGTTGCTAGTAACACATGACAGCAGAGTCAGACAGGACAGGTGTAGTAAACCTAATAAAAATATGTAAATAAGGCATTCTATACTTCATATCAATTTCTATATCCCCTTTGCCTAGTGTCATACAGTAAATAGAGGGTGATGCGCACAAAATATATTCTGAGAAAAAAATCCAGAAAAGCCAAGTTCAATGGTGCCAGAATAAGCCGGAAAATAAGAAATAGAAATATCAAAGTTTACACAGAATGCAATTTACTGGAGTGAAGACATAGGGGAGCATGTTGATAGAGTTATGGTACTAGTATAAGAAACATTAAATATTAGTCTTTTTTGTCAAACATTGTAAAACACATGTTTAGGAAAAGAAATACAAAATTTCTATCTCTTCTTCCTTGTAAGATCTTTATGCAAATCGCTTTACCTCCCTACATAGTAGAGCCTTTATAGAAATGTTTTAACTATTTCCACAACCTAGCAAAGCTTTGCTTTAAATAAAGGGCCTACCGAATCCCACCCTTTCATAATTTCCTTTGCACTGTTTTTTTATTTGTTTTCTTTTTTAATTATTAGATTTTTTTTTTTTGGTTTGGAAGTCTTTTTTTTTTATATTGAAAAAAAAATTCCCGCCTCCTCCCAGCCTCCCATTTCGCTCCCCCTCCTCCCACTCCTCTCCCCCTTCTCCCTACTCCTCTCCCCGATCCTCTCCAGTCCGAAGAGCAGTCAGGGTTCCCTGCCCTGTGGAAAGTCCAAGGTCCTCCCCCCTCCATCCAGGTCTAGCTGGACTGGGACTGAAAAAGCATGGGATAAAACCGGACTCTCTGAATACGGCGGACAATGAGGGCTGATGAGAAGCGAAGGACAATGGCACTGGGTTTTGATCCTACTTCATGCTCTGGCTTCGTGGGAGCCTAGCCAGGTTGGATTATTAGATTTTTTTAACAAAAAAATTCCCATTCAAATTCCTACTCCCTCCCCTCCTCCAATTCCCTCCACACACCATTCCACCCCACTCCCCTCTAATTTTAAGAGAGAGTAAGGGGCACTTTACTTTGAGGGAAAGTCCAAGGCCCTCCCTACTACTGAGGCTGAGAACAGTATACCCCAAAGCCAGTACATGAAGTAAAGATAAATCCCAGTGCCACCGCCAGTGGCCAGACTGATGATTATCTTAAATATCACCATAGAACCTTCATCTAACAAGAGATGGAAACAGAGGCAGAGTCCCACATCAGAGCACTAGATTGAGCTCCCAAGGTCCAGTTGAAGAGTAGAAGGAATGAGAATATGAGCAAAGAAGTCAAGACCATAAAGGGTTCATCCACTGAACAGTTTACCTGAGCTAATGGGAGCTCATCAACTCCAGCTGGATTGGGAAAGAACATGCACTGATTTTTTTTAACAAGTCAATTATGAATGACTATGAGGATGGACCTTAGACAGTAGGGAAAAGACACAGGCGCTAACTATGTTAGAATAAAAGCCATGTGAACTTCTGTCCCTGTGACCTTGCTAGCCCACTGTGGGTTCTCGATCATCTTTTTTTGGCAAAAAGAACTGTCTCACTGAGCTGCTTTTGTTTGGTTCAGTGTTACTTGAGGAACACCAACATAATTCTTTTTTTTTTCCAACACTAGGAAATCAAACCTCTACATTTGGGAGAAAATTGGTGCTGCGCACCGCGCCCTCATGTCTGTGCTGTGTGCGCTAGAACCCAGTTCGCGAGCTTCGGGCAAGGGACTGGAGGTTGAGAATACACACCTTTTAACACTGATACCAAAGCCCCAAGAATGCTCCCTTTATTGTGTTCAAGGACAGAATATATAGAGATAGCCACACCTCAGCCAAACCCACGAGAAACCACTCTCCTGCCATCACGAACTCCTGAAGGTCTCGTGCTCAGAGCAGCTGTAGGCACTCAGATCAGGGGAAAACAAGTTGTTTCCAAGAAATCCAGGATCTGGGGTCTCACTGCTCCCCACAAATTGGTGCCATATTTATGGCTTAGGACAAAAGTTGTTTCATCCTAGAATGTACCCATTTTATCTTAAGGTGGAAGTAAAGAGTCAACCACGCCTCTGGGACCAGAGCCTTGCTGTAAGTCTCCACACATCATTCTGTTGTGTATTTAGTTTTGTAAGAAACTCCATGGGAAATACAGGTGGGGTCATTCTGGACAATCATAGTAACTTCAAAATGGCAACAGACATGTCAAGGTGAATCTAACACATTTCCCAAGTCATAGTTATTACCTGTACTGTAATAAGGTTTGAAGATCATTGTGTCATTCATTGTTAGAACCAATCCAGTATCTTTTCCTCCATCTTACTTACTGATAAAGCATTTTGATTGAGACAGTAAGGTATCCTGTTGACATTTACCTCTTTAACTAATGAGCTGCCAATCTCCATCTATGATACTGGCATTCTTTTCAAGTAAAGAAAGAAATCTGGGCTGGAGAGGTGGCTCAGTAATTAAAAGTGCCTAATGCTCTCCCAGAAGAACTCAGTTCAGTTTTTAGCACCCATTATTAGAAGGTTCATAACAACCTGTAACTTCAGCTTCAGGGGCTCCTCTGGCTTTCAGATACTTCCACACACATGGCAAACACCCACACAGAGACATACATATAGATTTAAAAAAATAAAGAGAGAAGCCTGCTGCAATTTTATTCTTCATGCTTGGTGTGCTGATATAATACCTGGTAATGGGGCAGCCATATTGCCACTGTGCAGAAGAAAGGTACAAAGTTAGAAGGCTAAGTCAAGAAGTTAGAAAGAGGGCAAATCCTTGAACACATTGCAAAGCTCCTACTCCCGTCATTGATGCTTACTCCTCAAATTTTCCTTGGGCAAGACAGACCTAGTATTTAATCTATTATTTATATTTGCTCAAAGTCAAATATAGCCCTCAACAGTGAATAATTCTGACAATACTTTAAACTAAAAGGTTACATAAGACATAACTTTTCACCTTTACTTTCATATAAATATCAGACTGGTGCCAGGATAAGTAGTCAAACCTTGAAATTTTCCCCAAGTTTTTCTGTTATCACCGACTACAAGAAAGATTTCATATTGTTTATATGTTGAGTCATATTGTTAGTTCTTCCAAGTTTAATCCATTACTTTACCACTCTGCATTTTCTTTAATTTATCAATATTTTTCTTTTTATAGTCTTTATTTTTGTTTTCATTGAAAATTCCATACATGTACATAATGAATCTTGATCATAACTACTCTTATTTCACCACCACCAATGCTGCTCAGAGTCTCCATCACATCTCTCTCCCAATACTAGTTACTCCTTTTATAACTTTGTATTTAGTATCGTATATTCCTGCATCCAATTAGTATTGCCTATATGTTCTTAGGCATGGGGTCATCCATGGGTTATAGGGAATTTTCAGCTATGGGTGGGCCTCAGGAGCCTCTCTTTCCATTGTAAATTTCCATTGTAAATACATGAATATTAATATGAATATTCCAAAGATTTCTTCATGCAAATCCAGTGCCAACTTCTTTGCCATCTTTTCAGAAACCATACAAATTATTTCAGCCTCTAGTCATTTGTAAAGTACAGCATTTTAATCATCAGCACAGTTTTTACAACTCTTCCATGTGTTTAGTATATATGTACATGTGTATGTATGTGTGTGCAAGTGTGTGTGTGTGTGTGTGTGTGTGTGTGTGTGTTTCTAATCTTCCCTCTGAATTAGGGAAAGTTTGACTGACTTTGGAAAGAAGTTGAATGACTAATGAGAACTTGAATGATGTGGAGACAATGGAATGCTACAATGTTGCAGACCAAGAGCCTAATTAACTTTATATTGGACTGTCTTATCCTACTAAACTGCCATCCTTTGCTGCTCACCCATCCCTTGTAGGAGCTGAAGGAGATAAAGTCCTGATGTCATAACAGATAAAAGACTTTTGGAGGAAGACCTGCTTGTTGGTTCCTGGCCGCCTGGCTATCTTAGACTCAAAAATAATCATACAGAAACTGTATTAATTAAATCACTGCTTGGCCCATTAGCTGTAGTTTCTTATTTGCTAACACTTACATATTAATTTAACCCATCTCCATTAATCTGTGAATCCACCACGAGGTCTTGGCGTAACAATAAAGTTTCAGCACATCTGTCTCCAGTGGCGGCTCCATGTCATCTCTCTGATTCTGCCCTTCTTTCTCCCAGCATTCAGCCTAGCTTTCCCTGCCTATGTAAGTTCTGCCTTGCTATAGGTCCAAAGCAGTTTCTTTATTTATTAATGGTAATCACAGCACACAGAAGGGACTCCCACATCAAAGGAGTCTTGGAATATATTAATAGAACTCTACTTTTCCACCAATGAGCTGAGAATGTCATCACATATCATTGGAAGATCTACAAATGAGTTTTTTTTTCACTTTTCTGTAATCACCTACTTAATATTTCCAAGAACATATTTAACAAGCATCCTGATGTGGGGATTTGTCATGTTGCTCTAAAAACTGCATGCAACTGCTTCCACATTGGAACATGGAATCTGCTGCAACCTACACTTGTGTTCCCAGACCATGATCATTCATATTTGACTCTGGAATTAACTATCTTTTATTTGCTTTGAAGTAAGAATTGTATTTATATGCTGATATCTCCAATCTATGGTAGGATAAGAGCACAGGGTAAATCAATCAATCTTCATCAAGCACTTAGCACTGTGGAAAAACCAAAGAAATGCTAGATGTAGTAAGTGACACAAAGTTCTGTGATGGCTAAGCCTTAACATCAGCTTGACACAGTCTAGACTTGCCTGGGAAGATAGTAAAATGAGGGACTGTCTACATAGGGTTGAGCTGTAAGTATGTTAATGGAGAATTCTCTTATTTAAGCTAATAGGAAACCCATCCCACCATGGGAACCATCATCCCCTAGGCACGGGTTCTTAACTATATTACAATAGAGAGATCTAGCAGAGGATAAGCAAGTAAGCTTAAGAGTGCCAGCATTTATTTTTCTGCTTTGTTTATTTTCTGTTCTGTTTTTGATTTTGTGTTTTGAGACCTGGTTCCTCTGTGTAATCCTGGATGTTCAGGAACTCACTCTGTAGACAAGGCTGGCATAGAACTCACAATGTTTCACCTGTCTCTGCCTCCCCAATGCTAGGATTAAAGATTTGTGCCACCACTGCCCAGCATCTTTCTGCCTTTTAACTGTAGAAGCAATGTGTCCAGCTGTCTCAAGCTTCTACTGCCTTAATTTCCCCCACAGTAATGGGTAGTAGCATGGAATTGTAAGCTAAAGACCCACCTCTCACCTAAGCTGCTTTTTGGGCATTTTATTACATAACAGAGCTAAAGCTAGAATAATTTCTCTTTTCTCTTTTATTCTCTCTCTCTTTTTAGAGACAGGATTTCTCTGTGTAACAGTCCTAGCTGTCCTGGAACTATCTCTTGTAGACCAGGCTGGCCTCCAGTTCACAGTGATCTGCCTGCCTCTGCTTCTCAAGTGCTGGGATAAAAGGCTGAACAATTTCTAAAATAAATGAGAAGCTTCTTCTCAAATGTTTAAACCAAGAAGCAATGATAATGACAACAGGACAAAGATGGAAGTCAAGGACCTGTGGATGCAAATGGTAGTGTAGGTTTCTTAATAGCTTCCTAGCGCTTTTGTCTGAAAACAAGCTAAGAAGAAGAGCCAAGCACAGCAGGGAAGAGGGCAGCACACATGTGTGTTTAACCAGAAAATTAAGCTGCTGTCCCTTTAAAGAATATGAAAGGTTGTCTACACTGAACTGTCTAACTCCAAGCATTCTTGAACTACAACGTTCTTCATATGAGAAAGGATATGAGAATACTTACTCAACTGAATGATAATCAAAATTAAAAGTACTGTATGAAATCAAATTACTGCAACTTTTGCAAACAGTTCTTGAAGGATAATCGCTTGGCACAAATGATCTCTTCTAGTCCACAGAACATTGACAATAAAATCATTGACTTGTTCTTAATATCAGAAGGAGAGAGAACCTAGAGAACAACTCATCTGGACAGGGTCTGGTGCTCTGGTAGATGGTGAGGGCTGTCTTTAAGTGATGCTTATCTGTGTCCACACGATCTAACGACTGCACTCAAGACCCATGTTTCTATGACTTACTCGACATTTGAACTAGGAAAACTGCAATAAATTATGTGACCACCTCAATAGACATGGTTGTATCCCACTGATACTGACTATGCTTTTTTTTTTTTTGCTTTTGCAAAGCATTTATAATGAACTTGAGGGAAGACCCTTGTTTTGGGAAGTAGGTCTTTTCAAATTCACTTTGTGTTTCTACATGTTCACAACTGAAATATGTTTAAAGGATACAGCTCTTCAAATGCCACAGGATATGTGTAAGTATGTCACACTGCTGTTAACATCTTCTGCAGACATAGAAAACCACTACACAGAAATAACATATGCCATTGGCCACAAAATAGAATTCTAGATGTTTCAGTAATGAATTTCCTAAGAAGTGTGACCAAAAAATTGGGAATTTGAGCTCCAAGGCTTACAGATCTGTTTACAGACTAGGTCTGTCATGTGTTTGTTATGTGAATATGGGAATATTCACTCACCAGTTACAGCTTTATTTTCTTCTATTAATTCAAGATGGAAATGATACCTATTACTTAACTCCTGCTGTGACAGTTAAACTGCATGATTCACATGAAACAAAGCACGGCATACTGCACAGAGCAAATGCTGAGACTGATATCTATTCCTTCATACTCAATGTGTTATCTTCTAATCTTAGATTTCCTCCTTTGGTACGTAAAGTACACACTTGGTTATGTGCCACTTGCCATGGAAGAAAGGCCTTGATATAATTCAAATACTGGGAAACATATAAAATTAATTATCTTTGCTCTAATTACTCACTCAGTGTAAGTTATCAATGAATCCAAATCAAAATTATAAAATATTTTCCTCAAAGCATAGTTTATTTTGAAAGTGTGGACCAGTGTTGTTTTCTTAAACTGAGATCGTACTGGGGATCATGTGACAGAGGGGATCCTCACCAGGAATGCTGATGTGGGATTCTCCTTTGTATGCTATGAATATGTTTTATTACCATTGGTTAATGAATAAAGACGTTTTGACCAATGGCTTAGCAGAAAAAAGCCAAGCGGAAAATCCGAACAGAGATATAGAAAGTAGGTAGAGTGAAGGAGATGCCATATAGCTGCCAGAGGAAAAAGATGCCACCTCCAGAACCTTACTGGTAGGCCACAGCCTCGTGGCAATGCACAGATTAAAAGAAATAGGTTAATTTAAGATATTAAGAGTTAGTTAATAAGAATCCTGAGCTCATAGATCAAACAGTGTTGCAGTTAATATAGTTTCTGTGTTTATTTGGGCTGGGCGACTGGGAAACAAGCAAGCAGTCTCCACCTACATACACCCTATGGTTTCAAACTCAGTAGAAAGTCTGCACTTGCAGTGCATTTGTGTAGTTAGCATCAGCTGGAGACAGGAAGCTTTGGTGCTCTCTTTCACATGTGTGAATTTGTTTTAGTTCTCAAGAAGGATCGTGTCAAAATCATCTAAGGAATTCAATTCCTCCTGTTCGAGAATCAAGACATGCCAATAGCATCTTTCTGTGCATAAAAATATATAATACATTATTCTCATTTGTGAATTTTTCTGCCTGTGGGAAAACAGAAAAGAAATTCTGATATAATTGTTATCTCATGGAAATGGCATTTGTGCTCATTACTGATGCTTTCCTATGGGTAATTTTACAAGTGAAATTGGTCCCTTATTTAAGCACTGAGATTATTTGATTTTCTTTAAAGAGACAGATGAAATTAGAATTGTAACCTAGTTACTCATTCAAATATTTAATGGGATCTGCAATGTTCATTTTGAAATTCTACTCTAGTTGCATTGACAGCATAAGTTTGACATCGTCTTCTAATTGAAATCATATGTGCGTCTGCAAACTTTGCACAGCTGGTCTCATACCAAACCTCTTCCAGTTTCTTCAGTTAGATGGCAAAAACTAAGAGCATGGATCAGGTAATTAATCCTTAGAACACCTACTCCTCTCTACTCCCAGGCAATCACCATATACACTTAAAGGAAATAGATAAACTTTGGGATGAGAAAGTTATGACTTAATAAAGCAAATTAAATTATTTTTAGATTTATATCTGTCGTGTGTGTGTGTGTGTGTGTGTGTGTGTGTGTGTGTGTGTTGTCTGCATGTATGTCTATATAGCACATGCGTTTCTGGTGCTTGTAGAGGTCAGAGGAAGACATCAGATACCCTGAACTGGAATTATAGGCAGTTATGGGCTGCCATGGCAGTGCTGGGAATTCAACCTAGGTCCTCTGGAAGAGCAGTCAGTGCTCTTAACTGCAGAACAGTGTCTCCAGTCCACTTATGACTTAGTAAAGCAATTAATAATGAGATGTTTGAACTATTTTCTGCAAGTATCTGTTCCACTAAATAACTCAAAGTTTTCTTGGTAGAATATGGCCTGTGAATTGATGTGTTTATGACCCATTTTGAGGAATTAGGGAGGTGACTCAGTAGATAAAAGAATATGCTGTAAACATAGGAAGATCTGACTTCAAATTTCCAACACCTATGTGAAAACTGGGTATGGCCACATGTGCTTCTAACCTCAGAGTTGGGAGACAGTGATAAACAGATCTCAGGACCTTCCTAGCCAGCCAACCTCGGTGAAGTGGCAAGCTTCATGTTTAGTGAGAGAGACCACGTCACATACACAGGAAAAGATATAGAGCAATACACGCAGGTTGTAAGACCCCCTCACACACACACACACACACAAACATACATACAAACAAAACAATCCACTTGACTATTAGATAAGACTGACTTGAAGGCTGCCTGTTCTCACAGTGTGTCTCCTGGGTATGTCACCTATCCCCTCACTAGTGACATGGAGTTGTCAAGGTGAATGTCATCCACAAAATCTTCTTACATGAAGCATGTCACACAGCTTGCAACAGATTTAGTAGCTTTTTATCTTTACAAAATTATTACTATCAAAGTGTTGCATCCTTGCATTTAACCTTGGAAACAAGAGAGTGCAGGTAAACGTTGACCAAATAAAATCCTATCGTCTCTTCTAAAGAATAAGCATTATGTGGAGTGCTAGTCGAATTTGGTTACAAGAATCCAACACTGCTTTTCTATTTTAAGAGTTAGAGCCATACACTCTCGGAGAGAAACAACTAAGAGCAGGGAGCTGCAAAGGAAAAGCAATAACTTTCCTCTTCCTCTATTACTGCTCTTCCACAAAGCAGAACAGATTCATTAAAATTTACATCCTTATGAGGTCACTTCTTTTGCTGCTATGTGGAAAGCCTGCTTTTCCCGGCTTTAGTAACCTTAACTGACATTTAGCATCATGCTATGTGGAGGTGAAGGTTGAGTTTACTTACACCAACTCAGTCCTCTCATTTTTTTTCTTTCCCATTGGGGAAGGTGGCAGCATCGATGCTACTGGAGCTTCTAGAAATAGATTTCTCTTCTTAAACTATTGAGTTTATGATAGTGTATTACAGCAGATTAAACAGACTGAGACAGTAACTTTCCTATTTAGTAATATCCTTCAGTTCTACTTCTTTCCAGCAACTAATAACTAAGCTCTTGCCTGTAGAATCCCCACCTGTAGGGGCACATTGCACTCCTTACCTTCCGTAAGGAATGTCTCTACCTGTGCTCTGTAAGGTTCACTACCTTCAAGCTCTGTAATAAATCCAAAATTAAATAGACATATGGTGTCTGTAAGTCAAGGTGCTGAAAACTAATAAAAAATGGATGTTATAATATAATGACTTCATAAATACTCTGCAAAGAGTCCACTATAATATGTGCCTCTTGCCTTATGAATAGCACCACCAGAACCCAGAGGAACCAATATGCAGAGGTAGTAAACATTCTGATCAAATGCCCTCTCCATAACTGCACTTCAGTATTCACTCAAAATTAAGACATATTTAGCTTGCCTTACATTCAGACCATGACATTCTTAGACACACCAAGCTGATGCTACCTTCATGAGAATTTATGCTCGTCTTCTCTTCTTTCTTTGAGAACCTGTTTGGGGTTCTTTCCTGTGTCAATACTGCCATCCACATGATCTAACAACTGCACTGAAGACCCAGGTTTCTACAACCTACTCTACATTTGAACTAGTAAAATGGCAATAAATTATGTGGTCATTCCAGCTCCATGCTTGCATGACTTGCTTTCTGTTACCCACTTGTTCAGCTGAGATTCTTTTCCCTCAATTTCTGATTCACTTCTACCAGCAAATGTCATCAATTTAGCAATTTAAGCAAAGTGTACTTCTCTTTTTCATTATTTTTATTATAAGAATTCAAGTACTAGGTTTACATAATTTCCACCCAACTTCTCCTCTTCTAACTCTTCCCAAACCCCCTCCACTTCTCAAATTCATGACTGCTTCTTTAATTATTATTATTACATACACAGATAGATATGCATATATAAATTCATCCAGTTAAGTCCATTTATGTTGCTCATTGTACAAGTATGTATACTTGGTAAATACATTCAATCAAATAAGCTACCAGGGAGCTCATATAAAAAAGAATTACTATCTCTTATACTGTTTTTGAGGTTCGAAAATCTGGGGAAAACTTATAATATGTGTAAAACTCAATTGCCGTAGCATATTAGACCTGAGCTATTAGGCCAGCATGCCTTAACCATCCATATCTCTTTTGGGACAAAACTCTTTCCATCTAAGTTCATTCATGTGACTGTTGGTAGATATATTTTTTCCTTGTGTCCCCATAGTGTTGCTCCCAAACAGGTGTCTTGGATCTTTTAAAGGAACAAAGAAATAAGACCTGTGTGTGCACACACATGCAGAGAGAGAGAGTGGGTCATAGAATAGAAGTTACATCCCCTAATCTTGAATGTGACAATAATTTCTCTATATTCTATCTCACAGTAGAAAGTTATTATGTCCAGCCTATTAAGGAATAAATAAATTAGCTTCTGTTTCTTGAAAACTGCATCTACAAACTTATAAACATATTCTTACCATCACCACCACCAACCACGTGAGTAGAAGGAAAGGGCGATACAGGTGCACAGCAGAACTTAAGAACTATCAAGATAAACAAGTTAATGTGATCATGGAAGGAGGCTGAATTAGAACAAATGCCTATATTAAAATAGTAGAAAGCATTGGTACTTGCTGAGAATCCAATGCATTCTTAGCACTATACTAGGGCATTATATATCCTGTCTCATCGCTTTATCACTAATAGCCATGTATTCCCTGTGTTCCGACTAATAAAAGTTCCAAAATATATGGATCAATTAGGATGAATTTTGATACAGAGTAACAGAAACAATGTGTTAAAAAATTAAGTGCAATGAAACTAATTTCCCTCACGTGTAAAGATCTGGAAATACAAATACTGTCACTTGAACAGTGCCTCTGTACCATGAAGTTCTTGAGGATTTCAATTCCTTCCAGTCAGCTGGACAATCATCAACAAAAAGATAGCTAACACCCTCTCTATATTCCAGGAAGGAAAATGGAAGAGCTATTAAAGAATAAAGAGCCAAAGTTGTTTGTGAACTGCCTCATTGAGAGGACATAATTTGAAATATACAGCATACCTTCTACCCACATGCTACAATTTCTTCATTGGCTGAATTCTTGCTACTCATGAGTTACTGAAAATTGGGAATTTTATAAGTGGAAATAAATGGTGGTCTGAAGGGAACCATGAAGTCGTCTTGGCTTAGCTGCCTTGAGAGGTATGTGTCATGGATTTTTCAGGTTAGAGTCCATGGTTCCAAGGGCACAATGTGCCTTCAAGCTCCTGAGAGACTGATCCACTCAGTCAGGCAGTGAATCATCCATGCTGCTTTGGGTTTCTCTGTATGTTCCTTTAGTAGTCAAGGAAGCATGTAAATTTGACAGGACAACTGATCTGAGGCATTAATCTTGTGTACCCTGTGTGGCTTGTAAAATTCACTGTATCCGGGCAGCTACATCTGTATTGATCCTGGAAATTGCGATTATATTCTGTTTTTGATAAAAAGTATTGAAAAGTCTGATTGCTATTGCTCTCAAATAAAATTGTCACAGCTCAGTTGTACTGTGGCTCTTCCAATCTGGCCTAATTTCATTTCATGAGGCCATTATCAGTTGACCTTGGCGCAGTAAGTAAACTCAGGCACATACAGTGGTCTCTGAAGGTGAGAGACAATTACGAGCACTGATTTATCTGCTGCCCTGAGTCCGCATCCCTCAGTGACTCATAATTTCTATCACTCCACTTGACATATTAGCAAGAAAGGATTAATACATTCTCATCCTCCCTGCATCCTATTTCTTTTTCAGAAATTTGACTGTTTTTCAACCTCCCATACTTAATTTAGCTTTTGGGTAAACAAATCATGTGCTCAAGAAGCTTGCGAATTTTTCTAGAAATATGTCAAATTTTTCAGTAGTTCATTTTAAGATGTATTATGGGGATAGTTTCTCTGCTCACTTTTCCTTTCATTATGTTTGTCTCTACATTAATCTATTAATATAAAATTTTGTCATGGTTTTGATATAAATGAGAAAAAAGAAGAGTAATATTGAAGTTTTTAAACACCCAATAAAGTTGGAGTATTGTTTAAATAAGTAATTTTTGGAAGTATTTTCAATGAAATATTTATATGTTATAAGTTTAAAAATTAAAGCAAGAAAAATATAAATTTTTACACACTGATTTTTCTCTCATGGCTTGCTTTTAATTTATTTAAATTATTCTTGTAACATTTGATGTAGGAGATCCTTCTGCTTATGTGTTGCTTTCTATGGTTAATCAATAAAGAAAATGCTTGGCCTGATAGGGCAGAACTTAGGTAGGTGGAGAAGACAGAACCGAATTCTGGGAGGAAGAAAGCCAAGTCAGAGAGCCGCTATGGAGCTGCCAGGTCAGACATGTTGAATCTTTCCTGGTAAGCCATGACCTCGTGGTGACATACAGATTAATAGAAATGGGTTAAATCAAGATGTGAGAGTTAGCCAATACGAGGCTAGAGATAATGGGCCAGGCAATGATTTAATTAATATAATTTCTGTGTGGTTATTTCAGGTGTAAGCTAGCCAGGTGGCTGGGACAGATCAAAGGGCCCCCGCTCTCCATGCAACAAATGTTTTGTTATCTTCTTCAGAATTTTAGGCACAGCAAAACACTCTAAAATTCCTGGATTCATTTACCAACCTAATTATTGAGACTTGGGCTCAATATTATTTTTTACTCTCATAAATAATAAATGATAAACTTGCCATAAAGTACACACACACACACACACACACACACCCCACACAAATAAATTAATTAAATAATTTCTTTAAAAAAATGAGACTTAGGACTTAATAATTCACAAACCTAGCTAAGTAAGTCTACGTCAGCCAGGGCCATATATAGTACTACGCAGATTTTCTCATAGTTCAGCATGCTCTGAGCTATATATCCTTCTCAAGCACACATCTACAGGTTTGACTCATACATCTAACTGTCCACTGAGTGATTGACAATCACACATTGTAGTTATGTTGATAGGTTGGAGCTCTTGAGTGTTCTTGCCATACACAGAGAAAGAATTGCCTTGTATGATGATGACTACAATAATGAATTATATAATCAGTTCACCGCATATGTGTACATGATGTCACCATATCTATATTTTAAATATGTACAGGTTTTATCTGTCAATCTTACTTCAACAATCGGGGGAAAGTAAAAAATGCCTAGCAGACTCCAGATACAGATGCATATTGTTACATTGTATGAATTGACAGTAACACAACCAATTACCAGCTGAGTTATATTTAGTGATTTTTCTAATAAGCCAACACTTAAACTTTTGTGTTAAAAAATCATTATTTTTCTTGCTTTCTTGTATTTTAGGTTTCTATTTTTTATTTCTTTTGTGGTGGGGGACATTGCAGGGATGAGAGTATCTGGGGTAATAGAAGGAGGGTGGAATTGGGGTGCAAAAGTATTAATAAAGAAGCTTAAGTTTCCAAGGAAAAAAAGCACGATTTGTAGTATTAATTTTGCACATATGACCAGTCCTATGTCACTGTTGGTATAGAATCCCATGGGCTTTGGCTTAAAGTATGCAGCCTTAACCTGAAAGACTTCATAATCCTTAAAGTCCCCCATGTTCACACCTAGATTATGTCCTCGGTTTCTTTAAAAGCAAGCTTCAGAGTGTTCCTAAGCTAACCTTAGTTTTCCAAGGCACTCTCCTCTGATGGATGCCTTGACAACTCTGTACAAAAAGTTGTTTGATGTATGTATGCATAATAATGATACTGTCTTGTGGGTGACTGATCTGAATTTTGTAGTTTGTTGTAAATTCAGAAGATCTAATGAACGCATGTGAAATACTATTTTTACAGTCTCAGTGTGTGATTGACATACTTTAAAATGTGTGATTGACACGTGTGCACTGGATAAGCATGTTAAAGGTATGGGACACAAGCCCACTGTACTTACTGACCATGGAATCAGCATCATGTATGGTTCCAACAATGGTTCCAAAATATGTTTTTGCTATTCACCACCTACATCCCTTGCACTAGATACTGGTATTCAATAATTTTAGTATGGACAAATAAGGACATAGGCAGCAGATTCCAACATAAATATGAATATCTGAGCCTGTGAAAGCAAGTAAGTTGTTTCTGTATAATTAAAATTAGCCAAAAGTCATTTTTTATCTTAGGTTAAAAATATAATTTTTAAAAAAAAATCTTTTCTTTCTTTTCTCAACAACTGTAACATAAATTCCCTGAGTATTCTTTTTAATGATGGAATCTTCTAAAGTGCCTTGCCCATGGCAGAAGTTCAACAAATTTTTGTGTGCTGATCAATTGTTAGGAATAAGAAAATAAATGACTCAGACATAAAATCAATTCAATACCCAAGGCAGTGTGTTTTTGGTTCCTTCTAAAATTGCCTTTTTTTTTAAATGTACAGAAACAGTTTTAAAAGCTTTTGCTCTAATAAAGCATCCCTCAAAGGACAGAATCCTAGCTTAGTTAATGATATTATAAGTAAAATAAATTATAAAATATCATAAAACCATGACTATGAGTAGGCCTTCTATTAAAATGATCAATACACCTTTCTTAAGCTAACAAAAATTCAGTGTTTGTAATTCAATAGTGGGTCTTATGTCAGTGTATTTTTCTCTAAATGTTCTTTTCATGTATGTAAAATATTTAATGTAGGAACGTTCTCAAAGATAAAATAAGAAAAAGGAATGAAGCTATAAATAAAATTCTAAAAATTTAAAGACAGAATAAGATCCATAGAGAAAAAAAGAGATCAAAATAGAAAGGTTGAGATGTCTGTGATTAAATGACAAATCAAAACACTTATTAAAATTGCTTTTCACAGAAGCTCCATGCAGAAAGATGGGAGGGAGTATCTGCAGTCTCTATGTGAAGAGTATACTTCTACTTCTGTGGAATGAACTCACAAAGATGCATAAATGGTGCCTCAGTTACAGACCCCACATCTCCCTGAATAGCCGATTCCATTGTTAAAAGCCTAGAAAATGAGAAAATTATTCTTTATAAGGAGTCAAAATGGGTTTCCTTGAAATTTCTCCCTGTTGGGCTTTGTTACACCCTTGCAGTCATGTGCGCGTGGATTTTTTCCTGCACAGGATAACTTCCAATGCTGACAGTTTGATATCTTGTCTAATAGTCTTTAGTGCTCTGTGTGCACTCAGAGATGGAATTCCTTGGCTACCTTGCTTAGGGCTCTTTACATCATCTACTTAATCAGCTCTCATATATTCTCATATTTTCTCAGAACTGTCCCTCAACACTTGAGGAATACCAGAAAGCAGGCTATGCAGGCCATTTATTAGCGGCCACTCAGGAATTGCCCTTTGTCCCTGCTACAGTGCCTACATCTCCCATTGGAAAAGTCACTTCTCCACTTTAGGATTTATTTTAGGGAGAGATAATGAGGCCACTGCCTTAACTCTTTAGTCTATTTCAGCTTAGGAGCATATAATTTTATATAAATCTGTTAAAAAAATACTGAGGATTCTGGAAACAAAGCAACTGTGTCCCAGAAATCACCGTGAAATAATTTCTACCAATAGAATATGGAAGTGAATAAGGTTGGACATCATAAATAAATTTTTGTAAACCATCTCATAGCTATGTATAAAGAAGCCATTAGAGGAGGCAAAGCCAACAAATGAATAATAATGGTATGGTATTCTTTTGGTCATGAATATTTATTTTGTATCTTCATTAATAAAGACATAAACACATACAGATGGTTATACATACATGCACATATATGTATTTATATTATACATATATATATACACATTCACCTACACATATGTACATACATAATGGTTCCTCAAACTTTTCCCTCTGCCTGGGCATTTTTCCTTCCTTTTGACTTCTTGTTAACTTCAATCAACCTTTCACATTTTAGTTGTAAACCATTTCCCTAGGAAAGCCTTCGTAGACTTTTCCTATCAAGTCAATTTTATATAATAGCAGTTTCTACATTACCAGATATGTCATGTATTTATTGTGATAACAATATTTCATGCATAGACACATTTATCTAACAATTTTCTAACTATCTCTCTTCTCCATTAGTACATAAGCAGTTTAATGCTGAATGTCTTATTGTTGTATATATCATGGTATCCCTGTTCCTGGCATGCCAGGGACAGTCAATGTATGTTTTTAATAAATGTTACAGTAATGGCAAACTTATTACAGAGTATATTAATGCAAGTGGTGAACTCACTCTAGAGGATAAATGTCAGAAATTTGGAGGTGAATTATAAATAACATAGACCTTTATAAATGAGAAAATGCACAGGAGTTGAGACCTCAGTGCTAAAATATGACAGAGACCCAAGGATCCCAAGTGCTACAACCTCAATAGACTTTGAAAGTAAAGAATAAGAGTTGGGATTTTGTCAGACCAATGATTCATTGCTATGAATATTTGCATGTGAAATTGTTTAGGAAAAAAACATATTATGTGACCCACTGCAGTTTTCAATGCCAGTTTGATAAATAAATATAAAATAAAGAGGTGGGAAAGACTCAATTCTCTTGAAGGTCCTAGCCAATGGGAGTTTGACCATGCATGCTCCAATAAACGATTGGACATGGATTGCTTTTTGTTTGTTGGTTGGTTGGTTGGTTGGTTGGTTCCTATTTTGGATTGGGAAGTCATGGGGGCTCAGACCTGAGAAGACTGGGAGTGGGTGTCATTAGAGGGCATGGTATGAAATTCCCAAATAATCAGTAATAATGTTATGACAAAAAGAAAAATATAGAAAAAAATCAAAAGAAAAAATGAATCGGGATTTAGAAACAGCAGTAACAATAAGAAGGACCCCGAAAAACACACTCTGAGAGCCTCTGGGCCAAGTCTGGACATTGTGAGGAGTGAGAATAGAGGTGAGTTGAGTGTGAAGAGCACTGACATTAAAAGGTGGAAGGAGAGGAACAAGAGATGAAAGAAAACCAAAACTTAGCTTTGAGAAAGACTCAGAGTGGACTGTGGTCAAAGTGCAAGTAGCTATAGACTCGGGTGATTAAAATGGTTTACTTTATACCAGGGATCTAATTCATTACAGAATCTACACAGGGGTGCACTTATTCTTCCTTGGGCTCCATAAATTTTTGACCAAATGTATGACAAGATAGATGATGGCAAAATAATTGCCTTCAAAACTAAGGTAAGAATTGCATCATTGTGGTGACTGCTTTTTATTGGCGCAAGTAGAATAAAATTTAGAATACTTTTGGACAGTGAGGTTATAGCTAGAAAGATGCCTTTCTGTGTTGTAATATAAGTTCCTGAACAATTTCAATGACTGCCTCACTAAATACCAACTGAACATAAATAAATTAACAAAGCGTAATTGGGAAATGTCAATGTTCCCAGATGCTGATGGCCAGACTAATGATGCCAATTAAGAAAATTGATTTTGAAAATAAAACAGATGCCTGAATATACACTGGGGATGCAATTCTTGAAGATTTAGAGTCCCAGAGTAGAAGGAAGGAGCAGGACAATTACATAAAAGTTGGGTGGGTTTAGCCAGCAGTACATGCATCACCCTAGTGTGCCTGTGCTTGGGGACTGGAAGGTTACTGTACGCAAATGCTAATGGACACAGAGCTCTGCCCTAAAGCAGCAGCAGAGTCATTCAGCACAAAGTGACTGAACACACCTATGAAGCAGTAGATACTGCTCTGAGTACAATGAGCAGTTATCAACCATCAGGGTTTTCTGGTCCTGTGAATACATATTAGAATGGAGATTAAAGCAAACCCTGTGTCGAAACATCACTCATGCTGTGTAAAATTTGAAAATTAGAATAAGGGAATGATTATCTGGACAAAAGTGAGTAGTTAACAAAGGTCTTCAAATTTGTGACATATTAGCAATCCCTGACTTTTAGATTATATTTGACTTTGTTGTAAGAGGATGTACGAGGTAATGCTTAGAGAGAGCTGTGGGAAACAAATTTCCAGGTATAGTAAGAACAGAGCAGAGACAGCAACACACACACAAATGGGAAATAAATTTTCATTGATTATCAAACATCCATTTCTTTTCTTCTTTTATTTTTCCTCTGATAACTGAACATTAGAGGTGAAGAAATTATACTTCCATCTTCTCAGGGGCTATGAACAAAACAGATATGACACAGGTTAAGAGGAAGAAAATCATGATTCAATCTTTTCACTGATGCAGGAGCACTCATAAAAGATTGAAGACCATACCCCTCCATAAAAAAGCAGAAGCAGTTAGAGTCAGTGGCTTAAGCAGAACCAGGCAGGGGAGGGAACTGTGCCCATGTGACCAAATATGCAGAAAAGCTTAGAAGATGAGAATCCATTCTAACAAGGCCTGCACAGCATTCTGCTGGTCTCAACTTGGGTAAGGACATTCTTTTTCTTTCTATTGCAGAGACCTAGTCTTCACACAGGAAATTTATCTTCTGCTTCGAAATAACAGCGGGACTCTGAAAGCCATCCTGCACCTGCTCTTTCTCAGACGCCTTCCACACAGTCGATACACCACAGCAGAACATTTTAATCCCACCAGGACACTGGAATTCCTCTAGGAAGCATGTCTCACCCTGTTCAGGCCATTTCCCTTCAGACTAGGGATGAAGCATGTGCTGTAGGTCTGACTGGTTCAAACACCAAATTTCTTCAAATTGGTGAATAGAATTTATCACTTTGTGGAGACCTGTGCAGTCTCAGTAACTCTTTGCCCTTGTTCGAGTGTCACCAGGAAGATATGCACCTTTCCCTTCACTTAGATTGGCAGTGGGTACCCTAGTGTGAGTGTGATTCTGGAGTCGTCATTTAAATCCAGAATATATAAGTAACACTTTCAGGCCTAAAACATAAGGAGCCATTGAAGTCTGACTTCACTTTCAGAGCATCCTGACTGCCTCTAGGTAAACTTAGCTAGCCATTTTAAAGGCTGTAGACGGGAACTGAACTTGTTATCTGATCACTAACCTATCACAGTCTTGTGTAATATATGTATCACATCTGTCTTAGTTTCGGCTGCTATATTATCATTTTCATATATAGGATTGTATAATGACATGTTTATTTCTCATGTTTTAGAGTTTGGAAATCTGAAGCAAGGATGCCACTATGACTTCTTTGTGAAGGTCCTTTCTCTGGTTATATTTCCATATGACCTCTCCTTTATGAAAGAGAAGAACAAAGATATCCCGTTTCTCCTTCCATTGTAGTGAGGCACGAGAACGTCTTGACCACATGGTCTCCAAATACCACCCTATTGGAATTTACATTTTCAACATAGAAATTTGAGGAAGGCACACTCCATCCATAATGATGTTCAAAGAAAGCATCACTACTTTAGATGTATTTTAGAAATTATTATAAAACTCCAGTGAGTATCCCACAGAAATTCCTAGGAAAACTTTGTGACATTTAACAAGAGTAAACCTAAGCATAGTGGCACATGCCTATGATCTCATCATTTAGGAAGCTGAGGCAAGAGGGTTACCATGAGTTCAAGGCCAGCCTGTCCATGTAGGGAGTACCTGACCAGCATGGACTATATAACAAGACCTGTCACACAAAAATGTAAAATGAAAGAATAAAGTTGGCTATGGATTTTGAAATTTATGTATTTGAAAATACACCAGAAAAACCTCTATAATAATTAAACACAAAACCTAAGATATTTTTGCAAAGAAGTGGAGTAGGGTATTTAGGGGAACAATGAAATTCTGCTAAGGAGTATCAAATAAATTTTCACATATCATACTCAGTAACAAGTACTCATTTCCATTGAATTCCCCTTTCTAACCTTCCACATCAGAGATTTTAGAAACAGTCAGTTCAGCACGGCACTAAACACTCCCTGAACACCCGTGTTGTCCTTTTCCGTCAAAACAGAAGAAGTAAATATCACCAATAGGAAGCTGGAAAATACTGTAGATGATATTTGCAGGAAACCATAGGGGAAGGGACATTTGAGTGTGGAAGTTTATTTAAAGACTTCCAGAGGCCACTTGTTACCAAAGAAAAATCAGGGGTACTCCTAGGTTCAGTGACAGACAAACAAATGTGCACACCTCTGGATCTCAACAGAGTCCTCTAGCCATGTTGGAAGCTGTTGCCACTTGCCTGAGAAGGCAGGGGGAAAACAGTCCAAGCACGAAGAAGAGAAGAGGTCTCTTCCATTCACAGCTGGAAAGCAAACACCTGTGTTGGGAACACTGGGTGCACTTTTAATTGTTTTCAGAGGTTTATATTTGGTTTAATGATATGATGGCAAGGCTATTATGGTAATGAACTTCATTTACTAACTATGTTGCACAAGATAATTATTGGTTGGCTTGAATCTAAAACCTTAGAGGAAACTGTTTCATCATAAGCTAAATTGATCATAATTGTACATATTTTAGGGGGAATTGTACTAATGCGGATTTGGACTTACACTGAGTTTCAGCTTGGGGAGAGACAGGGAGGCCTCCCAGCTGATGCCCTGTTCGTCGATCACTCATATTACTATACTGTACTACAAGATTTGTTTTATCTAAGCATCTGTGGCAGAGTTTGTTCTTCCTCTTTAGTATATGTGTCCTACTTAGGTTACTAATGCTGTGTTGAAACACCATGGCCAAAGAAATATGGGGAAGAAGAGTTTATTTGGCTTCTGCTTCCACAGTACTCTTCATCATCAAAGGAACTCAGGACAGGAACTCAAACAGCGGTGGAATCAGAAACCTGGAGCCAGAAGCAGATGCACAGGCCATGGAGAAGTTCTCCTCTCTGGTTTCTCATCATGGCTTGCTCATCCTGCTCTCGTATAGAATGCAGGACCACTCATACAGGGAGACACTACCCACGACTGACTGGGTATTCTTGCCCATAAACAATACTTAAGAAAAAGCCTTACAGTGGGATCTCACGTAGCATTTTCTTAATTGCGGTTTCCTCTTTTCAGATGACTCTAGCTTGTGTCAATCTGACCTAAAACTAACACTTTCCATCAGATTCCTCTCCTTCCCATGTATGTTGATTCTTTTCATTGGCCTCACCGCCAATGGGGGTAAGGGAATCAAATTTTACAGCCTTTTTTAAGTTAAATGTGATCTTATGGCTAATTCTAGTTGACTTCTTCCACTTGAATATTTATGCTTGTTTCTGATGTAATAGAATCCCTCTATCTGCTAAGCTTCATTTATAACTATGGCACAGAAATGGGCATTTTCCTTGAGCCACCGTTATTGAGTGCCACTAAAAGTGGTTTAACCCTAGTTAAAACAACATTAAATGAATAAACTGAAAAATAATAAGGTCACTTTATGTTAGGTTAGAAAAGTCACATAGAATAATGATTTTTAAATCTTCTTAAAAGTCTGGTTCGAAGACTCTATAATCCACCCTTTAGCTGATTTTCTAAGTTTCTTAAATTGCTCAGTTACTGCTCATAGCACTGACATAGCATAGTGAGAGTTTTCACTGCATAATAATTCAGTCCATTATTTTATAATATTTAATCCTAACATATAGAAACATGAGTGAGACAGATGAGACAAGATAGGCTAAACACAGTAAATGACTAAATTAGTATCTTGTGAAGAAAGGGAAGAAAAGAAAAAAATCCTAAGATGTGTTGGATGTACACACACACACACATACACATACTAAAGGGATAACAAACAAAATGTATATATATATATATATATATATATATATATATATATATATATATGGTGAGAAGAAACAAGAGATAAAGAGTTACTTATTCATGATAGATGAAGAAGATCCAATCCACTGAAGGATGTTGGATATTATTATTTTATCACTAAATTAATCTGTAAATTTTAATAGTTCTTTTATATTCCAAGAGAATACAAGAATATTTTATTTGGAAACATAGCAAAAAAATCTGTAATAATTAAATATAAATACTTAAGATATGCTTGTGAAGAAATATGAATGGTTTTTGATGGAAACAAAGAAATTCTACTGCATTATATCATATAAAACTTTCACATGCCATACCCAGTAACAAGTAGGCATTTCAACTGAATACTCACTTTTGCCTTAGTGCCTTATGCTTCGTTACTGCCTGTCCCACAACACTGTGATACCTTTACAGCACTTGTCCAGCATACATAAGGCCCTGGGTACCACTAAAAATAATGGTAGCAGTATGTAACCCAGGGCTAAGAACCATAGGAGAGTGCTAGCCAAACAGGTGCAAAACTTTCCCCAGCACCACAAGATAGATCCATAGATGCACAGAGAAGGAGACAGGCTGGCACATACATACTAATATAGTAAATACCTTTTCAGTGTATTCTTTCACAAACAGTTAAATTTTCAATGCACTTCTGTACTTTCACCTGTCATTGCTTCTTAAGATAAATGACAGACTTGAAGGAGATAAGAGTCTGCTGAACTAGCTAGTCCTAGAGCTGAAAAGACCTGTGGGATTAATGGGCTACTCATAATGAAAGGGGCTGTCATCTTAGAAAGAACCATGAAATATTATCGCTATGGATCCACTCCTGACCAAATAGCAGAATGGATTAACTCTTCCTCAGATGGCAATGGCTGATGCCTGATCCTTCATCCTTTCATCAGAGCATGGGTGAAATGGCAAAGGCTCTAAAACACATTTGTCTTTTAGCCAGGTAAAGGAGGCTAACATACTGCACATTAGAAAATGAAAATAGGGCTGGAGAGATGGATCAGCCATTAAAGGCTAAGCTCACAACCAGAAATGTAAGAACATGAAAATAAAAGACAGCTGCTTTCATGATCCATGCATGAAAAGGAAGCAAGCTTTTAAGTGCTTACAAGAATACAAAGTAAATTTAAACATTTTTTAAACATAGAATTTTTTTCAGTTAGAGGAAAACGTACTTTGTTATCAATAGCATATATACTTTTTAATTAAAAATAAGAGCTTTTTCCTCATGTAGTGGTCCTATCCTAGAGAAATTAATGGGTAGCGAATTTGGAAACAGCACCAAACACCAGAAAATGTGCCATTCACAAGTTGATGCTGATCATGGATGTGGAGTCATCCAGTGGTGCATGAATAATCTATTAGTGTTCACACCACAAAAGAAAAGTGACCTGCCCATACTTGCCTGGCAGCTGTCAATTGTCATTAGCTCCTCAACTAGGGGTGAGGCCTCCAGAGCACTTCTTCCCTCCGCGATGGAATTTTTAACTGGTTTGACTTTGTTTGGGTCTTGTACAGGTAAACACATCTGCCCTGCGTCCATATGTAGAACAGTCAGGCCACGTCCAGATGCCAGGATTTTACAGCTTTCCTCCTCATCTTGTGTGGAGGCCCTAAACTGTGAGCCTATTTCCACCAAAGGTTGAGAGTTGGAACTTACTCAAGGTTGTTAACTGTTTCTACCTCAAACAAAGTTCCAACGTAGATTTAGATCAGAGAATTCTGTTCTCAAGGTTGGCAATAATATTCAGATCTTGTATTTCAGTAATAAAGAAGTAAATACATTTCTACTCCAAACAAAATCTAAGGATCCAACTAATTCCTGTTTCCTTAAGTAGATAACAGTGGATTTTACCTAGGAAATAGTTTGCCTACAAAATGCTTTGGTCTAGGGTGTGAGTGTGACTTGTTTTGTTCTAGCAATAGAATGTTTAACTATGAATGTAGCCTGCAACCTTCATCTGTTCATTTCCTGTATCATGTTAATGCAGTTTTTTTTAATCTTACCTAACTTTTAGGATCAAGGGTATTTTAGGCAATTAGAAATTAAACGTGAACGATTTCAGTATTCACTGAAACTCCCGATACTCTCCTATGTTTTCTGTTTTATTAATTTACTCTTATCTTCATCCTCTTTACTATATTTTTGAAACCTATGCCCCAACAATCCTGCAACTCTTTTGTTCTAACTCTCTTTGTAGATGTCCCATCTATGGCTGAACACTCACACTTGCATTTTCTCTGCTCTTGGAATCGTTATGAGTCTCTAGATTAACCATGACTCACTATAATAATGATCAACACTTCAGATTCCCCAATAGTTCTCCATAATTAGCTTCCAGCTAATATGCTCAGCCTGCATTCTTATTAGCAGACTCAGCCCAAGTGTTATACAGATCATTGTGTTCTTTTCATATGAAGGAAGTTTCAAGCTCCTTCTTTTTCATTGTTATTAATTTTCTCACCTCACCAAGGTGTGGGTCAGTTACTCAACTACATAGGTAGTACTTTTTTCCCTTGTAAGTGATGAACAGTCTAAAAGGAGGCTCCCCAAGACCATATTATATCCTACTCGACAGTGAAAATCCCCTTGTTATTTGCCATTCATTTAGTGATTCTTGCATGAATTGATCTTTACTGTGCTCTTTAGAAAATAATGCTTGTCGAACTTTAGCATGACCGGCATGTGCATCCATCATCCCTCAACCTCCTGCTGCAGCTAAAGTTCTCCATCTCGCAGTTCTTTATGAATCTGTTCACAATCAACACATAGTTATGGATTTCAATTTTGTTCAAAGTTTCCAACTTTATTATTATACTTATAGTCAAATGTCTAACATTCAGCCTGTGAGTCGTTGAATCTGGCTCCTTGGTCCTTTTCACTTGTTCTGGCTCTTACACTCATTGTGTGTTAAAATAATTGGATCCATTATTTCAGTATCTAGTCACTATTTGTTCTGCATTTATCTTCAAGTTAGCTTACAAATGCAGATTCCTTGTTCATAGGCTCATCTATTGGATTGGCCCTTCTGGGGAATAATAAACCCAGATAATTACTATAAACAATAATGACAAAAACCTGATAGCGCAAAGTCAAAGCAAACATTGTACCAGTAAAGTGGAATAGGCAAAAAAAAAACTATTCAAAACTGAAATAATTGGTACAGTGACTGTCATTTTAGACAGGCAAGGGGTTGAAATGTTAGGATAAGATCATGGAAAAGGATTAAAGAAATTCAGAAAGGTTGTCAGAGCATATAGGACACAAATTCTTGCTAGCACTTGATTAAGTGAGGATATTGCTTCCCTCAGAACCTAGAAATTTCTTTCTTATTTTTCAAAAGAAGGCTCATCCGTCCATGAGAAGTAACCTGGGTTGTAGAAAATTGATATTTCCATAGAACAGGACAATACTTTACAAGTTTTCTGAAGTAAATTCTCCTTAAAGAATAAGCCAAAAGCCTTTAGAAAGGAAGAAATTCATGTAAATTTTAGTCAGGCTGAGGGCAATGTCAAAGTCTTCTTGACCAACAGGAATTTCCACTAAGGCACTGGTCAGAGCACCCTAGTTCTCAAGACTCAATTCTGAACTCTCTGTGGTATCTCTGACTCATAAGAGGTTCTTTTTATTTATTCATTTAAAAATTTTCAGAAATGTATTTGATCATATTGTTTCCCTACCCCTAATATCTCCTACTTTATGTTCTTTCTATCTCTCAATAAAAGAGAAAAAATGAAAACAAAACCAATGACTAGAACAAAATAATACATTATACATACACACACACACACCATACACAGACACATACACACACATACTCCAGAGAGAGAGGGAGAGAGAGAGAGTCTGGGATTATTTGTGTTGGCCAACTACTCCTGGGCATGGGATCTATTCTAGAGTGTGGTTGATAAACTTTGTGACATTCTGTTGAAGAAAACTGGTTTTCCCTCATCCAGCACATATCAGTTGCTAAGAGATGCTAGATTAGGGTGGGGTTTTGTGTCCACTTTCCCTTCTTATTGCTGGAATTTGATCTGTCCTCAACCTGTGAAAGTCTTCTGCAAATTGTCAATTTCTGTGATATCATGTGTGTATCAGCCCTGTGGTGTATGTTTTCTTTGATTCATTTGCCATCTTTTGCTTTTACAATCATTTCACCTCTTCTTCCACGTAGATCTCTGAGACTTGATGGGAAAGATTTGATTTTTTAAAAAATCTCATTTCATACTGAGTTCTCTAAAGTCTCTCACTCCTTACATTGTCCAATTATGGGTCTCTGTGTTGATTATAATCCACTGCAAGAGGAAGCTTCCCTGATGAGGGCTGAGTTATCCACCCATCTAAGGTCATTAAGAGTCACGCTATTGCTACATTAAAATGATTCACTGAGAAAACATGCAATATTTGTCTTTTGGGTCAGGTTACCTCACTCAGCATCATTTCTAACTGAAGTTATTCACCTGAAAATTTCAAAATTTCATTTTTCTTAACATCTGAATTATAGTCTATTGTGTAAATGTGCCATATTTTCATTATCTATTCATTAGTTGATTGACATCTAGGCCATTTCTAATTTCTGGCTAACATAAATAGAACCGTAGTGAACATTAGTGAGCTTATATGTCTGTAGTGAGAGGTAAAGTCCTATGGGCAAATGGAGCAAATCAATTTCCAGCTTTTTGAAGGACATTCATACTTATTTGCATCATAGCAAGTTCTCAATCAGCACTCATAACACACATGCAGAAGCTAGGCTTTCCTCTTCATGCCCATAATTGAGAAGTTCTGGAGGAAATCTGTTTATACTTTGTACTTATTTTTCTGTTTATTCAGGCCATACTTTTTAACTCTTATCAAAAACCAAACATCACCTGGATAGCTTTATGAACATCAAGTTCCAGAGATGTCATGAAAATATTCCTGCATTATAATATCAGGAAGTAAGTCTTAAACAAGAATATCTTAGTGCGAATTGAACATGTTAGCTAGCAAGATGACTTGGGCATCAGATTTATTAACATCTCAGTGCTAATAGAACACATTTAAGAAGACTCAGTCTGCAATTATTTGACAAGATTTCTTATGATTGTATTAAGTTCATACATATGTGTGTATGATTGTTTATAGGTATATATATATATATGATCTTAAAGCAATCATGTGTGTGTAGGTGTGTGTGGTGTGTGTGTGTGTGTGTGTATATATATATATATATATATATATATATATATATATATATATATATGAGCTTAAAGCAATCGTGTGTGTGTGTTATGTGTGTGTGTTTTTCATGGACCATTTCCAAACAGGAGAATCCCTGCAGTGTTACTGAGCACTGGTCTTCTTCTATAGCCCCAAGGTTTTATGGGACTCTAAGAGCAAGGCCTGCTGAGATTTTAAATGCAATCCCAACTACTGCTGTGTTCTGAAAACTAGAGGAGTTGAGTTATTAGCATTTGCATCAATTGCTATTAAAGTAAGTTTGGCTCCATCAGACCTTTATGAGTAAGCCCTTGATTAAGAAAAGATCTTCAAAAATCACAAAATGATTTCCTTTCCACACTCTGTAGAATCGAGCCCCAGGGTGTTCAGGAAAATTTTATTCCTAGGGAGTTTTAACAGTATATGCTCCCTCTTCTTAGCTCTTAAAAAACTAGCTTCAGAGATTAATTATCTGATGATTTTAACTACAATTATAAAGATAAGAAAACCTGACTAATTAGTGTCAATTATATAAATCCCAGGGCTTTAATTCTTATACTGATGGAAAATTTAAGTTTTATTCAAAGGCTAAAGAGATCATAATAAAAATAAATTTCAAGCAAGTTGAAGATTTAACTTCTGCCGAGATAAATCATAGCTCTCATCACAAAACAAGCAAGAGATAGCTTGTTCTGGAGTCTAACATAGAGACTATAATCTAGAAATGTGGATTCAGGTTGCCCCGAATATCATGTTCCAAACATGAGGTTTGTAGTTACAGAACAAAGAAAGTCGTAACAAACAATGGCTCTTCAAATCCATTGGTAGAACCGTCAGACCTATAGTTACAACAGAGTAGAGAAACCTCTGCCATAGGCTTCAGATACTATCGGATAACATGCTCAACTTGGCAATTGGTAAGAGGCAGTAGTCTACTAAGTTAACACATCTAAACAGTTCATGTGACAGTCATGGATTATTCACAGAGGCGGATGATAAATGGCTATAAGTGTAGCTAAAGAATGCCTGAAATACTTTAGCTCTGGATCAATGTTACACTCTCATGATATTCTAATCAACCAATGAGCCTTGTGAAATCTTTAATGCAGGTATGACATTTTTGCTGGCGCTTTATGTCACACCATGTTCTAAGAATATCTCTAAGGGGTTCTGATGTGTCACTCTACCTCCTTTCAGAATGTTTCAATAGAGGATGAGTACATTGCTGTCCTCATTTTGCAAATGAAGATATTTATTCTGAAAGAAGATGACTAACCAGCTTAAGGGCACACTTCTAGTGAATAAAAGGAGCAGGGCTTCAAACTCCAGGAGCTGGATCCCAACTTAGTCCTAAAATAATATTTGAAAATGATGGTTCTGCACTGCTGCTAGTGCCCCAAAGACATATCCTTGAAGAAGACATCTTTGTCTCACTGAGGGAATAAACATGTGCATGCTACCATCATCTGGTAGGTTGAGGCCAGTGGTACAGTAGTACCCTACTAACACACCGCATGGTCTCTGTAGCAACTAGCCCGGATCCAGTTCATCAACTCAGTAGTGTTCAGGTTCCAAAGCCAGTTTTCATATGGAAGCCAACATGGTTTCTGTAGCAATAAGGTAGAATATTTTACATCCTTGAAAATTCCGCCAGGCCGGAGGCCCATCAGATAAAAAGGTAGGATGGAGCTAAAGGAGTAGGAGCTTTTTTTTCGGCCTGGACTAGCTTGTTCTGCGGAGCAAGTTTGCCACGTGCACTGAAGAAGGCACGCTTTTAAAACAAAGCCTCATAAAGTTAATATTTTATGAAACAAAAACGTTCATACATATGAATACGTACACATTTCATTTCCTTAAGAAACAATCTGCGTTATTAAATTGGAAAAGCAAGACTGTCAATTTCAAGGTCATGATAGCAATTTGAACCTGAAAAGAACAGCAAGAAAGGAAGTCTCTCTAGAATATTAAAGATCCTTAATTTAGTCAAGCATTGTATCCAGGCACACGCCAGAGTTGCTGTGTGGAAAGGTGTCTGCCTCCCCAGAGAATCTCTGACCCTGCCGACTCCACCACATGCTACATTCTGTGAATAACTCTTTACTTTATCAAAAATATTTCATTGCAGAACAAGGCATATTGAGATGTTAATTTCTGCGAAACAAATTTTGGTAGCATACCTTTCTCATTCACTAAAACACAAAATTCTATTTAATTATAATTAAGACAGCAGACAACACCCTTGATTTAGAATTAAATTTATATAAAAGTAAAGCATCCAAATATGGTAAAAATTATATTATTAAAATCAACACAATTTTACATTTGTTTGCTTAATTATTTTAACTCTCAAATTAAATATATCCTAACTGGAATAAGGAAAATGTGATATGACTGTTAGCATCAAATGAAATAATTTTGTTTTTCAGGACACAAAGGCAAATGTTGGCAAAATATCAAAGCAATATTGTAATACTTTTAAAATTAATGGAGCAGGAGAATACTTATTTTATCAGTCTTATGTCAAAGTCTGTGGCCCTATGACACAGGCAGTTAATTTAAAATCTAAATGTTTGAATGGTATCTTTCCAAATTACTATCTTATAAGTCATACAAGAGACTGAGGCAGAAGAATTGCCCAGTTTGAGGCAACCTGGTCTATACAGCAAGATCTTGCCTCAAAGAAATAAACAAACAGAACAAAACTCAACCAAAGAGAAATAACTGAGGGTTCTTGTTAAACAAGTATAAAACTTAGGTTTGGATTCCCAGCACCCACATAACCTCAGTTGTTACAGCATTTGTCTACAATCCCACCAATGGGGAAGGAGAGGCAGAAGGATTCCAGCTCCAGAGTCAGTGAGAGAAAGAAGCCCAGCATTGATCTCTGACCTCTACGTGTGCACACACACATACCCTTGCACAGTCACGCACACATACACACGTGACACGAGCTCGTATATATAACACAGCGTGCATGTATGCATGCACACACACACATAACCACACTGGCACTTACACACAAAAAAATAAAATGTCTTTCCAAACTGTTCTGGAAAAGTAACAATTGAAAAAATTGCTCTGATTCGCCTGAATACTAAATCCTTTTCACAAAAGCCAAACATTAAAAAAGAGAAGAAATCTATATTGTGATATAGCAATATAACAGTTCTCATTTGATAATTTCCTATCAAATGTAACACTTTAAAAATTTAAAGTGGTTATTTATGAGCAATCAACGAGCATTTACATCGTAGAATGAGGAGTTATTATCCAGTAAGGCAAGAGCTTCAAAATCCCACCTGCTGCATTCTGCTCTTTTTACAGCTGCAAGCCCTGCTGTCAAAGATTGACTTTTGCAAAGTAGCAGAGATGCAGATGGGACTGGATGCCAGGATCTTGACTCCATGAGGTCACCGTCCCTATTCCCTGGGAGAAAATTAGATTCACCCCCTTTAGAAATTGAAATGCCAAATATGGTCTAATGTTCCAAAGTAACTGTAGTGGTGAGCGGGTGAGGAATTATTCAGTAAAACATGCCACAAACTCTAGAAAAGTCATTTTCATTTGGGTGAGAGAGAGGGATAGTTAAGGAAAAATTGGTTATTTACCAATCTTTGTGGTGGTTTGAGAAAATGGCCCCCACAAATTCATAGAGGGGGCCACTTTTAGGAGGTGGGGCCTTGTTGGAATAGGTGTCCCTTTGTGGGTGTGCTTAAGTCAGACCCAGTGCCTCACGACCTTCCTGCTGTCTACCAATCCAGATGTAGAACTCTAGGCTCCTTTTCCAATACTATGTCTGTCTACATGTTGCCATGATAATGGGCTAAACCTTTGAACCATAAGCCAGCACCAATGAAATGCTTTCCTTTATAAGAGTTGCATGATCAGGGTATCTTACAGCAATAGAAACCCTAACTAAGACGGAGTTGGTATAAGGGACTGGGGTATTGTTGTGATAAGTAATTTTTTTTTCTTTTTGGCAGAATGTGGACTTTGGAATGAACAAGCAACTGAATACTTTAAGCAGAATTTAATGGGCCGTCCGAATAGGAACAGGGAAACAGTGGTGCTGAGGGATTTGAACTCTGGGGGCTTGTCTCAAGATATTTCAAAGAAGAATACATGTGGTCTAGAGACTGTATTTGTGATATTTTGGTCAAGAACATGACTGGGGCTAAATTAAAGATTTATGGATTAGCAGCCTTAAGAGAAGACATTTCAAAACAACCTAGCATTGACTATGCTCCAAGACTATTAGTGCCTCGTCTTACACAGATCTATAATGAAAAGAAGAAAACCAAGTAAGGAAAAATGCAAAATGTATGTTTGGGAGAGACAAGGACCACCCATAAGTATAAACAGGTTAAAGAAAAGCCCCATGCTAAGCGGAATAAAGGGATTGGTGACCATAGAATAAGACCCCACCCAGTCACACTTTCAATTTGTGAAAAGGAATTAAAGAAAAGGTATGGTGGTTCACACCTTCAAACCCAGCACTCAGAAGGCAGAGACTGATGTTTCTCTGAGTTCAAGGTCAGCCTGGTCTATGCAATGAGTTCCAGAACAGCCAAGCTTGGGCAGTAAAGGAAAGTATTGAAAAGAAAAAGCTGTGAGAAGCATTTGAATGAGGGGGTCATGGTTCAGCCCCAACAGGAGCAGAACTGAGCTGCTTCAGCCATGTTGTTCTCACTCTAGAATCAGGGATAGAAGAAAGGCATTATGGGATCGCCCTGCAGCTAAGGAAAGCCACTGAAGCCGGTTGCACGACAGGGATGTCACTGCACGGAAGCCTACAGAGGCCGTTGCATGAAGCTGTAAAAGTAAAGCGTGGATTGCCTTGGAGACCACAAGATTGTTGAGATCCCAGAGCCATGGGATACCTGCCAGTCTTATTTTGATCCAGTATTTCCTCACTATGGTCCCTTTCCTCACTGGTGGAACAGGAGTGTGTGTGTGTGTGTGTGTGTGTGTGTGTGTGTGTGTGTATCCTGTGCCATTATATGTTGGAAGTATATGATCTGCTCCATTTTGATTTTACAGATGATCATAGTTAAGAAGTTTCCTGATTCTCCAAAGAGACTTTGGACTTTTAAATAGTGTTGATACTATGATATACTATGAAAACTTCTGAAGTTGAACTAAATGCTTATATTACAAAATGGCTACAAGCCCGTGGGATTCAGGGAGTGGGGAATGGTAATTTTAATGACTAAGTGACTAAGACAGTCTTCTAGTGATCATGAGATTCCCAGGGAAAAAAATAAGATCAAAGCTTTTGTGGGAGACATCTATAAACACACAGACGGAGGATAGCATTTCTTTCGTGTCAGTCAGAAGTAGTGAAAGGTTTGTAAGGGTTTTGAAAAGAGTCTGTGATGGTTTGAATCCGAGAAGCCTGTTTCTCAGGTGGTGGCACTTCCTGGAAAGGCTATGAAATCTAAAGGAGGTAGGACCTGGTTTATGGAATTGGGCTTTGAAGGTTACACTGACCCTTGGTTTCTATGTTATTCTCTGATTTCTGGTTCTCCTGTTGTGAACAGCTGCCTTCCTCCACACAGCTGTGATCTTCTCCCACTTCCCCACCTAGAAGAGCTGAAGCCCTCGGTAACAAAGAGCCAAAATAAATCCTTTCCTCTTTAAATCCTATCAGCTGCTTGCTTCAGCAGAGTGATTGAAATGGATTAGTGTGGAATTCTAACTGCTGCTAAAAGCTAAAAGCTCCTAAACCCTTATCCTGAGGCTCTTTAACCACTAGATATAAGCAAGACACATAAATAAGGAAATTTTTAAATTTCTGTCTATGTGTTTCTAGGAGTGGATGTGTGTGTGTGCATGTGTATGCATGAATGTATATATACTTGCTTGTTCCTGTGTGTGCGTGTGTGTACACATGTGTACATGTGTGTGTTTATGTTGTACAAGTCTGGTGATAACATAAAATCATAAAATATATGTTACAAAACCATATGGCTTTATGTTATCTGCAGTTTACTGAAATATTATCTAGGAAGATGGTTAATCAAGTGTTTAGATGCCCCTAGGAAAGCATTGGGGATTTCTTTTTCTCATTTGACAGTTATTCTGTGAAGTGTTGCTATCAAAGGAGTCACCCAGATCTGTACACTCCAAGACAATTCCAAAATTCCAAAACGTTTGGACCAAGTGAATAAACATTAACAATAAAATGAAGATTTTCAAGTTTGGAAGCAACCTTTCAATTCCAATCCATGGTTTCCTGTGGAAATTAAAAAAAAAAACAATAACAACAGCAAAAAAATAAAACAGGTATTTCAAAATTAATGGTGTGGCTCTGAAATGAGGAGATGGCTGGTGTCACCTTGTCACCAGAAGCTAGGTATTGCTTTCCAAGGTATAGAGTGAGAAACTGAAGCACAGATGCTGGAGCTGGATGTGGATGCCTGCTGTCTGAGCCAAATGCACACACTCTTCCAGCCATGTGGTGGCTTCCCTCCCGTGCAGGCAATCTGAACCTCACTGGTGAAAGCACAAACAATGCAGGAAGGACTTTTAGATTCATTACTACTCAGATTAAAACAAGGTCAAGACAGTCTATTAATTACTTCTCAGTCCTGTGCTGAGATACCTGCCTGACATGAGGTTTATTTGGGCTCAGGCTTGAGTGGATGGGCTCCAGCATGGAAGAAAAGGCATAGGACTAGCTCACAGAGTCAAGAGCTTGCTCAGATCAAGGCAGTTCAGGAAACCAAGAATAGACAGGATACAGCCAGGCTAGCAAACCTCAAGGCCCACCCGCATGACCCACCTCTTCCAGAAAAAATCCCACCCACCACTTAAAGGCTCCACAACCTCCCAGCACAATGTCCCACGCTGAAGCTAAAACACTGAAATCTAAGTCTGTGTGGTGTGGGGGGGGGCATTCCTTATTCAGTTGATAAAGATAGAAGCAGAGCAGAAATAGTAACCTTTGCTTCTGTGTAGTTCTTGTGAGAAATGCCAGGACACCTCAGAGAGACATGAATTATATTTGAGGTGGTAATCTCGAGGTAAGCCTGTTTTTATTGTGTTGCTTCAAGAAAGCAAGGACACTTCAAAATTTTCTAAGCTAAAAAGTTGAAATCCGAAGGACTTGCATTGCTTAGACACTTACAAAGGAGGTTCTGCTGTGAGAAAAATCTAGCAATGTGTTCACTGTCTGCAACCTACTGAGACAGAGCACAGATGTAAATTCAACATGGTTCTAAATGTCACTGAGCCATACGAAACATGTGCTACCAGCAGAATGATTGTGTCTCTCCAACTTTCTCCAAAATTCATTTGTTAGTTCATGTAATTCCTGATGTAACAGTTTTTATATAGGTAGACACTTAGCTGTTGATTAGGCCAACAGAGCTGTATCAAAGCACCAGTGTACTAACTGTCCTTGCAAGAACAAAAGAAAATCTCTCTGCCTGTCTCTCTAAATATCTACCTCCCTGCCTCTCTCACCTCTATCTCTGTTTCTCTGTCCTCTGTCTCTGTCTCTCTGTCCCTCTCTTTATGTGGGCCTCTCTCTCTGTCTTTCTAGTCTTTCTCTTTACCCATCTCTCTTTCCCTGACTTTCTGTCCCTCTGTTTTTGTCTGTCTCTCCATGTGTCTCTCTGTATATCTTTCCATATCTCTCTGCCTATCTGCCTCTGTGTCTGTGTCTCTCTGTGTATATCTTTCTGTGTGTGTGCCTCTGTGTGTGTATCTCTGTCACTCTTTCTCTGTTTGTCTCTTTGTCTTTCTGTCTGTTGCTCTGTCTCCCTCTGTGTGGATCTCTCTGTGTGTCTCTCTGTGCTTCTGTCTATCTGTCTGTCTCTCTGCACATCTCTCTGTCTCTCTTTCTGTCTCTTTCTTTACACACACAACACACACACACACACACACACACACACACACTTATTCTCTATGTGAAAACACAACAAGAAGGTATCCATCTACAAGGCAGTAAGGGGTCCTCAAAACTCAACGATGTCAGCACTCCTATCTTCCAAACTGTGAAAGGTGGATTCTTGTTTAAGCTGCTCAGGGCATGGCATTTTCCTTGAAACAGCCTGGAGAAGTATCACATATAATTATAAGTCAACAGCAACAAAGAATGTATGACTATTATGTCCTTTGGTCAGCACTTCTCCACTTTCCAATCTTTATAACTATTAGGGACTGCCATTCTATTCTGTTTCGCTAAGTCTGACCTTTTTGATTGTCCATGCTAGTAAATTCATGCAATCATTTTCTCTCTGTGCTGGCTCTTCTCACTGGGAAGGGGCTGAAAGAAGATCCTAAGCATTTATACCATAGAGCAGGGCAATGGTAAGATGGGAGGTGACAGCATCATCCTTAGCTTGGCTATGGTACTATTTCTACAATATAGGCTTTTGTGAATATAAATAATTTTTATTTCAAAAGCATACCTCAGTAACTGATAAAAGAGTAATTGCTGTAAGGGAATATGCAAAATAATGTTTCCTCCCAGGAAGTAAATAGAGTGCCAATGTTTTCCTAGTATGGGCAGTCTAAATGAGTGCTTTCAATAGACAATAACTTTGTCTTTGCTGATGCCATTCAGCTTTGCCTAAGTATTGTAACACTGGGTATGTGTGGACTGCTAAATGGGAAAGTAAAATTCCCATTGTCATTATGGTCTGCTTCATGGAGTAATTTTGGAAATACCACATCATCTGCACATCCCTAATTTTACACTCATAGGACTAAAGAAGGATGATTAATAGAAATCCCACACTAGCTCAGAACTGAGAAATAGATGGTTATTTATTTAGGGGTAGACTCAAAAATCAGAATCCTCTGTTGGAACAGAGAACAGAAACCAAATCCCGCAGCCAGGAAAGAGGCTGGACACATGCTCTATTTCATCGTATATAGTATAAGAGGCCACGCCCCAGTGGGCAGGTAACTACTGGCTGTAGGATTTCCTACAGCACTCCCCCCCCATTTTTAAATAAAAGAGTTCCAAGCCTAATAAAAAAATTATATACAATAAGAACAAGTATATTCAATAATTATCCTATCCTAACTAGTTTAAATCTTGTATAATAAATAACTTGGCCAAATCACGAGAGGAAAGTAACTACAACTATCTAGCTCAGTTGGTAGAGCATGAGACTCTTAATCTCAGGGTCATGGGTTCTTGCCCCATGTTAGGCACCAATCTGTTGCATGGAGGCCTGCTAGTTGGTTCCCAGCTGCCTGGTTAGCTTACACCCGAAACAAGCACACAGAAACTGTATTACTTAAATCACTACTTGGCCCATTAACTCTAGCTTCTTATTGGCTAACTCTAATATTAATTTAACCTGTTACTATTAATCTGTGTATCGCCATGTGGCAGTGACTTACCGGCAAAGATTCAGAATGTCTGATGCTGGTGGCTCCATGGCGTCTCTCTGATTCTGCCCTTCCTCCAGCATTCAGTCCAGTTTTCCCCACCTACCTAGTTCTGCCCTATCAACAGACCAAGGCAGGTTTTTTTATTCATTAACCAATAAAAGCAACACATAGACGGAAGGACCTCCCACACCATAGGGCCATTAATCAATTTCTTATTTAGGAAAACCTGCAGTGTCAGAACCTGTCTTATAGTGTGCTTGGGAGTAGGCAAAAGCTAAGTAACCCTGGGAAGCTTTAATCATAAGTGGTCTCCCCACAAACTGGGACATATTTCAAATTCAAAGATTAAAGCCAGTCTTGCCAAGTTAAGTGACATCAGATGAATGTGTTAAAGGCCTTTGAACAAATTCATTAGTTTTTAATGTTATCTCTACAGGAAAAGGAATAGAGTTAGGGTCTGTCTCTTAGTTGGTATGTTCCTTCTGCTGTGTGTCCTCATGCAGAGCCATCAACAGGCATCTACAGCAGAGAAATCAGTAAGTCCCAGGCAGTAGATATGCAAATGAACCATGAAGTCAGAGTCACAATAAGGCAGTCAGAGATAAAAACAAAATGGCAGATGCAACTGTAGAGAGGAGGTGTTCCAATAGCTGCTTTTTCATGTTGTGAAGAAAACTATGTGGACATATGACAAAAATGAAATTGTAGATTTTTTATTCATGTGTTAGGCTCTAATAATTGTCTTCATCAATACATTTTTTTTAACTAGAAGTGGTGACATGTTCCTATAATCCCAGAATTTAGAAAGTAGAAGCAAAAGCAGCAGAAGTTTAAGGTCATCCTCAGCTACATAGGAAGTTCAAGGTCACCCTGAAATTTATGAGACTTATCTCTATAAAGTAATACAATAAGATACTAAATCAGGAGGAATATTCAGAATATTAACTAGCTGATAGTGTTTAGGGACCAACCCAACTATTGATAGAGGTTCTGAGTCTCAGTGACTAATCTGATTCTGGCTGCAGACATGAGTGATAGGTATGCCAATAAGGAGTTAAACTGATACTCAGGGCAGAGAGAGCACTGCAAAAGCAGGCTACATTGTCGAACAACAATGACTTAAAGATCATAAAGGTTATTTTTAATCTTTCCTGTGAATGACCAACCTTGATGTCATACTGTATGATGCCATGAGCCAGGTAAAATAAGGACACTTGTGGAAACACAGCCAAAAAAAATGCTTTTATTTTGTGAATCCACCTAGAAGCCCCACGTTTTTTATTAGTGCATGTTCAAAACATTGGAGTTCACTTCTGACTGAAATACCTCACTGCTGAGAAATCAGAAATGGTCTGTTTCCTTTCTTTTTTTTCAAATGCAAAAGTACAAAAAAAAGCAATGCTGGACTACTTCTATATGGAACACGGCCTGGCTTATGAAGGATCAAGTTCTCCAGTAATGATCTATGAATCAATGTGATTAGGAAACTTCCCATAAGCCTCCCTCCCTTCTTTACCCTGACTATATACTATTTCCTATCTTCATGATGTGGGAATGCTCTAACTTCTCTCCAGTCAAACTGGCTAATTTCCCACAGCAAATATTTTTCCACTACAAATGTAATGCTCTGTTGCAGTGGGATAATGCTCTTGTACACTGTAAAGATTTGTCACTCATATCGGTTTAATAAAACATTAATTGGCCAATAGCCAAGCAGGAAGTATAAGTGGGGTGATGAGACTAGTAGAATTCTGAGAAGAGGAAAGGCAGAGACTCAGTCATCAGCCAGACACAGAGGAAGCAAGATGAGAATGACCATACTGGGAAAAGGTACCAAGTCACGTGGCTAAACATAGATAAGAATTATGGGTTAATTTAAGTTGTAAGAGCTAGATAATAATGAGTCTGAGCTATTAGGTCAAACATTGTTGTAAACTAATATAGTTTCTGTATGATTATTCAGGTCTGGACAGCCAGGAAATAAAGGTACAGCCTCTGTCTACAAATGGCACCCAAATGTTTGGCAAGAATTCCCACATAAAGCCTGAGAAAGATTTTAAGAAAAGAATTCTAAACGGACAAGAAGAGAGTTAATCACAGCTTCTTGGAGTCTTTTCTCCAGTAGGTTATGTTTACTAGAGGCAAGCAGAGGTGTGGCTCCTTCAAGAGAGATTTCCTAACTCAACATTAGTTGCAAAAACCTTGCAGCTCTTTTAAGAGGCCCTGCCAGCAAACACTAAAATGGTATTTATAAGCATCCAGCAGCAAGCTTCTTGGTGGTGGTACGAACCTTGAAATTCCACAGAGTTGAGGCAATAAGCATGGCTCCCACTAGTACCTCCACCATAATGCCAGACTCTCAGAAAGCTAAGGAATGGGGCAGAGTCAGGTGCCAAAGTTTTAGCTTTAATCCTAGTCATATTACTTAGCAGATTAAAGACTCGTGTGGTCAGAAAAGGAGATATATAATAAAAAGATTCAGGCAAGAAAGCAAACAGATCTCTGTTGTGGGATGCCCTTCTATATTTGTATTGCCCTTATTGGTTACTGAATAAAGTTGTTTTGGCCTATGGCAGGGCAGAATATAGTCAAGCTGGAATAGATAGATAGAGAGAGAATAAGCAGAGTTAAAAAGATGCCATGTAACTGCTGAAGGAGAAAGATACTTCCAGAACCTTACTGGTAGGCCACAGCCTCAGCCTCGTGGTGATACACAGATTAATAGAAATGGGTTAATTTAAGATATAAGAGTGAGCTAAGAATACACCTAAGCTATTGGTCAAACAGTATTGTAATTAATAGGGCTTTGTGTGATTATTTGGGTCTGGGGGACATGAAAATGAACGAGCAGTTTCCATCTACATATTGACACCCAACTTTGGGCAACAAGCATCCACATAAAGCTTAAAAAGAAAAAGAGTGCTTTGAGACTCAAAAAAACAGGAGCCAAGCACAGTTTCTTGGTAGCCACATTTTTTCAGATAGACTCTGTTTATTAGTGATGAGCAGAGGTGCAGCTTCTTTCAGAGAAGGCTTCCTGACTCAGCATTGGCAGCAAAAACTGTGTGGATTCTTTAAGGGATGTTTCCTGGTTTGTGCTGGCAATTCTGGCTCTTTCAGGAGATCCTGTTACAGAGCATTTAAATGGGGTTCATAAACAGCGTGCTACTAGTTGCTTAATGGTGACAGAGAACCACCATGTCTCTGGAACTGGGGCAGTGAGTCTGGCTTGCAGAGATGGTGCCTAAGCTATTGGCCAAAAGTGTTATAATTAATAAAGTTTCTGTGTGATTATTCAGATCTGGGTGGCTGGGAAACTAACAAGTAGTCTCCATCTACAAATGTCTAAATGGTTTACAGTGTACTTAAAACTATACATAGGCTTGAGAGAGAAAAGAAAGAGGATAGCAAAAGTACTTATAAAAAAGAAAGAATAGCCAGGTGTGGTGCACACCTTTAACCCTAGTACTTGTGAGGCAGAAGCAGGTGGATCTCTGTGAGCTCAAAGCCAGCCTGATTTACAGAGTGAACTCTAGGACATCCAAAGATACAGAGAAACCCTATCTCAAAAAAATATATATAAATAAAAATAAAATAAATAAAGTTTTTAAAAAGCTATGTAAAGATGAAAATACACAGAGAATCTGGATACTGTATGTTGTTGTGTTATTTTTGAATTGTTTGACTGCTGAGGAAGGAGCAATAGCTGTGAAAAAATTCATTATTCAACCTATATATTTTAAAAATACCTTGACTTCAAAATTTATATCAAAAGATAAGTTACTTTGGAGAAGAAGTTTTCCTTTTTTCACTGGAAATGAGTGGCTGTGGATTCATTCTGGATTAATAGAAATAAGGTTTGATCAAGGAAGATCACCTGAAAAAAATCTCCAATGAGAATGGATAACCCAGAGTAGCCAATGTTTCAGAGTACATTTGTTGCAGTTTTCTCTGAGTTTTACATCTAAAACAACCTCAAGACTCCTGGCTAAGATGATCCAGCCTCACAGAATACTCCCGTCAAGACTTGACTATAATCCTAAATTTTCTTTGGGTCTCCATAAAATTACCAGTGTCCCCCAATCCACAGGAAGTAGGGTAGAAAACTACACCCATATTCCCAAAGAAATGGATTATGGATGTTTGTCTTTGTTTAGAATGTGGGTTACAAGTTGTTGTGGATAATGGTCAGGGAAAAATGCCAAACGAAGGAGATTAGATTCAGAGTTCTTAATCTGTAAAGATAAAAGGACAAATATTACAGCATAATGAATGTTCTTGCACTCTGTAAAGATTTGTCACTAGTATCTCTGTCTACACTCTGAAATTTTACTGTTTGTTCATTTGCTCGCTCCAACATACACACACACAGGCACACACACACACACACACAGGAGAGAGAAAGAGAGAGAGAGAGAGAGAGAGAGAGAGAGAGAGAGAGAGAGATATGCACTACAGTGCAAGCTTCAGAAGAACAGGGCTTTGTTTTATTATTGTCGCTCATTGCTGCATCTTCAATGCCTAGAACTGCCTTTCTCTAAATAAAAACTAGAACATTTATGAGGAAATTATAATGATAATTGCCTTGCTAATTATATAATCTCCTTCAGAAGCTGGCATTTATATGCACTACACACTCAGTTTTTATCCTGAATGTCCTTGGAAGCTTTTTAACAGAGTTAAAAAGTCATTAGCAATAGACATTCAAATGCTCCTACCTCTGATCTTGGATACAGGGCACTCCTTATTTCTTCACCAACGAACATTAAAATCAAGTTACATTAAGAAAAACTTTTTAAAATATTGTTGTTTGAAGACTATTTTCAGATTGTTGCAGTAAGGGAAAGAGACCATAAATGAGCCTGAACTCACCTCTAGCGAGACGGGAGCAAGGAGAGTCTAAGCAGTGAGTGATGAGAAACACAGAAGCAGCAGACAAAATGAAGTATAGCAGTGTCCTTTTTCCACCCCTTCTGTCTTGACTCCCACTCCCTTCTAGTTGTTTGTAGTAAGTCATGTCTGTAAGATCAACAGATGAAAGATGGCATCCTGAACCGTGTTTCCTGTCAATTGTTAGACTAGCTTCTTACAAGTAAAGAAATTTTCTAGCATAAACCTGTGCACAGCAGAGTGTGTCATACATAACAGGAAGAGAATTGCTGTGAATGATTTAAAGAGGACATCTAGGAAGGCTTCACAGAGGTCTACAAGGCTGAGACACCACAAGATAAGAGAGAGATCAAAGTTGAAGAGTATTCTTTGCCTTCTGCTCCCCTTCCTTAATCAGAGAACACATTAAGAACTATCTTAACTTTCGGTTAAATTTTGTAATATCTCCTCTGCTGCAAAGTGTTTGCAACCAGAAGAAAGAGATTCTCAGGTCCTTGAGAAAGACATCTCTGGGTTTGCAGTCTGGTCAGAAATTTTTTTTTTAACTTTTTTTTATTGAGAAAAGAAAAAAAAATTTCCTCCTCCTCCCAGCCTCCCATTTCCCTCCCCCTCCTCCCACCCTTCTCCCCCTCCTCCCACCCTTCTCCCCCTTCCCCCACTCCTCTCCCCCTCCCTCTCCAGCCCAAAGAGCAGTCAAGGTTCCCTGCCCTGTGGTAAGTCCTAGGTCCTCCCCCCTCCGTCCATATCTAGGAAGGTGAACATCCAAACTGGCTAGGCTCCCACAAAGCCAGCACATTACGTAGGTTCAAAACCCCGTGCCATTGTCCTTGGGTTCTCATCAGCCCTCTTTGTTCGCCATGCTCAGAGAGTCCAGTTTTATCCCATGCTTTTTCAGTCACAGTTCAGCTGGCCTTGGTGAGCTCCCAATAGATCAGCTCCACTATCTCAGTGGGTGGGTGCTCCCCTCGTGGTCCCGACTTCTTTGCTCATGTTCTCCCTCCTTCTGCTCCTCATTGGAACCTTGGGAGCTCAGTCCAGTGCTCCAGTGTGGGTCTCTGTCTTTGTCTCCATCCATCACCAGATGAAGGTTCTATGATGATATGCAAGATATTCGTCAGTATTGCTCTAGGATAGGGTCATTTCAGGTTCCCTATCCTCAGCTGCCCAAGGAACTAACTGGGGACCTCGGCTTGGGCATCTGGGAGCCACTCTAGGTTCAAGTCTCTTGCCAACCCTAAGGTGGCTCCCTTAACTAAGAATTGTGCTTCCGTGCTCCCCTATCCAACCTTCCTTTATCCCAATCCTCCTTTTTCCCCAAGTTCCCCCCATTCTCCCCTTCTCCCTTTTCTCTCCCCATCTCCCCTTACCACCATCCCACCCCACCCCCAAGATCTCAATTTTCTCCCCGGCAATTTGGTCTACTTCCCATAGCCAAGAGGACAACTATATGCTTTTCCTTTGGTTCACCTTCTAACTTAGCTTCTTTGGGATCACCAATTGTAAACTCCGTGACCCTTGTTTATGGCTAGAAACCAATTATGAGTGAGTACATCCCATGTTCATCTTTTTGGGTCTGGGTTACCTCACTCAGGATAGTGTTTTCTATTTCCATCCATTTGCATGCAAAATTTGAGAAGTCATTGTTTTTTACCGCAGCATAGTACTCTAATGCGTAGATATTCCACACTTAAGGTCATGCTCAACCTCCTTAGCAATCAGGGAAATGCAAATCAAAACAACTTTGAGATACCATCTTACACCTGTCAGAATGGCTAAAATCAAAAACTCCAAGGATAGCCTTTGCTGGAGAGGTTGTGGAGAAAGGGGTACACTCATCCATTGCTGGTGGGAATGCAATCTTGTGCAACCACTTTGGAAATCAGTGTGGTGGTTTCTCAGGAAATTCAGGCTCAACCTACCCCTGGGCCCAGCAATACCACTCTTGGGAAAATACCCAAGAGATGCCCTATCATATGACAAAAGCATTTGTTCAACTATGTTCATAGCAGCATTATTTGTAATAGCCAGAACCTGGAAACAACCTAGATGCCCTTCAATGGAAGAATGGATGAAGAAAGTGTGGAATATCTACACATTGGTCAGAAATTTTTAAATGGTCTTTATTTCAGAAGAGTAGAGAAATGGTTTGTAATTATTGGCTTTTTAAAGCAAATATTCAAGGAAAAGACATGGTGAGTCAGAGAGCCTAGTTCTCTAGAATTTCATTCGAATTAAGGGAAACAAAAGGCTGCCTTGGCCAATGCGCCCTTAGAAATACACAAGAGTGCTGTCTTTTGTCATTTTTTAAACTAAGAATACTGAAGGAAGTGGATGGTGTATGCAGAAGGAAGGGAATTCAAAGACTTAATCCATCAGCTAGCACCTTTTTCACCTTCTGTCTTTATTCTTTCGGTCCACAGGCTCTGATATCAAATAGGACCCAAAACAGGTAGTAATAGATAAATGGCTTCATCTTCCACACAGGGTTCATCTATCACTCACTCCTTCTTTTTTATTTAGCACCCTTATTTTTGATTTGCTTATTTGTTTGCTTTTTATTCTACTATTAGTAAAACCGAAGTATACAGAATACACCTAGCGAACAATCTAACAAATACCAGATTGTAAATCCCAACCTGAGTTCTTCTCAGAGTTGAGTTCAGGACTATCATATTCCAATGTACAAGAGAAGAGATTGGCATTTTTTTTAATTCGAATAATTTCTTGTCTTAGCTTGAATGATAACGGCCCTTGTATGCTCATATATTTGAAGCTTTCTCTCCAGTTGATGAAACTGTTTGGTAAGAATTAGGAAATATGGGCTTGTTGGAAGATGGGCTTTGAGGTTTCAAAACCCCAAGCTATTCCCTGTTAGCTTTTTCTTTCTGCCTCATGTTTGTGAATGAGATCTAAGCTCTGAGCTACTGCTCCAGTACTATGCTTCCCCAGTACAATGGTCATGGACTCACCTTCTGAAACTGGAAGCCCCAATAAACTCTTCTATGAATTACCTTCATCATGATGTCTCATCAGATAATATATCAGATAATATAAAAATAATTGAGACACTTGTGAAAGCCTACAAAATAGGAAGAATGATTAATAAAGGTAGAATTCAACCCCTAAATTTTGAACCAATCTCCAATCTTGCTGTGAGTTTTATCTGGTTAAAATAAGAAAGTTGAACACCTACTTTTTCCCCAAGAAACACACTAATAAAAAAAGAAAACAAATTACTCTACAAGAGGCAGAAGAGATTCATCAACCAACTGAACAAGATCCATTGTCAGTACAGCCTAGGTCTGGGGCATTTCTGTTGGAGTTTCAGCTTTGATCCTCCTCTGAGTTAGTCAAAGGACAGATGTCCAACTCTGTCCCTTCAAAAGACATTTAGCTGCCACCTTCTTATCCAGTTCTTTCCCAGCTTAAAAAAAAAACCAGTGAGAACACAAGCTGTTATATTTCACCATGTTAAGGACCTCAGAATAAAGCCCTGATGAATTCCTAAGTTGCTGCTAATTCAGTTCAGTAAACTGTGCAATCAGGTCCTTTTATAGCAGAAAACAGAGTAGTGACAAGTGAATAAAAGATCTACAGCAAAATGTGTGACAGTGTTAACCCACTCAGGGTAAAGACATAGAAGTAGTGCTTCTGATTCCTAGACAAGTGGACAGGCCTTTGGGATTCAGCCCTCACGTTCATTTTAGTGCTGTTCAAGCGCTTGCTGGGGTTACAAACATTTTTAATTAACTTAAAAACAGCTATCTCATCCATCTTTACGCCAGAAAATAGTCTCTTCGTTGCAGTTATTTTGTTTTTATCAGTTTTAATTTCTCACATTATGGGCAGCTTTACAATTTCCTCAGATACTAAATTTGAAGTAGAAAAAAGTGAATAAATTAATAACCAAGCTTAACTTGCAGCCCAAGACTTCATAAGTCTCCCAAAATACCTTACAAACATTGAATTTCAGACAAATTTAGAAAGCTACTTATGCAAGCACATAAAAAAGTGTGTCATGGGAAAACTGCAAATTTGCATGCCTGGGGCAAAGACTGGGCCAGAATGCTACAATGGCACTAGCAGATGCCTGGCTGAGCATATTAGCATGCAGACTCTCCCTAGTGCTACAACAAGAGAGTAGGAATTGACCTGGCCTTTTCCCTCCAACAGTGACTGAGTCTCCATTTCTCCTACTCATCCTCCTTACAGTTCTTCCAGGCCTCTGATTCTCCTCCACCCACTTCTTCTCTTTTCTGCTTCTTACTCTCAACTCTCAAATTGTTTCCAGGGTAACTCGCGGAAAGGGCTGTTGGGGGATTCAAGTCTCACTTTCTGCCTAAACCCAAAGGAGAGCCCAGGACTGCCTACCTAGTTGGAGTTAAGCTTAGCCTAAAATATGAAGGCCCCAATGGAAATGAGAATAAATCAGTCATCAGTGTTTATATCTTAGTTTTGGCCCCTCCCTTAAAGTATTCTCAGTCATTACAATGACCAACAAGGACTCGATCTATGAGTTTCTAATCAGTTCACAATGAAATCAAGAAAGTTTATCATTTGAGGATATAAATTGTGTTATAAATATTATTTCTCAGAGTTTATTGTATGTGTATATATTAATAACTTACCAATACCCTCCTCTCTCCTCCTCCTCCCTCCCTCCTCCTTTTGTTGCCTAAAGCTTCTGCTTCCTAGTCACTCTGTGAAATCTCTGTGAAAAGTGAATATGACCCTTAAGTACCCCACTGAAGACATGGATCTTCAGAACACTTTTCTATAATTGTTTGACGCATGTTTCTGGCTTCTGTCAAAAGCCAAGATCCTCAGCTCCCTTCGGTTTAGACCAGCATCCCAGCAGGTGAGTACATCAAGACAAATGGCAAATGGGGAGAACAGCCTGTTCTGACATATGGAGAGACATGCTGGTGACTCATGTGTTGAATGGGGGGGAAGATGCAGGTGAGTATAGACACACCTACTCGGAAGTCCTAATGTGAAGAGTTAACACAAGAAAATGCCTGGGGTGGGAAGAGGAAGAATAAAGTTTGGAGTGAGATTCATGGGGCATCATCTCTAAGTAAACCAAGTCTTCAGTTTCCCTGAATCATGATGGGAGTTAGGAACAAGCTCTGTTCTGTTCCATCAGTTTCTCCAGAAGAATGTGATGGCATAGACACAGGATCAGGAAGACATCTTGTCAGCACAAATACTGCAATTTCTCTTAGGATCATTTTATTATTGGAGATAATGCTGACAGAGGGGTTCTACGTGACGCTTTCAACATCTAATCATGAGTGCTAGTGTGTACAAAGGGAGAGAGGGTTCTGAGTGAGTACTGTGATTCCACTTAGCCTGATGAATCTCAAGCTCACAGGAGAGAGTGTCAAGCTCAAAAGATGAGAAAAGGGAAATCAAATTCAAGCACAGAGCCCTGGATCCCCGATTTACTCTTTTCATTCTTCTGGGGGAGGAGCAGTATTCTCAAAATAGTGAACAATGGTCTTCCAAAGTCATTAGTTCTCGTTGTAAAAGACCATCCCATACGCATTTTCCCATCTATATGTAGTTATTTTTTTTATCTATTTCTCTATATACTGTGATGAAGATAGGCAGACTTGGTCAATATTACAGGATCAAAGTGTCAGACTCATCAGACAGTGACCCACAAGATAAATAAATTTCTTTAACGTTACCAGGTTCAGGCATTATGTCACAAAAATGTGGTAATACAGTTTCTGTAAGCATGGTATGTCTCTTTCCTATAATCCCAGATTCCTTATATCTTTTATTATAAGTATAAATGTTCACCAGCTGATGAATAGATTCACAAAATGTAATACAACCATAAAGAACCATTATCCAGATGTTAAAAGGAAAAAAAGAATGAAGTCTTGCTACATGCTGCAACGTTTTGAAAACAGCATGCCAGATTAAGAAGCCAAACATAAAAGGCCACACATTGTATAATTCTGCTTTTAATGAGTGATCCAGAAAAAGCAAAATCACAGAGAATGATCAGCCTGATTTGGGGAATAGAGAATAAAGATTGTCTAGTTCTTAATATAGGGTTCTTTGAGGGTAATACAATGTGTTCTAGAATTCCACATTGACGCTTGATGATTGAAGGATATCTGAACATAGCAAATGGATGAACTTTATCCTAAAAATACAAACATTTGTTATGTGTGCATTTTATCTCAACAAAATAAGGTTTTAAAAACGCCTTTCCTAGGAAGAGGCATTTGGATAAATATTAAAGAGTGAGGGAGTGAAAAGATGAGCTTGGTAACCTATGGAAACAGCAGGATTGATCCCAGACTTCAACATTCTATATTCCTGTTCTGATTTTTAATCTTCAGGACCATCGTGGCACAGCTGGCTGTAGTCGTGTTTGTGGAGTTAATTGAGAAAGCAAACAAAAGGTTAAAAAAACAAGTTAGGAAAGAGAAATATAAATGTTGATCCATGCAAAAAGGAACATTTGAGAATCATGTGAGAACAATTAGGTCAAAGGACAACAGAATGGAAGAAACAAGATTGAAAGACTTGAAAGAATTAAGCATGAGAACCAAATGGGCATGAAGATGTTGAGTATTTCTCTCCTCTGATGGCCATCATTAAAAAAAAAAATCCTAACTCTGGATATATCCATATGGGAGCTAAAATAGAAATCAAAGTCCCTGTTCTAGTATTTTGCGTGAGACATGTGTGTCATAGCTTCTGTCAGTTTTGTACAGAACTAGACACACTGGGGAAGAGGAAAGTTCAACTGGAATATTTCCTCCATCACACAGGCCCGTGGGCATGTCTAGTGGGACATTTTCATGGTTGCCGATTAATGAAGGCAGGCTCAGCCCACTGTGAGCAGTATATTCCTGGACTCAGTTATATAAGAAAGCTAACTGATGGGGTGAAGAGATGGCTCAGTGCTTAAGAACACTTGTCTGTTCTTCCAGAGGTCCTGTGTTCAATTCCCAGCACCCACAATACAGCTCACATTGTCTGTAACTCCATCCCTGACATCTGGCCTCTGTGAGCAAACATGTAGTGAACAAACAAAGCACTCTTACACATAAATATAAATATATTTTCAGCATATTTTTATTATTTGCAAATTTTACATCATGAACCATGAGCATCATTACTTCCCACTCCTCCCAGGTCTGCCCATCCAAAAGAAGAAGAAGAAGAAGAAGAAGAAGAAGAAGAAGAAGAAGGAGAAGGAGAAGGAGAAGGAGAAGGAGAAGGAGAAGGAGAAGGAGAAGGAGAAGAAGAAGAAGAAGAAGAAGAAGAAGAAGAAGAAGAAGAAGAAGAAGAAGAAGAAGAAGAAAAAGAGTCAATTCCCATCAATTCTGGAGATCTACACTTTGTCATCCTCATCACAAGTATAAGAGTTCTCTTTGATGACTTTCTTTCTAGGCTGTTACTTTTAGGAGGTAGGAGTTGTCCCAGAAGCCTTCTGTGTTCCTCCTTCTCAGGTGTGCCTTCAGTCATTAGTTCCATGGAGTAAGTAGCTCCCTTGCCCTTTACAGGCAGCAAGAGCTGACTTGCTCTTAGATCATGGACTTGCACATGATTTCTGAAGACATCACAGACCACAGACAGTTGCATGATCTCTGGTGTTAGCATGTGCCACGGACCTCAGCATGGTCTCCAGTGGCAACATGGACATCAACACAGCCCTCTGCAGCTGTCTGAGCCACTGACACTATCATACTCCTCTGCATCAGCACAGGCCAAGGACATCAACATGGCCTCAGGTGGCCGTTAGCAGCAGCACAACCCACCAACTTCAACATGGATTCAAGAAAGTTAGGAATGCAAATCAGGAGGCAACATTCTTCTGGGGTTCTGCTTCAGTTATTGCTCCCATGTGCCAGGCGTCAGCTCCTGCCCTAACTTCCCCTGATGAAGGACTCGAATGGGATGTGTAAGGCAGAAAAATCTTTTCCCACCCATCTTGACTTTGGTTAGTGTTTTACCACTGCCAACAGGAATACTAGAACAAGGTGAGACTTGTAAACACTGAATTACAAAACATGGAAGATTCTTAATATGTAGCCATTATTTGAAATCATCTTCAGGAGGGTCCATGAACTATGAAGCTTTCAAAGGAAGAAGTAAATGTGCCAGGCGATCTTTTGAAATGACACTTTTTATTAATTCTTTAAGAATTTCATACACTATAGAGATCATAGACGTGTCCCACTCCCCCTTAGTCCACCACCACCACCACCCCTTTTTTAGAAGAGATTATTTTGCAGCACATGGCCTGGTCCTCTGGCTTTTATGATTTTCCTGAAGTATGTTTTTTAATGGAGATAAGATTTATAATACACAGAATTTAGTTTTTTAATTATCTGAGTATTATATATGTTGTGACTGCTTCCACTTTAATATACTACCATATAAAATTAATACAGATATTGAGCATCCTTCAGAGATGTTTGTTCATTAGAAATTGACCTTTGTTGGAGAGATAAGAATGTATTTAGAAGCTAAAGTATGCTTTCCATGTGCAGTCAGTAATCTTAGAAAACAAGAATATCATTCTTAAAACTATTTTGAAACTATCTTTGTAGGAAAAAATGAAAAACATTTCCCCCAAATCACTCTGTTAATTAAAGCATATGAAACCAAACAGCTGCTTTGAGGAATTGTGCTTGCCTGTCTTCATGCTAACAGCTGCACTTCTGGGCCTTCCTGCAAATGAAGTTGGGGGAAAATCTGGCTAAATGGGGATGAACAGAAGTTGACATATTTGAAAGTTTTTGCTGGCATATGTCAGAATCTTTTTTAAAATGCTAAGGAGGTTCAAGTCGGCTGGGAATTTAAGGAAACTAGAAAGCAGAGATAGAGTCCTGGGGACCAGAGAGTTGATGCCATGTCCTAGGTCTGAACATCATGGAGCCAAAAGTGCTTGAACATTAAAGCCTTTGTTTCTGGTTTTCTACCTTTCTGCAGATCTGAGGTCTTACATATACATATCATCCTACACTCTGATCAGGTCCTATTTAGAAATACGTATGCATATTAATACACATATATGCATGTAGCAACAATTAATTTAAAAAGAGGCCATGAATTCGAAACAGAGCAAGAACGGAAATATAGGAGGGCTTGGAGAGAAAAGGGGAAAGGTAAATTATATAATTATAGTCTTAAACAATGAAAAATTAATAAAAATGGCCGGGCGGTGGTGGCACACGCCTTTAATCCCAGCACTCGGGAGGCAGAGGCAGGCGGATCTCTGTGAGTTCGAGGCCAGCCTGGTCTACAAGAGATAGTTCCAGGACAGGAACCAAAAGCTACGGAGAAACCCTATCTCGAAAAATAAAAAAAAAAAAATTAATAAAAATGTAGAGAAAACATTGCATTCAGGCATCAATAAAGAAAAAATAAGTGAGCATGAATGCAGCTCCCATAAGTCTAGACATGATCAAGATACCAAGATAAGAACTGACAAGATAAGAAAAAATAATAATTCTTGATTGATATTATATCTCACTAACATTGTTCTGTTAAAATATATGTTCGCTATACATGCTGCTTAATAACATGATATGATTATTTACATTTCCTTACAAAATAAAAATACATGTGACCTGATTTCATAACTCAATATTTATTTCCTTTCTTCAGGATGACTCAACACAGTTTTATCCTCACATCCATTACACATGCCAGTACTCTTCAAATGACTAGCATATTAAGCCGGTGTCATGCTTGAGGAGATCAGGAAATACTCATAAGCATTACTCAGCCTATTTGCTACAAGCATTTTCTATAAAGGGACAACTGGCCATTATACTAACCCTTGGGAGTCACACAAAGCTCTACGGTAACTGATAGGCTTTGTCATTAAAGTACAAAATAACTATTCTCTTCATGTAAACAACTGAGTCTCAGTCTGTGCCAGTAAGTCTTTACTAATAAACATAGGCAAAGGCAAGACTCTACTTTGTCAATTCATGAGACCTGGTTATTTACTAGATTGTCATAAACATTGTTAAGATTAAGTTATAATATGTTCTCGTGGTCCTGACTTCCTTGCTCATGTTCTCCCTCCTTCTGCTCCTCATTTGGACCATGGGAGCTCAGTCAGGTGCTCCAATGTGGGTCTCTGTCTCTATCTCCATCCATCGCCAGATGAAGGTTCTATGGTGATATGCAAGATATTCATCAGTATGGCTATAGGATAGGGCCATTTCAGGTTCCCTCTCCTCAGCTGCCCAAGGAACTAACTGGGGACATCTCCCTGGACACCTGGGAGCCTCTCTAGAGTCAAGTCTCTTGCCAACTCTAAAATGGCTCCCTTAATTAGGATATATACTTCCCTGCTCCCATATCCACCCTTCCTTTATACCAACCATCCCATTTCCCCAAGCTCCCCCCATCCTCCCCTTCTCACTTTTCTCTCCCCATCTCCCCTTACCCTCATCCCACCCCACCCCCAAGTTCCCAATTTTTGCCCAGAAATCTTGTCCACTTCCAATATCCAGGAGGCTGACTATATGTTTTTCTTTGGGTTCACCTTCTTATTTAGCTTCTCTAGGATCACAAATTATAGGCTCAATGTCCTTTATTTATGGTTAGAAACAAATTATGAGTGAGTACATCCCATGTTCATCTTTTTGGGTCTGGGTTACCTCACTCAGGATAGTATTTTCTATTTCCATCCATCTGCATGCAAAATTCAAGATGTCATTGGTTTTTACCTCTGAGTAGTATTCTAGTATGTATATATTCCACACTTTCTTCATCCATTCTTCCATTGAAGGGCATCTAGGTTGTTTCCAGGTTCTGGCTATTACAAATAATGCTGCTATGAACATAGTTGAACAAATGCTTTTGTAATATGATAGGGCATCTCTTGGGTATTTTCCCAAGAGTGGTATTGCTGGGTCCGGGGGTAGGTTGAGCCCGAATTTCCTGAGAAACCACCACACTGATTTCCAAAGTGGTTGCACAAGTTTGCATTCCCACCAGCAATGGATGAGTGTACCCCTTTCTCCACAACCTCTCCAGCAAAGGGTATCCTTGGAGTTTTTGATTTTAGCCATTCTGACAGGTGTAAGATGGTATCTCAAAGTTGTTTTGATTTGCATTTCCCTGATTGCTAAGGAGGCTGAGCATGACCTTAAGTGTCTTTTGGCCATTTGAACTTCTTCTGTTGAGAATTCTCTGTTCAGATCAGTGCCCCATTTTTTAATAGGGTTAATTAGCATTTTAAAGTCTAGTTTCTTGAGTTCTTTATATATTTTGGAGATCAGACCTTTGTTGCAGGGTTGGTGAAGATCTTCTCCCAGTCAGTAGGTTGCCTTTTTGTCTTAGTGACAGTGTCCTTTGCTTTACAGAAGCTTCTCAGTTTCAGGAGGTCCCATTTATTCAATGCAAAACATGAAAGAAAATGTGTGTGTGTGTGTGTGTGTGTGTGTGTGTGTGTGTGTGTGTGTCTTAGAAGTCACTAGAGGAATAACAAAGAGTAACAACAAAGAAAATAAAACCAAAGTAACAACCAACCTAACAACAACAATGGATGCCAGGAAGTACAAAAGAAATTTTTTTTCAATGTATTGAAAAGAAAAATAACTTGCAACTTTGAAAATTGCATCTAACATAAAATAGAAAAATAAAGATGGATGCAGACATACAAAATATTTACCTGCTGAGCATATTTAATACATGTGATTAAAAATCTGCCAAAAAGAAAAAGAAACAATATCATGTCAGATGACACCTGAAGTTGGGAACATAGGCCCAAACTTAATCTTAAAACATCTTAAATTGTAGTGTTGAACCATAAAAATGTTAAACTCTAGAAAACAATATCATAAATATAGTTATTGAGCAGCAAAAAGTGAACACAGGAGAACACTGAAAATAATGATTACTATGCATTTTTCATTTTTTAAATGAATTTCAGAGGTTGTGTTGTATTAAAATCATTTTCACTCAAACCTTGTGCCCCGAACTCCCTCTCGAATTCATGACCTTTTTTTTATTATTGCTACATATAAATATATGTGTGTATAAGTAAATCTGCTGAGTCCATTTAGTTTACGTAGGTACGTTTTGGGTGGACTGCTTGAAATTGGATAATTTTATCGGGGCCTCATCCCCAAAGGAGAATGGTTCTTTTCCTTTCACTTGCCTACAGTTCTCCATTGGGGTTGGGATTCTGTGAAATTTCCACCCTTCCATATTAGCATATCAATTAGTGTTGTCAGTGTTCTTATCTTATAGAGGTAGCCAAGTTGTTAGCATTTGGGAATACAGCTTCCTCTCATCAATAGAAAACACTATCTTGTGTCAGATATCCCAGTCCTTTGACTCTTACAGTCTTTCTGCTCCATCTTTCAGAATGTTCCCTGAGCCTGTGATGGAGGGATGTTGGAGATTTAATGATTGGGGCTGGAGACCCCACAGTCAGTTGTTATCTGCATTTTGACTAGCTGTGGATTTCCATAATAATCTTCACCAAAGGTAAAAGGGAACTGAAGTTTTAAAGATAAAGGAAAAAATGATAAAATATTTATCAACCAAGCGATATAATGAAAGGAGACAAAAGAAACAAAGAAAAGGAATAGCAAGCAAAAAAATTTTAAATAAGAAGTCCCTGTAGTAATGTCTTTCCCTGAAAGTCAACATCTAGACCTTAAAACTAGATATTTTACATAAAACACTGTTCTCACCAGGGGCTTATGTTCACTTTAAAAGGGAAAATTTAATGGTACAATTCAGCTAAGAATTTTTCTACCTTTCTTCCATAAAAAGTCTCAAACCTGAAAAATCTACAGACAACTAAGAAATAAGGAAAGTAGAAGAAACAGTCTTCCCTAGGGAAGAGTACATCAACTGGTTATCGCATACCAAATGGTCAGCAGTTGAAACATACACACAAATAATACTTATGAAGCAAGAAGGTTGTGTTTATTTATTAGGAATGTGGGGCAGACGGGTGGGGGGGGGACTGCATGTAACAATAACCAATGAAAAAACATTTAAAGTCCACCAATTCATAAGAGACCAAGAAAGATTATATGGGAGGGTTTCCGGGGGGGGAAAGAGTAGGGTAAAATGATTCAATTACATTATAATCTCAAAATAAAGGAAATAATTGCAAAATAGAAAAAGAAGTTTTTAGTTGGCTTTGCAAATGCCTGTCTCCTCTGGCTGCTTGCTGATGACCGTAGTTAACCCCAGTATGCTCTTCACCATCTTGGCAAGCCTGTGGACTGTATCTCCTTTAAGACAGAACACTGTTTCCTGAGACCTGAAGAAAGGGAACTTGGTTATGAGGCTCCCTCCTTCACATAATTATTCAAGAACTAGGGACCAGGTGGTGACTTTATCTGCCATACAGGCACTGATGGTAAGTTCTTTTACAGGGAGACATTTGAGGAAGGAAACTTCATCCAGGAGTATATGGGGCCTGCTATCTTGTTCATGGTAAATGGTGATGCAAGGATAAAAATTTCCCAAATTGTCATTTGCATCACCAAGCCTGAGTGGTCAGTGGTCAGGGGACAGTTTGCATAGCGTCATGAAAACCATGGCACACCTTGGGTCCAGGAATGACAAAACCATCATGAAGTTTACCATTGTTGACTTGGACAACTCTGATGTTTTTGACTGGTGTGTATCTTAACAGACAGACCACTCCTTCCATAGCTAGAAAGAGCATCCTACATCCTATATTCTTACTGCATCCAGGAATCTTTGCTCCCACCGAAGGCTTTGGGGTTTCATATTTTCTTCTTTTACCCCCAAATCTTGGTAGATCAGAGAGCTGCATTTATGATGATAAATGAATAAAAGCTAAGTTTTAAAAATCCCCCAATGAATTTATAATTTTACCCAAATGAAATTAAGGCAAAATAGGTATATGAGTATATAATAAAATTTAATAACATATAAAATTCTGCTCATCAATTATTAAAAGGCTAAAAACTGTTTTATATCTAGTAATACTATCTTTCATGGCCCCAGCAATGTCTGAGTCAGACTTTTTTTGGTTGATATTGGTGCTTTCAGCAAAATATGCACAACTGATTTTGAAGTTCTACTAATTTGCATTTGCTATCTATCACAGGACTTTACTCATATGTAAATATGATAGAAATTTTTGTATGGAATTGTATGCAAACAAAATAGTTTTATGTGTAAGTATCAGTGAGGAAGTATATTAAGCTCTAAGAAGACTAAAGAATATGGTTTTGGATAAATATTAATAGGAAATATTCTGATGAATTGTTAAAATAAATTATTATAATAATTAAACATGGCAATTATGTGATAAATAATAAAGCTTGGTAAATCAAAATCTATATGCTATAAAAAAGCAACTGCACTCAAGTAAATATAGTAGGCTTTGCATGTGTTTCCAACCTTTGTACCTCTTTTCTGTATGCCTGGCATTTCCAATCCACACACCCTTACCCTGGTGTGTACAAATGCTGTCAAGGCTGGACCCCAACAGTGGATGCCCCAGATGTGTGATCAGTGGTACAGAGGGGAACATTATAGACCCCATACATTAATATTACACCACATCTGTAGAGGTGAGAAATTAACTCTCAAACAGATAATAAAAGTAGAAAAGCAGCGGGGAGAGATATTGGGAATAAAAATTGGATATAATTACAGATATGGGACAAGGAACGAGTAGACAACAGAAAATGACTTTGACATTCCTTTCCACAAGTTTTTTTTTTTTTAATTTTTTACTTGTTAGGCTGGGAATCCTTCATATGCCTGATTCTGTTTCCCTTCTAATTATAAATTTTTTTGTACAACAATTCTGTCTTTTCTTGGTTTATTGTATGTGTTTGAAAGGAGCCATGCATTACCTTCAACATAGAAATATTTTATGCTTGTTTGTTCCCTGAAGCACTCCACTACATGGACACAATTCAGATACACTAGTCCCCAGTTTGTAGTAAGAACTGCCTTTACTCCAGTTTCCAACAAGATATTTCTGTTTCATCTGAGTCCTTTTATGAGTGACTTTTACTGTTCACATGATCACTTCCATATCATGTAGAAAGTTCCATGCTTTCAACATGTTTTTTCTCTTCCTCAGATTTCCTACTGGAATGAATTTTAATGCTCCAATCAAAGAAATAGACTTTGGTTTGCTTGCTTGTTTTTAGCCTGCCTCTCCAAACTCTAGCACATGTTCATCTATTTGTTATAATAACACCACACTACTGGTAATAGCGCTCTAGCTTGATCCTTTCTGTGGTACTATACCAGACCACATACTGCGTAACTTATGATGAATTTAATTTTATTGTTTCATGTCTCCAGAAGTTAAAAATTGATAATTGAGCTTTCTTGCTATATCATGCCATGGCAAGAAAGCAAAGCGATTGGAGGAATAGGGAAAAAGAGAAATGGAGAGGGGAAGGAGGCCAGATGAGAAAGAGGAAGAATGAGAAATGTGGAGGAAAGAGGGAGAGGAGGATAGAGTTTGGAGAAGCAGAGAGAAACAAGTGTAAGTGATTACTAACTTTCCTGTTATTGCTATTCACACACCCTCATTGTTCAGCCATAGCTCGTTCGGCCACACTTCCCAACCTTTGCGCTTGGGAAGAAGTTTCTAGCATGCCCTTTTTGGAAAGACACACAGCTGGCGCAAACCTCCCAGTCTGCCAAGGACCACACCTCCTAGTTTTACCTTGTAACAGCTTCTCACTTCACTGCTGTTCTCATACTGGAGACATTTTACTTGGAAACTTCTAGATAGACTGCTTTCCATGTGGTTCCAAAAGTTTATCATCAAAGGACAAAATGGTTCTCTGAAAAATAGTTTCACCAGAACTCTTGTGGGGTGTGCATAATTCAGGAATAAAATTTTAAAATAATAGCCAGAAAGCTCATTAAAATAAAACAGATAAAACAAAGTATAATCAGTTTGAATATCCTTCATTCTCCCAAAAATATATGGCAAGCTCTGAATTCCAAGAGTTCATCAATACATCATGGTTCCTGAGCTAGTCTCCTGTCTACTTCATTAATACAGGAAGAGCTCAGGATTGGTCTGTTCAGTAAGTCATCTACCTAGTTGTGAATCTACTCCTATATTACTATCTTTATTTCACATCTGAATCTACTCCTATCTTATTTCCTTGATTTCACATCTCTGACCCAAGTGATATGAATCTGTCCTTGGTTAACTTGATACTGGCCAAGGACTTTCTTTTTCAGTACCAATAAACTCATTGAGAGATATTCTCAACACCACTGTCTGACATGGCATGGCGCTGACTGAGGCTTTGAAATGCAAACTGTCTTCTTTATCTGTGAGGTCATTGCCCACTTGCTTAAAATTTGGGCTCTAGCTGCTGGTTTCTTCTCTGTCTGGTTATTGCACAGGCTTTCAGGAACCTTTCTGTGCAAGCAAAGAAAAAGAAAAAAATTCAATCTGTGTGTGGTGTGGTGTGGTTTAGTTATAGCATGTAACAAAATGACTAAGAAGTAATGGAGCATTGCATGGGCATCTTTATATTCAAATATCAAGTCTCTACTAGTGAAGGGGATGTGCAGATAAAATAGGATTAATGCACAGACACGCATCAGACAAGGAACAGGCTGAGTGGAACTCTACAAACTCTTCTTCTGAGCCTTAGGGACGGAGTGTGGGTGACAGCAAGGGATGATCAGTTCCCACAGGGGAAATGATTTGATTTTGTTTCTGCTTGCAGTAGCAAAGGTGCAGTTGGTTAATTCACCAATCAATTAGATGGAAAAGAGGAGGAAAATTACATTAGAAATAATTAATTAGCCCATTTTAGTCTAAATCTTGAGTCAGGGTGAGGAAGCAGGCTGTCATTTTTCACCAAGCCTCCTCACAATTATAATAAAGTGATGACTTCCGTGTCATGGGGACAGGAAATTTCTGCTAGAATTCAATGTTCCCTCCAGAATTGAGGACAAGCTGCAAGGGACAGAATGAAACAGGTATTTTCTCTCCGTAAATCTACTTCCTGTGCCTTCCGTGGGGCTGTGTAATGGTGAATGGCTCAGAGGGTAGGTTGAGTTCCATGGGCATTTGCATATTTAGACATCTATAATTTATCCTTTCGCATAAAAAGGTTACCCATTATCTAGGCTAGGCTCAGTGAGTAAACGATTGTTACACAAGCTCAAACATCTAAGTTCAGATCCTCAGTACCTACTGAAAGCCAGGCATGGAAGCACGCACAGGTCGGTAACTCCAGGACTGGGAGATAAGACAGAACATCCTTCATGCTACAAGCCAGCCAGTCTAGACAATAAGTGTGCTCCAGCTTCGATGGGGGGCCCAATCGCAAACAATGAGATGGAGAACAATGGAAGAAGACACCAACATCAACCCTTCTCCATGCACATACACACACATGCACTCAGCTACACACATCCATGAACAAGATATGATATCTTCAAGTACACACAAAATTAAGTAAACAACCACCATACTTTAAGCAGTGAATATCCATTCTGGTGTGTACGTTAGCAGTGTGATATGTCTGTGGTCCTGCTGAGTTATTATGGGGTGCTCTGAGCCCTCCACAGTTGTCATCCAAAACAAATAGTTTCACTTGAGGATGTTTGGGTCAAAATACTAGAATCACATGCCCAGGAGCACCGTGCATACAACCTTGGTAATAGGACAGAAAGAAAACATTGACAGAATCATTCAGGGGTATGCAACCTTTGGAATGTGACAGAAATAAAACTCCAGAATTACGCAAGTACAAATACCCTTGGGGATGCAGCATAAAGGAAGGCAAACATTCCATGGCACATGGACAAGAACATCAGGAATGGCTGAAGGCAGGGGAGTGGACTGCTTACTTAATAACATGACTCCCTTTCTCAGACCTGCAATTTGAAGATAATCATTTGAAAACTCTTTGACTTAAGCAGTCTGAAAAGTTGTAGAAGACAAAATGTGTCCCAGAAGAATCCCAGTGGTGTTGATGACTTTCCTCAGCTCCACGGGTGAGCCTCAAAGAGCTCCTCTTTCGAAGTTGCTCCTAGGTGCAGTTCTCAGGTGCTCCTTGGAGCCTGGGTTCTCATTCCAGACAGAACTTGCCAGCAAATATTCAGCCATCATTAAATCCCATAGGACACCTATAAGATCTAATTGAATGTAGAGAAGGGTTGAATGTGGAATTCAATGGAGATTTTGTTTCCTCTGCCTCTAAGCTTGGCAATTTATAATGTGTGTGCCGGCGCCTTCAGCGCAGAAATTATAAGACAGACAAATGAGCACGCTTGAGGTACTCACTGTGTTCTGAAAGTGCAGTGATCCGTGTCATCTATGCCTGTTATTCATGGTTGTTAGAGTCTTCACTCACAAAGAAAACTGACTTAGAGAACAACATTATTACCTATAGGAAAAATAAGAATTAAGTTCCCATGAGATTCTGATCATGACAAATTCTTTTTCCCTGATTAACATACAGTCTTCTTGTGTGTTTCTGTCTAAAGTCATCTACGTCAATAGATCTTGTTGACTAATCAATATTGAAATTATGTACAGCAACACTAGTGTCATACCCGGGTAAAGCTTGTTTAACAATATCATATAAGAGCATTTTCTGTGACATACATTACAATCTCCTTCTACTTAGAGACAATACACAACAGTCTATCCCTGGAGGCCATTTTTATCACCAAAATCACATTTTAAATGGGGGGAAACATGGAAAATAAGATGGTGAAGAGACTAGAAAACAGAAATTTTTAACAGCATGAGCATTGAAATAAGTCAAGATATGGCCATGTCGGAGCATGCCTGGAGGAACAAGCACAGCATAACTTGAATTCTTCATCACTCACATCATAAATATATATGACCACAAAATGGTCATGTATAACCACAAAAGTACTTGTGTGTTGGCTGTGTGTATCAAATTAGTTTTCTGTGGCTACAAGAAAATCGATGAGGATAATTTATAAAGAAAGGTAACTGGGAGCAAGGCACCAACATCGGCTTAGGCTCTATCAAGTGTCCCATTCTGAAGGGGTATGAATATATGTAGAATATATAACAAATTGAGATACAGAGGGATAAGACCAGGCCCATCTGTGTGAATCCATTCTCTGGACAACAAACACACTCTCTCAGAAGCTACACTTATTCTTCACAAATCAGATCACCCATAACCCCAAGCCCCTCTTAAAAACCTCACAACTTTTTATTGTTAAAGTAAAAATTGTAAATGTCTCACATTTGAAGCAACAGTAGCTTGAACTACCTGTTGGCTACCTTCCTGGTGAGCGTTCATGGTCTCTTTCTTCTGCTTGATCCCTGTTTCTTGTATATGTTTTTCTTTCTTTATTCATGGTTTAAGACTCTGTAGTCATTTATTCTCATCTTTTTACACTTGTTGAATGGTTCATGACTGACTCTTGCATTGACACCATTATCATCAATGAATTCCACAAGAGCAAACATATATGAGTCACAGTTTGGAAGCCTGGGCCAGCCAAACAGCTGTGTGTGTTTAGGAAGGCGCCTGTGATAGTATAGAAGGGAAGTCTACTTCTGTGACTTGAGTTTGATGACCTGGACCCCAGCTGGTGCTGCTATTTAAAGAGGTTCTGGAAAATTTAGGAAACGGAGCTGGAGGAAAAAATGTCATTAGGCATCTGAACTTAAGGCCTAAATCTTCTTCTGGATGCCTTTCTGTCTTTCTGTCTACTTCCTGTCCCCCAAAGCTGAATAGTTCCTGTCTCGCACTCTGTTATTTACTTGTGCGTTGGATTGTATGTTTAATTGTTTATTTTGAGACAAAACTTTCTCCATTGCTCTTCATGCTATTAATCCTCTCTGTAACAAATGCCGGCTGGTGAATACTCAGTCACCACCAACCTATTCTGTGCTGTATAGGAAACAAAATGACAACTGAGACATAGACAGTCCTTACCTCTCAAGAGTTTCTGGGTTAATGATGACAATAAAAGACTTAATCTTGATATCATGTACATGTTCTGGAAGGGTGAAAACAAGGTTTAAGAACCACATTGAGGAAACAATGAATAGAGCTTAAGGTGGTCAGGAAAGGTATCCCTAGGGTAATAACATAGAAACTGGGAGTTTAAAATGCATTGGCATCAGCTAGACACAGCAAATGGGATGGTAAGGAAAGTTCCACTGACAAGTGCACAATTAGCATAATCGCCATTATCTACTGAACATTTTAGGTGTTGTACTTGGTAATTTATATACCTAATTTCATTTTAGTCACAATATTTCCATGGGGGTACACTATTAGGAACTTAATTTTCCAGAGAGAAAAACTAAAGAACAATGAATTTACTGATCTCACTCAAAATGATACAGCTCCTAAATATTTAAAATGTTGGTTTAAGCCGGGCAGTGGTGGTGCATGCCTTTAATCCCAGCACTTGAGAGGCAAAGGTAGGCGAATCTCTGTAAATTCAAGGCCAGCCTAATCTATAGAGAGAGTATCAGGACAGGCTCCAAAGCTATGCAGAGAAACTCTGTCTCGAAAAACAAACAAATAAACAAATAAAATGTTGGTTGAATTGGGTCGGATTTATGCTTAAGCACACCTTTCTCCTATTTCTTGCTGAGTTCTAGGCAAAAAGAGTTTATAAGGTTCAGCTGAAGTCAGTTCCCTACCTTAGGAACTGAAGAAGGTGAAGGCAAACACTTGGGTTCTACCACAACAAGAAATGAAGCAGAAGTACTTCTAACCAGATGGTAGTCATATCACCTCTTCAAGGGGAATTGGAATCTGTGAGGTGCAGTGGGCAGGGCATATAGACCTTGGTGTCAGACACTTTGGCTTCAGTCTTCATTCTTCCATTTAGAATCTAGGAAATTCAGCTTAAGCAAGTTCTTTAAATTCCCTGTGCATCTCTTCCCGTGCTCCCATCTGTGCCTTGGAGATTATAATAGCTACATCAAAGAGTTGTTGTGAGAATCGCAGGGTGTGAAGTATCCAAGAGTCTGGCAGATAGTGAGTAGGCACTCAAATGTTCAGTTTTTCCATTTGCCTCCCTCATTGGAAGAAGAGCAGACTATCTAAAAAATCTCTGCATGGTTTCTTCAACTGAGAACAGAAACGAGTAAAAATGAACACTGATTTTCATTTTTTATGAAAATGGAATATGAAATCGAATGCTCTAATGTTGCTAAAACTAAAGGTTAACCAGCAAAGGGGTTTTGGCATGGAGGAAGTACTCTAGAGTAGGCAGGCATCACGAATCGGGGAACAGGAGCTCTACTGCAGGGTCCACCACAAATAACTGATGCTTTCTTCTCCATGCTTTGGTATTTCATCTGAAACAAGGGCAGGGTGGGCCTGACGGTGTAAGTGAAAGTTGCTCTTTCATTTCACAGCTACCCAGACCCAAATAATCACACAGAAACTATATTAATTAAAGCACTGTTTGACCAATGGCTCAGGTGCATTTCTGGCTTAGCTCTTACATCTTTAATTGACCCATTTCTATTCATCTATTTATCACCACAAGGCTGTGGCCTGCTGGTAAAAAGTTCTGGGCATCTTTCTTCTTCAGCAGCTACAAGGTGTCTCTTTGATTCTGCTCTCTCTCTCTCTCTCTCTCTCTCTCTCTCTCTCTCTCTCCCGGCTTTACTCTGCTAAAGCATTGATTGAAACAGCCTCTTCATTAACCAATGGTAATAAAACATATTCACAGCATAAAAAGGGGAATCCCACATCATTATGGTCTCCTTGTACCTTCCAGATGGAACGTTGAACAAAAGATGTGCCTTGCTCCATCTGAGCAGGAACAGAACTAGACAATTGAATTGACCTACAAACTGAGAATGAATCCAAGATTCTCAATGAACCCATCAAAGAGGGAAAATAACCTCTTTTAATTTTTTTAATTGATTTTATTGAGCTATACATTTTTCTCTGCTCCTCTCCCTTCTTCTGCCCACCCCTTCAACTCTCTCCCATGATTCACATGCTCCCAGTTTACTCAGGAGATCTTTTTCTACTTCCCATGTAGATTAGATCCAGGTTTGTCTCTCTTAGGGTCCTCATTTTTGTCTAGGTTCTCTGGTATTGTGAATTGTAGGCTAGTTTTCTTTGCTTTATCTTTAAAAGCCACTTATGAGTGAGTACATACGATGTTTGTCTTCCTAGGTCTGAGTTACCTCACTCAATATGATGCTTTACATCCATTTGCCTGTAAATCTCAAGATGTCACTTTTTTTTTTACTGTGTTGTACTCCATTGCATAAATATACCACATTTTCCTTATCCATTCTTTCGTCAAGGGGCATTTAGGTTGTTTCCAGGTTCGGGCTATGACAAACAGTACTGCTACAATCATAGTTGAGCACATGTCCTTGTGGTACAATTGAGCATCCTTTAGGAGAAAATAACCTTTTTGCAGAGCAAAGTTATGTTAGATGACAGCAAGAGGCTAGATCTCTGAAGTGAGGCAGTCAGACATTCTAGTGCAGTCTGTGCTATTTACTCACCATGCCATGCACAGTACAGCATGCCTTCTTAAAGAAAGAATAAATGAAAAAAAAACTTTCTTTTTTGGAATCTGTACTAGTTTGCTTTCTATTTTTGTGATTAATAGAAATAACACTATGATCAAGGCAACTCATAAAAGAAAACAATTAGTTGGCCTTACAGTTTCAGGGGATTAGAATCCATGATGGCAGAGCAAAGGCATGGTGACAGGAACAGTTGAGAGCTCACACCTCACAAGCAGGAGGCAGAAAGGAAAAGCCTGTACTTGTTTTCTAATGTCTTTTGACACTCAAAATTATTTTTTTATTTTTTTTTAAAAAAAAAACTTTTTATTTTACAAACCAATCCAAGTTCCCCATCTCTCGATTCCTCCTGCTCCCCATCTTTCCCTCACCCCACCCCATCCATTTCTCAGAAAGGGTAAGACCTACCACAGAGAATCAACAAAGTCTGTCATATCACATTGAGGCAGGACCAACCTTCTGCCTGCTGAGCAAGTTGTCCCTCCATAGGCAATGCCTCCAAGATGACAGTTGAAGCACTAGGGATAAATACTGATTCCACTGCCAGTGGCCCCACAAACTGCACAAGACACACAACTGTCATGTACACTCAGAGGGCCTAGTTTGGTCCTATGCAGGTTTCCTAACTGTCAGTTTGGAGTCAGTAAACTCCCACTAGCTCAGGTCAGCTGTATCTGTGGGTTTCCCCATCATGGGGAGAGCAAGGAAATAGGTATCTTCATAGAGAGAACCACTAAGGGATTAGGAAAAAACCTGGCACTAGGGAAATTCCCCCAAAATCCACAAGGATGACCCCAGCTAAGACTTTAAGCAATAGAGAGAGAGAGAGCCTAAACTGCCCTTTCCCTGTAATCAAATTGACGACTAACTTTTTCGGGGGAGGTGGGTCGAGACAGGATTTCTCTGTAGCTTTGGAGCCTGTCCTAGAACTAGCTGTCCTCAAACTCACGGAGATCCTCCTGCCTCCACCTCCTGAGTTCTGGTATTAAAGGGATGTGCCATCACCACCTGGCCCGTTGGCTAACTTTCTTGTCATCATAGAACCTTCATCCAGTAACTGATGAAAGCAGATGCCTAGATCCACAACTAAGCACTGGGGTGAATCCCCAGAGTCCAGTCAAAAAGAGGGAGGAGTGAGAAAATGAGGGAAGGGGTCAAGACCATGATGAGGAAACCCCCAGAAACAGTTGATCCGAGATAGAGGAAGCCCAAAGTTATTTTGAAAAGTTGTTTGAAATCCTCAGTGACATATCTTTTCTGAACAGGTCACACTGACTAATTCTTTCCAAATAATTCTGCTAACTGGGGATCAGGTGTTGAAACATGTGATTACGGGGCCCGTCTCATCCAAACCTCCACCAAACTGTATTCAAATTAAAGAATATTTACAACTTCCTGATTAACTTTGTTCCACTCTTCTTTTCTTCCTTCTCTTAGGTACAACACTGACCACCATCATAATACACCTGAGGCTCCCTCCTATGGGAACGCATCCTCTCTTTTGAGCTGCTTGATGTGAGAGAGTCATATTCACACTCAAGTTAAAGTAGAGCCAAGATAGTGAGTACCCTCTTTATGGTTTTCCAATAAACATTCATTGCTGAAAGTTCTGAAGAAACAAAAATTAAGATGAAAGTTTTTGTTTTGTTTTGTTTTAGCTAATGAAGGCTTTTTAGAGATATGCATTGAATGCAGGCAAGAGTGTTGGGCTGATGTGACCGCTCTCAAAATCAATCACATTAATGTTTTCAGACTCTGAAAAAAAAAAGTGCATAGCATCTCATCTGAGATCTCTACTCCTAGGACTCTATCCAGCAGAGATAATAGGCAGGCTGTTTTCAAGCAGAAAAGCTGTACGTGATGGGGGAATCTCTGAGACAGAAAGCCAAAACTCTACTAGTGGCCATTTCTAAGTGATGGGGTTAATGAGTTTACTTTTCCACTTTATCCCAAATTTTCCACTTAATTCCAAAATGTATTAAGTTGCCATGTAAAATTTTACAGAACCATATAAAAAACATTTCAGATATATAACCGATATTAAAGGTTTGCCTGTATGACCCTCAATATTTTTAAGGCAAAGTATTATTACTAACTGCCCAGCTTTCCAGTATTTATTTTTCCTCATATCTAACATGTAATACTTTACTGATAATAGGTATCATTTAAAACACACACACATAACACACATAAACACATGCAACACATACACAGAGGAAAGAGATAATTACTTGGTTCTTTAATATATCTGTCTTCACTCCCCAAATTTAGAAATATCACTTCTATTTTCCTTCTAGTTACTTAATTTTCCATAGACATGCCAGTGTCAGCAGTTTTATTTTTCTCCAAAACAGGTTAATGCTCCACTTAACTGCTGTCCAGATAGTTTTTATTAAAAAGTAGCACAGTTCTCCCTGTGAGATTTCTACGTCACACGCTAGGAGGAGCTGAGAATTTAACTAGGTTACAAGGATTCTTTGGGGAATTTAATTACTGCTATGGCCTTGCTGATGGTGGACACAATTAAAATTCTTCAGTACAAAAGGAATTATGATATCGGTTCTTCTTTCTTCTGTACAAAATCTTTGGTAATTTTTTTTCCTTTGGAGAAAGGCCAGAGTTGACTTGGGCAAGTTTATTTCCACTAAGTAAAGATTTCAGCTCTAGGTAGAAGTAGCAACCACTGCATCTTTTAAAATAGACATGTCTTTAAAATCATCCCCCTAGCACTTCGAAGTTTTTTTGTGGAGTTATATCAAGTACCTAAATTCTTCCACTATTCTGTCACATCTCTGAGAACCCAGCATGATAATAGTCTCCCTTCCTACAATAAAAGCCTTCCTTACTATTCCTTTGAGTTGTGCATCTGTTTCTTACAGAAATGGGGTGTGAAGCAAAAATTTGGCTGTTTTCCATTTTTCGATTTCTCTGTGTAAGGTGTGGCTTGCTCCTCTCTGACAGAAATTTATGCCTTCACATATATAATAAACAGTTGGACTTTCACCTGTGTTCCAAAAATTCTATTTGATAACAAGTAACACCTTCAAATAGCCTACAATTCTGTAACAAAGTTAAGTAACAGATGTCTTTATCAAACCCCATCACTCAAGGACTAGACATCAATGCAGAAGAGGAATCAGAAAAAATTTAAGAGCCAGAGGTAGTGGGTGACTCAAGGATGATGGGCATCTGAACACACAGAGTTTATGACACCATGCAAAAACCCTGAAGTTTCAAACCAGACAAATTTCCATTACTGAGAAAGAGGAGAAGTCCCAAAGTAGTCCCCTCAACTAAGAAGCTGTTTGGGATTGATACCTGCTAGTAAAGGGAAAATCAGTTTTCTCCAATGGAGTGTCACCAGGTGTGTCCATCACACCCTAAGCATAGGACTGATTAGTTAACCAACACAAAACAGAGTACTTGTTTCTGTTTCATGTGTACACACATGCACTTTTTGCTTTGTTTTAGTATTTTTGTTGTTCTTGTTCTATTGGAGTTTTTTTTTCCTTGTTTGATTATTGTTTTTTTGTTTCTGGGGTTAAGAGAGAGAAAGAACAAAAGTCAGGTGGGTAGGGAGGTGGAGAGGATCTGGAAGTAGTTAGAGAAGGAGAAAAAATGTGGTCAACACATATCGTATGAGAAAATAGCAAAAAGAGAAAAAATGTTTTAACACAATGGGAAAAATAAAACGTGCTCATGAAATTCTGTGCTCACATCTTCGTCTACCTCATGTCTTCCCCCTTCACTGGCAACAACTATACCAATGGTTTGGTGAGAATTCTACCAGCCCTTTTTGTTTCCATCCACATTAAAATACTGGTTAGTATACCAGCTCTTTCACAAGTATGGTACATACATAGCTTCTCATAGCAAATAAAATTGAGAACATGTAAATGTCTTCTTAAACTTTGCTTATTGCTTTAAAGCTAAAAGAATGAGCGAACAAGCATAGGACAAAGAATGCATGAAGACTGAGTGATACAGATGGCCAGATGGCTGGCCTTTATTCTGAAAATACCCCGTGAATACATAGGCATACTTTATGTACATGCCACACAAAGCTTTCTAAATTTAGCAGTGGAAGATTAAGTACAGACTTTTGGATTTTACTTTCTTTTTTATAATTTTTCTGTTACTAATGATAAAAGCAAAACCATAGAGACATAATTTGAGGGGCACCAATTCAATTACCTTTCTATATTCACTAGACAATTTGGAAGAAGGTTCCTATATTCTTAGGAGTTTATTTTAGTAGTAGACTTTGATTTTGAATTGTAAAGTTGAAAGCAGCTACAGTCTAGGAACAGGAAGGGGGCACATATTTTCGTATTCTTCCTTTCACATTGTGTCTGTACTGTCCAAGGTGATTGGCTTTCACAGCCCACTCAAGCTCTGAATATCTTTACATACAGTGAGGCATACCCTGGCACCTTAGTAACAGGCCTTGAACAAAGTATTAAAAGCTCTGAACAAGATGGCATCTGAGTGTAATGAGGTTTACTAGTTTCTAAAAAAGGAAAAAAATGAAACACCTTTTGAAGCAACTGTCAGGGCATGAAGAAAGATTTGTACTACACAAGAAAGGGTTTCAGTGTTCAGGGTAAAAAGGAAACCTTCATGAAAAGACTTCAGGGAAATTTCTATGAGATTAGGATCTTTTAAAGTGCCTTTTTAAAAAGTAAAGATTACAGGGAGGCAGATAATAAAAGAGCGGAGGTGTAAAGACAAGGGTAAGCAGCATTCTACTACTTCAGATATAACAGTTAACAAACAATGGCAGTTAATATTAATTACATTAGTCAGCAAGAAATTAATATTTGATTGGAATATAATCATTAGTTTATGAGCTAAAATAGAGATTAGAAAAATAACTAAAATCTATATGCAAAGTAGAAAAAGATAAAATCTTTTTATTAAATTGGGAACGTGGGGATCATGGGAGAGGGAAGAAGAAGAGGGGGGAGGAAGAGAAAGGAGCAGAGAAAAATATATAGCTCAATAAAAACAAAAAAAATAAATTGAGGTTAACATGCAAAAAATAACTAAAACATAAAACATTTGCAACAGGAAAAATCCAAAAGTTAATAAGAGAACTATTAAAAGTTAAGGACTAATAAAGAAAAGGTAATGAATGTATCAATTCACATTTAATGAAAGGTTGAAGAAACTGGGTATCTTTTCCCGAGGGTTTGAAGGTTAATGATGATCTAGCCCACAGGTGTGTGTAGTGATAGATTGCGTGAGTAAGGCAACAGTGATTGGTAATTTTTTCTCTTACTTATTTCCATAAATGTGGATAAAAAGGCTTTAATAAATTGTACTTTAAATATTAATAATTCTTATTTTAGTCATTAATATTGATTGTCACATATATCATGTACATAAAGGAAATAAGGCCAACAATTGTTTTTTGCATCCATAAAGAATTTCTTATAACCCTTTGCAGTGCAAATACCTCAGGTCTAGTTTATGGTGAGCAGAGTTCCACCTGCTGCCTGTTCTACTAACAAGAATTTGTAATCTGAAGAGATGGACTTTCCATGGTTGGCAGTGGTACCTGAAAAAGTAGTGTGACACACATTTACTTTCTGTAAAAAACAAATTCTATTAAAGCCAAGAAATTTTACAGCTTTTAGTCATAGTCGTGTGTGTGTGAGTGTGTGTGTGTTTAGCAAAGGAAGGTTTATTTTGGTTCACAGTGCTGTTCCTTTTGGAGACAAGGCGGCTGAACTACAGTTCCCAGTATCCCACCGAACTACAGAAACCCAGCGCAATGGACAGCCACGCATGCACAGGACATTCTCCCAGACGCACTTGGATCCCCCTTTAAAAACGGGGGGAAGCCATAACTCGCCCCTTTTTCCCTTTTGTCCTTTCACCCCCGTCCCTCACCTGTCGTCACTCCCCCCCCCATTAAAGTTCACCCACGTGGGACCGCAGTGTGTCTTGTGTTTTCTCTCCAACCCCGCATGCAACCCCGCAGAAAGAACAACACACAGTATCAGAGGGTATGGTCCATGGTTGCTTGAACCTGTTTCCTTCAGCAAAACATAACTGCAACAGGAGAAAATGTTGAAGGAGATACCTTGTGTGCACATGTGTATACATACATGGATGTGTGGGTTTAGGTGTGTTTGCATCCAGATGCCAGAGGTCAATGCAGGGTGTCTGCTTCAGTCACTCTCCATCTTATGTATTAAGACAACACTGGTTACTGAAGCTAGAGTTTAATGATTGACTAGATTAGTGGAAGCTTTGGGAATCCTCCTGTCTCCACCTTCTTCCAGTTAGTCACCTTCTCTTAAAGTTTCAAGTCTACAAAAACAATGCCATCAGCTAGGTGATGTAGGAGTCCTCTCTGTGAGCTGTGATTACCTTTAATGAATAAAGAAACTGCTTTGGACCTATAGCAGAGAAAGCTAAGCTGAATGTTGGGAGAAAGAAGAGTGGAGAAAGGGAGAAGCAATGGAACCACCAGAGACAGATACTGGAAACTTTAGCTGGTAAGCCACAGCCACATGGCCAAACACAGATTAATAGAAATGGGTTAAATTAATATGTAAGAGTTAGCCAATAAGAAGCTGTAGTTAGTGGGCCATGCAGTGATTTAAATAATATGGTTTCTGTGTGATTATTTTGGGTCTCAGCTAGTCAGGCAGCCAGGAACTAACAAGCAGCAGCTCCTTCCAACAGCTAGGAATCAAGTGTCTAACAAAGGAGACAAAGATGCATATCAATATCCACTTTAAACTCATTTAGAGAAGAGTTTGCAGACATAAATGCCTAAACAGAGATGTGTATCATTTGAACCCTGTACTCGACCTTTGTATTCCCCCACCCACTCCCTTTCAGAACAGTCCAAGGCTCAATGCATAGTATTTCACACATTCTTCCGGAGCTGTCAGTGTGGGTGCTTCCAGTTATCCCAAACAAATAAAAGCCATTGTCTCAGTGATTCAGTAATGTGTAATTGAAAATGAAATCAAGACACTTCTTTCATTTTCTAATATTTATTATGTCAAACAGTGGGGCATATTCAAAAATCACAGAAGAAAATGGTATATTTTCTGTTGCAGCTGTAAGTGTGAGCATGAGAATGGGATTTGCCTTGTATGGCTGATTCTTTTTCTTCAGTTAAGTTAGTGTTTTGACAATGTCATACACATATCCATTCAATCTGATTGCCCTAGCCACATACTCTCTCATCACCTTTTTGTTCCTATGAAGCTCCCTTCTCTTGACCAGTCCCTTTCCCAGACTCTAACTTTTAGTTTACTTTGTGCCCATTTAATTTAACCAGGAAGTGCAATCAAACAACTTCCAAAATGTGCCACAAATGACAGAGGCAACTGGCTTCCTGGGCCATCACTCAAAGTCTCATTTGCAAAATTAGAGCAACCAACTTTGGCTAAGGCCTAGAGTAACTGACAGACCATTTCAGAGACAGGTAATTTTTCAAAACTGTCTTACCCTGTCTTGGCAAGATTTGAAAGTCTTTTTCCTTGTGTCCTGTTTATCCATTTCCAGATATCATTTACCTTCTCAGTAGCTGAGACATGGACATTTCTTTGCCCAAAGGCCATTTTGCTAAGAAGAAAACAAGCTCCAAGTGGAATGTCTTCAGTGTTCAACCTTCTCTCAGGAATAGATTGAGGCTGTCAGGAGCAATTGTGTCTCACTTCAACAGAACCATAAGTTATTTAAACGCCATACTCTACAGGTCTTTGAAGTAGTTGAAAATTACCTGTCTATGCAGAATACAATCTCTATGTACCTAAAGAAACTGATTAGTCTAACTATAAGTATGACAAACATGAATGATACTGACATATGAATCTTAATACCTATATAACTTAAAGACTAAGACTTCATATTAAAATATTAAATAATATTTAAACAACTGTGCAACAAATGAGGACAATGATTTCAAAATGTAAACAGTATATAAGTATCTTGATCACAAATGTACATTGTAATCTGATAAATATATCATAAAATTGTATCAATATACAAAATATCTTAAGCAGAGGTAGAAGCATGCATGCATACAATATGACAAAATAACTTTGCCTAGGTATACAAATATTGCGATGAAAACAGGAACTTATTCAATACAATTTAAGCTTGTATCAATATACAAGAATCTATACCAATGTAAATTACTTATACATAATATCTCACAAGTATTCACTTTATTACTCACTATTAATATCAGTGTGAGTAAGCTCACACTACTCTATTATCCCATCCAATTTTCTCTCTTTTTTTCAAAGAAATCCCTGATCCTACATAATTTTCCCCCAACCCCCAACCCCCAACCCTATACCAATTTTATCAACCCCTAAATGATGTCTGTAACCCTGAAGACAAACTTTGTTGGGAGAGAGGACATCGTCTTCTAGAATTACTTCCAGCTGTTATGGGGGTGATGTTCTTTCTATTGGATCCTGTGAAAGTAAAATAATGGTTAAGTTCCAAGATTACAGGTAAAATTGCAAATAGTATCTGAGTATTTAATAGGGTTTTTCTGAAATTCCTATTTGGAGTTCTGGTCAGAACATTGTAAAAAAAAGTACACGATCAACTAAACAAGTTAGAACCATCTTGAGCAGCTGGTACCCAAAACAGGTCTTATAGTATTGCTATCAGCATCATAATGTCATATTAACCAGGTGGAATTGTTGTTGTGTCCCCCATCTTCTTCCTGGAAGCTTCAAAGATTACTGTAGGGACATTGATTGTTCATTGTGGAAAACTTAAACATTATTTATATAGACATATGCAGACATATATATTCAATGAAAGGTATGACAGAGACAAAAAAGGTAATAAGAAAAGTAAATTATTTTCTAGATTCTTTCTTCTTTCTTATTTGTAACCTACCTTCCCTGATTTATTTGCATCAGTATAAAATGTATAGGCTCCAGTTATTGGAACATCACGTACAATTCAGGGAAGAATCCAAGAAGTTCTCTTTATAAGGTTAAGTCTATTGCTTTTGGGATAATTGCCAGTAATTTTCCAAAAAAAAAAATTAGCACAAGCTCTTTCCTATGGTTTCTTATCTTACCATAACTTCTTTTTTTTTTTTTTTTTTTTTGGTCATCAGTAGTGAAAGGCACTATAATCTCTGCTGGATCTAAGCTAATTGATGAAGTCTCAACTTACCTTTTATAATTAATTCAGAGACTTTTTCCATATAAGTTTTTAATTTTTTACTTGATTTATGTGGTAAAAAGATCCATTCTAAGATAATATCATCCCTCTGCATTAAAATTCCTGTAGGAAAAATTCTGAGAAGCAATATGATGAGAATACAATTAAGATTTGGATTAACCCTATCCACATGTGCCTCTTGTAATTTCTCCTCAACAATTGCCAAGTCCTTTTCTGATTCAGCTGCTAATTCTCTGGGACTATTGAAGTCTTTATCACAATCTAAGGTTTGGTTTAAATGAATTATTAGATCAGGTGTATCCCAACAGCCAATCATAGATTGGAAATATCTCCTAATAATCTTTGAAAGTCATTAAGAGTTGTCAACTGGTCTTGTGCTTTTTGTGTACTAATTTTCAGCAAACCTATTTTATAACTTAGGTAATTGACAGAATCTCCTCTCTGTATTTTTTCAAGAGCAATTTGTAATCCCCATTTTGGCAAAACTTTCTTTACCTACTCAAACATTCTTTCTAAAGTATCTGTGTTTAAATCAGATAGCAAAATGTCATCCATGTAATGGTAAATTATAAGTATTGGCATAGGGTGAGACTATTGAGCATTCCCTGTGGAAGGCCATCCACTGGTATCTCCTAGTAGGCTGAGAATTATTATAAGTAGACATTGTGAAGGCAAATTTTTCTCTGTGATTTTTTTGTAAAGGTATAGTAAAAAAATCTTTTAAATCAATAACTATAAGAGGCTATCCTTTTGGTAAGAGAGAAGGCAGTGGAATGCCAGATAATAGAAGGCCCATAGGTTGAGTTACCTTACCTTCTTGACAGCTCTTAGATCTGTGACTATTCTCCATTTACCAGATTACTCTGCTGTAGTGGGGGTTTTAAAAAAAATAAAGAAAAAAGCTTAGGTAAAAGAGAAGTCCACACTAGCTCAGAACTGAGTGTAGTAGAGGGTTATATATTAGGGGTAAACTCACAGATCACAATCCTCCACTGGAACAGGGAAAAGAGCAACCAAATCCTGAAGCTGGAAAAGAGCCCAGATCCATGCGTTACATCGGCATATATAGTATGAGAGGCCCAGGCCAAGTGGGTGGCTAATTTAAAGGCTACTGACCATAAGAATTCTGATAGCAGGCCATAGCCCTATATAAGCTGCCCCTGAGCACAGTAAAGTGGGCATTCTTGGAATTCTTGTCTCAAGAATGTCCCCGTGGCCCCACATGTCTGTCTGTCTCTGTGTTTGTGTATGTTTTTAAATTTTCAGCCTAGTTTCCATAGCGTAGTGAGTAGAAAACAGAACAGAAGCAGTGTAGTTTTAAAATTTTTCTCTCTTTTAGCCACATAGTCCCTCATAATCAGCTCAAATAGTGACCTAACAGGAGCAGGGATAGCACCGACCATGGTTCTGACAGGTCTTTGAAGGAAGAATAAGAATAGTGCCCTCTTTTCCACTGAGGACGTTAAGCTAGTTAAGAAACTCCTGGAGCTGGGCAGCCTCCATTGTCACCATATTTAGGCAATCTGATTGAACCCCAGAATCTAGATGTTCCAGAGCTTTCAGTAGTCTTAATAGCTGACTTTTCCTTACACACAAAAGGAAAGGCCCAAAGGATACACCAAGAAATCTTGGTTAATTGCTTAAACTTTTTGTTTAGTTTCTTTACGTGAAAATTTGATAGTGTCATCCACAGTGCCTGTGCAGTGGTGAAATTATGGTAAGACCTAATATTATATGCACAATGCATATTATCTAATAACAACCTATCAAAATGTTAAAAACCATCCATGTATGATAAGTAACTGATTCACTGAAAAATATTAATATAAATCACTTAATTAGTTTGATATAAAAATTTGCAACATAGAAAAGCCAAGTATCACATTATTTATACCAATAATTAAGATGAATGAAATTCTCATAAATTTATTTCATGATTATATGTAGTTAATTGCCTTTTTTTTTTTTTTTGGTTTTTCGAGACAGGGTTTCTCTGTAGCTTTGGAGCATGTCCTGGAACTAGCTCTTGTAGACCAGGCTGGTCTCGAACTCACAGAGATCCACCTGCCTCTGCCTCCCAATATTTTTTTATTTCAATATATATGTGTACCTCTCAAACTTGCCAAACATGGAGAACATGTCAAAATATAGATTGTAAACCAGTAGATCTGGATTGGGACTTGACATGCACTACTTTTAGCAGGATCTTATTGCTGTGATACACCTGGACTGCAGGTCAACCTTAAGAACATGAGACAAAAAAGCAAGATTCCCATCTTAGTGTAGACAGATACAAGGCCAGTGGACTGGGAGCTGGGTGATTTAGCTTTCAGTCCTAGTCTTCATTAAACCCAGAGGTTTAGAGTAGTACACCGCTTTCTGACCCAAGCTCAGTTCCCCACACTCTCATCAGGTAGTTTGCAACTGCCTGTAACTCCTGCTCTGGGGATTCACACAGTCGCCTTCTTCTGACTTCTACAGTATAGACACACAAATACACAATAAAACATAAAATTAAAATCTTAGAAAAAGATAACCATTTGAAAAAATATTAAATTCTGTGATTATTTTTTTTAAATGACTCCCTGGTCTTTTATTATTTTATATATAAAAATTGAATTGTCTTATACAATAATCATATTACATGGCAGATATTTCGTAAGTTATTGACTAACATGGAAAATTCCAAGCAACCTATGTATTGGGGGATTTTTTAGTGTCTATTGTTCTTAGTAGAAAGGATGTGTAACTATGGCCAGGGAACTGGTACAGATTTCAGATCAGTATTCAGTCTTCATCTTCATCTAACAGTCTACTTGACAAACACATGTATAAGATCCTGTCGTTTTCAATAAAGAAGTGAGTCTATAATTAAATGTTGTTCACACTTGGGTGACCCAAAGTTCATTCTGAAAAGACAAGTTGAAATGGTGAGTGAATGATGGGACACACGTCTAAGCAAGTGGCTTCATGAAAATACACAGTGCAATGTGGCTGTCAGTCAAAGTAGCTTCTTAAGGGCAGTCTACATTAGAAGATGGTGTCTGACTTTTCTGCTCATCCCTTACAGTGAGTGCTGTTGCAGAACAGTAAACACCATTTTAATATCAAGGAGACATGATAATTCAGAGGTTGTTGGATATAAGTGGTACTTTAGCCAGAGGATATTGAAATATATTGGAAAGCAATATCATTTAATCCAAAATGCACAAAATTTATCAAATGTCAGTCATGAAGTTTTATTTCTTTTATCCTCTAACATTTCTTTTTACATTATAGTGAGGATAATTTCACACATCTAAGATAGACAGAAGTGATCAATGGGTAAGTTTCTTGTCTCAAGGTAAAATGGTAAGTGTTTGAATGAATTTCTGATGGATCATTTCTACCAAGTCTTAATTATATTCCATAATAATTGTATGATGATGATGTCAGGTATTCATTTGTTACTGCTCTAATCCTCAAAATTCTGTCTATGAGGGAGTCTCCACAGATTAAATGACGAGGAGGTGATCCTCCCCCAGACTGGGTATCACTAATCAGCAAGTGTCCCAATACAAAGATGTAAGAGGAAAGAACACCACTACCCACCCTAAATCTTCTTTTTGCTGAGAACGTGCATGTATCCTTCCTGATGTGGGGGCACATGGACTCGTCCTCCACCAACTTTGGTTGACATAAAACGCTAGCTTCATTGACTACTGATGCCCTTAGGAATCCTGAAGGCTCTCAGCACCAGAGTGGGAGTAGTGAGGAACCTAGCACTGGAGGTTGATCAGCTACCCGATTCCCATTCTCTGATAGCCCTTATCGGATAATCTACTGCCTATTGTGTGAACAATCTAAGAAATCCCAGATATGCATTCTATCTGAAGGAATAGTTTTATGATCTTTTCTCTATCCTGGAACTATTGAGTGTTGACTACAAATTGGACATATCCATTCGAATTGGCTAGAAATGTCTTATGGACAGAATCACATTTGGATTGTTCTTTCCTAGTTGGAAAATAAGTGTCACATATAACACATGGGATATTTACATGGTCTTCACTGCAGTTCTGCAAAATCAACCTGTCTGGTTGTGGCCACCTGCAATCCCAGCACTAGGGAGCCTAAGATGGGGGAAGTATTGCAAATTAAAGGTTCTTATGAACTTCATAGTGAGTACCGGGCCCACAAAGGTTATCTAGTGAGACTCAAAACTATCAAGAAATAAATAATAAAATGTATAGTATACTAATTTCTACACTAATATTACAAAAATCAGAAACAGTTAACATGGAATAAATGTTTTAATTATTAACATTAAAAAGTAAGTCTTTAGGCTAAACCTCAGGGTAGATGCTAAATATTTAGCTTGTTGTTGTGGCTGTTGTTGTTTTTTTGTGATGAAGGATCTTTCCCCAATTTTGGCAGATGTAAATAATTTTTCAGGCAAATCTAGTAGTTAGAACTGGGGCTTCTCCTTCAGTGCGCATGTGCTGAGGTGTTCCATTTCCCAGCTTTATAATTAGAGATTAATTCACAGCAATTTTCAGCATTGGCAAAATTTAGCTCACTTAAGATATGACAGCCATCATCTCTTATTTTCATTAAACATGCTCTAGAGCAGGTGGTTATAGAGATAAGAATTAGAGTCTGAAAGTCTAAAGATGGTTATAAAATCTCTTCCTTAGAAAAATGATGGGCTTCCCACGGCCTAATTCTCCAAAATTAAGTCAGCATTGGTCCAAGTGGCAGCCATTCCCACCTGATGTGTCACACAAACATTTATGTCCATGGAAAAGAGGTCTGATTTCAGTTGTTGCTGAAGACTTCGAAGTGTCTAATTCTTGAGACTGGGAAACATTTGGCTAACTGCTCCAAAGCTCATGTATTCTCACCTTGTTTGTTCATTTTGTTCTTTTTAAATGTGTCTTGACCTATATAAATCTGTTTTATCATACACATTCCTCAATGTGCCATTGATTTCCTGTGGCTGGCAGAGATATTTTACCATGAATTTAAAAAAAAATGTTATCAAATAAATAAACAAACAAACATTTCTCAATGGAGAGTTGTCAAGGAAACCAAGGTGTTGTTTTCACTGATGATTATTTCCTGTGCTGACCATTTATCAAGAAAACGAACCAACCCATGTTCGGTGACTTTAATTTTCCATGTCAACATTCAGAGATTATGCAAGTCCTTCTCTTTGTCTCTAAGGAAACAAGCAAGAAGTGGGCTCATCAAAGGAAAATTCTTATGAAATAACACTTGGGTCTCCCACTTTTTAAAATCTGAATTGTTTCCCTCACCTCATTTGTCATGCTCTAGGCTATCCCAGTGCTTTTCCAGGAATGTTTCTAATGCAAATGACCCTCAAGTGGATAGTTTTAAACACGGATATGTTCTGGCATTTCTTCTGAGTGTCATGACTCCTAGTTTCTCTGGAAAACAAAGGCATAGCATTATAAAGAAGGGCACGCACTTCACTAATTCCGTTTTCCACTAATTTCAGAACAAAGTAGTTGCTTAGTGATGTTCCTTGCTCACTGTAGAAAAAAAAAATGACCTAACAGAACTACTCCTTGGTACTAGACAAGCCAGTATGGAGGACATGTACTGTCAGGGATAATTAAACACAAGCAAGAAGGAAGGGCAAACTGCAGAATGCATCAATAAAAGCAAGTGAACAAGAAAGACAGAGAAAAGAAACTATTTGACTCCAGAAATAGAATATGAACAGAATATAAACTTTCTTGTTCCTGCTCCTAAGAGGAAAGGAGAATTCTCTGCATTTTCCACCCTGATCATGCATATGATTGCACTGTAACAGACTTGCCAAAGTACTCCTATGACCATCATTTGCCTGGTTTGTACTATATACCTAGTACTGCGGAGGGGAAGTATTAAGCATAGAACAGAATACAAACATTTTCAAACATCTGTTGTGTTGGCAAAATAGAAAATCACTGCACAACTAATTATTATACCAAAAATATACTGTAAAGAGGAAGTCCTTTGTACCATGGAAGGGTATAATTTGAACGGAACAGGCCATAAGGGCAAATGGGTACTGACTATGGGGATCTCTTAGAGATAATAACATATCAGCCTAGACCTAACAGATAATAGGAAAATGAGTAGTCAAAGAAACAGGATCAGTTGAAAATAGACTAAGAAAAATAAGAGCTGCATGGGTCCTCAAGATAAATAATTTCAATTATTAATAACATGAGGAAATACAACACATTACCAGATGAAACAGGTAATAAAGAAAAAAAGCTTTTTATAATGTGTTTAAGAACTTTAATTTTTTTTAAAGTAGGAGTGGTTAAATAAGGCATTTTAAAAAGAGGATTGACCTAAGTAGCTTTATTTTTCATATCATATAGAATGAACTGAATCTATTTTATCAGTTTGTGAGATGATTGGAGGGTATGCATTCATTCTCACTTGGATATTTGTCATTGCTGAGATCATCTGATTGTCATAAACCCAGGGAGATGGAGAAAGTGTTGACATTTCAACATGTGGGTAGAGGACAAGGGTGCTCTGAACATCCTACAAAAGTGCTGACATTGAGACACCATGAAACAGATTGAAAGTACTGTATATGAGAAGAGGAGGCATAGAGAAAGGGTACATAGGAGGAAAACTGAGTAGGTTTTAGTAATTCAAGAGTGGGTGGAAACACAAAACCAGAGTTAAAGTCTCCAAGTTCAAGCTTGAATAATCGGTGGTCAGTCACACCGTGCACTTATATGGGAGCTATGTTTGAAAAAATGTTAGAAAAAGTAAAATGGAGTAAGGGAGATAAAAAAATTCCAATTTCAGTACTTTGTCTTTGAGGTTACTTGCCTCTGAGTTAAGAAACCCAAAGGATTTATTTGTTTCGAGGAATGAACTAGGCACTTCTTCTCAAAAAAATTTTCATACAATGTATTTTGATCATATTCTTTTCCCTCCTCAATTCCTCCAGAGTTTTTATTAAGATAATAGATGTAATTTGATGATACTCACTGTAGAAAGTGAAGTATTTGTTTTCTCCAAGTCTAAGAGTTGAACATAATATTTATGTACTCACAAGTAATCTGAGACTTAACTTATTCTCCTGAATACCTAACATCAACTCAAAATTATGACTGTCAGTGTTAATGACTGAGATCTATGTGACTCTCCAGAGGACATCAACTCTCTACAAGTGTCTTCTTGAATTCTAAAAGAGAGGATAATGTGCATGAAGATGTACAACCTATTGCTGCCTTGTTTTGAAAGCCTTTGTTGTCAGTCCTGGTCCTCTGACCTCTCACTCTTAATATTTCTACCAAAAACCAATCAAACAACAACAACAAAAAAAAAAAGAACCACAGGAGAGTTAGCAATGAAAGTGTTCTCCTTAGAAATATTTGACCAGAAGGAAATCTGAGCTTGGTAGTCTTTGCCAAGACTGAACAGCCATCCTATTTCTGATATTCATCTTAACATTTTGTGCTTTGAAAAAGAACCATGGGAAAGAAAATCTCAGGATTAAGAATGATATCATTGGGCCCCTTTGCATTTGGAAGAGCATGATTAGGTGAATACATGATGCTTTAGTTCTATAGAACTGGAATTAGAGTCAACTCTTAGCTTTGAGCTTCTCATAGCAGAAGGTGGATTACATCAGTCCTGTGGTCCAGACTCTTCCAGTTCAACCAACCAATTTGTGCTCAGGTCGAGGCCCTGTGGGGTGAATTCCAAAATACTTTCAGGCATCAGAACCCTGACAACTCCATTTATGTCTTCTGGGTTGTTTCTATGGAGTTGATGCCTGACTCTTGGGAGTCTGGGAACCATTGCTTCTGCAAATCAGGAATCTGATAAAATTTTAGAAGCAATCAAGAATATGACTAAAAAAATAAGACTATAGAAAATGGAGTTCAAAACTGAATGGCTCTCAGTAAAATATAAAATTAAATTAAACCCATCTTCTTTCTGTCCACTACCTCACCAAATTCACCTTTTATCTGAAAAACCTATCTGAGATCTTGTGGTCAACCTCATTACTCAACAAAACATGGAAAACAGAGAAACAACAAAATAGATGTTTGCTATGAACTCAAAGTTCAACTCATACAAGTTCGGGTTGAGAGTAACTATTAGAAAAATTCAAAATTCAGAAACTTTGGAAGCCAAAATGATGCTGTAATTGAAAAGTTCTACAGTCTCCCATATGTGATGAGTCATAAATAAAACGCAGGTCTACTAAAAATAGTGCATTAAGTTACCCAGGCTGTGTGCAAAGGCCTTTACAAAACATGACATAGTTTCTTATTTAGAGTCAGTTCCCATTCCTTAGCTATAACAGTGTGTGTGTGTGTGTGTGTGTGTGTGTGTGTGTGTGTGTGTGCATGCATGTGTGTGTGTGAATATACCACTACGAAAACCTGATACTTTTTCTAGCAAGCATTTTAACTAAAGGATACTCCCTGTAGTTTATCAATTTAACATAATATGAATAGATGTTTATCAGTTGGCCATACTCATGGAAATATATATTTTTATTGGGGCTTTATTAAAATGTAGATTCAGAGGAGGTAGATTTGAAATGATACCAAAGATTGATTTCTCTCAGCTAGCTAAATTCAAGGTCATTTCGTCAGATGGTTCAAAGTTCATTTCTAATGATCCATCTCACTGTTGTCTAATCACATCTGCACTTGACTCCAGAAACACCAAAAATGCAAATTTTCACAATACATTATCAGTCAGTGAATGGTCAACCTTCCATAAATTTTATGTAGCATTTTCCATATGCCAATTTGAAATTGCAAAATGTTTGTTGGAGTGCATCACTATAATGTACATAAATTTTGTATTTGACTCTCAACTTGATTTTTTAGGTGACATTTAGATTAAAAAGTAGTATTTGACTCTGTTTATATTGCTGAATTAATATTGTTATTATGAGTTGATATAAGAAAGGTCTGAGAATAATAATATGCCCTCAGATTGATAATGCAGTAAATAGTTCAGCCATAGGAGACCATGACACAAAAATTACAACTATAGCACAGAATATAATAATCAGGGAATGATGCTGAAAGCCTCTTTTTGTAGAGGGGTGCGGCCCACCCTCAGTCTCCACAGTGTATTTGACCTCCTGCGATCCCCAATACAACTTTACCTTAGGAAAGCCGGAGAGTCTTCCTTCTCAGTGCCTGTGCTCACGCAGCTGCTCTCCTCCAGAGTAAATCACATCATCAGGATGATTGATGGTGCCCTCAATTTATAATTCCCAGTCTCAACTGAGGTCTTGACACCCCTTAAGATCTCACTGCATTGTTCAATCACCCTGCCCTTGACACCTCTCAGATGTCTGTTCCTTCCTGGTCTCCATTCTCTTGAGTGGATGGCCTTCACAGAGTAAGACTGTGGATTCTAACGGTAAATAACTTACATGCATTTCTTAGTGCTACTGTGCCTTAGTTCCTTAGAGGTAAAACAGACACAACACTAGCGCCCATCTCGTAAAAGTTCTATAAATAGTAAATCATTCACTTTATGTAAACCTTGTACAATCATACAAGCCATCAATAAACCATCAATAAAAAATGGCCCGTATTCAAATTTTATTTCATTATTAAATAGAAGCCACTGGATTAAAAATTCCTTAGCTCCCAACTCCACATCAAAGAATCTGTTGTCTTTATCTTTTAGTCTTTGATTCCTATATGGGACGTTGTTCCTGTAGCATATAGGATTTTATCTTTCCTCATGTGCTTCGGGGCAGGTTTTGGCAATCTATGACCCACGGGCCTACTGCCATCTGTTTTGGGAAGTTCATGAGCTAAGAACAATTCTGTTTCATGACACATATAAGATGTATAAGATTCAATACATAAAGTGTTATTGAAATGCAATCACATTCACACTCAACCCTTCTGTGCTGTCATATTTCCTATTGCTGCTTTTTTGTTGTCTTTGAGACAGTGTCTAAGCCAATGATAGTCTCAAACTTTCAATCCTCCTCCTGCATCAGTCTCCTGAGTACTAGGACTATGAATGATCACTGCTATGCACTACACTGATGGATTGCCTAGGAATGTCCAGAACTGTTGTAGTAAGAATATTTAGTTATATGGTCCATTAGACAAAAAGCATTCTGATCCTTCTTTCACAGTCCATTCATTCCAATCGAGGTTCAACCACAGTCTATTGGATCATTCTTATAAATATTCAAATATACCCCAATTTTTCCAATTAAAAAAAAGAGATGCCTCCCCCAGTTATGGACATGCCTATAATCCCAGAAGTGAGAAAGTGAGAAAGCATAGCAGAAGGTTCTCTGCAAATAATGTCAACCTGAGATATGTAATGAGTTCCAAACCAGCGAGGGCTATGTAACGAGACCCTTTCTCAAAAAAAAAAAAAAAAAGAGAAAGAAAGAAAGAAAAATACAATTTAAAAAATGCATTATATTACAACATTTCATTGTTGTGCCCTTCAGAAGCACACGTCTTAAAGTAGTTCACATACATACATACATACATACACGTGAAAGTTTGCAAAAAACTAATCAGAGTTAAAAAAGGAAGGAAGGACAATATGTCTTATTATTATCATCATCAATATTATCATTGTCATTATTATACTTAGAAAAGCCAACCAAGTCAAAAAGAGGGAAAAGTAAAGTTACTTATACACAAACTGATTACCTGTGTGTAAAATGAAATTGAACCTTTGAAAAAAACCATCAGATGGAACAAATAATTTTAGCAAGTTGGCAAAATTCAGAATAGATATGAGCAAACTTTTTCTTGAATGCCAGTAATGAAAAATCAACTAAAAATGATAAAATTGGCTGACTTATAACAATACCAAAAATGTAAAATGATTGGAGGTAAATCTGGACATAGAGGTGTTAAGATCAAACACTGTCATGAGAAACAGAATGATTTGGACATATAGGACTCCACATGGATCATAGAACCCTTGCGAAAAGAAAATCAAGGTTGAAAGTACATGCTTGGGCTGGAGAGATGGCTCAGTGGTTAAGGGCATTGCCTGCTCTTCCAAAGGTCATGAGTTCAATTCCCGGCAACCACATGGTGGCTCATAACCATTTGTAATGAGGTCTGCTGCCCTCTTCTGGTCTGCAGACATACAAACACAGAATATTGTATACTGTATACATAATAAATAAATAAATATTTAAAAAAAAGAAAGTACATGCTTAATGCTACCTCCACAGTATTAATAAACAGTGATGAACCAATCCAGAGGACTTCCTGGACAACCTGTCTAGTCAAAACAGCAAACTCTAAGTTCAGTAACTATCTCTGTCTGAGAGAGAGAGAGAGAGAGAGAGAGAGAGAGAGAGAGAGACAGGAAGGGAGAAAGAAAGTGTAAGGGAGAAGGAGGGAAGGACCGAGGGAGGGAGGGAGGGAAGGAGGGAGGAAGATATAATTGAGGAAGTCATCTCACAACAACCTCTGACCTCTTTACATGCCCATAGGGATATATGGTGCACACATATTTATGTAACAAAATACACACACACACACACAAAACACATACACACATTTATGTGTATCTGTGTATGATAAATTAGAAATATTTTTCAAGCAAACTATGAAATATATCACATTCAACTGATCCATTTATTCAACCAAGAAGCATATGATTCATTAACTAGTTCTGTACTAATATGAAAATTTATGGGACTAGGAACACTAAAAACAAAAACTTTGAAAAACAAAAAAAAATATGGAGGACTCATAATATATAGTCTCAAACCTAATAGAAAGGTACAGTAATCAAAGTCCTAGTGCAACTACACTGGGATTAATGGGGCAGGATGGAATGTGGGGATTCTGACAAGGGGATGCAGGAAATTTGCATACACTCTTAAGCAAATTATTCTTGAATTTATTAGTACCACTTGTTTCTAGTAATTGTACTACATTTTGTCAGTAAAAAACAGCACATTGTAGCAGAGGGGAAAATTAGGGAAATATGGTCAATAAACACTGCTTAGTTAATTTAATGGTACTATATTTGTTATTTATATTAAAATAAAAGCTCAAGGGCAAATACACATCAAGGATGCAGCAGGACCCCATCTTTGTGCTCTGAGACTTGAAGGCTAAAGATGATGCAAGAAATAGTCCCTTTCCTCTATGATTTTACAATAGACTATGAGATAGCAACTAACATACATGGGATAATAAATAAGAGTATGAAGCAATCTATAATTGGGGGTAAAAGTACCTACTGAAGTCACACATATGTGATCCACTGCTTATTAAGCCTATTTGGAGTTTAGGTAAGTCTAGCGAATGCTAATGTGTGCAAGCCACCATGCCAAATGTACTGATTATTCTCCTTTAATTTTTTCAGAAGATCTGAACTCATTACTATTAAAATGCACATTGTATGCATAGTTTGGAAAGACTGAAAACTCTTCATCTCAACAAAGACCTCCTAATATTTATGGATCTAAGCTACCTCTCGAAGTCAAATCTCATGGTTTTGCCATGTTTTTTGAGGAAGACTTCAAGAAATTACTCCAAAAACTGTCTATAGGAGAAATGAATGACTAAACTAGCTTTTAGCGAGGGGAGGGGGTATGAACGAATGGTGTGGAGAACAGGAGTGCAAAGGTTTTTAAAAAAGAAAGGGAATGGATCATAGTGTGTATGTTCACTTGAGCTCTTTTTACAATCTTAGAAAAATTCGTGCATGTATATAACACACCCTGGTCATATCCACCTCTTTCTCCCTCTCCCAAGTTCACCCACTTCTTCTGCAACACACCTCCATACCATTGTTTATAGCTCACAGAGTCCCCTTATGTAAATGGGTGTGGGGTAATACACTGGGGCATGGACAAGCTACCAATTGCTCATCCCCACTAAAGAAAAGTGACTCCCATGGAAACAATCAACAGTAGCTCCTCAACTAGAGATCGATCACTGAAAGCCTCTTCTCATTCTAGAATTTTTAACTGGCTTGATCTTATGCAGGTGTTCTGGAGGTAACTACAGCTGCTGATAGGCACAAAAGAGTAAGGATAGCTTAAGATTTGAGAAAAAATTATACTACAAGAGAAATTGTCATAACTGTTTAAGGCTATACTACAGAATCATTGTAAGGAAAAAATAGCATGGTATTGATACAGAAATAGACTCATAGATCAATGGGCCCAGATATAGTTCTGTACAGCTAGAGCTACCTGATCTTTGACAAAGATGCCAAAAATAGACATTAGAGAAAAGACAGCATCTTCAACCATGCTTGCTGGGAAACCTGGATTTCAACATGGGAGTATTGAAACTAGATCCTTACTGTTAACCTTGTATAAAAGTCACCTGAAAATGGGTCAAAGATCTCAACATAAGAGCTAATACCCTAAAACTGCCGGACACAAAATCAGAGAGTATACTTCAATTTATAGGCATAGGTGCGAACTTGCTAAATAATACTCTGGTAGCAAAAGAAGTAACTGACAACTGGGTTTTCCTGAAACTGAAAGTTCCAATACAGCAAAAGAAACTATGAATTGAGGAGGCAGTTAACTAAATAGGAGAATATTTTTACCAGCTATGAATCCTACAGAGGATTAGTATCTGAATATTCAAATAACTAAAATAAATGGAACCCCAAAAAGATAAACAGCCCTTTTAAATAGAATAATTTGTACACCTTAACTACAAAAAGAAATGCAAATAGCCAAGAAAATGTTTTAAAAATAGTCAACATCTCTAGCCATCATGGAGATGCAGCTTAACACTGCTTTGAGATTCCATCTCACTAAAGTTTGAATGATCACCATCAGGAGGAGAAATAGCAAATGCTGGTGTGGGTGTGGGGAAAGAAGAACTGTTGCCTACTGCACTGATAGCAGGGCAAATTACTTCAGGTCTTTTGGAAATCAGCCTAGGGCTTTTCAAAAAGAACCTAGAAATTCAACTTCCAGATCTTCAGCACTCTGCTGTGTAGTTTAGTGTTAATCTCCCAATAGCAATGCTCTAAAATAATTACAGTATTTTTCTTAATTAGTTCAGAGAATTTATGTGACTTATCTAAAGACACATGGCAGAGATTAGTCACAAATTAAATATATTTAAGTATTTAGTAATATATATTTGAATAATATATATTGCATTATCCACATTGCCTTATAGACTCAATTAGATATTACACACACACACACACACACACACACACACATTCACACACACGGGGGGTGTGGGCACACACTTCATTTGTCTGAGTATAATTTTGTAGACCTGTAGAATGTTCACATACCAATATGAAGTACTATGTGTGGGACATGTCCAGATCAAATTACAGATTTGTATTGTGGGTAAAATGTATACAACATGTTTTATGGAATGTAAATACATTATTGATAATTTCCCACAGATCATTTGTTTAAAGGATATTTTGAATATGCTGAGTTAATGTATTAAGCCTGATTTTATCTACTATTACATTTAATAGTAACCACTAGAAAAAAATTTAAATTACACATGCACATTATACCCATGACTCATTGGATATTTATTCTAGTTTTAACGAAGACCATTCACATTTTTATCCTTTTATATGCCCTGCCTGAATTCTCACCCTCCTACACTGGGGATTAGCATGCAGTCCCTAAAATCCAAGTTCTCTTGTCATTCTTATAATGTCTCATGATGTTCTGCTAGACATTTAATTCCTCAATTCACCGTCTTTGTTGTTCTACTTCCTAGATGTGCTTTATTATTTTATTTATTTAAATATTTTTTCCATACCTACCAGTTTCCCCTCCCCCTTCTCCTCCCATCCCCTCCCCTTTCTCATCTATCGCCTCGCCATGCACTCCTTGTCCATCTCCATTCAGAAAGGGACAGGCCTCCCATGGTTTGCACAAAGCGTGGCACTTCAAGTTGAGGCACAACTGAGCTCCTCCCCTTATGCCGGGTGCAGGGTCAGGTAATCCAGAAAGGAGAGCAGATTATCAAAAGCCAGCTAAGCTACAGGGAGATGTCCTGCTCTCACTGTTAAAAGTCTTACTATGAGACAAAGCAACATGATTGTCACACACATGCAGAGGACCTAGGTTGGTCCCATGCAGGCTCCCTGACTGTTGGTCCAGCATCCATGAGCTCCTGCAAGCTCAGGTCAGCTGTCTCTGTAGTTCCCCGAGCATGATCTGCCCTCCCCCACCCTGGCCTTGCTGGTACAATCTCTCCTCCCTGTATTCCACGAGACTCTCAGAGCTCAGCACAGAAATCACAGTCTTTTGTGAATGAATTTATCAGAAATTGGTCTCATCACCTGAAAGACCCTGGATGAATGCACTAAGACAAGAATTATGTCAGATCCCATTGAATTAAGATAAGTTAGAGATAGTGGGAGTAATGGGCTAATCTGGAGAGTACATTGACTGGCAGGCTGCTACTAAATGAGGTACAAGCAAGAACATAAAAGAACTTACAACAGCAGGGCGGTGGTGGCCCACGCCTTTAATCCCAGCACTCGGGAGGCAGAGGCAGGCAGATCTCTGGGAGTTCGAGGCCAGCCTGGTCTACAAGAGCTAGTTCCAGGACAGGCACCAAAGCTACAGAGAAACCCTGTCTCGAAAAACAAAAAAACAAAAAAACAAACAAAAAAAAAAAGAACTTACAACATAAAAGACCTGATATGATAAGACAGAATGCTCGGTGTTGACCAAGGTTTCTATCCCACCAGTCTCACAGTCATTCAGTCCCAAAGAAATACACAGAGGTCTGCACTAATTATAAATGGGTTGGCCTAGTAGCTCAGGCTTCTTATTAACTCTTATAACTTATATTAGCCCATAGTTCTTGTCTGTGTTAGCCTTGTGGCTTGGTACCTTTTTTGGAGATGCAGACACATCTTGCTTCATCTGTGGCTGCATGATGACTGCAGACTCAGCTTTCCTCTTCCCAGAATTCTCCTGTTCTCATCACCCCACCTCTACTTCCTTCCTGCCTGGTTGTCCTGCCTATACTTCCTGCCTGGCTACTGGCCAATCAGTATTTTATTAATACAATTGACAGGGTACAGGCCATTGTCCCACAGCACTTCCCCCCTTTTATTAAAACAAACAACAAAAAAGAACCCTGAATCAAATTTCCTTTGTTAGCTTTTCTTTTGACCATTATCCATAACAACTTGTAACCAACATTCTAAACAAAGGCAAAGCTCTCTAGGACAGAAAAGGAATACAGATACACAATAGGACAGATAGACATAAAAGACCTTTAAATGAGACACAATGTATTTAAACAATGTACATAGGTTTGAGAGATAAAGAAAAGGAGTATAGAGAGTTAGAAAAAGAAGTAAATGGTTTATTAAAAAATAAAGTCTTTAAAGAGACAGAGTACAGGCAGTTATAGATTAAAGGAGTAAAGATAATAAAATAAACATTAAAAAGTAATAGAGTAAGAAAAGTCACATAAAGATAGAACATACAAAGAGAGTCTGAATTATGTATATTATTGTGTTTTCTTTGACTGTAAAGGAGTTAAATACAGAGAGACATTTTATTGTATGGGCTGCTAAGCTAAATCAGCATAGATATTTTAAAGATTTCTTGACTTCAAAATATGGGTCTAAGGAAATGTTGCTTTGGAAAAGAGGTTCTTTTTTTTGTTTCCACAGAGCATGAGAACCTGTGTAATCCTTCCAGACTAATGGACCAAGACTCCCTAAAAGGTCACTGTGAACACCCCCCCCCAAAATTACTTCACCCAACATAAAGCAGGAAGCATTTCAGAGATAACTATGCCAAAATTCCCAAATATTGTTTGTAAATCTTTTTTTTACATTTAAAAGGAGATATGCTATAAAGATGGATACTTTGCATTGGCATGGATCTTGTTTTATTGATACAAAATTAAGGTAAATTTTGTTATACTGTGAATATGTATTTCTGATCTTGATTAAGGTATTGTGTGTGCAGCTCATTTAAAAATGTAATGTATAATTAAGAAATGTAGGATAATAGGGAGTCATCTCTAATAGTGAAGCTCATCAGTCATGTTAGTTAGGTTTTCTAGATATATAGAGATATATTTTAGTTAAATAGATAATCTTCAAACCTTTCAAAGACCTTCAGAATATGGCATATAAAATGTTTTAATAACTTAGGACTTTCCTTGACAATGAGATACATCTGCTCCTGAAAGCATCAAGCTACTTCAAGAAGAAGATGGGCACCAAAGAGGCTCCTTACGGCATTGATTAGCCATTTGGGCAAGAAACTGCCTTTGCCTGGACTGCTTGATGTTCTGTTGTATGAGCTGGACATGCAAGACCTACAGAGAGATCTGAACTTGCCTAAAGATGAGACTCTCCTTTGGGGTTCCTACTTCATAAAAGAGTCTGCTAGACATTCTGCAGGACACAGAAGAAAGTGACTGAAAACTGCCAATATAGGTAGAAATGTCTTTAAAAGTTCCTGCTTCGTGGAAAAGTCTGCTGGATACTATGGGCCTGTGGGCTGAATATTGGATGCCCCAACAATATAGAAAAACTTTGGGTGACTGTCCAAACAGCAAGATGTCTCTGTCAATTCAAGAGTGAATGAAGTTGCTTACAATGTACTTCCTATTTATTCGGGTAATATTATATCCTTCTGCGATCTTTGATGGAGTTGAAGAATTGATAGTTTTGTTTTTCCTTATAACCAAAGTTATAACAAAAGTTATTATAAAAGATAAAGCAGATATAAATATAACTATAATTCTTGCTTGATACCCATTTTTATATGTAATTTTATGTTATAGTTAAAACCTTCCCATTTATTTAAACAAAAAAGGGGAAGTGAAGTGGGCTTCTCCTCTGTATGCTGTGAATACCATTGGTTAATAAAAAACTGGCTTGGGCTGATAGGGTAGAACACATCTAGGCAGGGAAAACTAAACTGAATGCTGGGAGAAAGAAGGTGGAGTCAAAGGAAAAGGTATGTAGCCCCACTGGAGCCAGATGGAACTTTACCCGGTAAACCACAGTCATGTGGCGATACACAGATTAACAGAAATGGATTAAATTAATATGTAAGAGTTAGCCAATAAGAAGCTAGAGCTAATGATCCAAGGAGTGATTTAATTAACACAGTTTTTTTTAATTAATTAACACAGTTTTTATGTGGTTATTTCAGGGCTGAGCATCCAGGAACAAAACAGCCTCCTACAACAGCTCAGGGTGAATTCTAGATATTAGAACTCAAGACTTCTGTTTCGGAGAACAGATTTGATTCAGTAAAAGTTGTGACCTCCTGACACCTAATATTAAAGCCTAAACATTGGTCCTGGTGTCTCCCAGATGCCCAGCTTTGCTTTCTGGGTGTCAGGTAGAAGATAGAACTCTGGCTGCCATAACCTTTGTAGATGACTATCCAAGCCCAGCAAAACTTTGGACTTCAATGTCTCAGTACTGACAAGGGAAAGAATATTAGCAGGTAGTAGAAATTTCAATCATTTAATTTTCTTTTTTTTTTCCTTTTTGTTGTTTGATCAAACACAGGACCTTTTTGAGGGTGGCTGGCAAGTGCTCTATCACTGAAATATATACCCAGCTCTGTTTCCTGTATTATAAAGGTGGAGTGAACTAAGTCCATAAAGTAATAGAGAAATCACTAAGAGGATTGTCTCGGGCCACAGCTGCTCATTTCAGTATCTTCTGTAAGTCCACTGGGTTAGTTCATTGTCCCTACTTAAATGGGGACAATTAAAGTGGTAGATTCTAAAGTCACAATACCTAACTAAGTCCAGAGCAGAGTAGATCATGATCACCTATGAGATCTCTACTCCTAAGTGGCATGACCCCTTTCAGTCAGCTCATTCTGCATGGACATGCTTTCTGCCTCTTTTGCCTGCATAACAAAAATGAAAATCTAATCATGTTTTCTATCTCAAGTGAGATAGACATTTAAACTTTTACAGAATTTGCACTTACATGTCATACCATGTCCTTCCTTGTGAAAGCCTTCTTCATTTCCAACTCCATACACCAGTCTTCCTTACAAAGCCATTTTACTTTGCACTTGAGCCTGTAGCTGCAGAATCTTTCTAAAGCTTCTGGGGTGACATGACCAGAAATGCTATCTCCACCTCTAAGGCTGTAGCATTTCTCTCTCCTGGAAAGTTAGAGGACCATTGATTTTACCTCATTAATCAAGAAGCCTCACAGACAGACAGAACCTTCCAAAAATGGATCCGTAGCCTCAGGGGGAAATAAGCTTTCCATCATTGGAGGCTCTCAAGCAGGTCAAGCAGGTGCTATGAGACAACCTCCTCATTCACTGACCAAATATTTAATGAGTCCCCAACTTTGTGCCTGGGGTAGGGCACTGATGACAGAAAATGAGTAAGGCAGGCACACACACACACACAGAGAGAGAGAGAGAGAGAGAGAGAGAGAGAGAGAGAGAGAGAGAGAGAGAGGAGAGAGAGAGAGAACTTCACTAATTGGGATGTGAAAACAGTGACACAAAGAAAGTGACTCAGCCTTCTGTGCTCTAAAACGAGGGCTTCTCCTTACTATTGCGGATTGCTACATACCTCTGTGCAGGGGTTGTGAACTTCCTCTGCAACCTTTGCAGGCCTGAGGAGTAGGTATCATCAGCATCCTCATTTTATAGAAAGCAAAATAGAGGTTAGCAAAAGGTTAATTCTTCAACATCATGTGGTTGATATGATGACACCAGGAATCCAGAGCAGAATCCAGACAACTATGAATGGAATCAAGAAGTACATAGACGTATGGTCGCCACCAGGATGGCAGTCTCCACCAAGAAAGTCTCCACCACGATAGCATCTCCGACAGCATGGTCTCCACCAGCGTGGTCTTCACCAGGATGGTCATCACCTCCAAGATGGTCTCCACTAGCATGCTCTTTGCCAGCATGATCTTCACTAGAAGCCTCCAGAACAAGTATGAAGTATGCAAATTCATCCTTATTCAGGGTTGTTGAGTCAGAGATAATAGCAATGAGTTTCAGGAATCACATTTTAGTTATGTATCTTCCATAATTCATAAATGTTGAAGTGTGAAAATGACTCCACTCCCCCTTAAGGCATTAATTGGTTAAAGTAACTGTCCCAGTCCTCTATGAAAAAAATGATCTAAAGAAAGAACATGAGCTTTTGTTCCCTCTGAATTAGATTGCTCAAAGCTTCAAAACTGTTGAACTGTCAGAGTTGAAATCGAACTGCTGTGTGCCCCAGAGCTGGTCTCATTAATGTTGGAGCTCCCATTGTCACCTCCCATTGCTGGTACCCTGAAGCGCCCTATACCAAGGAGAGACTTTTTGAGCTGGCTTGACTGACAACATTATGATGAAATAAAAGGAGTAATATCTGCAGAACGAGACTCCAATTCTGCCGTGCACTGGCTGCAAAAAAAAAAAAAATAAGATGAATCATTTAAAATTTTCTGAGTCTCAGTTTGGTCATTTGTGTAATGGTGATACTTCTTAATCCATAGTGTCTTAACAAGACATGGATTAAAATTTATAACAAAGTATCCAGATTAATGCTTTATGCTTCAGAGATGCTCAACAAATAGTGAAAAAAAACCAGAAACTCCCATTGTTTGTTTTGTGTCTGGATTCTGGATGCGAGACAGAGAACCTTGGTATGAAGGCTAGTGTTACGTGCCAGCTTGACAGGATCTAGAATCACTTGGGAAATGAACCCTGAGCATGCCTGTGGAGGGTTATCTGGATTGCATGAATTAATGTAGAAAAAAATATCTTAACTGTGAGTGTAACCACTGCCTGGGCAGGGAATGCTAGACTGTAAAATGAGGAAAGAGAGCTGATCTCTGCTTTGCATTCATCTCTCTTTCTCTACCTCTGACTCCAGAAACCTATGAACAGTTGCTTCAAGCCCCTGTCACCATTATTTCTTTACCATGGTGGATGCTCACTTGAACTGTGAGATTAAATCAACAATTCTCAACCTGGAGGTCATGACCCCCTTGAGGGTCAAAAGATCTTTTCACGGGGGGTCACTATCAGATACCCTGCTTATAAGATATATCCGTGATGATTCATAACTGTAGCAAAATTACAGTTATGAAGAAGCAATGAAAATAATGTTATATGTGGGGAAGTCACTACATCATGCGGAACTATATTAAAGCACTAGGAAGGCTGAAAACCACTGGATTAAACCAAACACTTCCTCTTTTAAGCTGTTTTTGCCCAGGTGTTTAAGCACAGCAACAAGAAAAAAAGCAAAGACACTTGGCTTTGTACTTACCCAGAATCAGTCTGTCCTGACTTTGTCTACTGCTATCTGTGTGACTTTGGGCAAGTTGTTCAAGCTCTGTGGCATGTATCAGCTCCTTTGGGATGTTTTAAGAATGAGAAATTAATTTTGCAACATCCTTGGTACATGCATCTGTTGTTTTTTTTCTCTTGTTTTAAAGTCAAATCACTTCCTTTGAGCACAGCCTCAGATAACAGTTGTTCTAACATCAGTATTAAAATATTTCAATTAATTATAAATTCCTCTCACATCAGTGATGTGATATCTCAGAATAATTTACTAGCTGGAAGAAAAATATTCCCCAGAGACTAGATTCTAAACAATTCTGACAAACTGTTTTATTCATCTTTCCACCCAAGAAGTTATTTGATCAGAACCCATTCCCTTAGGGACCAACCAGCTCAAGCTACTTCTTCACCAGGTAAGATGCTGGCAGCCCAGGGAGGTGACAGAGGTGACGCAACAGAAAATCCAGCCACAAGAAAGAGGAAAGAATTGGAAGAGATTTTTGAACAAAGCCATTTTAAACATCAGAATTGTTCCTTCTAGAGGCATCTGAGGGCAGTGCAATGCTGAACCCAGTTGTCTCAGCTGCCAGGGTAGGAAACTTTCAGTCACCCTCCATTTCCCAAAAGACAGGAACCCTGGGCCTAATCGTCTAGCAAAGGTTTTAGAGTAAGTGTAAAAAGGATGTTGGTAATAACAGTAATCTGGCAGATTTCTATGACAGATTTCCTGTCATCTTTGATAGCTCTCCCTGAATCATGATTCAAGTATTTTGGCCCTGTGTCTGTACTACTCTCAGCTCAATCCATTCACTCATAGCAAAACTAAGGAGTAGTTGACTGCCATAAGTTCTGTCCCTGGTCCCAGATAAGTAATAGCTCAATTGGCATGGTCTCTTCCTTTGGAATCATAATCTATCAGGAGTACATAGAGCAGGCAGGACCTTTAGGGAGGGGACCTTTCCCTACACAAGAACTTTGGAACTTTTTAAAGTATAGTGTGTTGTGATGGTAATAAATTCTGAATTCCTTGATAGACCATTCGTTTCTCTCTAAAGAACTTACCCACTTTTCCAGTCTCAACATGCAACCCTAAATATGCCTTTGTCAAGAAGCAAGTTGCACCTCATTTTTGAGTTCATGAGGTCTCTTCTATTTGGAAGACACTGCTCCTTTTTATCACTGAGTCCAGATGAGTAGACTGGGCCCTTCTGGGAAATAATGGCTGTGTTGACAATTTCATACATCAGTATGCTTCATAGACTTTTAGCTCCAACAAAAGAAAGCATGTAATCTCATTGTGGTCTAGTTGGCTAATACTCATACAATGTGATACATATGTGAGTTATCATTGTATGAGGGAAAGGAGGGAAGGAGAGAGGGATGGACTCTGGTAATAGAATAATGTCTTTAAACTTCAGCAGTGTTTCTTTCCTGAATGTCCTTTCCTACCTCTAGTACAATTCGCCTACCCTACCTCTACCTCTAGCTTGTAACCCACGACAGAAATGGAAACAACCAAAATAAATTTCTGCTTGAGTCAGGAAGATTTAAAGATTTAAAGAAGAGTGAGCTTTTAGAATAGCAGGTACTAGACAAGTGACCCTGGCTAAGTACATTAGTCAGTTTGAGCTGTCATAACAAAATACCACAGACTTGGTGAATTAAACCACAAGATTTTACTTTCTCATTGTTCAAGAGACACAAAGCCCAAGATCAAGTTACTGACTGAGTCAGCTTCCGATGAGGAACTTCGTTCAGCCCGCAGCCATCTTGTTGCATGGCAGCAGAGAAAGCTGTCTCTTTTCAACACCACTGCTGTCAAATTAGGACCCTCCCTTATGACATAATTTAGTCTTAATTACAGGACCACCTCCAGCTTGAGGTTATGGACCCAACGTATGAAGTTAGCCCATGATCTTAGGGAAGAAAGGAGGAGGGAGAATCCATCCATATGAGAGAGGTATAGGGATTAGCCCTAACCTTACTACGACAGTGACTGAGAAGAGAACATAGTTCTAAGTTGTCATTCTCCCTCCCATCTAGAAAAATCTAACTACCCAGAGACAGCCTCTTGCACAATGAAAATCAGCTCAAAGAAACCAAACCATGACCTATAAGTACTCTCCTGGCTCCTGCTCACCTTGGGCATCTTGGTCTTTGTAGTCCCAGATAGTGAATAAGGGACATGGCACAGGTGCTAGGAGGGTGGGTGGCACAGCCTCACTCAAAACTGTCCACCGGGAACTGGAGCGATGTCTCAGCAGTTAAGATCACTGGCTGTTCCTCCCAGAGGACCCAGATTTGATTGGCAGCACCCACATGATGGCTTGTAGCTATCTGTAATTCCAGCCCCAGGGGATCCCATGATCTCTTCTGTGTTCTGTAGTACCAGGAATGCACATGACAAACAGACATGCATCCAGGCAAAGCACAAATATATATATATATATATATATATATATATATATATATATTTAAAAAAATAAACCAAAAACGCTGTCCATCCAAGTCAAATTCAAAGTACTTCTTAAAAGGAACACGGTTACTGAGAGTACTTGCTTGGTCACATGGTTCCTATAACTTTGTACTGCTGTAGATAATAGGGAGTGGGGGAGACCTACAACCCCTAGAACAGGCATCTAAAAATGAATTTAGAAACTTTCTTTGTTCCAAAAACTATTGTAGCAATTTGAAAAAAAACACCTGGGTAGCTTAAAATCACAGAGATTTAGTATCCTGAAATTAAATTTTTGGCCATCAAAAGGAAGACTTCCCCTTCTCTCAGTCTTCGGTGGTTTTACAGCAACATTTGCAGTCCTTGGATCATGGAAACACAAGTCCAGTTTCTTCTTCTGCGTTTATATTGCTGCCTTCCTTCTGTGTGTCTCTGTCTGTGTGTCTATTCCTAAGAGAGTACTGGAGACTGGATCCAGGGACCTTGCTCCCCCACCACGACCGCATCATTTTGCCTTGACTACACGGCTCTAATCTTCACACCCCATGAATTCGTCAGAGATACCAGGGCTCTTAACTTGAACTTCTCTTTTGTGGAAAAACTATTTGAGTCACAGTAGAATTTGTGAGAGGAGTCTGTCTGCTCCTAGAGCAAAAAGCCTAAGAAAATGAACTTATAAAGATAAAGGGTTTAGTTTAGCTCACAGTTTTGGAAATTTCACTCCAAAATCAAATTGCTTTTGCCTTACAATCAAGTATCAGATAACAATAGTTGGGGGTCACATGATATAACAAACTCAGGTACCAGTAAATCAAGAAGAAGTCAGTATCCTATACTTCCCCCTCTTTGAAAAAAAAAATCCTTAATTACCTAAGGAGTTCTCATTAAGCTACAGCCATGAAAGGCTCCTCTTCCCAACAGAACCTTTAGTACATAGGCTCTACAGGAAGTCAAGATCCACTAACCTACACAAGCTATTGTGACGTGGCCAAGTAGATGCTATAATATAATAATTTACCTCTGAACAGCTTTTTTCCTGAAGTACTAGAAAACCCATAACTAAAATACTCCCAAAACACATTAGTATTTCCTAACTAATGGTCTTCAGAATACAGCTTCTGAGGACATTCATTGTGCCAAGGTTCAAGAGCTGTGTCACAGAGACACAGCATCAGCAGATAACAGATTATATGATCTAGATATATAAATATATGTATGTATATATAATATATATAACATAAATAATATAACAAGTGTACCATCTATTATACATTACAAAGATTTAACATGACTGTTGGAACAATTTAGCTTAGTCCTGTAAAGTTGCTGCCTCAAAATTGGCTGCTGGAAGATTGACAACCAGGAAGGAAAGGGTAAAATAAAGGCAAGGTCACTTGAGTAAAACTGAAATCTCTGCCGATTCTTGTGGCCTCTGATAGCACTGAGCAGGGCAGCCTATAGGAGAAGCTGGTCCCAAATGTGGAGAAGTTAAACGAGCACCGCAAAAGATGCCCAGCGACTGGCCAGCACCAAGGAAGGGAGCCAGAGATAAAAATCAGTGTCTGAGAGTAACAAGATGTTATAGATTCATCTCCACCTTCCAAATCCTCCACAGGAATGCATGGTGACCTACACTAATAATCCTAGTCTTCCCTAAAGAAATACAGAGAAGGAATCCTGGGAAACAGTTCAGTTCAGCCACAGTTACAAATTTCACAGGTTTCTTGACACATGAATTGAGGAAGCACAGCCCTGTCTAGAGGCTCGCAAGCACGTAGCGCATCAGTGTATCAAAGGCTCAAGATTTGCATTAAAAACCTAAACAAACTGAGATGGGAGACGTAGCTCTGATGTAGCCCAGTGGTAGAATAGCTACCTAGTATATGAGAGGTCCTTGGGAGAGAGGGAAGGAAGGAAAGGAGGCACAGAAAGAGGGAGGGGAAAGAGAGAGGAGAGAAGAGAGAAAGAATGGACGGGGAAAGACCAATTTTGACAAACAAACTTGTGTGAAGAGATTGCTCAACAATTAAAGTACTTACCCAGAATGCTAAGGGAGAAACTCTTGAATCCCCAGAACCTGTGTAAGTTCCAGGTGGGCTTAGCAACCTGCCAGCAACCCGGAGCAAGCTATGTAGCAAGGCTATCTCTTCCCTCGAAGAATAAAGTAGAAAGGTAATCAGTAATGAATCCTGTTATCATCCTTGGACCTCCACATACTGTACATCTGCACACACAAATGTATCCACATGCATAGGAACACACAAACACAGACATTATACACACACACACACACACACACATTCTCTCCCTCTTTCTGTCTCTCTCTGGCTTCTCTCTCTCTCTCTCTGTTTTTCTCTCATTAAAGAGTAAAAAAAAAAAAATCCAGTTGTTCATCTTCAACTTAGAACTACCCATTAGAACAGCTTATGTTAGGGGTTGTAAACTTAAAATGATTACATATTGGTGTGACTTCATAAATCAACCGAGAGAAACTGTTAAGAAGCTGCTTTTGTTGCTTTTGTGTTGAGGTCTTTGATCCAAATGGACTTGAGTTTTTTGCGGGGTGATAGATATGGATCTCTTTTCATTCTTCTACATGTTGATATGCAGTTATGCCAGCACCGTTTGTTGAATATGCTTTCTTTTTTTCCATTTTATATTTTTTGCTTCTTTGTCAAAAATCAGGTGTTCTTGGTGTGTGGATTGATATCTGGTCCTTTGATTCAATTCCATTGGTCCTCCTGTCTGTTTTTATGCCAATATCAGGTTGGTTAGCTCTGTAGTAGAAGTCTTTACAAAGTAGTACAGTACTAAGTACAATAGTGAGTACAAATATCATATGTACTCATGCTTAAGTGAATTTCAGACATAAAGCAAAGAAAAACCAGCCTACTATTCACAATCCCAGAAAACCTAGACACCAAAGAGGACCCTAAGAGAGGTACACATGGATCTAAACTACATGAGAAGTAGAAGTTTGAAGGCAGGGATTGTGATGCCTCCAGAAGTTCCTTTATTGTACAGGATTTTTTGAGGGGGGAAGTGGCTATCCGGGGATTTTTCCTTTTCCATATAAAGTTGAGTATTGTTCTTTCAAGGTCTGTGAAGAATTGTGTTGGGATTTTAATGGGGATTGCTATAAAATAAATGGGATACAGACCTAGATAAGAACTTTCAACAGAGGAATCTAAAATGAATGAAAGACACTTAAGGAAATGCTCAATATCCTTAGCCATCAGAGAAATGCAAATCAAAACAACTCTGAGATTCCATCTTACACCTGTAAGAATGGCCAAGATCAAAAACATTGATGACAACTTGTGCTGGAGACAAAGTGGGGTAAAGGAAACACTCCTGCATTGCTGGTGGGAGTGCAAACTGGTACAGTTATTTTGGATATCAGTATGGCGATTTCTCAAAAAACCTTCCTCAAGACCCAGTATGATGAGCATACCCAAAGGATGCTCATCATACCACAAAAACTTGTGCTCAGCTATGTTCATAATAGCATTAACTGTCATAGCCAAAACCTGGAAACAACCTAAATGCCCTTGACTGATGAATGGATATCGAAAATGTGGTACATTTAAACAATGGAGTACTGTACAGCAGAAAATAATAATGGCATCTTGAAACGTGTGGGCAAATGGGTGGATCTAGAAAACATCATATTGGGGGAGGTAAGCCAGACCCAGAAAGACAAAGATCATATGTACTCACTCTTAAGTGACTTTTAGACATAAAGCAAAGAAAAACCAGCCTACAATTCACAATCCTAGAGAACCTAGACACCAAAGAGGACCCTTAGAAAGGCATATATAGATCTAAACTACTTGAAAAGTAGAAAAAGACAAAATCCCCTGAATAAATTGGAAGCATAGGGACCAGGGGAGAGGGCTAATGGGAGGGGAAAAGAGGGAAGAAAAATTAAAAAGAAGCAGCTTTTATTTAAGACATTGACATTAAGCTGGGTATTAAGTTGAGAAGCTTCTTTCATTTATTGACCAGCATTCAATCACTCTTTGAATTTATAGAACACTCTGGAGACATCCATACCTCCTCCAAACATCCTTACAGAAGTTGCTCTAAATGCCATGGCACTACTTTCTTTCCATCAAAAGCACAAAAATAAGTAAAGTTCAATTGACATTCCCCACAAAAGTGGTGATAATAAATCTGCTTACAGAAGCAATGACTTTCAATTTACATTCATATTTGTCAAAATATTGAAACTAGGTAATTAAATAGCTACTCTATAAGGCAGTGTAGGAATAGTTAAGATCATGGACTCTGGAACTGCGCATCGTGAACCGAGTACTCTGTTCCACCACCTACTGCCTCTGGAGCACTGAGGGCGACTTCACTTTGTGTAACTTTACTTTTCTTATTAAAACAGGGTGCTAATATTTATTAATATGCACATAAGTAAATATTAAACAACTTGTTACTTGCAAAATATTTTAATCAATATTTGGAATGCCATGAAAAGTACAGGTGCACTTCTCTCTCTCTCTCTCTCTCTCTCTCTCTCTCTCTCTCTCTCTCTGTGTGTGTGTGTGTGTGTGTGTGTGTGTGTGTGTGTGCATGTGTGTGTGTGTGTATGTGTGTGTGTATGTGTACACCTGCACAGGCATGTGTGTTTCTGTGTATATTCTTCTCTAGGATATGTCGTACATTTTCTGCCTCATTTAATCTCCACAGCAATCCCTGCATGGCCTGTACTATTATTCTAATTTTTAGATGAAGGAAAAGTCAAATAGAGGTGAAGAATCCTCTCTCAGGTGGCACAGTCTGAGGCAGTGCCCAGAGAAAACCCTAGATGGCTCTGACTCCTAACCACAGTCTCAGTGCACAAGGCCGTGGTGCCTCCTAAACAGAGTCTGAGGTCTCTCAGAGACTACCTCCTGAAGGTCTCAAAAGATGAGATTAAATTGACTTGGTCCAGAAATGGAATTAGTCCCTCTCCCAGGGGTGCTAAAGTTCTTGCTGCCACTCATTCTTGACCTAGACCAGATATGAATGCAGAACTCAGAATGAAAGGCTCCGTGAGTTTATTTTGCCCTGAGCTTACATGGTCCCTAGAAAGATCTTTATATAGTTTCAATCAAGGGCTTAGAAAAATTTTTAAAAATAACCTTGCACATACAATTAGAAACTGGCATGTGGGGAATTAAATGTGAGATGAAATTGTCTATGACTATTATGGAGGACTTGAAGGAAGTGCTTTGAAGAAAATATCTAACAGAGGGTTCTGCCGTGACTTGCTGATGACAGAGTTCACATACATCCAAGGACAGAGACTCCCAACAAAAGGACCCTGCACTCCTAGCAGGCTAGATTCATAGATAAAGAAATCAGGCTGGAAAGTCTGGGAGGATGTGTTTACGATACACTAACTATTGTGTTATAATGATTAAGGTGATTGTTGCAGAGATTAAAGTCAAGAATAATTTAAAGCAAGCATGAGGTAATCCTTTATACACAAAATGTATATATCTATGCAATAATGCTTATTGGAAATGCAATATTTAAATGGGTTTAAATATATAAACTGGAGCAGATAGTCTTCTCTGTAAAATGGAAAAAGGAGAAGTCATATTGCAAAGCAGTATTCTTTTTAGTTACAAATACATGAAAGAAACCATCTACAGCTTTCTAGGGTTTCTGGATGTGTGTGTCTATGTGTATATCTCTGTATGTTTGTGTGTTTGTGCTTAAAGATACATGACAAATCCCTATTGATTAAGTGAGAGGTATAGGATTGAGTACAGTAGAAAGCAGTTCACTGGGTGTAAAGGTTAACTTCAACTGATATCTTTATGTAGCCTGGAACACCTGGGAAGAGATGCCTGATAAGGGACTGTCTGCCTCAAGTTGCCCCCTAATGGGCATGCCAGGTGGGTAAGGTTATCCTGGTTGATTTAACTGATGTGAGAAAACCCATCCTAAATATGGGTGCCTGCCATCGCAGTCTAGATGAAAAGACAAGGCACAGGGAAATATTTAGGTTGATTGTTTTTCTCACTCTAACTTCATTTTCACTGAGAAGCCCATCTAGTCTGGGCTTCTCTGGTTCTCTGCTGAATCAGAACTCAGACTCTTTGAGCTTTGCTAATGACTGAAAACAGATGACTCTCCAATTGTCCTCCAGGCCTTAGGTAACAGATTGGGACTGTAGAGGCACCTAATCTTGTGGACGGAGCAACTATCAGGTTCTCAGCCTCTCTAGAGTGAGACAGTCATTGTTGAACTACCCAGACCACCACACCATGCAAGCTCATCTACTATGTCCTTAGTCTGTATATCCATTCTAATGATTTTATTCCTCTAGAAAACACATGTCATCTTTATGCAACTTTTCCTTCTTTTTTTATAATAATCTCATCATCCATTTATGTCAGGAGCCAATTTCCTCCTAAAATCATTACAGGAACCATCACCCTGGGGAGTCTACAGAGAACCCCACATCCATAATTGTGTTAGGAATCGTTCTATTGACAGAGCCTACCCCACACCCAAATTGGCTGTTAATGGAGAGCTATCTGTTAGAGGAACCCATCCCACATCCCAAACTATCTAAAGAACTAGGTGTGTCAACTCGTGACTTCCTGGCCTAGGTGACCTGACCAAAGGTAACCTCCTGGCTACATGACCAACACGGACCATATGACCAACGTGAACCACACGGCAAGAGCCCAGGCCCCTGTGCCCATCCCCCAATTCTTTACCCTATATAAGCTGTACCCCATCTCTAATAAACGGAGGCTTTGACAAGAACCCCCTCGCTTAGCCTCCTTCCTCTTTCCTAGCTCATATCTTCCAGATAGTGCCTCTCCGGGACCCTGGAATAACTGAACTGCCAGGCTGGTTACTAACCCTAGACTAAGTAACCCGCCAAGGCAATCAACACATTTATAATTTGCAAACATATTAGAAAACATTAAATGATAGACCCAAATGCATAAATATGTTTACAAGACTGTGGAAAGATGAACAAAAAAATAAATAAAAAATAAATAAAAATGCAATGAAACAAAAAAATGTGGACAGTAGGATGCACGAGTTTGATATAGTCAATAAACAGAATTCTTGCTTAGACAGATCTAAATCTGTGCTATTTCTACTGTACCTATGCTAGTGGAGAACTCTAAGAACACAAAACTAAGGTTGTCAAAGTCTTCCTTGACAGTGTACTTCTGGCCAAACAACAACCTAAGCATCTCCTTACTAATTCCAGTGTGAATTATTGCAATGTTCCACCTAAAGGAGCTATGAGTTTCCTAAAATAAATAACTACTTATGGTCAGTGTTGTGGCAGGTGATATGTTGCTTGTGTCCATTAGAAAGGCTGTGGTTACAATACCTGCTCCAGATAAAAAGCAAAGGAAGAATACTTGACTTGGTGCCTGAGTCAAGTTTTTGATCTGAGAGATTTAATTTCTTGTCTGGAGTTCAGGACCTGATGAGAGCTCATCCTCTCTGGTCCAGTCAATGATGATGTCCTTGCCAACAACTACAGGGGTGTTTCTAGTCAACATGATAGATGATATCCACAGTTTCTGATTTATGCTTTAGTTGCTTCTGAAAATAGAACCCTGCCACTGACCTGCTATGTGCCCTCTAAAGGATGGCAATCAGTTAAGAAAAAAAATACAAAGAAGCCACAGTTTAGATGCACCCTTCATATACAGATGTCCTTAAAAATGGAAGATCCAAAGTTTGCTACATCTCCATCATCAGTATGATTAGACTGTTCACTTCCATCTCCATAGTGGCTCTCTATGAAGCTGAGGAATTCCTCAAAGATAACATCTACGTAAAGCAACAGGCTGTTTAACAACCCTGCATTATGATCTACACTACTTAATTCTTACTTTATTCAACTGTTTGATAAAGTAACTTTTGTTCCAAATTATGCATCACTAATAGCAAAGCAAATGATGCATTTAATGAAAAAAAAAAACATGAATTTGGTCCATGATATCAATCCATGAATGCAAAAGCTGCCGTTATCCTCTTTATCAAATAGGGACTCACAAAATCATCTTGTTTTCTTTTCCATAAAACCGGGTTCAATATAGAAGCCAACTGCAACAGAGTACCAACTTCAAAGTTGAAGCTGGGTTCAAATCCTGCCTTAACACTCAACAGCTGTGTCACCTGATATATGTCGTTACTGGTCTCCTCAACTGCAGTATCCTTTGTTGCTAAATTCTGTATGTTTTTGACTCCCCAAATTCTTGTGTGGAAATACAAATTCTTTTGCCCATTGACAAAGACTAAAGAAAAATCTCCCATAGTAAAATTAGCATCCTCCTATACAAGACCCAGAGGGTTCATCCTCCTTTCGTTTCTGGATGTTGCCCCCAAAATGGTCACCTTTTTAAAGGTGGCTCTCACAAGACACCAAACCCTCTAGATCCTTGATTTTTAACTATTCAGCCTACAGAATTCTGGGAAATACATGTCTGTTGTTAGATGCACTCAGTCTATGGTGTTTTGGACTATGATATATTAGCATAATAATAATTTGATGAAAATATTTTACCTCCATTTGTTGAATGTCATTTCACTTTTGAAAGACATTAAAAATAAATTTTCACACACACCTATTACAGTTCAAGTAATTTGAAAGCTGCTTTCAGGACAAACTTATTCTGTCAAAATGAGAAAACTAATGCCAATGCCTCAGAGCTGTGATGAGAATGAACTTTGGTAATTATAAGAGCACTTTCAGCCATGTGTGGCCAATAATAAGAGCTTGATAAAAGGGCTCTCCACGTGTCTATAGTTTTTCTCTCATAAACCATGACATTTGATTTGCCTATTGGGAAGCATTATAAGATCTAGAAAAAAACTTGGAAATTTCAAAGATTTAAACCATAAAGTCATTATAAAATCAATCAAATCAGAGGTATTCAGAGCCAGGTATAAAAATGAATCTCGAGACATAAATCCTGATTTGTGACACTAACTTTATAAATTTGAGAACACGTACTCAGCCATGGAGTCAGTGGAGATTTCAACAGAATTATTTTATAAAGGCAACCTTAGTAATAATGCATTAGCTCACTTTTGTGGTTTGAATGTATCTTCAGTTTAGGTATTACACTGTAATGATGGTGAAACAGAGCCTTTAGGAGGTGATGATGTCATGAAGCATTTTCCCTCATTAGTCAAACTGAAGCCTAATGAAGGCAGCCTGACAGCCTGGACCAGCTTGCCCACTTGCCCTCTGTCTTCTGTCATATCAGGACAAAACATGAAGATCATCTCCAGACATCTATTGCTGGAGCCTTCATCATGGACTTCCAGCCCTCAGAAAGGAAAAACAAATGTCTATTCCTTATTGGCTGTTCAGTCTATAGAATTCTTTTATAGATGAACAAAAGAAAGACGTTAGTTGAAACTTTGGAGGAGCTTTTATTTCAGAAAATAAAGAACCAAGATCTCAAACAATGTCATAAGGAACAGTTCTGGCTCCTAGCTTCTGATTTCTTTCTTTTTATTTTAATGTTAAAAAACAATCTTTTTATTTTACATACCAATCCCAGTTCCCTCCCCTTCCTGCTCTCCTCATTTTCCCACCACCTCACCCCCACCCATTCTTCAGAGAGGGTCAGGCCTCCCATGGAGAGTCAACAAAGTCTGTCATATCACTTGAAGCAGGACCAAGGCGCTCCTCCCAGAATCAAGGCTGAGCAAGGTATCTTATCATAGAGAATGGGCTCATAAAAGCTAGTTCATGCACTACAGATAAATACTGAGCAAGGTATCTTATCATAGAGAATGGGCTCATAAAAGCCAGTTCATGCACTACAGATAAATACTGGTCCCATGACCAGTGGCCCTAGAGACTGCCCACGTCACACAACTCTCACCCACATTCAGAGGGCCTACGATAGTTTCCCCGCTGTCAGTCCAGAGTAGTGAGCTCCCACTAGCTCGGGTCAGTAGTTTCTGTGAATATCCCCATCATGGTCTTAACCCCTTTGATCATATTATAGCTCCTCCCTCTCTACAACTGGACTCCAGGAGCTCAGTCCAGTGCTTGGCTGTGGATCTCTGCATCTGCATCCATCAGTTACTGGATGAAGGTTCAATGATGACAATTAAGATAGTCATCAATCTGCTTACAGAGGAAGGGCAGTTAAGGCACCCTCTCCACTATTGCTTAGATTCTTAGGTGGGGGTCATCCTTGTGGATTCCTGGGAATTTCCCCAGTACCACCCGTTATCATTTCACAGAACCATGACAAGCGTCATTATGATCCACATGCTTACAAAGCATTTGATCCGTCAGCATGAAAACAGGTGATGTCTTTCTAGACCAGAGAATCACTTTATTGTTAAAGGTGCATAACAAAACACACTAATGGTGATACGGGCCATACCAACTAAGAGCAGCTTCCCTGATGAGCAATGGCAGGGACACATGAAAGTCTCTGGTGCTATCTCGGGATGATACCTTTCTCAAGTACGGATGGCCACTTTCCAGGGCACTTTTTATAAACTACACTGACTCCTGTTTTTTTAGTAGTTATTGAGTCACCTTTATTGAAATGGATGGATCGGGAAGCCAAAAAGTGGTTCCATGAAGCCTTCTAGAAAATGTGTGATCCAGTCCAAGATCACAATTAGCCTCCCTCTGTAGAGTGGATCTGGTTCCCAGAAATTATGCATTTCCTATTTTCTCTTTAAACTCTATAGGCCACAATCCCAGTGCCTAGAGTAAATTCTTCTAGTTGAATAAATAATGGAGTTCCAGTGAAGCTTTGAGCTATGTTTTCTGTCTGGTTCTTCAAGTATTTGATGCTTGGAGAGCTATAGAGAGGGAAAGGAGTCACTATGTTATGAGGATTTGGTGTGATTAGCAAGAAGAACACCATAGAACACAGAACAAAACACACACTGCATCCAGGTGGGCATGGACATAAGAAAATGTATCTGTAGACTGAGGTCGGCATGGAAATCATATAACAGTAGAGATGTGTGTGAACTCAGAATGTGTGGCAGAAGAAGCATACAAGGATGAGGATCCTGACTCTGAGACCCAGCTGCAGTGGCAAGAACTGAAGTTCATCACACTAGACCTCTTGGAAGTTTCCCAAGCAAAAGAGACATCCTGGAATCCTGTTGGCCCTGATCCAAGAGGACATAAACTTTCTCAGTACAGCAAGTGGATGTAAGTGCTGCCAGGGTGGGTGCTGTGCTGCGTTACCCAGAGGTGACTCTTGGGGCTTTTGTTCAAAAGAGGAATCACCTTAATCAATATTGTCTCTATTTGCTGCATGAACAACACGGCTCCTGGCTTCAGTTCAATATGAATGATCGTCTCATTTGCCAGAACTCTCTGTGGGTTTCTGTAACAAGTGAGTATTTGGTCCTTTCCTTGGCCTGGCTATGACTGCCTCATTTTCTTATGGAGTATGTTCCTGAGATCCTCCCTCCAAACACCTCCTCCATGCAAATGTTCATCTCAGAACTGGCTTTCCAAGGACCCTTAATGTGACATTTGCTGGGATGTTTGGAAAATGTCTCCTATGTGCTGTGTACTTGACACTTGGTAGCTTACTAAACTATCACAAAAATTATTCCTGTATGAGAGATAAGAAACTTTAGCTTTAGGGAAGTTAAATCCTTATCTCTTAATGTCAACCAGTTATAGGAAATATGTTTTGCACCATTACCTGGTACAAACACAGATGCAGATATACAAGATAAATCAAAGCTAAAATATCACTGATGTAGGATTCCCCTCTATATGCATGAATATGTTTTATTACCATTGGTTAATAAAGAAGTTTCCTTGGCCCATGGCAGGGCAGAATATAGCAAGGCAGAAAATCCAAGCAGAGATAGAGGAAAGAATGCAGAGTCAGGCAGGTGCCATGTAGCCAGCTGAGAAGCAAGAGGTACCAAACCACAAGCCTCGTGGTAAAATATAAAATAATAGAAATGGGCTAATTTGAAATGTAAGAGTTAGTTAATAAGAAGTTTGAGCTAATAGGCCAAAGAGTATGTAATTAACATTAAGCCTCAGAATGGCTATTTCATAAGTGGATGCAGGGGCTAATTAGTCTAACCAAATGGGTGGAGGGTAACAGACAAGAGGGACCAGCAGAATGGAGAATATCTGTAACTACATATCATAATGCAAAGCATCACTGTGTATCATGTGCTCAGTATTTTCCAACCATATGCATATTTTAAGCAGATTTCTCTAAATTACCACGATTTCTTACCAAATGGTCACAGAAGTTGACACTCCTCATCTGGTACCGATATGGTTTCATTTAGAAATTTAGAACTGCATCAACTGTGTAAAAACCCACCCTGCCATTTAGTTTTTTAATAACAAAGTACATAAATAGATTCTGCAACTCGTAACAGAGAAAGCTAGAAGTTAAATAGATTAAGCTACTAAATTATTTTATGTGTGAGCCAACATCTGGATGTCTAAGCAAACTGCTTTTAAAAATGTAACAAATGGAGGAAGGTTAAAAAAACGAAGGTATTTTCTCCATCAATTTTCTTTTATCTCTTATATTACCTTTACCCACCCTCAGCTGTGCCCAAAATCATTAGTTGAAATTCAGTGCAGACACTGATAACCGAGGGCAGACCATGACCACGTTGGACCTTCTGATAATGTGTGGAATTCAGTGTATGACTCAAGAAACCCTTTCTTCATATCTAGTTATTTTCCCAATCTCTGATTAGCATGGATGTAAGGATGGTAACTTTATTTTCTAGTTTTACCATCATTTCCTCCTCTCCTTGAGAAGCTAAAGAACCATCAGGTCAATCAATCCACCTATTGGTTGCTTTTTAAAAATCAATAAAAAGAACATTCCCTTAATGTAGCTTAGGAATTCATTCACAGTGGAATCTAACATCAGTTTGAGTGTTCTGTGATAAGATTTTGGGGTATAGACAAGATTTTGTGTTTGTGGGAAATATAATTTTTCTTAGTTAGTTCCCCATTTCAATAGCAACACAACTGTGTTGTTAAAGTTAATTGTCAATAACAGTATTTGGAATCACCCAGGAGGCATAGATTTGGGTGTGCCTCCAGGGTGCTTCCAAAGAGGGATTAGCAGGAGAGAGAAGGGCCATGACACAAGCCAAGGTCCCAGAGTGAATAAAAAGGAAAAAGGAGAAATTGAGTAGAACAGAAGCATTTGTCTCTCTATACTTCCAGGTTGTAGACACAAAGGTATGCTGCTTTCCCCACCATGATGGACTCTCAAACCATTAACCAAAATAAATCTACCTCCCATAAATTGGCAATGGAGGGGGCAGAGAAAGACAGAAAGAAGAGAGAGAAGGCCAGAAAAGGGAAGAGAAGAGATAGCTGGTTGACAGGTTAATCCCAGAACAGGGTCAGTCAGGATGCCAGATAAGATACTAAGAACTTAGAATTTCCTGTCTCATCATCTGTGAGAAGATGGAATCAAAAAAAGCCAAGTAGAAAACCAAAGATCCTTCTGGAACCATGAATCTAATAACACATGATGGCTTACTTATCAGTTATAATCATACTAAGAATTCACAACCCCTTCAAAAGGGTCACTGAAGGAACAGGGTGAGAATGTTTTTCAGGTTTTGAGTGGTGCTGAAGGAAAGTGACAACATTCAGTCACACAACCATGAACTTGCATGGTGTCATGACTGACAGCTCTCCCTCTGAAACCTAAAAGAGAAATAAAAAAGATATGCAGTAGCAGAAATGTGGGAGAAAATATGGCTGCAGAAAAGAAAAAAATTACTACCTAGCAGCTACTGAGAGACTGACCAAGGACTAACACTCCAGCTCCTTTCTCTGCTCCGGAAAGTGTACACCCACCTGCCACTCCCATTAGCACAGTGACTCACAAAGGATACGATTGATTTTGTTCACAGAAACCAATCAATGCTCAAGGCAGAGCAGAGGGCAGGTTGAGGAAGTCACAGGCAACTCAACAGACGACAGATGTGGATGCCTACACTAACTAGTGGGGGCTTAGGTCACAGTGATTCAATAACAACACTGTAATTCTGTCTCGACTGCCTCTCTGCAAGGAAGAACATTTTGTCTGTCAGGTTTTTGGACTCCAGTAGGAGATGTAATCCCATCAATTATAAGAGGCAATCTATAGGCAAAGGGTTTCTTAATTATTAAAATTAAGTGAATTGTTTATGATCAATTTTTCATTACCTAATGTTAAATGTCTCCCTACACAATTTTTATGAGCATTATAAAATTCATGAGATGGCCATGGAAACTTACTCATTTTTCTTATGAAAAACATGATGTAAAGAAGATTTGCCTGGGGCTTATGTCTATCCTTATAAAGACAGGGGCTTTCCAGTGAGAAGTTACCTTTGACCCTGCAGAAGATGATGGAGCTAGCAGTCAGTAAAGCACAGAGGACCCAGAACTTTTCTAATTCAGTGTCAATACAAGCCAGTTTTCTTTTCAAATACCAGACACACTTAGAAATAATCTAATAAAACTCATACCTGCGCAGTCAGTCATCTTACCACTTCAGAACTTCTCAGCCAAAAACTAGACTTCTGCAGACATCTTCTTCAATCCATACCTTTTCCTCCTCAAGTTACCCTTCTTCCAATATATTGATAAATGAACATTTTAGCCCAAAAGATTAAGAATAATAGATCTATTGTCCTTTCAGATGAAATCTGAACAGTTGTTACCCCTGAGAAAACATGGAGTGGCCTCAAGCTTGGCTCTAACAGTAAAGCATGTTGCACTGTAGAATATATTTTAACACAGAGCTTTGAGCACTATAGCTGCCTGGTGCTCTTCTGGGCTTCTGGCTCCCGTCTCCAGTTCTTCCAGCCAGCCCACTATTTGTCTCATTGGTGATCCTTTCTAAAGGAGTGATGTGGAGTGCATTCATTAGGGAGAAGTGTTCAAGTTGCTCCTCAGGGATTTCAAATGCAGTGACGACAGAATCTATTTGCTCAGGTACTGTGAATCTTTTTTTTTTAAATCACTGAAAGGACATTCAATACTATATAAAGAGATCCATCGTGAAATATGAGTGGGGAATTTCAAAAGCCAGCCAGGAGTCCTGTTCCACTGTCATTCATTCCATACACTGCTCTTGTTTCTACAGTGTTCCAGGTAGAGCTCTGTTTGCAGCACTGGGAGAGGTATGATACATTTGCATTCTGCCATGAGAGATGCATGTGTATAGATAATTGGTATACACTGTTGCCAAGAGAAATTTGCAAACACTGCTAATTGCCTACCTAATTTCAATACCCTTTGTCTTTCTTGATTTTAATTACAAAACAATGAGTTCAGTTTTTAAAAAAAAAAAACTTGATTTCCCAGAAGTCTGTACCCACTGGTCTGTGAAATAAATAAATGAGGTAAAAGGCAGAACCACGAAATGACCACAATTCTTGGTGTATCTCTCTAGGATTTAGCCCTGGAACTTTATCTCGTTGTCCTTTCTCACATCTTCTCAAGTTACGAGGCACAGCCATGTACATGCAATGTCCCTCACCTCATCATTGTGCAGTTGAAGAGTTAAAAATAATAATATTCTTAATAACGCCCCTGAGGAATCCCCATGTATGGTGTCTTCTCAGAACTTTAGTTGTATAAGACAAACCAAGATCAAGTTAATTCATTACTAACCAATATAGATCATGACAGAAAAATGTTCCATGTCCTACAAAACAGCTGAGGGGGTTTTCATAAAGGATACTGGCATTTAGACTTTGGGCATCTTGCATGTTTAAGGAGGAAGACCGCAATAGGGTCTATGCCCTGGGAAGAACTACAATCATTGTGCTTGTATCCCACTGAATTCCTAGAGTAGATTTGCATCTGTAAAGCCTGGGCAAATTTACCTCTCTTTGCTTCATTTTCCTCCTCTCTCAGAGAAGAGAAAAGGAAGCTATTGTACCAACTTTGCGTCATAGTTAATGATAAAATATTTCTCGCTGGTAAAGCTGTTAAAACAGTGCTTGATGTGTCCTTCAACAAGAGCTTGTAAGAGCAGAGACAGCATGGCTGTCCCAGTAAGCACACTCCCAAGAACTTCAGCTGAACATTGATAAAAAAAAAAAAATTCTTATCAAGTTTTCTGGATGGATCTCTATTATCAGTTAATTCACTTGGCTTTAAGAAGAGCAGATTTTAAAAATGTCTTTGCTTGGGACTTGATATATGGGTTGAAAGTTTCTGTTCCTATCTGATATGACTGCAGATGGATGCCTGAATAGAGTCCACGTTCGTTTGGGTGATTACTATCACTCTGCTTCTGCCTCCCTTCCGTCGCCTCCCTCCTTCTGTCAGTCTTCGGATCAATCTCTTTCTGTTTAGCGGTTTACTTCACGTTAGCAAAGGTGTTGTTAACCCACTCAGATGTACCACCTCCTTCTGAGACCACCCTACTGATATGATTTGTTTGTAAAAGTACCTGGAAATTTTGTTTTTATTCAGAGATGGTGAGGCCAACAAATTAGGAGACAACTGCAGTACATGGAGCCTGCTACAGATCTAAGAGGAGAGCTGGCACATCATGTCCAGCAGTTATTTTAATATATCGACATGATTAGACTGAGGAATGCACAAAATGCTGATGAACACAGGTTTTGATGAGTGTGTGATGAAAAATATTAGCATTTACATTGGTGAGCTATTAGGGTAAATGCCTGTGGAGCCTTCATTTAAACTAGCGAACACCTGCAGAAATCACTAAATGAGGGAACATCTTGAATTGCATAATATCTGTCTATTTGCTCAAGTTGGGATATCATCATCTTCTGCCCCCCAGTCTGAGGTTCTCGAGTCATGTTACAGTCTATACCATTGTCACTTTTGATCTCAGCATTTAAATTACACCACTGGCTTTTCTGATTCTCTGGTTTGCAGACAATAGATTTGGATATTTAGTTTTAATGACTACATGAAATAGTATGGAGACTTCGCAGACAGACTGATGATAAATTAGATAGATAGATAGATAGATAGATAGATAGATAGATTCCTGTATACTCTGTTTCTCTGAATGACTTTGACTGATATGCCACACAGATTAATAACCATATCATGCAAGGCCACATGAGGAAGCACCAGGCCTGGAAAGGAGGCAGCAAAGTAACAAAGAGAAAGGCTAGGTATGAATATTCTGTTTTTATCTTAGTTAAGAATTATAAAAAAGTCATTTAGGTTTAGCTTTATTCACATAATTTTTGTAGGCTCTGATCTAAACCAATGGTGCCTAGCCCTGGGACAGTTTGGGGCAGAAGAACATTATCTCATGACTTACGCAGTTAGAGAGGCAGTTTACAAACTGGGTTCTGGATAAACTGGTTGGATTAACTAGTGTGTGTTCTCAGGCAAGTTGCTCACTAAGAAATAGTTCGTCCTGAGATGGATGATACCTCCCCAAGATTGGTAAGACCACCTGATATTAAAACATCACAAAACAGAAAGTATAACTTAGACTGCAGGGCTTTTATTGAATTTAGTTTTTCTCATGTGAATCAACATGTGTCATACATGTGTCTCTGTGTGTTTGCATGTGTGGAGGTGTAGATATATGTGCATATACATGCTTATGTGTGTATGTGGAGGTCTGAAGTTGCCAGATATTGTTCTCTGTTATTCCCAACTTCGCTCATTGAGTCAGGATCTCTGTAATGTGAGCTAGTCAATCTAATCAGCTTATGCCAGAGATCTTCTGTCTTTACCTTCCAACCACTGAAATTATGGTTGTAAGGCCACTCTTGGGTTCTGGTGACCCACACTCTGTTTCCTATGCTTGTGCTTTAATCATTGAGCCATCTCCCCTGTCCTGATTATAGTATTTCAGTTGGGTCTACTTCTAATCTTCTTCTGTGCCATGAGTGTTCATTTCTACTAGGACACATTGTTGAACTACGTGATATACAATACACAATTATTCAAGTATTCTAATGGTTTTATCTAGACTTTCTTCATGTTCTATTTTTCAGGTAATTGCTGTGATTGTCCACTCTCCCTGACTCATGAAGAAGAGTTAGTAAAGTCTTTGAATAGATGCTTTCTGGTTTACACTTAAGCAAAATTAATTATAGTGCCTACACAGCTACTACAATTAGTCTAATATATATAATTATTTTGTATTGTTCCACTATGTACTCAAATAGCGATTATCTCATTTTCTACAAATAACAGCACATTTTTAAAGAAGTCATATTTTGGAGAATGAGTGAAGATAATCCTGAGATATTCTATTTTTCCAATAAAACACTAAATATTTTTAAAATTCAATTTTATCTTCACTTTCTGTAACCTTGAATACCCTCTGTAGATAGGAAATATCTCCACCTTATATATTTCTCTTTCCTAGAAGCTAATTCAAGGCTGTTATAAGTAGAAGCTCAATAAATATTTTAAGTATAAATAATAAAGAAATTAATGTGAATTATTGAAACATAAATATGAGATGTTCCTCCTATAGGGAAGAAATTTTTAGCTAATTCTGCTAGTCAATTAAACCATTAGCATTTATATTTCCAAATTTCTACAGTCATAGAAAGATATGTGTTTTAAAAGCCACATTTACCAGCATAAGACCTCTGGATTGCATTCAATGCTCCCTATCAGTCCTGAGCCCATAGCACTGAACCATAAATTTAGTTGTGCTCACATGATTTTTAAACTCCTGTAAGTAGAACAACTCACTTAGTCTTTATAAACAACTGAGAGGCAAATGCAACTGGTCTCTGACCCCATTAGTTCAGGCATTTTTAAAATCACAACCCTAAATAATTTTGAGCCTTGAAAGGAAAAAAGAATTAGGGCTGGTGAGCTGGCTGAGCTGGAAAATAACATTCACAAGCATGAGGACCGAGTTCAGCTACGTGTAGTGGCACGTATCTCTAACTGTAGCATTGAGGTTAGAGATGCATAGACCAAGGAGCTAGCTGGCCAGCTAGACTAGCCAAAACCAAGAGCCCTGGAGGAGACACTGTGTCAAAGCATAAACTGGAGTAGTAACTGGGGTAGACACCTAGCTTTGATGTCTGGCCCCAGCATTGCCATGTGGACAAACATATCTGTATAAATGCATATGGCATCTACACACACATCATACAGACAAAAAAAAAGAAGAAGAAAGAAGGAAAAGGAGGGGAGGAAGAGAGGGATGAGGGAAGATGAAAGACAGCTCATCTAGAAGTGTGATGGCTAATGTTAATGGCCTTGGCAAAGGAGTAGCAGGTGGCAATTGAAGATCTTGGTGTCGGGCCTACAAGGAGGCAACTCTCTGATGAATAAATCTCATTTAGACAAAAGCCAGGACTACAAACCCCAGAATGTCTTTTGCTTCTGCTGTCCCTTTACATGCTTGTTACTGCAATATTCTTCAGTTATCTAGCGTGGTGTGAGTGGATGTGGGGAGATCTCCAGCGCCTGTAATATAGGATGTTTACCTCTTAGAAGAATCTGCTCTACTGCACATTTTTATCTGTGGATTGTCAAGAAAATGACCCCTCCCTACGCTGTACTGTCTAAATTGATAATAATAATAATAGCCTATACAAAATTTTGATGAATAAAAATAAATACAAGGATGTGTTTCACAACCAGGGCCTGTGAGTTTCACCTAAGGAGCTATATAGATTGTAGGTCAAGTTATTGATTAATAAAAAACACTTGCTGGGCAGTGGTGGTGCACACCTTCAATCCCAGCACTTGGAAGGCAGAGACAGGCGGATCTCTATGAGTTCGAGGTCAGCTTGGTCTATAAGAGCTATTTCCAGGACAGGCTCCAAAGCAACACAGAGAAACCCTGTCTCAAAGAAAAGAAAAAAAAAGAAAAGAAAGAAAGAAAAAACAGAAAAAGAATTAAGTCCCAGTAGCCCAGCATACCAGCTCATTTCAATTCTTTTAACCTTAATGTTGGGACACGTGCTCACAGTTTTCAGAGAATATCAGAGCTGAAGCAAAACTTTGAAAATAACAAAGTTAGACTAAGATGTTCTTGTTAAATAGCTTTGAACTGATAAAAACCAAGAAGATCTAAAGCTTTAGAAAGTCACAGAGCTGCATGCAGAACTTGTTAAGGTCAGGGAACAGGAAAAAAGCAGCCCAATTATCATGGGCCAACTTACCTTTCTTGATAGGATTGGTTGATAATCAAAGATGATGATTAATTCCTGTTGACAGCTGTTTCTCGTTCATTCCCAGCTGCTCTGACCCAAAATAACCACACAGAAACTATTATTTGCTATACTGTTTGGTCAATAGCTTAAGCGTATTTCTAACTAGTTCTTATATTCTAAACTAACCCATCTCCATTAACCTGTGCATCACCACGAGGTTGTGGCCTACCAGCCAAGTTTCAGCGGACCCCAGTAGATGCATCTGTCTCCTGTGGCAGCTACATGGCTTCTCACTGACTCTACCTTCTTTCTCTCAGCATTCAGCTTAGGTTTCCAGCCTAGCTCTACTCTGCTCTACCACAGACCAAAGCAGCTTCTTTATTCATTAACCAATAAAAGCAACACATACACAGAATTTCTCATATCAAATTCCTTATACTCATTTCTGTCCTCAATATCCTGATTAAAAAGCTGAGTATGTATCCCAGAGATTTAAAGTAGAGCTGACTGATTCTTTTTTATTAATAATATTTTTAAAACAATTATTTTTTATTTTATATGACAATTCCAGCTCCCTCTCCTTCCCCTCCTCGTATCTCCCCACATTTCCCCAACCCTACCTTCCACCCTTTCCTCAGAGAGGGTGTCGCCTCGCATGGGGAGTCAAAAAAGTCTGGCACATAACTTGAGGCAGAACCAAGGTCCTTTCCCTTGTATCTAGGTTGAGCAAGGTGTCCCTCCATAGGGAATGGACTCTAAAAACCCAGTTTATGCACTAGGGATAAATGCTGATTCCATGGCCAGTGACCCCACAAACTGCTCAAGCCACACAAAATTTTCATTTAAGTGAAAGAATGTGATGATCAATCTTAATTGTCAACTGATGGAGACACATTTGCAGGTGTGTCTGTGAGAATATTTCTGGAGAGATTTAACTGAGGAAAGGAGATACTCTGAATGTGGGCAACAGACCTCATAGGTTGGAGCCCAGGATTGAATAAAAGTAGAAAAACATGGAAAGGATGTGAGCTATGGTATTCAGCTCCCTGTTATTTTATACAAGCAGATGTCATGCCTTCCATCATGATGATCACCTTAAACTATGAGCCAAGCTAAACCCTCCCTTCCTTCCTTAAGTTGCTTTATGCTGGGTATTTGGTCACAGCCATGAGAAAAGAAACTAATATAAAGAGAAAGACTTTTCTCTCTCAGTTAAATAATGACCCACATGTTATCCAGCAAGGTGCCCCAAGTTCCAGTTGGCTGCTTTGCTCAGTTCGTTGACTGAAGGAAACCTGTCACAATTATCAGCAACAAAATTCCTAATTTCAAATTCCTGGAAATCATTGACATGATTATTTAGGTCTTTGGTGTTTACTCTATTTTTCTCACCTTGAGGAATTCTATTAGCTTCTTTCCACCCTTCATATCTTTTAGAAAGTAATATAATAAATTAGATTGCATTCAGGCAGTCGTATGCTGATAAATGATTTTAAACTGGCTTTCCAGCAATAACAATTCAGTCCAGTAGCATTTTCCAATTTTGGTGATATAAATAGTCCCACCCTGGCCAATTTTGAGAGAAGATATATTTAATAAAGGGATGGAAATTCCTGGAAAATTAACAATTTCTGACTAAACCATGGGAAAAGCTTCATTTATTATACTCTGCAAGGTGTGTGCATTCACAAAATCAGTGATATGCACAATTGCTTCTGCAGGAAGCACCCCCATCCCCTAGAAGATTTAATCTGAAGATTACATACACCTGTCTGGACATATTTTCCTGATAATCTCTATGGTGTCCAAATCCAGCACACAGGGGCAACAGCTCCACTAGAAATTCAATGTTAAGGACAGCTTCTTTCGCCAGCAATATCAGGCATTATGAGAAATTGCCTCTGCCCAAACAAAAAATATATAAAAATGGATGTGGGAAAGTAATACATTCTCTTAGTTTTTGATCTACTAGTATCTATTTGGAACTCGGTTATTAAAGTCTAATTTTGAAATACTTAATAAAGTCCCTTTACTAAATTCATTGATAGTTTCTGGGTAACACTTTGGGACATTTTATTCCAAAAGAAACACTCTTTAAGCTTACACATACTACATTAGGAATCTCACATTCTGAACTAGATTGGTGATGAGGCTATATTCTTCTGCACTGTTTTCTCTTTTTAAAAGGATTATTTATTTTTAGTTTATTTGTATGTGTAAGTGCCTGCAAAGACGACAGGGGGTGTCAGACCCTCTGGAACTGTGGTTAAAGGCAATTGTATGTTTGGTATGAGTGCTTGGAATAAGCACAGGTCAAAGAAAGAAGCAGCAGTAACTGCTGAGTCATTTCTCCAACCCCCATCATATATCTTAAATGTTTCAATTATAAACATATCTTGATCCTTCCACAGGTAGATTCAATCTAGATAATATTTTCATATTATTCACAGGGAGGACAAAATATTTCATTTTGTAAAAATCTCAGGCACAAGCAGCAAATCTTACTCTATGGTCCCCAAATATTCCAGACAGCTTCTCTGTCAATTGTTGCACATTTTGGATATATCTTGTTTGTTGAGTAGTGTTTATTCCCTTCTCAGATCTTTGACTGAGTTGAAGATTATATAATTGTAGTTACTCTTTACATTATTTGGACTCCTTGAGATAGAATGTTTAGCAAAGCTTTTGTTCTCAATATTGTTTGTTATATTTATTATTTGTTGTTATTGTATGTAGTTGTATTTGGTTTAGTTCTGTCTTATTTAGACAAAAAGGGGAGATGTAGGGATAAGTCCCGCCCCTTAGGGGGCGTGTTCGCCTCAGACTAATGTCTGCCTATAAATTTGGCGAGCGTGCTCCGAGCTGTCTCTTCTGCTTTCCTGGTCTCCGCAGGAATGGTGGTTCTGTAAGTCTATTTCTACATTAAAACTATATATATATTTACAATCTGTCTGCATTCGTTTACGCCGCTACAATGTACATACAGCTTTATTTCTTACTTAAACAGGAATTTCTTCTACAGTCCCAAAGAAGAGCTGTTACTTCCTGTGCTGATTTTGTCCAATCCAAAAAAAAAAAAAAAAAAACAACAACAACAACAGTACTAAGGTACTAATTCTCCAACAATCATAAAGGAGACTGTTGGGCTCCATTTTCAGAATATTCTACATCTTTTATTTTTCTGAATTAAAAATAAAATCACCAATATTCCTGGATGAACTTTTCACTATCTTTTTGCTATCAACAACAAAACAGTTCTTTGGCAAGTGGTCCTGGATTCTATAAGAAGGCAGACTAGGCAAGCCATGAGAAGCAAGCCAGTAAGAAGCAAGCCTTCCATCAGCTTCTGCCTCCAGGTTCCTGCCCTGTTTGAGTCCCTGACCTAAAGTCTTTTGATGATGAACAGTGACAGAGAAGTATAACCAAATAAACCCTTTCCTTCCCAAGTTGCTTTGCTCATCCTCTTTTTTAATAGCATTAGAAACCTTAAGGCAGAGAAATAAGGTTTCAGATACTAAGGTTTCAGAATCTTACTTACTAGTAAATTTTGAATCACCATAGCAAAATGCATGAGATAGCTGTTTCACTTATGGTTTCTATTACTATAGTAAACACATCACCATCAAAAATGAACTTTAGGAGGAAAGGATTTATTTCAGCATACAACTCACAGGTTCTGGGCAAAAGTTCAAGACAGGAACCTAGAGGCAGGAACTGAAACAAAGACCATGGAGAAATGCTGCTTACTAGCTTGGTTCTCATGGCATGCTCAGCCTAGTTTCTTATACTACTCAGGACCAAGACTATAGTTGTAGCACTGCTCCTAGTAGGCTGGGCCCTCCCACAATAATCATTAATCAAGAAAATTATACCCCACAGAGTTTTATATAAGCAAGTCTGATGGAAGCATTTTCTCAACTGAGGTTTCTTCTTCCCAAATGATTCTAACTTGTCTCACATTAAGGTAAAATATAGCCAACATGGGGACCTTGGGAGAGGGTTGAAGGATAGGGGAGATATAGGGAGGGGAGCAGAAAAAAAATGTAGAGCTCAATAAAAATATAAAAATAAAAAACATAGCCAACACAGCTGCCAAGTTTACAAAGATAAAAATGTTTACTTAGTTTTCAGTCTCTCAGTCTTAGAGATTCAAGGGCACAGTATCTTTATTGGCTCAGTTCTGGTAATTAATGCCATGGCTATAATCACTTCATACTGAAGGAGTTTGTGCATTTGTGTATGTGTCTCTGAATGGGAATTGAGAAAGTCATACTGAAGTCCCATCATCTTCTTCAAGGGTATTGACAGCAGAACCCCTCTCCTTAAACTTCACCTCTCTACCACTTCCCAACAAAGTCACCCTAGGATCCAAGTCTTTAATCAAAATGGGAACTTTGCAAACACAAGCCTTGTTCAACTCTGCCACTTAATAGTGATTTGTGTCTAATTCTAAGAACAAGCAGCCTTAAATAGTTTGAAGTAGACTTTCTCACCTTTAATCGTGTTGATTTTATCTCACGCACTAGAATGGTGAATGGAAAGGGGAAATGTCAAAAGAACTGGTAAAAGCTAGTAGAGCAGTTCAAGAAGATCTGAGGGTGACTGTGTACCCAAAGAACAGTTCCACAGATGACACGTGACGAACACAAAAGAGACCCAGAAGTTAAAACTTAAAGACTTGTTGAGGACTTTCATGGTGATTCCAAGATATTATGGGTGAGAACTATGTGTCTAGATTTCACAATCAGGAGGTTAGCTATGCATTTACTAAATAAGTTCAGAGTAGGCACCAACTAAACAGATCTGGAGGCTGAAAGTGATAAAATTTAAGGGCATTTAGAAACTTAGAAGGCAATATCTGAGAAGAGATGAAATTCATACCTACACGTACACTCACAGATGCAAAGAAGCAATGATGCCAAATGGGAGCAATGATGTTGGATGTACCTGTGCCATGAAGTGTGTAAGTAAAATTAGAATATGTAATCTCAAACACATTGTTCAAAACATTTTATGCACAAGTCCTTTCTTTATGTTAAAAACAGAAAAATCAGTTGATAGGGTGCTTGCCTACCATGCACAAGACCCTCGCATCCATCCCCAGTGCTATTTAAGCCTGCCTTGCTGGCACTCACCCTTAATCCCAGATCTAATAAAGGTGGTGTTAGAAGACTCAAGGTCACCTTGGTCTACATAAGGACTACTAAATAAGAGTTTAAATTCAGGATGTTCTAAAAACTCTGTCTCAAAAGAAATAAAAATAAAAATATTATTAAAATAAAAGTACAGAAATCAAAATTCAAGTGAAGATTAGGAGATGTTTTTATTTCAGTACTTCATAAACTTTAAACTGGGTTTGTGTGCTCTTCGGAGGTACAAACACCCGCTGATTGCTTCTATATCTAGAAGACAGTGTATTTAAAATTGGTCCTTCCGTGGAGGCAAGAACTGATAAGCAAAGCTGTTTCCTTGGAAACGTCTAAGCAACATCTGACATCTTGCTAAACATCTAAATTCACAGTTGTTCTTTGGTAGCCAGCACCAAGACAAGTTGACTTATGAGGAGGGAGTGTCAAGTTGGGATAGAAGTCAATTATGAATATATACTAGATAGAAAATCCATCCCTTTCAGTCTTATTCAAAGAAGATTCTGTCATATTTTATTGTCTTGGAATTCATTCAGTGTCTGAAATATGAAACTTAAACTTTAATATATACTACAATTTTTATTTATAAAATGATAAGACGACACATCACTGAATCGCTTTGTCAAAACTTTGCTGGTGATTTGTTCCTGTCTGTAAATGCCCCATAGATAAGTTTCCATGGTATAAATTCCTAAATACCTACTTAAACTCATATAATTGAAACATTTATCATCCTATTCAACATTCCAACATTAAGAAATATTTGTTGAACCATAATACTGCACAAAAATTTAATATTTACCTTTATTCTGCATTATATAGCTAATCTATTGGTATAAACAGCCCCTAATGTTCATATTCTTCCTAGTTCTTAATGGCTGGCACTTTAAAAAGTCATACAAAGAAATGATCCACATTCAAACTTATTTGATCTTTACAGCGCCCTACATGGATAATATAAACTCTACTAATTTTTATTGACTCCTGTTGTAACTTCTCCCAACACCCTTTAAGACAGAAACTTGATTACTAGCGTTGCAATTTCACAAATAAGTATCCGATGCAGACAGAAAAAGAACTCAAAAAGAACATGAGGTGAGTAAGAAGTGAACTGGGATGTAAAGTCTGATTGTCTGGGGCTGAAACTGAGAAGCTCACTATGGTAACGCAATATCTGGAGTACGGGTGCCAACGTGTGAAAGAAGATGACCCAAAAGACAGAGATTATTAAAAAATAATTAGTTTATTGAGATGTAATTAACATGCCATAAAATTTACCCCTTTAAAATATAAAATCAAATTATAATAATGTGTAAAATGGTTTTTTACATATCTATGATGCTGTTTAACCATCATTTCTATTCCAGAATATTTTGTTCCAAAAAGTAATAATAACCCTATCCCAATATCAACCGCTCCCCCAGACCCTGGCAAGCACTAATCTAATTCTCTTTTGTATGGATTTTCCAATTTGAGTCACTTCATATAAATGATATCATCTAGTATGTAGCATTTTATACGTGGCTTCTTTCACTTAGCAAAATGTTTCTTGGGTTCATCTTTCATTTAGCAAAAGGCTTCTCAGGCTCATTATAATAACTAGTTGGTTGCCAAACTGGCAAACTTTGAAGAAGGACCTTCAACTGAAGAATTTTCTCTATCAGAATGGCCTGTGGCGAAGTCTGTGGGGCAATTTTCTTGTTTGCCACTTGATGTAGGGTTCCCATGGCACTTTGGACAACGTCATCCCTGGGTAGGCAGACCTAGGCTGTATAAGTAAATAAGGAAGCCAAATGAAGCAAGTGTGTAGGCAGCATTCATCTATGTTCTCTGCTTCGTTTTCTAACTCCAGGTTCCTGCCTTCGATTACTGCCTTGCTGGTCTATGGCATGGGATTATGAGTTTACTAAACCCCTTCCTCCCCCAATTGTTTTGGTCGGTGTTTTATCACAGCAACAAAAAGCAAACTGGAACTGCATGTGTCAATATTTCATGCCTTTTTGTTACTAATATCCCATTGTTTAAGTATATTATATTTTGTTAATCTACTTCTGTATATAAATGATTTTATGATTTTGGTATTTGAGAAATTATTAACAACGTTTTGAAAATTCATGTACAAGACTTTGAACACATGCTTTAAGTGTATGTGATCATATATGTAAGATTGGAAGTACTGAGTCTTTCAGTAGCTTCATGTGTAACACTCTGAAGAAATGTCAAGTTGTTTTCCAAAGCAACTGTGCCATTTTACAGCCCTATCAGCAAGTTCCTGCATGTTATTACAGACCATTAGGATTGCTTTATTATGGACCTCAATAAGGGTTATGTCACTTTCTTTTAAGCCATAGTTTTCTCATTTATCACAAAATTATCTGCTTTCTAGATTGGCTTGAGAATGTATAAACATTTGCTATCACAATGCCTAGCAAAATAACATTTTTCAGTCTGCCACTACCGCGCCTTTCTTTAACATTAAATAAAACTTTATAGAAGTTCTAAGAACTAATTTATGTCATGCATACTTTGTTTCTGCTTAGACATAGCATAATTGACAAAACAGAAATAACATGCTTGTGTATGGTAATACCTATGTCAGGCAAATGACTTTAAAGAGTGAAGACATGGTTTATCTGGTGTACTGATTGCTGTATGCCAGCACCTCAGTCACTAAACTTTAAACTCCAGAAACCGAGGACACTGGACATACATAATCTGCCAGTTCCTTAATCTAGTTCACTACATTTTCTAGGGAGAGGCTGCACATCCAATCACAAAATTCTTGTCCTGCTGTCATTACAATAAACATCATGCAAAATTAGAAACCTGTAAACATGTGTTCCACAAGGTGGAGGGAAAGTAGCTATTTGGAAATTCAAAGGGAATGAAAAACTAATTTCCTCAAATAAGTGGTTTTAGTGAAAGGTCTTTGCTATCTTTATCTTTCCACTGTCCTCTGTAAAACTGTGTAGGCTACAGATTATGTCCCCTTTTTCCTCTAAATTACACTCCCACAATTCAAATGATAAATGATCTCAAGCAATTACCCTGGTAGCTTCTACAGTTGACTTTTGCTTGATGGCTGCTGTATAAGAGACCGCTCATATTCCTGCATTGTTACCAAAATTATTATTTCCTGATTGCGAAACATAGGGTATTCTCCCCCTACACCTTTTTTCTGACCACTGACTGTCCCAGTTATATAACGTTTATGTGGCACAGAAACACACCTAATCATATGTCTGGTTACCACAGGGGCAATAGACAGATGAAAGAATATAGCTCCTCTCTACCCAAACAGTTTTCACCACTCAGCAGTTTGTTGGAAAAGAATTGGCCCTAGTACCTTGAGCAGATCCATTCACACACTCTCCGCACAATAATTTATTTAAATGTCTTTGCAAAGCAGAGAGCAGGCCTCAGAAGTCTGTCTTCATATGAGGAAAGTTCACAGGTTGAGTCACTAGCGACTATTGCCTCCCCCTATCATCTGTCCCTATCATAAGATTCCTCAACTAGTAAATAACAAATGCATATTTTCCAAAAACATTCCAATTCATTTTTATATAGACTCTATGAAAACATGCAAATACAAAACCTCTAAAGATCACTTACAGAGGCTGGAGAGAAGGCTCATCAGTTAAGAATACATGCTGCTCTTCCAGAAGATCTGGGTTAGATTCCCAGTACCCACATGGGGACTCAGAGTCACCTTTAACTCCAGTTTAAGAGGATCCAACATTGACTTCAGGCCTCCATGGCCTCTCATTTAGTGCATGTACGTACATACAGGCAAAACGTACATAAACATAATTTTTTAAATTTTTGATGAGCCTGCCTAGTTCTCTCTTCCAAAGGATAACAGCAGGCATACTCTTAACAGTTTATATTCTTTATAAACTTATAAAATCCTATGATTATAATGAACAAAAAGAGTCCTTCATATTTTAGCTATTGATTAGCTAGAATTTCAAATTCAAGAACCTGTTGGCTTAGTATAACATCTGAAAACATCTGTCTACAAGTGTAGGAAGAAAAATGCTGCAAGAATTGAAAGAATTGGACTGGACTGATGGACTGATGTTAACCATCCTCATTGGTGCCACTTCCGCAGTTCCTTCTCACTCTGAGAGTACCACAGAAGAGAAGTGAGCAAAGCTAAAGTCAGTGAATTCAACAAGGAGAAGCCAGCAAGAAGGGTTAGCACTTCAGTAAATGGAAACAATGGCCTTCATTGAAGCAAATGCTCCAATTAGATACACTAAACTTTTGCAAAAAGTGAAAGTAGTATGTAATCATAGAAAAACTCTTAGAGGGATGCACCCACCCACTGAGACAGTGGAGCTGATCTATTGAGAGCTCACCAAGACCAGCTGGACTGTGACTGAAAAAGCATGGGATAAAACTGGACTCTCTGAACATGGCGAACTATGAGGGCTGATGAGACGCAAAGGACAATGGCACGGGGGTTTGATCGTACGTAATGTGATGGCTTTGTGGGAGCCCAGCCAGTTTGGATGTTCACCTTCCTAGATATGGACGGAGGTGGGAGGTCCTAGGTCTTACCACAGGGCAGAAAACCCTGACTGCTCTTTGGACTGGAGAAGGAGGGGGAAAGGAGTGGGGGGAGGGGGAGAAGGGTGGGAGGAGGGGGCGTAGGGGGAGAGGAGGGGGAGGGAAATGGGAGGCTGGGAGGAGGTGGAAACTTGTTTTTTTTTTCTCCTTTTCTCAATAAAAAAAAGTAAAAAAAAAAAGAAAAACTCTTAGAAAGTACTAAAAGGAAAAGGAAAGTACAGTATATATCCATAGATGCTGGAAGAAAGTCCTCACTAAACTTGTCTACAAGCTTTGCATTGCATGGAAATATAACTTGGGAATGGTGCTTCACTAACTTAATTGCACTACACAATGTTCTCCTAATTTGTAAATTTGTAGCCACTTGTGGTTTTGAGTAATAATACTGAAGTAAATATCCTTCTAAGTTATTCTTTACATCTCTGCCTTTTTCTTTGTGACAGAATTCTACAACCAAAATGGCTGAAAAAAGGCGTAGAACATTTTAGTCTTCTGTATATGTATACACAAACTGCTTTCAGAACCCATGGCTGCCTATGACTCCAGCAGCATCATGGTTTTTCCTCTACAGCATTGACTAAAACCAGCTTCGAACTTCTGAGAAGCTGACTAATGGGAAAGTAGCTCGATTACATGCTAATTATTATAATTAAAGTAAATTGAGTGTTTTCTTATAGTAATTCATTTATTAGTTTGGTAATGTATGGTTGAATCCACCTAAAGAGTCCTTCATATTTTAGCTATTGATTAGCTAGAATTTCAAATGTCAGCATTAACAGCATTAACATTGAAATGACTTGTAATTTGTCTCAAACATAGGTTTTTATGAAATTTGAAGTGTCAGATAACATTACATAAATAATAAAACATGTTGGTCTATTTATGTTTTACAAATATAATAGCTCTTCCTATTTTTGGAGTTGTGTTTTTGTGGGAAGTTTTTCTGTGGATGAGTTTCTTGAGTGTTGTTTGTTTTGTTTTTGTTCATTTATTTGTTTGTTTAAGAGAGAGAAGGGACAAAGGAGTTCAGTAGGTGGGGAGATGGGGAGGATCAGGGAGGGGTTGAGGAAAAGGAAAAGCATGATTAAAATATATTACATGAAAATTTTTTCAGTTAAAAAAATAAGAAATAGGTTATAATCATTTTTACGTACCTCTCTTTGGTCTATTGCAGGAGGATGTCTCAGATATTTATAAATATCTGGATTTTCCACATTTATTACCATAAATGAAATAATTTTCTGTGATTTCATGTTAATTTTTGAATAGTGCTTGTTCACCCTCCAGTCATGTACTCTTTACCTTCGTAACTCTTTTTATCATAAGCTCCTACCAAACCTCTTTTAACCAATATTTCAAAATTATCAAGAATGAAACAGCTTTACTTTACTGCTCCAAGGCATAAGCTAGAAGTTTTATCCTATTTTAATTCACCTTCAGGTGACATATCAATTTGCCATATATCTTTACTTAATTTGTGGTAGAATTTATATTTGGTGTTTTGTAACTTTTGTTTCAAGACCATATTTTCATCCAGGTTTGCAAACTGACCTGTAGTCAGAGAACTAACTGGTTATGAGAACAAATCAACCTAATGATGGACAACTGGTCACATTGATTAGATGTTGACTGTATTGTCTACATGTTTTGTAAGAGCATATACATGTGAGAACATGCATGTGTCTATATTTGCACGTGAACTTGGTTCTTGCTCTAGTTTTTTTTTTTCTGTCACTGTGATAAAACATCCTGACAAAAATCAACCAAACAGGAAAGGGGTTTACTCTGTTTACAATTCCAAGTACAGTCCATCATTTGAGGGACATGAAGGCAGGAGCTAAAACAGCTAGTTAAGCCACCATCAAGAGCAGAAAGAGATTATATGAGAATATATCCATTGCTTGTTCTCATCCAGCTTCATTTCAAACTGCTCAGAAGTCCCTGAGTAGAAAATAGCACCACCCACAATGGACTCAGTCTTCCTATATCAATTAACAATCAAGACAACTACCAACAGATATGCCCATGAGAGATAATTCCTTATTAAAACTTTTTTTCTTGGTTGATTCTAGGTTGTTTCAAGCCATCTGTAAAAACTGACTAGGACAGATGTCTTCCTCAATCACTCTCCATCTTATTTTTTGAAACAGAGTCTCTCTCTGAACATGGAGCCTCTCCAGGGATAAGATTACAAGCGCACACTGTCACGCCTAGCTTTTATGTGGGTATGGGGATCCAAACTCAAGTCTTCATTCATGTGCAGCAATCTAATGACTGAGCCATCTCATTAACCCTAGATACTGTTTTATTTTATTAAAGTGTCATTCATTCAAAACGGATATATATTCTTTTTGCATCACTTATTGTCACAGCACCTCATACAACCTGGTCTGAATTAGATCATATGGATTTTGCACACAAAAATTTTATTGTGTCTAAAATCATATTCATTTTCTTCCCTTCCTGAGTCTATGGACCCTGGATTTATGTTTTCCAAGCCTACCTTCCCAAACGACCACTTCCACAGACTAAAACCCAGTTTTTTCAACCTTTCTTTCCTCCTTCTTCCCTCCCTTTCTTTTTCTTTCTCTATTCCTTTCTTTCTTTCATTCTTTCATTTTTTTATCTATTTATATCACAATTGATCAGGTACCAAACACATCCCAGAGTTGTTCTCTTTCCTTTCTTTATGCTGTTTCTGTCACCAGAAGTATCTGTGGTCTATACATGTCTTCCCAGAGTTGAAAACCAAAATATTTTTTAAAAACCATTTGTCACTAATCTTGACTGACAACAACAGACACAACTTTAAGAGAGTCCAGGACCCTGGACACAATCACTTGTGATGTTCTAGGTCCCTAGGGGCTACACCTGACAGAAGGAGCTCTGAGGATGGAGACACTAGAGAGATCCAGGCAACGTTCCTAATTGACAAGGCTTTTCATACTTGTTTAAGAAGACTGTGCTCTATAGCAGTCAAAAGGTTCTCAGTGTACAAGAAAAAGGCAAGAAGTAGGTGTAGGCTTCTTTGTCTATAGGGCATTGTCTGGAAGTGATTCATTTATCTTTTGCTTGCTTTGTCACCCAGAGTATATCAACTCAGTCCCATGTACACCCACATGAAGCTCTGGAATTTTTTCTTTACCTGTCAGCAATATGTCCCCAACAAAAGCTCCTCCTGCTCCCCTACCTCCGCTACCCCATCCCAATCCATTCCTCAGAAACGGTAAGGCCTCCCATAAGAGTCAACAAAGCATGAGGTATATTTTTACTAATGAGAAGAAATTGGCAATAAATATGAAATATAAATTGATGCTTCAAACATGAAACATAAGTTTCTCCTTTTTGTCTGTATGCTATGCACAGAGGTAAAATGAATTATGGAGGAACTGTTGAATTACAGATCACAGTGTGTATTCTGATGACTCTTGTATTATGGTCATGTATGGTCTCCTTTATTACAATTATTTATTACAATTACTATTGCAGCAATTTTAAAAGCCAAGCATCTATATGATCTCAGTGTCTCAGACAACATACAACCCTTGCTGTTGTATGGGGTCACTGCGCTGTGGGTCATCCATGTCTTGGTGAGCAAATGAAGTCAATTTATTTTTATGATTTTCCACTCCAATATATAAAACTTATTTCCTGACAATGAGCTCCTCTTTTAAAACTATCCCACTTCTAGATGTCATGCATGGCCTAAGAGTGAATGGCAGTAGAGTTCTCCAAAAGTTGCACCTTCAGATTTTTAGGTGACTCATACCTTCTGCTGCTTGACTACATTTTTTTAAAAAATGACATGCTAAGCCTTAATAGGAAAACTTTACAGTCAAAAGGTGCATTCAATTTGCAAAACATCAATTATAGCATCAAACCTTTCTCTCTGGGGCATAATAGGAAAGTCTATCAAGCTTTCCATCTGGCCTCGAGTTAAAAAACATTCTCCTTCTGCACTGAAGAAGACTTTAATAATGCTAAGGTTAGGGAAGTGTAATAAGATACGATTATGAACCCTAAGTGTGTGGCTCGAAGCAATCACTCATTTTTGTGTGAGAGAAAGAAACTTTTGTTTATACTGCTGGGAGCTCTCCTTTCTGGACTACTGAGTATGAATTACTTCTAGTGGCTACATGTGCCCCTCAGTAAACATTTGAGCATGATTGAAAGCCGATTGGGCCAGCCTGCTCACATTAAGATTATTCTCTGGGGCGAAATTAAATTTAAACTAATAGCTTTTCATGACTCTCTGGGTAATCCAAAAGTGTAGGCTTGCAATTCAAAATGGCAGCCTGCTCTCCTGTGCACCTGCAATGTTTCCTCTACCATATGTGGAGGCAGCTGCAATTTCCACCCCCATCACTCTGTTCCACCACCACAGACAGTGCCAGCGGTCAGCACATACAAAAGTAATGGGGCAAAGTTTATCTATGTAACACATTTCTCCAGATTTTTCCTCATGCAGTCTCCATAGTAGACTCAATTTTGCCCCTATTTATCTCTTTGCATCCTTTACTATCAGAAAAGTAGTTTTAAACTTCAAAAAAAAGAGGCTACAAAGATAAGTACATTGAGACTTAGGTCAGAAGCCATGGAGAGATTGTGTACTGTGATATATAGGATAAACTGTGATTTCAAATGCAGTGGTTGACTCAGGGAACTGGAAATGTATGGGATCCAGAGGGGAGTCTGTGAGTTGTGATGCTTAGGCATTGTGAGAGGGTATATAAAAGATTTGGGTTGCTCCAAAATTACTTTATATTAGAATTTTGGTGTTCGCTCTGATATTGAGGAGAGTGAATCCAGCTTATGAGTTTTACACCTATTTTCCACAGCACTACGTATTTTAAAATGAAAGGAATGAGTCAATGTTGACATTGTATTTCTCCAATATTTTCAAATCCTAATCTCAGCCTCCATCACTTTTTAAAACACATTATTAAGTAATTTAGAAAATGGCATCTCAGAGGACTATGTTGTGTTGGGTACTAAAATCCATAGACAACCACTATGGTCAAAGTGGAAACAAAGACATCTGAGCCAAGAAAACAAAGTCTCCACGTTGATGGGCAGAACAGAGTTGGCTAAGGACAATTTGGTCTTACATGAAATAGTATATTTCCCCATACTCCTGTCCTCCTCAGCTGCTCTAACTTCATACCTTTGGTAATGTCTTATATTTCTAAAAGGCAAAAAACTCATGCAAACTTGTTTACATGGAGACAGGATAGCAAGAAAAAAAGGTAAATGGAACAGATCTATCGGCGCCAGGAGAGACAGCGTTGGGGTGAGTTTCTGGCCCCGCGGCGCCACCTGGGAAGGGGAGCTCAGAGGTTCCTTGGCCCCCTATCCTTCTTGGGCTCACTGCAGGGCCTCCACTCCCTGCATACCGCCTCTTTCTTCCTAGCCCACCCAGCTCCCATCAGGAACCCTCCCCACTTCGGCCCCACTGTCCTCTTTCGGCACATAACATCACCCAGCCCAGACTGTCTGGGCACTGGGTCCTAATCCTTGGGGCACCCAAGCGGGCAGGAGTCCCTTTGTTTCTATTGCCTGCCTGCACCAAGCAGGGTAGGCACTTTGTTTGCGACCTGCCCAACCAGCACGGAGACCTGATCTCTAGGCGCCAGGAGAGCCAACGTTGGGGAGAGCCAGCGTTGGGTAGGTAAGGAGACCTGATCCGGTAAAAGAAGATCCATAAGGGAGCATTTGGAAGAAGAGATGGGCAGACGCCAAGGCAAGAATTCGCCCAACAAGCTGAAAAGCAACATGAAGCCACCAGAAACCAGCGACCTCACAACAGGAGGATATGAACAACTTAATCAAGAAGAAGTAGAAAAGATTGACTTCATGAAAGTGATTGATGCCCTTAAACAGCATGTAAAAAATGCCCTTATAGAAATGGATGAGAAATATAACAGAAAGTTTGAAGAATTGAATAAATCAGTGAATGATACCCTAAAAAACCAAGGAAAAACAATCAAACAGATAATGGAAACAGTTCAAGACTTGAAGACTGAAATGGAGGCAAAGAAGAAAACACAAACAGAGGGCCGGCTGGACATGGAAAATTTAAGTAAACAAACAGAGTCTACAGAAACAAGCATAACCAACAGAATACAAGAGTTAGAAGAAAGAATTTCAGATTCTGAAGATACCATAGAGAAAATAAACACACTGATCAAAGAAAACAGCAAGTCCAACAAACTCTCATCACAAAATATTCAGGAAATATGGGACACAATTAAAAGACCAAACATAAGAATAATAGGAGTAGAAGAAGGAGAAGAGTGCAGCTCAATGGTCCAGAAAATATATTTAATAAAATTATAGAAGAAAACATTCCCAACCTAAAGAAAGATATACCTATGAAGGTTCAAGAAGCATATAGAAGAAAAATTATCCATTATGATCAAGTAGGCTTCATTCCTCAGATGCAGGGCTGGTTCAACATACGAAAATCTATCAATGTAATCCAGCATATAAATAAACTGAAAGAAAAAAAACCATATGATCATTTTATTAGATGCTGAAAAAGCATTTGACAAAATTCAACATCCATTTATGTTAAAAGTCTTGGAGAGATTAGGGATACAAGGGTCATACCTAAATATAATAAAAGCTATATACAGCAAGCCGACAGCTAACATCAAATTAAACGGAGAGAAACTCAAAGCCATCCCACTTAACTCAGGAACACGACAAGGCTGTCCACTCTCGCCATACCTCTTCAATATAGTGCTTGAAGTTCTAGCAATAGCAATAAGACAACATAAGGGGATCAAGGGGATTCGAATTGGAAAGGAAGAAGTTAAACTTTCGTTATTTGCAGATGATATGATAGTGTACATTAGCGACCCCCAAAACTCCACCAAAGAACTTATACAGCTGATAAACAGCTTTAGTAATGTGGCAGGATACAAGATCAACTCCAAAAAATCAGTCGCCCTCTTATACACAAAGGATATGGAAGCAGAGAGGGAAATCAGAGAAGCTTCACCATTCACGATAGCCACAAACAGCATAAAATATCTTGGGGTAAATCTAACCAAGGAAGTGAAAGATCTATTTGACAAGAACTTTAAGGCACTGAAGAAAGAAATTGAAGAGGATACCAAAAAATGGATGGACCTCCCTTGCTCTTGGATTGGGAGGATCAACATAGTAAAAATGGCAATTCTACCAAAGGCAATTTATAGATTCAATGCAATCCCCATCAAGATCCCATCAAAATTCTTAACAGATCTGGAGAAGACAATAATCAACTTTATATGGAAAAACAAAAAACCCAGGATAGCCAAAACAATCCTATACAATAAAGGATCTTCTGGAGGCATTACCATCCCTGACTTCAAACTCTATTACAGAGCTACAGTAATGAAAACAGTGTGGTACTGGCATAAAAACAGAGAAGTCGACCAATGGAATCATATAGAAGACCCGGATTTTATCCCACAAACCTATGAACACCTCATTTTCGATAAAGGAGCTAAAAGTATACAATGGAAGAAAGAAAGCATCTTCAACAAATGGTGCTGGCACAACTGGATGTCAACCTGTAGAAGAATGAAAATAGACCCATATCTCTCACCGTGCACAAAACTCAAGTCCAAATGGATTAAAGACCTCAATATCAGCCCGAAGACTCTGAACCTGATAGAAGAGAAAGTGGGAAATACCCTACAACAGATGGGCACAGGAGATCGCTTCCTATGTATAACCCCAGAAGCACAGACATTAAAGGCAACATTGAATAAATGGGACCTACTAAAACTGAGAAGCTTCTGTAAAGCAAAGGACATGGTCACTAAGACACAAAAGCAACCTACTGACTGGGAGAAGATCTTCACCAACCCCGCAACAGACAAAGGTCTGATCTCCAAAATATATAGAGAACTCAAGAAACTAGACTTTAAAATGCTAATTAACCCAATTAAAAAATGGGGCACTGAACTGAACAGAGAATTCTCAACAGAAGAAGTTCAAATGGCCAAAAGACACTTAAGGTCGTGTTCAACTTCCTTAGCAATCAGGGAAATGCAAATCAAAACAACTTTGAGATATCATCTTACACCTGTCAGAATGGCTAAACTCAAAAACACCAAGGATAACCTTTGCTGGAGAGGCTGTGGAGGAACGGGTACCCTCATCCATTGCTGGTGGGAATGCAATCTTGTGCAACCACTGTGGAAGTCAGTGTTTCGGTTTCTCAGGAAATTCGGGATCAACTTACCCCTGGACCCAGCAATACCACTCTTGGGAATATACCCAAGAGATGCTTTATCAAATGACAAAAGCATTTGTTCAACTATGTTCATAGCAGTATTATTTGTAATACCAGAACCTGGAAACAACCTAGATGCCCTTCAATGGAAGAATGGATGAAGAAAGTATGGAATATATACACGCTAGAGTACTATGCTGCGGTAAAAAACAATGACTTCTCGAATTTTGCATGCAAATGGATGGAAATAGAAAACACTATCCTGAGTGAGGTGTCCCAGACCCAAAAAGATGAATATGGGATGTACTCACTCATAATTGGTTTCTAGCCATAAAGAAGGGTCACGGAGTCTACAATAGGTGATCCTAAAGAAGCTAAGTAAGAAGGTGAACCCAAGGAAAAACATATAGTTGTCCTCTTGGCTAAGGGAAGTAGACCAAATTTCCGGGAAGAAAATGGGATCTTGGGGGTGGGTGGGATGGGGGTAAGGGCAGATGGGGAGAGAAAAGGTAGAAGGGAAGGAGGGGGGACCTGGGGAAACAGGAGAATTGGGATAAAGGAAAGGTGGATAGGGGAGCACGGAACCACAATTCTTAGTTAAGGGAGCCACTTTAGGGTGGGCAAGAGACTTGACCCTAGAGGGGCTCCCTAGTGCCCAAGATGAGGTTCCCAGTTAGTTCCTTGGGCAGCTGAGGATTGGGAACCTGAAATGACCCTATCCTAGAGCAATACTGACGAATATCTTGCATATCATCATAGAATCTTCATCTGGTGATGGATAGAGATAGAGACAGAGACCCACACAGGAGCACTGGACTGAGCTCCCAAGGTCCCAAGGAGGAGCAGAAGGAGGGAGAACATGAGCAAAGAATTCGGGACCCCGAGGCGTGCATCCACCCACTGAGACAGTGGAGCTGATCTACGGGGAGCTCACCAAGGCCAGCTGGACTGTGATCGAAAAAGCATGGGATAAAACCGGACTCTCTGAACATGGCGAACAATGAGGGCTGATGAGACACCAAGGACAATGGCAGGGGGTTTTGATCCTACTTAATGTGCTGGCTTTGTGGGAGCCTAGCCAGTTGGGATGTTCACCTTCCTAGATATGGACGGAGCGGGGAGGACCTAGGAGTTAACACAGGGCAGGGAACCCGGACTGCTCTGTGGACTGGAGAGGGAGGGAGAGAGGAGTGGGGGGAGGGGGAGAAGGGTGGGGGAGGGGGAGAAGGGTGGGAGGAGGGGAAGGGAAATGGGATGCTGGGAGGAGGTGGAAACTTGTTTTTTGTTTATGTTTTTTTTTCTTCTTTTCGCAATAAAAAAAAATATATGCTAAAAAAATAAAAAGCATACAGAACACCGAATAGGCTGGATCAAAAAAAAAAAAAAACATCCCCTCGCCATATAATTATCAAAACACAAAGCATACAGAATAAGGAAAGAGGCCAAATTACTTATAAAGGTAAACCTATCAGACTTACAACTGACTTCTCCATGGAAACCATGAAAGCCAGAAGATCCTGGATAGATGTACTGCAGAAACTGAGAGACCATGGATGCAAGCCCAGATTACTATACCCAGCCAAGCTTTCATTCCCTATAAATGGAGAAAATAAAATTTTCCAGCGTAAAAATGAATTTAAACAATACGCAGCCACAAATCCAGCCTTACAGAAAGTAATAGAAGGAAAATCACTAACCAAGGAGTCCAACAATGACCACAATAACTCAGACATCTAGAGACCCTTCACCAACACAAAACAAAGACGGGAAACACATAAACTCTACGACTAAAAAAATGACCAGAGTTAACAACCACTGGTCATTAATATCACTTAATGTCAATGGACTCAATTCACCTATTAAAAGGCACAGGCTAAGAGATTGGATACGAAAACAGGATCCAACATTCTGCTGTTTACAAGAAACCCACCTCAACCACAAAGACAGGCACCTACTCAGAGTAAAGGGCTGGGAAAAGGCTTATCAAGCAAATGGACCTAAGAAACAAGCAAGTGTGGCCATACTAATCTCTAACAAAGTAGACTTCAAACTTAAATCAATCAGAAGAGATGGAGAGGGGCATTTTATACTCATAACAGGAACAGTTCATCAGGATGAAGTCTCAATCCTGAACATCTATGCCCCTAATTTAAAAGCACCCACGTACATAAAAGAAACATTGCTAAAACTCAAGGCAGCCATCAAACCGCACACACTAATAATAGGAGACTTCAACACTCCTCTCTCACCAATGGACAGGTCAATCAGACAGAAACCTAACAGAGAATTAATAAAGGCAATGAATCAAATGGACTTAACAGGCATCTATAGAACATTCCACCCAAATAGGAAAGAATATACCTTCTTCTCTGCAGCTCATGGAACCTTCTCAAAAATCGACCACATAGTCGGTAACAAAGCAAACATCCACAGTTACAAAAAAATATTAGTAACCACCTGTGTCTTATCAGATCACCATGGATTAAAGTTAGAATTCAACAACAATCCTACCCCCAGAAAGCCTACAGATTCATGGAAACTGAACAGTCAACTACTGAACCATACCTGGATTAAGGAAGAAATTAAGAAAGAAATTAAAGTCTTCCTAGAATTCAATGAAAATAAAGAAACAACATACTTAAACTTATGGGACACTATGAAAGCAGTCCTAAGAGGAAAGTTCATAGCACTAAGTGCCCACTTAAGGAAAACAGAGAAAGCTCACATTGGAGACTTAACAGCCCACCTGAAAGCTCTAGAAAAAAAAGAAGCAGACTCACCTAGGAGGAGTAGAAGACTGGAAATAATCAAACTGAGGGCTGAAATCAACAAAATAGAAACACAGAAAACAATCCAAAGAATCAATGAAACAAAAAGCTGGTTCCTGGAGAAAATCAACAAGATTGATAAACCACTATCCAAGCTAATCAAACGGCAGAGAGAGAATTTGCAAATTAATAAGATCAGAAATGAAAAGGGGGACATAACCACAGACACAGAGGAAATTCAGAGAATCATTAGATCTTACTACAAAAGCCTATATGCCACAAAATTGGAAAATGTAAAGGAAATGGATACTTTTTTAGATAAATATCATATACCAAAGTTAAATCAGGACCTGGTGAACAATCTAAATAGACCTGTTAGTCGCGAAGAATTAGAAGAGGTTATCAAAAACCTCCCTACAAAAAAAAGCCCAGGACAAGATGACTTCAATGCGGAATTCTTCCAGAACTTCCAAGAAGAACTAATACCTATACTCCTTAATGTATTTCACAATATATAGAAACAGAAGAGGCATTGCCAAATTCCTTTTATGAAGCTACAGTTACCCTGATACCAAAACCACAAAAAGACTCAACCAAGAAAGAAAATTATAGACCAATATCACTCATGAACATCGATGCAGATATCCTCAACAAAAACTGGCAAACCGTATCCAAGAACACATTAGAAAAATTATCCATTATGATCAAGTATGCTTCATCCCAGGGAGGCAGGGCTGGTTCAACATACGAAAATCTATCAATGTAATCCATCATATCAATAAACTGAAAGAAAAAAACCATATGATCATTTTATTAGATGCTGAAAAAGCATTTGACAAAATTCAATATCCCTTTATGATAAAAGTATTGGAGAGATTAGGGATTCAAGGGTCATACCTAAATATAATAAAAGCTATATACAGCAAGCCGACAGCTAACATCAAATTAAATGGAGAGAAACTTAAAGCCTTCCCACTGAACTCAGGAACACGACAAGGCTGTCCACTCTCGCCATACCTCTTCAATATAGTGCTTGAAGTTCTAGCAATAGCAATAAGACAACATAAGGGGATCAAGGGGATTCGAATTGGAAAGGAAGAAGTTAAACTTTCGTTATTTGCAGATGATATGATAGTGTACATAAGCGACCCCCAAAACTCCACCAAAGAACTTATACAGCTGATAAACAGCTTTAGTAATGTGGCAGGATACAAGATCAATTCCAAAAAATCAGTCGCCCTCTTATACACAAAGGATATGGAAGCAGAGAGGGAAATCAGAGAAGCTTCACCTTTCACGATCGCCACAAACAGCATAAAATATCTTGGGGTAACTCTAACCAAGGAAGTGAAAGATCTATTTGACAGGAACTTTAAGGCATTGAAGAAAGAAACTGAGGAGTATACCAGAAAATGGAAGGACCTCCCTTTCTCTTGGATTGGGAGGATCAACATAGTAAAAATGGCAATTCTACCAAAGGCAATTTATAGATTCAATGCAATCCCCATCAAGATCCCATCAAAATTCTTCACAGATCTTGAGAGGAAATAATCAACTTTATATGGAAAAACAAAAAACCCAGGATAGCCAAAACAATCCTATACAATAAAGGATTGTCTGGAGGCATTACCATCCCTGACTTCAAACTCTATTACAGAGCTACAGTGATGAAAACAGTGTGGTACTGGGATAAAAACAGAGAAGTCGACCAATGGAATCATATAGAAGACCCAAATTTTGACCCACAAACCTACGAACACCTCATTTTTGATAAAGGAGCCAAAAGTATACAATGGAAGAAAGAAAGCATCTTCAACAAATGGTGCTGGCATAACTGGATGTCAACATGTAGAAGAATGAAAATAGACCCATATCTATCACCATGCACAAAACTCAAGTCCAAATGGATTAAAGACCTCACTATCAGTCAGAACACATTGAACCTGATAGAAGAGAAAGTGGGAAATACCCTACAACAGATGGGCACAGGAGATCACTTCCTATATGTAACCCCAACAGCACAGACATTAAGGGCAACATTGAATAAATGGGACCTACTAAAACTGAGAAGCTTCTGTAAAGCAAAGGACACTGTCACCAAGACAAAAAGGCAACCTACTGACTGGGAGAAGATCTTCACCAACCCCGCAACAGACAAAGGTCTGATCTCCAAAATATATAGAGAACTCAGGAAACTAGACTTTAAAATGCTAATTAACCCAATTAAAAATGGGGCACTGAACTGAACAGAGAATTCTCAGCAGAGGAAGTTCAAATGGCCAAGAGACACTTAAGGTCATGCTCAACCTCCTTAGCGACCAGGGAAATGCAAATCAAAACAACTTTGAGATATCATCTTACACCTGTCAGAATGGCTAAAATAAAAAACTCCAATGATAGCCTTTGCTGGAGAGGCTGTGGAGGAAGGGGTACCCTCATCCATTGCTGGTGGGAATGCAATCTTGTGCAACCACTTTGGAAATCGGTGTTTCGGTTTCTCAGAAAATTCGGGATCAACCTACCCCTGGACCCAGCAATACCACTCTTGGGAATATACCCAAGAGATGCCCTATCATATGACAAGAGCATTTGTTCAACTATGTTCATAGCAGTATGATTTGTAATAGCCAGAACCTGGAAACAACCTAGATGCCCTTCAATGGAAGAATGGATGAAGAAAGTGTGGAATATCTACACATTAGAGTACTATGCTGCGGTAAAAAACAATGACTTCTCAAATTTTGCATGCAAATGGATGGAAATTGAAAACACTATCCTGAGTGAGGTAACCCAGACCCAAAAAGATGAATATGGGATGTACTCACTCATAATTGGTTTCTAGCCATAAACAAGGGTCACAGAGTCTACAATTGGTGATCCCAAAGAAGCTAAGTAAGAAGGTGAACCCAAGGAATAACATATAGTTGTCCTCTTGGCTATGGGAAGTAGACAAAATTGCCGGGGAGAAAATTGAGATCTTGGGGGTGGGTGGGATGGGGGTAAGGGGAGATGGGGAGAGAAAAGGAAGAAGGGAAGAATGGAAGGAACTTGGGGAAAAAGGAGGATTGGGATAAAGAAAGGTTAGATAGGGGAGCACGGAAGCACAATTCTTAGTTAAGGGAGCCACCTTAGAGTTGGCAAGAGACTTGAACCTAGAGTGGCTCCTAGATGCCCAAGCCGAGGTCCCCAGTTAGTTCCTTGGGCAGCTGAGGATTGGGAACCTGAAATGACCCTATCCTAGAGCAATACTGACGAATATCTTGCATATCATCATAGAACCTTCATCTGGTGATGGATGGAGACAAAGACAGAGACCCACACTGGAGCACTGGACTGAGCTCCCAAGGTCCCAATGAGGAGCAGAAGGAGGGAGAACATGAGCAAAGAAGTCGGGACCACGAGGGGTGCACCCACCCACTGAGACAGTGGAGCTGATCTATTGGGAGCTCACCAAGGCCAGCTGGACTGTGATTGAAAAAGCATGGGATAAAACTGGACTCTCTGAGCATGGCGAACAATGAGGGCTGATGAGAAGCCAAGGACAATGGTGTGGGGTTTTGAACCTACGTAATGTGCTGGCTTTGTGGGAGCCTAGCCAGTTTGGATGTTCACCTTCCTAGAAATGGATGGAGAGGGGAGGACCTAGGACTTACCACAGGGCAGGGAACCCTGACTGCTCTTTGGACTGGAGAGGGAGGGGGAGAGGAGTGGGGGGAGGGGGAGAAGGGTGGGAGGAGGCGGAGAAGGGTGGGAGGAGGGGGAGGGAAATGGGAGGCTGGGAGGAGGTGGAAACTTGTTTTTTTTTCTCCTTTTCTCAATAAAAAAAAAATGAAAAAAAAAAGAAAAAAAAGGTCAATGGAAGTAGAGAAACAGAATTTGTAATCATGATGAGCTGAGTTCACACTATGACTTCATCATTGATTGATAGGAACTGTCACATAGGGTTACTCTGAGGAGACAGCAATGAAAACACTCAATATGGCCCCTGTGTTGGGATGTTTACCACTGCTAAGAGCACAATATCACAGAAGAAGTAAAACACTAAGAATCAAGGTTTATTTTCTCTCATGGTTCTAGGTCAAGGTTGTGGGAAGTGTTTGGTGATGCCCTTACAGAGAGTCACACAGAAAAACAATCGAAGTGTGTATAAATGTATCTTATGGTCTTCCCTCTGCTTTCTTTTGTTCACTGTGTGTAAGAGATGGGATATGGAGGTGCGGTCACCCTGAGGACATGCACAGAAGTCAGAGTGAGATGGCATGGTAGCAGATGTTTTCCTCTGTTACTTTTCCCTTGTTGACTTGAGAAAGAGTCAGTGAACATATGGCTTGGTATTTGGTCTAGGCTGGCTAGCTAGTGACTCTAGGATCTTCCCATCTCTGTACACACACACACACACACACACACACACACACACACACAATTTTAGGATTATAGGCACACACAACCATGCCCTGCTTTTTACATGGGTGATGGGGATCAAGCTCAAGTCAATATGCTTCCACAGAAAGTGCCCTTATCCACTGAGCCATCACCCCAGCTGCTTCCCTCTTATTATAAAGCCATCAGTATGCAATCCTAGGATTCCCTCAATTACCCCACCTTAGCCTCTCTTATCTCCTGTAAAAAGCTGCAGCTTTAGCCACTAAAGCCAACAAATGAAGCTTTCATCTTCTTAATAGCTCGCAGTGCTGATTAAATTTAGCACAAGACACTTTGGAATATTCTCTCACAGAATATTTAAAGTGTAGCAAGCCCCAGTTTACTCTAATTGCTAAATAAATGCTAGCCATTGCTATGATCCAGAGCCCAGCATTTCTTAGGATCTATTATTGTCATCATACACCATTGTCCTCTAACCCATCTTGCTCCTTACTCTTGCCTTTTTAAAAGCTATTGCTTGAACTCAGTGTACCTGACCCAACATGGAATGCTCTATTTGCCTGTTACCAGCTTATCCAACCACATCTAAAGGCTTCTAAAAAGCCATTCATCAGGTCTCCACCTGCTTAATTGACAGTTGTTTATTTTTGGTTTGTTTTTCTTTCTTTCTTATACCACCCTAGGACTTTGATCTTACCTGAACTCACAGTTATTTTCTGATATCACTGAACATCCAGCAGCGAGAAAAAAAAAGAAGTCCAAAAGCAAATCAAAGCATTTTCCCTGCATCCTAACCCAGGGAAACCCTTACCCCAAAAAAAGGGCAATAAATTCAAACATTGTCCTTTATCACATCAGGATCCCAAAGAAGACAAATATTTGACTTCTTTTAAGTCAAATATTTTCATGAAGGAGCATTCAGTTTAGAATATAGGTTTTCAGAAAAGAACTTTTCTAGTCCTGGGGAATGTAGACTACTTTATCCACAACTATTGTTCCCGCTAAGAAAGAAGAATCCCACAAACCCTGGTAAATGTCAAGTTCCTCACCGTTGTCTACCTTCCCAAAAATCTTCTGAAATAGATTCTGTCATCATCCGTGCATTGCATAGATGGTGATATGAATTTAAAGAAAAAGGTCATTAGTCCAGTCCACTGGAAAGGTAGACCAGAAGTATATGACATCAGAGACCATTGTGGAATAAATGTGGAATAAACATGACTCTCAGCAGTAGAGTTAACCCAAATATGGGGTTGTTTTCCCCCCTCACTAATCCTCACTTCCTCACCACATTCCCTAAACATACATGATCACTACACAGAGTACTATAGATATAAAACCTTATTTCATTGCTAATGTTCCACAGTCAGCAGCATTGACCCACTAGCATATAGAGGATTCAACATCAAGTCCATGTGAAAGTCTCGTAAAAAGTTAGTCATGGTCCAGCTTAATTCTATTTATCACACTCCAAGAGACTTTATAAAAATACTTTACTGGAGTTGCAATCTTGAGAAAACAGGTTTTACAGAAGGACCTGCTGGGAGGACAGCTGGAAAGAGTTCTGAACAATTATAGACCAGCGGCAGTGCTTCCAATTTCACCTTTAGAGTCACGGTAGGTTCTAAGTGTGGGGAAGGAAAATCAACTCTCACAAAAAACAACCAGTGAGTGAATGAACACTGCTCCAGGTTCAACCATGTCTTGTCTCCCCTGCATCTGTCACACTGGCTAATAATGTCCATTAGCAAAGCTCTTCTTCGTACCAATCTCCACAAGGACAAATGGGGGAGGAGGCACTGTTAGCCACTGTGTAAGATGCTGGGATTTGCACACATTTTATCTAATTGTCTTTTTCATTTTATCTGGTCATTTTATTGGGAACATTGCCTTTTTAATCTTTAATGGTCAGTGATAATCCCTGATGTATGAGACAGACATTTAGCACTGATAATCAATGCTTGAAGGCCCCTCTTTTCAAATATGTAGTGATTGTTCTCCTGTATCTCTTGAGGCTAGTTGGACATGACAATTTGGTTTGTTCAATGAAATATGTGAAGACATAAAATGTGCCAGAGTACTGAATTCCACTTGCCCTACTCTCTGACCTCACTTCCTTCTCTTTCTTTGGTGATCATGGGAGCATATGTTAATGTGGAATTGTTGTAAGAGCCCAGAAGCTGTAATACTAAGCTAATTAAGACATGGATGTCAGCTCCCTAGAAAATGATCTGAAGCCCCATCAGGAGAATTGTAGGGAACTCATTTTATATGTCATCACTGAGATTTCTAGGCTATTCATTTATTACAGCATAAGCCAGCCAGTCCTGTTGCTGAATAATGTATCACTTGGAATTATGTTTGACCTAGGAGAAACAGCAAACTTCACTGCATTGATTAAAACAAGAGCCTTCCTTGGCTAACATCCTAAAAAGGCTCAAGAAAGGCAATTGGACTTGTAGGAAGAGTCAGTAATTTATTCCAAGATCTAGTGTCTTTCTATTTTCTTATTCTGCCACCTCTAGCTGTATTATTGATTCTCCTAGCATTGCTGACAATTTCTACAGGTGCTGCATTTGTGTAGGAAAAGAAGAAAGGCAAAGTTCCTTGGTTTTATAACAATGAGACAAACACAATAGATGGATTACTTAGACAACAAAACTTTTTTCTCACAATTGCACAGGTGGAGAAATCCAAGCTGGCAGTGCTAACACGTCTGGCATCTAGTGAAGACCATGATGGGAAACTCACTGAAACAGCTGATTGAGCTAGTGAGAGCTCACTGACCCTGGACTGACAGCTGGGGAACCTGCATACTACCAAGCTAGTCCCTCTGAATGTGGGTGACAGTTGTATGATTTTGGCAATCTGTGGGGCCACTACCAGTGGACCTAGTGCATGAACCGGCTTTTTGGAGTCCATTCCTTATGGAGGGATAACCTTTCTCAGACTAGACATGGGGGCCTTGGTCCTGCCTCAAAATAATATGACAGACTTTTTCAACTCCCAATGGATATTGGGAGTGAATGAGGGGTGGAGTGGGGAGAGAGGAAAAAGCAGGAAGAGGGGAGGGAGAGGGAACTGGGGCTGGTATGCAAAATAAGATTATTTTTAAAAAAATAGAAAAAATAAAAACTTTAAAAATATAATATATTTTAGTTATTCATATACAAAGAAACCATAAGCTGTGCAACATTAACAACATAGCATTTGTTAAATGCCACACTTATAACCTATATGGGCTTTGTATATACTAACTCATTTAGTATTCCAAGCAACCCCACAGAAGTGTCTTTAATTCTAAGCTTATATTAATTCATCAAGAACATGTCCAGAAGAAGGGAACTTTCAATTCCCAATGGAAAAATGAGGTCTCTGAGTAATAGAAGCTTGGGCAAAAGCCAAATTCTGCCCACAGAATGAGTAACAATGCCAAACCTGAGCCCACATCTTCTGCCTCCAACTGATGAGCACTCACTACAGCCTACAACCCTCTTCCAAGAACAAAAGGCTATATGATGAGTCACTGATGCATTCACATGGATTCTCATTCATACAATACATACTTCATTCAACTGGTTTTGCAAAGTGGAAATACCGTTGCTTGCTTTCGGTAGATGAGGAACCTATTTCAAGAATGTGTCTTACTAAAGCTACCTTATATAGCAGAGAGAGTTTTAGGAAAAAAAATTCTTTCACTATTGGCAACTTCTTTTCTCCATGCAACACAATAAAGCCACTATACTCTCTCTTCAATATATGCATGGGATATGGTGAACCATAAAACCACTGGAAACATAAACATACTCTCTTTCTTTTTTTTGTATTCTAAACAATAGTAAATTGTGGGAAATATTTAGCTTTATATAGCTACAAGAGGTTTTAAAGTCTTTGAGACTGGGTTGATGTCTAATTTGAGGCCCAAGTCATGGGAAGAAGCCTATGCCTAACCCTACCTTGATAATGAGGATGCAGAAGTCAAACAGCTCAGAGACCTAGGATAGAAGAACTAAACACTACTAATAAAAAGAAAGGAAGGAAGGAAGGAAGGAAGGAAGGAAGGAAGGAAGGAAAGAAGGAAAGACCAATGATTGCTATCAATAATTGTTAACACTACCTGTGTTCCTAAATTTAAGCTATCTTAACAGCAGACAGGTCACAGAATACCATAAAGTGGATTCACAGTCAATTCATCAATCAGACTTCATCCTGTGGAGATAAGACGCTCAAAATAAAGCAACTACTCAGATTTCCTCTCAGCATTGTATGAAGAACAGCCCTGACTGTAAGCCTGCATGAGACTTAGTATCTGCAGGAGAGCTATCCGCAAATATAAGAGCAGGAACACATGTCACTTGGCCTCCAGGTCTCTGTGGCTCTGTTCTTTAGACGTCTCCTTCCTTTACAAGTCTATAAAGAACTATTTTCTCTGGATGGGAGGAAGTGCGGTGGGACAAGAAAAAATGAGAACTAAATTAACAGCCTATTAAGCAAGCCTCATCTCTCTTTTAATTTTAGGCTCTACTTCTTCAACAGTTATTTATCAAAGGTCTTGCATGTGGGAGGCATTTTCGAGCACAAGTGAACACACACGCATGCACACATACACAGAGACACACACATCTCGGCATTTGTAAGACCTATATTCTAGAGACTTTTATGTTAGTATCATAGTAGAGAAAAACTAGCTAGAAGAAAAAATGAGTATCTTTACCAGAGTTTTTGAGAAGCCAACTCAAATTGGCAAATGCAAGTCTTTACTTTTGAGCTACCCTGAACAGATATCTCCTTCCTCCCTAGCCCTGCCTCTCAACGCAGCAAACACAATGGTATTTTGAGAGGTAGAAATTAGCCTGTGTTCTATCAGCTCTGTAAACACTTCCAAAGATATTCCTTAAATGTCAGAAATATCTGAATTGTTTGGAGGAAAAGTTAGGGAGCAGAGGACTATTCAGTCATCACTAAATTGACATAAAACTTTTAAATATAAATCATGAAATCAGATGTGAGATGTTCCAAAGAGATAAGGACAGCATCAGAGTTCCCGGTAGAAACATGCTCAGCATTGAAGCCAAGTGGATCCTGAATTGTTTCATATAAAACTAACATGATGGATTTAATGTCAGGGAATGTTGGGTTCACCATCTGTCAGTGCCCCCTAACAGACCTTGTCTAGACATGGAGAGCTGGTCAACTGTCTGGACCCTATCAGATCCAGGTTCCTAATCTGAACAGATGCCTCATTACACATGGTAATTAAGCATAATCAAGGAAGGAACTAGCCAATGACTCAGTCATTTGTAATAAACACAAGGACTTTCACATGTAACACCTACAAACAGGACCTCAGGTTTAGATACAGTCACCTAAGGACCACATTACCAATCATAAGAGACAAGGAGATAAATAATCCTAAATTCTTACAAAATTAAAGGATGAAAACTTCTACATTCTTTAAATATGTCTCCAACATAACAATAGCATGTTGGGAGTACAACATTTGCAGAGAGATGACTGTCATTTATATAGAGGAAATACACAGTATAATTTATCCAGGTAAAGTAAATCCAAAAACAAAAGGTCCCCCCCCCGCCAAAAAAAACATAAAATAATAAATGAAAGAAATTTGGCATTTACCAGTGATTCCTTTTCAGGAACTTTCTATTTGGTATTTTGGTATCTATCATCAGAAAGAGATTGGGAGAAGGGAAGGAACCTGCAAAATTTATGCTTGTCAGCAGTGAGAAAGATAGAGGATCTAAGATATGAAATCAAATTTTAGTTCTCTATGTTCTTATACTTGCAGAGTGATGTCAGGGCTGCCCCAAAAGTCAACAGCTATAAGCCCACGTTGGATGGATTTATGGTTCCACTAAGAAGGTATAAGACTCAGATATATAATGGTGCCATTCATAGATTTATGCATTTATTGTTTCCAAGATGGAAACTTATATTGATTTCTTAATGACCAAAATAGCTCTTGATACACATATTTCAAGGAGAAAATAATTCCATTATTTGCTTAATTGTGGGTATTTGATAAAGATTTAGATTTATGCTTGACTAGAGTATATTATACAGCCTGAAGTTCAAACCTAGACAATCTGTTCCTAAACATGACAGAAGTCACAACATCCTAGAGCCGCAGATTTCTCTGAGGAGAGCTATCAACTAAAAAAATAGCGTGGTCAATTGAATAGCATTTTATGTGACTACAGACAAGTGATAAAAACTAAAGCTTTGGAAAATTCTGAAGGGAAAAATGAACTCGGAGGATGGGTTTCCTAATGTTTTTGACTGACAATTCTACAGATTTAAAGGTTAGTTTCATAGGAAGGCTATACCTCCTAATACTTCCATAACCTCCCCCAAATAACTCTATCATCTGGGCACCAAGTATTCAAATATCCAAGCCTATAGAGGACATTTCCCATTCAAACCACCACAGGCACTCAGCCAAGACTGAAGATAAAACAAGTGATAGAGTTGATAGGTGTAAAATTTTTCAGAAAAGGCAAAGGCCAGAATTTTTTTAACAGGGAAAGCTATGGGGATAGATGACAATATCCACCTTTGGCTTCTGGTCTCACTTTGGATGAGGTTTCTGCCTAAAATAGCCTATTTAGTTTTCAACAATAACCGTATAAGTATATAGTATTATTAATTCTCTTATATTCAGGCAGCCTTCAGCCTTGGGGCAACAAAACTATGGCTTTGGTCAAAGTGCTAGAAGATCAAAGAGTTCTCATTCCAAGGTCATGATGTAAACCTGACTCATAAAAAGGGGAAATGGAGGTAGAAGAAGAAGAGAAATGGATGGAAATAGAAAACACTATCCTGAGTGAGGTAAGCCAGACCCAAAAAGAGGAACATGGGATGTACTCACTCATATTTGGTTTCTAGCCATAAACAAAGGACATTGAGCCTATAATTAGTGATCCTAGAGAAGCTAAATAAGGAAAACCCAAAGAAAAACATATAGGCATCCTCCTGAATATTAACCTTCATCAGGCGATGAAAGGAGACAGAGACAGAAACCCACATTGGAGCACCGGACAGAAATCTCAAGGTCCAAATCAGGAGCAGAAGGAGAGAGAGCACGAGCATGGAACTCAGGACCGCGAGGGATGCACCCACACACTGAGACAATGGGGGTGTTCTATCGGGAACTCACCAAGACCAGCTGGCCTGGGTCTGAAAAGACCTGGGATAAAACCGGACTCACTGAACATAGCGGACAATGAGGACTACTGAGAACTCAAGAACAATGGCAATGGGTTTCTGATCCTACTGCACATACTGGCTTTGTGGGAGCCTAGGCAGTTTGGATGCTCACCTTACTAGACCTGGATGGAGGTGGGTGGTACTTGGACTTCCCACAGGGCAGGGAACCCTGATAGGATAGCTCTATGGGCTGACAAGGGAGGGGAACGTGATTGGGGGAGGAGGAGGGAAATGGGAGGCGGTGGCTGGGAAGAGACAGAAATCTTTAATAAATATATAAATGAGAAAAAAAACATTAAAAAAAAAAGTAGTGTGACAGTAGAAATCCCAGACTAGTTAGAAGGCCATGAGGCTCTCAGTCAGGAACCTTGGATTATGAGTCTTCAGTGTCCTATTATATTTGGGATAATTTCAAAAGTTTTTTTTCATTTTGATGTCAACATTTGTAAAACTGGGTTACTGTTACTTCTTCTGATTGCTTACTTTTGTACCTGCAGGAGAGGACTAACATGAATCATGACCAGAGGTGCATGACTGGCTGTCAGAGAATGATAAATCTATGTCGCCTTTGCAAACATTTCAAATACTTCTCTTTCTTGAAGTAGGTTGGACATTTTAACCGCCAGAGCTCTTGAGCCCTGTGAAGACAAGACTGTTAGTGCCCAGTTGTCTATGTGTAGGCAGGCTGTCTTTCCTGCAGCATCTAGATCTACTAAAGAATTTCTCTCAAGGTTTGTGAGCTTCATTGTCAAATTCTCTTCCCAATTTACAAAGAAGCAGGTTTTGGGAGTCAAAAGCAGGCTTCTAAAAGCAAAGACAGGCATGTCAAAGAGAAGATCCCTCTAATTGGCATCCAACCAGCCAATGTAAGGGTTGAATTTAGGTCTTCCCCAGAAATCCAAACAGCCTTTAAATTATTTTGAGTGTGAAATACATGCATCAATGTAACCCAGTGTGTTTCCCCAGCCTTAAACTCGTTTCTTTTAGTTAAGAGAAAAATCAGTTGAGGAACTTGGTCTCAGTGAGAAAGTTAATCTAAAGATGTGTAAATCTTTACTTTCTCAGGAAACCATCTTTTAACTAAATTGACACTCAGACACCTACATGAGGTCTATAATAATTCCTTATTAGCCAGGTACTCTTCAACCCAAACATAAAAACAAAAATAAAAATTTAGATCATCAGCCACAGGAAACACTGAAAATTTTCATTCTATGTGTGCAGCCACATTCCTTTCTTCTTCCTCTGCTACTGTGATTTAAAATTATCCCTTGGTGACTTAGTGCTTTTCCTTCTAAACTTATTTGCTGGAAAGAATTGCAATATATGCTGTGGCTCAGGGTAATATATCAAGTTTGGGAAGAAGCACATAATAGACATGGCAATTTCCACTCTTGTTTTGGAAAGTATGGGTATAACTGTGGAATGCTGATGCAACCCACTCTTTTATCCTATTAGACTTTTCTGTGGATTGCTACATAAAAAAAAAGGAAAAAGCAATTTACAGAAAGGTGGTGTCAAAAATCTAAAAAGAAAATGTCATAAAAATAAATTGAATGACAGTTGGAAATTAGCTGCATTTTATAATGGATCAATATGAATTATAAAAGCAAAATAAATCTGAGCATTTTGACAAGAAGTTAAAAATGTCAGGAGATGGGGAGCATAATTTGTCATCCTAAATTAATTGCATAACTTACTTCTAAAGGCTAAAGTAAAATACATCTAACAAATATTAGTGAAATTAGCCTGTCTTTTGTGATGCAATATTTTTAAAGAGGGTGAAATTGGCCTTTGAAAATTTGTTTATCATTACCTATATTCAAAACCGTTTTTAAAAACTGTTAAGTATACTCTGACCCAGTGCCTAACTATCCTGAGGCTAGTAAAAAAAAAAAAAAAAAAGTTACATTTCATGACTTGAGTTGATTGGCTGTGGTTGCCTGTTGGCCTAGGCTGTTGAGGGAAGAAATAGGAAATTCAGCCTGGACTTGGTCAGTAAGTCCTCTAGAGTTCACTAGTGGTGTCTCAGATACTTAGAGTTGGAGGAAAGGATGGCATAAAAAAAAGTCAAACGTTTTTCCATCATAACTATCAAAGGCATTGTGAAGACACCAAAGACATGAACATTCACATGCCTGTCTCTTGGCATACACAGAAGCTAATTGGTGGGTTGTAAAGAATACAAATTGCTGTAATAGAAGCAGTGGGCAACGTTCCTGGCACCCAGCCGCCCACACGGCTAGCTTTATACCCAAAATAATTACACGGAAACTGTATTCTTTTAAACACTGCCTGGCCCATTAGTTCCAGCCTCTTATTGGCTAGCTCTTACATATTGATCTAACCTATTTCTAATAATCTGTGTAGCCCACGAGGTGGCTTACCAGGGAAGATCTTAACCTGCGTCTGTGTTGGGTGGGAGAATCATGGCGACTCCTGACTCGGCTTCTTTCTCCCAGCATTCTGTTCTGTCTACTCCGCCTACCTAATTTTCTGTCCTATCTGGCCAAGCAGTTTTCTTTATTAGTTAACCAATGAAAGCAACAGATAAGATACAAGACTCACCTCCATCAACAAATATCCAAAATTATTTTCACAGGTTGCAATGTTCTTGTTCTTACAAGAACTGAAGAGTCTCGTATATACATTTTTCCAAACTCTGGCAAAAAGTGCTGGCCATGGATTTGGACATAGATCTATTTCCTCCAGAACCTGTTCCATTGGAAATTGCTTGAGAGAGAGGAATGTATGCTCATTCCAGATGGACTAAAGAGGAGAAACCTACTAAAGTGATATTATGCAAAACTCAGAAGTGATGAAGTAAACTACTAGAACAAGTTTGACTAAAATGGAAAGATTATCTCACAGAAAGATTATGAAATTCGGATGAGAAAAACATTGAACTTTCCCCATTGGGATTAAATAAAAGCAACATTTGATAACAAATACATCTGGTATATTAATCATTGGTCTCTATATTAAAGACATTTTCTTCCAAGAAGATTTTATGCCTTAAAATTGTATGTGTAAATGTACATACAAGTAGCATTATACAAACTGAGTAGGTTTTATTTATTTAGAAATATATATGAGTGTAAATGTATATACACATAACAACAATTAATAATAAAAAAGCCCCAGGTTGAAAGGGAGTAAGGAGAATATGTGAAATGGTTTGGAAGGAGAAAAATGAAGAAGAAAATTATATAAGAATAACAAAAAAGAAAAATATATAGGTCGATTGAAGTTTCCTGAGGGAGGAAAGGAAAGTGTATGTATAAAACCCTGCAATAGAAGATAGCTCTCAACCAGAGTTTGAGTTGGGAGATCTAGAGAATACCCTCTGATACAGTGCCAGAGTGAAGAGTCTCCCTCTCTCTAGGAATGAACTGACTGGTTTGACTCTGGTGACAAACCATGTACCTTAGGTACGATTATATGAATGGGTGTATAACATGTGAATGAGGGAAGAACACCTAAACTGTTTTATCTGAAATATATTGATAGTATACAAAAACAGAGTATGGGTCAAATGAACTTCCTCTCATTGTCAAATTTATAAGTAACATCTGTTAAGCTGAATTGAGACTTTAGAAATCTTTTTCTGGTCCCCAGATAGCCTCTACTGCCCCAGTTTCTCACTCTTTCTTAGTCTCTCTTGTAGTTCTCAGAATAGCTATAGAATGTGCTGGAAGTGCACTATCTTGAAACCTCCTGTCTGTCCCAAGGAATATAGATAGTATCTTCAGTTACTTCAGTTAGAGGAGAGCTATGCAGGAGAGCCCAGACTTTGTTCCCTGCTCCTCTTGGATGCAGGATGTCCTTCAACATTTTACTGTGTAATCATGCCCCTTGCTATATAACCCTGGAGCCTGAACTGTGGGCCCTTTCAGCCATGATAAAACTGGGGACCCAGAGAGTCAATATTCCAACCACCTCAGGCATCGTTCTTAAGCACTGAATGGGTAGCCCATCAAGACTTCGGGCTGCTTGTGTTCAGTCTACCTCTCTGTAAGTCATCTATTTCATATAACTTGTTGCAGAGGAATGTATTTTGTCTCATCAGTCCCAGACAACTGGTAAACCTGCAATTGAGGATGTGGTGGGTGGGAGTGTCTGGACTCTGCTTCTGGTAGTTGTCATAGAGATGATCTTTGCTCTTTCACGCAGAAGAAAATGACTCTCAGCACACCTGCTTCACATGCTGGTACAAAAATAACATCAAATCTCTTCTCTAAACCACTCACTGCATACAGCGCTGTAGAAAATTTTAGGTGTGCATGTTGGCTTGCTTGACTTTTAAAGTATTATTGCATAAGATATAAAATATAAAGCAATAAACTTGAAGTGTATTTCTTTCTCAAATACACTGATGATTGCATGGGTTCTGGTTTTTACTTATTTATTCATGCATTCATTCATTCACTCAATTAGCCCATAAATTTTTTAACTGATTCTTTGGGAGTTTCACATCACCCACTCCAATCCCACTCATTTTCCAGTCCTTCCATATCCACCCTTCACCTTTGTAACTTTCCAGCAAAAGGAAAGAGAAAATAAAAAAAAATAAGAAATCTCACTGTGAAAGCTTCAGTGTCGTAGTGTGTCATCCTTTTGTCCAAACAGTTTTGTTTGCAGATGCTTGTCATACTGAGTCATTGGTCTGATTCAAAGCCTCTGGTTTCTGCTACACCATCAATTTTGTTACCCTCATAGAGACTTGTTTCTGATGTTATGTGTCATGGAGATCCTGCCACTTTAGTTCTGCAGGATTAGCTCTTTTTTGCACTGATGTAATTCATGGATGGGATAGATGTTGAGGTGGGGCAGCTCAAAGCCCTACATTTAGACCTATGATAGCTGAGTTGATCAGCCCACCAGCTCTACCATGCCCAATTACTGGGGCCAATTCTCCTGCATTGCCAACAAGAAAGGCAGGACCAGTTCTCCTGTGCCCAGGCCAACAGGGCCATCTCTCCTGCACTGCCCAGGTGAGGTGTTGGACCAGCTTTCCCGCACCCGGGCCACCATGGCCAGCTGTTCTGGGCTTTATAATTAAATAACCAGACTCTTTGTTTTCTCAACCTTAAGAAGGCTTTTTAGAATCAATTCCTTATTAGACTTATTGCATTCCAGTTTTTATTTTAATGTAATTCAACTTTATGCTAGAATTTCATTTTTATGAAGTATCATGGAATTCATAGATTTTTGCATTTGTTTTTAATTATCTATTATAAATAGGATGATAACTTTCCCTTAAAATTGATAAGCACAGCATGAAGTATTTTAGCTTATAGAAACAAAACTTTTCTAAAATTGTATGCTTAAAATTTGCCACTGGCTCTCTTCACTTCCTGCTCCACCTGCGACTAGACTCCTTTCCTGGTTGCATAGAGGGCTGTTGCCTGGGACAGTGATCTGCTAAATCGGCTTTGTTTGCGACCTGCCCACCAGCACGGAGGCCTGATCTCTAGGCGCCAGGAGACCCAGCATTGGGGTGAGTTTCTGACCCTGCTGTGCCAGCCCGGGAAGGGGAGTTCAGAGCTTCCTTGGCCCCCTATCCTTCTTGAGCTCTCGGCAGGGCCCCCACTCCCTGCATACCTCCTCTTTCTTCCTAGCCCACCCAGCTCCCATCCAGAACCCTCCCCACCTCGGCCCCACTGTCCTCTTTCTGCAAATAACATCACCCAGCCCAGCCAGTCTGGGCACTGGGTCCGAATCATCGGGGCACCCAAGCGGGCGGGAGTCTCTTTGTTTCTATGGCCTGCCTGCACCAAGCAGGGTAGGCACTTTGTTTGCGACCTGCCCACCAGCACAGAGGCCTGATCTCTAGGCGCCAGGAGACCCAGAATTGGGGTGAGTTTCTGACCCTGCAGCGCCAGCCCGGGAAGGGGAGTTCAGAGCTTCCTTGGCCCCCTATCCTTCTTGAGCTCTCGGCAGGGCCCCCACTCCCTGCATACCTCCTCTTTCTTCCTAGCCCACCCAGCTCCCATCCAGAACCCTCCCCAATTTGCCCCACCGCCCTCTTTCTGCACATAACATCACCCAGGCCAGCCTGTCTGGGCACTGGGTCCGAATCCTCGGGGCACCCAAGCAGGGGGGAGTTCATTGTTTCTTTGGCCTGCCTGCACCAAGCAGGGTAGGTGCTTTGTTTGCCACCTGCCCATCAGCACGGAGGCCTGATCTCTTGGCGCCAGGAGACCCAGCCTTGGGGAGACCCAGCATTGGGGAGAGACAACATTGGGGAGATCCAGCATTGGGTAGGCAAGGAGACCTGATCCGGTAAAGAAGATCCATAAGGGAGCATTTGGAAGAAGAGATGGGTAGACGCCAAGGCAAGAATTCGCCCAACAAGCTGAAAAGCAACATGAAGCCACCAGAAACCAGCGACCTCACAATGGGAGGACATGAACACCTTAATCAAGAAGAAGTAGAAAAGGTTGACTTCATGAAAGTGATTGACGCCCTTAAACAGCATGTAAAAAAATGCCCTTATAGAAATGGATGAGAAATATAACAGAAAGTTTGAAGAACTGAATAAATCAGTGAATGATACCCTAGAAAACCAAGGAAAAACAATCAAACAGATAATGGAAACGGTGCAAGACGTGAAAACTGAAATGGAGGCAAAGAAGAAAACACAAACAGAGGGCCGGCTGGACATGGAAAATTTAAGTAAACAAACAGAGTCTACAGAAACAAGCATAACCAACAGAATACAAGAGATAGAAGAAAGAATCTCAGATTCTGAAGATACCATAGAGAAAATAAACACTCTGATCAATGAAAACAGCAAGTCCAACAAACTCTCATCACAAAATATTCAGGAAATATGGGACACAATAAAAAGACCAAACCTAAGAATAATAGGAGTAGAAGAAGGAGAAGAAGTGCAGCTCAATGGTCCAGAAAATATATTTAATAAAATTATAGAAGAAAACTTTCCCAGCCTAAAGAAAGATATACCTATGAAGGTAAAAGAAGCATACAGAACACCGAATAGTCTGGATCAAAAAAAAAAAAACATCCCCTCGCCATATAATTATCAAAACACTAAGCATACAGAATAAGGAAAGAATATTAAGAGCTGCAAAGGAAAAAGGCCAAATTACTTATAAAGGTAAACCTATCAGACTTACACCTGACTTCTCCATGGAAACCATGAAAGCCAGAAGGTCCTGGATAGATGTACTTCAGAAACTAAGAGACCATGGATGCAAGCCCAGATTACTATACCCAGCCAAGCTTTCGTTCACTATAAATGGAGAAAATAAAATTTTCCAGGATAAAAACAAATTCAAACAATACGCAGCCACAAATCCAGCCTTACAGAAAGTAATAGAAGGAAAATCACTAACCAAGGAGTCCAACAATGACCACAATAACTCAGACATCTAGAGACCCTTCACCAACACAAATCAAAGAAGGGAAACACACAAACTCTACGACTAAAAAAATGACCGGAGTTAACATCCACTGGTCATTAATATCACTTAATGTCAATGGACTCAATTCACCTATTAAAAGGCACAGGCTAAGAGATTGGATACGAAAACAGGATCCAACATTCTGCTGTTTACAAGAAACCCACCTCAACCACAAAGACAGGCACCTACTCAGAGTAAAGGGCTGGGAAAAGGCTTATCAAGCAAATGGACCTAAGAAACAAGCAGGTGTGGCCATACTAATCTCTAACAAAGTTGACTTCAAACTTAAATCAATCAGAAGAGATGGAGAGGGGCATTTTATACTCATAACAGGAACAGTTCATCAGGATGAAGTCTCAATCCTGAACATCTATGCCCCTAATTTAAAAGCACCCACGTACATAAAAGAAACATTGCTAAAACTCAAGGCAGCCATCAAACCGCACACACTAATAGTAGGAGACTTCAACACTCCTCTCTCACCAATGGACAGGTCAAACAGACAGAAACCTAACAGAGAAATAAGAGAATTAATGGAGGTAATGAATCAAATGGACTTAACAGACATCTATAGAATATTCCACCCAAATAGGAAAGAATATACCTTCTTCTCTGCAGCTCATGGAACCTTCTCAAAAATCGACCACATAGTCGGTAACAAAGCAAACATCCACAGTTACAAAAAAATATTAGTAACCACCTGTGTCTTATCAGATCACCATGGATTAAAGTTAGAATTCAACAACAATGCTACCCCCAAAAAGCCTACAAACTCATGGAAACTGAACAGTCAACTACTGAACCATACCTGGATTAAGGAAGAAATTAAGAAAGAAATTAAAGTCTTCCTGGAATTCAATGAAAATAAAGAAACAACATACTCGAACTTATGGGACACTATGAAAGCAGTCCTAAGAGGAAAGTTCATAGCACTAAGTGCCCACTTAAAGAAAACAGAGAAAGCACATATTGGAGACTTAACAGCCCACTTGAAAGCTCTAGAAAAAAAAAGAAGCAGACTCACCTAGGAGGAGTAGAAGACTGGAAATAATCAAACTGAGGGCTGAAATCAACAAAATAGAAACACAGAAAACAATCCAAAGAATCGGTGAAGCGAAGAGCTGGTTTCTGGAGAAAATCAACAAGATTAAAATTTGCCACTGGAGGACTACTACTTAAATGATTGTTTCTAGGAAAATCTTTCATAATTCTACTTTTTTGGTGTCAGGTACCCTTGTGGTTCAACCAGGAATGTGCTTTGTCTTCTGTTGCATTTGATCTTCTATGAATGACATCATTTAGTTGGACCTTGCTTTGGCCAAGCAGCAATTTTATATCCATCTCCACAGTTGCTGTTTACGCCTTTGATATTTATAAGTGGAGATACATGTGTTCATGTACACATTTAAGGGTAAGAGCCTTTTTATACATAGTGACTTAATATCATATTTAAAGAGCTAACAAGACCCAAACCTTGAAATCAGAGCTACACACGAGCTGTTCTACAGCAGGTCTTCCATCTCAAGCTATTCAATGCCCACCTCCCAAATGACATTCATTACAGTGCAGCCGCTTCTTCTCACACTGGCTTTGCATAGATCAGTTTGGCTGCTGTTCCTTTAAGGTTCAATCTATTCGATCATTTAATCATATACACAGACTCTACAAGGTACTTTATTTAGTCAGAGATTTTTCTTATATAGTCTTTCACCACTACTCTAATTCAGCTAACTTCACAGTGCCTTCTTATCTGTTACAAAGAGAAAGAGAAGATGGCAAAGACATTAATCCCAATCAAACCCAAAGTACAGAAGCACTCAGTAGTTTTGATTTCGGATCAAGCAACTCTCCACTCTAAACCCAATGATAAATCATGGGCTGCCCAATTGGGATGTTGCCATTTATCATTTATTAACAAACCTCTATTGTTATTGTTATCATTGAAATGTTCCAATAATAAGGAGCACACAAAATTCTTCCCAGCCTCTCTTCCTAATCTCTGCTGTGATTCTGAACTACAAGAGGCAAGTTACTAATTAGCAAAGCCAATCGTGGTCTGGAATAGGTGAGTGATCCATAAACTGGGCTGCATGCCCAGGAATAAAGCTCCTCTGACCTGTCATAGCTACTGGTCCCACCATTACCTCTTCCCTTCAATTATTTAGGCTTCCCTGATGTACAGACTGGATTCCAGCTGACAGTAATGCAGAGCTCACTCATTAATCATTTTCCTGTCATTGTTCTCTGGGGGCAATGGGGGAGGGAATGCTCACTACCAAGAATAGAATGCCCTCCCCTCTCTGATAAAGAGGAGAAAATTCTGTTACGAGAGTGTTAGCTTGAAGCAAATCCTTCTGCAATTTTGAGAAGCAGCATATAAGGTTGGTGATGTGCCACTATATATACCTCATAGGCATAAAATGCCGAAGATGTAAATAAATGCTAAATTTATAAGTGTGCTTTAAAAATAACCAAACAAATTCTCAGTTTTGCTCATTATCCAGAGTCATGAAGCACTAAATTTTGTAAGCAATAAACAGAGATTATTTTATGTGAAGACTGACGTTTGAGTAACAGGGAACTGTTAGTCTTTTTCATGTATACCACATGTGATCATACATACAAAAAAAAATATTTCCTAACATACACTTGCAAATGTTGCCATGATGAGTTTCAGCACTTACAGATTTCTCTAAGAATCACATTGAGCACAAAATTCAAATGGTGATAATGTCATGAAGCATCACTCAAGACTATCCTGTTTCCTCTCTTCAGTATCTAAACATATTGATACTCAGAAAATATTATCCAAAAGGCCAGAGGTCCTTTCCAATCCATGCTGTAATATGAGCTGGGTCTTCCCCCTAAACCTTGATGTCAGTCCTCTCATGCTCCTATCCTGCCTTTCTGTGCACCCCCTGAACTGCTGAAGGAAGTGAGGAAGGTTCAACTGCCTGAGCTTTTAACATCTTCTTTGCCATCCTAAGACTTAATGAAAGAGTGTTATGCATGGGAAGAAACTTAGGAAGTCTAGGTGGCCAATGAGATCACAGAACTGTTTAGAGCAATGGCTTTAGAACATCTAACTTCCAGAAGGAAGCAGCATTGCCATTACTGGGTGTCAAATTTACCTTCATTTCTCTTCTCGCACATGGACCGAATGAGCTGTGGAGTTTTGTTGCATCTAAATATGATAGTGTTTGCCTACATACAGACATCAGATGGAGGCTGAACATTGAACACAACAATTGAAGCACTATCTCATGTCCTGCAAGTGTCTCCCTGGAGGTGTTGGAAAATCCTTCTGGAGCTCTAAGCATAGTGGGTAGTTAATTCTAGGAGCATTCCAATCCACTTTTCATTTCTCCAATGACTCTCTCTAACCCCTGCAAAATAATTGAAACAATCTGCTCTTGTAATTTCCAACATATTTATCTATGGTTGAAAGGCATCAGTATTTCAGTTATTTGAGGTGTGTAAAGTGAAAATGGCTGCAGATATGGGACCCCTGGACGAGGTATCACACAAGAAAGTTATGATGGAAACATACCAGGAAATACCTGGTAGGAGTTATGCTTGGTACCAGCTATGTTAAACAATGGTTTCCTCCTGTATTCCTACTTTCAACCATCCTTGCTCTCAAATTCTATTAGTATTTTTTGTTTTCCTGCATCCAGTGCTCAATTTAAGAAATTCTAAAGATAATTATTTCAATGAGGCTAAGGAAATGGCTCAGCAGTTAAGAGCAAATGCTGCTTTGTAGAGGATAAAGGTTCTGAACCAAGCTGCCATGTAGGGCCGCTCACAGCCAGGCACACTAGACTCAGGGTCGTATTCTGGAATTCCATAGGTATCTGTACTCACAAATGCACATACTCACACCAAACACACATATATGCACAATTTCAAAGTAAATCTTCAAAATCTTAATTTCCTTCTTAGATTGCCTAAATGAATAATTACCCAATAGATCCACAGGTCTAGGTCTAAGACACGGCTCTGCACAAAACAAAAACACTGTGGGCCACTGTATTAGTCTGGGTCCCCTAGAGGAGCAGAACTGACAGAATGGATATACATTGCAGAGGATTTTTAATTGGTGTATATGATAGTGTCCAAATAGTTCATCAAAGGCCATCTGACATCAAAATGGCAAGAACCCAGTAGCTGCTCAGTCCATGAGTTTAGATGTCTCGGAAGTTTAATTCTGTCTCTGATGGCCTGCTGAATTTCCCGAGAGCCATTGGTCTTTATTCTGCATTAGAAACACAAAGAAGTCTGTTCTAATGTCAGAAAAAGCAGCAAGAGTGAAGGCTAAGTGAGCAAAATAGTGAAGATTTCTCTCTTCCATATCCTTTCATCTGGGCCACTCTCAGAAGGCTGCCAACATTGATGGTGGGTCTTTCCACATCCATCAAAATAACCAAGACAACCCCCAAAGACATAACCACAGGCCAACACACTGTAGATCGCGTTTTTTTAAAAACTTTCCTCTCAAGTATTCTAGGTTGCGTAAAGCTGACAGTTAAAGCTAAGCTTGGCAGATACACAGATAAGTCAGTTTTTTGAGGCCATTTGTTCAACTATGAAATTGACATAATCAGCATTATTACAAAACATAAAATTTGAAAAATCTTAGTAAACTGGAAAGTTCTTTACAAATCCAATTCTTATTAACATTATTAGATTTTAATTCATTTCCAACCTTGTTCCACATGACAAGACAAAGTCAATAAACATTCTAAGGTGTAACTCTATAATCTGCTTATTCAAATGTTTTCTTTTAATGTAGCCCCTTACAGGAAATTTTGGCCAAAGTAATGAACAAATTGACAAATTTGACACCAGAACCAAAATGTTAATAAAATAAATCACCTCAGCATGTAACTCAATTCACATCTCCCCTGATCCTCGAGGAAAGAGAATCTGTTTGCAGAATGGGAGTGGAGATTAAGAAGAAAATGGACCCAAGTGTAAAATGTGATTAGAAAGTTTATCTGCCATCACGCCCTATCTAAACTTCAAGTAAAATTTATAGCCCTCTAGGTTTTACCCGTCCATCAATGCACCAAAGCCACATTGGCTATTCTTATCTCTGTGTGTCTTATCTGATTGACTATAGACCAGAGTGAGAAACTGTGTTCTACTTCCTGCTGTCCTATCTGCCTGAACTCAAAGTATCTAGCTCTGGGCTGTCACCACCAGTGAGTTCGGTCATTTGTCAAACACATCAGAATATATTTATTGTGTGGACTTTCCCTGAAGAGCTTCCCCTGGAATCATCCTCAAGGAGTTTACAGTCTTTCAACAGAAATATGTTGGACTAGGAGCATAGCAACAAAAGCAAACGGTAGGACATAGCCCTGAGAGAATGAAGCATGATTAATAAAGACTCAGAGAGAGAAATTGTGGTTCAACCTGAAAATCTGAAAAGCGGAACAGCCAGCCACTGGCATTTGCCTCGACCTCAGTCTGAAATGGCGATCCTGCCTCCTGGAATCTCAGAATGAGACTGTGTATTGAGAGCTATTTCCTCCCGTTTTACAATCCTCTCTAGGGCTGTGATTAACGGCGTACACCACTGTAATTAAAAGTATGATTTCAATGGCAACAATGGATTAAAGGTGCATGTCATTGTGGTTACTGGGATTAAAGGTGTGTGCTACCATAACCTGATCTCTAAGGCTGACCAGTGGGACTGTTTTATTCTCAGATCTTCAGGCAGTCTTTATTTATTAAAATACAAATAAATTGTCACTACAAAAGAACAACAGATGCAAGGTCAAACACCAGGAGAGGCAGACTGTGAATCCTCAAGGTAGGGAGTGTTTGAAAGGGGGCAGGTGAGAAAGATGAAGATAAAAGCAAGTATACCTGGAATACCACTCATGATGAATTTGGGTAAATGTCTATTTTTCACTGATGTCTTCTTACTCTCATAAGAAAATTCAAATACCTACATAAATCCCCAGGGGAAGCACAATGAACAAACACTTCTCTAACTAGTTCCTTATTCAGGCCTCTATACTAACCCACTCATCTAACGTTCCATAACAATCTTCCAGCTCTATTGTTTTGTCCACCTAAGAGTGGTCTTCTCCATCCTCTGAAACTGTTCTCCAGGGCTTGCTGATCTGTGAAACAAGCCTCCAAGGCCCTTTGACTAATATCCCATGACCGTATAATTGGCAATCAATGAATTCACTTGGCAGTATCTCATACATGGAGACAGCACGTGCTGTGCAGCCATATCCAACACCAAACATTGAAGAGTCTGTACACACAGAAAGCACCTTCTTTCTTCATTTCTGCTACAGTGTGGATCTTAAACGTTCCCAAGGGTCACATGGCTTAGTCACCAATCAGCGGTGTCATTGAGGGTTAAGGAAATTTTAGAAGCTAGAGCTCTTAAAGAGAAATCAGATCATTAGGGGAATATCCTTGAAGAAGGTATTAGGATCCTGGCCCAATATTTCTCTCTGGCTTTTTGCATACCGTATGAGGGGAACAACCTCCTCATCTACATATCTACACACTCATAACAGGCCTAGAAGCACCTGGACCAACCAAACCAATCTTGTAACGGAAAATTCAAAACCATTATTCCCAAAACTGTCTTTTCCCTTTACAGCTTTATCTCAAGGACTTGTTAGAATCACACGGAGTTAGACACTCTCCTTATTGCCTAGGGTACTTGTGTCAGAGATTTGTCCCTAGAGAAAGTTGGATCACTAAAGTCAGTGCCCATAGTATTACCAACAGTGAAGTTTTAACAACAGTGAAGTAATAGCAACAGTGAAGGTGGGAAAACGGCTGACATGAGCATAAACTGATGAAGCTTGGATTGTACTCATCATCTACTCACAAATCTAGATGTAAAATAAACGCTTGTTATTAAGCAAAGAATTTCTGAACGATTTCACGCCTACAGCATTTTCGCTCCAGGGCACATCATTTCCTAGGCACAGCCCTGAGCAGAAGACATAGGTCAGTGCTAATCAGAGGAGTACATATTCCTTTCTTTCTGTGGCCTCAGGGACTCTGCATTCTAATCTCCAAAGAGAAAGAAACCCATTAAAGAGACATTATCTGCATTTAAAATTCAGATTTATTAGACATTTTCAATTTGGTCTTGAGAGACATCTATTTTAAAACAATGAATAATTAAAATTAATATTGAAAAGCATATTTTTCAATCATGTTGGGGGCTGCTTCAAGTTTCTACTGTAGCATTTTATTATAATTTACAGCATGTAGCTATTCTTAACAATAGAAATTGGAATCTAATAGTAACTTTAAGCCTTCATTACTTACTAAACATCCAAGCAAGAGTTAATTGGCAGGGGATTTTTTTCTGTGTGTGTGATTTCCAACTGTAGTGGGAAAAGTGCCTACAAATACTGCCAATGAGTCGGAAACTGAACATTCTCTGGTAACACAATTGAAGAGCCAGAAACTCAGTGAACATAACCATTTCCAAAATGAGTCCAAACTATGGTTCCTGGTTTTCATTCTGACCTCTCCACTGGACCAGAAACCTGCTCAAACTCACTCACAAATTTCACTGGAGTTTGTAAGTGATTCAGGTCTCAGGTTCTATTTTATAATTTGATGTCTGCACACAAGCTCTAGCTAGGAATATTTTGGAGCCACAATTCTCAACCTTGATGAATTCTCTCTCTTCCCCTATATTATCAACCCTACAATTGCTTTTAATTGAGAAAGGGAGTACTTAGCAAAAAGAAATAGTCTTTCAGTAATGGAAAGTTAACAACGATTCACTTTTGGCATCTGCGGAATAATGAAACACTGGATTGTAGGCTGAATAACGGCTAATTAGCCTGAAACGGATCCCACCAGAGACCCTGCACTGTATCTGACAATGCTACCTCTGAACCCTGGATGTACTTTTGAAGCCACATATACTGGTTTTAGAATGCACACATCTCTGGGGCTGCCCTCATTGCAATAGGTTCTTCTTGACATCTGCTGTTTTCCATTACTGCTTTCCAAGTCTACAATTTATATGTGACTGTGTGATTGACAGTAGTTACAGTGCTTATTTATGCCATAATTGAAAGAAAAACTAGGAAAAAGAATTATTAATAACTTCCATTGGAATATTCACAAACTAAAGTAGGGAACTCCTTGATTGTGCCAGACTACAAGAAAAAATAGCAAATATGCACCTATTGGGTCCTTAGCAGAGCTAGGTTGCTGAAATGCTGACTGAGTTGCAAGGCCAGCTGATGTCCTAGTTCAGAAAAGAGAAGGGGGTCAAGGAAATGTGTGAGTGACCCTCTTGCCTCCGTTCTTGATTTAGAAGAGGAGTGTCCTGGAGAAAATTGCTCAGTTTCTCCAGTTCAAAACATCAATCTGCTCAGAGTCCCTGATTCACTTCCTGCTTGCCAATAACTCACTTCAAAGATTGGCCAGCCTCTGCTTTTTATAACATAAATTTGATGAAGCAATTTCAGCTTTAAATCCTTCCAGCGACTCCCCAAGCAGGCTATCACAGCCAGCATCGGCTTGGAGGATTCACTCCCTGCCTAGGTGCTCTTCCCTGCCATCTTTAAGCCCACCTTCACCCTCGTTGATTGTTCTTCCATTCTTCTAGCACATTAGCCCAGTCAAGATTGTCCTGGCTCGGAACTCCTGCATTTACTGTTTGGAGGCTCCTTCCTCCAACCGCAACAATCCTGAGCCCTTGCCAACATTCTAGTTTCTGCACAGTGGTTACTTTCCCATATTTTCCATCCACATTACACACTACTGGGAAACTTCTCATGATACCCTCATTAAAAAAAAAAAAAACAAAAGCAAAAACAAAAAACAGTCCTTAACAATGTCTAAACTACTTCATTGGTTTATTCACCAAGTTACAGTTATTCTTTTCTGTCTGCTCCACTAAAATATGTGGGGTGCATGCTGATCCCTCCACCCATGCAGAATTTACAATTGCTCCCAGACCATTAATCAGCTCTCTGAGCTGTGTGCCAAACTCCTGAGCTCCTGGCTCAATTCTCTCTATCTTCTGCCTAATTTCAGGCTTCCCTTTGCCCCACTTCCTTGAATTCTGAGTTCCTTGTCATGTGTTTGAGCAGATGGGACCTCCCACTTCCCTGAAACAGATGGCATCCTGCATGGCTAGTGTAGGCAGAGTACGGCTAGCCTGCGAGTTGAGCACATGAGCAGAGTCTCCAGGGCTGTGAAGTTCAGGAGAAACTGAGTAGGAGGATGGGTATAAGAAAGACCAGACACAACCAGCGGGCTAGAAGTTAAGTGAAGGAAGACACACCTAAGGTAGTTAGGGGGTGAAAACAAACCAGCTAGTCAACTTTGTCCCATGAGTAGATCACCCCGGCTGACTCTATGAAAGCAGATGGCAGCCCCCTCCCCCAGAGAAGTCCTATTACAATTGAGCTTCCTCTTGACCTTTAGCTACACGAACTCCAGTCAATTAAAGTGAGGATGTCCTCAAACAGAAAGTGAGCATCCACTAAGAATCCCTCAACAGAGTCCTTGACCTGAATGTGCTTATAGGCTAGGTAACAATCTTCAGTCTACTTTACTTTTATTTATCCGAACTACCCAGATGGTCGCTTTCATTTCACTTTGCTAATGAAAGCACATGCGTGGTTCTGTGAGCTGTGGTCTGGATTAGATTGAAACCTTTGCCCTTGTAGTATCTGTCACCACGGGTTCTCAACTGCTCATGAAGGGAAATTACCCCCGCTGACCTTGTTTATTTCCATTTTGATATAGGCAAAACAATCTCTCTTTTTCCTCATTCCATTAAGAGGTACAGGTGTCCTACCATCTTATCAAAGTACTCTTCAGGTCCCAGAACTGATGAAATGTCAGGTTATGTCAGTCATAATCTTTCCACGCTGCTTAGTTCTTTGTAACTGATGGAATGTTCTCTTGTGTCTCCAAATTATCCTTCTGTCCTGGCTTTGGGATAAGACTCTCTCCTCTCCCCCATCTCTGACCCAAACACCCCTGGAGTGGTGTTACATAATCTCTCCACCATGGGGACAAAAGAAATTAAATTCTTTCTCATGTAGGTAGAAGACTCAATGATTGTTCTGCTTTAAGATGAGCAGCTAGAGAGGGACAGACCACCTCCCCACCACCTGATCAAATGAAGGATAATACCCAGAAATAACCAGATTATTGCTTGGAGATATGGCACTAATATAATTGCAAATAATAGATATGCTTTGAGCTTTTTAGGCAAGTAGAGGAGAGTTCATTAGATAGAAATGATTTGTCATGGAGCCAATGGCATCAGATCTCAAGAGGAACCTGGGAAACTGGGGTCAAAGTGATATCTGGGTCTGACTGCCTACTCTTCCTTGTTTTTGTGTTAACTGCATCTAGATTATTCTCATATTCTTACTCCTTTTTTGCCATTAGTTCTTTGTCTACTTCCTAGCCCTACTCAAACCTTCTGGGTCGACCAGCATCCTGTTTTTCTCACGTCCACTCAGAAGAAACATGACCAATGAGGCCTTCCGGTTTACCTGTTACAGTCCCAGCTACTCAGTATTCCAGAGCTATGATTTGGCAACTTTATCTTTGAACTGATCAGTAGAGGACAGATAGTCTGAAATGCAAAATAGACAGTCCTGTGAACGTATTAAAGGAGGTCACGAGGTGACAGAGCAAGAGATGAAAGACAAGTACCACTTGTAATTTGATCTACTGAGCCATTTACTATTAAGACATAGCAAAATGTCTTATAATTTATAAGCAAATGTCTTATAATTTATGAGTAAATTTATGTACACCATACCATTGCCTAGTGGGTTTTATCTCTTCGGAGAACAAAGAATAACACTAGAAACATGGTGTCGGAGGTCCTTCTGTATTTGTGTTGCTTTCATTGGTTGAATAAAGAAACTGTCTTGGCCTTTTGATAGGGCAGAGCTGAGGTAGGTGGGGAGGACAGAACTAAATGCCGGGAGGAAGAAAACAGAGGAGAGCTGCCATTGAGACACCCTGAAGCTCCTGTCTGAGACTGACACTGGTTAGAATCTTTCCTGGTAAGTCATGACCTTGAAAGACCCCCACCCAAAAGCTAAGCAGCAGTAACGCAATTTTTGCAAGGCTTGAACTTAAAATTCGTAAGTTAAACTAGGACAGGGAAGCTCAACGACAAGACAAGGGTGGAGGGCCAGGCAGGATATCTGATATCTGCGGTCGGCTACCTAGCCCCTGTTATGAGGAACCAACTTGAAAAGGGGGAAACTGAGTAAGGAACCAACTAGAAAAGGGGAAACTGAGCAAGGGGAACCATTTACACCCTAGATAGTTAGCCAATTTTTATCTGATTACTTGAGAATCCCCGCAATTGTCCTTGGGTTGAACCTGGCCTTATTTGAATTGTCCAATCAGAACATTGTAACTATGCATCTCGCTTCTGTAGCCATGCTTTCTGCTCCCCAAACCTATAAAAAGCCTACTTCTCCAGCCTAAGGGCGCGCTAGTCTCCCGAGAGACTAAGACGCCCCAGGTACCTGTGTACTGAATAAAAGCCTCTTGCTGTTTGCATCCGGAGAGTGGTCTCGCTGTTCCTTGGGAGGGTCTCCCCAGTCTGAAAGACTGCCTACCACGGGGGTCTTTCAACCTCATAGTAAACACAGATTATTAGAAATGGGTTCAATTAAGATGTAAGAATTAGCCAATAAGAAGTTAGAGCTAACGGGCCAGGCAGTGTTTAAATGAATGCAGTTTCTGTGTGATTATTTCAGGTGTAAGCTAGCCAGGCGGGACAGAACAAGGGGCCCCACTCCTCCTGTTACAGAAACACGAGAATAGTTGAATGCCTTTCTATCTACATAATAGAGACTTTAGACATTGCTATGAACTCTAAACTAAATACAAAAATTGCTCATACTAATTTATTTATGTTAAATGTCATGATACTCAATGTGCTTGCCCACATAATTAAATGTTTTGTTCTATGTTTTCAGCAGGTAGGGGGTCGTTTTCATATACTAGAATTCTTATGTCATTGAGTCAGATGGGAATAAGAGAGAACTAGAAAATAACAATGCAAAATAAACACCAACTGCTGTTTAGCTTCTTCAGGCAATTTTTAGGACTAAAATCATAGCGTTTTCTTCCTTCCCCTCTCTGCTTCCTTCAATTTTCCCTATCCTGTGATAATATGGATAAGGTTCACAGAGCAAAAGGTAGGATGCTGAAGGTATTCACACTAAAAGGAAAACACACTCAAGAAACATGTATCGTCTAAGCAGTTCAAAAGCAGCAAGGCTCATCTTGCCATTTCTATCTGATGGAACAAACAAATAAGAAGAAGATAAATCTTTAAGCACGTGCAAGTATATATCAGAAGTCCTTTTGAAAATTTCTGGATTTTTGTCATTATTGCCCTTCCAACTCTGGGCTGTGAGTTTTTGTTGTTTTTTTTTTTTTTCCAGAATTAGCAGTAGGTGTAGTCCCCTTAAGAGAAGCACTAAAAATTCTTTGTTTCACATGTGGCAATCTTACTGCCACCACAGGTGTATGTGTGCTTACCACAAAAGCATAAAGGCCATTCTGAACATGTTCCAGGTACTGTTTACAAGTAGATGGATATTTTGTGTCTAGAGGCATCCTTAAGTGTCCTTTCAGGGTCAACTACTATACAATTCTAATAAATAAGATGTTAAATGTTCATGAAAGAAATATTTTCCTTTTCACTATTAGTAGTCATAGTATATATTTCCAAAGCCATAACTATGGTATAAATTTTAATTTCTGATCTTTGGACTTTCCTTGTTTCTACGCTGTTCTTATGATCCTTCTGCAACCTTGAGGACGTTTTTGAAAGGGGAGCTATATTTTCTTTTCTTTGGGGTTTGTTTTCCAAAATGAGATTTTCCTACATTAAGGGTATGTGTCTAATTTTTGTCTTTGTTTGCTGATGCTTAATTTTAAATCTTTATTGTTCTCTTCTGGTAAAAGTAATAAATTAATGGTTTTAACTGGAATTTTTAATGACTGTCTTTTCATTCTTTCACGTTGATTGGCAGACTGGCCTGTGTTCACCACTGTCTGAGAAGCAATGGTGAGGATGTATGTGACTGTGCAGTCAATCTGATCAGTCTCACAGCCACTACCGGAAATGGACACATTAAAAGGTTTACTGAGGGAAAGCACTTTTCTGAAGAACTGAAATTGGTAATGACATAGGTCAAAGAATATGATGGAAATTGAGGTTTTGATTTCTGCTAGCTCGCACAGTAAGAAACTCATCCTTTAAAGTCCACAAAGAGTGAAGGAATTAGCTGTGCTTTGAAACCACTCTTAGATCTCCTTTTAACGGAACAACCTCTTCATAACATAACCGTCTGTATAACCATCCCATCTAATGCACTGTTGGAGAGAAGGGGGTCTCCATTAAAGCACATCAGTCAAACTCAGAATTCATCAGAACGCGGGATTCATCTCCAAACTGGCTCTTACAGCCTTAGGTTCACCAACTCCATATCACGGAGAGCCTTTTGCTGCCTAACAGATTCTGAATACAAAGCGAATAATATCTTTCATCCTAGGTTTCTAAGATGTCGCACAGTTACATTTTACATTCTGTATTTGCAAAGGGAGACTCGGGAAGTTTAAACGATTCCAGATCCTATTCTTTTCTGCCCTCATTAAGCTTGCAAAGCTCTGCTCAAGCCATATCTCAAAAGAAAACAAACTGTGACACAGATAACACCATCCATCTGGGTCACTGCTGCAGTTCTCCGGATCCATCTGTGCTGATATGAAACACAGGGGCTGGGGATGCCTGCTACCTTGCTGTTGACAGTTGAGTTCACCTTGATCTCCTTCTGAACTCCTGCAACGCTTATCCTGTATTCCACACCAGGCTCTCTATCATTCTCTGCTCCATGATATCATTCCCTCTTTGCTGTTGTTCACTTGCTCAGCTGACTCACAATCCTAAGACATTTACCTTGGGGACAATATTCGTCTAGACCAATGTATATATTTTTCCTCCTAAAGCTTACATACATTCTTCTATTTATTTGAAATGACGATGAATAAAAACCTAAAGCCCTCTAACTGGACTCAAGGCTCATCCAAGAGAAGGGTATTTATGCCTGGAGCCGTACACCTGGTCAACTGCCCACGACTGATAAAGTCGCATACCCTAGAGGACAACCTACTATTGCCACTTTTCTAAGCCAGCATTTCTAACTGCATTCTAAATACTGACCTTTATTCTCAAAGAGAAGTGTAGCTCTGATCTCACATCAGTGAAGCTTCCTTTTGCAGCAAAAAGAGGCCATTACAGAAAGCCACAACTGGCCAGAATGCAGAGAGTACCTGCCCTAGACTGCATTCCTAGACTCAGCTCATACGCCTACAACACAACCCATATACCTAAGGCTGGTGGAACGCAGTGGAAGAGCAGTGGAAAGGCTGTACGACCCAGAGCACGAGTGTCTCCAGTGAGATAGTGTCTTTTGTATGTAACAGCGTACTGCACCCATAAAATATCACAGTCATATGACTGCCTGAACAAGACCTGCACGATGACACCACCATTTGACATGCCAACACGGATGAGAGAATTCTCACAAGACCCCATCCCTAGATGAAACACTGCAGGGAATCAGTGAGAGCTGAGAGGAGGAGAATCAGTCTGAGTAGAAATTCCGTATTTCCTTCTTGATTAAAAAAAAAAAACCTTACACCTTTAACCTCACCCTTAACTCGCACCTCACTTCGCCTTCTGGGAATCAGTCTTCTCAGAGAAGGAGCACCCTGATGGGTTATATTTTATAATCTCAAGTGGTGCTTGCTAACTACATATACATATAAACAGCACTGAGTCGACTCAGTAGGCTGTATGTATGTATGTACAAAAATACTGATATGTGTACATATGAATAATAATAATTGAAAAGGTCCTTAATTTTAGAGGGTGTCATGGGAAGACCTAGATAAATAGGAGATAGGGAAAAGTATAAATGCTCCACTCATGGAGAATTTCTTTAAAAAGAAAAAAGAATGAATGAATTAAATTTGTAAGGTTTTTTTTTAATCAAGAAGGAAATATGGAATTTCTACTCAGTAAAACCTAGAAAAGAAGGCAAAAAAAAATGGTATTTCGGATGGAGAAAGGCACAAGGGGCTTCAATCCTACACAAAGCACTACAGGTAAATGAACAAATCTGAGAGAAATGGTGGAAGAGAACAATTAGTTGTCTGGCACCAAATGACCAACCCTGAAAGCATCCATAGAAACATTATATGGACTTAATAGGTTATATTTACAAATATACATGCATATACAAAACACATATGCATATAATAAAAATTAATGAAAAAGAGGCTATGAATTTGAAGGAGATCAGGGAGGGAATATATGGAAGGTATAGATGAGAATAAAGGCAAAGAAGCAATATTGTAGCTAAATTACAATCTCACCAAAAGTGTGGTATTTATTAGGAGTCCAAAAATATTCAAATTATTCTCTAGAAAAATGATAGATTTTGAATTATTCATCTGCCTGGAAATTGATTGTGATCATGACTTCTTTTGGCCAATGAATATGAATTCAATTAGAGTGTACTGCTCTCATTGGGGGAATTTTTAAGGATCAATAAGTAATTCCCAATATTCTTTTTATCATAGCTTAGTGATTGTAAAGTATGTGGCTGACATTGATCTGCTGCCAACTGGGGATCACTGAGGATCCACCATAAGTAGGGACCCTCTACAAACCTTCACTAGGAAGCGTGAGAAACAGACTTACTTGATAGACACTTGATTCCACCGTGATTTTAAAATCATTACTGAAATCAATTCTCACTAAAGAGTAAACAAATAAAAATTCTCACTTGAAGGGCACAGTTTGATGGATTCAGCGTTTAACAAAGTTGTGTAACAACCACTGCAACCTAATTTCCAAATATCTCCAGAACAGCATCATTTACTAGATTTCATCAAAGAGAAATCTGTAGTCATCAACTGTCACTACCCACCCCACTCTCAGGCTCCCAACCTCCAGCAATCACTGATATTCTTTCTGTCTTTATTAATTTCTTGAGGCCAATTATCTCACGCAGAGCTCACTCAATATGTGGTCAATTGCAGCTGGCTTCTGTCACTAAACATGATGTTTGTAAGATTATTCTTGCCTCAGCATTCCTGAGTGTATTCATTCTTGTCTGAGTATTACATCATGATGTGGACATTGTATATGTACATATGGTTGATCTACTCATCATTTTATGAACACTTCCTCTGTTTTCACTCTGGGTGCTTATGAATATTCCTGATACAAATATTTGTGTGATGTTAAAGTGGGGGTATAAATTTTTATTTTCCTTGAAATGACTCTAGGAAAAGAATTGTTGGGTGTTTTGGTAACTGATTTAACAATTTGAGGAGCTGGAAAACTATTTCCCAAAGTGACTACATCATCTTGCCTGCCCAGTGTGTGAATGTAGCAGTGTTAGGAGGTTCTAGCTTTTTTCACATTCCCACTAACATTTAAGAATTTTTATTGTATGGCCTTTTTTTGTAGTCTTACAAATGCATATAAAATAGTATTTCACTGTGGTTTTGACTTGCATTTTCCTAATGGATAATGAAACAGTCTTTCATGTGGTTTTTGTCACTTGTAAATATTTTAGAGAAATGTCTACTAAACTTCTTTGATCATTTATAGTTGGCTTGTTTTATTATCAAATTAAGAGAGTTCACTAAATATAAAATTTTTAAGTATTTTGCCATTCCATATACTATCTTTTCACTTTACTGATATGATGAAAGTATTAAAAAAACTACTATCTAATTTTTTCCTATGTATTGTGTATGTAGTGTGCCTGGCTGTATGTATATTTGCACATCTGTGGGAGCCTGCACACATATGTACACATACCTGTGAGTGCGGTAGCCCAGTTTTGATGTTGGAAATCTTCATTCTCTACCACCTAATTCATTGAAGTACAATCTCTCAGTTGAACCCAGAGTTCTCTTATACAGGTGGCCCAGCTAGACAGCCTGTTCTGGGGCTCTCCTGTCTCTGCCTTCTGGGAAATGGAATCACAAACAGACAGAGACACCTACCCAACATTTCTGTTGATTCTGGGCATCTGAACTCTGCTTCTCACAAGTGCATGGCAAGCCCTTTCACCACTGGCCACTTTACCACCTTCCCCTCCCCCTCAGTTTGTTTCATAGGTGTACTTGTGCTGAAGTTAAGAAAATGTTGTCAAAAAATAAAAGAAAATGTAGTCTAATCCATGTCCAAAAATATCTACCTCTATGACTTCCTCCAAGAGTTCCCATAATTTACTTACACTTGAATCTCTCACTGCTCAATACATTCTGGTGTGTCGGGTGAGGATGGCCCCAAATCCATCCCTTCTGGTTGCTTCAGAACCACTTGCTGAGAATATTCATCTTTCTTCCTTTGAATTATGTTGGTGCCTCTATACAGAATGAATGTATCATAAACATACACATTTATTTCTGGGTTTTTACTTCCATCCTCCCTATTCTATTCTTCATGTGCCTATCCACATGCCACAGTGTATTAATTACTGTAGCTTTGTAAAAAGTTTTAAATCTGAGAGTACCAGTCTCCTTGTTGTCATTCTTCTTACATTTTATCTGAACATTCTGTGCCTTTGCGTTTCCAAAGGAAATTTAGGGTCAGTTGGCTAATTTTTTTTTTTAATGTCAGTGTGGCATTTCTGTGAGGATGACCTGAACTCTGCTGCTGAGTTTGAGGAATATGATTACCATGCAAAACACCAAGGCTTCTGATCCTCTGGGATAAGAGATAAGTTGCATGAGATCTAACAGGTCTTAATAATAAAAACCTGGAGTCAGATATGAAGGAAAATGCTGAGAGATCAGAGAAACGAATGAGCAAAACCACAGCCAACTTATGCTACAGACATCTTTCCATTAATTAGAATTTTAATTTTTTTCCAACCATTTTTTACTTTGAGGTGTACAATCCTTCTGCCTTTCTACTGCTGTTTATTCCTAGGTCTAGTATTTCTGATGTTACTGTGAATGAAATTTCCATCTTAATTTCTTTTCTGTATTGCTCACTGTTCAAATATAGAACTACAATTGATGTACAATTGAATACAAAACTACATCTCTGGAACTTGCATTCTATGGCTCTGCCAAGGTCTTTTATTACTTCTAGTAATTTTTAGTGAATCCATTGAGATTTTCTACATGGACAATCATGTTAGCAAATAAAGACAGATTTTTCCAATCTACTGCTTTTGCAATCTAAGCCTTTTGTTTCTTCCCCTGTTCCCACTCCAGTTGCTCTATGTGGAACTTCATAGAGGTAATGCCCAATGGATGAACTCCTGAGACTGAAATTGTTATAACCTTGTCTGTAGACCAATCATTCAAATATTAAGATTAAGATGAAGGTGGATCCTATTTTTGTTATTGACAAAATTAACATAGATTTTGGGAGAGTAGGATATGCCAAGCAAGTATGAAAAGATTGAAGTTAAAGCCACTTAGTATGAGAAAGTACAATATTGAATTTCATGTCCAAATTTCATCAGAGTAAATTATAAACAAGTGTGGAAGAAGAGATAAGGGTGTGTCTCAATGGTAAAGCACTTGCCTACCATGGGAAAACACACACACACACACACACATGTAGAAATGGAGTCTCAACTGTCCATCTCTTATCACCAAACAAAGCTTCCAGCACTGAAACTGGGTTGTATTCAACTGAGTTGTTGGCCAACGAGGTCCTATGGAAATCCCCTTCAAATAAACAATTCAGGCTGTTGCCAAGGCAACATCAAGTAAGTGGCATCAAAACAAAATTGCTGAAGATAACACCTACACAGCTCATTGAACATTGAGAGGTCGAGCTGGTATCTACATAGAAATTTCACCCCTAAGTTCTATTGTCTTTGGTATGGGAAGGTACTCTGCAGGCTACCTAAAGAAAAACATGAACGCCAACCAAGTCACAAAACCTTTAATATACAATGCTGTCCTGCCTGCAAAATATGCTATGGCAATAGTGGTGCAAAGGTTGTAGGAGTAACCAACCAATGCCTGATTGGACTTGAAGCCCACTCCAAGAGATAGAACCTATATCTGACACTGCCTGAGTGACCAAGAACAAGAGACTAGGTAGCCAAGAGACCCAGGGTAAAACCAAATACAACTTGTCTTTTAAAAAAAAAATAGTAGCCAGGCAGTGGTGGGGCACACATTTAATCTCAGTACTTGGGAGACAGAGGCAGGTGGATCTCTGTGAGTTCAAGACCAGTCTAGTCTGCAAAGAGAGTGCCAGGATAGCCAAAGCTACACAGAGAAACCCTGTCTCAAAAAAAAAGTGACTGCTAATGATATTCTGCTATACTCATAGATCAGTACCTCATTCAACCATCATCAGAGAAGCTTCCTCCTGTAGAAAATGGAAAAAAAATACAGAGACCCACAGCCAGACATTATGCAGAGAGAAAACTTGGAACACACATCTCTAAATGATACATCTTCATAAAATCCCTCCCCTCAGAACTCAGGAGCCCCACAGCAAAGGAGGTAAAAAGAGTTAGGGCATACAGGGGATGGATGACACCAGTAGATCAAGGCCCTCTAAAAGAATTTGACCAAAGCTTGTATGGGATCACAGAGACTGAAGCAGCAAGCACAGGGACTACACAGCTCTATACCAAGATCTCTGAGAATATATTATTGTTTTCACTATAGTGTTTTTAATGGGACTCCTGAATGTGCTAACTAGTAGGTCTCTGATTCTTATGCCTTCTCTGGCTCTTTCCTTCTGTTTATTTGCCTTGTCCAACTTCAATGTGATGAATTTCATTTTATTTAATTATATTTTGTTTTGTTATTGTCTCTTAGAAGTCTTGCCTTTCTAATGAAAGACAAAAATGATGTGGATTGGGTTGGGAGAGGAGGTAGGGAAAAAGTGGGAAGAGTAGAAGGAGGGAAACAGTAGTGAGGATATACTATATGAGAAAAGAATCTATTTTCAATAAAAGGAAAAGGAGAAAATAAAAGTTAGGAGCAAACATTTTTACGGGATATATTGGGGAGTTGAAAATGTAGGTAGATCAATTAAGAGGGTCTTGAAAGTGAATAGAAAAGAAAGAGTAAGTTCCAGAACTAAGAAACTAGTGCTGCTGCCTGTCCCCAGCCCCCTCCGCTGTCCATATTTGGAGACTCAACAATACCTACACTCAGGCAAGCCAGGCTTCCACAGCCTGGGCTGCAAGCCAGAAAGTATTTACTCACTGCTGAGCACAAAGCTAACTGTGAGCCTTACTCGTAGCCTCATTTTGATCTTGGGCAGCATGGTTCTTCTGCTTTCATTTTTAAGATTGCCTTCAATATTCTTCCATCGTTTTTCCCTTTGCCACAACTCCGGGAGACTCAATTTGCTTCTCTCACCATGTCTGTGCTGCTCTCAATTATTTAATGCTTACCCTTTTCACATCCTGACTAAAAGGTCTACAGAGCAAACACCATTGTCTTTGGCTCCTACCAGCAGTCTACTGTCATTGCAGTCACAAATCACTGAGTGATGCATAGAGTGTGTGTGTGTGTGTGTGTGTGTGTGTGTGTGTGTGTATTTCTCCTGTCATAGTACTTGAGCACTTGCTGTGAACAATTGTTTCTCATTTCCAGCAGCATAGTTCTTAACAACAGCCTTAGCATGTGCCCCTCGGTAATGGTGCCCATGTTAGCAGACAGAAGGCAGGGCTGGTGGTCACAGAGCACATTATGATGTTCACAGCAGGTACAGAAAGGCTGCCCTAAGCTCTGTTCCCACAAAGCTATCTTGGCAGGATTCAGCCAGCTGACCACTCTGGTCCCCTCCAGATCCTTTTCTAAGCTAGGATCTTCAGATCCCCAATAATCCTGTTATAAGCCAACAATTTCCATTAAACTGTTTATCAGTGTAAGTAAATCGATCAAAATTTGCCTAAAGCTCTGAGTAGAGCAGGTCCATAGTCGCTGATTTTCCTCTCTAAATCACATTTCATTTTGAAAGACTCTACAATGAATTATGTTCATTATCTCATCCTTGTTAACACAATTATTCAGAGAAAGTGAAAAACTCTGTTCTAACTGAGCCCTTCCTATTCACCGTCATTGCCTGTAGCAGTCACTTGTCTGTTGCTGATAGAACACCATGACCAAAAGCAATTCATGGAAGAAAGTCTATTTAGCTTTTGGTTCCAGAGGGATTGGGGTCCAAAACTATAGCGAGGCATGGCCTTAAGTGGCAAGCATCATGGTGAGAACAGGAAGCTGAGAGATTGCATCCTCAACAACTCCTAAGCAGAATGAGAGAGACCTGGAAATGGGGTGAGACTACAAACTCTCCACCCCCACACTCATTGCCACATCTCCTCCAGCAAGACCCCACCTCCTAGACCGCGCCAGGCAACATCACGACCTGGTGATTGAGTGTTCAAATACAGAGCCTGTGGGGAGCATTTGTTCTCATTCAAACTACCACACTACCTCAGCATTTCAAAACCTAAAAAGGCATTTGCATTGTTTTAAAGTAAGCATTCTGTATTCGTTATTTTCGTGTACCTCTAACAGAATCCATAACTAAAAATTGAAGCAAGGAGGGCTTGTTTCGACTTAGAGCTTCCCTAATTTTGATCCACCCATGATAGAGAATACACAGCACAGTTCGTGGAGGCAGGAATGGGTTTGGAGTCTTGTCCCCTGTGATAATAGCTGTGGACAGAACACAGACAACAGACCACAGAATGAGTACCACCTTCAAAGGCCTGCCCCCAGCAAACTTTCTACCCATTAAGTCCTAATTTTAAAGATTTTGTAGACATCCAAATGATACTCATTAAGCCCCAACATTTAGTAGACTTTAAAACTTGATCACAAACTAAGGACTAAGCACTCAAAATACAAGTACAAACTAGGGACCAAGTACTCAAAATACAAGTATATAGAGGGAGATTTCAGACTCAAATCCTAACATGCAAGATAGTAATAGATTTGCAGAAGTATTTCAAAGGCACGGTCAGTTCAGAGGATCAAACATTATGGTGGTCTTGATGGTAGGAAGTTCATGACAAATGTATTTAGATAAAAGGAGACAATTAGCTAATTTGACCCTGCTTCCTAAAACAAGCTATTGCAAATTTGATGCAAGTGTTTGTGTACCTATAACGAAATCTCCCAGAAGTTTAGAAGGATACACAGGCAAACATCTGTGCAATACTAACATGAAATGTATGTATTCAGTTACTTTATTGGACACATAACTGGTCAGTCTTTCCCTGGGTTCTGAACTGTTGATTTTGTCTATTCCGCCATGAGTATTAAATACCAGAGACTTGAGAAAGATAGACTTTCAAAATGCTGAGACACACCCAGAGGTGAGAAGTAGGAAAACAAGAATTATCACTTTCCTGGAGGACTTCCCAGCTCCTGTCTCTGACTTTTCTAAATACTCAATTCTATTTTATATACACTTAACTCCAATTCTTCTCTTGAGTTTATATACTCCTAAATTCCTTATTGGTTTTAGTTATCTATGAATTAAATTTTTTGGCTTATGCAGAAGCAAGTCAATATTTAGTGTTTTTAATAAAGTATACATGGCTTAGCAAGATGGACTCAGTGCGAAAAGGTGCTTGATCTCAAGCCTGATGACTTGAATTCAGTCTTTGGGTTCCACTTAATGGAAGGAAAGAACCTATGCAGCAAGTTACCTTCTGCATGCTGGACATGGACACACAACATCCTCATAAATAAATAAATAAATGCACCTGATATTTTATTAATAAATACATAAGTAAATACACATCCTGTCAGCCCAGAAGTGACTATTGATGGAGTTCCTGCTTTCCATCCATATCCTACCACTGGGATTAACTATGAATTCCATACTTTAAAGTACCGTGAGTTTTATATTCTTGGAGAGATAGCAGTATGCTCGGAGCTATGACAGAGGAGGTGAGGAAAAAGAAGAAACAAACTATACTTTACAATAAAATAACTCTTTTCTGGCTTTTTTTTGTTTTGTTTTGTTGGGTTTTTTTTGTTTGTTTGTTTTTTGTTTTTCAAGACAAGATTTTTCTGTGTAGCTTTAGAACCTACATTTGCTCTGTAGGCCAGACCAGCCTCAAACTCATATAGATCCACCCACCTCTGCTTCCCAAGTGCTGGAATTAAAGGCATGTGCCACCACCTCCTGGCTCATAACATAATTCTTATAATATATTTTTCTGATAAAAAGTTGCACTGTATTTATTTGGGAAGGGGAAAACAAAACTAAATTTTAAGCTTGTCCCATGGGATAGTAGGATGATTTTTTTTTCCTATGTTTAGCAAAAAGTGGCAGGAGTTGAACATTTAAAACCTGATTTTGAATCATTTCATTTGTGTTTCTCCACACTCTAAAGGAATTGTAACTGGCTGCCTAGTCCCTTCTTCAAAGAGAAAATGACCTAACAATGTTTGCACTTGGGTTTTCTAAATTTAGGCCAGGGGATAATTTACATTTATGAAAGCAGATCCAGGAACACACATGGCGCCACTCTATCCATAATTCAGGCTCAAGGCCTATGATGGGCTTGTTATCTTGAGAAGTCATTATTATTAAATAATGAACATAATGCAGAATAAAATTAGGAGAGAAAAAGAAGATGGTAAACCTATGGGATTTTTTTTCCAGAAAATAGAACCCCCAGAATTGTTATAAAAGAAATTTGTAGAATATCACTGATATCCATCTTGTTAAAAGGAAAAATGGTCCATGTCAGTTCCCAGGAGTTTCGGTCCACAGGAGTCAGGCCTCTAGCTTTGCAGGCTGCCGTGAAGCGGTGCGTCATGGCAAACACCAGAATCAGAAGCACAGATTGGAGCAGGCTGCTGACAACCTGGCAGCCCGGAAGTGGACATTGATGGAGTTCCTGCTTTCTGTAAAGGTCCTGCCACTGAGATTAATTATGCATTCCATACTTTAAAGTGCTGTGACTTTGGAGAGATGGCAGTATGCTAGGAGCTACAGCAGAGGAGGAGAGGGAAGAAAAGAAACAAACTACATTCATCTTTTACACGGCAAATATCCAAGAAAAGCATTTGCGACATCACTGTATTTTTGTAGATAAAAATGAATTCAACACATAGTCAAGATGAACAGGATTCTAATTGCATATATACAAGCATTTAAGCAATGAGAAAAATGTACAAGTGACCCAAGTAATATATTGAAAACATGTGAGCTATGTCAGTATGAAACAACTTTTTTTTTTTTGATTTTTTTAAATCATTTATATTCTTTTTTTTTTTAAATTTATTTATTTATTAAGGATTTCTGCCTCGTCCCCACAACCGCTTCCCATTTCCCTCCCCCTCCCCCGATCAATTCCCCCTCCCTCATCTGCTCGAAGAGCAATCAGGGTTCCCTGACCTGTGGGAAGCCCAAGGACTGCCCACCTCTATCCAGGTCTCGTAAGGTGAGCATCCAAACTGCCTAGGCTCCCACAAAGCCAGTACGTGCAGTAGGATCAAAAACCCACTGCAATTGTTCTTGAATTCTCAGTATTCCTCATTGTCCGCTATGTTCAGCTAGTCCGGATTTATCCCATGCTTTTTCAGACCTAGGCCAGCTGGCCTTGGTGAGATCCCAATAGAACATCCCCATTGTCTTAGTGTGTGGGTGCACCCCTCGTGGTCCTGAGTTCCTTGCTCGTGAAGAAAGTATGGAATATATACATATTAGAGTATTACTCAGCAGTAAAAAACAAGGACTTCTTGAATTTTGCATACAAATGGATGGAAATAGAAAACACTATCCTGAGTGAGGTAAGCCAGACCCAAAAAGAGGAACATGGGATGTACTCACTCATATTTGGTTTCTAGCCATAAATAAAGGACATTGAGCTTATAATTCATGTTCCTAGAGAAGCTAAATAAGAAGGTGAATCCAAAGACAAACACATAGGCATCCTCAGGAATATTAACCTTCATCAGGCGATGAAAGGAGACAGAGACAGAGACCCACACGGGAGCACCGGACAGAAATCTCAAGGTCCAAATCAGGAACAGAAGGAGACGGAGCACGAGCAAGTATGAAACAACTTAAAGGGGAGAATTTCTTGCATCTTCTGTGGACTCGGCATTGCTTAATGGAAAGATACCATCCACTAGAATGGTGAGATAAATCTGGCTCAGAGAGCTTGTACTTCCTAGCTATCTGTGCTTAGACAACCACTGCTCCTCCTTGGATTTGAAGGGTCTCCCACACACCTATGGGGTAAAGGCTCGGTGCCCATTTCCTTTGATATAGTAAAGAATCTTGAGAGGTGGAAGCCAGGGAGTCTTTAGTGTATTGGGATCTTGCCCTTGCAGGCAGACAGTCTCTTCTCTCCTTCACATCGGGTCATAAAGTGAGCAGCTTTGCCTCACACTGCTTCCCCATTCTCCACCACAATGTGCTGGCCCTCAGAGACCCCAAAACAACATGGCCAACCTATTGATGACTTAAACTTCCAAACTGTGAGTCAAAATAACCTTTTCCCTTCACCTCAGATGCCTGTCATACTGGAGGAAAGCTAAAACACCCATCTACCAAACCAAGCTCTTAATAGAATCCAAGGATGTGGAAATTGACATCTGATCCATAGAGAACAGTAGGTAATGCAAGCAGATGATGTAGTGAGCACTGCTACCTATGGAGAGTGATTTACGCTCCATGTGGCTTAGTTTGCAGAACCATGGGCATGAATTTTATACAGCCACAAATGATTTTTCGCAATGTAGTCAAATGGATCTTATCAGTTGGTGGCCAGGTAATATATTATCATTGATGTGTGACTTGGTGTTCAGGAATCTATTAAATTTGGTGACCCTGCTAATGTTTCTTGAGCCTCTTTTCCAGTGAAAGTGAGGTGTGGAATATTTAATGCAGAACTTACTTCATGGGGTCAGAAATAAAGTGAATTAGCATGTATGACCGTACTTTATAAGAAAACACAATTCTCCAAATAAGTGTCAGGTGATGGAAGAAGGTTTCTAAGGTGCATATTTGAGATTGTCATAGAGGAGGAATCCTGGCAGCTGTAAAGCAAAAATAAAACTTTTAATTTAGAAATATGAACTGATGAATTTTTTTTGTCTCAGAACTTACTTTCCTCTACTTTGGGTGGTGTGTGTAGTGTTCTCCTTGCAATGTGTTTGGAAGGTTGTAAGGAGACTGATCAAAAAATACATGAAACAGATTTGGAAGGGGTGGGTATAAAGTTAGAATTTCTGAGTCATGAAAACATCAAATAGCGCTTCCTGAAAGGTGTAACTTTATTTAGAACTCAGCCGCTGCCTTTTCCATCTTGCTGCAGACACCTCTGAATCAGCCATCTATGTTGACAAATTGTTATGCTGACAAATTCTCACTTCTACTGAAAAATTCCATTTTGTAAACAAGTAAGTGGGTTCTTGATGGTTTAGCTCATATCCTGTGCTGGAACTTTGGGAAGCATAGTCTTGGCTTGAGTGACCATGTATTATTCATTTCTCACGTTAGCCAAGCAGAATCAAATATTTATCACCAAATCAGAAAGCCACTGGGAGCATGAATGTAATACTGTATCTGAGATCTTGCCTCAAGTTTGGGAAACACAAACGGTGCATGTCTGGCTCCATTGGCTTGATTTCCTGAGAGGGAGTGGAAATATGTGTTTGTTTGGCTTTCTTTAAAATACAAGGGGCTTTAAAACTAGCCCCACCCACCTAGGCAGGGGTGGTGCACACCTTTAATCCCAACACGTGGGATAAAAGGGCAGATCTCTGTGAGTTCGAGGTCAGCTTGGTCTACAGAGCCAGTTCCAGATCAGTCAGGCTATTACACAAAGAAATCCTGTCTCAAGAAGAAGAAAAAAAAAAACTGTCCCCACCCACCAACAGTACAAACACAGAACAGCAGACCACTTTCCTGGTCAGAATATTTGATGTACACAGACATAAGTGTACATGGAGTCACACACGCTGGGTCAGAGCCAGTCGTGTAAGATCTGACACTGGCATTTTCCTTGGTAGTCCCTATTACACATCCAAAAAAAAAAAAAAAAAAATGGGCCTGTGGCCCAGCCTAAATCTGGGTGACAGTTACCAGCTATCACATAAAGGAAGTGGTGAGATGTGTCTGTATATTGTGGCTGATCACAGGAAGACACATGAGCCTTAAAACAGAATACAAAGGACATAAATGTCCAAAAGTCTTGACATCCTATGCCACAGATACTTGTTCAGCCATGTTCATTGCTGTTCTAGTCACAACAGGCAGAAAATGGAAACAACCTAACTTTTCTTCAGTATGTGAGTGGATAATGAAAATGTGGCACATTTCACAATGCAATTACTCTTCAGCTGTAAAAGAACACGAAATCGTGGAATTTTTAGGTAAATGTTTGAACGGATCTAGGCAAGATCATATTGAGTGAGGTAACCCAGACCCAGAAAGACAAATGTCACATATACTCACTCATCTGTAATCCCTAGCTCTAAATCTTCTGATGTGAATATACAAAATGGGGTGACTTCAGAAACCAGAAAAGTAGAAGGGAACCACTGGGTGGGGGGTCATTGTGAGAGGGGACTAGCATGATGCCCTTGATAGAGAATGTAAAATGGAGAGGGAGCTCCAGCTGGAGAAAGGGAGGGAGGCCAATGCAGAAGAAGAAAGAGGGAGGTGGGTTGTTTGATAAAGCCTCAAGGAAATATTATTTTGTATTTGCCTAAAATTATACATAAAACATGCAGTATGTATATATGTGTGTGTATCATGCATGTATATATGCATCATCAAGGAAGATGCTGGCAATGCTAGCTATAATAACCATGTACTTACAAAATCCCAGTAACAGGCACAAGAAACCTCCTTTCTTTGGTCAAGGTCATCCAAGCGACTCCCAGACCAATATAGACTATTTTTGTTGTCTTTGGTTGCCTCTCAGAGACTAAAGATAAACCCCCATTTCTGAAGACACCACACACTAAAGGCATAGGACTCGTATTAATTAAGCTGGATCTAGCCTGAAATCTTCCTCCCTGCTATCTAACTTCCATTGTACCAGAAAATACTATGCAAGATGCCAAGGGAGAGAAGCAATCACTAGTTCTACCCAACTGCAATACCTATGAACTACAACAAAGACTGGCATGGCAATATATCCCTAAATGTGCTATAAGTGCCCCTTACATGTTGGCAATAAGAAACAGCTGTAGAGTGTACGGCCATACCACCCTGAATGTGCCCAATCTCGTCTGATCTCGGAAGCTATAGAATTTGACTTAATTTCCACCCAACAGGAGGGAAATCATGCCTGGTACTAGAAACCTAGCCACCTTCCCAGGGGTAGTAAGGCCACAAATCTCAAAAGAGAAAGCTACTACCACCATTTTGATAGACCAATATAATTTCTTTTTTTTTTATTTATTTTTTTCCATTCAAAAATTTACACTTACTCCCCTCCTCCCATTCCCCTCCCGCTCCCCCACTCACCCTCCTTCCTCCCCCCCCCTCCTTAGGAGAGGGCAGGGAACCCTGTCCTGTAGGAAGTCTAAGGCCCTCCCCCCTATATCCAGGCCTAGGAAGCTTTGCATCCAAATAGACTAGGGTCCCAAAAAGCCAGTACATACAGTAGAAACAAGTCCCAGTGCCTTTATCAATGGCTTCTCAGTCAGCCCCCATTGTCAGCCACATTCAGAGAGTCCTTGGGCAGCAGAGAAGAGGGTGTCTGAACTGGCCTTGCCCCACTATCACACTGATGATTATCTTGAATATCACCATAGAATCTTCACCTGGTGACAGATGGAGACAGAGACAGAGACCCTCATCAGAGCAATGGATTGAGCTCCCAAGGTCCAGTTGAAGAGCAGAAGGAGGGAGAAGATGAGCAAAAAAGTCAGGACCACGAGGGGTTGGTCCACCCACTGAGACAGTGTGCATGTTCTAATGGGAGCTCACCAAATCCAGCTGGACCGGGACTGAACGAGCATGTGATCAGACCAGTATAATTTCCAAATACATTCTGAGTATGATCCTTATACCCAAGGATAGTTGTAGCTACCACCCGTGGTCAAAGAAGCTTGTCTTTACAGCACATGGAGAGATCATAACACAAACCCACAACTAGATGCTATGCAGAGATAGCATTGTGGGGAGCACAACCGCAGTGTATACATCTACATCATATATGAGCATGCAATATGGAGCATTGCGTGTGCAAGCACACAATAGCTCACATTTACAGCTCAGGGAATATCATGGAAGAGGAGTAGAAAGGTTCTTAGAGCCAGAATAGCAGAAAGTCTTCTAGAAAAGGATGCATAAGCATGACCAGAACAAATGACAATATCAATATACATGCTAACAGGACAAGAAAGGGGGAAATTTCATGGGGCCACACCTAGACAAAGAATTACAGGCAACTAGTGAGTACAGAGAGAGAAAGAATTAGTCTATCTCAGTGATGGGGCCAATACAAAGTGATTAGCCCACAAACCATATATACACACACATACACAGACAAGAAAATGAACTCAGTGTGCTATATTCAAGTATTTCTGAATACTTATACATACATATGTAACAATAGTAAGGAAGAGTTTATAAAATTGAGAAAACAGGCACAGAGGGAGTTGGAGCAGGGCACTTGAGAGACAATAAAGGGAGGAAAAGGAATGGGAAATAGTTTATTTTAAAATGTATAAAAATAAAAGTAAATAAATAACAATTTTAAAGATGATGTACAGGGGACAATAATGTGTAAGACAGGATGCTAGACTGGAGATAGGACATGCTAGGTGAAGACCCTTAAGGCAATATAATTAAATGAAGTGCTAAATAAAGCTTAAAACAGTGTATCACGCAGGCAGCACTTGGGATAGCACTAGATATTAGTTTAGTGCAATGACAATGTATTCCAGGGTCATTAACTTCTGTATCAAGGAGGATGGAGTCTATGAAGAAATGACTCTTTCCAGTCCAGTGAATGAAGGGGGCTGAGCAGTGATCTAATGGCCCCACAGGTCAGCATTATAAAGGATGGGGTGGGTGAGAGCAGAAAAGAGACTGCCTCCAGGTTGTTTCCAGGTTCTGGCTATTACAAACAATGCTGCTATGAACATAGTTGAGCATATACTTTTGTTGTATGATAGGGCCTCTCTTGGGTATATTCCCAAGAGTGGTATTGCTGGATCCAGGGGTAGAGAATGGATGAAGAAAGTATGGAATATATACATATTAAAGTATTACTCAGCAGTAAAAAACAAGGACTTCTTGAATTTTGCATACAAATGGATGGAAATAGAAAACACTATCCTAAGTGAGGTAAGCCAGACCCAAAAAGAGGAACATGGGATGTACTCACTCATATTTGGTTTCTAGCCATAAATAAAGGACACTGAGCTTATAATTCATGTTCCTACAGAAGCTAAATAAGAAGGTGAATCCAAAGACAAACACATAGGCATCCTCCTGAATATTAACCTTCATCAGGCGATGAAACGAGATAAAGACAGAGACCCACATTGGAGCACCGGACAGAAATCTCAAGGTCCAAATCAGGAGCAGAAGGAGAGGGAGCACGAGCAAGGAACTCAGGACCGCGAGGGGTGCACCCCCACACTGAGACAATGGGGATGTTCTATCGGGAACTCACCAAGGCCAGCTGGCCTGGGTCTGAAAAAGCATCGGATAAATCCGAACTAGCTGAACATAGTGGACAATGAGGAATACTGAGAACTCAAGAACAATCACAGTGGGTTTTTGATCCTACTGCACGTACTGGCTTTGGGGGAGCCTAGGCAGTTTGGATGCTCACCTTACTGGACCTGGATAGAGGTGGGCGGTCCTTGGACTTCCCACAGGTCAGGGAACCCTGATAGCTCTTAGAGCAGATGAGGGAGGAGGACTTGATCGGGGGAGGGGGAGGGAAATGGGAGGCGGTGGCGGGGAGGAAGCAGAAATTCTTAATAAATAAATAAATTTAAAAAAAAAAAGAAAAGAGACTGCCTCATCAGCATGGTCTCAGGCCCCTGGTCCTTGACTCTTTTTCTTCTTGTTTCTGGAGGCTTTAAATTCTCCCGCCTACTTCTGGGATGGTATTGATTTCACCATGTGATGACAATAAAAAAAATTAAAAAGGAAGTAAGTCAGGAGGGTGTAGACCTGTGGGCTCATCTTGAAAGCAGACAGGCCAGTCAACCCTCCACGTCTGTCCACGAGGTCTGGGTGACCATTTTGTCCAGACTGTTCAAAATCGCAGCCAGGGCCAGACTTGGACAGTTAGAAAATGAACTTGCCATATTGCAAAAATCTTTGAAAAGAGCACTAATACTGGGATTCTGGCTCTGGTATAGATTAAGTTTACTACCGTGTATTAGTTATTTCTGGTTTTCAGCCTTGTTTTCTCATGTGCTGAAATGAAATAGCACTCCTACTATTTACTGAAGAAGACAAAGTGTTAAAACATATTAAACAAAGATAAAAATTAAGTAGCCTCCAAAACCTGGAGTTTATCCATCTAATGATTATCACTAATTGAATTCCTCAAGCTGGGAAATTATAGGAATTAACACTGAAATCTTACCATGATGGTTGACCTCTTTTTTTTGGACCATTACCTGCATGCTGAGACATTAGTCTTTGTTGGCAGAGTATTAAAAAGAGAAAGATTGGGAGACTGTAGAAAAGAGGTGGGGGTGGGATCAGGATAGTTGATTCTGTGTGTAGGAAAGAGGTGGGGTGGGGCCAGGATAGGAGATTCTATATGTTCAAGCAAACACCTCCTCACGACCCGAAAGGTGTTCTCCAGCCAAGGCGGTGATGTAGAGATTGCACTGCGAACAGTGACAAAGCTCTCCTCAGCAGACTTGGTCTGCAGTAACACAGGCAGATGCTAAACTTCAGCCTGTCTAGAAGTTAATTAGGTTACAAAGGCTGCCAAAAATACCAAAGTCATTCAAAGAAAATTCAGCACGGGAGCAAGATCTTAAGCAAAGGTCAGAAGACACAAACAGTAATCTTGATTCTAAGAACAGGGACATAAACATGGGGAGGGGGAGTTGTGCAGGTTACAATCTGTGTAAGCTTTTTATCCGTGTTTTACAGCAGCCAAAAGATGAGGCATAGTGTAGTTTTGGCTGCTTTCCTATAATAGCTGTGTCTTCACAAGGGCTGAAGCAGAGGCCAACACTGTGTGTTCATTACCTGTCCAGAATTCTCCGTATATAACCAAGGGACACGGAGGGTGAGAACCTCTGGATGGATGCGGCTCCCGATTGAGTATCTTCCTTACTTGGAAACCGTAATTCTAGAGAGAGCATTAGCTACAGCGAATCAATCAAAGAGATGGCTGGGTTTTATTTCAGGGCTTCTTTGTGGGTACCGTGAAATTATCACACAGTAGCCAGTGCTGTCTGCTCCAGGGTCTCAGGAATAGTTGGAGCCTTAAAAACCTAGAGACCCATTTTCTCCAAAGAGGTTGTCCCCAGAATGTGTGTTGGGCGTGGGGTGCTCTAAAGCTATGAACAGCGCTACACAGGACTTCACTGCCACCAGCAGGACCCAGAGGAAGTGCAGGCACTGGGGATGCAGAAGAAGCCTAAGATAGGAGTCTTCAGGTGAGAAATAAGCTTCACATACCGTTCCTTTTGTTTGCTTGAGACAGGATTTCACACTGTACTCCAGGCTTGCCTTTCCTGGAAGTAACAACAATCCCAGTTTTTAAGATCTGGTGATTACAAACTTGAGCCACCATGGCCAGCTAAGCTCAGTAGCCACCCATCCTCTCCCCAGTCTCTGGGATGTGAGGGTTCCTCTCACAGATTGATTCTCCTGCCCCCAACTCAGAATGTGGCATCTGAAACCCAAATTCCAACCCAGGGTCCAAATACTCCCTTCTCTTCCGCATCACCACCCTACCTTACAACAGTACCACACTTATTTCCTCTCTGGGATTTGCAGGGTTGCATAGGGTGACAGCAATTTTACAATTGCTTATCTGCATCACATACCACTCCAGACCGTGGGAAGTTCATCTCCTATCCTTGTCCCTGGATGCCCAGTCTAGGACTGACCGTATCTGCCTCACATGAAGCCAATCCAGTATCCTGCACTGACTTATGTGCAAACAACCCACAACCTCTGGTCAACTTTGACACCCAGCCCCCAAGCTGTGGTCCCCTGAACTTTGCAGACGTGGGGCGTGGCGGGTGGTCTCCCTTTCTAGAGTCTTAGCCTCCAGTGGAGCCAAAGCTCACACTTTACAGGGCTCCGCACTTCCTGGAAGCCAGCTCTGAGTTCGCAGGAGGGCAAACAGCCAGGGAAGGCATCTCAGTGGGAGCCTGAAGGCTCCCTGGGTCCTTTAGAAATCTAGGGAGAACTGCCGGCAGAGATTCGCTTCCAGAAAGGGTCCCCGACTACGCGGGGAGGACCACGTGAGCATCGTGGCTTAGCTATAAAAACCCCCTGATTCTCACGAGCGTGGGGAGAGAGCGCAGAGGCGAGACACGGCCTCCCACCCCACGAGAGGAAGGGCGACCGTGACCCGCCTTCCTCAATACCCGGAGCTCTGATGCTCCAGACCTTCATGGGGTGTCGAGGCGCGCTGAACTTTGGGGACTTGGCAAAGGCGTGCAGACGCCCGCGCAACTGGATTCCCGCAAACGCTCAGGGCTGGTTTGACCTTTAGGAGAGTTGGAGGGGGGGAATAGCAGGAATCTCGGGCAGATCGATCTCCTGTCTTTCACTGAGAGAGCAGCCAGGAGTTTGGAGCGTGTCCTCGGAGGAAGCCGGGAGATCCCCGAGCTGTCCCCCAGCCGGCGCATCGACACCGCCCAGTGAGCCGCGTTAATTCTGCGCTGCGAGAGAGGCGAGTCCAGACATACTCCCGCCACCTTCTCCTAAACTTTGACCTGCTCAGGTGGCCCTTAGGGTCCCCGCGGAGGGCGCAGGCAGGGACATGGCTACGAGCTCCAAGAGCCGAATGGGCTCTTCCTTTCACAACCCGGCGCCGCCCGCGTAGCATCCTCTACGCTGACCTCCCGCGCTGCGGCGCCGAACCCTGGGCCCGAGCCAAGACAGCCTCAGAGGTGCGGAAAGCGACCGCAACCCCGGGACCCGAGGGTCTGTATGGCCACCGCCCGCGGGCAACAGCTGAGCGCCACGGAGCTTGCGGGCTGCGCCTGGGGCTCCGAGCGGCTCTGAGCTGCGGTGCCGGCCGACGTCACCCTAGTGGGGCCGCGGAGGGTCAGGGACCCGAAGAACAGAGGTGGTGGTGGCAGCTAATCCTCCCCCAGGGCGATGTGGCCAGCCGGCGCGGGCACCAAGCTGCCCTGTCCCCGGGACTCCGCGCTCCGGCGGGCGGCGTTCTCCGGGAACCTTACCGCCCTGCCTTCTCACCTCGTACCCGCCGGCCGCAGCGTCAGAGTGTTCATCAGCGCCAACCCTGAAGGTAAGTCCCTTGCCCCTGTTGGTCCGTCTGTTGATCCTTTGATCGGTGCGTGGCCAAAAGTGTGTGGGGCCTCCCATCCGGGTGCACTCTGCTTCCCCTGCGCTCCCTGCCTCCCGCCGCAGCCCGGAGCGCGTGGGAATTTCATTCCAATCACTTATTTTTCTTTAACTCATCCGCTTCCCTGCTGACTTCTAGGACACACTTTTCTTCCCAGAGTCAATCTAAAACATAGCTGAGGCAGTTAGTAGCCAGTTTCCAGAGGATTCATTCTGCCTTTTCCACCGTAACCCCTTTCTTCTAACGGTTTCTTTCTTCTGATAATTATAAAGGGTAGCTGAATGGGGGCTACCTGCTGCCTGCCGTATGTTCTCACCCAGGCGACAAGCATATTTCTTACAACACAGGCCTTGCAGATAAAGGCAGGGGCTGGGGGTCGGGGAGCGAGTACAGACAGTCTCAGGACAGAGAGGCGCTCACCTCAGAGCAGAATTGGTCCTGGAACGCTCATCTGAGCTCATCTGTGCTGAGGGTCTTGGTCTCCTGGGTGGAGTTCCTACTCCAGTCAAGCACCTGCTAGGTGCTCCATGGAAACTTGTTGGTTTGGGGCTTTTGTAGTCACCATGACAGAAGCGGTTTTCAGTTCTTAAGGTTAACTTTGGTTCCCAGTGGGTGGTGGGAAAGGGGGAACGCATTTAACAAGCTAGGTAATATTTTAGGGAGGGGGGGGGAGGGTGGTCCTGGGTCCTGAGAAGCGTCTTATAAGTTTATGTAAGACTGAAGAATTTGCCTCATTGAACATTCGAGGCTCTGGTTGGTTGTAAAACGCATTCTGAGAAGACAGAAAAAGTAACTTTCTGGAAACAATCACTTCTAAACGGGAGGGCTGCACTACTGGAAATTTCTGGTAAAGGTTGTGTGGTCACAATGGAATGAGGAAGAATCAAATAACACGCCATAATTAATAAGAGCTTTCTGTGCTTGCAGGGGGGCCTCATAGGAGCGTTCTGTGCTGGGGGGGTGTCTCATAGGAGCATTCTGTGCTTCCGGAGGGGGGGTGTCTCATAGGAGCGTTCTGTGCTTGCAGGGGGGCCTCATAGGAGCGTTCTGTGCTTGCACGGAGCGGGGCTCACTGTCCTTCCCTGAATTTACCGCTCACGTTCACAGAACTTAATAAAGGGTGCTTTTCGAGAGATCTGGTGACATCAAAATTCATCCCATACCAAGTATGCCTTCCAGGACTTTGACATGAAATTTGAATTAAATAGCCATAAAATGGGGAGCATCGTTAAAGTTAGGGTTCAGGAAATCTGCAAGTCCCAGCAATAACGTCTGAAAGAATTATATTAGACGATGTTTAAGTCTTGTAATTTTCAGTTGCCCAAGACTTTCCTAAATGCCGGGTGAATTGTTTACCCTGCTGTGTAGCACACTGCCTGTCCTTAAAGCAAACTGCTTCTAAAATACCATGAGTGTTCTGTTAATGTTAACAGTGGTTAATTTGTTTCTTACTCTAAATACGTGTTTTCTGTGATTGCATGATAATGAATTGATGTTGTCAGTTTACTATGGAAGTTAAAACAAGATTACTCTCATTTTGTTACACCTGTGAGTGCACATTATTCTCCAAACCCTCAACTTAGTTGTTCTAAAAACTTAACACACACTAATGCACAGTAAAAAAAAAAAAAAAAAAAAAAAAAAAAAAAAAAAAAAAAAAAAACCACAAGGGAGGCCTCAGCCATGTCTCTTGGTCACTGATTTTGCTGGCTGGCTGGCTTCCAGGCTGATCTTAAAGGACCAGAAAGGTGAAGATTACTCGTGAAGCAAGTCTTTGAATTTCATCCAGACTGAAGAGCCAAGGGCATATTGAAAATAGACAGAGATGGGCATTTTTAATGCTCTCAGCTTGAAGCCTTACAACTCCGGGAAATGCTCCATCCGAGGCAGCACTTTGCCATGGCATCTTTATGGATTCAATTTAGAAAGCAAATGCTTGTGCTTTGGTACCATCCAATATTAGATTCTTGGACAATACTAAAGATGAAGAGCCTTTCCACTGTCAAATTAAGACAAAGGACACTATCTCATGTTTCCTTTACAAGCAGAAGCCCAATTTGCATCTGAATAAAAGCTGTTTTGTGTTGAAGCCATAGTAATTTCTTTTGTTTTGTTTCATTTTGAGAAACCCAACAAGACTCTTGCTGAGGTGATTGTTTTCAATAGGTATTGCTTTACAATACTTGTGTGGAATTGGAATTTTCCCAACCCCAGTGATGGCAATATGTGTCTTCAGAATGGGTAATTAGATTTCCATGTATCAGCTCATGCAATTTTGATTTCATCCTCAAATGCTTCTGAGAGTGGTAAGCAAAGGGATTCTTTCTATTCTACAGGTGAGACAACTCAGGCTTTATTCAGTGAAGTTACTTTTTTGGATTCATGCAGCAGAGTGAAACAGACAGATCCCATAGGAAACTCACAACACCTATGTTGCTGCTCTTTGACAATCTAGGCAGCATCCAGATCCCTGAAACTGTCTCATGTCTATATGACCAAATATGGTGGAAAAGTGCTGTCCAGACTCTTTTGGCTCCAAGAATATAAACAACTAAAAGGAAACACAATTGCCCCAACCCACTTGGTCCCACTGGGAGGTAGTCATGGGACATACAAGAGAATCTTAGAACATACTGAACTGTAATGAACTTTAACTTCTTCAAAAGTCTATCCATGTCCACTATATGGACGATTTTGGATACTTGTCAGGGAGGCAGTCGCGTTATCCCAGACTTACTTGAATGGATGAACTTCATCTAGTCTCACGCCCATGCATTGGCGCCATCTTTTTTCGTCCTTGGAAGTCTTCTAGGCATATAACTACTCTCTCTCTCTTTTTGCCAAGACAACTTTTAAACTGCTTCGGAAGTAAATGCTTTCAAAACACATACAACAATGGAATGGAAAGAGAAGGGAAAGAAAGGGGAGGGGAGGGGAGGGGAGGGGAGGGGAGAGGAGAGGAGAGGAGAGGAGAGGAGAGGAGAGGAGAGGAGAAGAGAGAGTTATTTGACTGGAAGGACTTTCATATCCCATGCATCCATTCTCAACTAGTTTAAAGTAAGTAACATCTTCATTCAGACAAAAGAAAAGATGTTGCCTTTGTTTTTGACAAAGGATGATGCTATCCCATAGTCCTTTCACCTATGATCTCCAGTATTAATGTGAGTTGGTAATTTCTCCTGTCTTTGGGGGAGGAAATGTGAATTTCCTATTAAGTATGGGGGCTCTGGACTAACAGCCATGCCATATATGTGTCTATAAGAATACATGCCTTCCCTTAGTGTTGTACAGAGCTGTCCTAAATGCCAGAAATGTCTGTTTGCTCTGACAGCATTAGTCATGGATGATGGTTGTGTCTAAATAGTGTGAGTAAGAATCTGAGTTTTATTCATTTTAATAAATATGATATAAACATGCATATGACTTTATATACACATGTGGCTACTGGCTCAAAGCTCTACATCAGTATTTCTCAACCTGTGAATCACAACCCCTTTGGGGTCACATATCAGATATCCTGAATATTGAGTACTTATGTTATGATTCAAAACAGTAGCAAAATTAGTTATCAAGTAGCAATGAGATAATTTTATGATTGGGGGTCACCACAGAATAAGGAACTGTATTAAAGGTCTCAGCATGAGTGAGGTTGAGAACCACTGCTCTAAGTAGATAAAGACAATAAGTAGCTTCATGTCAAATAAAGTCCCAGTACTGACTGGAGTGATTTTGGATTATGTAATCACTCAAACTGGGGGCACTCTACTGTTCACTAAGGTTTGGGAATTGTGATACTGCAGCTAAGAGATACAGACTTTATTGGAGAATATAGCTTAAACTATGTAAATTGATTTTCTCAAAAATCAAATCCACAACTACAAGGAGCTGCCAACTCCTAGATAAGGAGCAAATAATTGTGCCTCTTGCCAGGGACAGTTTACACACTTCAAATCTAAAACATGGATGAGAACAGGGGTTACAGCTATTCTGTAAATATTAAAAGAAGTGTCTGGGCTTCTGTGTTTATATTTTCCTTCTAGATACAGCCTTCCAATGGGGGCAGAATAAGTTATAGCATTGTGTATCCAGGGCTGCTATACTCACCTCACTCCGTGTGTGAAAAGAAACCTGGAATAAAGAAAAAATAGCCAACGTTCATTCCTGTCCATTTAGATTGTCAAAATGGCCATATCCGAGTGTTGTGTACAAAGCCTAGCTTTGATGACCAAATATTCAGATCATTCCCATTGATTTTTCTTCAGTCAGTGTGATTTTTTTAGCTTCCCAGACTCTTCTTCAGACCTTAAGGCTCTCAGTTGGAAATCTTATTCTCCATTTTGATGGAGACACAAAAAAGATGAATTCTCGCCTCGTGTCTACACAGACTCAATGTCCACAACCACTGGTCACCTTCTTTAGTTTGCAGTTCTGCCCCAAAGAAACAAAGAAAGATCTGCATCAAGATTCAAATGAGATCTGCGAGAATTCCTCACTACTCTTATTCTTACCTTTCTGTCATCCTAAGCTCTCATGGCTCCCTTTTTTGCTGCCTTTATGCATTGTCAAGAAGAAAACTGTAGCAGAAAACAAATGTACACTTGTGCATCTATCACATACAGACCTCTTGATATACCCCAAGAATACCTTTAAAACTAAAGAATCTTAAATGAGAATATGCCAACTGTGCTACTTAGGGATAACATACACAGGACATTCATAATACACAAACACCAAAAGTCTACTGATCATGTCTCCTTGGTCCTTAAGGAGACTTTATTGGGGAAAAGGGGAGTATTGGTTACCAATAGACTTAGGCTTATGAACCAAGCTTTCTGGGTTGGAATTTTTATCTTCTATGTAATAAACTATTTCTGAGCAAGTTCTTTAACGCCTTTGTTCTCAGTTTCCTGACTCGTGAGGTAAGATAACAGCAGTAGCTGTGAGGGGTTAGAGAGCAAGGTAAATAAATGAATACACACAAAGCACTCAACAAAAGCACTGGGCACACAGGAAAAAATAACAAACACTCACTATGTGTTTGTTGTGTTATTTTCCAGTGACATCCAGGCACTCTGTAGGTGATCTCCGACAGGAATGAGGTCTCTATCAGCCACTTGTTAGAACTCAACCTAGAGAAAGAAACCTTTCTACTCCATATCATTCATAGAATTGGGTGTCCAAAAATCTTTACAAAGCATACAGAACAAAAAGTTAAGGATACCACTAGGCATTTAGGTGCCACTGCGAAAAAAGCTGCCACCCAGAGGACAGAGAGCTGTAGACGTGCGCATGGATACCAAGTTGCCAGCAGTCTCTGCAAAATGACATGTCTACTAGAAATCACATGTCAAATGTCATAAACTATAGCAGAAGAACTTCCTCATTGCCTTCCCTTTATATATCGTGAATCTCCAGGGAGTGAAAGCACCCTGGTCCAGGGCTGCAATATCAGCACATTGTTCTCTGCATGTGGAGAGACATATGGATGGAGAAAAAGAAATTCAGAATTTGTCACTGTGCATTTCCACTTACATTTCTGCATTGGTCATCTTAAAGAGTATTATTCTCCTGCCCGACTTCAAGGAGCTGGAATTGCTTATGGGCACTGGCAACAGGCAAGTCTATGAATTCCCATGCTTCCCAGTCCACACTCTGCAATAGAGAGGATGAAAAGAAGGAGTAATGGATCCTCAGCACCAAAAAACAATGTGTGGAACCCAGGAGAAAACAGGCACATGCATTCCTTCAACCAAGGAATGTTCCTGAACATTCTAATCTATGTGGATGTTATTCTGGTGTTTAAAAGCACAGCAGCCACCATACACAGCAGGTCTCTGCTCCTGTTGAGTTTACCTAAATACCATAATGTATGTGATAAATGTCATAGCAAGACACAAGCAAAGGAGCATTGAGAAGCTCCAAAGTGGGTTGCATAAGCCAGTTTTTTTTGTTTTGTTTTGTTTTGTTTTGTTTTGTTTTTTTGGAGGGATCAGAGTGAGGAGCTGGGAGGTCTCCCCAGGAAATGAATAGAACCAGAGTCTGGAAACTGTTCTACATGATAATCAAATATGAGGCAAAGTGATGATGAGATCTCCACAGGGAACACAAAGAAGCAGTCTTTGTTATTCCGCAAAGAGCTTCCAGCACTTTGAATAAGAACAGAACTGATACCTTGTGGTAACACTTAATGACGTGGACCATAGAGGTACACTAGCTACAAATCCATTCTAACTTCATGGTTTCATCTACCTACCAGTCTTTCAACATTCTTTTCATGCCATGGTATTGCCCTTCTCATTTTCTGCTTTAAACGATGCCTGCAAGTTTGAGTCTATGTTTCAGTTACCTGTCGCTGTTAATCAGCCCACTCCATGACATAAAAGCTTAAAACAATGATTTACTGTTTTTCATGCTTCTGTGATTGAGAACTCAGATAAGGCTCACTGTCCCATGGATGTGACCATGTGGTCTTCCCCATAAAACGTTAGTTTGAAGAAGAAGGTAATGTCTGCTCTTGGGGCCCAGGGCAGCTTTCAAGGGGCAAGAGTGCTGGTATACTAAACCACCTGCTGTAATCTTCCCAGGGATTGCAGTTGTGGAGAAGGGAAAGGAGGTGATACAGAGAGTTAAAGAGACTCAGAGACCTTCTGTTCGGGGCAGAGAACAGCTGCCTCCACCACCCAGAAGGTTCATTTCTTTCCTTTTGAATTTTCATATACCATTACCCAAGACAAGTTATTAGTAACATTAGAGCTACAGTTTTAAACAGTACAAATTAAACCCTGGTGAGATGGATAACAGAAGGCTGGGGTATAGCTCAGTGGCTCAGTGCTTGCCTTGCAACACAAGGCCTTGAATTCAAACTCCAGCAGTGGAAAGCTAATAGAAAGAAGATTATAAGTCATTGAGAATGTAAGATAATTACACCAAGAACTGCAAACAAATACCAAATATATCTACAAGATGGAATCTTGGCATGGCCTTGGGAATAGAGATTCCATCTCTTTAAATAACTGAAAAAGAAAACATTTAAAAAAAACTCACACACATTTTTTAAATGTCAAGTGTGAGAAATTCTACAGCATAAATTGAATTTATTGAATTTAATAAAATAAGCCTAAGGGTTCATCTTTAAAATTCAGGCTAAGGACATTATTATTTGTTGAAATGCTGGAAAATGCACTTTGTTGAGAAATTCCTAGTGAGAACTCATGGGACAATGTATATTTCACTGACTCAACAAGAAAATGTTCACGAGTAATCATGTCTGTGTCTAAACATTCCATGAATTCAAACCCAAAGCATCCCAGAAGAGCAGTGGCACAGGCATTTGACATCAAAGACTATCTGCTGTCAAGCGTAGACCAAGAATAATAAGCAATCCAGCATCAGGTTGCTTTCCACTAACCATTTCTTTTAGATTTTTCTCTGTGCTGGCATGAGTCTTAAGCAGATAGAAAGCAGGTGGGTTTGCTCAAAGGTCATGGAATCGCTACATTGTAAAATATGTCTGGGAGAAATCAGGGTGTTACTGGCAGGGAGACACCTTGTATTCCTTTGTCTTTGTTCGCAATTTCTGTTGAAGCCAACGAGTAATTCCTCAAATTAAAATGTGTCAGCTCGTGCAAAATTGGGCAAAAGTTGTAATGGAACTTAATAAAAAGATCAGAAACTACAGCTCAGAATGATAACAATACTCACTGCTAATTAAATACTTTCTTCAAACCTCATTATAAATCAAAGCTTTTTCAAAGACTGCTGCTATTCAGAGCAAAGCAGGCGGGACTTGTATCTCCCTTCTATAGGGATTGCAGAATGAAACTGTAAAACAGAAAGAGTAGCCTTCACAATGCTGTCAGTACAATAGTATCTTTCAGAGAGATTCTGGCCCCCAAACCCATTTCTTTCTAATGTTATTCTAAGTATCAGCTACAATGCTTTCTGGATTCCCATTGTGTCCCTGCAGTCTCCTAATTAGTTGATATGGACTGTCACAAAACAAGGAAGAGATACACATTGCTGCCTTCATTTTGTAGACCCATACGTCTAAGACATGGGGCAAGTACAACTGTCCAAAAACACAAACCCTGCATTTATAAAAGACATGGCTCACGTTAAAAGGCTGCCAGAAATGACTGTAATCAAGTGGTTGCATCTCATGTCTTCATCAAGGGTGAGCTACTCACATTCAGCCTAAAGGAAAGACTCAGGTGAGCTGAATCTCAAAATTCTACTCTAACCAGCAGGGGGAATGTGGTCTGGCTTCAGGTCACGAGAACAAATCCAGATCAACAAAGGGGAGTTTTTTTTTTTTTTAAGACAAAGTTGGTTCTAGAAAGTCCAATAGAATCTAAAGACAACCAACAGGTGATAAAAGAATATAGCAAAATTTGTTTAATTTTCTTAAGTGTAAGAAGCATAATCACAGAATTTGCTAAGATAGTCAGGACTCAAAAACTGTAAGTTATAATACATCAAAAGTTCTAGAAACTAACTATAAAGATTGCAGGGAAGTGAGAATTACTTAAATGACATCTTTACTATTATTATTGGATAACATGGACTTTGGGCATATATGAAGCAGGTGTTGGGAAATATTGTGCTTGACTCCCATGATAAGGTGAGGAGAGGCAGAAAAGAGCAAAAGCAATAGGACCCCATATTGCAGTAACAAGGGAGAGTGGCCCAGATCGGCACCCACATGCAAGCTCTTAACTGTCCCTTAGCATTGGGACCTGTGAGTCACAGAGAGCTGGGAAAGAGACTGCTAAGAACTTCCTGAATAACTTTGTGATGTGGGCCAGTGTGCTGGGAACAGTCTCCAGTATACACAGGAGGTTTGCTTCCAGGTATGTCAGGATGGATGCAGGAGTTGCTCCTGAGGAGAACTTATTCAGTAAAAACAAGTAATTAAGATGATAGAAGAGAAAGGTCTAATTAACAGCCATCTCTGAAGAATGAGAGTTCTATATGCCCCAGAAGTGAGGTAAGCCTCATTTCTGAATTATCAGAGAAGGAGGTGGGGCCATATTAAAGCTGAATGACAAAGAAAGCAATGGCTGTTTAGTAATGCCTGCCATGGAGTGAAGACTAAATCATTCATTATACTGTATAGTATATTTGTCATGTAAACACTGTGTGTGGGAGGAAGGAGGCAATAGGAGCAGCAGAAATAAAGTTTTAACTCTCCATCCTTTGCAAAGCAGAGTAAGCAAGCATGCAGAGGGGGAAATTATACTGGAGAAAATAAGTGGTAAGAAATTCTTGCTCGAATGACAGAACTGATAGAATCACAGCTTCACAAAGGGAGAGAGATGTGTTGAAACTGTTAAATGTACTGAAAATGTACTTGCGTCAAGTAGAACCTGCATGCCAGGCCGTTGCTAAGCAGAGTGGCTCCAGCAAAAGATCATACTCACTGGATGGCACTCTAGAAAATGCTAACTAAAATAAGATCCAGAAGTTATTGAGGTCACTGTGTAATAAGAGGATAAAGCTTCAAGTGATGTACTAATTCTTTTGTAAGAAAAATCTTCTAACACCAAAAAGAACATTTTTTAAGAAAAGGAGTTAATTTTTAAAGCCACATGCCCTATTCATAAACCTGAATAATGTATTGTTTCACAGAGTTTTCTGTTGCTACAACTAAGAACCCTACAGCATGTTTATGAAGCTCATAGTTCTGGAAATCAGGAAACAAGGCACCCACATTGGTTTGGCTCTTATAAGGGTCTTCTGTCTCCATCATACATGGCCAATTTTTTCACAGCAGAAGCTTATGCGAGAGGGATAAATCACACAGCAAAATAAGAAAACAGAGTAATTCGCGGGCCAGGCTTGTTCATGTTACAATGATCTGTTCTCTTGCAACCCAGTGATAACTGCATTAATTTCTTTTGAGGGTGGTGCCCTAGTGACCTAATGATATAGCTGCCTGCTGTTAGTTTCCACCTCTTCAGGGTACTTCAGTCTCTCAGCACCACCATACTGGCACCCAAAGCTTCCAGCACATGAACCTGTGGGAAATTGCTTATACAAAAGCAATTTCAATAATATTGGAATTATGTAAGAAAAAGAAAAATGATCCAGGCCTATTTCCCCCATGAAAATATTTTCTAGTTTTCTTTTCTGCTGATATGAGAAACATCATGACCAAAAGCAACTTGAGGAACAAAGCATTTATTTCTGCTTACAGGTTACACAGTCCATTAGCAAAAGAAGTCATACCAGGAAATTGAGCAGGAAGTTGGAAGAGAAACCACTGAGAAATGTTGTTTTTTTTTTTGTCTTGTTTTCTCGCTCATGTTCAGCTACCTTTCTTATATGGCTTAGACCCACCTGTCTAGAAAGATACTGCATTGTCCATAGTAACTGATTCCTGTGACTCCTGTTCCATCTTTTAAGAACATGTCTCACAAACATGCCTACAGACTGATTTCATGGAGGCACTTCTTCAGTTCAGGTTCTGCCTTCCCAGATGTGTTAACAACCAAAATTAGCTCTCAGAAGTAAACCCCTTGTCAGCTTAATATACAAACACATTGCTGTTAAACCATAACCATTCCTTCCCTTCAGTGTCTCGTGTTCACCTTAAAAATCCCATGGTCAATATTTTGTAAGTCAAAAGTGTATAAAAACTCAAGCCTCTTACCTGTAATATCAAAAATAAGAGGAAAAAATCAGGGAGTAATTGCAGCGAGATCGAAGTGAAACTGAAGTCCAAGAGTGTCTATCAATGTCAACCGTCTGGGACCCTGTGTGCTAACCTTATGGGAAGGCTTCCCAGAAAGAGTTCACCTCCATGAGGCTATTCTCTTACCAATTATAACTTGATTCCTCAGTCAGCCAGGTTTCACTTCCACGCGGTCTTAATCCAAATAATCCCACGAATAGCTCTTATAGGGTCTTTACTCCCCCCATGAAACTTTGCAAACCAGGCCTCCCCTGTCTTTGTTTCTCTCAACATTGTTATTTACCACTCTCCCGTAGAATAGCCCACTAAGCTCTGAACATGGCTTTTCCACCCTAGTGTTCTAAATGCTTCTACTCTCTCCCCCAAAAATGTGGTCAGGTTCGTGACAGTAACAGCCCACTCCACTTTCTATTGTAGCGCTTTTTTTTTTTTTTTTGCAGTTATGTTAAACACCACTACAGAAAAAGAAACTTGAGTAAGAAAGGGTTTATTTAGGCTTACAGGCTATATGCCATCATCAAGAGAAATCTTTAGGACCCTGTAGGAGAGCTTTGATGGAGAGTAGTTTCCGGCATTGGCCTCCAGCTCACATTCTTTCTTATTCTGCCAAGCCCACATGCCTAAGAATGGCACTGGCCCCAGTGGGCTGGACCAGTCTACATCAATTCACAGTCAAGAAAAGGCCCCCAAAGAAATACCCACAGGCCAACTGATGAGATGATTCTTCAATTAATGATCTTTCTTCCCGGTGTGTCAAGTTGATAACCAAGAATAGGCATCAAAGCTGCCATTTGCAGGGATTGTCTTCAAGGTCACGGCAGAAAGAGCATTCTTAAGTTAGATGGTTTTATAGCTTAAGGAAAATGCCTGAACAAGAAATTTTACAAATTGGCAAGAGTTTCGCAAACAGGGCACATTAAGAGGTGAAGGCTGACTTCTCCTTTTGAATCTAGATTCTCTTGACTGTTCCATCAGATAGAACACAAAAGAGGTACAGAACCAAGGTCTGGGGCTAGGCTTTTAGACATTGGCCATTTCCACAATTATTCTGGGAACCCTAACACCTAGTCCAAGGGCCTCAATAGAAAGGCACCGACAGCCAATACCGCCTTCTTCACAAGTACAATAAGCTACATTGGTAGTAGCTCTAGATCCCAAGGTAAGATGACTGACGACATGTGAGCAAAGGCTGGCTCTCATCTCATCCCTCTGCAAACTGAAGACTCAAGAAAATAATAGTGGTAGTTGTTTTAGGCTGTTATATAGCAACATATAAATGAGAGTAAGAAAAACAGAGCAGAGGCATGAACTGGCTAATATAAGGAACTGGAAGCGGGAGGCAAGGTCCTGGTTTAAATCTCAAGATTGTTACAAACTTGAGCTTAATGTTTGGTCTCTTCCAGTTCTACTTCTCTTCAGAAAATTGGGGACAATAGTAATTACTTTAAAAGACTGTTTTCCAGAGCATCTAAACTAGTTCCGAAAACATAATGAGGATTCGGAAATTATATAGCAGAGTTCGTTAAAAGCCCTAGAAGATAGCTAAATGGAGTACAAGGGAATGAGATTTACTTGAATAAATACTTTTCCCCAACTTCTTTTAAATTGCAGCATGAAATAGGCTATTAGTCCCAAGTTGCCTCGCCTATATAATCATGAATGCTTTTAGAACACTTAAAGACATCATGTTTTTAAAATATTGGTTTGAAATATATGACTTCAGCCCAAGCTGGGAGGTATTAAGTTTAAAAGTTACTTCTCTAGTAGAGCAGAAACTACCAACTCCTTTTCAAAAAATAAAAATGGATTCACAAAAAAATTTTAAAGTGAAGGAGTCTTTGAAATGATACGCAGCAGACCGAGATCAATAGAATTACATTCAAAGAGAATAAAAAGTTAGCACTTCCACTTTTTAAAGGAAAATGTGCTAATCTCTTATTCTAAAAGTTATGATTTCTTTCACACGTAAAAATGGTCCCTTTAATGTGGCTTTAAGTCTACATAAAGACTTTTCTGATTTCTGTTAATCTTTAAAAACCTTACTGCACAGTTTGATTACCAGCGATGTTCTAAAGCTACGTTTTATGTGAGAAAGACTATGCCTAATCAAAAAGTAAAAGGGGCAGCCATCATTCTCTAAGAAGTTTTTATGCCAATCTCATGCAATACTAAAAAGCTATGTTAATTTCAAGAAGTTACTATTTCAAAAATAGCCCAGTTAGTTCTTAACGTAAATTGGTTGCTCTCCTCCTATGCCTCTGAAGGCCGTCATAAGACAGCCTAGGTAGCTGTGACAAAAGTACATACCTTTTGTTACAGGTGTACATGCTTGGGGCCCATGGACAGCGAACAGGGTGAGGGTACACAGGCAGAACGTGACAAGGGTCTGCTCCAGCGCCTGGCCACTGACTCTGCCTGGCAAAGCAGTGTGAATGGAATAAAGATGCAGGCATTCAGGAATTCAGAAGCTTGGGCACTTCTGCTTTCAGCTTTGGAGCTTGGTCTACTTTCAAGCACGGGAAATCGGAGTCATCCAGCTGCTGGCACAGGGAGGCGGTGGGCATGCCACATCAGCAGTTGTGAGCTCATTGTCCTGTGCATGTGTGTGATGCCTGAGGAAGAGAAAACGCAGAACTTAGCCAGATGTGTTCATTTCTACCGAGTTCTTAAAAGCTATTTGAAACTCATTAATTTGTTATTTGTCTAGTCTTCTTGTTATATAATTCATTTGTTTTTCCTTCACCTATTTCCTTCTGGAAAATTAATGAGTCTGTCTCAATTGAGAGCTTGTCTTTTATTTTTTCTGATTATGTGAGTGAGATGAAACAAACCCCTGCTTCGGAGCCAACTGCAATGGTACAGTCACAGGTAACCCAGTGAAAACCTCAAAATGGAGCATTTCCTCTCTGATGCTGCCTGCCTGTGAAGAATGTCAGGGTATGAATTTCATCTGACAGCAGAGTATCCTGAATCTCAGCCCCAGGAGTCTAGAGTCAGTGTTTATCAGCCATGTGCTAGAATATACCTCAACAGTAAAACCCAAACCAAATATGTGTCTTAGTTTCTTTCTGCTGCTCTGTTCAAGTGCCCTGACAAGAGCAGCTTACTAAAGAAAAGGCTTATTCTGACTCCTAGTCCAAGATGCAGTCAACTATGGGGGTGCAGGAGTTAAGACTGCAAGAGCGTGAAGCAGTTAGTCAGTCACATAGCATCCATGGCCAAGACGAAGAAAGCAATGAGCATGTGTGCTCAGCTCACTTTCCCCTACTTAAAAAAAAATTAAATTCCTCTCAAGATATTAGATATCATCACGGCATTTTCAAACAAAGCATGCTTTTAGACATTCCACTTTTCATTCCCTTTTCATACATTCCTAAATCCAAACCCTGAGAAAGTGCCGCATACCGTAGGTATATCTTCCCCCTCAAGATAAAACCCTATAGACACAAAGACCAACCTAACCTAGATAATCTTTCACAGTTGTGCCCTGCGTAAACTAGATCCTTTCAAGTTGACAATACCACTAACCATAGTGCTTGTCCTGTCTTTCTGATAGAGTTTGAGCTATGAACCGAAAACAAAAACATAGTAGGATGTTTGCTTAACACTGTTCCAAAAACATAGTACTTAAACAAACTCATAAAATAATCGTAACCCGTGAGATTGCAGTGTGACTAACAAACTAATATCTATGTGTAAGATAGAAGCTAGGGAATGCTTGTTCGATTTTGAGGAATGTAAGAAGAAGGAATGGGATGAAAGAGCTTCCTGTGACCTTATTCCAAGGCACCCCTGTAGACCCTAGTGCGCCAAGACCAACTCTAGCTAGAATGTCATCTCCCAACCCTTCATGGCAAGGGGTTCCCCTGTCTCTTTGCCCCAGGGTGGTAGAACTTAGTGTGGTTTAAAATGTTCCCATAGATGTCTTTTTGAAAAGTCTGGTCCTTAACTGCTGGTGCTGTTTTAGAAGGTTCTGGAAATTTTAGGCACTTCTGCTTATTAAAGGAAGAAGGTGTGTTTGAAGGGTGTCTAACTTACTTTTCTACTGCTGTGACAAAACACCATGACCAAGGAAAGTTAAAAAGGAAAGTGCTTAATTGAACTTATGGTTCCAGTTTGCCTGGAGTCCAGAATGGCTAGAAGGAAGGCATGGTGGCAGGAAAAATGGAGAGTCCACATCCTGATCCACAGGTAGGAGCCAAAGAGAGAGCCCTGGGAATGAGGAGCTGAAGCTCAATTCTAAATAGTATTAACAAGAAAAACTCAGAATCAGATATTAGGGTGGAAGCTGAAAAGATCAGAGAAGCAGAGAGGCCAGCCACCAGAAACTTCTTACCTCTACTAAATATCAAACCAGATGGGGAGGGAGGGTCCTATCTCTACAAATCCTCAGACTGAATGGGCCCCAAATCCTGTCTCCACCTGCCTTATATTCCTGTCTCCACCTCCTTAGTGCTGGGATTAAAGGCTTGAGCCTCCCATGTGCTAGGATAAAAGGCATGAGATCCCAGTGATGGGAACAGTGTGAGACACAACCACTGGGCTCTGTTTCTCTTTTATACTGGTTCAGTCTTGGGTAGCCCAGCGTAGCCTTGAACTCCTGATCTTCCTATTCCCTTCTCCCAAGTGCTTGGATTAAGGTGTGTGCCACTACTGCCTGGCCTCTATGGTTAATTAGTGGCTAGAGCTCTGCCCTCTCATCTCCAGAAAAGCTTTGCTTGTCAAAACACAAACAAAATATCATACAACAATGAGCATCTTCTGAAACCTCAAATCCCACCCCCAGTGACACACCTCCTTCAATAAGATGACACCTCCTAATTCTTCCCAAAGAGCTCTTCCAACTGGGGACCAAGTATCCAAACATATGAGCAAATGGAGCGGGGGCATTCTCAATTCAAACCACCACAAAGGGTCCTTGCTCTAACCCCCTTCCTTTTCTTTGCATCCTAGATGTAATAAAATAGACCACTTCTCTCTACCACACACTCTTTCCACTAGGCGGGTTCTGCCTCACCACAAGACCACATCTATCAAACAAGCTGACCATAACTGAATCTCCAAAACTGTGAGAAAGATTTTTTTTAAATCCCTCCCATTGATTTGTTCTCAGGTTTTCTTTTCACAAAGACAGAAAAAAACTGATTAACTGGGTCCCTAAAAGACAGCCGTAGATATTCAGCCCGAGAGTCACTAACACACAGAGGCCATTACTCTCAGCTAGGTGCAATTCATAGATGGAGCCTTCTAGTGCTCTGGCATGTCCACATGAGGGAGGGGACCATGGAAAGCAAAAAGAATATGTCTTGGTACCACTCAAGGAAATAGAAACTGAGAAATGAAGTGCTTACAAAATTATGTAGTCACAATGAATATTAAATCCCATAAATTTCTTATCAAACAGTAAAAGATCAATACCTTCCAGTAAACAGCCTGATGACTTTAGGGACCAGTTGAGAACTTTGTTGCTCTCTGTAACAGTGTTATTATGAGACACTTCATTCTCTGTCGCATTTAAATAATGTACAATTGGGAAGAAGTTGGAGAAGTGATAGCATTTTTTTTTCTAAAGAGGTTTCTCCCTCTTTTCTCAAAGCACCTGTACAGGTTTTATCACATTTGAATCGAGACATAGAAGAGGCATGAAACAAATGACTTATACTTCTGGTTTGAACATTAGCTCTGAACCATGGGCATTCTCTCTGCAATTCTTTTCTGCATCTGCAGAATTGGATGGTTGAAAAGTGGAATGTCTGGGGCATCTTCCAGCCGCAGTATTACATGACGCTGCTTCTGTGACAACACTGATTGCAGTTTTCCTTTGAGGAGAGAAAGTGTGCAATCTACGTAACTCTATAATACACTACTGCATTGTCTGAAAATAATAGAATTGTCGCTTGCCCTTCATACCTCAGATTTTCCACCTGGCTATGGATGTGGTGGTACCATAGAGAATGCCATGCAATGAGAATTAAGATTGAGTTTGTAGGACGAATTGTAGGGAAAAGTCTTTCTGCATATTCTCATAAGAAATGTAGAATTAGAGCAGAAAAAATAAGCACAGACAATTCTGTCATTATCCCAACTACTGAGACTTTCTTTGAGCAGTTCAATAGAAACCCTTGGATAGAAGGGATTGTGAGCTGTAACCCATTATGAGAGAACATACAATACTCAAGACGCAAAGGGCAGAGAATTTAGAAGCTATGGGTCAGACTTGGAGTGAAAAAAGGGCTGGAGATTTTGATTTGTGCCATTTCTGATACAGGAACCTAAAGAAATTCTTTTATATCCTTGAGTTCCCAACATCTTTATACTTAAAACTGAAAACATCATAGGTCGCTTCCTATGAAGTTTAAATGACATGAAACTTGTAACATAGGGTTGGCACAATAAACTGTCTGTACATATGAACTAGATGCTTAAGCATTAACAGAGACAATGCTGTTGTAGGTCCCTTTCCTAGAATATGCTAAAAGTCCAGCTAGAAGAAAAGATGTCAAGCCTCAACCAACTCTTAGGCTTGAAGTAGCCAGGCATCAGCTAGTGGTATCTTTGTGCTCTGCTCCCTTGGAAAGGGAAAGACATACAACACAATGATACCTTTAAGGAACATTTCTATTCTGTTTGCTTGCAATGCAACAGAATGTTTATTGTCAACTATCTGTCAAAGATGACATCTTAAGAGGCCATATTTACTACAAATATGTCTAAAGTGCCTTTGAAATATCACCATATTATAAACTACGGAAGTCGGCGTGTTTTCCTCCTCCACAGTCAAACCCAAGTTTAAATGAAACAATCACAAGGGTCATTCAACAAGCATTTATTGAAGGCTTTCTGCATGCAAATTACTATTCCACACAGCTGGGGACTACAGTTCATAACAGTTCTTTGTGTCTTTAAAATTAACTAGAAGAGTTCAAAGGTTCATTAGCACCACGGAAGGACAAATGTTTGAGGAGATAGAAATGATTTCAGTATTAGCATCAGGACCTTGATTCCAATATGGATAGAATTATCACACTCTACCCTAAAAACGCACATTTGCTGTCTGTCAGTTTTTAAGTGACACTATTGGATCACCTAGTGGTATAGAATTTAAGTGTGTAAATTTTCATGTTACTAAGTAGACATCTTTCTAACTCCTACCCTCCCTGTGCTCGCTGTCTGGTTGGTGAGTGGACAGTTCACAATGTTCATATACAATTGCAGTGAACTGTGCAGTACTTGGAAAGTTTTTGGAAGCAATGGTAAGTACAGTAAAAAGAAATGGAATCAGATAAGTGCAAATCATAGTGGGCATGCTCTCTGCACTTACAAGGAAGTCAGAGAAGGCCTGTCTGATGAGATGAAATTTGCACAGAGAGGTTAACAGTGATAAAGAGAGTCAGGCAGAAGGGCGAAAGACAAACATTTCTACAAAAGGGACGAGTGGAAGCAAAATCAAGTTCAAGAAACATGTTTCAGGGTGTGGACCCAGATGTCCTTGGAACAGCAAGATCAAATAAGAGTAGATGGTAAGTGGAGATGTGGATGATTTTCAAAAAATGTAATATCCTCAAAGGGCAGAACCCACCAGCCAGAACAGATGCTATCTACAAATCTCCAGGAAGCTCTATCTGTATGTGTCTGCCGGGTATCAGCTGAGATAGGAAATGAGATCAGCAGACTAGTGGAGAGCAGATCATTTGAGGCCAGGATGCTATCTCACCATAAATATTAAGCAGGCCCAACAGCCAACTTCATTTACAAAGAATAGGGATGTTAGTGTTTGTGTAGAAAGTGTATTCACTCACTCAGTAAGTCAACACAAATCATTTTTGTTTTGTTTTTCAAGACAGGGTTTCCTTGGGTAGCCTTGGCTTTCCTGGAACTAGCTCCGTAGACCAGGCTGGCCTTGAACTCACAGAGATCCACCTGTCTCTGCCTCCCAAGTGCTGAGATTAAAGGCATGCACCAGCACCACCCAGCTTAAGTCAATTCAGTTTTTAAAGTGATTCTAACACAAGGTTCCGCAATGGCTGAAGCAGTTCTCATTTCCACCAACACACACACAAATACCTCCTCTCCACTCTTTCTAATCTTACTTTCTCTGATAATGAAGCCACCCTAACAGATGTACAGTGACACATCACTGTGATTTTTATTTGGTGTGACTTATGATAAGCACAAACAGATGGTGAGGGTTTGCCTGTATACACTATGAGCGCCAACAGAACTGGATAAAGGACGTGGTTTTCTTTTTAAAGAGAGCAATGGGGTAGTTTCCCTCAAGAACTGGGCTGCAGTGATGGCTCAGTGGTTAGAGCTCATAATGCTCTTGAAAAGGACCCTAGTTTGGTTCCCCACAATCCTGTTGGGTGGCTCATCATAATCTGTTTTCTATGATGATGAGTGAGATGTGAAAACTAAACATTGTTTCGGCACACAGCTAGTTATTGTCAGCTTTTTTTTTTTGTGGAAGTAATATCATTGAGGGGAGGAGAGGGAATAGAATGATAGGGAGTAGGAGGAAGAAAGGAGGGAAAATAACCTGTCCTTTATAATCTTTAAAAATCAGAAACTGAGTTACAGACTAGAGAACCATAGACTGGAATCGTCCCTGAATTATAGGAGGAAGGAAAAATGACTAAATGATGTTAAACCAGAGCTTCAGAGAACCACTGGAAGCAACTAGCTATTGCCTTCTTTCTGGAACATTGACAGATGCCTTGTAAGGCTGATGAAGAGCCTGCAATCCATGAAATAAATACTTCCTGCAAATCTCTGGTTCAAGATAGCAATTGATTACAGTACTAGGATATATGTGATGGTTACTCAGATGCAGACTCCAGTCACTGGCAGTAAATATCTAATCCATTTAGTCTGAATTAGGCCAGAAACCCATGCTAACCAATGAAGATGGAACATATAGGGTCTTTCAATCATCTGTCCACTCCCAATTGAAGAGCTAAATGTCAGCTTAACCTAGTACCTAGATGGATTCAAATGCATGGGTGATTTTAAAGTCAGATCCTACCTATGTAGTAGGAAGATGTCAAGGATTGGGGTGGATTTTTGAAGGTTAAATAATGAGAATAAGCTTCTGTTGTGCCGAGCTTTTTAGAAGACCTTGCCTTATGGTCAATGATGTGTCATTCCCATCCTGCCATCCCCTTGGTGGAAAGACATTTTCTATCTCTTCCTCCTGAAGTTGTTCTGTTTATGATTTGGATTTTTATAACAAGTTGACCTTTTCCCCTAAATAGGTCATTTTATTGCATAGCCAGTAAGCTTGGTGTTCTGCGGATTTTTGCCTGAGGAATTTGAATGTATTTATATCTGGATGTGTCCATATGTCAAACAGATATCTCAATCTGTATTTGAAAGCTGCTGAGGGTATAGAACACTGTGAAATTCCCTGCTTCATGAAATCAAATAAAAACTAATGCTCTTGACATGTCACTGGATGTTTCCAAAAGATCAAAACTGAAATGTTAAAAGTGAGCTTCTGTCTTATAAAATAAAGACATAAACAAAAGAGCAGCTGGAATTCCTCACCAATTTGTTTATATGTCATACATATGTATTTTCCTCGTAAGCTCTGTAAAAGACTATCATATTTATAAGTAAATTGTATTTTTTAGTATTTTAACAGCAAGATAACATTTTCTATTCAAAATAACAACTGTAAGGTAGATAAATATATAATGAGATTTTACCTTTGACACACTTTAGGACTGTACAATTATGTTATCCAGCTATTCTGGAGAGTGCTTAGTTAAAAGAAAGCAGGTGTCCCAGCCATTAAATGTATAAACTGTCATAAATTTTAACAATATTGAGAGTAGATGATAAGAAAGTATTATTGTATACCAAGCAAAAATCCAATCAGTTCTGTGATTTTATTGAAAAAATATGCTAACCTGTACAATTGTAGAGGGAAACAAATAATACCTTGTGATAATAATGCATAATTATTTTAATAAAGAGACCAGAAGATCTATATGTAATATAGTACATCCATGTTACTCAAAGAAAGTGATAAGTTCTGACAATATTAGTGAGACAAATTTTGTCATTGTATGAAAATTAGGGACTAATTAATAGAAACCAAGATTGTTAAGTGTCAATAAGCCATACATTCTTATGTAGCCAGCATCATATATGCATTCTATCACGAACTGAAACATCCGTGCATTAGTGCAAGTACAGTTAGTGTGGTAAATAATTGAGTTTCATTGATATATAAAGAAAAGTAGTTTTCAATTTCACTTCTATGAAGTTCAGTGTGGTTTGTTTTATGTTGAGGTCTTCGATCCATTTGGACTTGGATTTTGTGCATGATGATAGATATGGACTTGTTTTCGTTCTTCTAGATGTTGATATCAAGTTATGCCACCAACGTTTGTTAAATATTTCCACTTTATATTTTTTGTTTCAGGTGTTCATAAGTGTATGGATTGATATCCAGGTCTTTGATTTGATTCCACTTTTTTTTAAAGCATTAACTTTTATTTTATGACTCTCTATACTCTTTTGCTTCTCTCTTCCAAGCCTACATACACTATGACCCATTTATAGGTCTTTTATGTCTGAATCTGTCCTACTGTGTATCTGTAATTCTTTACTGTCCAGTAGCACTTCTTAAAAACTTAAGTTGCACAATTAGTAGGGGTTATATGGTATGGCCTGTTTGTCTGCCCAGTCTAAAACTTAAGCTGCTCTGTTATTATGATAAATATGTTAGTTCCTGCCCATTCTCTGCACAGATCAGTATGGCAGATTTGCTTGTGCCTTTGAGCTGCTTGTGCCTTTGAGCCTCATGCATTGCCCCACTTCCAGACACGTTTTTATCAAGCAAGCCCATAGCACTTTACTCACAAACCCCATCCAATTGCTTTGTCTCTCACAAGAGACAGAGGTCACACTAGTAGCAAAGCACAGAAAGCTGGCATTTTAAAACTGCCCGGCCTTTTTTCTTTTGCTGTGGCTGGGTCAGGAAAATCTCTCTTAAAGGAGTTGTGGTAAGCCACCAACAAACAGCAAAAAACTGTGTTAAACTCTCTATATATTTTTTTTGTCTAGAATTCCTTTTCAAGCCCTCTCAGGTTTTATGTTGATTTAGTTGACCACGTTGGAGTGCCAGCTGTAAGAGAAGGCAGGCCACTTGTTCATTCCCACTGCCCAGCTAGCTTAGCCCCAAAATAATCACACAGAAACTGTATTAATTAAAATACTGCTGGCCCATTAGCTCTAACTTCTAATTGTATAACTCTTACATATTAATATAACCCATTTCTAGTAATCTGTATGTTGCCAAGTAGCAGTAGCTTACCAGGTAAAATTCCCAGCATCAGTCTCTGGCAGATCCATGGCATCTCTCTGACTCTGCTTTATTCCTCCCAGAATTCAGTTCCGTCTTCCACACCTGCCTAAGTTCTACCCTATCAACAAGCCCAAAGCAGTTTCTTTATTAGTCAATGAAAGCAACACAAAGACAGAAAGACCTCCTCTACCAATATATACTCACTTATAAGTGTCTTTTAGACATAAAGCCAAGAAAAACAAGTCTACAATTCAAAAACCCAGAGAACAAAGAGGACCACAAGAGAGACATACGTGGATCTACTGTACATGGGAAGTAGAAAGAGACAAGCTCTCCTGAGTAAATTGGGAGTATGGGAACCTTGCAGATGTGAATGTCAACAATCCTACTGCACAAATCTTGCTTTTCATGTTTTCATGTGTCTTTATATAGAGATTATGTAGCACAAGCCCACTGAAACTTACCAGTTTATATGATTCACCTAGGAGAGGGTAGAAGGGAAGAAGAAGGGAGAGGAGCATAGAAAAATATTTATCTCAATAAAAACAATAAAAAAGAAAAAAACAAAATACAAAGAAGAACATGGCAGTTTTTAAAAAAAAAATAAAGGAAAGAAAAGTAAGTTACCTCACTCACAGGTTTGGTGACTCAAAGATACAAAGTGTTGTGCTGTTTCTGAACCCCTTTACTGCCACTACATTCCTCTGTGGAGAGAGAATTTAGAGTGGACATGATCACATTGCGAGACTACAGTCATAAGATGACTCATTCTGGCAAAAGATAACTCAGAATCCCATGGGAACTACCTTAAAAAGTGCTTTACTCCCTGAAAGAATAGAAGACCTCCACCACACCCAATTCATAAAGATCTCACCACCTTTTAACATGGTCACACAAATAAACAAATAAATCTTCTCTGTAACTATGGAGCTATGGATTGGTATGACTTTCCAGAACAAAGTATTTATATTTGCATATTTGTCTTAATTTTTACTGTTGTTTGTTGTATCATATTTATTTCATCTTTTCTTTTTCTTTGATGGCATTGATCATATTTTGCTTTATTTCAGTCAACTAATGGACTGAGTCCCTAAAGTATCTGCTTATATCTATTTTTACCCCACTGGTCCCACCCCTAACCTTGTACTGTGCCATATCAATAGCAAAAATACAGGAAATGTGTTAAAGTGGGCTGAAAAGAATATTTTAGCACAAGAGATATCTCAAGGCAACTCAAAGTTAATTAAAATAAGTGTTAAGAATTCAGAGGAATTAGGTGCATTATGAAGTTTACTGAGTTGAGAAAATGTTATAACTTAAGCTGGCACTTGAAGGATAAGTAAAACTTAGGCAGAAAAGAATGACAGCAGAGGTAATAGTGTATTATAAAACCCATGAGGCAATAAAGGAAACAGAAGAAACAGAAAATTGTAGTCTTGGTAGAAGCAGCCTCCGTTCTGGGATTTCTTCTATGACTCTATTACTAGAAGTCATAAATATTTCATGTTCACATTAATTAAAAATTGTCATAGCAGAAGAGCAAATTTCCATATTTTTTCAATGATTCATTCAGTCATTCATTCACTTAATCACTTATTGGGGGTTTACTGTGATTGTTTATGCAAATTAAGGGATATGACTCATATTGACTACAATATTGATTTAAAGAGGGCAAGGCAAAGAGATGAGAGAACAGAAACTGAAGTAGAACTAGCAAAAAATACCACTCTAGCCATACCAGGTCCATCAGGGGCAGCAGACTTGAAAAATGTGTGAGAGCCTGTCTGTCAGAACTCAAGAGGCAGCTTCCACCTCTGGTACAGACCCTGGAGGTTTACTCACATTATCTGAACTGCCCCTTTTCCAGGAAAAAAATAACATCTATATTACAAGACAGTAGCCCTTAGTTAAGAACTTAAGGATGTACCTTACTACATTCTATAGGTCATTAAAATTGTGGGTTGAAAGCTTGAAATAATGAAAGTCCTATGTTAGGAGTCCTAAAATGTTTCTTGGACTTATGTGTGAGTGTTTGTCATGGGCTAGAAGTTGATACTCATACTGTGACAACATAATTAAAAATAGTAACTGATGCAATCATAACAATGTGAGGGGACGTCATGTCTGATTATTGAGACAGATACAGAAGCAGAGCATTTCAACCAGGTGGGACTAGAATTGTAAAGGCCATTTAGTTTTGGTGTTATGGAACTCCTGTTGCTGCTTCCAGCCCTCATTCTTCAAACCTCACTCATTCCTTTCCCACCTATCTCCTTCCTAGACTGTGTCACCTATCCGACTGCCTAGCAGCATCTTCTTAATAAGGAAGATTGATTTGTATTTGAGAAACATTTCATATATTCCTTCTCAACCCAGAGTATCTCAGGCCCCCTTCACCAGTGGGATAAAGTCTGAACTCAAGAGGGAGATGTGCCAAACCTTTCATAATTTGGCATTATCATGCTAGATAGAGGAGTTTTTTGTACCTGCCAAATATTCACCAAATTTAACTTCTATAGTTACATTCCCTCTCCTAAAGTGTTCTCTTTACTCACTACTCGTCAAAAACCTGTGCATTTCTTGCATTTCTAAGATCTACTTCCTGCCAGAAGCCATCCTGATTTAGCTAAGAAAATCACTGCTTAAGCAATGATTCTTAAGTATCAACCTTTCACTCTGTTTCCCCCCCCCCCCTCTGTAGCTAGAGTCTTTGCCTTGTTTCCAAATGCAGTAACTAATAAAGAGCTAGGACTCCACCGCATTCATTTATAGATGATCAGCACCATGGATAGAGCCCTGCCAGCAGCACCCCATAAATATGCAGTGCTGTTGGCAGAGGAGCTTGAATGTTGATGAGACAATTACACACAGAGATTGAAATATGGCACCTTTGTGCAGTAAGATCACTTATTGGCATTGAGGGGTGCATTGAGGGGTGTGCTCTGTAATTACTGAGAACCTTAAAAAGCTGTTTCACAGTATTTACAGGGCAAAGAAAGCAACTAATTTCCATGAAGAAATGGATGCATTAAGAGAATTATTGGCACCCCTGTACATGGTGGGTGAAAAAGTGGGTAAGATAGGAGGCCAGGAAGAGACACAAGGCACAAGTTACTCAAGTTAGATTTTCTGTGTTATTAAAGAGTACAATATTAGTCCATAGTCTCATAACTAATAATCTTTTATAAAACAACAGAAACCATAATTATGTCATTTGGTGAGTTTTGAGAATATATTGAAGGTGTAGGTCCTGTGTTACACATGCAGGTAAATATTTTCATGCCCTTTTTATTTTCTAAATGATATCTCTTGAAGAAAAGAAGTTTTTAATTTGGACGAATAGCTTTAATTTCCAGTACATTTTCTGTCTAGAGAAGTCTTTTTATCATTTTGAAAGAGCAATTGTTCTCTTCTGCAGTCTCTTGACTTCATTTTAGGTCTTTGATTCAGGTTGAGTTGATTAAGATCAGAGATAAAGATTTAGATTCACTTTCTGCATGCTTACCATCTGTCTCTTTGCCACTCTCCTTCCCCTAAAACTGTTTCAATATCTTTGCTGGAGGACCCTTCACCATGAATGTGTGTTTCTAACTTTAATTTTATCCTGTGTCTTTGATTACTTTGTCCTGACTCACACCACACTGCCTTGATTACTGCTGTTGACTTAGTTCATATTGACTGTAAAGAATTTTGTTTGTATTTTGTTGTTGTTGGTTTGGTTTTTGAGACAGGGTTTCTCTGTGTAACAGCCCTAGCTGTCCTGGAACTTTTTTATAAACATGGTTTTAATGGGTATAGAATTTTTTGATTTGCAGGAGTTTATTAAATGGCTTTTGTCATTTTGTTGATAGTATTTTACTGCCTCTGGCCTCATTGTGTCTAAATGCTGTAGGAATTCCTACCACCAGTATCCCTAAGTTACCCACCCACTTGGGCGTGGCATCTCATACTATATATGCCTAAGGAAAGTACGTGTCCAGCCTCTTTTCCAGCTGTGGGATTCGGTTGCTGTTCCCCGTTCCAGCAGAGGACTGTGATCTGTGAGTCTACCCCTAAATAAATAACCCTCTATTATATTCAATTCTGAGCTAGTGTGGGACATCTTTTAAGCATCCATCTTCATCTAGCGGCCCATGTGGACCAAACTCCACACCTACTGGGTGGAACAGCTTAAAGGCCTAAAAGGTCCACAGCCCAGAAAGTCTCCCACCCCACCCCATCCGCTTGACTTGCTTTTACCTACTAAGCAGGTTTTTTTTTTTTTTTTTTTTTTTTTTTTTTTTGTAAAACCCTCACCACAGCAGAGCTAACTGCCTGTGGAGACTTAAAATTTTCCCAAGGGCACTCATGACCCCTGCCCTCACTGCCACAATCCCTGCTGTGTGGTGACTTGTGCAACTTCCGGTTTGTACCCCCAGCTCCTGACTTCTGGTCTTCTTGCTTCATGTATGGAATTGATTTAATTGTGTTTAATTTTTCAAGCAAAGCGTATTTCTCAGTATTTAACCAGCACCAAGGCGGGGTCAGAGAGAAGCCATGTAGCCTGGCTGCAGCCAGACAGAACTTTAGCTGGTAAGCCACAGCCATGTGGTGATACACAGATTAATAGAAATTGGTTAAATTAATGTGTAAGAGTCAGCCAATAAGAAGCTAGAGCTAATGAGCCAAGCAGTGATTTAATCAATACAGTTTCTGTGTTGTTATTTCAGTTCTGGGCAGCCAGGATGAATGAGCTGCCTCCTTCAACATCTAAGAGAAGTCAGCAATGGTACTGATCTGGCGCGGGGGATTAGCTGTTTGCCTTCCTGTGTTGAGTGCTTCCTTTTCCATTTTTATACTTTTGCTATGATTTGTCAAATGTTTAGTCTGTTTCTTGCATCTTATCAAATTTCTTGAATTGATAAGCTAATGTGCTTCATGGCTTTGGAAAGTGTTGTCTTATTTATTGGAAATAGGATTTCGGCTTTTGTCCTCCTTTCCCATTTCCTGTGACTCCCATGTTTGTTGCTGTACTTCATGTAATGCATGTCTCAGGCTCTATTTCATCTGCTTTTATTCTCAACTCTTCAGTTTGGATAATATCTATTGATACAGCTTTCCTGGGCTCTTCTGATTTCTCAAATTTGCTATTAGGCTTTCTAGTAAGTTTTATCTATTATTGCAATTGTCAACTATACAGTTTTTAGATAATTTTGTCTCTAGTATCTTGTATTTTTAACTCACATTTTTCATACTTTAGTAATTCTTTAAAGACCTTTTCTTTATTTTTCACCTTCATGCATACTAGCTTCTTTTGAAGTCATTGCTATGACACTGAAGATACAAGAAATGGTTTTGTCTGACGATTTTCTCCCTGAAATATATTTCCTCACACCTCTAAAAAATTTTTTCAAAAAGTGTATATTCCAGATAACATATTGCAGCTATGTTATAATTTGATGTTTTCTTGAAGAACACCAGTTTTGGCTTCCAGTTTATTTAATTGCTTAGTAAATTATCTAAATTAATCCCATGAAACTGGTCTCCCTGAGTGTGATTATGATATCACTGTAAACAAAGAGAGATAGATGTAGATATTTTCTCATTTAAACATTAACTTTTATTTCATGAGCCATCATAACTGTCTTCATCGCTTGGTGCTGAGAGATTATTTAGGCACTCTCCCAGTATGTTCTCTATCATCTCCTAGTAATTGCAAACATATGACAAGTAATTTATTTAAAGCTCAAGATATTTTAAATTTTGATCCACCTTTTCACCTCAGGGACCCTAACTTTGAACCTGGATTCTTTAAGGTCTTGCTTAGTAAAAGCACCCATACCCATACCCACAACATTCAACTCTTCTGGACACTATAAAGGAATAATGACCACAAAAAATATGACATAGTGCAAAGAAAGGAGAAAATAAGCATAACTTAAATATGCAGTTGGCACCTAGCCAGTCTTTACACACAGGAAGCAATGTTGCCTGGATTTTAGGTCTGTTTGTGACTAGGAGATTTATCATTACTTTGCTTTACAGTTTCCTGGTCCCATATTCCTGTCGTGCTCCCTTCTCTTTTCAACATCAGTGCTTTTGGAAGACAAAGTAAATAGATGTGGAACAACGCTTTGATTTTCAAATATTGCCTCGCCAAATAGAAAGGTTAATTTATGAACAACAACAACAACAAAGAAGCAACTGAATAAACAAGTAAAACAAAGTTTCGTCATGTTACAGCCGGATCTGAAGAGAAGAACAAAGCCATCATAACTAGCTATTTGTTGCCACAAGGAGCATCTCCAAAAATCAGAATTGCAGTGTAAGTGAGGTTTGTAGTATAATATCTGGACTGCATTGCAAGAAATATGCAATGCTCAGTGCTCAACAGTAAAAGTACTCCTATTATATTGATATTATCCTGGAAATAACATTTACTTCGTATTCTTTGTCAATTACATGCAGGTAAGCCTAATTTTGTTTATTTATACACAGAAAATATTGAGTGGTCACAAAACAAAATTTCTTCTTAAAAATGTGCTAATTTCTTTGTAGGTAAGTTTATACCTGTTGCTAGCTTTAGAGTGTACTATAACTGGTTGAAACAATGCCTCCAAACACACACAAGCAAATCTGAAAATAAAAAAAAAAGCAAACAAACGAGGTGTTTAATGCTTGTGTCTATAATTCTAAAATTCGGAAATCAAGAACAAGAAGTAGTGAATTATGCTTGTTAAGTCAGAGAGGTTTTCTCTTTAAAGAATTAACTCCTTAGAGGGCAAGAAATATGGTGCAGGAGTTCAGGCTTGCTGTGAAAAATAGAAGATCACAGTTCATATCCGCAGAACCCACATAAGTCAATTGTAGATGTGTGTACCTGCAATCCAAGTGCTTCCAAAGTGAGATGAGAAGCAGAGACATGGACTTACAGGCCAGCTAGTTTGGCTTACGTAGCACTGAACAAGAGACTCTACATTAAACAAGATGGAAGGTGAAGATGGACACCCAAGGTTGTCTGCTGACCCCCACTGTGTTCCATAGCATCTATGCACGTACACACACACACACACACACACACACACACACACACACACACACTATAACAAGAATTTTTGGATAAAAAGAGTAAATTTTAAAAGGTCTTTATCATTTCAGAATTCATAGATGCACTTATAAGAACTTAGGAGAGAGGATTCCAGGCCCAAGTGAACAAAACAGGAAAGGAAATGACTGAGGGGCTGCACAGCCAGAGGAAATGCAATGTTTGGCTTGACTCTCCCTTGATCAGAAGTCCTTCAGAGTTCCAGAAGGAAATGTAGGCCACTGAAGGGGATAATTTTAGATGGCCTACGAAAGGGGTCAGGAGATACAACGAATAGAAAGAAATGATATAATAATAGTACATAGCATAACACACTACCTATTAAACAGCCACACCAGGTTCCAAGGATCCACAAGAAATTTCTTATGTACTTTGGAGCTAACTGATCTCTAAGACCTTCTGGTAATACACAAAATATATTTACAATAAATAAAAAGTATTTATAAGGTAAAAAATAAGGTTGTACGACACCGTGAACAATTGTTTTTCTATTTACCCAAGAATCATAGAAAATACCATTAGAAATAGTTTCACAAATTATACTCTCATATTACCCTATTAAGTGCTTGCTAGCCACATAAAAGATGCTAGTTCCTAATATTTGCTTAATTTTCCTTGAGAAACTGTATAATTTTTTTTGTTCATTTGGGTTGGATAATGTATTCTCAGTGATCCTGGGTTTAAAATGTATTTTTACTTCACTTGGGGTTCTGATTATAGTTCTGCACACTTCATCTTCGCATGGTTATGTTGTAACTTTTTATACATAAGATAATAAATAGCTTTACTTCTTTATTGGATATATGTTGTTCTTTAATAATACTTTATGTTTATTGTGTGAAATAACAGGATTTATTGATGTGGGGTTCCCCTCTGTATGCTGTGAATACCATTGGTTAATAAAGAAACTGGCTTGGCCTGATTGGATAAAATAGAGCTAGGTGGGGAAAACTAAAATGAATGCTGAGAAAAAGAAGGGCAGAGTCTAGAGAAGCAATGTAGCCCTGCCAGAGACAGATGTCGGAACTTTACCCAGTAAGCCACAGCCTCGTGGTGATACACAGATTAATGGAGATGGGGTAAATTAATATGTAAGACCTAGCAAAAAAGAAGATAGAACTAATAGGCTAAGCAGTGATTTAATTAATACAGTTTCTGTGTAGTTATTTCAGGACTGAGCAGCCGAGAACAAACAAGTGGTCTCCTACTACAATGTATCATATCATTTTCATTGATGTTCATTATGTGCTTTGATTATATCCACCAATAATGCCTTTTTTTGCAACTGTCCCCCATAAAAAGATCACTTTTTTGTCCCAATCTCCCTTCTACTTACAAGTCTTGTACATGCATATTTTATACTCAATCATTTTAAAATCTAGAGTCTGCATATAGAAGAAGCTTAGATATTTGTGTTTCTGAATTGGGCTTATTTCACTTAACAGCATAATGTCCAATTTACTATATTTTCCTGCAAATAATATTTTGATAATCTTGTGACCACATAAAAGTCTACTGGGTACATAAGGCACATTTTCTTTATCCATGCATCTATTAATGAACATCTAGACTGATTCCATGACACGACTTGATTTTTTTATATCAAAAATATTTAGTTAGTATGTTAAAGAGACTTTTCATTGATGTGACAAAATATGTGACGGCAGCAACAACTTGGGGGAGAAAGGACACCTTTTGACCCAGCATCATCTCAGAGAATTCAGTTCACAGTCCTTGGTTTCACTGATCCTGGGCCCTGAGGAGCAAAACATCATGACAGAAAGACCATGCGCCAACGACTACTCTGTCATGATAGACGGGAAACAGAAAGAGGGCCCTGCGGAGACGAGACATGCCCGCACGTAAGGTCCTAGTGACTTTCTGAATTGTCCAGGCTCTCCCTCAGTAACGCCTCAAACTTGGGATAAAGTCTGTAAAACACGAGTCATTTGTGGGGAAACCTCATACCCAAACTATAGCACAGCGTAAAATGGTCTCCCCTGTGATGTTCACCTGGGTAAACTGTTCAGTGTAGTAAGAGTTTATGCCATTCAGACTGTTGCCCTTTAAACTGCTGTAGTGTCTCACTTAGACAGAAGAGAGTTTTACCCCAAAGTTTTAGAATTTTTATTTATTATTATTTTATGTTCCTTGGTGTTTTGTCTACAGGTATGTCCATGTAAGGGAGCTAGATACCCTAGGCTGGAGTTACAGACAATCGTGGGCTGTCATGCAGGTGCTGGGAATTGAAACCCAGGTCCTCTAGAAGAACAGCCTGTGTTCTTAGCATCTAAGCCATCTCTCCAACCCTGCCCTCAATTTTTTATAAAGATTCATCAGAAACATGAGTTTTTGTTTTGGTTTGACTTTTGTTTCTTTTAACATCCTGGTGTTGAAATAATGGCATTAACTGACCTTAAGCTATTTGTATGTAGGTACTTTGAAAATTTCAACAAGAGAAATATACACAGTTGTTGTCTGTGTTTAGTAGGTGGCACAAATAAAATATTAACATTGCTAGCCAGGTAGTGGGAGTACACGCCTTTAATACTAGCACTCAGGAGGCAGAGGCAGGCAGATTGGTGTGAGTTCGAGGCCAGCCTGATCTACAATAGCTAGTTCCAGGACAGGCTCCAAAGCTACAGAGAACTTGTGTCTCAAAAAAAAAAAAAAAAAAAAAAGATATTAACATTGCGGAGTATGGCCTAAGTTGCATAATGGTTGTTTTCAAGTAAAGTTTTATTGCCACCTATAAAAAGGATTTAATTCTCTTATGTGGCTGGGTAGATGAAGCATTTTCATGTGGTATTTCATGCTGTGTAGGAACAGCTGTAGACATTCATCTTTACTTATCGGACTTGTTAATGATAATGGTAGTGATGGTGAAATTTTCAAGATAGCATAGAACTGAAATGCTATCCAAATTACCCTTGTGCTTGCTCAGTCAGGATTTCCTCAAAGCCTGAGTTGACTTGGAGAAGAACAATTACTGCAGTCCTAAAAGATGACACTGATTTTAGAGACTCGTCAGACAGAGGTCCTATTTTCCCTGGAGTATGCAGGAGCAAGGACAATTGCATGAAGCAATAAAAGGGTAAGGAATTGAGATCGCTTCTAGAAGAGGTGGAAAGGACTTGGACTTTGGAATACCCCTACTAGATTAAACCAAGGGCTGAGTAACAGCAACATTTGCAAACTTGGACAAGCTCCTTACTAAGATTCCTCGTATGTAAAATGTAGCGCGGTGGTTGGCTTTCACACCATCACAGGAAGACATAGTGAGTCGATGTATAAGAGATGCTGAGATTGCACCAGAGGGGGTTTGAAACATTAACTATGAATCTTTACGCTCAAATGCTGAATATGATCAGTATTCTCACAAAGCTTGACTTAGTGACCTCAAGAGGAAAAAAAATCAATATGAAAAAAGAGAGGCAGTGTTTTAGTGTGAAATGTTTTATGTAGAGCCTTTATGTCAATAGGAATAAAGCCAGAACAAGAAAAATTAATTTCACACTTTGGCCTTCTGTGAATGCCTCTTGTTCCATGAGCACTTTAGCCAGTATCACTTAACCCCAAGGTGAAAATGAATATAGCAAGAAAGAGAGAGAAACAGTTGTTAAATTTATTACAGTAGCCAAGCTATCAAATTAAACTTGTTATTTATAGTGGATCTAATTGTCAGCCTAATTTACGTATTAATATTTCAGGACTGTGTGTGCAGAAATTTCTTCAGCAGACCGTTATTTCCATGGAGGTTTAGTGGTTACATTCTGGACTCTATGCTGTCTTTTCTCTTAGGGGTCACATGCACAAGTGGGGGAACCAAACAGGGGCTGATGTAACCCCCATGTTATCTGTTTGCCTCCATTTCACTTCCTGAACAATACAACTGATACAATACAGTTGATAGTTGGTGGATTTCAACAAAATAACTTGACCCAAGTTACATGTGGGAATAGACCAGTTTCCCTAAATAATCAATTGAAAAATCAAATTCCTGAGCTTTAAGCAAAAGAGAAGAAAATTTATAATCTATAAATGGCTTTTATTAATTTTCATTATTTGTTAATTCCATAGATGTTTCCACTCAATATTTTCTCTTTCACGCCTGGGTGGCAGTATCCAGCGTTTACTACCCAGTTGTTCGGATGGTTCAGAATGCTTGTGGGATTCTAGGGATTTTCGCATAACTTCTGCGCTTCCCACAAGCCAGCAGCAGCAGCTCCTTTAAAATGCACATGGTCAACTTGTTTGCCCAGAGGCATCATTTTTTCAAAAGTAAGCAATTTTATATTTAATAAGCTAATTAAACCAAAATGTCCGTGTGCGGCACAGCACCTGTGGTACCAAGGAACATTATTACCAAACAAGTAATTGTCTCAGGGTATTCTTTCACATAAAGGAATAAGTCAATTTATCAGGTATATTTTATTTTAACAACTCTCTTTCCCTTTCATTGCCCATTCGTGGGTGCATTCTAGAAAACTCCATATTGTCTGTTGGAATTGATATTATTGGCACTCTCAAATTCGTTTTTTTTTTTTTTTGGCTCTTTTTCTTTAGCTGTGAGAATTTTTAATTTGCAACAGCTTTTAAACCACACAGAAAATAGTCATTCCCGAAGTTTGATAACTGCTTTATTGTAAATACTTTAGATTTTGAGAGAGAGAGAGAGAGAGAGAGAGAGAGAGAGAGAGAGAGAGAAGCCATTGTTTATGCAGAACCCAGCCGTCACAGTCCCTCTCCTAGAGGGTGCAGGCGTCGTATCCAGGGCGCTCAGCTGCAGACAGAAGTCTTCTACTCCTTGCAGTTGATGCGTTCTGCAGGGCAAACTGAAACATGAGATAAGAAAACCAAAGGTGCTGATTCTGTTCTGGAGAACACGTTAATATGCGATCACAAACTGTAAGCCGTCTCAGCTAGAGATGCTACGCGCGAAGTGCATTTCCCTTCACTCCAGTGCCCAGTTCCACAGTCCACTGAAAGCTGATTACAGCACCCATTATTCCCTTGATGTTATTATATTTATAATATATCCTTATAAGAAAAGTCTTGGACTGGAAACAAATACAAAATTCCAACTTGTCCGCCACTAATCCTCCCACTTCCCCTGCTTAGCCCTCCCTTGACTTCCTTTTCCCTGAAATCACCATGAGAAGCTACACTCTTAAAACATTAGGTTTTTGGTTATGTTCTTTTGTTTCTGTTATGTTTTAAGATTTATTTTATCTACTCTGCGTGTGTGTGTGTGTGTGTGTGTGTGTGTGTGTGTGTGTGTGTTTGTGTGTATGCATGTCTGTGTGTTTGTTCACACGTGGGTAAGCGTACCTGTGTAGGGCATCAGCTAATCCTGGAGTTACATGTGGATGTGAGCTGCCCAGTGTGGTTTTGGGAACTGAACTTGAGTCCTCCGTAAGAGCAATATATGTTCTTCACCACAGCCCATTACTGTTTTCTGAGATACAGTTTTCTGCATAAATGTAAATGTCGTCTTGAACTAACCTTGAACTCCTGGTCTTCTGCCTCAGCCTCCTGAATTCTCAGGCTATAGTGATGAGACACCACACATGACTCTTGGTTAATATATTGAAGTTAATTTTTATAGATTCTAGTAATTCTATAGACATTCTCTGAATTAACAAATTAGTCCAACAATAAGAGATAATAGGACTTTCCTTGTTCTGGCATTTTTAGAAACATGTCATCCTAACCCTTCATTCCTGACTGAAACACTATAGCAGGAGAACTCAGCTCCCAACTTTAGGTGCTGATGTACTTCCATCTAAATAAGGCCAAGCTATCATTTTTTTACAACATTTTATGTTCAAGATTTTCCAAAATCCATGAATGTTCAAAGAATTTTACAGCAAACACTTACATAACTTGCTACCCTAATTCAATAATTAACATTTTACAAATTTGTTTTATCATAGGTCTGTCTCTCTTTCCAATTTGTTTTGTTAAAAGCATCTCACAGCAAATTTCAGTTGTCACTCTTCACCATGTTTCACATTTCCCTGTGCCTATCATTAAAATCCTGTGTGCTCTCACGGTTCCTTTTGTTTGTGAAGTCAAATTTGCATGCAATGAAATATGCAACTCCTAAATATAAAACATTTTGCCAATTGCTTACATCAGCATAACCCAAAACAGAAGAGCCCAAAGCTAAGGTTAGAACATTCTAATTGCCCCCAAATTCCTTCTGTTCTGCTGCCTATGAGCCCTGTCTTTTCTCTGAAGGACCATCACTGCTCTGGTTTTTCCCAGGATTGACTAGTTGCAATATACGAGCTTTCAACTAGTGCTTTTTCCATGGAATTGTTGATTGAACTGATACACACCAAGAGTATCGTACCTAAAGACTGAGCAAATCAACCCTTTTCTTTAATTCAAAAAGTCTTTCATTATTTCATACATAAGTACTACATTGATTACATTTGTGATTCTTCCTCTTACCCTTTCAACTTCTCTCATGTAGCCCCACTACCTCTCCAACTTATACTCTCTTATTCTTTAATTATTATTGTTACATACATAAAAATTCCATATGTTTCTCTCTCTATCTCTCTGTCTCTCTGTCTCTCTCTCTGTCTCTCTGTCTCTCTCTCTCTCTCTCTCTCTCTGTGTGTGTGTGTGTGTGTGTGTGTGTGTGTATGTGTGATTGACTGAGTCTACTGAGCCTTGTTCACAAGTAAATACATCTAGTGATGACCACTTGGGACAGAATAACCTATTGGAGGCCCATGCACACATACACTTATATGTGCATGTGTGTTCATTTTCTATTTTCACATCCCTGTAACTTCCTGAGACTGTTTGTGGAGTTATTACAACAACGTATTCGCCTTTATTTCTCACAGCCCAGTTACATCCTAAAACCTTTCTCACAGGTGAAGATGGGCAAAAGGCAAAGGATTCCCTCGAGTGTCTTCACGCATACATGTTCTTGGGAAGCTTGATATAGGCATCATTTCAGAAATAAATTCATCCAGTATCTGTTAAGTGTCTACTGTATGGCAGATTCTAGACTAAATGCAGCATATGAAGACAATTAAAACTTGTACAAGTCCCAATCAAAGAGAAAAGCACACAAGATAACAACTGTTAATAAAATAATATATGTTGAGTTGGATTGTGACTAACCTTATGCCACAGATGTTGGATAGGTACATTGCTCTGAGCAAGATGGGCGTGATTTCTTTTCTCAAGAATTGCAGCCCATAAATTATGGAAATGGTTGGAAGTTTTGTGTGCTCTGAGCAGCACATAACAGCAAGTCGGGTAATTGAGTTTATGTGGACTGACAAAATGTAGGCCACAGGCATAACTGGATGTCCATGTTTATTGAAATGCCAGTTATAATCGCCAAGATATGGAATTAGCCTGGATGTCTGTCAGCAGATGACTGGAATAAGGAAATGAAATTTTATACACACACAGGGAGTGGGGGAAGAGTATATTATTCAGGCATAAAGAAGAATGAATTCCTGAGGAATGAAATTAATGGAAATGTAGACCACCATATTAAAAGAGGTAAGCCAGACTTAGACAAATAACACATTTTTTAACTCTTTTGTAGGAAAAGAATGAAATAAGAAGGAGCTATAGCTATTAATGAATAGGAAGGGACCAAGGCAACAGATGGATGAATATGGGTAATAGAGATTTTAAACATGGCCCAGGTGCCTTATACATATATCTGAGAATGTCATGATAAAACACACTGTTGTATTTGATTAAGATATACTGATACAAATGATAGCATATTGGACCACTGGGGATAAAATGCATGGAAAGAGGAGAGAGGTAAATCTGCCGAGGGTGTTGACTCATCAAGAAGGTTCTACATTTCTGTCTGGAGGGTCAGTAGTGGGGTATCATCATATCCATGTTTTATAGAAATCACTAACTTGGGAATAGCATATGAATGTGACCCAATGTTGATTGTGCTGCTGTTGCAACAAGATGTAATTCTAGACTCAAAAAGTCTTAGAGGCAAGGATGTGGCACGCATGACTCTGATGTCATGGAAATTCATCCAACAGTACCTTTGGCTGCACTGGAATTCCCATACGAAGCATAAAAGATACCATGGGGAAGCTGGGACCAAGTCCTGAAATCAGCCCAGAAGATAAAGTGGGGACCAGCATATTCATGAGCAGGCTATCTCAGAGGAGTTCAGTAACTTAAATAAATGTGGGGAGGTAGGAAGGTGGTTCGGGGGGGAAGCACTTTTGAATTCAGATGTCCAACACCCATGTAAAAGCCAGGTATGTTGATGAGAGTCTGTAACCCCAGTGCTGATGGAGATGAAGGTACTGAGAGACAAGGTTTCCAAGGCCAATTCAACAAGCCTAGCCAAAGCAGCAGTGAGCTCGATGTTCCAGAAGAGGCACTGTCTCAAAGAAGAAAGTGGAGAGCAATCAAGACAGCAGATGGAGCCTCTGGACTCGATAGATGCACACAACCGCGCCAATACAAACACAAATACACATACAAATGCACACACACACACGAAGAGAAAGAGAGACACACAGATACACACACACAAACACACACTAAAAAATGCAAAATAAATGTGGTCAGATTCACTCTTACCTTGTATCTCCTTACTATACTTACACTTTTAAAATAATTTGTAATAAAATTATTAATTAGCCTAAACAAAAAATAATAGGCTTAAGAACTACTGCTGGAATTAAGGAAAAAAGCAAAATGTAAATGTAACATTTTGTTTATTCCTGGTAAGATTATATGAGGAAAAGTCCACAGTGAAGCAGCCACTGTTCACTATTGCTGACACAATCTCCATTACCTTTTTGTAAACATACATTTTAATTACATCAGTCTAGTGGTCTCCATGTAGATATTTACTTTTAGCATAATGGATTTTTAAGGGAAAATGCTCCATGAAAGCATTGAGTGTTGAATATTTTATTGGAAAGAAAATGCTAAAAGTATTTTTATATCATTCAATATTGATACTTTGGGGAAGGTGAGGTGAAAGTATCTTTTGATGGCTTAAAAGAAAACCTTTGCAACCTTTAGCTGTGTGCAGAATTTAGAAGTTCACACTGATATTAATAATGTATTATTTATAAATGGATTAGAGTGGAAAGCTTTACCAAAAATTTTGTTTGCTTTTGCTGTTTTCTTTTGTGCAAAACTGGACCGGTGTTCTTACATGGTATATGATACATATCAGGTGATTAACTGTTTCTGAATTTAAAACATTCATATATATGAATAAGGTGTTTAAACTTACCCTAAACACTAAAATTAAGGCACTGTAACTATATCTAATACATGTGAATTTTACAAATCAGTTTTAAACAAGTTAAAGCACCATTGGGGTAGGACACTTCTTGCATTCTACTGCAGTTTATGCCATTTTGTGAAGACAGGAAAAAGACAGAAGACAGAAAGTAAACAGACTCCGCAAACCCAGGCATTTCTCTAAGAGAAAAAAAAAGTGATTGACTAATTGTCTGAATCAACACATAGCATTCAGGTTTTTTTAATGGTGCTAAAGATGATCATTAAATAGGATTGGGTCATTTGGGACTTTAATGAAGCTCCCCATAATCCCACCTGCGAGCGTCTTATTTCAGTAGATGTATTGCAGGACAGGTCCCCAGAGCTTCTCAAATCCATGTAGGAAATTAAAGCCAATGAATTTGGTGTGGTCGTTAAATGCTTCCAAATCCACATACTGAGACTTAATCACTGCTATGACAGTATTAAAACAGAGGGCCTTTAGGAAGTGGATAAGTCATAAAGCCATTAGTGACCTTATAAAAGTTTCAGAAAAGTGCTTGGCACCTCTGACCTCTTTTTCTACGGGATCATGTAAAGATGGCTTAAGTGTGAAACGAAGAACAGGTCTCTTGGTTCCTAAATCTATTGTCACCTTGATGGTGGACTTCTTAGCCTCCAGACTATGAGAAATAGCTTTCTAAAACTGGGAAGATGGTCCAATGGGTAATACACTTGCCAGACAATCATGAGGATCTGAGTCTGATTCCCAGAATCTACATGGAAGCTGGATGTGGTAGCTTCCATAACCTCGGTGCTCCTGGGGAGGTGGAAGGCAGAGACAGGAAGGCGCTGGATGCACACAGGCTGGCTATCCCGTCATATACAGTGGTAAACAAGGCGATCCCTGTCCCAAACAAGCTGTAAAGATCCACCTGTGTCTTTGCTACTCCCACACTGGGCTCACAAACACCAAGTAGTCATGCTTGATGCTTTTATACGGGTGCCCTAGATTTGAACTCTGATCCTTATGCTTTTACAAGTGCCCTTGCTCACTGATCATCTCCCCAGCCCCTACAGTTCAATATTTATTGAGGATTTTTTAATCCATATGGTTTTCCCATTGCGTTCATTTTTTTTCCTTTTTTATTAAGATTTGGGGGGGGGGGGCGTTTCGAGACAGGGTTTCATCAATACAATCTTTTCTCAATTTACATAGCTATCCCTGTTCCCACTCCCTCCTCTCCTCCCATTCCACCCTGCCTCCCACCCCACCCCCTCAGAAAAGGTAAGGCTTCCCATGGAGTGTCAACAAATTCTGACACTTTACTTCAGGCAAGACCCCCCCCCCCATATCTAGGCTGAGCAAAGTATCCCTCCAGATAGAATATCCAACTAGGACTTTAAGCAACAGCAGAGAAGATGCCTAAACTGGCCTTCCCCTGTAGTCAGACTGATGACTACCTTGATTGTCATCATGGATCCTTCATCCAGCAACTGATGGAAGCAGACACAGAGATCTACAGCGAAGCACTGGGCCAAGCTAGCAGAGACCAGTTCACTGAGCTCATTTGAATCAGTCTCTCTCCATTAAAACCAACAACTTTGACAGAGTGTGCTTTATTGCTTTACACACACTGTGTCATTGTCTGCCTATGCATTAGATGCTGCTCAGCCTAACTGTGAAAGGTGAGGCAGATTTCTCATGCCCCCCCCCCCCGTGCTGGGTCAGTATCTTGAATGTAGCAAACATCTGAAGCAAATAGCCAATAATCTTATCTAACAAATTAAAGCCATGGTTGTTCCCCAAAGCAGTTGTTATATAAACTATTTTATTGCCTAGTTGTATCTTCTTCAGAACTATTTTTTGAAGAACAGGAATGCCAAGTTTCATATAATCTCATTTGCTAATTTGTTAAAAAAGCATTAGCTATGACATATGGACATTTACTATGTCAGAATTCATATTGCCAAAATAAATTCATTCCCTTTCCACTAGCTGGTGCAATATTTTATGTGAATTTCTTTAAAATGCATCTCTAAGTAATCTACACAGTCAGAGACTTTTGTAACTGGTGGTGGGTGAATTATTTAATTGAATGATTGTGTTGATAGTATGTAGTGAAATGAATTTACATAAAAAACGAGTTAACAATGTCTTCATTAACAACATCAAGGTTTTAAAGTGTTTCTTATTAATGTGGAAAAGTCATCCAATTAATGTTATTCATTACAGTCATTGTAAACCATTTATTATTGGTTAATAATAGCAAATATTAAGCTCAAGATACTTGACATGTTAAATAAAATTGAGCCCCAGATCATTCTGCCCTTTGTTGAACTTTTATTGAGCATTCTTTCAAGTTCTAAACCCAACAAAAGCAATTCGTTTTAGGTAAATGATAGAAGAAGGGTCAGAATTGTTGCACAAATTACAGGTTGCCCAAACCTTAACACACACCTTAAGAAGAGGATACTTTCTGTAATGCAGAGTGAGGAAAAGTCTTGGAAGACCCCAAAAGAGTAGATGCAGTGTGACAGAAGTGAGCATTTCCAATTTCGGCATAGCTCTCTCTAATGTCACTTGGGCTTCCAACCACCATGAGAAGAGCGTGCATGAATGGCTTAAGAATTGACGTTTGTTCTCTTGACATTTTTGTCTTTGCTATGCCAGGTTAGTTTAGATAAATCAGCAGAAAAAGGCCAAGCAACGCATCTCAGCACTTTCTGTACAAGCCTGGAGACCTGAGTTTGGTTCCCCAGAACCACACAGGGTAAAAGGAAGAATTGACTCCTCAGGGTTTTCCTCCGGTCTCCACAATGAGCCCGGAATGTTGTCCACACACACAGCATTAACTCATACACACACATAATTATTATTATTACACATTATATAATAATCATACATATTATACTATAATTTTGTGGTTATATAATGTTATATTGTATATTACCATTTTTCTTTTTTTATTGAAAATAGATTCTTTTTTAAAAAAAATCTTATTTCACATACCAGTCCCTCCAGTGCTACTGCCTCTTCTACCTTCTCCCCACCCCACCCCCCATCTACTTCTCAGAAAAGGTGAGGCCTCCCATTGGGAATCAGTCTACCTCAAGACATAGCAATACCACTCTTGGGCATATACCCAAAGAATACACAGTCATACTACAATGACATTTGTTCAGTTATGTTCATAGCAGTATTATTCATAATAGCTAGAACGTGAAAGCAATTTAGATGCCCCTCAACCAAAGAATGGGTAAAGAAAATGTGATACATTTACACAAAGGAATACTCAACAGTCAAAAGAAAATGACATCTGGAAATTTGCAGGCAAATGGATAAATAATTTAAAATTATTTATTTTAAATCTTAGAACAAAGAACGCAGTCTAGTAGCAATTACAGAATCATGTTTTTCAAAAGTTCCATCCTTAAATGCCAATTGCTTACTGTCTGGCCTGGTAAGACTGGATGCAGCTACCATTGAAGCAGCTGGGGAGAGGGCATCACAGTCCTAAACGTCTATCTATCTTCCACCTCTTCCCTACTAATGAGATAATAGGAGGAGAAAGGTGGACTACACTGCAGCTCTTGCCTTCTTTTGATCCAGATACCGCAGTGGAACTAATTTCGGTTTTCTCTAAGATAAACTCTGGAGGAAAACTAAAAGGTTATAACAATCTTAACAGGATTTTTTTTTTTACTATTTTAGTATTTTATCTTATTTGTGGTTTTTCTGCATGCATACCGGTGCAACACATGCATATATAGTGCTCATGGAGTCTAGAAGAGAGCATTGAATCTCTTGTGACTGGCATTACCAACAGTTATGAGCTGCCATGTGGGTGCTGGGAACAGATACCAGGTCCTCTGGAAGAACAGCCAGTACCCTTAACTGCCAGCCATCTCTCCAGCCCTAGTCTTAACCTTTTTAAGAACAATGTGAAAACTACTTCTGGAATGATGAAATGGACCACAATAATTTGTTAAGACACACAAGTAAATAAAGATACTAAAAACCAACCCAAAAAATATTAGAATAATCAAGTAGCCAAATATTCCTTAAATGCTTTGATTTCAGTAAACGACCTTAAACTCCACATCTGAGTGTCTCTTTGGGCAGCAGAGACAGCTCACAAACAAGTACGAGCATCTGATAAGCACTCACTGTGGCTCATTTTCCTCCCATTTCAGTTGGGGCAATCTCATTGAGAACCATCTGATACAGGGCCTCCGCTCCACCTATGTTCTCATGAGTCTATGCCAGTATAGAGACAGGTTATGCCCCGATCAGTTAGAAAACTGCCCACCAGGTTTTACCACTACAAAGTCATGTCCAGTAGTAAAACCACACCCTTCAGCAGGCTTCTGCAGTGAAACAAAGTTGGGGTCCTGGGCTCGCTGAAAAGAAGCAAAGGATGCATCATGTGGAACCAAGATGCATCTCAGGGTGAGGTATTAGGATGTGCATGCTGGCACTGGGCTTGTGCTCGGTTGTTTGAGGAAGGCTCAAGGCAATATGGTTCACTCTAAATATGGTATGGACAGAAAATAAACAATTTCATGGTTCCTTGTTTCAGTTCTTATTGACCAGACGAGAAGAGTGGAGAGGAACTAAGCATATATCTAGTAAAGAAGCGGCAAGCGCTGTGTCAGCCAGAAGAGAGGGGTATTACCCAGTATTTGTGCTTCACATGGTGTTCTTATTTCACAGTGTCCAGATGTAGCTATGGAATTAGCTTGCTTTTTTTTCCCACTCCACTATCGTGGAGTGTTCTTACTTGGCATTGCTGTTGCATGAAATTGCTAATACACAATAGGAGAGCAGCATCAGATGGCTTTGAGAATCAAGTTCACTGGATGGTAGTCAGGAATTGATATTTGTCATCTTGTTGGTTAGTTACTGTGGTTTCTTTTCTCTTGTAACTGATATCAAATTCCTACTGAAGTGGGTACATGGATATGAATATATACAAGTACGAGCATGGACAGATAAGTTGAAAGAAGGTCAGTTGATGGTAGAGGACACCTCATTATACTTTGAAGTTTGGTTAACATAAAAGAAATTATAGAAATAAAAATTATTTGGCCACTTTAATAATTTGATCAGATGAGAGTCATCAAGGAATGATTGATAGGAAACAGCATAGTTATATAGTCCCAAATTCCCTCAAAATAAATATCAGTCACAAGGAAAATGGTTCCAAGAAAACTGTCAGATCGTCTGATATGATGATGACAAGGACTGTGGTGGGGAAGCCACCGTTTGCCTAGAAGTTACATACAAAATGCATTATGATGATATTATAATTATGATAATCGAATGGCATGCAGGAGCTGGATATCTGCATAGACTTAGAAAGTCTTCAAAAGTAATCCGAGACATTGGAATTATTCCATCCAAGGCTCAGGGAATATCACTGGAGAGGAAGCAGAAATAATTTAAGAGCCAAAGGAAAGGGTGAAATGTAGAACACTGTCTCCTGGTCATGGCATGGATCTAACACTCTCCAACTCTCAGGAGCTGTGATTACTTGTATGTGACCTGCGCAAGAATGGACTCATCAGCCACATCCTTCATAGGTTCTTTCCCTTCCTGAGGATTTATAGACTAATGTTTGCTGGGTGGTGGAGTTGAAGAGAAGATATTTTCTTTGGTGGTAGAGCCATTGATAAGCAATGTGCCTATGATTAATCCTTCAACCATATTCTTGTAAGCAATACTAATGAAACTCATTGACTCACAAAAATAATGGCAGGAACTTTGCAATTAACTGTCCAGTCATCTTCTATGCTGGTTGGTTTTATGTCAATTTGATACAAGTTAAAAATTATCAGAGAGGGGGAGCCTCAATTGAGAAAATGCCTCTATATAATTGGACTTTAGGCATTGTAATGTCTATAGGGAATTTTCTAAATTAGTGATAAATAGAAGAGGGCTCAGCATATCATGGGTAGTTCCAGCCTGGACTGGTGGTTCTTGGTTCCATAAGAAGGTAGGCTGAACAAACCACAGGGAGCAAGACAGTAAGCAGCGCCCCTCTATGACCTTTGCATCAGCTCCTGCCTCCAGGTTCCTTCCCTGTTTGAGTTCCTGTCCTGATGCCCTTTGATGATGAACTGTAATGTGAAAGTATAAGCCAAATAACCCCCTTGCTCTCCAACTTGATTTGGTCATGGTGTTTCTTCACAGCAATAATAAACCTAACAAGACATCTTCCTATGAGCCATATTACACCATCTCTTTCTTTTGTGTCTGAGCTATCATTTTTTCAGCTTTGAACTCATTTTATCTCCTTTCTGTACTTCTTAAGATGTACACTTACACTCCTAGTTCTGGATTTTACATTTCTGGTCTATTTTGAAGTTCTAATTTTTATTTTCTAGCCATTATATCTCTGCCTTTCGTAGTCTTTGATGTGTACTTCTATTTCATTATGAGTTCAGAACACTGACCTTATCTCATGCATGGGTCCTTCTTTGATGTGTGGGTAATAACATCAAGTATTTAGAAGTTTATTGGCATAAAGAAGTATTTTTGTTTAACTTCCAGCTTCCCAGAGTTTGAACTTGTCAATTTCTAATTTAATTATGTTCGGAGGATGCACTTGCCATGCTTTCAATACTGTGAAATTTATGAGCCTTGTTTGTGATGTAGCATATGGCCACCATGGGAAATGATCTGTGCGTACCAGACAGGAATGTGCTGTCCTTGAGTATCTTCTGGGTTATAGGAGTGCCAGTTGCTTCCTAAGCATCTACAAATGTTAGGTCACATTTCTGAGAAGAGTGACATTAAGTCTTCTCTGGTCGTGTTGATTTGGAATTCAGGGGTTTTTTTTCACCAATTAAGAGTCAGCCATGGTAGTTAGGTTGTCAGCAACCAGACTCTTATTAGAACACTTGTTCCTTCTTTTAATTCCTTAACTTTTTGCTTTATATTTTTAAATGTTTTAAAATTACTGTTAATGAACATGTTCATCTTTCCTGGAACAGCACATGTGTGTGGCAATAAGAGATCAGCTCTGGGATTCAGTTCTTTCCTTCCTACATGTTGGTCCTAGGAAATCAAGTTCAGATCAGCAAGCTTGGCTGTGAGCACCACCTGCTGAGCTGTCTTGCCAGCCTAGCTTCTAGAGTTTATGTATTTTAGAATTCTCTCTGTGAATGTGGATATATGATGATTGTTATGTCACGGGCTCTTTTTGCTCTAGCAGTATTTATCATAGCCTTTTATAATTTATTTTACTTTTCTTTTTAAAAAGAAAACAAACTATCTTTTTTTCATTTTACATACCAATCCCAATTCCCTCTCCCTCCCCTCCTCCCATTCCTTCCACCCACCCCGTTCGTTCCTCAGAGAGAGTAAGGCACATTGCTTTGAGGAAGGTCCAGTGTTCTTCCTACTATTTCTAAGCTGAGCAAGGTATCCACCAAAGAGAATAGGTCCCTAAAAGCTAGTACAAGCAGTAGGGATAAATCCTGGTGCCACGACCAGTGGCCCTGTAGTCTGCCCCAGCCATGAAACTGTCACCCACATTCAGAGGGACTAGTTTAGGCCTGTACTGGTTCCTTCCTTATCCAACTGGAGTTTGTGAGCTCCCATCCTCTGCTTTGTCATATTAACCTGGACTCGCAAATGATTAATAATACTATCAATGTAAACTATTACTTACAAATAACATAGGATATAGAATCTATGTTAACATTTCCAAGTAAAAAAATTCTAATTTGTTTTAATATTCTTATTATAATAGCATCTATTTGTGCAGCCATTTATAAAATATTGATTATACCTTGGAATCTGCCCTAATTTCCATAATGTGAACATGAATGAGAAATTCCCTGCCTTTGAATTCAAAGTTTAATGGAGGAATTAGCTAAAAATATTAATTATAGTAAATTACAAGAGATCAATATATGATGTCATACAGGAGTAAGCAGAGTGCTGTGGGTGTCCTGGAGAATGTCTGTCTGACCATCGTAAGAAGTAACAAAGCATGTTGTTTTTAACTGGTACTCAGAAAGGCCAGCCTCACAAAAAAGATGTGATAGATACAAGCTTCTGAGCAGTTTCCCTTGCATGAGGACAGAGCTCAGGGTCAATTAGCATGAACACTTATCTAGAAGACACATGGTAAATGACAGTAGAAGATGGAACTCAGCCAGAAGATGCATTTCCAATTGCTAAGCTTTCTACTCTTCAGCCTCTGGACCACTGATGTTCACTGAGGTCTTTGATGATCGAAGCAGTTTTTGCTTTTGTTTTGCCTTTAGCTTTATCTCTGGTTGTCATAGACTGCATCAGAAAGTGGTGCAAAAAAATGCAGGTAACAGCTTAGACTCATAGGAGGCTTTGGATTCTTTGGGTTTAAATAGGGAGGGTGTGGAATGGATCAAATTCAGATGGCATTTATGGTACAAAACCGACAAGATGCACTAACAGTGACACAAAGAGGGCTGAGTGATTGCTAGGGTGGTGGAGGATTTGTCAGAAGGCCATCCAGAAGAAACAGGACTTGAAGAAGTTCATGCATACTTACCTGAATAATCACCAGATAAGAGCTAGGATACAAGAGAGAATTTGGGTAACACCCAGAAAGCTTGGAAATAGAAAAGCATTGGTAACTCAGTAGTGGAATCCTCACTGGCCAGAAACATAGGAGCCAAGTCACTCCTCGTCCAGTAATTGTGGTGGGTCCTGAACAAATAGTCTGACCTCTGTCAGGGTTGGAAAAATGACTTGATCTGATGTCCTCAGACTCAAGTTTCGGTGAGGTGGGAGCTGTGTGAGGCTCCCAGCCAGCATGGTCGTTTCAGCACTCAATAAGCCTTGGAACTGATCTCACCTCTTATTGGGGTAAAATCAACATGTTCCAAAGATCATGAATTTGTGTAATAATTCTCCCCAACTAATGTATTTCCTGTGGGCAATGCAAACAGTGCACATTGGCCTTTGTTAGCTCTGAAATCACCCAGGATCTATTTAGACGTCTCAAATCCTGATAGTTACTGGAGCCACAGTTTAAATGCAGCTCTTCAGAGAAGCAATAAGCTGAGTAGTGACCTAGGGAACCAGTGATTATATACAAAAAATAAATCATAAAGCACTTGACCTCTGATAAACACTTTGAGGTCCTTTTTGATCTACGAGATTCTGTGAGTTCATTTTTCCTGCCTGTGACATTTAAATATTTTTAATTACTAACCCTCCAGATTTGCTATTGGTATGAATCAGGGTTTTTTATTTAATTAAGTAAGCTTATCTGTCAACCCTCATAATTAATCCATCCTATCTTAATTACTTTTCCATTTCCGGATTCAGTCATCATATATTAATATAAATGTAGGAAAATATGAGTCATTTTAGTGATAGAAGGATGTGGAATGCCTATTAGATACCTTCACACACTTCCTTCACATATCTAGAAAGATTCAAAACAATTGAGTAGAATTACATTCATATCCCACCAGAAACACACAAATCAGAAAGGAAATCAGCATTTCAATCTATTCATTTACCTTACAACATCAAATATTTATACTCTGCCATATATTTAATAAAATTCCTCATTGTCTAGCCTTCACATCTGTCCGGAGAAGAATTGTAAAGCAGAAAGGAAGCCTTTCTAGGGATAATTGCAGAGTCACAGTGCCCATCGGCTTACTTTTGTACTGGTTCATGTGTGGATTTATATTTATAATCACTGTGGAAATGGGAGCAAAAGAAAGCCTGAACACATTGGCTTCTGTAGTCAGGGCTCCAAGAATGCCTCCGTGAGGTGGTAGCCTTGAAGCTGGCACTCAAATGACACAGTAGGTCATGAGCTGATGACAGTACCAGGTATACCAGGACACAGCATGACCAAGACCCAGTGTAGAAATCTAACTCAGGACAGGGAAGTCCAGTACTGGGGGTGACATGATCAAAAGTGTTGGGAGATAAGCTTAGGACAAGAGAGATTATTCAATCTCAGGAGTGGGGCTTTCATCCAAGACATGTGGTCTGAGCTACACTTGAAAAGACCAGTCTGGAGACTCTATAGTAAATGCACTGCAGGATTCCAGTATGGAAAATGGACAAAAGTCCAGATGAGAAGTTGTTGACTTGTAACCAAGGGTGAGGTTTAAGAGCAGAACAAGAAAGCTTGCTAAATATCTGGTTGTTAAAGAGAGCATCCTGGAGGGAAACAAACTTCTTATTCTTAATTAATCTCACTACATATATATGGACTTTAATCATGGTCTTTCTCATTTTTCCCTTCTTCTCCCACCAACCTCTTCTTTTTCTCAAGTTTCCTTCCTTCCTTTTCATTTGTTTATGATCCACTGTGTTTGATTAGAATCGTTTTTCTGAGCATGGGTGGGAGGTTATTTATTTGATCAAAGAAAACTTATCAATGGCTACCACTGAGGAATATATCACATGCATCCCTTCACCGAACCATCAACTGTCTAAAGTTCTTCACGGCTGACTCTTATGGGACCTTCCCTAATCCATGATGGAATGTTGATGGACTCAATCTTTTTTCTGTATCTGAGTGTGTTGCCTGTAAATACATATGTGTACCACACATATGCAAGGTACCCACACAGGTCAAACGCCATTGAATCCCCTGGAAATGTAGTTATGGATGGTTGTGAGCCACCATGTGGGTCCTGGGAACTAAACACAGGAGCTCTACAAGAATAACAAGTGTTCTTAACCACTGACATATCTCTCCACACCCAAATGGGCTGTCTTGTGAAGGCAGATACTGGCACTGTGAGGTCATGAGTGCAACAGTCATGTCTTGATGAGAAAAGAGAATTTCATGACCCTCCTACTTATCTTATGGGTCTTCTGCTCTCTCTGCCCCCTCTGATATTTCCCTGGTCTTAGAGAGAATGATACAGATGCCCTGCTAAGGGCTGAAAACTCAACAATCACTTATTCTCAGCAGTTTCACTACTTAGAAATCTCTGCATTAACTCATTTATACTTCAAGAAGAAGTGTCTTTGAGGCTGAGAGCAGCCTAATCCATGGGGATAAACAGAAATATTTAGAAGGCAGTGTGATGTCATGTTCATATAGTGAGATAACAGTGAGAAACTCTTCCCTAGGACCTAGGACCTTCCTAGCCACAGGCTTTTGACCAGGCTTATGGTACTATGAATGAATTTTTTTCTTGGAATCAGGCCTAGAAAAACAGAAGCCTCAAGTTTTCATATGCAGATCTTGGCTTCAAACTTTTAGATTTCTGTGTTTAACTTAAAGTGTCTATAGCAACCAGGAATCTATAAATGAAGAGGGGAGGTCTTAAGGGAGCAAGGATAGTAGAACACAAACGATTTGGAAGAAGCTGTATGGGGAGTATAGTTAGCCAATACTAAGGGCATATAAAACAGCCAATTGGAATTATAATATTTCAAACATTAATTTTAAAATATAACTTCGGGGCTAGAAAGAGGGCCCCACCCCTCAGATCACTTGTTGCTTTTGCAGAGGACTTAGTTTTTGTTCTTAGCATCCACATGATAGTTCACAACTGTCTATACCTCCAGTGTCAAGAGAACAAAGTCACCAGGCATACACATGATGTACAGGCATACACGCATGCAGCACACCATGCACACACACACACATGCAAATGCACACACAAATATATATATATATATATATATATACAAAATATATGTATAAAATGTTTTTATACACACACACACACACATATATATATATAATACACACATACATATATGTTTAAGGTGCCCTGAGAACCATGGGTAGATGATGCTGTTCCCAGAAGGTATAGCATTAAACAGTGCCAGGTGTGGGATTCCTTCCAGTGAGTTATTGGTCAGTGATACTCCAGACTTCCCAAAAACAGTACAGGCTGTTGTCACAGCTATTGACTTCCCACTAGAACTAGATGGTAAGTCCTTATTGTGAACAACACTACAGAGGACAGTGAAATCAAGCTGTAACTGAACTCAAAGGTTCCTCCCTGCTAGCTAGCTTTTACCATCCCGAAAAGAGATATGCAAGCTGTTGGGAGAGAAAAACCATCAAGAGGTCAACCAAACTATCAAAATCCTATGGGTTATAACACCAACCAGCCAAGCAAGTTGAGCCCGCTAGTGCCTAATGCCATGATAGTTATGGGGTGACCAACCACCTCTGATTGAATTGTAGGCCTGCTAACTCCAAAGGAGAAAGTCATACTATAGACTTGACACTTTTTACTGTTTTTCTTGGAGGGACCGAGGATGAAATCAACTTATTCATGGTAAGCAAAGTCTCTAACCTTAACATTTTTTTATTTAACATATTCCTTATCCATAACATAACTTATGGACTACATTCATAGGTTGATTATTTTCACGGATATTTATTTCTTTTGTTAACACAAAGTAATTCTTGGTGAGGCTGCCTGAATTAAGTCTAAGGTTGACTACCTAACGTAGGGCACTTTCTTAACACTTTTATGATTTGGTTTCTTCTAACTAAAAACAGGAAAACACACACTTAATGTAATTCCTCCACAGAATTATTATATAAATTGCTTAAGAAAATGCATACAGAATCAACTGGCACACTAACAGACTATCATAAGACTCAATAAATGATATTGAATAGGTGCTATATTCCTCTTTTCTTCCTTGCTATTGTACATCAAACTCTTACCACCAAATAATAAAAACTACAGTAACAGTTTTTATGTTCCTCATATCATGCCATAATTATTTCATATATCAAACATCAATTTTTAAAATTTCATGGCAATAATCCTTATTTAACATAGCCTCAGACTTCCACGCAGTGTAGTATTTATTTATATTTTGGATTTGGGGACAGGGTCTTTCTTTGTAGCCATGGCTATCCTCGAACTCCCTATATAGAAACGTCGTACTGCTCCTGAGTTCACGAGATCCAGTTGCCTCTACCTCTCAAGTGCAGAGATTAAAGGCCACCACATCTAGCTAGTATTCATTTTTTAAATGACCCTTCAGTGATTTGATTTTAAAAATATGCTAAAACTTTCTAGAGATATTGACTATTATCAGCTTTATTACACAGTTAATGTTTTCAGCTCTTAAAGTAGGTCGAGGGATAGTGGGTATCCAATCCCAAGATTACATAAATCATACAAAAGCTTAGTGCTGCCTCTAGCAATGCTGTGATACCGCAGGGTTTGCTCAGTGTGGTCCTCCTGCATCTCTTTCCCTTTGGGCTCTGGACCACATTGGCTTTAAGATGGGAAAAGACCCTATTTGCCCAGGTCACACATTAACTGAAAACCTTATATTCCTCTGCTTCTGGCCTTCCTATAAATGCTGGTTCTGCAAGGCTGCAGGGCTACAGCTGCATTCTAGAGCTGTGATTGGTTATTTGCTTCTCAAAATAGGCTGGAGAACAGTAGGAAAATAGGGTAGGTGAGAGCAGCATATGGCTGAGTTTTCATGGGCAGATGTGCTGGAAAATAACAAGGATATTCTTTTAATTTATTATCTTTGTTATAAATGAGATGTGCGGGTAATTCATATTGAAGCTGGGATTGAGGTATATTTAGTAAATATGCCGTTCATAAGATACCACATTAACCTAGTTCTTGAAGACTGTGGTTCTCACGTTTACTGAAGTCAATTAGGCAAGCAAGCAACAGACTCTTGGCAGCAAGAATCTCAAGAATGTCACCACTAATGCAGAATGCAAACCAGAAAGCTTTGGAATCTCTCTCTCTCTCTCTCTCTCTCTCTCTCTCTCTCTCTCTCCCTCTCCCTCTCTCTCTCTCTCCCTCTCTCCAAAATGTTTAAAATTAAACACATAATGCTCTTTTCGTTTCAGATTCTCTATTGTTTCCTAGATTTTCTAACAACTGGGAATAAGAATATCTTATTTCAGAGCTCCTATGTCATACAGCATTTGTAAAACAATTCCTGTCTGTGATACAGCGGGGACATCCCTAAGTTCTGGATAGGAGCTGTCATCCTGTGGATCAGCTGGCCTACTTACTCTACAGTGGGATCTGATAGTTGCTAATAGTGGTTTCCATTGTGTATTATTCCTAAACATTGTGCTGATTGCATGAATGCTGTGCTTAACTTTATTAAAAAAAACTGAATTATTCTAAACAGTATAGGAAAAAATAGTATAGCCCAGATAGTTCTATATTTATAACTAGACCAATCAACCTGTATATTTTTAAATGCTTGTGATGTATTAAGCTCAAATATCTGATTGCCTAACAGTGCTTCCTTCTCCTTCCTCCAAAGACAGTGGGGCATGGATGTTGAAAAGTATGATATAAACACCTACCTGGGCATGAGCAATCAGCTCTAAGGTCTCAGCCTTGCTGGCCACACAGAGCTGGCAGTTGATGTGTTGCCCATCCCTTAGACTGTTTTGCACAGGCCTAGTGGATGGATCACTGTAAAAATAGCCCAGCAGACAGAGATCACATCAGCTCACAATTGGGGCCCCCATCTTGATTGCATTTATATTTTTATTTAGTCCTTCATTTCCCAAGGAATATATAAGTTGGCATACTCACTTGACACATATTCGTTTCTGTTACAGACACAGGAGCAGAACGGCAGGCACTAAGAGAAACTGTGTATCCCAAACTGCGAGAATTTTGCAGAGAAAACTACGGCTTGGAATTCCAGGTAAGAGTCACCTCTTTCCCATGTTCATCTGGAAAGGCAGTGTTTGCTTCCTATCACAATGTGGGTACAACAAAAGCAAATTTGAATCTGCATATTATTTTTATTTCTTTAAATATGAGGAAAGAAACGCATAAAATGGAAATGATTAGTTAATTTTGGCAGTTTCATATTTATGTTTCTATTTCATGGACTCTGCCTGGTATTTCTCATATTTTTCCTAAAAGCAAGGGGTGGTTTGTTTTTTTTTTTTTTTTTTTTTTTTTGCTTTTTCCTAGTCTCTATTCCTACCAAAAAGATGAAAGTTGCTGAAGCTTCAGCCTTAAGCTATCACCCACAGAATATATTGCATCTCAGATCAAGATCAACTTTCGCAGTACTTGCTTTCGGTAGGCAGGCAGCCTCCATCACCTTGCCTTTTAGTCTGTGCTTGTGTGAAGATGTCTTCTTCCCTACATACACCAGTGCTGTACCTTTTCCTAACCCCACCCCCTCTGTGTGTGCTGCTCCTTCAAAGACAGTAACTACACACATCACTACTAAAGTTCACCAGCCTCAGCTATTTTATTTCTTTTGCCACATGATGGAAAAATGCTGGATGTATCTTGGACACCCAAAACCTAAAGTCGGTGGCTTCTAAAGCAAATAATATTATTTATTCAGAAGTTTTCAGCCTCATTTACCCTGGAAATCTTAGCTGTCAGGTGCTCTCAACTTTGTGTTTCTGCGTCAGGTGATGAATATGTAACAGGGCTTCGAGGTAGAGGAGTACATCATATGTTATCTAAGCACTGCTAAAGGAAGAAAATTTCACCCTTCATTTGTCGCCTCCTGGAAAAATAGTTTATCTCAGTACACCTCATGACGATTTCAAATGCGGTTTCGGAAGTAATCACTCCTAAATGGCTTCAATCTTGGTGAACGTTGTCAGTCAGCAGTGAGCCATTATGAAGCACACACTGAGCAGTTGCTCATAAGTCACCATTTACGTGATAAATGGGAGCCTAAATTAAATCCTTTGACATGGCTTCAGCAGTGCCTTCTCTGGGGATTTTGGCTGTACTGATAACAGCTCCCCCAGTTGTTACAAACTCCGCAACCTGTCAAGATTCCCAAGGACTTAGACATTCTTTGGGGGACTCAATTACTTTGGGGAGAGAAAAGTAGCTGAGCATGTTAACTGTGTCTTTGAGTCTGTGGTACATCATTTCTGTCAGCCTAGGGAGGAGGGAGTTGAGTGCTGAACAGCCTCCCAAAAAACAAGCCACCCACTGGGATCGGCAGAAAAAGAAAATAAAAGGAATAAAAGTGAATTTTGTAAATTAGAGCTAACCATGGGCGAAGACTGAAGTAGCCAGAGGAAAACCGTGAAAGGACCCACAGAGCTAACTGTTGGCTGGAGCGCTGGAGCCCTCCATGAGGTGCTGGGTGCACACAGCAGGAAGCACAGAGAAGGCATGAACCCCAGTGTGCCTTCACCTGCCCATGCCAGAGTACAGCATCTAAGCCAGGCATGGGGATGGGGTACCTGTGAGATGGTGTTGAGATTAAAAGTGAAATGCATCAGGTAGCGTTTGCTTCCCAACTGCTAGCCTAACAGAAGCCCAAATGCATATTATCTGACTCTTCCAAGAATGTGCCTTGTGCTTCAGTTCTCTGTGGGCAGTTAATTATACATCTTCTCCTGGGAGATATATTTTCAAGGGAACAGTTCTCTTTTCCTCAACAGTAACAAGATGTGGTCCCAGGGAATTTGTGAGAGACTTGCTTATCTTCAGTTATGGATTGAACCCGGGAGAAACAAAGCTCCGAGTCCCTCCGCCATGAAAGCCTGTTCTGCTCCCCCTGCCCTTTGCTTAGGATGATCTTTCAGCTGGCTGTGCTTCTCCTCCACCCACCCCTCTCTTTGGACTGGTTCTTCCCAGCTTTGCCTGCTGAATCCTGCTCATTTCTAGGGCTTCTCCAATGTAATCTCAGATCTTTCTCCCCTGCTATCTGACTGCAAAACTATAGGTGCCTCTTGCAGCTCTCAAACTTTGAAGTCTCCTCCCTGCCCTTAGGTTGTGTTCTATGCCATGAATTCTCATCCCTTCCTCTTCAAAGGGGTACTTTATTACCATCCCTCTGCCCACCACTTTTTAGAAGGACCTAAAGTCAACCCCACATGTTTCTTTAAAGTCACATTAATTTAGGTCTCTGCACAGTGTATGTCACTATCAGATATTTTTCTTGTTTTTTTTTAATAGATTGGCTTTCTTGCCTCTTTCCAACTAGATTCTAAGTTCCACAATAAGAAGCCCTGTCTATCCTCATGGCAGCTACATCCTTCAGCCTAGGACTGTGCCTGTAGTCAGGAAGAATCAATAGGATCTTTTGGCATAAATATGAATGGAAGAAGAGGCAGTGTAAAATTTACCGCCTTAAGAAAAAATTCTCCGTTCACCCCGAACCTGACAGGTGCCACATATCCTTCCTGCAATCTTCTATAACCCCATGCTTGAAAATCATGCATTGGATTCATTCAAAACAGCCCATGCAGTGGTTGACATTCTAAGTGACAGTAATACAGAAGCAGAGCATAGAAGGACCAATGTTGCTGAGGGAGGGAGGTGATGAGCAAATTCCAGGGATGATGAATGAATCTTACCGAATTAAAGCCATATGAAAAAGATAAAGCTGTCTTAGGGGAATTAGAGAAGGCCAGGTGGCCAGAAAGGACTTGGAGACAAGATGATATTTAAACAAATATCTGCAGATAGTGACAGAGCAAATCATGCAGATGTCTGGAGGAGGAGTCCAGACATAGGGAAGAAGAAGAGGCCTGAAAAGAGAAAGGGCGTGTTTAGAATGTTCCATGAACAGTAAAGAGAGTAAGTATGCATGGAGTGGGCAAGAAGGCTAATTCTAGAAGACATCAAAGTCAGATCATGGGCCCTATAGGACATGATCAAGGACTTGGAATTTTACTGAGCAAAAGAGGAAAGATTCAGAGAGATGGCTCAGCGGGTAAAGGCACTTACCATCAAGGCTGACAACCTGAGCTCGATCCCCACAAACCACCTGGTGGAGGAAAAGGATTGACTCCCACAAATAGCCCTCTGACTGCCACCCACGCACTCGGCATGTTGTGTGCCCGCATCCACATACACAAGCACATGTACAAAATGTAAAATACGAAAGGAATGACAGCTGTGAGCTACTTTAAAGAACTTTGCTCAGAGGTGAATAAAATGGTGAAGGGAGACGTGGAAGAAGGAAGAAGGTGGCACAAATAAAAATCACAGGATCCACAGCAGCTACTTAGATAAATTCCCTCATGGCTAGAAGACTACCCAGCTTCCCCACGCTTAGGCACGTAGCTCACCATAGTAAGCAATTGAGGAAAATCTTTACTGCGCTAGATTGGTAGACTCTGGGACTGTACTTTAAACAAGACAGAGAAAGATGATAAGAATTTTCTCTTTCTCTCCATGCCTTTTATCTGTTAGCCTATGTGGCAGGGTATTAGTCCCTTTATTTTTTTCATCCAGACTAAGATGGATAATGGAAAGGCACACGTGTGCACTGAAACAACCAGCCCGTTTGACTTGTCAGCATTTGGGGAGTGCCCCAAGTTCCTGAAAACAGGGTGGATGCAACTGGAGAGAAATGGACTGAGAAAAATGCAGGCATATCGGGGTAAGAGCTGGAGACTCGTGCCTCTTCAGGTGCACACCGCCTGTGCTCTCTGTCGCGTCTCCTCATCATTCCCATTGCTCCAACCCTGATATAACTCAGGAGTAAACAGCATTCTCGCTCGTCTCCTTACCCTGAATAGACTAGATGTCTTTGAGGAAGGGATTAGCCCTTGCTTGTTCTTTTGAAGTTGGCAGAGCCTGTAGCTGTTTGACATGAATGGTGTTATCAGAAGCGCACATCGCAAAGCTACCTGGTCATCCTCCTTGAATTTGTCTAACTCCATTTGTACATAACCTCTGCAAATGATGTATTATCAACTCCCCTTTGCTGGGAGTTTCTAAAGAACCTGTGGAGGGGATCTCTCTTTCAATGAGCCCAGCTCTCTCTTTGGCTTCATCTACCCTGTTTTCAATTGAAGCAATCTTTTATGACTCCAAAACATTCCTGTCTACCCATCTCGGAACTCATCTAAATAGCCCCACACCTCACAGGCCCCTGTGAAGGCGTAAGTCACAAACAATGCCACACCAATTCAGGGTTATGATTATTAGGGTGGTATTTATTTAAAGGGGAAAAAACTTACAGATCACTGTCCCAGGCAACAGCCCTCTAGGCAACCAGGAAAGGAGTCTAGTCGCAGGCGGAGCAGGAAGTGAAGAGAGAGAGGAGAGGGAAGTGGCCGCTTTTTTAAAGGGAGAGAAACCACGCTCCAATGGGCTGGTACCTCAGCGGAGATAGGCTGGAGGAGTGGGAGGACCTCCCGCAACACCTCCCCCTTTTGTTTAAATAAGAGAGTTCTAAACCTACTATGAAATTATATACAATAAGTACAAATATCCTATTCTAACTAGCTTAGGTCTTGTATAATAAATAACTTGGCCAAGTCATGAGAGAAAGTAACTACACTTATATAGTCTTCAACCCCATCAAAGATCTGAGAAGGGAAATAATGTTACCTGGGTAATTAGGAAGTTCAGTAAAACAAATTCCAAAACATGCAACAAATCACAGAGACAACTGGCTACCTGGGCAATCACCCAAAGTCACGTTAGCAGCGTTGAAGCAACCAACTTTGGCTAAGGCCTAACATAACTGACATACCATTTTCAAAGGCAAGCAACTTTTCAAAACTATCTTACCCTGTCTTGGCAGGATATGACAGCCCTGTTTTATCCATTGATGCACGCTCTGTATCTTTGTCAGTCGTTGAGGTATGGGCATTTCTTTGCCCCAAGGCCAGTTCTGCCAAAAAGAAGGCTCCAGGTGGAGTGTCTTTGGTGCTCAACATTCTCTCGGGAATAGAGTGGTGTTGCCAGGAGCAATTGTGTCTCACTACCACAAAACTCTGAGTTAGATTAAAGGCCATTTTCTACAGCTCTTTGAAGAAGTTGAAGATTATCTATCTATACTGAGTATAATCTCTATATATCTAAAGAACCTGATTAGTCTACTATAAATGACAAACTTAGATGACTATTAGTCTATATAATTCTCAATATCTATCTAACTTAAAGACTAAGACAATAAACGACTGTGAAACAAATGAGGACAATGACCTCCAAATATAAACAATGTACAAATATACATTGCAGTAGGTAAATATATATCAATACACAATCATTATATAAGTATCTTAATCAGAGGTAGAAATGTACACTGCAATATGGTAAATATATACAATATATATATATATCAATACAATATATGTCAATACATAAAAAATGTTTTAAACAGAGGTAGAAACATGCATGCGTACAATAGTCAATATAATTTAACTTTGTATCAATATATAAGAATCTATACCAATGTATTTGTCTAAAAACAGTAACTCACAATTACAAATCTATTATCCCATCATCCCTCTTTTTTTTTTTCAAAATGATCCCTGAGCGTATAAAATTCCTCCCCCAACCCTCAATCGTATACTAATTATAATCAACCCCTAAATGATGTCCCTAAACCCAAGGGCAAGTTTTACTGGGAAAGGGGACGTCGTCCTCTAGAATTACTTCCAGCTGTCATGGGGGCGACGTTCTTTCTGGGGGATCCTGTGAAAGTGAAATGATGGTTAAATTTCAAGATCAATGTCTTTTAAAATTGCCAATAGTCTCTGAGTATTTTGTGCAGGTCTGGCCAAAATGTTGTATATGATGTGCACCATTTCAGCTAACCAAGTTGGAACTGTCTTGTGCAGCTGGTACCAAAAGCAGGTCTTGTAGTAGCGCTATCAGTATCATGACGTCATATCAACCAGGTGGAGTTGTTGTTATGGGGCCCCATCTTCTTCCTGGAAACTTCAAATGTCACTTCAGGAAAAACTCATTGTTCATTATGAAAAACTTAAACATTAATCATATAGACATATATAGACATATATATATATATATATATATATTCAATGAAAGACATGATAGATATATTCAATGAAAAGTATGATAGATATGAAGAAAAGCAAAGATGTTTTCTAAACTCATATTTCTTTCTGTCCCATATCATGGCTCTTGACATGAGACAGAAACTCCAGAACTCTGGGTTTTTCTCTTACCAACAGGCTTGGAATTGGAGAGGGACTGAGCCAGAGTCCAACTTCAAAACCAGCTTTATAAATTTAGAAATATGGTTTAATATTACTTACACAACCCATTCAGTTGTCTTGATATTTCCTATTGGGCAGGTATTTTTCCATCTGTCAGTATCCAAACATCCAGGGTCCCTTGAATTTCTCAAAGATGAGTGTTTTCCTGTGGAGATAAGAACAGAACCCTGCCCCCATTCTATATGTTTTTCTTACCACCTGTATGAATATCATCGTTGTGGATGAGTTGTCATTTCTCCTTTCCAAGAGGTTTCTCCTCTTCAAATCGAAACTTTATTAATTTTGATGGTATCCACAATTTTTCTTCTCCTGTGGAAACAAGAGCAAAACCCCTTCCCCAACGTAGCACATCTCCTGGCTTCCATTGAGAGGTCAGCACATCTTTGAAATAAATCGGTTGATTTAGTTCAGCAGACTTTTCCATTATCCAATGTCTTTCTGCTGCTGTCGTTCCTTTCTCATTAGCGTTAAGAAAATTCAAGGTTAATAAAGCATTATGTAATCTATTTCTGGGGGTATTTTCAGTCCCTTTCTGTTTGTTCAGCATATCCTTTATAGTACGATTTGATCTTTCTATAACTGCCTGACCTGTAGGATTATTTGGTATACCTGTAATGTGTTTTATATTATAATAATCAAAAAAGCGTTTCATTTTCTTAGATACATATGCTGGACCATTATCTGTCTTTATTTGCCCAGGTATACCCATGATGGCCATAACTTCCAATAAATGTGTGATTACTGAATCAGCCTTTTCTGAGCTCAGGGCTGTAGCCCATTGAAAACCTGAATACGTGTCTATGGTGTGGTGTACATATTTTAATTTACCAAATTCCATAAAGTGGAACACATCCATCTGCCAGATTTCATTTCTCTTAGTACCCTTTGGGTTACTCCCTGCAGGCAACGGTGTTTGATTATAGAAAGAACAAGTAGGACATCTCTTTATAATGTCCTTAGCTTGTTGCCAAGTAATGGAAAATTCTTTCTTTAGGCCTTTACTATTGACATGATGCTTCTTATGAAATTCCGAGGCCTGCAACACACTTCCAATCAATAATTGATCAATCTCAGCATTGCCTTGGGCTAGAGGACCAGGCAGACCTGTATGGGACCGGATGTGTGTTATGTACATCGGACAAAGCCTGTTCCTGATTATGTCTTGTACCTGGATAAACAATGAAGTCAACTCTGTGTCATCTGGTATAAATTCAGCGGTTTCAATATGCAAGATAACTCTTTCTGCATATTGTGAATCTGTAACTATATTAAGAGGTTCTTTAAAATCCCTTAGCACCATAAGAATGGCATATAATTCTGCCTTCTGGACAGAATTATAAGGGCTTTGTTCCACCTTACTCAATTCATCTGACTTGTAACCTGCTTTCCCTGATTTATTTGCATCAGTATAGAACGTACGGGCTCCAGTTATTGGAGCATCACGTACAATTCTAGGAAGAATCCAAGAAGTTCTTTTTATGAGATTAAGTCTATCACTTTTGGGATAGTTGCTATTAATTTCTCCCAAAAAGTTAGCACAAGCTCTTTGCCACGGTTCATTGTCTTCCCATAACTTTTTTATTTCTTCAGTAGTAAAAGGCACTATAATTTCTGCTGGGTCTATACCTGCTAGTTGACGAAGTCTCAGCTTACCTTTTATAATTAATTCAGAGACTTTTTCCACATAAGTTTTTAATTTTTTACTTGGTTTATTAGGTATAAATATCCACTCTAAAATAATATCTTCCCTCTGCATTAGAATCCCTGTAGGAGAAATTCTGGAAGGCAATATGACTAGGATGCAGCTAAGATTTGGGTTCACCCTATCCACATGTGCCTCCTGTAATTTTTCCTCAATCATTGTCAGTTCCTTTTCTGCTTCAGCTGTCAGTTCTCTTGGACTATTCAAATCTTTATCACCATCTAAGGTTTTGTTTAAATGAACTATTAGATCAGGTGTTATCCCAACAGCTGGTCATAGACTGGAAATGTCTCCTAACAATCTTTGGAAGTCATTAAGAGTCTTTAACCGGTCTCTCCTAATTTGTGCCTTTTGCGTTTTAATTTTCTCTAACCCTATTCTGTAACCTAGGTAATTAATAGAATTTCCTCTTTGAATCTTTTCAGGGGCAATTTGTAATCCCCACCTAGGCAAGACTTTCTTTACTTCTTCAAACATCCTTTCTAAAGTATCTTTATCTGAATCAGATAATAAGATGTCATCCATGTAATGATAAATGATGGACTTGGGGAATTGTTTACGAATTATTTCCAATGGCTTACTTACAAAATATTGGCACAGTGTAGGACTATTGAGCATACCCTGTGGGAGGACAGTCCATTGATATCTCCTATTAGGCTGAGAATCATTATAAGTAGGCACTGTGAAGGCAAATTTTTCTCTATCCTTTTCTTGTAACGGTATAGTGAAAAAACAATCTTTCAAATCAATAACTATAAGAGGCCATCATTTTGGTAACAGAGAAGGCAAAGGAATTCCAGATTGTAGTGGGCCCATAGGTTGAATTACTTTGTTGACAGCTCTTAGATCTGTCACCATTCTCCATTTACCAGATTTCTTTTTTACAACAAACACAGGAGAATTCCAAGGGCTGGTTGATTCTTCAATATGGTGAGCATCTAGTTGCTCTTGCACCAGCTGTTCCAATGCCTGTAGTTTATCTTCAGCTAGAGGCCATTGTTTGGTCCATATTGGCTTCTCAGTTAGCCATTTTAAAGGTAGGGCCGTTGGTACCTCTAAAGGTTTGGTATTTGCTGTATGTTCTTGTACAGCCTGAATGGCTGGTGACCTTTTTCCATAATGCCTCATCATATCCTTCCCAGAATTATGAGTTCCTGGAAATACAGGAATGTTAATCTGGGTATCCAATTGCTGTAGCAGGTCACGGCCCCATAAATTTATGGCAATATTGGCTATATATGGCCTTAGTCTTCCTATTTGCCCTTCGGGCCCTATGCATTCAACCCATCTTGTGCTTTGTTTTACACGAGATAGGGTTCCAATTCCCAGGAACTGAACATCTACCTCTTGAAGAGGCCAATTCGGATGCCAAGATTCTGGGGTAATGATACTTACATCCGCACCTGTGTCTAATAAGCCTTCAATAAAAGTGCCATTTATACAGACTCTTAGCTTTGGTCTTTGATCATTAATAGAAGTCTGCCAAAATATACGTTTACTCTGTCCTATTGGGTTTTTTGACTCATCCTCCACACGTAATTCTTCATTTAGACCAGTATTACTTTTTACAGCAGAAATTGGAGCTTTTAATTTTCTTGGTGAGGCACGTTCTCCACTGTGACTGGGAATGACTGGGCCACTGTTGGCTTGGGGGCCTGCGAGAGGCCCCCCAAGGAGTTTCCCGATGATATCGGATTGCCCCGTCTGTCTGTTGTTGACCTACATTCGTTGGACCAATGCCTGCCTTTACCGCATCTCCTACGTATACCTGAAGGCCGAGGTCTCCTATTTTTGTCATTCCCAGAAGAGATATTATTCCTAGAAATTCTTTGCCTGCAATTCCTTTGCAAATGTCCTAATTTACCACAATTAAAACACCTGGCAGTTTGATGTCTCCTCATTGCTTTGGAAATCGCTTCTCCTACCCAAGATTCATCATTATAGCTAAACGTCTCAACATTCATCGTATGCTGAATCCATTCATCCATAGGTGCTGATCTAGACTTTAAAGGCCCAATTATCTTTTTGCATTTTATGTTTGCATTCTCAAAAGCTAGAGATTCAAGAAGTATTCGTCTAGCTTCTGGGTCTGTTACCCCTATGTCCAGAGCCTTAATTAATCTTTGCAAAAAGTCAATAAAGGGTTCTCTCTGTCCCTGCCTAATTCTGGTATATGATTCAACCCTTTTTGCTGGATCTTGTATCCTATTCCAAGCATTTAAAGCTGCTTGGTGACATAGACACAGTACTTCATCGTCATAAAGAGCTTGGACCTGTGGATCAGCATATTCTCCTGCACCAAGAATTTGATCTTGGGAAACCTCAATACCTTTTGCTCTTCCTTGCTGTTCCATATGTTTGGATTCTTCTCTGAAATAAATTCCAAACATCAAGGAAGGTCCATTATCTAAAACTGCAGACACTAACTGATGGAAATCATGGGGAGTAGCTCTAGCATTAGAAGCCCAAGTCCTTATCATTTCCTTTACATATGCATTGTGCAAGCCAAAATTAACAACAGCTTGCTTAATTTCTTTCAGATCATTCATTGCTATTGGCGTCCATCTAGCTTCTCTGACTCCCTTTGAGCCTTTAGAATTTGATGCTTTTTCAGAATTAAGTATAGGGTATGTCGCTAGAACCCTGGGTAAGCCAGTTCTAATAGCTGGTGGAGGCCTTGTATCCTGTCCTTGTGCCTCCTTACTCTGTTCACCAGCTGCAATAATTTCCCCAATCTTTTCAAATCTTTTTATCATTGTCTCTCTTAAATCCTGAATCTCCTGACCTGTATATATTTCCAGTGATTTCACTGAGGCATCAATTTTTTGGTCCCCATTCTGCACCTGTGATTCCAAAGCTTTAATTTTTTCCTTCAAAGATAACATGTCCTCCTTAAACTTTTCTTGTATATCATGTAGATTCCCATCTTGGAGGTACATTCTGTCTGTTACCTTATCAAAACTTTGTGATAAAGTCTGAACGTCAAATTCAACAGCCTGAACCCTTTCAGGTAACTTTCTAATACCCTTGGATATGGAATCAATTTTGTCTGTCATAGTATCCACTTGTTCAGATAACCTCTGATTTTCAATAATTTTAATCCTGTCAATTAGTTGTTCATTATTATTTCGTAAAGATTCTATCATTCTTAGGAGTGCCATATTCTTCTGTTCATTATTAGTTTGTAAAGATTCTATCGTTTTTAGGAGTGCCATATTCTTCTGTTCATTATTAGTACGTAAAGATTCAATCGTTCTTAGGAGTGCCATATTCTTCTGTTCATTATTAGTACGTAAAGATTCAATCGTTCTTAGGAGTGCCATATTCTTCCTTAATGATAGAATATGGAAAAGAAAACTGAAGGCTAGTAACAAGCAAATTAAGGTATCCCCATAATCATATAAACCTTGTATGATGTAATTCATTGTATTAGTAAATATAAATTTACTAATCCATTGTATTAGTGAAAACAAAGCAGTAAAATTTGCGTTAGAAACAAAAACTGCAATATTACCTATTATCCAGCAGGTGGCGCTGTTGCAGAGTCGCGGTGAAAACATGGTCCTGTTTCAGTGCCTTAGTAGATGTTAAAAACTGGAAAATGCAAGTTTCTCAACAAAGTAAATGTAATTAAATCAATTCCTGAGACGGAACCAGAAACCCAGAATCCAGGGGTAGAGAAGAGCAATCTGGAAGCCGCTTATGCCTCCACGTGACAGAGTCACCCTGAGGGGTTGCAGCTTTCAGCAACCACGTGCTCTGGTTCGTGCCACTTAAGAGCTGTACTTGCAAGGGAGATTTAAAAATGACTCAGAAAAGAGCAAACCACGCGGCCAGAGACTACGCGGGCCTGTGGAGTTTAAATCCACGTGGGGAGTTCAAGGCCGCTGGCGGCTGAGGAAGGGAGGGCTCCCGCCAAGCCGAACTAGAGCCCCCCAAGCCTGCGGCCGCCAAGCTGAACTTAGGGCCGCCAAGCCCGCAGCCGCCAAGCCGAACTTAGGGCCGCCAAGCCGAACTCGCGGCTGCGAGTGGGGAAAGGAGAGGTTCTAAAACCAAATGTTGGGTGCCAAAATGGAGGCGTAAGTCACAAACAATGCCACACCAATTCGGGGTTATGATTATTAGGGTGGTTTTTATTTAAAGGGGAAAAAACTTACAGATCACTGTCCCAGGCAACAGCCCTCTAGGCAACCAGGAAAGGAGTCTAGTCGCAGGCGGAGCAGGAAGTGAAGAGAGAGAGGAGAGGGAAGTGGCCGCTTTTTTAAAGGGAGAGAAACCACGCCCCAATGGGCTGGTACCTCAGCGGTGATAGGCTGGAGGAGTGGGAGGACCTCCCGCAACACCCCTGAGCCAAAAATGAACCCAGTTATGGCAGGATCTCTGAAGGAAGTTTTAAATGGGTCTGAGCACAAAGAGCTCCTACACTTTAAAGACAATTTTCACGTGAGTCCAGTCATTTAGCTTAGGATCACTCCTGAAGAATGTTTTCTGAAAGCCAAGTTTATTAGTGAACATCAGTATTTATCTTTCTTCATTTCTGTAACTCAAGTTCATAAGCCACTGTTGTCAGCATGTAATCCACCCAAAGACTTAATAGCTCTACCTCCTTGACTATTTGCCCAATCATGGTTCTTTGGTCAAGTCTGCATTATTGAGTTCTTGAAATTTCCACAGCTGCCATATTTGCCTCCATCTATCTACTACCTATCTTCCATCTCTCTATCCACCTTATCCTCCTAATTCACACTCCACACAGCCACTACAGTGGTAATTCTGAAATGCATATCTGACTCTTTCACCTGCGAGATACATGCTACACTTTCTAGCACAATGTTCAAGGCTTGCCTTTTCATTCTTCCCACCCTGAGGTCTTGTCAGCCAACTTTCCCCACTGGCAGCCTAGCCAGGCCTTTCTAAACTACATTCACCTCCCCGGACTCTTCCCTGAACCTCCATACCTGCAATTCCTTCTGACTGCAGGCTCAGGAAAATGAGCATCGACCCTTAGGAAAATGAGTAGAAAATGTGTATTGATTCTCTCTCTCTGTATGTGTATCTCTGTGTCTCTCTCTGTGTCTCTCTCTCTGTGTCTCTGTCTGTGTGTGTGTGTGCGCACGTGTGTGTGTGTGTGTGTGTGCTCACATGTGCATGTGTGTGCAATGCATACATGAGGGGCAGGTACAATGCAGAAGCCAGAGAAGGACACTTGATCTTCTTCTATTTCCCTCCATGTGATTTTTTGAGACATGGACTCCCATTGTCCTAGTTAGTTCTTTGTTACCTTGAAGGAAGCTCGAGTTGAGAAAAGAGAATCCCAGTTGAAAAGATGCCCTCACCAGATCCATAGGCTAGTCTGTGGGGCATTTTGTTGATTGATGATGGATGGGGGGGGGGGAGGCCACTGTGGGTGGTACCATGGCTTCATCGATAGGCCTGGGCTATATAAGAAAGTAGACCGAGCAAGCCATTAAAAAAAAAAAAAAAGCCAGCAAGTAGCACTCTTGTGTGGTCTCTGCTTCAGTTCCTGCCTCCAACTTCCTGCCCTGCACCTATTTCTGCCTAATTCCCTCAGTGATAGATTTTATCTAGAAGTAAAATAAACTCTTTCCTCCCCACATTATTTTGGACACGGCTTTTTAGCCCAACAATAGAAACCCTAACTAAGATACTCACTGAACTCAAAGCTCGCCACCTCAGCTATCCTGCCTGGCCGGCAAGCTCCCAGGATCCTTGTCTCTGCCTTATAATGGTGAAGGTACAGAAACATGTGCTTGGTTTTCTTTGGGTGCTGGGTACTAGAACTCAGGTCCTCTTGTTTTCATAGCAAGTGCTCTTAGCAGCTCCCCAACCCAAGATCCATTCTTGAAGAACTAGAAGAAGCTCTTCTTTAAGGGTGCATAGTGCCTAAACTTTAATCACTCTGGTCAACACCCTCCTTCCTACGTGGGAGCTCCCAGAAGCCAGCAACTGTTTACTATAGCTTCATATTATCAACATCTCTTAGAATATCTGGCTCACAGTGGCTGTATCATAAATGCTGGTTGACTGAACTGAATATGGTTGGAAAACAGTGAGACAAAGAAACAGAGAATCTCTGCAGAGCTGTAGGAAACAGAAGTCACGCATGCAAGTAATACATATAATTGCAGGTTTCCTGATAATGTACTTAATATACTTGAAGTCAATATACCCAAGAAATGTCATCATTGTAAAAAAAGTTCCTGAGATATTTTACGTATTTCTGTCTTCCCAAGTGTCGAATCCTAGTATATAGTTCACACAGAAACACACCCCAGTTTGGGCTGGCCTCCTTTCAGATACTGGGCAGTTGCATATGGACAGGAGAACCCCCAGGGTGGGCATTGCAGTTCTGAATGGTAATGAGTTCCTGGTGGGATATTGTGACAGGAAGAGGCCAGGCTGCACAGTGACAGGCTGCCAGGTAACAGCAACAAAGATAGCAATTAGGTAGATGAGAAATAGAGGGAATGAAGTTCATTTATACATTTAAGTATCCAGAAAATCATAAAGAAAGTAATTGTCCGCCAACCAAAACATTAAATGTCCTAATTCTGTTTGATTGGTTTGATTGTCACATTGATAGAATGTGTCATCTGAGGTGGTTGATGTAGTTAATTCGACTGTCACAGGCACTGATCTGTCTTGACTCAGTTGCTATGGAAGGCGATGCAAAAAGACGAAACGTTAGCAAGTCAGAGGCCTGCAGAATCAATGCTTGAAATTATCTCAAATCAAAAGAGGCACCAGATGGTCACACTAGCCCCTCTTACTTCTAAATCTTAACTTAATATTCCCTGCATTATGAATGTCATTGGCTACCTTATGCACTTCTTCTAAATATTGCTGGAAAAGCAATCCCCCCTCCACCCCCCGTGACTTTGACATTAAGCATACTGATTTGCTCTCCCAAAAGAACTCCCCATGTCCTGGCTCCACCCCTTCTCCTTCACTTCCTGGGGCCAGCTGGTTTCCCAGGAATGCTGGGAGATGATGAGTGGAGCCAGCTCCTGCTAGTAGGAAGATCTTGCCCCATACCTGCTTGTTGCCTTGGGATGGCATTGAGCTGACACACTAAGACACAAATATAGTGGATGTTCATCCCTGGTGAAGGTTCCATCCTGGTACCCCAGCAGCACAGGTTGAGATCTGCCCTCTTGGTGGCCTTCAGAATCAAGCAGTAGCTCAAGCCTTATCTCCTTTCCCTTCTGTTAGTATGGAACTGTCCCTTTTCAGCCTCTGCAGACCTGCCTTCCAGAGTTGCATGAAGACATTTCTTCAAAACAGAACCCATTCTTTTTCTTTATCTACTTTTCCAATTGCTACTAGTTCCCAGTTTAAGACATAAACTCCTTGCTCACAGTCCACTCTTCCACCCTTCTAAGCCTAGCTCCAAACTGCCAGTACTCCTGTCGACTCATATGCTGGGCTGCTCCCAGAAGCTCATCTTCTTTCCATTTCAGAAGTCCCTGCCTTGCTTGGGCATCGAAGCCTAACAGCTTTTTTTCTGACCTCTCTCTCTCTGCCTTTGTCATATTGTTGTTCTTGTCTAGACTGTACACAGCTGCTCACACAATCTTCCTTGAAACAAGCTTTGCCAGATTTCATTGATTCTCAGATGCAGGGCTTTGCACATGTATTCCATTTAAGCAATGCTACCTTCCTTGTCTTTCCCACTCTTTATTCTTCTTCTTTCCCCAAGTTCATAGAAGAGCCGTACATTCCTCTCTTGGCTTTCTGAGTATCATAAAAGATCTTCCATCTAGCTAACTTAAGGTATTTGTCTCTCCAAGGCAGTTGCTCTTAGCCTTCATAAAGTTGTGTCCCACTAATATAGTTCCATGTGTTGCAGTGACCCCCAACCATAAAATTATTTTCATTGATACTCCATAACTGTATTTTAACTGTTCTCATGAATCATAATAAAAGTATGTGATATGCAGGTTAGCTGATATTCAACCCCTGTAAAAGGGTCATTCGACAACCCCAAAGGCGTGGCAACCCACAGATTCAGAACAACTGCTCTAAGGCTGTGTTGTATCTGGAATGGAAGGAATGTCAATGGGGGGGGGGGAATATTCATAAAGTATTTATTACATTGCATACAAGAAAGGATGATGCAGTGAAACAAAAACTATAGTAGTCTGTCCTGGTGTAAAAGAATACCTGAGACTAATTTATGAAACATAGAAATATTCCTTTGCAGTTGTATGGTCTGGAAAAGCCACAATCAAGATGGCAGCAGGTCTGGTTCCTGGTAAGGGTTCACCTTCTGTCTCCAGCATGACATCTTTCGTGATGCCTGCACCCTCTGGAGAGGAGGAACGCTGTGTCCTACATGGTGGGCAGCAGAAGAGCAGGGAGGGAATCTTCCCTCCAACAGTGCCCTTTTAAAGCTTTAATCTCCCTAAGCAGTGAAGCCCTCATGACCTGCACACCTCTCAAATTCCCCTCCCCACAGCAACCATGGTGGGAGCAAGTTTCTAACGCTCAACCTTAGGCATTTATTTCCATTCTTCTAACCACTTTTTCACAAGTTGGTCAGGCCTGTGACATGCTGCCTCTGGAGTTCTTATTTATGAAGGAAATGGTAGAGGCTTTCATTTATGTTATTTTGTTTTAAGAAGGCAGAGCTACAACCTACCCAAAATGGCTGCTAAAGGAAGAGGAGGAGATGTGGGGCAGAACTCAGCAGATTTGCTCCATTTCCTTAAGAAGGGAGGTGTGTTAGATAGGTGAACATGTAGGGTCACTAACTCCCAGGGACACTTGCTGCGTTCTCCACAAAAGATACTAGAAGATCACCCTGTAACACTTTGCCCCTACAATTGGCACACCAACGTCTTTGTTAAAATAACAGGAAACCACATAATCAAGCACTCCCCAGATGTTCTCCAGTACTAAGAATCATATGGAATAAAATGGCCTGGGGTGAATAAGATGAGCATGATCCAAAGTTTTGGAGGTCCTTCATCCAGCACAGGAAAAGTGGGGATTGGTAAGCTGAAGAATCCCAGCCCCTATCAAGCTGACAGGAAATGGCCAGTTCACAATCTTCTCCTGCCCCAAACACAGCACTGACTGTCTGCATCCACTGCAGCTGTATCCAGGGATTCCTATTTTCCCCTTCAGGATGTGAGGTCCCCTGGATGTCACCTTAGTGAGCAATTGGGAAGTCAAGACTTGCCACAAAGGCTCCATTAATATGTCACTCTTAACTAAGGTTTAACAAGATAGAACTGAAAGCCCTTTTTATCCTGCTAAAGGAGGGGATGGAGATTTGGGCAGGAAGCCCAAACTTGTTTTAAGCAAAATAATTAATCAGCACCGTCTATGTACGTCAAAGTTGCAGGCTACATTAAATTTTGTGAACCTGAGATCAGCAGGACCCTATGGATGCTTAGTGCTTTTCTTCCATTGCTTCCACATTCTCTCACCAAAGTTTTCATGCTTCATCCAGCCAGTCTCTTCTATACAAGTTTTTGACTGTAAAAATTCCATATAGAACACTTACCCAATGTATCTTGTTCATATTCATCTCCTACCCTCTCCAGCCCCACTTTGCCCCCAACACATCTCAAATATCCCCCCCAACTTCATATCTTTTAAAAAAACAACCCACTAAATTCAATCAATGTTGCCCATATGTCATGTGGGCACCAAAACCAGGCACCAAAGCATAGAAAACTGACTGATGGCCAAGAGAAGAATTTTTTTGTCCATCCAAGACTTTTTCCTCTATGTCCTACAACCAGAATGTATAGTGTCTTTAGCAATAGTCTTTTCTAGTTATGGTGGAAAGTTCAGAGCAAGAGCAAAAGCCTGTCTTACTTGGGATGATATCTTCATGTAATAACCCATGTCTTCTAAGAGAGCATTGTTTACATATGTGTTACATCTCTGCGCAAACTCCTTTTAAAATGCTTTAATAGCTTAGAAACTCATGGGGTTTCACAAGGCTTCATCATACATCCTTAATGTTTGTGACTCCACCCCTATCCTCTGATGGAGGAAGGTCATTGGCTAATAAAGGTACTGCCTTGGCTCATTTTATTGGTTAGAAGATAGGTGGGAGGAGTAAACAGAACAGAGCGCTGGGAGGAACAGGAAGTGAGCTCAGACTCCACAGCTCTCCTCTCGGGAGCAGACGCTTGAGAGAGACACCATGCCCCGCTCCCGGGCAGAAACACACCATGAAGCTCTGACCCAGGATGGACTAGGCTAGAATCTTCCCGGTAAGACCGGTTCTCACAGATTATTAGAGATGGGTTGATCGGGATATCAGAATTGGCCGGTAAGGGCTAGAGCTAAAGGGCCAAGCAGTGTTTAACAACACTGTGTGTTGTTATTTCGGGTAAAGCTAGCCGTGCGGGTGGCTGGGGTGCTGGGGACGCAGCCCCGCCGCCCTTATTACTACAACCCTCTCCTTTTTCTCACCTCCTGCTCTCATCTCCACTTAAAACTTTGGCTCCCAATGTTCCCTTCCCACTTGTTCTTTCATTTTACATATGTTCTAGTAACCCCCTTTATTATCATTTTTCTTTAGTTGTAAGAGCATAGGTTCCCATGTTATCCTTCATGCACACTTCATTTCTGTTAACCTCCCCCCATATCTGTAATGGCGTAAACAAATGCAGACAGACTGTAAAAATATATATACAGCTTTAATGGCGAAATAGACTTACAGAACCACCGTTCCTGCGGAGACCAGGAAAGCAGAAGCGACGGCTAGGAGCACGCTCACCAAATTTATAGGCAAACATTAGCCCGAGGTGAACACGCCCCCCAAGGGGCAGGACTTATCCCTACATCTCCCCTTTTTGTCTAAATAAGACAGAACCAAACCAAATACAACTATATACAATAACAACAAATAATAAATATAACAAACAATATTGAGAACAAAAGCTTTGCTAAACATTCTATCTCAAGGAGTCCAAATAATGTAGAGAGTAACTACAATTATATAATCTTCAACTCCGTCAAAGATCTGAGAAGGGAATAAACACTACTCAACAAACAAGATATATCCAAAATGTAATGAATTTCTCCTTAACATCAGCCTGGAGAACTTCAAACTGATTCTTGAGAAGATTGTTGTCATTCTCAATTGTTTTTAAGCGTTCAATCTCTGCCTTAAGAATCCTGGATTCGTCTCGTAAAGACTTTATCATATTTATATTATCAAACCATTTAATGACAATGAAAACGATGAATCCCAGAAGGATCCATAGATGTGGGGTGATAGACACCTCTTGTAAAATCTCCCACATGGTACAATTAAAAAAACTGTTAAATTTTTGAACAGTAATGTGTTCAGACATTTTATTTATAAAAGAAAAATTTTTTACCTGCAATGATCGGTTCCTGCCAATGGTGGTCTCTGTGTTTTTGGAGCCTGTCCTAGAACTAGCTCTTGTAGACCAGGCTGGCCTCGAACTCACAGAGATCTGCCTGTTTCTGCCTCCCAAGTGCTGGGATTAAAGGTGTGCGCTACCACCGCCTGGCCGGCCTTGAACTCACAGAGATCCACCTGCCTCTGCCTCCCAAGTGCTGGTATCAAAGGCGTGCCACCACCGCCTGGCCAAGTCACTTTGTATCAGACCAAATCTGCCGCTGTGGAAGCTTTTGTTGCAAAACCGCAGGTACTTGAGTTTCTGCTAATTCAGGCAGTGGGGTTCCACTCCAAACTTAGCCAAGGCAGGCAGGGAGGGGTTAATTGCTGTGGCGAGCAGGCAGGGCAGAATGGGCCTGTGTGGCCCAGTGTGTCTCGGACTCGGCACTGGGGCCCATGCCCGAGTCACGAACTAAAAACAGCATCCAGGAGGGTGCTGTGTTAGCTAGCGGGCTACCTGCTTGAGTCAGGGGCAAAATAGCCCAAAGTTGGACACCAAAATGTAACGGCGTAAACGAATGCAGACAGATTGTAAAAATATATATACAGCTTTAATGGCGAAATAGACTTACAGAACCACCGTTTCTGCGGAGACCAGGAAAGCAGAAGGGACGCTGGGAGCACGCTCGCCAAATTTATAGGCAAACATTGGCCCGAGGCGAACACGCCCCCCAAGGGGCGGGACTTATCCCTTACCTCTGTCTGAGGCAAGACAGAGACACCATGCTCCGCTCTCCCAGGGAGATGCGATTCAGCTCTGACCCAGGATGGACATAGGCTAGAATCTTCCCGGTAAGCGCACCTTAGGGTGCAACACAGATGATTAGAAATGGGCTAAATTAATATGTGAGAATTAGCCTAGAAGAGGCTAGATAGAAATGGGCCAAGCACTGTTTAAAAGAATACAGTGTCCGTGTAATTATTTCAGGTAAAGCTAGCCGTGCGGGCGGCCGGGTGCTGGGGACGCAGCCTGCCGCTCCTATTTCAACACATATCCTACCACCAGCTGCTTGCTTGGGCATCTCAAGATGTGTGTTGTCCCCTGAGCTACCAATATTCCTTGTAGCCTTTATAATCGACACAATCTGTTATGGTGCCCTTGGTCTCCACTGCACCTTGTCAACTAATCACCTTTCTCTATTTCCTATTTATCTAATGGATGCTTCTGTCTAGCGGGAAATGCACAGCGCTTCATTGAATCACATCACTTCACTCAGACCAGAGGTCTAATTTGTTTAGTCACTTCGCATCTTAGTGCCGTCCATCACAGCCTAGCCAGGCCTTACCGAGTTGATATTCTCTGGGAGTATAAATGTGTGCCATCATCCATCTCCCGTCACTGCGAGAGAGCCAGCTTATTAAAGAGAAAATAAATAAGGATGACAACAGGCAAGGGGAGAAGGAGAGTGTGTACATGACCTTCCTTGTCTAGATTTAATCACAATTTCTGCAGCACACAGTGGCTCTTCTGAATGGTCCAGCCTGGCTTCTTATACAATATTACTGTTACTCATTTTTGTTTGTGCTCAGAGGCAATCTTGGTATTTCTCCTAAACATGGAGTGGTGGCATTGTGCGAGATTCAGAAGAGCGGTTTTTCTTCATTAAACATTAATTTCTGTTAAACTGTGACTGACTCATTCATCCCCGGCACTGGAAATCACCCAAGAAAATTTGTCCTTTAGTAAGTAGAATGAGACATAGTTCCCAATTTTCAGATGACATTTAAGGGTCTCAGTTGAATGAACTCATCACAAAGCCTTCTGTAAATCCTAAACATGTAAAATAGTAATGTTTTTCATTATTACTTTCGCTATGTTTATAGGAGGACATTTTAACAAATGTTAAAGGAGTAAAAGAATAGCTTGTATGAAAGGTTCACTTTGTCAATAACTAGGTAGAGACCACAAAGAAGTAGCTAACTCCACTTTACTTATCTACAAAGCATTGCTTCTCCCTGACTCTTACACTCTTCTGATGCCCCAAAGTTTATGTCATGATCTTAGTATCTGTACTCAAGCAGGATACTGCATGAACAATTTTGTCTTTGCATTACTGTGATATTATTAAAAAGGCCCTCCAACCTCCAGCCCTCCTTGGAGAAGAGGCTAAGTAGTTGTCCTTCAAGGTCAAACACACACATACACCCGTGTGTGTGTATGTATGTATGTATGTATATCACCTAACAGGTGTCTATTCTTGATCCCATGAATCAGGCTTGTTTGGGGTCCTCAGATCCCTATCCTCATAACTTTGGATACTTTCTGTGATGATTAGTCCTGTCAATGTGAGAAAATCTAAAATTCCATAGGAGACAAACCCTTGGGCATGTTTGTGAGGGATCTTTGAGATTGGGTTAATTAACATGAAAAGATCCGCATTCATCTCTACTTGCTAACCATGGATGCAATATGAGCAGCTGCCTCAAGCTCCTGCTGTCATGGATGTTCCTCTGCATTGCAAGCAAAAATAAACCCTTCCTTCTTTAAATCACTTCAGTCAGTTCTTCTGTCACAGCCACAAGATAAGTAACTAAGACATTCAGTGAGCCCACACTGCCTCAGGAAGAGTTATGAGTCTGGCAATGCCAGTGTTGAACGGTGTCTGACCCAATGTCACTGAATCTCACAGGGCATGAAGTCATGAGTTGGCACCATCAAGGAGACACAGGTGCTCTGGGCATGCATCATGGGGAAAGAGGCCAGCACTCACTGTCTAGAATTATCAGAAAGGCCTGTCTAAGCTTATTCCTGAAAGATAGGAAAACAGAAAAATATTACAGGAAGAAGAAACACATTTTCCTGGGCAAATTTAGAGAATTACATTGAGTTTACTACTTATCATGGACCCACCCTGCATGTTAGTTGTATATTAATTTGTTCAATCCTTGCTATGAGCCTAGAACATAAATTCCATGCTTCTCATATTTGTGTGAAGAAACCTAGAAATATAGACATTAATAAATGCTGGTGATCTGCTATAAATAAGAAGCAGAGTCAAGATTTAAACCAGTCGGGCAACTTCACACCAGTGACCATGTTCTCTCTCATTGTTCCCAACTACCTCTTGTACCCCAACACTCACAGTAACATGCATAGAACCCTGTATAAGTATATACAGAACAGCTTGTCAAATGTGTTAAGAGCCCTAGCTCAAATCCCATCTCCAACCCTCGCTACCTCTGCAAGTTGACAAGTTTCTTAACTAATCTATCCTTCAACTTTTCACCTCTAAAGCAGGAAGTGGCTCTATGCTGTGTCTGGTAGTTACAGTTTGGATTTAAATGCTGTATCCTGGTTTATGTGTTTGAAAACTTAGCCATTAGCCAGTGGGACTATGTGAGGGGGATGTGGAACCTTTAGGAAGTTGAGAGACAGACCTTGAGAGCTGCAGCTTGTTACTCTCAGTCCCCACCACTACCACCTCTAACTCACTGTCATTTAAGAAGCCACTGCAAGATCCTGCAGCCATGAACTGATCCAATCCAGGCACCATGCCTTCCCCACTGTGATGGACTTTGTCCCCTAGTCTGTGAGTCAAAAAAATAATTTGCTCTCATTTAAGTTGTTTCTGCTGGGTGTTCTATGACACTGACAAGACACACAGCCAATCAACAGCTGAGCAGTGTGATTTTGATTTTTGAACAATGACCTGCCTATAGAGTAGTTGGTGGGCTAGAGGAATTGCTGATGCAAGCAGAGAAATAACTACAGGAGCTCCAGTGGTCATGCAGGCATTTGTAGAGCCGGGCAGAGTCTGTTGAAATCCCAGTGATGGGCAGGAACACCACGAAATTTGGGGGTTTTCTTTTGGGTATGTCACTTTGATCCAATATCCTGCCACTGCGAGAGGCTACTTCCTGCTTGCAGCCAGCCTAGCTTAGACACGGTACACATGCTTAACAGCTCCCATTTTGTTCCTTCTCTAGCCCTGGCTCTGTTACCCAGAGCATAGAGCTCTCGCAGTCATGGGTTTATATGAGTTTAGGCTGAGTTCTTCTTAGCACACACTTACTAAAGCTGTCCAGAGGCTCCACCCCTGACGACGTGAGTGGATGATGCAGCCTCTACTCTCACATTGGTGAACTCTTCCTTTGCAGCAACCACAGACACAGCCAATGGTGGTAATAGGCTGAAGTTGAGACAAGCTCTTCTCTAAACAATCATTTTTATCATTATAATACATGACCCTTAGTCACTTATATCATGACCAAGAACATAACTGCAGGTGGTGAAAAGTAAGTGTTCTCAATAACCCTAGCCAAAGTGAAGCCATTGCTGCTAAGAACCTCACATTGCCTTGTAGGCACTGCAGCTACAAGTCATTCTTCACCGAGTTACTGTGCATAACCCGTAACTTGGCATGGCAAAGAGTGTCTCATAAACCTAGTCTGAATTTCAAAACTCTCCTCTACTTACTCTCCTCTGTGAGATAAGTACTCTGGAAATGGGATATAAACACCAAGCCAGCTTCAAACAGCGTTGCCTCCTGCACTGTGGCTCTCATTGGTGCCATTCAAACTTCCCACACCTGCTTTGTCTTCTTTTGAACACTTGTGTTGTAGCAAATGTTAACACTTTTAAGAATAGATTCTCTTGGGGGCTGGAGAGATGGCTCAGTGGTTAAGAGCACCGACTGCTCTTCCAAAGGATCTGGGTTCAATTCCCAGCACCCACATGGCAGCTCACAACTGTCTGAAGATCTAGTTGCAGGGGGGATCTGACACCTTCACACCAATGCACAATAAACCATAAAAATATTTAAAAAAAAAAGAATAGATTCTCTTTTTTTGTTTGTGAAGAGAGATCTTTTTAAAATGCTAGCTTTTTAGTTATCATGCAAAATAACGGGTCTCACCATACCATTTTCATACATATTCGCTCATATTTACCTTGTTGTGTCTCTCACTAATCCTCCTCCTACTTCTTCTCTTCAAATACTCCTGTTTTCATAGCTCTCTCAGACACACACACAGAGCAATATATATATTACTAAATCTAGATTCCATATGAAACAAAATATGCTATCTTATCTTCATACCAGTATTCTTTCTTGCTTCCCTTCTATTTCACTTCCCTCCAATCATAGCCTCCCCTGTGGGTTCATAAGATGATAGATAGATAGATAGATAGATAGATAGATAGATAGATAGATAATAGATAGACAGATAGATAGATGATAGATAGATAGATAGATACATACATACATAGATACATACATAGATACATAGACGTCAATCAGACAAACAGATGATAGACAGATAGATAGACAGACAGATAGATAGATGTCAATCAGAAAAACAGATGATAGACAGACAGACAGACAAATAGATAGATAGATAGATAGATAGATAGATAGATAGACAGACAGATGATAGATTCTTCATATAAAAAACATACCATAGTCAGCTGTGAGTCTGGCTTATTTCATTTAACATTATGGCCTCCAGTTTCATTTTACTAAAAGCGACATAACTTCATCTTTTGTAGAGTAATGAAGCTCTGTTATGTATTTATACTGCATTTTCTTTGTTTGTTCTGAGGAAGGGCAGTACAGGCTGTTTACATATTTTGGCTATAGTGGATAAAGCAGCCATAAACATGGATGTGTTAAGTATCGCTGTGGTGTGCCTACCTGGCTTCTTTCAGCTGTATTCCCATGACTGGCATAGCTGGATCGCATGTTAGTTCTGTTTTTTGTTTTGGTTTTTGAGGACACTCCATACTGATCTCCAGAGTTGCTGTACAAGATCTAATTCCCAAAGACAGGACAGTGTGTGCTGGTCTTCTTCTTCCCATGCTCACGGTCATTTGTCATTAGTCTCTTTGATGATGGCCGTTCTCACTGGAGTGATATAGAATCTCAATACAGTTTTCATCTACATTTCCCTGAGGGCGAAAAGGGCTGAGCATTTTTATTAGTTTATTGGGCATTTGTGTTCCGCCTTTTAAGAACTGTCTCCTCACTTCGTTTACTCGGTCCTTGGTATGATGATCTGTGGAGTCTGGTGTTACAGGTCCCAGCATTCTCCCCTGTGTGATGTGCACTTGGCAAAGATTCTCTCCCATTCTCTCACTGCCTGTTCACTCTGTTGTTTGTTTCCTCTGCAGTGCAGAAGGTTTTTGAATTCCATGTGTTCCCACTTGCCAATTTCTGTAATTATTTCCGGAGCTATTGGAGTCCTTAAAAAGAGATCCCTGAAAACTGTGTTTGATGTGTGTAAATGCCAGGAAAGATGGAGACATACATTTTTTTAATCCAAAATAACAAGAATGTAGTAAGATTATTTTTAAGTGTAAAGTGAGATCACTGCCAAGGAAGAACTGCCCAAAGTAATACAGAGCCAGGAGATGAGTGTGGAGCCTCCCACTCTGATACATAGCAACAATTTTCACTTCCGTATGGAATTTGTTTTAATAATAGTAATAAGTATAGGAGACATGGCTCAGTGGGTCAGTGCAAGCACAAGGACCCGAGTTCAGATCCCAGCACCCACATAAAAAGCTAAGTGTAGCTATGAGCACATTTACAATTCAAGTGCTGCAGTGGGCAGAGACAGGAAAATAAGTAGGGCTTCTGGCTGCCAGTAACCAGCCAGCCTAACCTCCAAGTTCTCAGGAGAATAACCCAGGAGGAGTCTTCCACTGGCCTCCAGTCATGAACAGATGTGAACACCCACATGTACAAACTCACACCACACATACACACAACAACAACAACACATACAAATAGTATCAGTCATGTAATTTCTCACTTTTATGTTTTATATACAGATAATGATCTGTAATGTGCAGAATTTTGTCAAGGAAACATTTTGGTAAACATTTTCTCAAAGGCTCTTTGCAACTAACTGATAGTGTCAGGGTACTGTAACAAATTTGATTGTGCTCTTTTGCAAGTGGACAGCAGTTTTATAATGCTGGTGTTTCTTTAAATGAATTTCATCTTATTGCTGGGGAGGACTACTTAGAACTTTCTTGGCAGATTATTTTGTTTTCAGATCAATTGAGCGTATTATAATTAGCAGGATAAATCAGCCTCCCTAAGAATGAAAAGAAATGAGATAGTTTTAAGCAGAATAAAATAAAAGTCAAATTACTTCTCTAAGTTTTCGACTTAAGTGATTCCATAAATAAAGGCACATAGAATGTGCAATGGACAAGGTAGTAAGTAGTGCAGCAAACAGCAAAGAGCTGCCGGGTCTGGGCATTAGGCTCAATGCTAAACTTAATTTTTCTAAGTGTATAATAAATCTTGTCTTGTTGAGCACTTTAGTTCCAAGTGGTTTTTGCCAGTTATTGATCGTGTAGATAGATGGCAGATCTCTTTGCCCAAAATGGAGTTTTGTATTGCATAAGTTCTGTGTTTTGTGTATTTATTCCCCCAGCCCCTGCTGTCTTCGCAGTGGCTTGATTTCAGCTTTTTTTTTTTTTTTTAATCATTGAGTGCCCATAAAGACATACGGGAAAGAGCAATTTAATGGAGAAAAATTGGAGTCAGGAGAACATTTAAACAAAGCTACCGAAGTAAAAAGATGGGCAGCTCATGAAGGTCCAAGATAGGGTACTGGGGAGAAGACTGTATGGATGATAACTGTGACAAAAGACAAGGGGTCAGAAAGCCATGGTGCACTCTGCCTTCTACAACGCATGAAACCAATGAAAGGAAGAGCCCTACTGGACATTTTTATCCTGGTCATGTGGTTCACACATACTGAGATCCTAATATTGATCCCTTAATGTTCTAGGTACTTGATTTAAACATCTATTATTCTTGTACCCAAGTACACTATGGGCAGAGAATGTAAGAACAGTAGAAAATTACAACATAAATAGATGTACAAAGAATCATCTTGAAATCATTTTTTAAGATACAGTCTTAAACTATATGACTCAATGGGACATTTTTCTATATTCAGTTGAGTGGCAATTAGAAAAAATCAGTATTAGAGCATTTCTGTTCAAACAAAACCCTGTGCCTATCATATAGCCCCACCTCTTCGCCACTCCGCACTGACTCTAAGGAACCACTCTTTTACGTTCTATCTGTATGTGCTGACTGTTCATCTAATGTAGAAGGAATGGTGGGCCGCTTCCCGCCGCCTGGCTCCTGCACGCCTGGCTAGCTTATGCCCCAAAATAACAACACACAAATTGTATTCTTTTAAACACTGTGTGGCCCATTATTTCTAGCCTCTTATTGGCTAACTCTCACATCTTGATTAACCCATTTCTAATAATCTGTGTAGCACCACGAAGTGGTGGCTTACCGGGAAAGATTCTAACCTGTGTCCATCTCGGAGAGGAGGGCTATGGCGTCTGCCTCACTTCCCTTCTTCCCAGCATTCTGTTCTCTCTACTCCACCCACCTATGTTCTGACCTATCAGGCCAAGCAGTTTCTTTATTAATTAACCAATGAAAGCAACATATAGAAAGAAGACCCACCTACATCAATCTAAGGGGGTTCATGTAAGCTGTAGCCCGTACAACTGGCCTCTGTCAGTTAGTGTTTTCAAAGTTCACCTGCATTGTAGCTTGTAACTGTTTCTCGTTCCTTCTCTTGCTGCTGAGTGATCATGTGGTTCAATGCCAGATGTCTCTGTATTTTCTGGCTGCTATAAATAGTTAGTGCCCCATGAACATCCAAGAGTGGGTTCTCATGTGAACACGTGTGGTCATTATCCTTGGGTTTGTTTCTCTGGAGAGTATTGCTGGTCCAGGGATCAGCTCTGACCACTTCAGTAGCTGCTGGACCCATCGCAGTGCCTGAGCCACTCGATCTCCACCCGTAATGTGTGGCAGTTCCGGCCTCTCCTCATCTTCAGTCTTCTTGATTATAAGACACCCTTGATGAGACATAATTGTGATCTTATCTTGGTTTTGGCTTATGTTTCCCTGATAATAATACTGAGTATCTCTTTACGATTGTCAGAAATATATACATATATACATATACATATATATGTGTGTGTATATATATATATTCTTTGAAGAATATCTATTCAGATTTTCTGCCCACACTTAATTATTATTTTTCTGCTTCTATGGAGCCGTCAACATTCTTTATGTAGTCTTGATGTTCTGATTTATGATTTTCTTCCTTCATGAAGTTATTATTTTCACTTCTTTGTTGTCTGTTGTTGTTTTCATTGGAGTATATCCATGTAAATAGTACTGAGTTTATTAAGGATATTGTCACACAACCACATAATGTATTGAACATATTGCCCTATATGCTCCCATGTTCCCCTTCATCCCTCCCTTCAGTCATCTCCACCCCCTAGAAAGTTTTCCATGTCATATTCACATATGTGATTTTTACCTATAAAAATAATCAAGTGGTCAGCCAGATGGTTCAATAGGTAAAAGCATTTGCTGGGCCAGTTTGGTAACAAACTTTTGATCTCTGGAGCTCACATAGAGGAGGCAGGAGAGAATAGACTCCACAGATTTGTCCTTGAATCTCCACGCAAATATCACACATGTCCGTAGCCACATTCACATTTTAGCAGATTCCTTGGCCTTTTATTATACAAAAATATGTCATGTGTATGTATTTTATTTCTTTCCTAATTATCCTAATAAATTTTCCAGCACAGTGCTTAACAGAAGTGGTGAGTGTGAGCATCTTCTCTTCTTTTTAATCATAAGAGGAAAACTTTCAGTTTTTCTCCATTAAGTTCAATGTTAGCTGTCAGGTTTTCACAAATGTGTTTTATCTGGTTGATAAAGTCTGTTTCTGTTTCTACATTTTTAGGTATTTTTATCATGAAATGTAGTTCAATTTTGTCAGTTTCTTCTCTGCCTATTAAGATGATCATGTCAATTTTATTGAGATGATCATGTCCTTAATTCTCTTAATATATTGCATTAGCCAATTTGTGTAACATTTTAACCGGCCTTGGATTCCAAACAAATCTTACTTGGTTGTCTTTTTTTTTTATTTATTTATTAAAAATTTCTATCTCCTCCCCGTCACCACCTCCCATGTCCCTCCCCCTCCCCCGATCAACTCCCCCTCTCTCATCAGCCCAAAGAGCAGTCAGGGTTTTCTGCCCTGTGGGGAGTCCAAGGACCTCCCACCTCCTTCCAGGTCTAGTAATGTGAACATCCAAGCAGCCTAGGCTCCCACAAATCCAGTACGTGCAGTAGGATCAAAACCCAGTGCCATTGTTCTTGACTTCTCAGCAGTCCTCATTGTCCGCTATGTTCAGAGAGTCTGGTTTTATCCCCTGCTATTTCAGACCCAGTCCAGCTGGCCTTGGTAAGTTCCCGACAGAACATCCCCATTGTTTCAGTGTGTGGGTGCACCCCTCGCGGTCCTGAGTTCCTTGCTCGTGCTCTCTCTACTTCTGATCCTGATTTGGACCTTGGGGTTTCAGTCTGGTTCTCCAATGTGGGTCTCTGTCTCTGTCTCCTTTCATCGCCTGATGAAGGCTAATATCCAGGAGGGTGACTATGTGTGTTTCTTTGGGTTCACCTTCTTATTTAGCTTCTCTAGGATCACTAATTATAGGCTCAATGTCCTTTATTTATGACTAGAAACCAATTATGACTGAGTACATTCCATCAGGAAACTAGATTGTAAAAGGCTAATCAACCCAATTATAAAATGGGGCACTGGGCTGAACAGAGAATTCTCAACAGCAGAAGTTCAAATGACCAAAAGACACTTAAGGTCATGCTCAACTTCCTTAGCGATCAGGGAAATGCAAATCAAGACAACTTTAAGATACCATCTTACACCTGTCAGAATGGCTAAAATAAAAAACACCAATGATAGCCTTTGCTGGAGAGGTTGTGGAGAAAGGGGTACACTCATCCATTGCTGGTGGGAATGCAAACTTGTGCAACCACTTTGGAAAGCAGTGTGGCGATTTCTCAGGAAATTTGGGATCAACCTACCCCTGGACCCAGCAATACCACTCTTGGGAATATACCCAAGAGATGCCCTATCATACAGCAAAAGTATATGCTCAACTATGTTCATAGCAGCATTGTTTGTAATAGCCAGAACCTGGAAACAACCTAGATGCCCTTCAATGGAAGAATGGATGAAGAAAGTATGGAATATATACATATTAGATTATTACTCAGCAGTAAAAAACAATGACTTCTTGAAGTTTGCATGCAAATGGACGGAAATAGAAAACACTTGGTTGTCTTGTATTGCCAGATTTCTATGTTGAAAGTTTAACTTTCTAATATTTTTATTGAGAATTTTTGCCTTTAATCAAAAAAATATCAATCTATAATTCCCTTAGGATTTTCTGTCTAGTTTTGTACCTGAGTCACACTGTGCTTAGAAAGGGCCCTCTTGATGCATGGGTTTCCCTGGGAAGGGGACATTGAAGAGATCTCCTGGGTAAACTGGGAGGGGTGAGGGGGGATGGAGGGATGGGGGCTTGAGGGAGTGAGCAGGTTGGGCAGGCTGGGTGCAGGAGGTGGGCTGGAGATGGGACAGAGGGGGAGAGTAACAAAAGAGACCTTTTGGTGGGGAGGCATTTGTGGGTAAAGAAGAAACCTGGCAACAGGTAAAACCCCAGAAATCCACAAGGGTGACCCCAGCTAAGACTTCTAACAGTAGTGGAGAGGATGCCTGAACTGGCATCTACCATAATCAGATTGGTGACTACCCTAGTTGTCATCAGAGATACTCTATCCAGTAACCGATGCAAGCCAATACAGAGATCCATAGCCAAGCACTGGGCTGAGCTCCAGGAGTTCTGCTGAAGAAAAGGAGGAGGGATTGTATGAGCCAAGAGGGTCATGATGGGGAATCCCACAGAGCTTGTTGGAGCTCATGGATGCTGGCCCAACAGTTAGGGACCTGCAATGGAAATGAACTAGGCCCTCTGCATGTGTGTGACAGTTGTGTCTCTTGGTCTCTTTGTAAGGCTCTTAGCAGTCAGATCAGGACCTGTCCCCTGGTACTTAGCTGGCTTTGGGGAACCTGTTGTCCCTGCTGGATTACCTTGCGCAGCCTTGACACAAGGGAAGGAGCTCTGTCCTGCCTCAATGTGATGTCCCATGTTTTGCTCAAGCCCATAAGAAGTCGGCCCCTTTCTGAATGGAAATGGAGGAAGAATGGAATTGGAAGGGCAGGTTTGAAGCTTGGTGACTGGGAGGAGGGAGGGAGGGGAAAGTTCGGTTGATATGTAAAATAAATAAAAAAATGTTCTTTAAATAACTTTTTTAAAAGTTAAAAAAAAGAAAAGAAAGGGTCCTCCCTCCTTCAAATCTTAGAATACTTCTGAAGAATTGATATTAATTCTTCTATAAATGTTCAACAGTCATTACCAGCATATCATCTGGAGCTAGGCATTGCCTTCCAGCAATACTTAATGCATTATTTACTATTCAATCTCTTCATTTTCCTTTTTTAATTAAATTTATTCGCTTAGTTTATATTCACCACAGTTTCCTATTCCACCTCTCTTCCTATTCCCTCCCCCCACCTCCTTCTGCCCTCCCCCAGAATCCCAGAATCCATTCCTCTGTTTCTGTTCAAAAAGGGCCAGGTCTCCCACGAACGTCAACAAAGCATGGCATATCAAGTTGAGGTAGAGCTAAGCTCTTCCCCTCATATTAAGGCTTGGCAAGGCAACCCAGTATGAGGATAGGTTCCCAGAAGCCTGCCACCGCGTCAAGGACAGAACCTGTTTTCACTACTAGGAACCCCACAGGTAGACCAAGCTATTCAACTGTTAGAAATATGTAGACGGCCAAGGTCAGTCCGGTGTAGGCTCCCTCACTGTCAATCCAGTGTCTGTGAGCTCCAAAGAGCCCAGGTTAATTGTCCCTGTGGGTTCCCTTGCGATGGCCTTGACCCTCCTGGCACGTACAATTTTTCCTCTCTTCAGCAGGATTCCTGGAGCTTGGTCTGGAGCTTGGCTATGGATCTCTGCATCTGCTTCCATCAGTGACTAGACAAAAGCTCTCTGATGACAATTAGGGTAGTCAGCTATCTGATTCCAGGAGATGACCAGTTCAGGCTACCTATCCACGGTGCTAGGAGTCTTAGCTGGGGTCACATTTGAAATCCTCTTAAAGATGTGTATGTACTCTGTAATCTGGAGTCAGCTCCACTAATTTGTATCTCCTTAGCAATTTTCTAACTTATTGTCACGCAGTTGGTTGTTTCTAGCATATTCCTTTGTACTGGCTATTCATTTAGGGTAGATAATAATAACATTTCACTCCTGGCATTAGGGTTTGGAGTCTCCTTCCTTCAACACTATTGTAATTTTCACTAAAATTTTATTCTTTTAGCCTTTTCAATAACGCTTTATTTTGTTGATTCTCTACATTTTTCTGGTTCATAAATTTCCATGATGAGCCATTACTTCCCCCTTTCTGATTGTTTTCACTGTTTGTTTGGTTACAGCGTTTGCTCTTCTTTTTCTAGTATCTTCAAAGGGAAACTTAATTTGGGAGGTGGGGGAGTGAGAAGAGTGGAGAGAAGGGATGCACTGAATGAGAGAAGAATCTATTTTCAATAAATAAAAAGATAAAATTTTAATATAGTTCTTAGCCACAGTGTTTTTCCTGGTGCTGCATTGACTGCCTCCTATACTTCAGTCTGTTATGTCTTCATCTCCATTTGTCTAAAGCTTTTATTTCCTTTGTGATTCCTTGACCTATGTGCCATTTTAAAATGCTGCCCTTTCTCATGTCACCATTTTTGAGAGTTTTCCTACTAGTTATTTCTTGGCATGTCCATCTCTGTTGTGGTCTACGTTCACTAAAATGTCGCTCTACAGTGTATGACTTCATGCCCAACCAGTGTCGGTTAAGAAGATGAAGGCATGGTCTATGTGTGATTGCTATGTTGTATGTGGCCCAATCAGTAGTACCATTCACATGGTAATTTGAGTGTTTTGATGCTCTATTGACTGGTGGCTGGAAATGCCCTGTTTTAGAGGCTGGAGAGTTGGCTCAACAGCTAAGCACGCTTGTTGTTCTTGCAGAGGACTAATGCTCAATTTCCATCACCTACATTGGCAGCTCACAGAAACTGTTAACTCCAATCCTAGGGAATCCAACACCTTCTTCTGATCTCAGTGGGCACCAGACAAGTAGGTCATACACAAGCATACATCCAAGCAGAACGCTCAAACACAAAATGATACAATATATAAATTCTAAAAATAAATAAAAATGTCCTGTTTTAACATTTATATTTTTATATATTATCTGTAACAGTTTTTATATTGTAACGGTTTCATGGCAATGAAATTAAAATGTCTAAAAAAGAGGCATTTTCTAAATCACACGAATGGAATGTGGTCAAATTATTTACCGAGTACTTACTTTACAGTCTTGTCTGTCCCATTTTCTTGAAAGATGCCTTCTGTGCCCTCCTGAAATTAAGTGACATACAACTCTGTTCTCTGGAATTCCGTAATGGGGCGTATGCTATTTCTCCACTACCCAGACTAAGAGTCAGCAACTGCAAGGAGCCAGAGAGCCCTTGAGAAACTGAACTTTACATCTCTGCTTACTTGTCTTTAATTTTAAATAGCCACAGCTAGCGATTCTCTATTGTAAGAAGGCTGCTTGTGTGTTCCCGGCTACCCTCTGCTTGTTCATTTCCCGGCCACCCAGACTCCCGAAATAACCACACAGAAACTGTATTAATTAAATCACTGCATGGCCAATTACTCTAATGTACTTATTGCTAGCTACCTCTTACATCTAGAATTAACCCATCTCCATTATTTTATATTTTCCTACAAGGTTCATGGCCTACTGGCAAGGTTTCAACATGTCTGTCTCTGGCAGCGGTTCCATGGCTTCTCTCTAACTCCTTGTTCTTTCTCCCAGCATTCAGTTTAGTTTTCCCCACCTACCTCTATTCCCTGAGCAGGCCCAAGACAGTTTCATTATTAACCAATGGTATTCACAGAATACAGAGGGGAATCCCACATCAATTCTCCAATTGATCAGTCAGGTTATCACCTCATTGCCAGATATCCCCTCCCCCAACACTGTGTAGTTTATGTAGTTATAATGTAGTTTAAGGAGCAGAGTCCCCCAAGTCAGCGTGGAGAGTTTCAGATATGCTAGAAGTCCTGGAATGAACTGTGGGACTATTTTTTGAAGATTTAATGTCTGTCAGTCTATCTGTGTGAGCTTTGTAACTAGAGCTGTGGCCCACCAATCACTGATGCTGGGATCCTAACTCTGTGGTCCTTAGGATTGAACAGCAATGGCAAGTATTCTTCACCAGTGAACCAGCTCTCTCTCCAGAGCAGTCTCTCGCCACTTCCTCATGGGAATATTTTTTTTAAGGATACTATTATGGGTCTACTAGGCAATCCAAGAACTCAGATTCAACATGTCAGATCTCTAGTAGAAACACAAGCTGTGTGGGAACCACAGCTGAGAACCAGGATGCACACAGAGTCCCTGGAATCTGCCTGCATCCCAGAGGACTCCCATTCCTCCGACCCCACTCACCCAAGCCCAGTCAAACTGCAAGGGAGACAGGATGCTTCTCTTTCCTGGTGTAGGAAACTAGAGAAGGAAAAGCAACAACCTTCAAAGCCCCGGGCGGAAGCACTTACATTATGCAGATAGTGCTGAGCAAAGGGAATGAATGAACCCATGCGGCTCTGTACGGATCTTTTCATAGAGCTGCCTTCTGAAAGTTTTTACAGACTTAGAGAATCTTCCCGGGAAGTGTTTGAAGTCAGGAGAGAGAGGGACCTATTATCCTCATCTCCCAGTAAGGCACACCTTTCTATTTTCCAATAAGGTTCTTCAAATATGTATTGATGAAAGCCAAATTGTTCATAGATAAAACAGGCATAGCCAAAATATTGCATCCTCTGGAATAAAATGTGATATTAGCAAAAGGGAGGGGTTTTTTGGTTTCTTTCTCTTTTCTAAAGAAGTGTAAATGTTTGATGTCAGATCAGTGTCTTTTCTTATATTAGCACATGCAGAAGATAATATTTTGCAGTGTGATCTGTCATGAGTAATATGCTTAGTTTATCCCAGATACATTCGGTTTTGCTAGTTCAATGTAATTAAATCCTACACTCCAGAACCTCCTACACTTACCGTTTCCTTTTCTCTGGGCTCATGTGATTCCTTGATCAGAAACAAAATAAGAAATCACAATGCTCGTTCCTAAGCCACCGTGGGATAAAAACGGGTCTCTTTACATAGACCTTGAAAATTGGTGTCCCCCTCTAAGGGAAAGCGCATTAGGAAAGTTGAAAGTCACATTAGGCTGACACTGTGAGGGAGAACGAAGCCCACAGGTAAATTTAATTTCCCTGCAGGGGAATTAATCCTGCTTCACCCATTTGTCTGCAGGTCATAGATCTGTACTGGGGAGTTGATGAAGATGAATGGGACAGCCCTGAGCTGCAGAAGATGCGCATGAAGCTGCTGGAGGAGTGCCTGAAGACTTCTGCAGGTCCATGCTTTGTTGTGGGTATAAAAACACTAACGTTTTCTACTAAATCCTAAGAATGTGACAGTATGTGCTGGTGTGTGGGGGCTAGGGGCTTCCTTAAGTACCAAGAGGAAGATTTCTTACGTATTTATTTTCAAGAATTGTAACTCTCTGCTTACCCACACATGTGAAAAAAAAATCTCTTCAGCTCTCACAAGACATATTACAAATTAATAATGAATATTTTGAAATGGTAATGAGTGGAATGACTTGGACTTGAACAATTTTCCAACTTGCAGTTAGCAATAAGGATGACTTTCTGTCTTGCAGTAGCTTTGCTCATCAAGCTGTTTGATTTACTACATCACCATATCTTTTTATTCCCCCAATATTAAAATGTCTATTTTATCAATTAAAAGGTTTTACCAAGGATAATAAATTGCATCAAGGTCTGCATGTGCTATTGGCTGCTTTTTGTGTTGGGCACATGCCAGGTTTAAGCATGTGGGAGTGCCATTTGGGGCTCCATCTTCTCTTGATTCGACCTTTGCAATGAGCAAAAGCAATATATTTCCTCACTCTCTTGGAGCCTGCATTCTTCTGTGGATAGAAGTGGGAAGGAGCAAGCAAAGTAAGTCAATAAAATAAGAATTCAGATGGTGATCAGCACAATGAAGAAAAGAAGAAAGGGAATGCAAGCAAGGGGGGAGATTTGCTATGTTTATTGATAGGTGGCCATTAAAGGAAAATGGTTTGGGTATCATGGGTGGGAAAGAACCTGGCCTATATTCTAAGTCAGTGCTCTCTAAGGTGTGGTTGTCCAGGCTTATCCTTGACATGTGCCTGGAAGAGTGAGAACAAAGGAGAATGTCATACAGATGAGGGACTCCTGCCAGGCCTTTGGAATTTATTTTAAAAAGTGTTACACATAATTGAGAACTTCCAATTCTGGAAAGAAAAATTTATTAAAAGAAATATTTCGCTTTTACTGAGTGACAAGGAAAGTCAAAGAAATAATTTGAAGGACGTAAAGAAATGATCCTACTGGCATCTTAAGAACCACCTTCCTGTGTGTCCAGGGTTGGCCCAGGACATGGACGGACATGCAGACCTTGGAGAGTGTCACTGTACTACATAGGAAAGAAACCTGGTTTAGAGATTGGCAGAGTGGATGTATAAAAACAGTGATCTAAGTCTTGGAAAAATGAATCACTGTGGTTTGAATTAGGAATACCCTCAAGGGCTCCCTTGGTCCCCAGCTGGTAGTGCTGTTCGGGATGTTATACAACTCTTAGGAGGTGGACCTTGCTAGAGGAAATACAGCACTACGAACAAGCTTCAAGAGTTCACAGCACTAGCCTGCTTCCACTTGACTTTCTCTGTTTCAGTGTGTGGTTAAGATGTAGGCCAGGAGCTTCCTTCTCCTATTGCCATGACTACTACTTGCTGCCATGACTCCCCACCATGATAGATTCTCATCCCTCTGGAACCATAAGGCAAAATAAACCCTTTCTTCTCCAAGTTGTCCTTGGTCACAGTATTTTCTACAAGCAAAGTACCTAAAACAACTGTCCACAAAGGAGATAATACAAGCCACTAAAGCAGGGGAGGTGTGAGAGAAATGCAAATCCCAGGACATAGGTTAGATCCAATTTCTTCATTCTCAGAAAGCTAGATTTGAGAAGTCTACAACTGTATATACCTCTTGGCAACTCAGGGGCCACGTTCTCAATAGCTCTGTCTCAGTCCAGCCTAGGGAATTCAAAAGGAACAGATATTTGCCCCATTTCATAACACTCTAGAATGTTGTGCCTAAACTAAAACTACTTGTTATATGGCTTGATCTGTTGAGGGGGTGCGGCAGTGAGACCAGGAATTATCCCAGATGCATGAACTGGCTTTTTGGAGCCCATTCCCTATGGTGTGATACCTTGTTCAGTCTTGATACGAGGCGGGAGCAGGGAGTTTGGTCCTCAACTAGGTACGCCAGACTTTGCAGACTCCCCAAGGGAGGCCTTACCTACTCTCTCTGAGAGGCAGGCATGATGTTGGAGAGGTAGCTGGAAGTTCTACATCTTGATATGAAAGCAGCAGAAGGAAACTGTGTGCCACACTGGGGGTAGCTTGAGCTTATGAGCCCACCTCCATAGTGACACACTTCCTCCAACAAGACCACACCCACTCCAACGAGGCCACATCTCCTGAAAGTGCCGCTCCCTATGGGCCTATGAGGCTATTTTCTTTCAAACCATCACATTCTCTAACCCCCTCATGCAAGCTATAGGATACACAAACACAAATAAATAAACAGTGTTAATGGAGTAGCATTCATTCTTATCTCTCTATTTGAAAATTATAAACCATATGCAATAGATATTACTTTGCTAGATATAAGTTCACTGTATTCTTTTAAATTTATTTTATGTGTATGAGTGTTTGGCTTGCATGTATATATGTGCGCCACGTGCATGCCTGTTGCCTGTGGAAGTCAGAAGAGGGCTTTGGATCCCCCAGAAGTAGAGTTAAGGATGGTTGTGAGCCATCATGTGAGTAGTGGATTCCAAATCCAGGTCCCCTGTAAGAGCGAAGGGTTAAGAGCACTCTCTCTCCAATCCAGATTCATTAGATCTTACTATGTAAAATCCTCTCCCGTTTCCAGAGAGCAGTGGAGCTAACAGGGAAAGCGCTCATAGTTGAGACCACCACTACCGTTTTCCTCAGCTTTCAAGGACAGAATAAATTGCTTCGCCTGTTTCAAGTGCGACACATTCAGCAAAGCCTGCCCCCACATCTATTCCACCCAAACACATTCTGCAGTGGGAACAGGAGCAATGGACACACACCGCTAATATCGCACACCCCTAGCCTTTCTTGCTTCCTTTGTCCTGATACGCTTTCAGAGAGAGGGGCATTTTCTTCTTGTTGTATTACCAACTTGGTGTAGCACAAATGAACTACGTACAGTGTTTCAATTTTGACACTGACACCCATATGAGGACCAGCCTCTTAGAAAAATGCTTTGATTTCCCTCTCGAGATGTCAGGAAAGGAGGATATATCAAACCAATGGACATCAGAAGAACAACAACAAAAAACCACATAATTACCAACTGGAATAGACTTTTAAATATTTCCAGAAATTCTTCACCACATGTGTGTCCCTAAAGATAGAAGACTGGTGGGACTTGTGGCCTGAAAAAGATGAGGTTCTAAAGCCATGCAGTAGCTAAACAGTTTACAAATCTTGCTTTTACATAGATGGAAACTGAGAGAGAAGAAATCAGTCTTTTCTGAGTTCCTAACGTACGCCGGCTGCTGTGTGGATTTCCCTGCTAACCTACTGAGGCTGTTGCTCTTCAGGTCTATCATTGAGAATGCTGAGGCGTAGGTGATTTTGGTAAAGAACGAATACAGGATATAGCCAAGATTTAAAATCTCCCAGGTGTGTGTGTGTGTGTGTGTGTGTGTGTGTGTATGTTTCTGGGGGTGGGGTGTACACGTATGTAAATGCATATGCATGCACATATGGAGACCAGAAGCTGCTTTCAAGGCTCTTCCCCAATCATTCCTCTACTTATTGTCTCTCACTCTACCTGGCGTTTACCAATTCTGCTGGACTGGCTAGCCAGCAAATCTCAGGGACCCTCCTGTTCCTGCCTGCCAGAAGTGGGCTTCCAGGTTATAACTGCACCCAGTGGGCTGGCAGAGTCACTAAGAAAGAAGGAACCACAGCTGAGAAAGGGTCCCCCGCTGATGGGCCTGTGGGCACACCTGTGGTGCATTTTTCTTATTGATGGTTATGTGGGAGGCCACAATTCACTGTGGGTGGTGCCATCCCTGGACTGGTGATCCTGAGTGCTATAAAAAAGCAGGCTGAGCAAAATAAGAGGGGCAAGCCAGTAGCGGCACTCCTTCTTGGCTTCTGCTTTTGTTCCTGCCTCAAGATTCCTGCCCTGCTAGAGTTCCGATGAATTGCTACCTAGAAATGTAAAACAAAATAAACCCTTTCCTCCCCTGGTTGTTTCTTAGGCATTGTATTTATCACAATAGAAACCCTAAGACACCCAGCCTTTGTGGGGCTTCTGGGAATTATTCATGTCCTCATAAAGTGTTGCACAACAAACGCTTTACCAATTTCGCTATCTCCCCAGCTCCCACAACCTAGTCTCTTCAGTTTTTATGTGTGTCTGGTGTGCTTACGTGTATACGCACATTCCCGTGTGTACGGAACAACATGTGTGCAGGTAGGCATGCATGTTGGTGCACATGGAAGCCTGAACAAGTTTGATGCCATGAATCTCTCATGATCACTCTCCACCTTAGTCTTTGAGACATAATTTTTTTAATTGAACTCAGAATTCCAGCTGGGTCTCCAAGCCCACCTGGCATTTATATGGGGCCTGAATATTCAAATTCCAGACTTCGTGTTTTCTAAGAAGCACCTTATCCATTGAGCTATTTCCTAGCCCTAGTTAAAGTCTCCTTAATTCCAAAGCCCACATCTTCCTACTCCAAGTTCCTAGTGGTTTAATGAGACTCTGTTTAGTTTTATAGCCCACGTTCATTTTCCAGCAATCTGCTGCTTCTTCCTCTACAGATTTATAGGAAGTTTAACATAATGTCCTGTCTCAGTTTCCTTCATGGTGTCCTCTATCATTAAGTTGAATGATTCAGACAAAGTAATCACTAGTCTGGTAAACATAATACCTTTATTAAGATTATTTGAGTCAACTATTACATTTCATAATTAACTTGAACATTTCAATCTAATTTCCCTGGGCAAAGAAACTTAGAAGCTTCAAAAACCTGTACTAGATAATGCCAGAAATTCAAATTTAAAAAACATCGAAAAGATGTCTTGTACACGCCCCACCCCACCCCTACACACTGCCCCAGTATCTCCTTGCAACCAGAAGTCTATGTATGATTCTCAACAAACACATTTCACAATGGTGTTCACTAGAGCATACATAAGACCCTGTTAAGCTCTCTGATCTAAAAGTGGATACCATACTACTCAAGTCCTCCTAAGCACTGGCTAAGTATAGTGAGAGATGCAAGGACGTTAGTGGGATAATACAGTGTTACACTAATGCTACGTTGAAAAGAGAAAAAAAAAAGATGTCTTCTGACTCCATAGTTCAGAGGATTCCCCAGAGGAAACAGAGTTTACATTGATATTCAAAAGATTAAGAGCAAGTCCAGATCTGGAGCAGAAGAAAGGAGCTATTGATTCTCCAAAGACCAGAAATTCCAGAATGGAGGCAGAATACAGAGCACTGTGGGACATGAGACAAGAAATGTCTAGTGTCAGGACGCCCCACATGTACTAGCAGCTTTTGTGTTGCTCTGATAAACCCCCATGATCAATGCAACCTATAGAGAAAGACTTTATTGGGCTTAGGTTTCAGAGGGATAAGAATCTATCAAGGCAGGAAGGCATTGCAGCAAGTGGCAGGCATCAAGGCAGCAGAAGTGGGAAACGGAGAGATCACATCCTCAGCAGCAATCTGAAGCAGAGAGAGTGAACCAGAAGTAGGATGAAGCTATGAACACTCCAAGCCCGCTGCCAGTGACATATTTCCTCCAGCAAGGACACATCTCCTAAACATCTCCTGACTGTGCCACCTACCGGGGACTAAGAACTCAAATGCCAGAACCTATGGGGACATTTCTCCTTCAAACCAACATACCTCATAAGGAAATTGCAACATGAATGTGCATAGTGGAAAAGTTGAAGGTGAGGGCCCCAACTGGGAACATGACTAATGTCCAAGGCAAGGGAAAAGAGCTGAAATAGAGAAGCAGGCATGAGACATTTCACAGAGATAATCAGTGAGAATTTAAATCTGATTGAAGACCTAAGGATGGGTCAAGGTAACCAAGCTAATACCTTGGGAATTAGCTCTAGCTCCCGTTCCATCATCACAGATGCTTAAAATCACACCAAAGCATATGTGATGGCATGAGCTGCAATTGGAAAAACCTGGAGAGAGAGAGAGAGAGAGAGAGAGAGAGAGAGAGAGAGAGAGAGAGGAGGGGATACGGGGGAGTAGGCAGAGTCAGAGAGACACAAGGTAGCTGCCCAAGGAGACAGACATCCGAGTCTTACCTGGTAAACCACAGCCTCATGGCGATACACAAATTAATAGAAATGGATTGATTGAAGATATAAGAGTTACCCAGGGATATGCCTAAACTATTGGCCAAGCAGTGTTGTAAATTAATATAGTTCCTGTGTGATTATTCAGGTCTGGGTTTCTGGGAACAAAAGAGCAGTCTCCTTTTACAGGGTGGGGCTTAGGAGGCATTCTTACTTGGTAGCCTTTTATTACAGCTGCCCGTAGAAAGGCCAACATGCTAAAAAGTCCCTCTCATCTTTCTGATCTTCCTCTTGCTTCTTTAGCTAGCATATTGGTTGCACCAATGTAACCATAGGAATGCAAGTGACTCCCCACATCTTCCTAGATGCAGTGAGCTATCCTGGGCACCTGCACAGACACTCAGCAGATAGGTTCCAAACAGTTCAAATCACTTTGAACTTTTGAATAGTTTTAGTTTCTAACCCCAAAGTTATACCAGGCTCATAGATTTTTGTCAGCCTTAAAAGAGGCAGCTGAATAAGCATTTGGAAGAATCTGGATTATATTCTGGTAAAATAGCCATTAATTGGCTCCCAACTTGAATCAATTATAAAGATAGAGGTGACCCTGATTAACCAACAGCAGGGAAGCAATTGTATCTTAATTGACTACGGTAGTCTCAGTGATGTACTGGACTCAGCTTTCTTCAAAACCTAGCAGCTGAGACAAGCTTTAAAAGGGTGTCTATTAGTCATCACACCTGTCTCCTCCGTAATGGGGCTAAAGCCTGACTCTAAAATGCTCAAGCTAACTTTAGTTTTTACTAAGTTATAAGTACATTATCTTGTATGACCCTGTTGCCATGTAAATTTGGGAGACATCCCATTTTAGTCCATCTGTCTTTAATGGCAGACACTATACAGTGTAAGCCATACTCAAGTTCTTGGTAACACATAGCTTTGTCCTTATGCCCATTACACAGCACAGTAGAATAACCCAGAAGCCCAAATTTACCGAAGGCCAGTGATTGCGTGCACACGCGCGCACAGACACACACACACACACACACACACACACACACTCACACACACTTGATAGTGCAATCAATAAGTTAAGCTTTACCTTTTTAATCAATTTGTTTTCTAATCTCTGAATATATGACCAGTAGACTGTTAATTTTTTTATTTAATAGAAATGGATTGATTGAAGATATAAGAGTTACCCGGGAATATGCCTGAGCTATTGGCCAAGCAGTGTTGTAAATTAATATAGTTCCTGTGTGATTATTCGGGCCTGGGTCCCTGGGAACAAAAGCAACAGAAGGCTGTTGCTATGAATGTTATCTAACACAGTGTACAACCCTGCCCTTATTCTAATTAAGTCTGCTAAAGATTCTCAGGAAATTAAAGAAACAGTGGGTCTCCTTTTCCTCACTTTTTCTTCATAATCCAGAAGTACGGTGACACCAGCAGGCCCATGTTTCTGCTGGCACCAAATATCTCATTCAGTTCCATATTTGATATCACAAGAGAATGGAAAAAATAAAGTTTTATCTGCTTCTTTGTTCCAGTAGATAAAATGTAAAATATATATTAAGTTTCTCTGAGTCTCCCTGCCATGCAGAAGAATGTATTAAAAGTTTTCTTTCAGCAAAGAAATAAATTCTTAAAATAGGAAGGTTTTTGTACTTTAAGAATTCCCTTTTAAAGTTAACTAGATTACAAATCCTGGTATTATATTCACAAAGTACCAAAAAAAGATTGCACATAAATTTTAGATCAACAGGTAATTTCTGCTTCTTGAAATGCTATGCATTTTTAAAAGGCAATTAGGAATGTCATTATTAAATAGCATACACTAAAATATGGAGCTATGGAATCTTAAAATTACTGTCAGATTAAAGTAAAATAAGTTTTGTCTGGATAATTGTACATTTAAATAGCTTTTCATTTATATCTCATTTTACTTAATACATTTATTATCTCTACCTCAACACTGTATGAAAACTAAGCACCCTTAATTTCTCTGATTCCCTCATTTAAAAGGAAAGCCTGCTTCTTATGTTTGAAGTTTTGAGGATTTTTATAAACATAAAAGAGGGAATGAGACACTTATTTGGACTGTATTATGAATGCTTTATATTATGATAAATTCATTTATTCCAATAATTTATGAGCAAGTCACTGTTGTAACTGTGGGGAAAAGAAGATTCCTGACTCTTGTCAATACACACAACTAATAAGATTTGCTTCAATACGTGAACAGAGGTAGTAAACCCTATGGCTAGGGTTTATACAATCACATGCTATAATGCTGCCTCTCAATTTGTCTCCACTCAACTTTTGTTTTCCCTGAATTAAGATGCATTAATTTCAACATATGAAGTTTTATGAGTCAATGTACCTTAATTTCTATTTTTGAGCAGAGATGTGTGTATTAGTAACTCACATAGATAGAATGGCTTCTCATGCATGTCAAAGCCAATGGTACAGAGACTAAACACCTTTATGCAGAAAGAAATGGAAAAGAAGAAACAATATAAACAAAATGAAAATCCAAACCTAGCATTGAAAGTTAATTCTGTGGAGGAAAACACTGTTGTCAGAAGCAGTAAACAAAGATACCTAGAGGGGCCAGCAAGATGGCTCAGTGGGTAATGCCACTTGTTACCAAGACTGCTGACCTGAGTTCAGTCCCAGGGCTCATGGTAGAAGAAGGAAACAACTTCCACAAATAGTCTTTGACCTCTACACACACACACACACACACACACACACACACATATGCACGCTATAAAAGTAATTTTTAAGATACCTTTAGAAAGAATTCTGGACAATGTTTAATAATAATAAAACATCATTAAAGATGTAACAAAATATAGGAAATCATATGAGCAAAATTGGAGGCAAAGGGGTTACTTGGCCAAAAAATAGAAATAACATTAATAACACATATACCAACAGCCATGCATCATCTATCTAACTCAAATATATAGAATTTGAAACATGTAGTAAAGATAGCTTTGAAATTAGAAAATACATACAAAACCCCATGCTGAGCAAGTTTCTAAGCCAAAGGATGCAAATACTTTTCTGAAAAAAAAAATGTTAATTATAGAAGAAGAATTCTTTTTCTTCTTCAAGAAAATATTGATAAATTGATATTTGTGAAGGAAAGAAACAGAAAGTCATCAAAGCATAGCTCTGAAGGTTTAGCTTCCTTTCATTTCCAAAATGCCAGCAAAGAGATTTTTTCCCTGTGCGCTCTTGGTCTTTAAGTCAGTTATATAGCGCTCCGTGTTTCATATTGTCAATATGAAACAAGAGAAGAGGGACTGGGGAGAAGGCCAATCAGTTAAAAGCACTCACTGTTCTTACAGAGGATCCAGGCTTGGTCCCTGGCACATAGCAGGCAGCTAACAGCCACGTGTAACTCCACTTCCAGGGGCTCTGATGCCCTTGCACACATCTGATGCACTTGGACATTTGTTTCGCTTAATGAATGACTCAAAGGGACATACACAAAATGCGCAAGAGTCAGTCTTCAAGTGTTTATGTTTCCAGATACAGCTCCCGGCTTTCTCGCCGCTGATCAAGAGGCTACACAGACTAACGCCAGAGCTCCGTGTGTGCTGATTGCGGTCCCGTGAGGGCTTGTGAATTCTAGAAGGGCTTGTGTATTTCTGTGCTTTATCCCTGAGAATAAAGCCTGAACTGTCTGAGATGCATGCATCCACTGTACTGAGCTGAATTTGAAGTTCCTCAACTTCCAGAGGACGTTTAGTTATGTGGACTGGCACTCCACCTCGGGAACCTCTAAAACATGGTCATTTTCCTGTTGTAGAACTTGCTCTGTTTTCCTGTTTCAGATTTTTCTAATAGGATGGTTCAAATTCAGGTTCTTTTAGAAAAAGTATTAGTTTTATTTATGTGTGTGTGTGCATATACCACAGTGAACACATGGAGGTCAGAGGACAGCTTGCAGGAGTCGGTTCTCTCCTCCCAGCATGTTGGTCCTGGGAAGCAAACTCAGGTCATCAGCCTTGGAACTCTGCCTTTATGCACTGAGCCATGTTGCCAGCCTGTCCCCAATTTATAAATGAAATTTTCAGAGGTATCTTTTCGAAATGTCTCAAGTGCTCCCAGATATCACATGATGGAGCTGGAAAGTGAGCCCCGGCAGATGGAATTCAGAGCTTTCTCAACATTATTTATCAAATCTGGCAAATGAGTTCAGATTGACAGTCCCTCTGGTCTTTATGGAATCCAGAAACCAAGGGCTCAGATCAGGCACTTCCTTGTCCAGCTAAAAATTCAGAATCAGTTCAGACAGATGCAGGAATCGGGGAGGTGGAGATGAAAATGCCACCTTTTCCATGATAAAGCTATTGTGGAAAATGGCTTAGCGCCTACCCCAATCTAAAGCACTAAGTCACAGAGGGAGAATGTCCCCCACGACCATCCTAACCCTTCCTGCTCCCCACAACTAAAAACCTGTAATATGCCCTGTACGGGATGTGAGCTGAATGATCATAGCGTAAGCAGCCAGACCCAGAGAGAGGAAGGCTGAGGGCATAGTCAGTCCATCCTTTTTCCTCCCGCTTCACAGGTCAGACGGGTGAGTCCAACCTACATGAATGGACAAAGGGAGAGTGGACACAGGGCTTACTCTGTACACTCCCTGCAGACAGAAACACCCCAATTCACACCCTGGACTCAACTTCTACACCCAATAAAGTACCATGGCGATTCAGGAAACTATTTTCTTAACTTAATTTTCAAATAGACAGATGTGAAGTCATGCATGTGGCATATTCATGTAACAAAATAGGGAACACTGCCTCCCTGAACTGGAGACTGTTGAGGGCTGAGGACCGCTTCTCTGCGAAGTGTTCCCTTTTTTAGGAAGATGTGAGTGAATCTCGTCAGAGTTTAACCTAACCCTTGATTTCTTTCTGTTTCTAGCGCTCATGAGACTAATTCCGTTCACTAAATTTGGAAGGTGTTTTCTTCTTCTCTTTATAACCAAAATAATTAGTTTCTAAGATACCTCTTCAGATCTCATCTTGCAAGAATGCCCCTGGTAAGAAACAGAAGTACTTGGCATGCCAGCGACTTCTTGAACAAGTCGTGGTATCCCTAAGCTAGAGAATCCCACTTGTGTGGCCTTCTCCCACTGTGACGTGAGGAATCTGGAACAAGTTTTACCATTGTCTTGTCTGTCCTAAGACCACATATCAACTCTGCCTTGTGTTAGAGTTTTAATGTCACAAATCCTTTGAACAAAATCCTCAGAAAATAAGAAGTACTCACATTCTGCCTAACATGTATCTATCACTTGAATTCATTAAATATTTCATGTTGCTTTCCCCTGTGCTTCCATCCATCTATGAAATCCACCCCCCATGTTCATCCCCTGTGAAATCCCTCCACCAGAATGACTCCAGTCCAAAGCATTAGAATCTGGATAAGTGTGACCTGCAAACATGTTTTAACATTTAATAAGTATTTTTATTTAAATCTAATCCTCCAGTAAGAAATGGAGAATTTGCTGTCTTTACTTAGAAGACTGTGCAAATAGTTATCTGTTAAATTTTATATGCAGTTCAAGAATATTCCCTGACTGGAACATGAGCATTCCATGGGTGGAATCTAGAGAGAAGCAAGCCTGAGAAGACACGGAATTTGAGACTTAAGTCCTTTGGGAACTGTGTTGTGAAGTGCAAACATTTTTTTAAAAAAAAAAAATGTTTTCAGAAATTTTCTGGCTTGTAGCATCCTCTGGAAGAGTGATTCTGAGATCTTGCTTTCTGTTCTTCGATTTCATTGGCCCAGGTCAACTTTTCCAATCAAACAAGAGTTTAAGGCCTTTCTCATTTTGCCAATATTCCTGTTAGGAATAGATATACTTAGGCACACATCTTCTTACTTTCATTTCTGTCTCTTCTGGCCTTCAAAGATTTCCTATCTGTCATGACTTGTCTTCTAAGATGTCAGCCTGTCTCTCGTGGAGACCTTTATTTCCTGCAGGCTTTAATGGGGTTGCCTTTGTTGATTTGTTTCCAGTCTTCCCCTACTCCTGAGGAGGTTCCTAAAGGAAAGCACATTCTTCAAACCCTCCAGTTTCTCCTTCAATCCCTGACTTGTACTGATGGGACTTTCTATTTACAATGCTTTGGTGAATTTTTACCCTACCTCAACTTAAGAAGACGTAGTATTGTGTTCATTGTACATATGCTTCTATTACCTTCTGCAGCTAGTAAGTCATCTCTCCAGGGGCGACTCTTCCGATTGCACTAAGTTATATGATTACAACAAGTTCCCATATTAATTCCCCTTTCTGCCCTAAAAGTCCATCGTGGTTTCTGAGGCAATCAAAATCAATGCTGTCCTGCCTGGGCCTGGGCCTGGTAAATGAAAGTCAGAAGGTTCACATGGAGCTCAGCAAAGTCTGCTTTGCCCCAGGCTAAACAGAGAAACGATGGTGAGACTTCATCAGCTCATTGCCATCTAAAAGGCCTTTCCCCAAAAGTACACTGGAGTTTACGTTGCACACCTTGGGTTCTATTGTGATGCTCTTCTAAGACAGACGGCTGAAGCCCTGCCCACTCCTGATCGTGGAGACAGGGTCGCTGCCCTATGGACTAAACCATCATCCGTCAGAGAAGGAACCCATGGGCTTCACACTTGTCAGAGACTGAAGCCTGCTCAGCTACCCCAGTTAAAAGCTCATAGTTAAGCCCCTAGAGACTGATCCCACCACTTTGAAGAGGATTAATTGGAAAGTGTCAAAAAAAGGGCTAGAAATGGTTCAGCATTTGAGAGCATTGGCTACTCCTCAAGAGGACCAGCGTGCAGTTCCCAGCACCTACATGAGGACTCACAACCACCTGTAACTCCAGTTCCATGAGATAAAATGGCCTCTCTGGCCTCTTCAGGTACTGCACACACGTGCCACGGACATACATGCAGGTAAAGCACCGTACACATAAAATACAAATAAAGAAAATTTCAAAATAATAAAGAAAAAGATGAAGTATTAGAGTTCCCTCGACATGGAAACAACAGGAAGGAAAGTCCACCACCGAGGGAAGGGGCATAACCATACAAAACTGCATGTCTGTCACGAGAAGAAAAGTAGGGCACAGGGAAACAGCTTTGACCTGTTGCCAATGACATCAAATGTTCTATGAGAAACTGACCAGTGTGGGAAGGATATCTGGCTTTCTTAAAAATGTCAACAGCTGTCAGAATGGCTACCAAGGTGAAAAATGTATTGAGCAAAAACAACAATAGTCTATGTTTTATGTTGCTCTTTACATAGTTGGAAGAAGGGACACTATGCACACACACACACACACACACACACACACACAATCGCTACTGAGTGTGTGTCGCATGCCAGGAACTCCCAGTACATTCACTAACACAAACGTACCTGACCACAGAATTTAAGCACTCAGTTGTATCACTAGTTAGTGTATTTTTAAAACAGAGTCCTGTTAAGAAACATGTGGTTTAGGGATTAAATGAAAAACTCTGAGAAAACCTTCGTTTGTCTCCCCCTTCCCTATCCAGGCGTTTGCCATGGAGATTGCCACACTGGTTTCAAGAGGCTTTTTATCTTCTCTTGATGTTGTCTAGGTGGGGATTTGCTAAGACTTATCTGTAGTACTCACTCATAATACTCAGTTTCGTCATTTTCTGAACGAAGAAAGCTTTCCAGAAATGCCCACAGCTTTACACAACCTTCCTGGGACTCAATTTCCACACCTGGAAAAGGGAAGAAAGGCCTGCCTCGTGAGTGTGTGTCATGTCTGTGTGTCTGTGTCTGTGTATGTGAGTATGTATCTGTGTGTGTGAGTGTGTGTCGTGTCTGTGTGTCTGTGTATGTATGTATCTGTGTCTGTGTCTGTGTGTGTGTCTGTCTCTGTGCGTGTCTGTGTCTATGTATGTGAGTATCTGTGTGTGTGTCTGTGTATGTAAGTATGTGTGTGTGTCTGTGTATGTGAGTATATGTCTGTGTGTGTGTCTGTGTATGTGAGTATATGTCTGTGTGTGTGTCTGAGTCTGTGTGTCTGTGTGTTTGTGTGTGAGTCTGTATGTCTGTGTGTGTTTGCGTGTGTGAGTGTGTGTCTATGTGTGTGTGTGTTTGTGTGTATACGCGTGTGGGTGGAGTCAGAGGAGAACCAGCCTGAACAGGAGCTCACTACTGTTCCTTAAATTCTCTCCTTGCCAAAGGCCATGCGCTCTTTCTTGTAACATAAATGGATCTTTGTCTGGACGTAAAATTAACACTTAATCAAATGCTTGTTAAGTTTTTACTGAGTTCAAAAACCTGAACTTGCACGTTCTTTTTCAAATGTGAGGGCGCCATCTAGTGGCTAAAGTACAGAACGTACCCTGTGGCTAAGAAAAGCTTTTCAATTAAATGGAAGGAAGGAGGAATGGAAAGAGACAGACAGACAGATTGCATGAGATCATTTCACTGAAATATAAAAGTACATGCATGTGTATGCACATTGGAAGTGGTGTGAGGTTTGTTCCGAGAGTGGGTCATCTTTAGAACACTCTCAGCGTGCCTGTTTGGAAAATCTTGCTGTGCAGTCAGATATCATGGGTACTGGGCTTCATCAGAGCAGAACATCGAAATTCCTGGGCTTTTTTCCCTCTTCCAGAGATCTGGCTTGTTGGGCCAGAAGTGGCACCTAGGTGCCGTTGTTTTAGAACCTACTCAGATGATTATCTGTGTCTCTGTGTCCTAAAGCCACCAACACTTAGAACCAGAAAGGGCCTTGGAGGAGATGGCAAAGCTCAGTTTAAATCACTCCCCAGAAATCTCACTGTTTGTCAATAGAAAATCTTCATGAATGGCTTTGATGAGCATTTCCAAACCTGCCAGGACATATCTAAGCCCCTGCATTTGTCACCTCATTGGTTGGAGGGCACCTCTGAAGAGACAGGGCAAGAAGGTGACTGCGGTGACGGCCTCATCTCCGAGCCAGTGGTGAACTGTTCCTTCTTATATTTGGGTAGAATAATTTTATGGGACAATTAGAGGATTGGTTCCCATTTGCAATTAGTTAGCACCAGATTCTGTGTCAGGGACTTTTCTGTTTACTCTCCCAGGGAGTAATTTGGAGGCGTTTACTCTCCCATCTCCGAGTACAATGAGATCATCTTAGCCACGGTTACTTATTTAATTATAAACTGCGTCTGTGAGCTGTTGCTTGCTAATAACCAGGAAAGCATTTGTAACTAACTACCCATCAAAATCCCACAGCCTGAAAACAGAATGATGGAGTGACGTAGTATCCATGCTGAGGAACTCCACTCTCTTCCAGGGAAGGGGATGCAAGGAGTTGCACAATGGATGGGGGGGACACCCCAGAGCCACAAGAATACACAGTAACCCCCACTTACCCGCTGTTCTGCTTGCCAGAGGATCTGCTCACCTGTAGTCAATCATGGGTAGAAAACATTAGCACCCGTCCAGGCCCTATGGAGGAAGAGACCGAATTCATGTACTCTGATTACAGTGTATTGTTATAACTGTTTTATCTGATTGTTATTCCCATGCTGTACCTAATTTACAAATTAAACTTTATCACAGGTCTGTATGCACATGGAAAATCCATGCATTAGAGGCTGGCTCTCCCATTGCTTTCAGGCCCCCCTGGAGATGAGATGCATGGGGCTGCACTACAGCTTTCCTTCTGTTACTATGGGGGGGCGGGGAGTGAGAGGAGCAACTCCTGGAGAGACGGTGTATTTTGAACATGCATTCCAGGTTACATAAAGTCCATCATTGAAAAGAAGTTCAGACAGTCGGAACTGGAAGGAACTAGTCACAAGGACAGTCAAAAGCACAGCAAACATGAATTCTTGCATTTTCTTCTTCTTCTAGATAGTTCAGGATCCAAACCTAGGGAATGGTGCCGCCTGCGGTGGGTACATCTTCCCATCTCAATGAACGTAATCAAGTCAACTCCCTACGGACTTGCCCATAGACCTGCCTAATCTAGATTGTTCTTCATTGAGACTCCCTTCCCATGTCGTTCTAGATTCTGTCGAGTTGGCAATTAAACTAAACATGATTATGAACAAAAGCAAGAAGGGGTATATGAGAAACTTTGGAAGGAGAGGGGAGAAATGGTGTAATTATATTATATCAAAAAATTAAAAAAAATACTTAAAAAAACTAACTACGGCAGAATGTCCATCCCAAAAGGGTCTCCAGCTGCCGGTGGGACAATCTGCATGGACCGAGCAGTGTATGGATTTGGGACCAGGAAGATGGCTTGTGAGAAGCAGAAATGAAAGGGTTTAGATATTAAGAAAGACTTAAAATTAACAATCATCTCATTTACATTAGAGTGAAAACCTTTCATGACGAAAATGAGATTTCTGGGGAATTACTTAACTGGGTGGAAGAAAGGCAGAGAAAGAAATAATTGGCGAGAGCCTACAGTGAGTGAGCCGTGGGCATGGTTCCTGCTACAAGTTCTTACTGGCCGATTGGCAGAGTAGTAAACATACACTGTCCTTCTCCTTGGGAAGTGAGGAAGCTAAGTGATGGAGATCTCAGCAAGCTTGCTTCCCTTATCCCCACAATGACTCTTCTTTCTGCTCTAGGGTCTTCCCGCAGCTATGAAAGCCTCCTTCACTTCCCTGCATTTCGGAGGTACAAAGACGATTATTTGACACATTATTTTCAACTTAAAACATTGATTTAGTAGAGGTGGCGAAAACTTCACACTTCCCATACCTGCACGTGCATCACTGGGATTGACAAATTCTCAGAGATGCTAAAAACTAGAGCACAGGTTAGCAGCCGTAAGCAGAGCATGGAAATCAGTTCCCCAGCCCAGCTCTCTTCACCCAAGCTGGATGCGCCTTGTCCAGTGCCCTGCAGAAAAATTGCCAGTGTCTCTTGTTCTCACCAGGGACCAATGCCAGACTCTCCACCACCATCATGGGTTGTAACAACCAAGAATGTCTTCTGGAAGACAGAGTTCCCCTTTCCCCATTAAGAACCACATGTGGAAGCAATTAGGACAGTCTTAGATGGTCAGATCAGTTCGTTCAGCCTAGAGGAAGAACTGAGAAGGGAGCGGGGACAGCAGCGGTGTTCCTCTGAACTGTGGTGTCAGCTCTGCATAGCCTGAGCTTAGCTTCCACAGGGATTGCTGTCACAGAACTTTGTGCTCAGGAGGATGCTCGGCAGCCACTGGCTTATTCACCGTGGCCTTGACCTACCGTCTCCACCACGTCTAGTCTTCTTTCTCTGTTTTGTTTTCATTTGGTTGTTGGTGGCGGCTGTTGTTGTTGATTGTGAGACAGAGTCTCACACTGTAGAACAGGCTGGCCTCAAACTCACACAGATTCACCTGCCTCTGGCTCCCTAGTGCTGGGATTAAAGGTGTGAGCCACTGTGCCTACAACTACACAAGCTGGTCTCACTCTTTCGGAATTCTCAAAGGACCACGCCCATCTTTTTAGTCCTGTGCTGGCTGTGAACCTGAGAACTCAGCCAAACCATCCTGACCCCAATAGCAATCACTCTGTCATAAAAGCATGTCCAGCCATCCTCAGGGGAACCCCTAACTGGTCAGGTGGGATGAGCAGGCCCTGACTTTCCTTTCTGGAACCATCGGCTGTGACCCACAGAACCCTGAGAAGGGAGGCCTGCCTGAGAGGGTTGGCCTTGTTTCCTAGAAAACAAAAGGGCCACTTCAGGCCAGCAGCAAACATCCCGGGAAAAGAAACTCTGACCTTGATTAGAATCAAGTTAGATGCAATTCAGAGAAAGCTGTCTTTCACAGTGTGAATAACCATCACTGGGCTGGCCTTTTGCCAGAACACTTCTCCCTCAGAAATTTTACAAAAGAAACTGTCTGCACCGAATAAACTTTTCGAGTCATTCCCCAAGAATTCCCTCCATCTTTAATTTTTAAATCTAAGCCTTTCATTATTTCCTGGGCTTTACACTGTCATAAGAAAAAGAATATCTGAACTTTGTTAGACAATAGAGAAAAATCTTTCAATAGAAAGGTATAACTTGAAAATTCCCAGAGAAGAAAATGCCAGCATATTTAAAAATGCGCAGCAGATGTGAATAGCACCAGGGAGGTGACGGGCCTCTGGGCTTCTTAGTAGAGGCCGCTGCATTTTAGTCTTTCTGGCTCTAAGGTCACTGAAAGGCTAAATTCGGAAGCAGCTGGAACTCCCCTGGCTTGCATCTGGGGGTGCTGACTTCCTACCTTTTCCTCTGTCTCTACTCTTTGCAGCTCCCAACACGACCAGGACTGTGAGTCTCTGTTTCTTCTGGGGTTTTCCTCTTCGCCAACATCTGGTACCCCTGTCAGGCCTTCTGTCTGTTAAAGGTCAGATCCATGCCCAGGGCTGCTTTGAACTAATGTGATTCCTTTGTTCCTTTAGGCAGACAGAACACTTGCTACATTTTGAAAATTAATCCATTACTTTGGGAAAGAACTATGGAAAGAATAGTCCTTCAAGCAGGCATATTATTCCATTCAAATACTCTCTGATGACAAATAAATTGAGGGAGAAACGCATGCAGGCTACTATGGAAGACTTTGCACTTTTAATCTATCAACACTGCCTGTCTTTCTCAGTACACTGCTCCGGCTAGTGCATGCACTCTCCTGCTGCTGGGCCAGTATCTGTATCTGCCTTCCTTCTGAGATCCCCCTTCTTAATAGTTCTCTTGTCTACTCCTCTGCTTTTCTTTCATCTGATTAAATGAGAAGTCTTAATAGGGAGAGAGAAATGTTGCAAGGGAAGTAGCTACATTATTTAATGGCTGGCAGGCTCAGTACAGATGCTAGACATACAGGCAAAAAAAAAAAAAGCAGTTATTGATACATCCAAGCTGATAAAGCATCCCTACGGAAGAAACGGGCATGTGATTGCTTACTGAGGATATTCCCAAACCAGGAGAGTGGAAGAGAGGGAGAGTCTCCCATTTAATTAATAGCAAGGCTCTCCACCAGTCAGAGCGCTGGTACTGAGTGTTCTGCAATCATCACAAATTCATTTTCCCCTTCACTTACCTGAAAGCTAATGCCGGGAACAATCACAATAGTAAGTGTGGACCTGGGAATGTTATAGCAGCCTTCGGGTGCTCATTTCCTCAAAACATTACACAAAGCGGCTTTCGTTCCTACAGCGAATGAAGCCTTTACTTAACTCTTTAACTCTTCCCAGATCCCCTCCTGCTTCTCCTGGGCTTTGTAGACAGCGATAGAGCTTGCCCAGGACCATCAGGAGAGCGGCTGCACTCATGGGACTCAAAGGGAGTGCTCTTCGCAATTTTGTTTAACCAGCACACTGAAGAAGGTAGCTCAGCTGAGCACATGTAAGGAATAGGGGTGGGTTTGCATCATTACCTGTAAACACACTTTGCTGGCTTCCTTCCCGACCCCGGCATTTCTCACAGGGAAATCCTGCCATTACCTGGTCCTGAGTATCAGAAAGTCCAGGCCACATCACCCCCACATCCAGTTGGAAGTCTCACTCTCATGGGTTCAGGCTCTCAGATCTGCCCTAGTGAATGAGCCTGGTTGTTATGGTTCATGGAATGGGGGGCCCCAGGCTCATCCCACAAGGGTCCGCAGTGGGTGGGAGACAGACAGACAGACTCGCCATGCAGAGAGAAAACTTGGGTACAGAGTTTATTTAGTGGGTATTGGGAAAGGTATAAAGTATAAGGGTAAAGGGGTTATGGGGTGGAGAGAGAGAGAGAGAGAAAGAGAAGAAAGAACAGAGGGGAGAGACAGAAGCTGCCTCTTCAGAAGAGAGAGAAAGAGGGGGAGGGAGGGAGGGAGGGAGGGAGGGAGGGAGGGAGGGAGGGAGGAGAGGCAAGATCAGCTTGCCTCCACCAGAAGGGTGAGATTGGAAGCGGGTGGGGCTTATCTCTTAAAGGGACAGAGAACCCAGGTGACAGGGCAGGCCAGCAGAATTGTAATCACAACACTGGTCAGTTCTTATGCTAGCCTCTGTGGTCTTGCTTCACAGGATCCCTAGCTGCTGGTTCTCACTGTTTCTGCATCCTCCAGATCAATCAAAGGGAGAGGGGAAGGGGGGAATGGAGCAGACACTGAGAAGCCTTAGCCAACCGCCTGTCATCTTGTGTTGTCTGCCAACAAATAACAGCCCTTCCCTAGAGCTTACAAGCTTACTGTGAAGAGCCCTCTGTGGAACTCTCCATTCTAACACAAGCAATGTGTTCTAGCTGGGACTTCTAATTGGGACTTTTGTCCCATTTCCTCTCTTCTACCCTGCTGTTCATCTCATTTCCATTTCCATAGAACCCCTGACTCTGGCAGATGAAAAATTTATGTACCCCGAAATACACTTCTCCACCAAAGAAACGATCCAAATTAAATCAGATCAAACCAAACTTTAAAAGTCCAAGTTTAATGGATACAAGGCTCCCTATGATTTTCCAGCCCCCCAGAGAGGAGACAGGAAAGGACGAAGGGAAAACCACAGGTCTGTTTTCTGGGGTGCAGTTTAAATATCCTGTGGGAGTGGTCTTGAGCATCTCTGGGGAAGGGATCATCCTTCGTGGGCTTTCTGAGATGCAGCAGGGTTTGGAGAGAGATGGGGAAGAGGGCTTGGGGTGGAGCTTCCACCCAAACATTCTGGACTCGTTGGGTATATGCCAGGGCCTGGGGAGGAGCAAGCATCCTTCCCAGAGGAAGTCCCATCCTGGGGACTGGAAATGGAGCTCAAGGTGCGACTCTTGCCCAGTATGAGAGGGACCCTAGGCTCCATCGCTAGTCCTAAGCATGCTTCTGCTGGTTCTTGGGGTTTTTTTCCCAGTGTTTCTCTTAATATTGACTCCCCACCACATGGCTGCTTGTCTGCTATGTGGCTGACCTCCATTCCTGCTTAACTCAAATGACAGGTCTTTTTCTCTTTGTCATCGCTCGTCTCCGAAAAGCTGTCAGGATTTATAGCTTGTCTGCCCTGGGATTTTTCTATGAAACTCTAATAAAATTATCCTCAAGCTAAAAGAAATAAATAAATAACGGCCTGGAGATGGTCTGTTATCAGAGAGCAGTTTGTCTGAATACTGAATACGTAAGCCCATGGAAAGCTCACACAACTCACACTTCCCATGTCATGCCAGCCACTGGATACCCGTCACTGAGTGTGCTGTGCTTACCAGGCCTTTATAGGACAGAGTGTCCTCAGGTCACTGCCTTTACAGGGTCTCAAGAGTCACAAGCCTTCTAGAGTTCCTGGGGTTATACCTGTTTCACCACCCCACCCCACCCCACCTCCACTTCACCCACACCCACCCCTGCTTTCATTGGAGAGGGTTTTCTGAATTTCTTTAGCTCATCAGGAGTCTCTCCTGTGGTGGAGTTGGAGATTTGGGGGGGGGGGGGGGCAGGGAGAAGCGGAATTCAATTTGAGAAAGGAAAAAGCAAAGGGACTTTCTCCATGTACCCACACATCCTTTCCATCCCTTTAAAAAGTCTCACCTCCTGTTAAGCTGCATGGATGAGAAGGGATGTTGAAGATGGCATTAAGGATAGGGTTGCAGTTTTTATTTAGGGCAGCCCCTGCATCATGTCACAAGATCCAGCTTGCCTTGTTTTGGGTCCCAGCAAAAATCCTGATACATCACAGAGACCTTTTGGTGTTCAGTTCTAAGTATCACACTGGCCAGATCATAGCACACGCAAGACTTTAATTCTTCTTCTTCTTCTTCTTCTTCTTCTTCTTCTTCTTCTTCTTCTTCTTCTTCTTCTCCTCCTCCTCCTCCTCCTCCTCCTCCTCCTCCTCCTCTTCCTCCTCCTCCTCCTCCTCTTCCTCCTCCTCCTCCTCCTCCTCTTCTCCTCTTCCTCCTCCTCCTCTTCCTCTTCTTCTCCTCTTCCTCCTCCTCCTCCTCCTCTTCTTCTCCTCTTCCTCCTCCTCCTCCTCTTCCTCCTCCTCCTCCTCCTCTTCTTTTTCCTCCTTCTCCTCCTCTTCCTCCTCCTCCTCCTCCTCTTCTTCTTCCTCCTTCTACTCCTCTTCTTCTTCCTCCTTCTCCTCCTCTTCTTCTTCTTCCTCCTCCTCCTCCTTCTTCTTTTTTAATGTACTGAGCAAAGTACCCAAATATTTGTTCATACAGTAGCCCAGCCATCATCATGAAGGTATTGTTTAAGAAAAGGTAACATTTAAGTCAATGGTCTTGGAACTCTGCAAACTATGCTCCATAATGTGAGACTCATGCATCAGTGGAGGCCTTAGGAGACAAAATGACTGAGGTCCCCAAGGATATAGGGACCTGCCTTGAAATCCCTTCTGAGCAAGCCAGCTCTTACCTCCCGGAGCTCCAGCCTTGCCACTCGCCCTCTGACATTGCTGTCCCCCAAACCCCATAATCATGTTAACCAATTTTTAAAAATGATTTTTAAGTACATAAATGTATACACCCCATTTGTTTCTCAGGGGGAACCTTAAGGATCGCAGCCCTATTTAGCATTTCACACAAGGTCTGAAGACTCAGTGTGGGCATTGTTATCTATCTCAGGCAGTCAGCAGACTCCATCTGTCATGAGCAATATCTGTTTATCAGTACCCGGAATGTTTCTCAGAACTGCCACAGACAACACAGAGGAATGAGAAGACTTTTATACAGGCACATGCACTGCCCATCTGATTGTAAAAGGAATCTCCAAGGTGCCCTCCCCAAACTGGAAATTCAATCTATCATGCTCAGCCCCAATTTCCACTGGTGTCACCCAGACCTATGGTGTGGGCACAAGAGGAAAGTAGCTAGAGAAAGAGGGACATCGAAGCCCTTATTACCAAGTCCCCAACAGTTGCAGTCTCTCACGCTGTCGGAGGCTCACTGTAAGTACAGAGTATTTTCATTAACTGCTCTTTAAAGAAGTTGTGATTCTCCAGTGTGCTTTGCCAAATGCTTGTCCCTAGCAACCAGTTACCAGGGGAACAGTCTCTGCCTTGCCACCGCACTGTATCTTTCTGTTGCTCCCTTTCCCACTGTCTCTGTGCTGCACATCGGCGTCATCACCAACATCCGTTTGATGGAAGTATATCTTTCCAATTAATCCCAAATTGAAGATAGACCTGCCATTGCCCAAAAGCACAGCCTGTGATGGAGGTAGTCCTAAACCTAATTCCATAATTGAGTGGATGGCGCAATTTCATCACCGCTGTTTCTAATTAAAATGGTTCACATTTACTAAAGGTTTGCTGTGAGCAAGGCATTGTTCAGACCGCTCCATTCTGAGTACTTAGTAATCCTCATAAGCCCTGGAGGACTAGTGAGATACTTATGCTGGGAAAACCTGGCACCAAGAGAAGCTGGGATTCAGCCAGGGCCACCGGGCCACTGTGGACAAACTTTGGTTTCCAGCAGTTTAGTTTCAAAGCCAGTGTTCTTTACCAGGACATATCACCGTCCCAAAAGAGCATCTAGGAATCTACCTTATCTTCATTGCTTGGACTTCTGGATTATTTTAGTTTTGGGGGTTTTGTTGTTTGTTTGTTTGTTTGTTTTTGTTTTGGGGAGTTGTTTTTTTTGGTTTGGGGGTTTGGGGGTTTTTTTTGAATAATTAACTGACAAAGACAAAGGCATACTGGGTAAACTACAAGACGCTGAAGGCAAAGGGCTGTCTCAGAAATGCTTTCAAGGAATGTGCTCAGACTAGAGCCAAAAGTTTAACACAGAGTATCCTGGTTGTAAGGGCAAAGAAAAACTAGTAAATCTACCATCCTTTGTCTCGTGATGAAAAGACTCTGAGCCCTTCGTTGTGGAAGGTGGCTGAACTGAGAAAGGAATTGTTTTTAAAAGTTGCTGTGTGTTTCAAATGCAGGCTTAGAAACAGTGTAGATGTCCACATTTGAAAGTCAATGGGAAGGTTTTGTCCTTATGACTTTCCCACCCAACCCCCCTGCGATCTGTTCAGAGGAAGGGTGATCACACAAGCAGAGGCAGTCACCTTTTTAATTCACGGAGGCACCAACTGATTAAGCCGCCCTGGCCATCCTCCATTCCAGGAACACAGTAGAAGTCCTGGATTCAGCCCACCATGCACTCCTCGATACCATATTCTTTTTCCAATTCCAAATTTCAATTTAAATATATTTTTATTAAGTTGTTTGTAAACAATTTTTCATGTGTACGTGATGCATACCAAATACTTCCATCCCCACCTCCCAACCATCCCCTCTCAACTCTCCAACTCCTCTACACCTCTCTCTCTCTCTCATTCTCTTGCCCGCTTGTTTATGGTTCATATATAATCTTTTTGTTTGTGACCCACTGAGATTAACTAGGGATATCTGTGTGACCATGCAGTTGATGATATTCGCTGGAGCCTGGTGGGTTTAGTAGAGGATATACAATGAAAGACAGGATCCATGAGCCTCCTCAATCCTGATTTAATATGGATAGTGCTACTCTTGTATGGCCCCAACACAGGTAACTACAATTGTTGTAAGAAATAAAAATATTTTTTAAACAATTAATGTTTTTGCTTCTTTAAAGGCCTTTATTCACTAACAATTCTTAAATTAGATATACCTTTGCAAAGCTTCTAAAGATTTCTTTTTGAGATCCCTTTTCTGAAAACTTTATCATTAAACTTAATGGCCAACTATGCCACTTGTCAATTACTGCTTATTTCAGGAATCTCCTGCTGTCCTAACTCTTCTTGTGATTTCTGATCCAATCTGGAGTGGCAACTTTTTCATACTCCAGCTGTCAGTGGATAACACCCATCATAAACATCTGTTTGTCCATGCCTGGAGTAGTTGAACTCAGAGCTATATGAACAAAAGGATTGCTTGAGGGCAACAAAACACAGGATAAAACTTAAAGAATTATGTATGGCCCTATAACCATCATCCGTGGTAACCTGAGTCTTCAAACGGTCCTCCTCCAAACAGGAACTTAGATCTCTTATGCTCAACTCTGGATTTCCTCTGCTGTCGCCCAGACTCACTGAGAATAAATATAATTGCTTTAGTCTTTCACTATAGTTTATACTATACACTCTCGCTTAGGAGCGCAACTTTCCCTTCTAAGTGAAGAGGCCCTGGATCTACCCTCTACGCATAGAATTCAATGCCCTAGCTGGGGCCTGGAGGTCAAGGTTTGGAATAGCTCTGCCAGAGATGCTGAGGCAGGAGCTACTTTGAGCTTGCCCCAGGGTTGCCTCCCTCTAGCTTGGGGACACCCCTTTTCCATCCCTTTTAAATCACCAAGCAGCTGGTCACTGAAACTAAGCACAGTGGTAGAATCTATACCCTCAACCGTCTCAAAACTTGAAGCCATGGAAATTGAATCTAAGCAGACACATATGGGCAAATTGTTCCTCGTGAAGCTTTTTATTGGTTTGCTTCCCATCTGTTCTAATACTCTGATGTTCTTCTCCAAACATGTTGCTATCTGCCCTGCACATCTTAAGCAATGAAGACGCCCAGAGCTACCAGTACAGTTTCCCTGACAGTCCTTCCAATGGGAAAACCAAGAGAAATCGCATTTCTGGGTTGTGTTTTGGGGCATCAGGTTCATTCAGCACAGATTTTTCTATTTTCCTTTGACTGTTAACCAGACCACAGTGGGAGGGAATTGCCCATCCATAGTCAAGAAATTGGGAGTGGTAGCATTTATTTCCTCCCTCCAATGGAAAAGAAATCTCCATCACCATCAATTCACTTGGAAGGACCATTTTTTTCCAATGAACATTCCTGATGCTTGCCAAGGTTTAGAAAGCTAACTAAGAATTCTCAAACAGGCCAACTATTTTTTCCTGTGTGCTTGCTTTTGACAAAAAGGCATTTTAAAGAAGCCCCCATAAAATGTTTTTCTCTTTGGATAGTAATGCATCATGAACACAGAGGGCTGTATATGCAGCTAGCCTCAATCAGTTTACATTTGTTGAAATGGGAAACCGAAAAAGTATGCCTTTCCCTAAAGAACAATAGCTTTAACTTTGTTGTCGTTGTTCTGTTTCCTATAGTTTTGCTTAAAAGTGCAATTGTACGAGCCTTCCAGGACAGAAATCTGGTGGAGTCAGTGACCTGTACAGGTCTCTTTAGCTGTCTTGTATGTAATCATCAAAAGATAAGTACTACACCTTTCAGAAGTGGTTACCCTCTTAACTCAACCACCTTCTAGAGGCTCCTCCCTCTCAGTGCCATTACATTGGGAAGCATCATTCAGCATGAGTGCTAGTGAAGAGAAACCATAGTCGACCACACTGGCATGTGGGATGCTCTCCCTCTCTATTGAGGACTGGAAGAAGCTGTCATCTCCTAGTCTGCTACTCATCGCCACTTGAGGAAACCCCTTCATCTTCACTTAGCCCAGTCCTAGTGTTAGGGGAAAGCATAGACACTCGCCAAAGACACCACCTTGGCCTTGAGTAGTGCTATGATTTGCTGAGAAAAAGAAAAAGCCCACCGTCCTCTTGCCAAGCTTCCTGCTGCCTGTTAAAGTCACCTCCTGTTTCTCAGTTGTGAAGTTTTTCTAGGCTACTGACATCACCCGACAGGTCTATCTCCATCCCCACTCCCACCGATATGGACCCATTTAAATATTTTTCATCCTGCTGGGACCCTTCAAGCTTGACTTCTTTCCCCACTCTTTCTTCCACTGAGTTCATTTCCCCATAGACTGTGTGAAGCCTCACTGACTCCAGAATGTTCCTGGTCTCTTGGGGCTGCTTCTCTTTGTGCCTCACTTCTTTCCCTCCCAAACCTGCATCCCCACAGGAAACTATAATTATTCGCGAATGAATGTATGACATCCTGTTCACACAGTGTGAAGTTCCAGCTCAAATCAATGGTCCTCTGCTTCCACGAGCCTATCCTTTGATCACTCCCTCCCTGTGCAGTTAGCTCTGTGGCTGGGATCAGAGGGGCACTTGCCAGCAGCAAACAGAATTGTAAGAGAGAAGCAATCTTAGGGGAGTAACAGTAGATCTTTGTAAGAGAGGATTTTTTTTCCCTTTGAAACATTACACGTTTTTGAACATGACATCTTTTTTAACCGCATAGACCAGGTCATTTTACAACCTAATAGTGGATCAAGAAATCATCTGAGCCTAGTGGATTGCCACCAGAATCTTTTTTATTCCATTAAAATGTAATTACATCATTCACCCTCCCTCACCTCGATCTTACCCTTCCCTTGCCCGCCCTCCTCCCCACACCCTCACAAATTTGTGGCCTCCTCTCCTTTAACCCTTGTTGCTATTTATGCATATAAATAAATAAATACATACATACATAATACAACTTGCTGAGTCAGCTCAGTGTTACCCATATGTTTATGTTTCTAGGACTGACTACTTGATATTTAATCACTAATTATGATGACTATCCCCGAGGAAGACTAATTCTTTCTCTATCTCTCTCAGCAGTTGCTAAATGCTTGTAACTCTTCATCTAGGGATGGAGCCCTGTGAGATTTCCCCCATTTGCATTGAAATCTTTGATGACCTAGGATAGAACAGAACAAAACAGAGAAAGAAAACAGGGAACACAGTCAATCACTTGAAGAAACTCATTATCAACACTTCACTCCACAAGTGTTGATTCTTTAAGTCTGGACTAGAGACCAGGGCATTCCTTTCTCATGTGTATGTATTTATACACTTGAGTCTAAACAGGGTCACAGTGCCAAGTGCATTCCATTCTGTAGATCTGGATCAAAAGGGTTTGATTGGAGAGCCATTGTTCTACCTCATAGATTATGGAGGTCTAGTAGTGAGGTCTACTAAGGGTCTTGGTGTTCTGATAGTCTTCATCTAGTTTAACATTATGATCAGGCTGGTAGGAATATATCATCATTGTAATCATAGATGGAATGAGGCATTGAAAAACAGACACAATGAACAGTATTGTGGTGAGGGACTGATTGGACAGAAGACAAGGTAGACTGTAACTGATTCAGAACAAGACCTGGATTCTAAATTCAATTGTTATTTCTTCACTAATTAAACAAGTGGTTTCCAAGCTACTTAGTTCATCCTAAGGGTTAGCAGAACTAATTTTTAAGTAGAATTCATAGGAGTGCTCTTATGTGGTAAATATACCATAATGCTTGTCTTAATCCCCAAATAAGTCACAGCGATCATAAGAAAACAAAAAAAAAGTTGAAAATGATTCATGAGTGCTGAATATTAGTAAAAAAAATTATCTCCCAGCCCAAAGAAAACAGTGGGTCCAGATAATGTCATTAGTAATGGCAAGACCATTGGGAAAACAGGCCTATAGGTGGTACCTCCAGCAATATCATTCTCAATATAACTAAGCATGGGTCAGGAGAACATATGCCTTCCAAGTTATATGGGAAAATATAGCTTCAACAAAACTTAACCTAACCAGATCCAGTGGTACAGGCCTGAAAACAGGAGGATTGCAATTTCAAGGTCTATCTGGGGTTTAGTTGCAAGGCCAGTCTAGATAACTTAGTAACCCTACCTCAAAATAAACAGAATTCATCGAGAGTTGTGTGTGTAGTTCAGTAGTAAATGTCTTGCCTAGCATTCGTGAGGCTCAGGTGAAGGGGAAAACCCCACCCGAACATGAATAAAGTCAAGGCTCTCAGTCTCTGAACATTAACTGAAGAAAATACATAGAAATAGAATCAGCCAGCTTCACATGGAAAGACCTAGGCAGACCATGACATTCAACGTACTTGTTACAGGAGACTTTTAAACAGAAATCCCCAGACTCCGGCCCTGGAGTTTCTACCTTAGGAGGACGGCACAAAACTTGAGGAGAAAGCACGAATTCCCACCAAATCCCTGAGAGACACAAGTGCTGCTGCCCTCACTATGAAAAGTGGACTAGATGACGATCGACTTCTCCAGCCAGCCAGTGGCATGAGAGAAAGGGCAGAGGACCAGGCAGTGAGCGCAAGAGACGTGCGAACCAGATGTGATATGTCTGTCAGCTTCCGCTGGGTCTCAAAGCAACAATTTCAAAAGATCTGATGAAATCTAAATCTAAATATGAACTGATTGTGGGATCTGATTAAGTGATGATACTTGGTGCTGCTGGGTATAATAATATGATAGCATTAAACACTTCTTAAAGGTAAAAATTCTTGCCAAAGTCTTTTGTCAAGTCACATAATCCTAACAGTGGGTGAAACAGACCAGAATGTTAGTAACTGAACCATATTCCTGGCCATACCCAGTTTTCCCATAAGTCCTAGGGACTGAACTCAAGTCTTCATGCTTGTACTGTGCTAACCAGCCATCTCCCCCAGACAACTTCCTCATTTTATACAGAATAACTTTATCTTGTAAAGATCAACCTTGAAGCAGGTTCAGTCAGCTCTTCAAATAACTGTGGGAGGTAGTATGTGTCTGTGCATAAATACACACACACACACACACACACACACACACGCACACACACATACACACACAACTTGGGCCAGGAGATGGGCAGTGACTAAGTGCTTGCTTTCACAACCATGAGGACCTGAGTTTGAATCCTCAGAACTCATATAAAAATTAAAATAAAGCCACAGAGAGACAGAGAGGGTGGGAGAGAGAGAAGGAGAGAGAGAGAGAATAAAGGTAAATTACTTCTCTACTCCAGAGATAACTATATTAAAGCCATGCACCTCACCTTAGAGGTGTCATTCACACTCAACCTCCAACTCTCCAAAGCTGGTATTTAAGGTTCTCTCCCCCTGTTTGATCTTACAATGGAAGACTGGTAGACATGAACACAATGAAAGAGGGGAAAGTGACAGCTCACAGCTTGACATTTGTAGAACAAAAACAGTGTACAAAAGAATTGGATCAACACACTATGCAATAATAAATTATTGACTAATTCATCAATAATAAAGAAGGAGCCACGCCCTATGCAGCACTTGCGTGTCAGTCTCCATTCTGAGCCTCTTGTTTGTATTAACGTTGCTGGTCCACATGAGGACCCTCAGTCTGGTTCTGTTGCAATCCACACATTGCAGATGAGGGGTCTGGATTATAGAGTGGTTAAGTAGCTTGCCTATGGTCACACTGCAGAGAGCCTTTGCTTTAAAGACTGTTGGTACCACCTTGCTTGTAAGAGATGAACTATAACCGATGTCTTCTACTTAAGAGACAGTAAACAAGTATCAGCATTTAAAAAAAAACAGTTTGGATTTTTTTTTTTAATAGAAACTCATTTTAAGCGATCCCAGAGTGCCTGACGTGAAGTCTCCCTAGAGAAAAGTTGGAATGGTATAACACAGGCTTTGGAATGACTGAGCTCTGGTTCTACAGTCAGCTCCATGCCTTACTCCCTGTGGCTTCTTAGCTATGTTGCTGGTCTTTAGAAATCTCAGTCTGAGGCGTGAGCAGCAAATCACAGCACTAACATGGGGTCAAATAAGTTAATGGTATATCCTTAGCTCATATCCTCCTCGTGTGGCGAGCCAGCAATAGCACATAAAAAGTTTGCTAGATTATAAATAGGCATGAGATACTCAACATCTATAACTCATAAATGTGAAGTTCCAATTAAAATTAGGCATATACTAAAGGGAACACTTGTCAATTGCAGCAGGCCCCCATGAGCCCTAGATGTAGCTAAGAACATCTATTAGTGACACTGCTGTCATCGTCAAGACAGTGAATACTCAATAAACCAATTTTCCCTGTGCCAAGAAAAGTACAGAAAAGCCTTTCCCTTTAGGCCTGTCTGGTACTTACCCAGTTGCAAAGAATAAATTGCTCTGAGAACTGTAAACCAGTGTCATGCTTGGTCAATCCAGCCTTCTTTATGACTTTCAAGGCAGTGAGAAGGGCCCCCTCAGGGCTATACACACAGACCTATTGAAAGAATCCTTACAAATGATGAACAGAGATGATCCTTCGAGGCAGCAGGATGAGAAGCCAGAGCCTGCTGTGAGCCAGATGTGGTGCCAGGAATCTGAGTCGAGAAGATATGTACCACGTAACTGAGCTAGGACAGGAACCTCGCCAGCCAGAGAAGCCAGGCTCCATGGGCAAGAAGTCTATGCTAATATGTTTGGAATTAGAAACCAGGATATAGTATAAGACCTAAATTTAAAACTTGATGCCTACTGGGTATGGTAGCTCATGCCTTTAATCCAAGCACTCAGGAAGGAGGCAGAGTCAGGCAGATCTCTATGAATTCAAGTCCAACCTGGTCTACATAGTAAGCTTCAGGCCAGCCAAGGTTACATAGTGAAGCTTTGTCCCAAAAGAAATAAACACACTGAATAAGTGTTTCCCTCTACCTTATATGAGCCTCTAAATTTGATCGCTAGCACCACATAAATAGGGCACAGTGAGCCACACTTATAATCAAGTACTCAGGTGGTGAGGGTCCATCCTTAGCTACATTGTGAATTCAAGGCTAACCTGGGGTACTTGAGACTGTCATATATCTCATATAGCCCATTGAAAGCAATTCAGGAAAGAGATGGCTTATTTTCACTCCCAAGCCAAGAAGTCATCAATGTGGGAAGCTAGTGGGGCCAGCATTTATCCCCAGAGCATGAAATGGCTTCTTTGGAGCTCATTTCCTATCGAGGGATACCTTGCTTAACTCCATAGAGAAGGGAAGGGCCTTTGTCCTGCCTCACCGTGATTGACAGACTTTGTTGACTCCCCTTTTTGAGGAATGGACGGAAAGGTTGGGTGGGAGGAAGGTGGGGGAGAAGCGGAAGGAGGGGAGGGAGGGGAGACTGAAATAAAAAATCTTTTAAAAATTAACCATCATAGATTCCCTGTTCTCCACCGCCAAGAATAATTTTTGTTTGCTTGTTTGTTTTAGTTTTAAAAAATCATCTGAAAATGCAACAAGATGTTGAATTATCAAACTGGCCTATGGAGACACCACGAATCTGTTCATTCATTTGTTTTGTTCTTTGATTTTTTTATTATTGTTGTTGTTGCTGCTGCTCTTCATTTTGTTTATTTTTTGTTTAATTTCCCAGAAATTAGGAAACTGCAATGTTCTGTCCCACAAATTCTGTGAGTTGTAATTACAGTGAGCAATTCCTCTCCCAGTGTTCTTACTTCTTCTAGCACAAGCAGTAAATCAGAGCTCTCATCGAGTAAAGCCAAGACAGAAACTAAAAGCTGTCTAATATTCTTGTACACAATCTGTATGCCAGTGGAGAGATGAATTTCCAAAATCAGAAATGTATAGCACCTGCCAAACTACACACTCAGTGTGGCTGCCCCGTTTTTATTAGCGCTCTGTCTTTGAGTGTCCCTGTTCCTGTTGCCTAAAATCTCTAGGTATTCTCGTCGTGTTCCTTGGTTGACTTCATCATCAAAATGATCCTGTCTCGATCTTGTGCTTGTGAATAGAGGTGATCATTACTATTTTTCCTGCTCACTGGAATTTTGTTTTGCTTACATGAGTGGCCTATTTACAGCACAAATCCATTTATCTATTTCTTTATTACAGTTTTGTCTCAATTTTTTCAGTACTAGTTTCTTAACTCATATCTTCCATGAGACCATTCCTCTTTTTCTATGTGGCTCCCGCAGAGATTGGTAGCTCTGGGCCCTGCATCCATGCTGTTATATTGGACTCTCGATCTGTACACACAGTAATATGAAAAAGGAAAGGGGCTCTCTCCTCCAGCCCGGCAAGATGCCCAAGGGAAAGAAGGCCAAGGGGAAGAAGGTGGCCCCGGCCCCCGCTGTCGTGAAGAAGCAGGAGGCGAAGAAGGTGGTGAATCCTTTGTTTGAGAAGAGGCCTAAGAACTTCGGCATTGGGCAGGACATCCAGCCCAAGAGAGATCTCACGCGCTTCGTCAAATGGCCCCGCTACATTAGGCTGCAGCGGCAGAGGGCCATCCTCTATAAGCGGCTCAAAGTTCCTCCAGCCATTAACCAGTTCACCCAAGCCCTGGACCGGCAAACAGCTACCCAGTTGCTTAAGCTTGCCCACAAGTACAGGCCAGAGACCAAGCAGGAAAAGAAGCAGAGGCTGCTGGCCCGTGCTGAGAAGAAAGCTGCCGGCAAAGGGGATGTCCCGACTAAGAGACCACCTGTCCTTCGAGCGGGCGTCAATACAGTCACCACTTTGGTAGAGAACAAGAAGGCTCAGCTGGTGGTGATTGCCCACGACGTAGACCCCATTGAGCTGGTGGTCTTCCTGCCTGCTCTGTGTCGCAAGATGGGGGTCCCCTACTGCATCATCAAGGGAAAGGCCAGGCTGGGGCGGCTGGTCCATAGGAAGACATGCACCACTGTTGCCTTCACACAGGGAAGACAAGGGTGCTCTGGCCAAGCTGGTGGAAGCTATTAGGACCAATTACAACGACAGATATGATGAGATCCGCCGCCACTGGGGAGGCAACGTCCTGGGTCCTAAATCTGTGGCTCCAATTGCCAAGCTGGAAAAGGCAAAGGCCAAAGAACTCGCCACTAAACTGGGTTAAATGTACTGCTGAGTTTTCTGTACATAAATATAAAACTTCCATCTGAAAAAAAAAAAAGAAAAAAAAAGAAAAAGGAAAGGGTTCATGGCCGTCCTGTTAGCATAGCCAACTGCCCTTGTGTGGCAGGATCTAAAGAGGGTCCTGAGACTTCAATGTTCAGGTTAGGGGAGCCCTGAGAAAACTAGAACTGTTGGTCACTTGCAAGGTAAATTGCACCTTCAGCAAATATTTGTTGAGTAAATGTTTCCTGACGTCCAAGACTACTTGTCTAGCCAGATTCCACATCTAACCTACATGTCCACATTCCTAGCTGCTTCCTGAGTGCTCTTGAATACACAGACAGACCTTGCTTCTGATATATCCCAAGAGCTCTCCCAAAACCTCCTTGTTTCTATCCACTTCCTCGATTATCTTTCTCTTCGCTTTGGGATGTCAGTCATCCTTATGTATTCTGCAGTTCCCCATGGCTAAGGTGATGGTTGTGAGCTGTAGTGTGGCACTGTGAACTCTGGATGGCTCCACCCCCATGGTTCTATTAGCCAACTCTTCCACCCTGTGGCCACTTCCCTTCTTCTTAAGAACGAGTAGGGGGGCTGCTTTCAATGTTTTCTAAGGAATGAAGCTATGTTCCAGACAAAAGCACCTTGCAACAAACAAGCTATAGCAGAATTATTACTGATAGAAGTTTTTCTACAGAGGGTTGAAGTATGCAAGCTTAATAACCATAATTAAATGACGAATGTCACCTTCCAGAAAGAAGGCGACCATGTGATTCTGAGAAAGCTGAGAACTGTTAGCTGTCAAGGAGCCTTTACTGAAGCATCAATTTAATTATTCTACTCTGCCAAATGTGTTAGCAAATCCTTTAGTCTTTGCCTTCACTCCCATCAGGCTGCAATCACCCAGCCTGCCTCTTCTTATACTGGCGCTTCCCCTTTCGTTGTGTGCTTTCTGCCTGCGTTGCTCACGGCGTGTGTGAGGGAATTTCCTTGTTTCTGTATCTTGTTTCAGGGAACTACATTGTGACATGTGAAATCATAGGATCACTGTGTATAAATGAAATAAAAAAAGATGAATTTTTTGCTATAGATAGTGACAGCAAATATCTAATCATTATAACTATCAAACCCATTATGAATTATCAGATATCTGAATAACCAAATACTTTGAAATGAAAAGTACATAAATTTATATACTAAATATACCTAGTACCATCCATTCTAGACATGGTTAATCTTCTTTGCTGTCCTGACTGAATTTAGAAGCAAATCCTCTGAATATGTCTATGAGAGTTTCCAAAGAGGTTTTCCTGAGGAGCCAGCAAGACCCAGCCGGAATGGGAGTGGCACCATCCCAAGGACTGGGCTTCTAAACCAAATGGAAAGGAAGAAAATGAGCTGAGTACCAGAAGTCAATTCTTTATAGTTCCTGATTGAATACAATGTGACCAGATGCCCCACGCTCCTGCCCCATCGTCAGAACCATTCTCAGGGCTACACAGTGTCCACTAGGATGGACTGTCTTCAAACTGTGAGCCGAAATATACCCTGCCTTCCTTAGATGGCTTTTGTTGGGCAATTTGTCACCCAAATCAGAAAGTGGTATACACTTCTGCATACGAAAAGTATGTCTCTGGGGACGAGAGGGATGGCTCAACTATTAAGAACTTGCACTGCCCTTGCAAAGAACCCAGGTTTCGGTTCCCGGCACCCAGGACAGGCAGCTCTAGGAGAACAGACACCTGCACACACATGTACATACACCCACAAAGACACACATGCATGCACATAGTTAAAAATACATCAGAAAAAAGAAAATAACTCTAATAATAGAGATATGGACAACTTTCAAGATATTACCTTCTATCACTTGGTGCCTGTGGGAGTTTGAATGAAAGTGACCTCCAATGGTTCACAGTTGAGTACTCGGTCCCTAGCTGGTGAAAACTATCTAGGAAGGGTTAAGAGGGGTGGCCTTGTTGGAAGACATATGTCACTAGTGGTAGTCCGTGAGGTTTCAAAAGCCCACACCATTCCCAGTTAGCTTTGTCTCCCTAGTGACTGTGTCTAAAGATGTAAGCTCTCAGCTTCTGCTCCAGCACTATGCCTGCTTGCTGCCATGCTCCCTGCCGTGATAGTCGTGGACTTTAACCCTCTTAAAGTGTAAGCCCCAAATTAAATGTTTTCTCTTACAAGTTATCTTAATTGTGGTGTTTTAGCACAGCAATAGAAAAGTAACTGAGAAGGTGATGGCAATTTGGCCTTTTACCAAGGTTACATCTAGATTGTCTTTAAGGGAGACATGATTTAGTTTGTAACTAATCTTAGTCACTTGTAGTTACCTCCCAATTCATTGCCACTTTCCCACACCCTCTGTACTAGTCATAACTCTTCAGGAAAGCAGAATGAAGAGTGTCTGTCTGTCTGTCTGTCTGTCAGTCTGTCTGGGTAGGTAAGTGGGTGGGTGGGTGGATGTGAGTATGGGTATGTGTGTGATTTATTATAAAGAATTGGCTCTTGTCTTGTAATTGTGAGAGCTGAAATCTCACCATTGCCATGTGTGGACACAAAGCTCAGGAAAGTGGGTGGTGTGGTTCTTGCCCAAATCTGAAGTCCCAAGATCCAGGAGAACAAATGGTGTGGGACCTAGTCCCAGCACAAAAGAAAGGCAATGTCTCAGCTCAGGAGTCAGAAAAAGAGCAAATTCTTCTTCCTCTGCCATTTGGTTCTCTGCAGTTCCTCAAAGTACCAGGTGATACACACCCAGTTAGGAGAAGACAGTCTGTGTTCATCGGTCTTCCAATTCCATGTGCGCCTTGCCCAGATACACCCTTCCATACCCACCAGGAGTAATGCTTAGCCAGACATCCAGGCTGCCTGTGATTCAGTGAAACTGACACACAAAATTAACCATCCGCTTATTTTTTTCTTCTTGGAACATATGATACTTTTTTTTGTTTTTTTTATTTTTTAATTTATTTATTTATTAAAGATTTCTATCTCTTCCCCGCCACCGCCTCCCATTTCCCTCCCCCTCCCCCGATCAACTCCCCCTCCCTCATCAGCTCGAAGAGCAATCAGGGTTCCCTGCCCTGTGGGAAGTCCAAGGACCACCTACCTCCATCCAGGTCTAGTAAGGTGAGCATCCAAACTGCCTAGGCTCCCCCAAAGCCAGTACATGCAGTAGGATCAAAAACCCATTGCCATTGTTCTTGAGTTCTCAGTAGTCCTCATTGTCCGCTATGTTCAGCGAGTCCGTTTTTTTTTTTGTCTTTTTTTTCTTTTTTTTTTAACTTTTTTTTATTGAGAAAAGGAGAAAAAAAACAAGTTTCCTCCTCCTCCCAGCCTCCCATTTCCCTCCCCCTCCTCCCACCCTTCTCCTCCTCCTCCCACCCTTCTCCCCCTTCCCCCACTCCTCTCCCCCTCCCTCTCCAGTCCAAAGAGAACCTGCGAGTCCGGTTTTATCCCAGGCTTTTTCAGATCCAGGCCAGCTGGCCTTGGTGAGTTCCCAATAGAACATCCCCATTGTCTCAATGTGTGGGTGCACCGCTCGCGGTCCTGAGTTCCTTGCTCGTGCTCTCTCTCCTTCTGCTCCTGATTTGGACCTTGAGATTTCTGTCCGGTGCTCCAATGTGGGTCTCTGTCTCTGTCTCCTTTCATCGCCTGATGAAGGTTAATATTCAGGAGGATGCCTATATGTTTTTCTTTGGGTTCTCCTTCTTATTTAGCTTCTCTAGGATCACTAATTATAGGCTCAATGTCCTTTATTTATGGCTAGAAACCAAATATGAGTGAGTACATCCCATGTCTTCCTAAAGAAGCAGTTTGGAGCAGGCAACCACTTCTGGGCAGACTTGAGCTCTGTGACCCCAGAGATCCTTGTCAGCAACTCTCCCCATGTTACAGCCTCAAGTGCTAATGAGACCTCCTGGAAGGGAACATCATACTTAAAGTGGGAGGTTTTTCTCCTAATAAGGAAAAGAGACATGAAGGCGGGGGTTTGTCTCTCCAATGGTGACTGAGTTGGGAAATAGGACATTTGTAGGGTCTGAGTTTCTGCTAGCACAGGAGTTGGGGTAGGGTAGACACCTCTCTTCTTCATTCCTTCTACATAAGTGATGGCTCCCAAACAGCAGCCCTGAGAACAACTGCTACCTTCCTATGAAGAATGATAGCCAGAAACCCATATGAGTCTGTTTCCAGACATACAGCTCATCAAACCCTCCAAGGAAAGGAGCCTCAGACTCTCTACTGTCTGCTAGAGTAAAACCGGCATACCCTCACACCAGGCCCAAACCCAAAAGTGCTCAAGCCCAGACAGAGTTAACCATACATACAGAGCCAAGGGGAAGGGAGATCAATATTTGCCCAACGGAACAGAAAAATCAATCAGTGGGGAGGAAAGAAAATGTTATCTCAAAACCTTTGAAATCAGTGGCTTGGATGTGTCACACACTGGCCGGAACAGAAGGAAAGGAAGAAAAGACAGGCCTTGTGCACTGAAGTTCACAGTTAGGGAGAGCTCAGTATTCGGGGAGCATTTCTTCCTCTGTTTTTACCTGCGTGAGATTCGCATAGCATAAAATGAGCCGTTTAAGGGGGTTGGAGAGATGGCTCAGCAGTTAAGAGCACTTGCTGCTCTTCTAGACCACATGAGTTCAGTTCTCAGCATCCGCACGATGACGCACACTATCTATAAGCCCACCTACAGGGAATCCAAAGCCTCATTTGGCACACATGTGGAACACGTGCATGCAAAACACTCAGGTATAAAATAAATAATAAAATAAAAATAAAATACTTTAAAGGAACCATTGTAAAGCAAACGATCATTACATTTCAACAAATGCCAAAGCATCATGAGGTATTTCTGACACTAGAATTGCTTGTGCCAAAACGATGCCTCTGAAAGTGCTCAATTTTTTCTTGCACTTTTTTTGTACTTAACTCTCTAGATTTTATCTGAGCAACCAAATTCTTGCTTCCCACCTAACTTTCCTAAGTTACCTTCAGTGTTTAAGAATGGAACAAATCCACATTTGATGGGGTGGGAGAGAGGGGTGATTTTGGTGTTCCACATGCAGGGAAAAACTCACATTTACGTTCCTATGTGTAATGGATAGACTGCTTAAACAATGCAGTGAAAAATTAAAATCTATTTTCTTCCCATGCATTTCTTCCGTCCCAAGTTCTAGGCACATTTGTTGCTAATAAGAATGCAAAATGACATGAAGTCCCTTGGTTCCTCGGCAAATGTTTATCTAGACCAAACAAGCATGGGGTTTGTAGACAGAAGGATGTAAAAAATCTTTTTTCTCCTTCCGTGGTGGAAGGAGACAGTGGTAGAGAAGCTGCCTTCTGTTCACAGGGTCTGCAGCCACCTCAAAGTCCCTCGTGGGTATTTTTCATGGCTGCTTCAAGACCCTGTCTCACTGGGACTCCTTTTTGCCAGAGTTTTCCTGCAAAGCTTGTGGATTTGATGTGGTTTCCTTGCCCTGCTCTATCGATTGTGTTAGACTTTGCAACTCTGCTAGAGTGACATTCTCTAAGCCCACACTCTCCATCCCTGCTAAATACCTGTGTTTTGCAATTTGTATGCTACCTTACACCTCTAAGGAACCCAAAACCCAAGGAACCTAAAAAGTTTTCCTCAAAAATGTACCAACAAATTTCTTTTTTACTGTCTCTCAAATAACAAGACCAGGGAGACTCTTGTCTTAGATTCCTGAAAAAAAAAATGATTTATGAGCATTCCACCTTAAGGAATAATCAATAGATAAAAAGGACGAGGGCAGAACAATCCAATAAGCAATTTTAGACCTCTCCAGCATGCTATTACTTCTATAAAGTTCTATGTTTCCTCTATGTAGTAGGCAACCAATATAAGCTTATTATTTGAACTGAATACGGAAATTTTTCCATTAGTCATCTTTATGGTGCATTTAGCCTTACTATATTGATCAAATAACTATATTGCTTGGTGCCAGGTGCTCCACTCAAAGAAACAATTATTTTTAAATAGGTTTCGATTTTCGTAAAGATCCATTCTGTGCCCAGCTTAGGTACCTGTCAAACATCATTCATGAGATCACTGGTACCCACTGTGCCGACAAGCACGGCTTCTTGAAACTGAGACTCACTTGAAAACTTCTCTGAAAATGCGAGTCCTGGTAGGAGTTTTAGCTGGGGTCATCCTTGTGTATGTCTGGGAGTTTCCCTGGCACTAGGTTTTCCCCCAACCCCGAAATGGCCAGATAAGACTCCTAGCAATAGTGGAGAGGGTGCCTGAACTAGCCATCTCCTGTAGTCAGATTGGTGACTACCCTAATTGTCATCAGAAAGCCTTCATCTAGTAACTGAAGGAAGCCGATGCAGAGATCCACAGCCAAGCCCTGGGCCGAGCTCCAGCAGTCCTGTTGAAGAGAGAGAGGACAGATTGTGTGAGCAGGGAGGTCAAGGTCATGACAGGGGAACCCACAGAGACAGCAGGCCTGGGTTCATAGGAGCTCACAGACTCTGCACCGGCAGCTAGGCCCTCTACATATGTTGACGGTTGTGTAGCTTGGTCTATTTGTGAGACTCCTAGCAGTAGGATCAGGGCCTGTCCCTAACCTATGAGATGGCTTTTGGGAACCTGTTCCTCATACAAGGTTGCCTCACCCAGCCTTAATACGAGGGGAGGACCTTAATCCTACCTCAATTTGATATGTGATTCTTTGTTGACACTATGGGAGGCCTGCATCTTTCTGAACAGAAACAGAGGAGGAGTGGATACGTGGGATGGGGGGAGGAACTAGAGGGAACAGAAGAGGAAGGAGGGGAAACTGTGGACTGTGCTTGGAATGTAAAAATAAATTTAAAAATTAATAATAAAAAAGAAAGGAAAATGCTTGTTCTGGACTAGTTATCTTGAGAAGTCCATCCTGCTCCAGTGTGCACCGCACCGCTTCCTTCTCTTAATGCCTGGGCTTAAGCTTAAATCCACATTATTCCTTTCTTAATAAACTCTAGTTTTGCTTTTAAAAGATAACAAAATACAAATTCCTGGATTTCCTCATGACTCCCTATAGTAATTTTAAGCATGAGAAGGGATAGGAATCTCCATTTTAACACGTATTCTGGGCGCCACTTAGACAGGTAATCTTCAGGGCAAACAATAGGAACTGATCCATTGAGTTGACCACTCTCAAGTCTGACGGGCAAGTCAGGTTTCTCAGGGAAACCGTGGGTTACTTTAACTGTCCGTTTGCACTGTATGGCTATTTATTGCCTTCGTGTAGCACTAAGAGGATGTTTTTTGCTTATTTTTCTCTGGAGTTTTTGCCAATCTGATAGGGGGCGACGCTTTCTGTGTACATTTGAATTGTACCAGCACTGGTAGTAGCGCCGTGCCCAGTGGCCCTGTCTTCTGGACTCCCTGGTTGTGTGGATCTGGGGCTAAAAGTCACACCATCAACCTTGGCCGAGCAATCTCTGTATTAGAAGTTTCAGGTGTTTGAAAGTTTTGTAAGGTTCAGCATGCTTCCTTGTCACAAACATCGGCATAGGACAGCTTTCGTTTTGCTATACGAACTTTGAAGAACCTGCAGTAAAACTTTTGAAGTTGTCGTCTAACAGATTATGCAAACTATTTCCTCTATATTGAATGACATCATAATTATAGTGGGTCTGATTGTACTTGTGAAGTCAAATATGCACTGTGATGATAAGAAAAAAAATTGACCTAACAATGTGTCTCTCTGTTTATTGATATTTGTTGAGTGTCTTCATGCTGTGGGTATAAAATGAACTGTCTTGTTGGTTCACAGGGACTTTTAGGTGAAAAATATGGGAACATTCGAATCCCGGGGGAAGTTGAAGCTTCCGAGTTTGAAATGATTTTGGATGCTGCCGTTGAGGCCAAACTAGAGACAAAGTTACTGGAGGATTGGTACTGTCGGGATGAGAACTCTGTGCCTGCAGCGTATTACCTCAGACCCAGGCTAGAGGTGACGAGAAGCAACAAGAACTCAGTAAGTCCACCTTCTCTGACTTCCCTTTAGACTGATTTTCCTTCTCTCTGGGCTACATCTGTCGTAAAGTATACTAATGAAAGTTTATCAGCTATAAACTCTCTGGGGGGATACGAGAGCATTACGATTGAACTTACTCTAATTGGCATATATGCCTATAATCTGTCAAATTCACTAATCCTATTAATTCTCAAAATGATTCCACCACTATCTTACCAAATACCATCTATCCTCTTACCTCTCCTTCTGGTTAGTCCTTATTGTCAACTTGGCACAACCTAACGTCACCTGGAAAGAAGGAATCTCAATAGAAAGAAGTGGTCCCCTCGGATTGGCCTGTGTGTGTGTCTGTGGAGCGTTGTTTTTATTGCTAGCTGACGCATGGGGTCTCAGTGCACTGCGGGCAGCTCCGTCCTAGGCAGTGAACCTAGGCTCTATACGAAAGCTAGCTGAGCATAAGCCAGGGAGCAGCATTCCTCCAGGGCTGCCTCTTTAGTCCTTGCTTTAACGTTCCTAATAATATATGTTCTTGTGACTTGTGTAGAATCATAGAGTAAATTGGTTTATGCCTCAATATCTTCAAGTATCTGTCCAACTTGGCTTTGAAGTGTATCTATTACATGTCTTTGAAACTAAGCAAAGGGCCAAGAAGGGCACAGTAAGTCTGTTTGTTCCTTTGAAAGTTTAGAGGAATTTTAAAAAGACTGATATCCATCTGTCTTCCAAAGCAAGCAGTGGTGATATAGCTGGAACCAAGACAGCTTTGGGAGAAGAGCAAGAGGTCATCCAGGGATCTTCATTCTGGTGTTCGTCCTTCTGATCTCTTCTTCGTGCTGAGGAAGTCACGTCAGCATCACCGATTTCCTCATATACGCACTGCCATTACTTATGTCTATAGCAATAATGCTGTTTTAGATTGGGCTAGTAGCGTAAACTCAGAGCATCCCAGGGTTGAATACAGAAGCAAATGTAAATAGCATGAAAGGCGAAACCCCAAGGAGCTGTTTCACTTGGTGGTCTGGGGACACTTGCCCCTATGTGACTATTAATTGTTGGCTTTGTCTCCATTTGTTTCTATGATCCTCCAGGGAAATGTAAATCAATCTCAAAATGTCCAAAGCAATTTATGCATAAATCATGCGTAATTATTGTTGAAGAAATAAATGTGTGAATGAGTTTTTAAATGCTCTGAGACCACATAAATATTTTTTTCCTGTTAAATTGTCCTCCAACTTTCTTAGCCAAGTATAAAAAAACCAATGTAGCAAAAAAAAACAAAAGACATGTGGTGGCATACAAATCCCCCTTGACTCTTCTTCTCTCTTCAGAAGACATTATAGAGATTATATTCTTATGACATTTAAAGTCAAAACACAAGAAAGAAAGCTACAGTAAAACAATAAAACCTGTCTTATTCCCATTTACTGTTACTATAATGAAAATATAAAACTCTGAATGCTCTCTAAGGAAAAGAATTTCCTTTAATTTCCTTTAACTTTCAATTTGGGGCTTTGAAAGTCCAAGGGGGGGCACCTCCATCTCCTGAGCCCCTGATGAGGACCCTTCTAACTATATCATCACAGTGGGAGCTCGTGAGAAGGAACAACATGTTGAGACAAGAAGCCACAGAGCCTCAGAGGCTGGGTTGACCCTTTTTATAAGAATGCAGTCTCTCCAGAGCTACCTGGAGCCCAGTAAGAATGATACTATTATCTTCTGAGAATGGCATTTTCAGGGACATAACCGTCTTCTATCACATCTCATGTTCCAGCATTTCCAGGAGCAATGAAGGTCAAACCCCTGGCACAATAGGAACCATAGGAAGGCCAGCACAGAAACACTGTCTGGGTCCTGCCTCCATGTAGCCAGGGAGAGTTCCCGTGTAACAGGAAAATGATTTCTTACTTCAGGATTATTGACGAAAGGAGGATGAAGTGAGGACTTGAGAGACCGGCTCTCCTAGCACCAGCGTATTCAGTCTTGCCCTTAAACACTGGTTTCTCTTTTGTGATTTCACGACTAACTTCTCCCTTTTAATGTTTCCTAGATGCAGTCTTCTGCCGGTCCTGAAAACGAGAGGCCATGGCAAGAGATATCAGACGAAATCAAAACAATCTTTAAAGCTGCCGTGAAGCTGCTCCATGAGCAGGGTAAAATGAAGCACAGCCAGGCTAAGAGGTACCTGTTCTCAGGTAATTTCCACGCGGCTTCAGTAAATTAAGAAATAGATGAAACATGGAAGCATCCGCAGCTTCCCTCTCGGGATTCTTTAAATTTAATCCCATTTGGTACCAAACAAAGTTTGTTTGGTAAATGTTTCCACATCCCAGGAAGATGCGTTAACTCTCAGGAAACCCTTTGCTTTGCTTGTCGGCTTCTCTAGCATATGTGATTTTGAAGGAAGTTCAGAGATGTCCGGGTGTAACAGTCAAGATTCTGTCATTGTTTCTCAGTGGGAGGAGGAAGGCTTCCCATCCCTTTTAGTCTCCCAGCATGTGTGTGGGGACCTATCTTGGTCAACGCTGAGGCGTGTTCTGGGGAGACAGCCATGGATGAGGAAAGTCACTGTTCTCCTGAAAACAAACCACAGTGAGATGAAGAAATGATTGTCAAGTAATAAGTGAGCAAGTTCTTTACAGAAATTATACTCTGTAACCTGAGTAAAACATAGTTATAAAAGGAAGTAGCCGAGGAGGGATGCTGGAGCCCTGGAGTGGAAAGGGTGGGCGGAGGAGCCGATGTTTGAGATAGAAGATGGAAGGAATCAGCATTCACAGTATCATGGCTGTCTAAGTGGAGCATCCCAGGCAGTGGGAGCAGCTGGATAGGATCCCTCAGAGGGGATGGACTGGGCATCAGTGCACAAGCACAGTTCTCGGTCAATGGAAGAAGAGGTTTGTTTATTCTGGAATCAAAAATGAATACCATGGCCTGGGAACATGTTCAGCCTACTCCAAATACCCTGTGTAACATGGTGACAATTTCCTGAAGCTTTTGTAGTTACAGATCAAAAGGAGGTAATAAATCAAGGCATTTTCAAATTCATTGGTAGAAATATCAGGTAGGTTACAGTACCACAGGGAATGCCCTGCTCTAGGCATGTCTTAGTTAGGGTTTCTATTGCTGCAATGAAACACCATGGCCAAGGCAAGTTGAGGGAGGATTTATTAGGCTTATTTTTTAGCATGGCTGTTTGTCACTGAAGGAAGTCAGCACAGGAACTCAAGCAGACCAGGATCCCAGAGAAAGAAGATGAAGAGACAATTGAGGGGCACTGCTTACTGACTTGCTTCCCCTGGCTTGCTCAGTCCACCTTCTTCTAGAACCCAGGACCAGCAGCCCAGGGATGGCACCACCCACCATGGGTTAGGCTCCACCATTTATCACCAAATGAGAAAAATGCCTTACAGCTGGATCTCAAGAAGGCATTTCCTCAAATGAGGCTCCTTCCTCTGCGGACTCTGGCTTGTGTCAAGTGGACACACAAACCACCCAGTACAAAGCAAATATTCTCCCTGATAGTTGAAAAGATGTCCAGTCAATGCAGAGATAGGAAGAAAAAAAAAGGCTAAAGGTGTTCTAAGGTAATTTGGCTCTGAATCACAACATTCTAAGTCCTCAAGCTGCCTCTTAGAATGTTCAACACGGGCAAGGAACTCTGGTGAACAGCAAGAAAGTCAGGTTTGGGGAGGACAACAAGAGGTCTGAATGTGGCCCTCTGAGGGACTTTACACTAAACAGTAGGTGACATGGGAAGCTGGGGAGGAGGGTATGGAGAAAATGTGTCAGGACTCAGTTTTATATTAACAATAGCACACACTCACATGCATACATACATTCACACACACACACACACACACACACACACACACACTCACATTGACCAAATATATTTTCAACCATCAGGGAGAATCTTTTTGAGAATGTACATACAAACAGGCCCTTAGCTTCCACTGATTTACTGGTTAAGGATGTTGTCAGACAGCATCTGATGCTTTGTCCTGGGTGGTTTTGTGTGTCCTCTTGACACAAGCTAGAGTCCTCAGAGGAAGGAGCCTCAGCTGAAGAAATTTGTCCATGAGATCCAGCGGTAAGATATTTTCTTATTTAGTTATCAATGGGGGAGAACACTCTCTCTCTCTCTCTCTCTCTCTCTCTCTCTCTCTCTCTCTCACACACACACACACACACACACACACACTCCAGTTCCTTATTACAGAACAGTCTGTAGCCTTCCACAAACAGGTAGAAGAAGCCTCATTGTCAGAAGCTGAAGGGAAGACCAGACCTGAAAGAATAAGGCAGTCATGGTTTCAAGAAAACAAACACTGTTGAGTAAAGGTCATCAGATATGCAGAACAGGACTTCCTTTTACAATTCATGATAAGGAGTTGTTGAGGAAAAGCAACTGTAATTGCACTTTCAGATCACAGTTTTGAATGCTGTGGCCTGGGAACACAGATTCCCAATACCATGTACCAACGTGGTAACTATATCAGGAAGCTTTCATAGTTACAGAGCAAAAGCCATTTGTAAAATTCAAAAGGCTCTTGGCCTTCAACCACTGAATACACCGATGGCTAAGAATCATTCTGGTGAAGTCCACTTAAGCAATTGCAAAGACAGAAAGTGAAGACAGCGTCCGTGAAGGCGGGGGGAGGAAAGCTTGGAATATGTGTACATAAATATCAGAAATTCTATTGTGCAGCTTTCTGTTTCTATCACAAATGCTGAGGTGAGAAAATTATTTATTTTGATTCTCTCTTGGAGCCTTCAGGCCACAGTCAATCAATTAAATGCTCCGTTCTTTGGGGGCCTGTGGTAAAGTCGCACACCTACAGCACTAGCTTGTATTTTATTTTAAGATGTACTTTTTTGTTTCGACTTCAGCATATCTACCTAGGGTATTATAATACACCTTAAACTAAACTAAATGATGGCACCACACTGTAAAGGAAGGCCTGGCAAGGAACCAGAAGCCTAGCTATATGTCACTCAATACTTCCTTGTTTCCTGGCCTACAGGGACCCTGCTGTTTCCACATTTAGAAGGGCTAAAGTTGGAGATGGAAATTAAATTTAAAATGTAAAGTCATCACTATGAACCCAGCATGCCTGCTTTATCTGCTATGTTCAACTTCTCCTTCCAATTGGGTGGAAAATAAAATATTTAATGGAAAAATCAATTCTTCTGGGTCTTACCTGCTTAGGAAAAAAACTAATGTGAACTTGGAAATCATTCCACAGGTTGCATCACTACAAAACTATAAGCAAAATAACCTCCCCAGAGTGACTAACAGCTGCATGTTAGGAATGAGGGCATGCACATGGCTCCTTCATTCAAGGCAATAATCCTCGTCTTAACTTCTTTCAGCTATCGAGGATGAGTTTGACTTTGCTCTGGGCAAGCAAACTCCGGCGTTCCTGAAGAAGTGTGTGTGCTACATCAGGAAGATTGCGAACATCGAGCGCTTTGTGAAAATCCCAGAGATGGGGAAATACATGGACATAACTGGAACGGAGCCCAGAATCATCCGCGACCCAGAAGCTCAAGAGAAGCTGATAAAGCTCAGGGATGAATTTATTCCTACCATTGTGGCATCCTCCAACCTGAGAGTATACACGTCTGTCACTCATTGTGACATGAAACTGGGCTATTCCCAGGAGATAGAAAATCATTACATAGAAGGCCTTGGTAAGCAGTTTTATGAGGACATGATTGACATAATTCAGGCAACAGTGCAGCAGAATTTTGACACAGAGACTGATACGCTGTACGATGAAATTCTTCAGCACTCTTCGCTATGTAAAACATATGCCTCCTTCTATGAATACAAATGCGAATCGCTAAACATCTTACATAAATACGTCCTGCCAAGCAAGACCGGGCACATCAACCCTCTGGTTGTATATGGTGGACCATGCACTGGGAAGACTCTCCTGCTAGCTGAAGTAGCAAAAAAGGTAAAATAAATAAACAATCTACTCTTTCCTCCCTATTTTTGTAGAGATATTATTCGTTGGGAGGAAAATGATAATGATCAAATTCCACTTTCATTTTTTTTCTATGTTTACTATCTGAATTAAAACTAGGCTTTTGGGGATGGATATGTCTGTGTTTCTTTTTTGCTGGTCTAACGGCTATGCTGTGAGAACAAGATGCATGGGATATAACTATAAAACCACTTTCTTTGGTCTCTCAGTATTGCAACTCATCTACCTTACTTGGATGAAAGGGGCAACCAATTCTTCAAAATACTTCTCATCCCTGTCAGGCAAAAACTAACCTTCTCATTTCTCTAGCCACTAAGTCAGTGTTAGTTCAACAGTAAGAGTGTCCAGTCTTAGTGCTAATTAACACTTTGGTCCTTATTTTTCTCCTTCTTCTGAGACCTGCCTCAGTTAAGCCCCTCACTGTGGGCATGGGAACACAGATATCTTTATAGACCTAGCACTTTTTCTCCCTCCTTTCCTAGCTTCAACCACATTTATAATCCCTACTGAACTGTAGTGTAGTGGATATAGGAAGACAAGAAACTGGGGAGTTCCTACAGGACCCCATGATGCTGTAAGTGAGCGCTGAACTTTTCTCTGAATAAGCATGAAAAGCCGCCTGCCGTCTGCTCTCATCCTGCCCATCATTTCCTGAAGCTTTTTCTTCTCCTGCACCTCAACATCCATCATCTCACACTGCACCTAAGAGCAGGGCAGCACATCCTTCTCTTGCTTCTTGCTTTATCACTTCCTAGACTTTTGATAACAAACTTCCAGAGTCTTTAGATAAGATCCTCTCCTCAGCCCAGCACACCCCTCAGGCACGGCCTGGGATGAGGAAAGTATCCAGTCTTACCATCTCCCACTTCTCAGGACTTCACGTTGGGCTCAAGAGAAATACCCAGGTACTCTTCTGCACTCAGAACTATAGACACACAGATCCAGCCCCAAATAATGGTTCTGTTTCACTTCTCCATCAGAGTTGTTAGCTAACCTGTCACTTAGCCTCATGTCTCTCAGATGTCACCAGGCCACAGATGACCATGTCCACTGACTTCACAGGGTACTTGGAGGCCTCTACTGAAGTCCCTGGATCCATGGATCTTAAATTTTACTTTTTTCTTAATCTGAACTATCTCAGAGATCTAAGTTTCCTAATTTATAGGAAAAATCTATCTATAATAAGTCATAGAATTTATAAACTAGTGCCCTTTTTTCCTAAAGAGTCTTCATGATAATAGAATGACTGAAAAGCTTTATGTCTCTAAAACTGCTCTCTGGAGGGATGTTTTGTACTTGATCAGATTCCTTCTCAGCTTTGACCTTCCAGCCAAAAAAACAATACTAAATTTCTGTGATCTCTATATACTTTTCTCCCCTAGCTCTAGAAGGAAGTAGGGGATGGGGCGAGGGGAAGATGGAAGAACATGTGGGATGGAAGCAGACAGGGCCTTTACTTTGATTGTGCTTCTAATGACTACTCAACTTGAAGCAACTCAGTGATTTAGCCTGGGCTTCAGTTTCCCCTCCTATTAAATCTCTGTCTATAAGATTATAGATCTATAAATTATCTCTGTCCATCCTCGCGCCCTTCAGAGACAACAAGTTCAACAATGGCTACCTGTCTACATAGTGGAACACCAGAAAGCACAGCCATTAATTAACCTCATAGAACCAGAATTCTGTGGATGTTTGTAAAGATTTATTCTTATTTTTAATTATGTGTATTGTGTATGTGTCGGGGGGGGGGGGGGCGTATGTGAACTTGAGCACGAGTGCCCTCAGAGGCTAGAAGAGGGTGACAGTCTCCTGGAGCTGGAATTATAGGTGGTTGTGAGCCAATTGATATGGATGCTAATATAATATTAACTGTGAGCCACCTCGCTAGTCTCAAATTGTACAGATTTTTATGATAAATACCCATCAGTTACAAAAGATTCCATTTAGCATACTATATTGATGGTCAATATTTTATTACATTATAATTAACTAGAAATTGGTCATCCACGTATAGAATTATATATTCTCAATTAATGGAAACATTTACTCAATGTAATTTATAAACCATTACTTAAGTCAGCCACTAAAACAAACGCTAAGTATATACTGTGTGCTAACAGCTATCCAAAGTTAGGGATTTAGATGAAAAAATGATCAGACGGTGTGTCCAGATTCATGATTATTGAATACTCTGTAGCTTTTAGAATTCGAACAAACATTTCCTTACAGAGAAGAATTTACGATTTTACTGCCTGAGAGTCCCGCCTGCAGATCTGCACAGGAGCTTTATGGCAGCATTTGGCCTTCCCAGATGGTCTGGGCCTTTCTTGGATCAGGGCTGTTTTTAGTCTGAGCTCTAGGGGGGGATCTTCTTTGATTACTGTGGTGTAAGGGCACAGCCCTATTCTAAACTTTGCTTATATGTTTTAGGCTTATGGCTGGCTACATGAAGACACAGGGCCAGACGCTGACCCGGTTGTCATCGTGAGATTTCTAGGGACGACAGACATGAGTATTGATCTGAGGACACTCCTTCTAAGTGTTTGTGAACAGCTGGCAGTCAACTACAGGTGTCTGGTTCAAAACTATCCTAAGAAGATCCATGACCTCCGTGACTTATTTATCAACCTGTTGAATGAGTCCTCACCGCAGAGACCCCTGGTGATAATATTTGATGCCCTAGAGCAGCTCTCGGAGAACGACGACGCGAGGAAGCTCTGGTGGCTGCCTGCTCACCTTCCCCGGTTCGTGCGGATCGTCCTCTCCACCCTGCCCAATAAACATGGAATCCTGCAGAAACTAAGGTGCCTTATCCACGAAGAAGACAGCTACATTGAGCTGATTCCCCGGGACAGAAAGATGTGCAGCCAGGTCCTCAAACACCAGCTGCTGAGAGTCAAAAGGAAGGTCACATCAGGCCAGCAGATTTATGTAAATAATGCATTCTCCAAATGCACTCTGCCCATGTTCGTGAACCTGACTTTCAGGGAGGTGAGACATTGGAGGTCTCACAAGGATGTAGATGAATCTTCCCTCTGTGTGACTGTCCATGAAAGTATAGAGCAGTTATTCTGGTCCTTGGAGAAGAAATGTGGTCAAAAGCTGGTCTCCAGAGCTCTGGGTTACATCACCATGGCCAAAATGGGTTTGAGCGAAATGGAACTGGAGGATGTGTTAGCTCTAGACAACAGCGTTATGAATGAACTCAATGAGAACTCCAGACCCAGCAATCCCCTGAGAGTACCTTACCTGTACATCGCAAGGCTCAAGGAGGGTCTCAATGGATACTTAATAGAAAGGCACGTGAAGAACGTCACACTCTTAGTCTGGGCCAACAGACACCTGCAGCTCATAGCTCAGAAGCTGTATCTTCAGGAGGACAGAAACCTTCGCGAGATGCACACGATCCTGGCTGATTACTTCCTAGGTGTGTGGTCGGGAGGCAGGAGGAAAGCGTTCTGCCTGGAAGACCCCTACTTGAATGGCTGCCTCGACTTAGAGAACAGAAGCCTGCTCGAGGAAGAAAAACACTTCATGGAACAAGCATCCTTTGACAGGCAGGCCCCGGACCAGCCCTGGGTTTTCCAGTGTAACCCACTAGAGCCTGACATCTTTTTCGTCAACCACCGGAAAATGTCTGAGCTCCTGTATCATCTGACGAGGTGTGGGAAAACGGATGACCTGCTTTACGGAATCATCATGAACTTCAGCTGGCTTTACACCATGATCAAAATTGGCCAGTTCGACAAAGTGCTTGCGGACATAGAACTGGCCTACAACTACTCACAAGAGAAAGAGCTGAAGTTCCTAGCCAGCACGCTCCGTGGCATCAGAAATAAGGTCATCACCTTCCCAGGTTCCCTTTCAGCGGAGCTTCAGCAAAGGCTGCTGCCTGTTGTGAGTTCCCTGCCCAAACTTAGACATCTTCTTTTAGAATGTGACAAAGATGGACCCAAATACTGCTCCATTGTTCCTCTTCATTCATCCATGGATGTGACATACAGCCCCGAGCGTCTCCCCTTAGCAGCTAGTCACCTGCACGTCACAGAAATTCTGCCCACCTGTAATCCCAGCACGGTTCTCACGGCATTAGAAAATGGCTCCATCAGCACATGGGATGTAGAAACTCGCCAGCTACTCAGGCAAATCACCACAGCCCAGTCTGTCATCTTGGGCATGAAGCTCACGGGTGACGAGAAGTACCTCGTGGTTGCTACAACAAACAACACCTTGCTGATTTATGACAATGTCAATTCCTGCCTTCTGTCTGAGGTGGAAATCAAAGGGACCAAGCACGGGAGTGGCTCCACATACATCAACGGATTCACACTCTCCGTCAAGCATGCCCTTGCGTGGCTGGAAGCCAGCAAAGATGTCACCGTCATCGATCTGCTGTACGGATGGCCCCTTTACCAGTTCCACTGCTGGTATGAAGTGACCTGTGTCCAGTGCTCTCTCGATGGGGTGTATGCTTTCTGTGGTCAGTACCTCAACAATACCACCATTTTCCACTTAGGGAGTGGAGAAAAGTTATGCACCGTGACGTCAGAATTTTCAGGCGGCTTTGTAAAGTTTCTCCTCATCCTGGACACAGCTCAAGAGATGGTCATGGTGGACAGTGAGGGGAGCCTCTCTGTCTGGAATACAGAGGACATATCCAACCCCCAGCTGACGGAAGACTTTGACTGCCGAAAAGAAGATAGCGAGGTGGTGAGCATCGAACTTTCGGAGGACCAGAGTGCAATTCTGATCTGTAAAGCGCTGAGCATTGAACTCTTGGACACTGGCATGTGGAAGGTAGCTGAGAAGTTCAGGGCCAGGCACAATGAGAGATTTATATCCGCCGTGCTCTCCAAAAATGGAGACTGTATCATAGCCACCATGGAGAGTACGCCAGCCGTGTTCTTCTGGAGGCGGGACACAGGCCAGTGCATGGCAAGCCTGCAGGAAATCTCAGGTACCATAGTTAAGTTGGTAAAATCTAGTCACCACAATATGCTCCTGTCTTTGTCAACCAGCGGGGTTCTTTCCATTTGGGATATAGACATAATCACAGCTATGTCCAACATAGATAAAACAGGAAAGCCCATCCAGAGTCTGGTGTTGCCTACCAGAGGGGAAATCATCTACTCTCTGGATGGCTCGGACCGCGTCCACAAGTGGAACTTCAGCAGCGGGTTCATCGAAGCAGTATTTAAGCATGAAGGAATAGTTGAACATTGTGTGTTAACATCCACTGGAGACATAATGGTGACATCGGACGACAAAAGCAGCCAATACGTCTGGCATACCAGCAGCGGGGAAAACCTCTTCCGAATCAACGGGCAGAGGATATCTCAGCTGCTGATTACACATAATGACCAGTTTGTGGTCTCTCTCTGTGAGGAAAATGCCTCCAGGGTTTGGAGACTGGCCACGGGCCACAGGGTCTGCAACATCTTGACCACATTGCAAAACGCCTTTATCACCTCTGCAAACACCTTCGTGGTAGGAATGACGAAAAGCAAAGTGCTGGCAGTCAGTCTTTGGACAGGGAGCATCACCAAGAAATTTTGCTGCGAGGATGGGATCACCATTGTGAATTTTAAGTTGATCCCCGACTGCCCTGACATTATCGTGTTTATCACATCTGCTGAGACGGTAAACATCTGGAGTCTGACCGACGAAGTGATCTGTCGACGTGTGCAGCTTCCAAGCAACTTCTTGAAAAACCTGGAGGATTTTGAAATTTCTCCCAACGGGAAGCTAGGCATTATATCCCGGGGAGATGAAAATATCAATGTGCTAGATTTACACAGTGGAAAATTGAGGGTGGTTCACGCCTCTGGGACAATCTGGAGGCAGAGACTCTCTCGAGATGGTCGCTACCTGGTATATATTTGTTTCCGGAATGGGGAAGAGGAGGAAGAGGAAAATGATGCGGTATCTAGCTTAATCGTAATGAGACTGGCTGATGGCAAAAACATCGGTGCTTGCTCCCTTTACAAAACACCAACTTTCCTGGCACTCTCTCAGAGACACCTGAACATCATTGTCGGCTTCGATGATGGGAGTATAGGAATATACACGGTTGTGGACCGCGTAGATGCAGCGCTTAAAATCAAAATTGCCACCTCCAACAGCAGGCAGATCTTCAACAATGCAACACAGACATCCAGGCCAAAGTCGAGCAGCTACTCCTTCAAAGTGTCTGTGGACTGCCTCTGGAGAGAGTCCACTGAGGTCTTTGCAAGAGACAGCCCCATCACAGTGAGTGACTCCTCAGAGTCCAATGAGGCAACACCCTCCAAGAAACACAACTCGTGTTACGACCGGGTGTGTGCTGCCCTAGAATCCCGAGGCCACAGTTATACGCCAGATAACTGATGTGATGTTTATCCTGCTCAACTGAAATACATAATCCACATACAACAGGAAAAAAAAAGCAAAGTGCGTCTTCTGCATCATAAATGATAAGCTGCTTATTTTTTAAAAGCAGGGAAGATCTGGAACTCTCAAGTACTAATACCCTCACGAGAAGAACAGAACTATGAGACTCAACTTGGGTGCCATCTTCCAGTCCAAATGTATTAAGCAAATAGAGAACGTCTCTATGTATTAGTAAAATGGCCATTTCACCTAGAAGAGAGAGGATCAAGTTTTTTAAATTTGCTGTGTATTAAGAATTAGCACAATTCACTACACTGATCAGAGGAGAGAAACCAGAGCTGTTGGACTGGAACCAGTTCCACAGAAGCCAGCTGGAGTCGTGAGAGCAGGGAGCTCTCTGGCTCTGCATGGTGGCGTAATAGCAAACTGAGGCCTTAATCTCTCTTTACGTTTCTCACTCCTGACAACTGTGTAACCCTCGTCTGCACACAAGAGGTCTAACGGTGCAAACGTGTGTAAGAAAGATGTCCAGATGTGTTCCAGTTTCCCAAGTCGCCACATAAAAATGTGTGATGGCGAACAGACGGGGACAATATCTAACTACCACTATTATAGGGCTATTGAACATGGGGAGTCAGTCTTTACTAAAACACACAACGACTGCATGCCCAGGTTTCTGTGTAATGGAATATATCATTTTTAAACTGTTTCTGTCTTGGATTGCAAGAGAACCCACTTGATAAGAAACCGCAATCTTTTCACACCTTTTCCTGAGATACTTTTTTTTTTTTGTGCTGAGCATAAAGAATTACAGAAAGGGCATCACAAACTTGGCTGAAACACCTGCTCATTTCTTTCATTGTACTGGCAAGAGTTTGTGCTCTTCAGTCAGCTGTTGGGAAACCCAAGTTACTTCCCACACCCCTGCAGTATCTCTTACTAGAAAGTGAGCTTTTGAAACACGCCATCTCTGAACTACTGATGACATTGCCTTACTCTCATCCGTTCTCTCTCCTGTGTGACGTGCAGATAAATGACCAAATACCCTGGGACATACTGAATATGCCTGTCTCTGTGCTAAAACAGTCCATACATCTTAAGGGTGTCCAAAGGCTCTTCTCAGCCCTGTTTGTAATCACTTTCTTACTTCTATAACTGTATGTATGCTTCTTTATCTGCTCCACTTCCAGACAGGAGGACTTTCCTAGTCTTGCCATTTCAAAGCAGAAACTCTGAAATGCTATATTAAAAAAAAAAAACCTTACCAATTTGAAGGAAAATGTGTCTCAGAAAGTGAAAGTGATGTTCTTCCTTCCATGTCCTCCACATGGCATGTTGTGGAAGAACTTTGAAGGGAGTCACCAGCGGTGGTTGGTTTGATTTTCTTTGAAAGTGGAAGCTGCTTAAATCAGAACAGCAAACAAGGAACCGGCTTATTTTCATCCCAGCTCTGCTGCGAATTCATCATGCCCCTGTAGCCTGATCCTTAACCCCACCACCGTATTGTTTCTGTGGACTGCAAAATAAAGGAGGTGATGGGTTCTGCTACAGCCTGGACGCCTGGTGGGGATTCTGGGAGTAATATGAGAAACATGTCACAGCTGTGACCGACACAACAGGAAAACGAAAATGATCTAAACCCACAGAGAATCCAAGTCAATTGTTTTTCCCCTGTGAAAGGATTTAACATGCAAGTGTTTGAAGGCGTCACTTGGATATCAACAGCCTGCGCATGGGGAAACACTTGCTTCAGTGTGTCCCTCCTAGTGTAGCTACCAGCCAGTAGGTGGGAGCCCAGGGAGGGCTAAGATCCATATACCCATCATCTGGAGTCCATACGATTAGCTCTTCAGCCAACACATTCTTATTGCTGTCATTATCGGTTGATCCTCCATGCCATACATTTCCAAGAATTAAATGCCTAGGTGGATTAAGTGTAGTGCGTGAGTGTTCTGTGTAAAAGCCTATAGAGTACATCAAGTGGCCTGAATGATTTTTCCTAACCTGTTTGCAACTGATAGCTCATATTGAATGTTTTTATGTAAACTTTGTATCGTTGGGATGAACTACCCAATCAGAGATTTATATTTTCATAAATGTTACATTTAGTCAACTTTTGTTACAGAGTTGTTACACTAGAAAATTATTTCAGTGTTCAAACAATATGCAGTCTTGTGTATGTATCGTTTGTATGAATAAAAGATGAGCTACTTAGGTTTGAGTGCTGTTTAGTTTTTCACCGCTGAGATTGGCCAGAAGTAGAAGACCTCAAGTACCGGTAATTATTCAAATTTACCAAAGGTACGCTAGGATTGTTCCGGGAGTTTCCAGGCACAAAGCCATGTCACCTAACACCTTAGCCTTGTGAGTTTGGTATTACTACTCCATATTTATAGGAGTAATAATATATTATATATTATATAATATGCATTATCATATATATATATATATGTTTAGACATAAAGGACTGCGGATGTGACTCCAGTGGATCACCACATTTTTGGTAACTTTTTAAAAGCACATTAAAATAAAGAAGTTGATACCCAGTAGTCACTTTGACAGTAACTTCTAAGATATTTACTAATTTGCAGGTGTGAGATTCAGTTAGTTTGTTAAAGGTCACTGGAAGTTACCAGAAATGCCTGAGTTTGTTTTGTGATTTATTTTTTCCTTTTCTTCAGTATATGGAGATAGTTGATGAATTCAATTGGCAAATATTTACCTAATCACAAATTTCACCAAGAACACAGAGGTAAATAAAATAGCTCTTGCCTGCTAGAATTTCAGACGCAACAAGAAAACAGGGAGAAAATAAGTTCTTTGCATACATCTGAAAGGACACACAACTTCTTCTTGTGGCTGGAGCATGGAAAGATGGTTGTCAAGGACTAGAACCACTCATAAATTCCAAGGTGAGTGAGAAAGACTTAAGAGAACCTTCTGAGATACCGTGTTACACACACACACACACACACACACACACACGTCTGAGAATTCCTATACACACCAACAAAAAAGGATATCTTTAAACATAGCAGTATCAGAAATCTTCAGCAATGTATACTATAATCAGATGAAACCAAGTATGTAGTTCTCAACATACTCTCAAAACCTCAAAATCCAACGTTTAAAAGAAAACTAAATACATTATCAAGTTCCTTACCCTCATTTCTTTCTGGCTGGAGTGAACCTCAAAGTTTCTCCCCACTGACTCAAAAACCCAAGACAAATTCCAAAGTCTTTTTTTTTATTAGAATAGTCTGATACATTTATAAATGGACAAGTATTCCACGAAAATTTCTGAGAAGGTTGGAAATTTAACCTGAGTGTCACTTACTGTGACAAGAATATTTTTCTTCAAATCAAACAAATAACATTTAACAACGTATAAATTCAGTCATCCATCTACCATTTAAAAGTGCACAACTATTTTAGAATTAGAATGCCCCCCCCAAAAAAAACATTAAATGTTCTCCCACAGATAGTAGAAAATGCCTGTGAAGGCAGAGGGCATCTCAAATGCAAATACTGAGAAACCAAGGGTCTTAGGTCTTTGGGAGGTCTGCCCAGTTCCTCCTTCAGCATCGCGTTTTATCCCCTCTCCCTGCAAGCGGTGGAACATGGAGAGGAAAACGAGTAAGCTAGATGGCGCAGTTGCTCAACACATTTTTCCGGCAAACTCCACAGCTTCTGGGCCAGGTGGAAAGAAGACCCAAAACTTAAACCGAATTTCAGGATTAAGCCACCGATTCTCCACCCATCACAGGTAAAGCTCCGTGCGTTTGATGGAGCGTCGCACATCCTGATATCCCAAGGGAAAGGGTCTGGAACTGGGGTTCTTCTTCCACTCCTCCCAGGATAGCCTTTAGGACACAGGCAAGCGGGTAGCCCCTGGGAATGACCGTCGCAGCGGCGTCCGGGCTGTTTGTCTAGCCATTAGGCAGGCGACAAGCAGTGCGCGCTCGATCTGGCAGCTAATGCCGGTTGCTTCGCTGACCCCTCACTCAAGCCTGGATCACGGGACGACCCCTAGTCCCTGCAGCCTGCCCTGCCGGCCGGGCGCAGGTAAAGGGTTACCCGGGGCTGGGAGGCTCGCCCGCTGCCCGCCCACGTGACGCACCGGCCCAATGACCGCGGCCCGGCTGTAGCAACGCGGAGGGCTCCGGGAGGCACTGACCCACTCGCGTGTCCCAGCGCGGACGCCCGAGGCCCGCGAAGCCATGGGCGCCCCGACCCTGGAGACGCCGCCCCGCCGCAGGTAAGCAGCACCCCGGCCAGCACCGGGCTCTGCGTCTGGGGAGGAGGTTTGGTCCTGAGCCGGAGTCCCCGCTTCGTTACTCGGTCGCTCTTACTTCTCGGTTCCCCTTCTCTTGGAGGGACGCGGGGAGAAACAAGACCAGGCAACCCAGGGTTTGAAGAGTTCAGGGAAAGTCACGGAATTCAATCAAGGCGCGGGAAGAGAGGCGGACGACATGGTTCAGGTCCCCAAAATAAAGGCACCCGTGCTGGTTGTGTAAAATGGTTTATTTTTAAACTCCCAATTCATGAACTCTCAGCCTTGCCTGGGAAATTAAACTGGACAGATTGCAAGAGATTTTCCCATCTGCCTGTGTTGGGGGTTCACCATATATAATATAAGCATGTGGGACTTTTAAGAAATAAATCGGGAAAGAACATTTGACTGTCCTCGACCCACCCACCCCCGCCCCGTGCGCCCTTGCCCCGCGCGCCTTTTCTTTGAAGTGCCCTTGGGTTCTGGGGTGGGGTCTACGGAGAAGGCGAGGGTGCTTGGAGGGACGGCGACACTGCGGTGCTCCGCAAGAGCCTGGGTCTAGGAGAGTGGGCGCCAGATGCAAACGGTTAAATGGTCGCACGCTGTAAATATTTAATAGGCAAGCGTCTCCCAGGTCGGTCACCTGGGTCTCCGTGGCCTGGAGAATCTTGATGAAGTGCCATTTTCATAAAAATCGCCAATGAAGTATTTCCCAGGGATACCGGACAGATATGAGCAGGGCTTTTATCCCTCCCGGGACCGTAATTAACCTTAAAAGCAAAACAAAATAACCCCATCTCCAGTGACTCAGAACGTTTTCTTTTCCATCGTGGTATAGACTTGCGCAATGAATGTAGAGGAAGTGGGTGTTTGGGGAGACGCTTCAGATGAAAAGAAATGGTGTTTTGTGTCTCCCTGCCACTGTTTAATGCGAACGTTGTGGTGGTCGTACCTTGGGGATGGATGCTTTCGGTGGTTGTAACGTAGATATAGTGAAGAATAATTGCTGGAGAAAAGAAAAACCTGTAAAGTAGATGGGAAAAGAAATGAGAGTAGTTGTTTCTAGAGGTGGTACGTTCTATATTTGCTGAAGTTTTTCCTTCCATACAATTTCCCAGTTAATACTATTTTAAGAAGGATACATTAGCCCTCTACATCTAAGCACCAGTTTCCCTGATACACCGCGCAAGCCCATTAGGTAAAAATCCATGTTTCTATGAACAACGATAAGGAGCTCCCGTCATTAAGGAGAGGGCTGGATTGCTTGTGTTTCTCCAGAGTGTGAAAACTCAGTAAACAGCCAGCTCTGAGGCTCACTGAGGAGAAATGGGTGACATCCAGGACCGAGACTTGTGGTTCATTTCTGATGTTCACCCTTTCTGCCCACCTTGTGATCCTGTTCCTTCACTTATTCGACAAACTTTTCGTGTCCCCAGAACCTCATTGTTAGTGAAGAGTTTGATATTGAATAATGTCTGAATTTAAGTGCGGCCCGTGTTCACTACATTCCAAAGAGATTTTACGCACCTGGAATTTAAAACGAAACAAAAACTTGCTTATCGCTTGAGCATGTACTCTTTCCTAAAAATGGAAGGAGCTCCTCACTTCCGACCCAACACTTCTCAGAAACTAAGCTGTCCTCAGGACCCAGTCCTCAGCGCAGGCGCAAAGCGGGGCCGACCCCTTTCCACTCAGAACTGCCTGGAGGAGAGGTGCCCCGGGAGCTCATTGCCTGGGCGTCTTGGAAAGGACCCCAGTTTTCTAATAACTCTATACTAACCTCGGAGATAGCTTCCTCTCCCTAAACAGTGTCTCACATGTTCCAAATTCTACCGTTTCCCAGGGACCCTCAATCTTTGGGCTCTGTCGGGTTGGTGCTTAAAGACCCTATTTTGTTTCTGATTTCATCTTTAGAGTGGTTGTCTAGTTAGATAGTCTCCCTAAATAATTCAGAAAAGAAGAACTGGCAAGAGTTGACTGGGTTATCCTAGGGGAGGACAGGCATGGAGAAATCCCTGTGTGCAGGTCAGATGGGGCAGGGGCCCAGTCATGGTCATTTTAGTGCCCGCTCTTGACCTCAGAGCCGTGCTGGCCCCTAGCCAAAACCTTTTCTTACTCTGGCTATTTCCAAATACTACTAAAGAAAGCAAACTGAAAATCAAATCGTTCATCTTCCCGTGTTTCTCCCTCCCCCCCCCATAATGCTATGGCCCAACAGAGATTGGAACCTTCAGACAGATTGTAGACCATCAAAATGACCCTGTCTTGAAACATACTTAAAGCGATGAGCTATAAATATACATTCTGAAGCAGATAATTAAATAGCTTAAACTATGATCCAGTGTTATCGGAAGACCTAGACATTACTGAGTTGCAGTGAATGCTAACCAAGATCAGATATGGTGACCTTAGTTCCATGGTTGCAGCTTAGTTAATATGGTGTCTGAAACTTTACCATGAGCAATGAGCGCTAGTCAGCATGCAGGTGTCTCTCTAAAATCCAGGGAACTCTGACCTGCCCTTAGAGACCACACACATGTGTGAACCCACTGACTCTGGGCAGTAGGCAGGGTGCTAGGGACGCAGACAGCTGCTGCCTCAAGAATCTCATCTTGGGACAAACCTTTGAAGAGTTTGAAACAAGGCACATATCTGTTCTTGAAAGTTTACTCTGGCTGCAGAGAGAAGGATGGAATGAGGGAATCTACAAACATGGCCGAGGGCAACCGCTACCCAAATTCACAGAAGAGCAGAGAAGAGATGCAATGGAGAAGCTATTTAGGTGCCTACAATCTTAACTGTAAGACAGTTTCAATGACTCTGGTCTTCGATGTTAGCTTGCACACCATCCAAATAAGTCCCCCACCCCAGGATGGTAAACATAAGCCCTGTTTCAATACCGTGCTCCTCCTGGCAGGCACAGTTACCCTGAGCTTCACATAGCTTGTTTCCCATCGCAGAAAGAGGGTTTAATGAGATTATGGTGTTCATATTTTTAGCAACTTATTGCTTCCTTATGTAACCTTTGAAGTGTTAAGGCAGAAGTGAAGATAAGCTGTTGCCTCACGGAGACCCTCTCTCGTGTACCTTAAACTCCTGCTGGGATGAACGTCTCCTGACTCTGGCTCGTTTAATGCCCAAGTTGGCCTGAACATGGCCTTCTCTGTGTCACGAAGCAAAAAAACAGCCTGTGTTTGGAGGAGTATTAATGGTCTATGCCAAAAACATCTTGTACTGGAGAGGGGAGTCCTCTTAGAAGCTGACTCCCAGGTGCACACAATTTGTATTAGTGTACTTTTTTTTTTTTTAATTTGCTGTTCACTAGCCACAGAGAAGACTGCGGCAGAAAAGAATGCTGAAATTTCTTTTCATCTAGTTATTCTGCGCGCCACCCCTAGCCCATCTAACGCCTGAGTGCCTAAACTGGTCATTCATGTGCAGTAAAGGCAAAACTTCGGCTAACGCTATAAAACAGTATCCTTCTTGTTTAAATGGCTACACTGCCAGCAATTATCACTTCTCCCAAACATGTGCAGCAACCCAGAAATGAACGGACAAGCGCTGCCTTCCACCTGTAAATCATTGGCGTGCTACAAGGTTGGTTCCTCGCCGATCTCGGATGAGCGTAGCTATTTGGGTTCACAGTCCACAGAGAGACTCCACCCCGGGGGTTCAGTGTGTGGCCACGGTGATAACAGTGAGATAGTTTAGCCACAGCCCACTGTGAACCGAACCAGCAAAGAATTCAGGGAAGTTTGTCTGTGATTAAACTATCAAATAATAAGATTATTAGCTCTTGTTATTACTATCAGATCTCAGAACTGCCTTTTAGTAAAGTGTTTTTGGAAAAAAGAAAAAGAGTCACTTGTTCTAAATAATTTTTAGTTGAGGAAAAACGAAAGGAGAACAAGAGCTTGCCTAACGATGCTATAGACATTCATACAGCTGCCCACTAAGTCCAGAATTTAAGTCTTGGTTCTTAGTTCTTTCTGCTACAGTCATGACTAACCAATGACTAACCAGCATAAATTTGAGGGTACCAAAATCCCATTTTCAATTAACCTTTGCCCTAAGGTATAATTAGCCTCTGTTTATTGAAAAACTGCTCGTATCTACAGCATTTGTTATCTGTTGCTGTGTAACAAATGACCCCAGGATTATTAACCCATATTGGTAACAAACATAAAATAACCACTAAAATAACCACTGCTTGTTGAGTTTATGACCCTGGAGGTCAGCAGTTTGGGCTGACTTCAGCTGGGTGAGTCTTGTCCAAGCTCTTTCGTGTGTCCGTGCTCACCAGACGGTACTGCCTCTGGGTTTCAGCTGACTGTCCACTGAGTCACCTGGGGAGCACCTGAGGCTGAGCTCAGTGGTTCACAGACTGCCCACCTGTGTCTCTCCATGGCTTCAGGAGGAAGAGGGAAGCAAGGCCCTTTGAGGCCTAGGCTCAGTTGAATCAACTCATTTTTTTCAACGTATGTGCTTTTAACAAGTCAGGGGGCCACTTCTAATTCAGGGGATGGAGAAATAGACCACACTTCTTAATGGAAGAAGTTATATAGTCACATTTAAAAAAAAAAAAGTCCCTTGGATTCAAGGACAGATGGACCCTTGTGGCCCTTTTCAAAGCCTGCTTATCAAGCACACTATTCATAACCCACCAACTTCCGGTGCCTGTAGCTAAGGTAGAATTCCTTCTTTACAGGTAAGGAAGCCAAGAGCCAGACAGTCAGTCAGTCAGGGTCAGGCAAAGGACACAGCTGCCACGTGGTGGATAGGCCTTGGGTTCTAGGCCTAACTGGAAATCATCAGACAACACTCCCTCTGTTTTCTGCCCCGGTGGGAGGCCCCACAGTATCTCATAGCTCAGAGTATTATGCTAAAAATCCTTCAGAAGAGTTATGGGCTTAAAGAAAAGATCAGATATGGCTGCATGCATAGAGCAGATATATATGGTTTATATGTATGTGCATACACACTACTGAGACAGCCAAGACTAGGACTTGGGAGAAATCAGACGCTTGCATTTAGCCAAGAAGCTTAGCAGAAAATGAGGATGGGGAGCCAGGAGAAGTACAAGTTGAAAAGAATTGCTTCCATTATTATCTCAAATTTCCTCACATCATCTTTGATTTGAAGTCTTGTTTCTTTTATTTTTATTTATTTATTTATTTATACTTGAAAGAAGCTCTCACTGTATATCCCTGGATGACCTGAAACTTGCCGTGCAGATCAGGGTGGCCTGGAACTCACAGAAGTCCACCTGCCTCTGTCTCCTGAGCGCTGGGATTAAAAGCGTGACAAACTATGCCGTCAGACCCCTGACCTTGAAGTCTTTCTTAAGTAGCTATGCCAAGGCTTCAAGAATGCCCACAGGTGATAGAATCAAGACTAGAAGGGGTATTCAGGGGCCCCAACCCTTCCCACTTTAGGTATTGTAGGCAAAACCCCAAAACAGGTAAGGGAAAGATTCAAGGATAAACACAAGCCTGGGGCTAGAATTCAGGTCTCTAACCCAAAACCATTGTGCTCTGAACTGGTGCTTCAGAGCAGACCCTTCCTAGAATGACTGCATGGTTGTTTTCCACCTCTGATGGGCAAGGTGGGGTAGCTGAGAGAATTCACCTTTAAAACTAAGGTGACCTCAATTTGGATCCTGGTTTGCTAACCACCTGGCATGTCACAAGACGCATTTAATGCTCTAGTCACTTCTAAAGAGAATCATAAAACAGAAATAATTGACCAGACAGTCAAGATTTGGTTCACGGAATACAATTTATCTCTGTTCTCCTTGAAACTTGACAGGGCAGGTTTTACGGCTGGCACTAAGATTTGGTTTTGGTGAAGGAAGCCAAGTGTTCTTAGTGTAGAGAGAATAAAAGCTTCAGGGATCTGTCACAGCCCAGGCCAAGCCCACTCCTGGCCACCAGTGGAGGTCTGAGGGCAGGTTTTGCCTTGTGAGATGCTTACAGTCTCCAGAGGGGAAAGGTCTCTTGCTGCCAAAGCCAAGGCCTAAGTGGTGGCTCTGGGGTGGTGCACCTTCAAACTGGAAGGCAGCAAAGACACAGGTCACTGGGCGGTGGTGCACCTTCAAACTGGAAGGCAGCAAAGACACAGGTCACTGGGCAGAGTGAGCTGCATGGTTGTTGTAATCATACCCTGTCTCCATTCCAGGACTTAATAGTGGCAAAGGGGGTGTTGATTTTATGTGATTAAAAAAAAAATGCCAAGTAGCTTTGGAGGGTGAAGTTACCAAATTGAGACACTCGGCAGATAGCACTCCTAAACCCCAGTGTGAGTCAGATAGACCAACGCTGGTGGATTTACCACTTCGCAGGGCCACCAAAGACGGATGTGTCTGTGCAGAACACACATCACCCTCCTGTCAGGAACTGTCTCAGTCACACCGCACAGGGCCCTGTGTTGCGCATGATAGGTGTGTTGTCCCCTTTACCTCCCTCTGCTCGTTCCTGTCCCCTCCCTTCTGTGAGCCCTTGGAAAGAAAATGGGGAGAGTGGGGTTGCACTTTCTCCTATCACTAAGCATTTGCTCCACCTCAGTTCTTGCTTGAGTCTCAGAAGAGTATCTGTGACTGGCTGTCCCAGAAAAGACTGCAATGAAGGAAGGATCCTGCCTGCTGTTTGTTATGGGGCTTCAGGAATCTCGGCCAATTGTCCTCGTCTTGCCTCCCAACCTATATAGCACCAGGGTTACTCCTTCCTAGCAAGGGACAGATATAACAAGGCCATGCTTGATGTATCTGACCCTTAGCTTCAGGGACCTCGGTTTCCTGGAATCCTATGAGGCCTTTAGACCATCAGCACATTTTGAGTCCAGGATGGAAGGGAAAAATGGGAGGGCTATCGAACTGGGTGTGTCTCAGTTCACCTCTTTTTCACCTCTTGGTAAAGCCACACCGTGAAATAGCAGGAACTTTCAAGGTCGAACACAAGGGACTTCCCTGTATTTCTAACAATGTATATTTCCTTATCATAAAATTTCCTACTCAAATACCTGTCCAGGGATAGTTTTTAAATGCTGCTAGTAATGACACCATGTTTGCATCTGTGTGGGTGCCACGGCTCTAGTGTGAGGAAGTGAAGAAGTTTCTTGAGAAAGCCGGCCCGATTTTGCTGCAGTGTGATCTATGCCAAGTGTAAAGACTAAAGAAAATGGCAACGTGGGACAACTCAGGAGGATGAGAAAGTGACCTCTGATCCTTGTTTCCATAAAGGGCTTTCACAACAAAAGGGCATTTATAACATTTAAAAGAGATGGACATGGTCTCGCTTTTGGTGTTTATATATTTTCATGTTTTAGTTTGGTTGGGTTTTTAAGAAGAATATCATTGTATTCTTGCTGTGGAGGGTGCATTCCAAGTTGGTAAACCTAGCACCAAAAAAAGCAGTTTGCGTTTTTCGTTTTGCCTCTTTGCTTGACTGTTAATTATTTTGCTAGTATTACTGAATAAAACTAAATATTTTGGTTGTTTGGTTGGTTGGTTAATTTTCATTGAGCAAGCCTATGCCAAGTGTTAGGAATATAAAGGTGGTTAGCATGGGCCCAGACAGTCTCGTTGCAGGCAAAAGCAGTCCATAACCTTACAAACATATGGTAGCACATGCTGGGGTGATGACCTGAGGAAGAAAGCCATGGGGCCTGAGAGGAGCAGAGTGAGGTCTCTGAGGAGAGGCAGGAGCAGAGAAGAAAGCTGTTGAGCAGAAAAGGGAAGAATAAGCAGACTCTCACTAGGGACGAGCACCAGAGCTGGGAGTGCATAGAATGCCTTCAGAAGGCTCCTGGCAGATGGGTCCAGGAAACATGACAGCACCCTGGGAGCCTGGCCTTGTAAAACAGGTACTGACCTCTGCAGTCATCCAAGCTTTCAGAGTTCTTCGTTGGTGGTGGTGGATGTTCTGGGCTTTGGGGTTGTGTGGTAGGGAAAATCTCCTTCTTCTGGCCTGAGCACTTGGTCTTGGATTCCGTTCAGCCTTATTCTAACATGGAGTATATGAGTAAGAATGAACACAGACATGCACCGTGTTCTGAGCACTCATGAATTCCCTCCTGCCTTTTTGATTTCTCCACTAGCAGGGCAGGTGGAAGGTTCATTTGGGGACAAATGGGACCCCTCTTGATGAGGGGGTTGAACTTACCCAAGAGTTTAAGCAGCAGCAAAAGTCCTTGGAACTAGAGACTCACTCTCACGGGGGCCTTTTCCAGAAATAAGTACTGAGAGACACATCTCCTAAGCCAGCACAAAGAAGGTGTGGGAACAGCCCCACACTGCTGCCAACCGGGGGCCGTGCTCATTTCACCACAGCAAAACAACTTCTCACATCCGCTTCTAATTCATAAAGTCCTTTGTGCTGATCGGAGATAAGCGGTGAAGGCGTCCAAGCCACCTCTGGGGCACAGCCCTCTGGTACCATTCATCCTAGCCATCTCCAGAGGATGTAATTTAATCTCCATCCTAAAGTGTAAGTTACAAACACACCCCAAAATCCCAGACTGCCTGTGCCTGCTTCTCTCGAAACACCTTCTGGGTAATGAGACAGTATTGGTCAGTGAGACGCCATGAGGGTTTTAAACTGTGGTGTAGTAAGATATTCAAATGGCTGGAGCGTAAAAAAGGAGAAGGCAGAAAAAACTTAGGGAGAGAAGAGATCTGGTGCGACACTGATGACATTGGGGTGATTGATGGCCCAGGTGCCCGTCTTACAAGCACAAGGACATGAGTTCAAGTCCCATAGCCCACTTAAAAGAAACAAAAAGGTAGGATGTGGTGCCCTGCACTTGCAATCCCAGTGGTGAGAAGGTAGAGACGGACAGATCCCTGGGACTCACTGGTCAGCCAGCCTATAGCGTACTCAGTGACTTCCAGGCCACTGAGAGACCTTGTCTCAAAAACTAGATCGATGGCACCTGAGGAATGACACTCAGGGTTGTCCTCTGGCCTCCATGCACACACACACACACACACACACACACACACACACAAGACATTGTTGGTTTTCTAGTTGAGTAGAGGCAAGAAGTGGGCTCCTGTGATGCAAGGTGAGATTACAGGGTGTGGTCGTTGACTGAAAAGCAAAAGAGGAGGTGTCACAGTTGAACTATGACCTGCGTATACAGGGAGCTTTGTTGAATTCAGAAACAAACCATCACATAAAGTGTCAGTTAGATAAAAAAAAAAAATTAGGTGCCGGGTGATGCCCTATATTGACTGAAAATGAACAGATGCCCATGCAATAGCATGGTGGAAGGTCCAGGAGATAGTCTTGAATTATAGAACTTTTGTTGAAGACAGATTGTTTTATTTTAATCAATGAATGATTATGGGATCACTTCACAGAAAATATCAGGAAGAATAAATTCCAAACAGATAAGAATGGGGGTCATAGGAGCGTTCAAAGTCTACACGAGCCATTTCTGTACTCTGGACTCTGCAGTTCTTACCTGTCGTTTGGTAATCAGAAAATAGATTCAGCAGAAAATAAACCCACTCTCCACTTCTGCAGCGGAAACTTTTTCACTCTCTCCCCAAAAACTGTGCTCTCTTCTGAGCCCAGATCTCATTCTAGAATGCTCAGTCCAGCAGGGCTTTAGAGTCTGTTTGGTTCAATATTCCCCAACTCAAAGACAAGGAAACAGGCTCACTAGAATTAATGGTTTGGCTAACTGTATGTAAGCCCAGACTCAATACCATAACCCATGTACATTGACCTGGAGTCTAGTTCTTTCTGCTGTGAGCTCAGTCTCCTCTCAGAATTTCCAGTGTCTGGGAATACTTGGCTTTTATTAGACTGTCAAGTAAATTAACTTATTTTTCTCCTCCAGAAAATGATGAGCTCAGCTCAGTGTGGGTATACTACTTAAGACGGTGTAAGATGCTCATGGAACCAAAGAGGCTTCAGAGCCGGGAAGCAAGACTACAGTTCAGGAACCACCAGGATTCCACCTGTCTTGTGCCTATACATATGGCTCCCAGTAGAGTTCAAATTCTCTCTCTCTCTCTCTCTCTCTCTCTCTCTCTCGTGTGTGTGTGTGTGTGTGTGTGTGTTGGACACAATAAAGGGTTAGTTAGAGACAATCTCCTCATTAGTTACCCCGGGAAAAGGGGAAATGGACTTTGGAGGAAAAGGTGTGTCCATCCATAGGTAGGTACACTTCCCTGCAGCATATAAAATCCTCTGTTCTCCCTAAAGGAAATGACATTGCTACTTAAGACACACTTGTAATTTGTTGGTAGTCGGAGGGGTCTCCTACAGCTGAATGCTGATCTCCTCTGACTTTCAGGGCCCTTTTCCACTGTGCGTTTCAGGATTTGGTGTTTTACTCACAGAAGCCCAGCCCAGCTGTTCTGACTGTGGTCCACAACTGTGTGTCGGAGCATCAACCCTCATACCGAGGAGTTCAGGCAAGGTCACCATCCACAGACACAGAGCTTCTCCCAGAAAGCAGCTCGGGCCACCTCTTTAGACAGTTAGCGGAGGGAGGATGAGTTTTGGGACTTTGCCAGGTCTGTAAGGACAGTGTTTGCTCTCTCACCTCTAGGGCCCAGCTCTTTTCTCCTCCTCCCCTGAAGCGAACCGGAGCACTTTTGTCTCTGTTCAGTTCCACCTAGCATCTGGCGCTCATCACCTAAATGGGCCACCGTCTTTCGGAAATTCTCTCGTGCCCGCTGCACCAGCTTTACAAATGTGCTGAGCCTGTTTCCAGTGTTGTATTCGTTTATTTCAAGCGAATATTTTCCATATCCTAAAGATTTCCATTGTTTTAATGTTGCCATCTGCTGGAGTCTTTAGACGGAATTACCCGCTCATGTTTATATGCGTGTATGGATTTTAATATAAGCACTGTCAGACCAGTTTTTGTTTCTGCTATTGCTGACCTTGTGTGAGCTGTGGGCTGAAATGCCTTTGGTACTTAATATGTAAACCCATATAATGCACCACAGCGTTGGAGGGCTACGAAACAAAGTGTATAGTTGATAGGCCACCAAGTCAACACACCTTCTCCCTGGTCAGTTGCAGGTTTGCCTTTTTAAAAAGCTGATTGTTTTTTTCACAAATACAACACTTTGTTCTCAGTAAAATTACTGAACGTTTCTCAAATAACCTCACATCCAGGCTGAGTATGGTCAAGAGGAAAATGACAGGAGAGTACAGCCCTTCCTCACAAAGAGAACAGGGAGGGGTGGATTGAACCATAACTCAGCACCTCCTAGAGTCAGAAAATTCTGGATAACAGTAAAGAATTCCAAAAACACAAGATTGTTGGGCCCAGAGGCACTATGGGAGAGTTGGTATAAACACACAAACACACACACACGTGTATGTGTGGTAGTATACATGTATGCATATACATATATGTGTGTAGGTAGGAAGATAGGTAGATAAATAGATAGATAGATAGATAGATAGATAGATAGATAGATAGATAGATAGATAGATACGCCCAGGCCAGGTATCCTCAGTGTGGGCACCTGTAAAATTACCTGGAAGAGCTGATGTTTCCCATTGTTCTTTTTAGCTATGTCCACACAGAGCAGTAGACTGTCAGACTATGACGAATCTTGATATGATTACTGAATTTTCTCATAAAATGAAAACCGTGTCATGGGAGACAGGATGCACTTGTTGAGTCAGCCTGCCCTAAGACTTCAAGACAGCAGCTGTAACTCGTGATTTCATGTCATCTTAGACCCATCACCTGACTAACCATAGGAGCAGTGATCACACTCGCTCCTACAAGCCTTCCTAAGACATCACTGTGCTGTGTGGGGCTGGACTGTGCTGTGTGGGACTGTGCTGTGTGGGGCTGTGCTGGGCTGTGCTGGGCTGGGCTGTGCTGTACGGGGCTGTGCTGTACGGGGCTGTGCTGTGCTGTGCGGGGCTGTGCTGTACGGGGCTGTGCTGTGCTGTGCTGTGCTGTGCTGTGCTGTGTGGGGCTGTACTGTGCTGTGTGGGGCTGTGCTGTACGGGGCTGTGCTGTGCTGTGCTGTGCTGTGTGGGGCTGTGCTGTACGGGGCTGTGCTGTGCTGTGCTGTGTTGTGTGGGGCTGTGCTGTACGGGGCTGTGCTGTGCTGTGCTGTGCTGTGTGGGGCTGTGCTGGGCTGTGCTGTGCTGTGCTGGGCTGTGGGGCTGTGCTGTGCTGTGCTGTGCTGTGCTGTGCGGGGCTGTGCTGTGTGGGGCTGTGCTGTACGGGGCTGTGCACTTTAGGTGATCAATTTCCTATGGCTAGCCATCACTGGAATGTTTTAACTGTTAACAAGGCTATTCCATTAGAAATTGGCTTCTCCAGGACCGAAGGAATAACTCAGTGAGCGAAGTGCTCACTTAACAAGCATGAGGATGTGGGGTTTGATCCCCAGGACTCTTGTCAAAGTTAGTACAGCAACACACACCTGTAACCCCAGGACTGAAGACACAGGGGTTACTGGGGTGTGCAGACACAGGTGTGGGTACTGCAGTGTGCATAGATGGGGTGCTGGGGTGTGCAGTAAGCCCCCAGGAGCTTACTGGAGCTCGAATCTAGCCTGAATATCAAACTGTAGGATTACTGAAAGAGCCTACCTCTAATATGATGGAAAGCAATAGAGGAGAACCCCCCAACCATGACCTCTGGCCTCTGCATGTGCACACACGAGTACACATGTACACACACACACATACACCACACACACAAGAAGCAGACAAAGACTGAAAAATCCATGAAAGAGAACATGTCTTTACATGGAACATGTGGACTTCCTTGCATTTCTTAATGTCCACAGTCAACAAACAAGCAAGGGCTCTCTGTCCACTTTGTTGCTGTCACGTAAAGGGTTGCAAGTAAAGAAATGGGTGGGGCCCAGGAGCCAGTTGCCTCATCATGTTGAGGAAAGCACTGTTCTCTTGCTGTCTCAACAGGGACAGATCAAGAGCTAGATCTTTCTGATGAAAAGTGAAGAGGGCGCGGAAGGAGTAAGAGTGCCCTGTACCTTTAAATCTGAAGAGATTTTACAATTGTCCTTGCCGCTTCTGTTTTCGTTTGTTTGCATTGGGTGGCACAGGGAAAAGTATTTGCCTACTGGGCGATACTAATCTTCCTGGGCTTGCAGACGGCTTTCTCTCTAAAAAGGTGGCATCTAATTCGTTGGTGCTGCGTGTTTGCTTTAAATGCTTGCAAATGAAGAAGGTTTTGCTTCGGAATTGGCAGCACTGTCTCTACCTGAGGGTCAGGTCTAAGAGAAGATGCGTCTTTCATAGCATGAAATTGTAGGAGCCGAATGCTGGGTTCTGTAGTCATCCTGGAGCTACAGAAGTCAAGCGTCTGCCGCTCTCTTTAGAAAGCAGATATCAAAGTTGAAATGAACCCTGTATTCCATTTTAATAACATTGTTTGGAAAATCTGAATTTGATTGTCTAAACAGGCATTTTACCATTTAGACAATATCTCTAAATTGTTCTGAGGGGGTGAACCATAGTGTGTTTCTTTTTCCTAAAGAAATTAAAATTCCAGTTTGTGAGAAATTCTTATTCACTCAACATAAGTATTAAACAATTCTTTTACTCTATATATTCAGTCCTCCTGAATCTCTGCAGTGGATTTCAAATTCAGAATTCCAATTTGCATATAATGTTCTTAAATGCTTTGTTCTTGATATTTTTAAAAGTAAAATTTTAGAAGATATCATTTCAACAAAATCTATTGGGAGCAAAGAAGCCATGAATTTAGCTACACCTCGAACCAGAAGATGGACAGTCAAGGTTTTGTTCTTGGGGGTGGTTTGGTTTTGGTTTTGAGTCAGGATCTCATGTACCTCAGGCTGCACCAGCTCACAATGTAGCTAGGACTAGCAAGTTCTGTAACCACTGTGCTACATCCCCCAGTTTGGCTCTGAGGCTGAAGTCAAAAAACAAGAACAGAGATAATGTGACCAGTGACAGCCAGCTGTTACTAAGGCACGCATTTATTGGTTGGCTTTCTCCAAGTGGATGAAACTCAAGTATTTATTAGGAAACACACATCCTCCGAAAAATCGTTTCCTTTGTTTTCGTACTTGTGCTGTAGGTCGCTCTGTAGGAACTGAAAGTGTAAACACAGCCTGGAGCCGCTGGCCTCCTGGTTATTTTGAGTTAACCGGACAGGACAGGAACGTAGACTTCCCATTTCCTGAGCAGTAGCTACCTAGGCCTTGTGCTCTGCTGACCCGGATACAGAAGTAAACAGTCTTTGTATTCCTCGTTGGGCTAATACAGGCTCCTGGGATAGAGAACTTTGAGTCACCCTCAAAATGGAATGCAAATTGTGATACAAGGAGTGAGAGATGAAAGAGGTTCTTAGAGCCCTTAGGGGTCACTGGATGCCAGGAAGGAAGGGGGAGGGGCTTCTCAAGAGAAGCAGGTGCTCAAGGCAGAAGAATGAGGAAACGGTGAGCATGGAAAGAGCTGGAGAAAATTCATTATAAATATTTATATTTTGAAAAGCAGGCAAGACCAAGAACCCTGTTTCTAGTAAGAGATGCCAGTGACTGCCTGTTCTGGTCCCTACTGAAGCCTTCGGCCTGATTTCTTTCCCTGAGGGTTTCTTCTCTGGTCAGTGATGAATTTCTATAAACTGTCCCCTTGCCCAGGATGGGGGCACTTTTTCAGCCACCCCCATATCTGCCCTCTTGAGTGCTGGCCACATTTGAGCCTCTAGGCTGGGCAGCCACAAGCTCCTACCCTACACAGGGCCACAGCTCATCCACACCTGTATCAGCCCCCTACCTTCCCTTCACTCTGTCAGGGTGAGACCTCCCTTTTTCCAGGTCAGTTGTCTCTGTGTGGATTCTTTCGTCCCTCATTCTCTGGGATAAAGCATTACCCACTCTCTCCTGAGTTTTTAAAATCTAGCAACTAACAGCAGAACACAAACAGGAATCGACACTCAATAAACACACATCTTTTTTAAAATGAAAATAAGATAGAGAATGACCCACAGTCTCTAACTTCGAATGTTTTGGCTGCCTCTTCACTAGTTTCTCTCTCTCTCTTTTTTTAATGTTTTTGTTTTATTAGTTCTTTGAGAGTTTCAATGTTTTGATCATATTCACTCCCTCTCCTAATTCTTCCCCAGTTCCCACACAAACTTTATGCCCTTTTTTTTCTTTCAAGAGCAATGTGTGCTGCCCCAATATTCTGGATGTGTAGTCTTTTACTGGATGTAGTAGACTAACCAGGGGCCAAATTCTTAGAGAAAACTGCCTTTTCCTCTCCCCTCTCCCTATCCTCTCTGCTCCTCTCTCTCCCTCCTCCCTTTCCACTCCCTCCCCCAGTAGCTAACAGTTGCCAGTAGCTCCTCGGCCAGGTGTGGAATTATTTACCCAGCTCCTCTCTCCATGGTGAGATTTGGTCTGACTTGGGCCCAAACAGATTTTGTGTCCTTATTAGAAGGGGCAGAAGCTGTGACTCACTGGTAGAGTGCTTGCCTGTCACGTGTGAGCCCCAAGTTTGGCGCAGCGGGAAAACTGCTCTTCCCAGCTCCACACTCCTCACTTGCTCTTGAGATCTGGCTGTCCACTCACTCGGTCCTCCACCCTGTGCCCTAGAAATTCCACTGACCATTTCTTTTTTTTTTTAATTTATTTATTTATTAAGGATTTCTGCCTCCTCCCGGCCACCGCCTCCCATTTCCCTCCCCCTCCCCCGATCAACTCCCCCTCCCTCATCTGCTCCAAGAGCAATCAGGGTTCCCTGCTCTGTGGGAAGTCCAAGGACCGCCCACCTCCACCCAGGTCTAGTAAAGTGAGCATCCAAACTGCCTAGGCTCCCACAAAGCCAGTGCGTGCACTAGGATCAAAAACCCATTGCCATTGTTCTTGAGTTCTCAGTGACCTCATTGTCCACTATGTTCAGCAAGTCCAGTTTTATCCCATGCTTTTTCAGAGACAGAGATCCACTGACCATTTCTAATGATCATACTTCAGCCCATACCCCATAAACTTCTCCTCTCGATCTCAATCACAAATCTTAATGGTGCTGCCTGTGAAGTTCTCTTTTCTTTGACTCCTGTTGTGTATGCTATTTTAGGTCACATCCTTGGCCCTTCCAGGACCAGTCTTTCTTTCTCTACCACCCACTAGCCAATGACACCCTGAGGTTTTCATCATAGGGATGAATGCATAGGTTCTGGGCACAATGATAAACTATCACTGTGGACAAGATAAAGTGATAAGACTCTAGAGTGATGTTGACAGTGAGTAGATTCATTAATTTGGGTCAGTTGACTGGGTAGCTTGTGGGAGCCTGAAGAACTGGAGAGGACAAAGTAATCTTGGAGACACTGATGTAAATAGTGAACACCTTTTAAGTTCCAGGGCCCCTGTTTGACCAAGTACCTGTGAAGAATGCTGAATCCCAACTCCCTGATTACTCTGAAATAATGTACTTAAGAAAGCAACACCCGGGCTGGACAGATGGCTCAGAGGTTAAGAGCATTGCCTGCTCTTCCAAAGGTCCTACGTTCAATTCCCAGCAACCACATGGTGGCTCACAACCATCTGTAATGGAGTCTGGTGCCCTCTTCTGGCCTGCAGGCATGCACACAGACAGAATATTGTATACATAATAAATAAATAAGTATTTTTTAAAAAAGAAAGCAACACCAATGTTCTTGAAAAAGCAAAAATTTTCCCGACAAGATAATTTTTGCCATTAGGTATAAATTTGATGAACTGAATAAATTACAAAGTATGCTATTAGATAAGTTCATGAAAAAGTCTTTTAATATTTTAAACATTTGTGATATTTAAGACATTGGCATTAATTAATGACTTAGTCTAGTCTTGTGAATTATAATTTAAAATATCATCAAGTGACTGATTTAGACTTTAATTTTTTTCTTATAAAGAAAACATTTAATTGGGTGGTTCACTTATAGTTTCAGAGGTTCAGTCCAGATGAAAATATTGATGTAATTTTCCTGTTCAAGACTATGCTGAAATATTTAAGAAAACTGAAGATTCATGAGTTTGACTCTTTTGAAGAGTAAGAACGAAGGAAAGGGTTGTTTACTGCTCACAACTCTGACATAATTAAAAGGAAAACCAAACATCAGTCGGTAAATACAGAGTTGTTGGAATCTCGCTATGTAGCCTGAGCTGGCCTCAAACCCAGTCTGCCTTCTCCATCACCCAAATGCTACAGAGAAAGTTCTGCACTCCCATGCCGGCTTTGTGAACAGTCTGCTTTGTAAATGTCTATTCTGAACGATGGTTTTCCAAAGGATTGGTAGAGGCATCGTACTACATGGTAGTGGATGCCAGTAAACCCAGTACTTAGGAGGTTGAAGCAGAAGGATCCTGAGTTTGAAGCTAGCCTGAACTATAAACTGAGACCCTGACTTAACAACAACAACAACAAAAAAAACTAAAGTAACTATAAATAAATAATGTCTTTAGGAGGCTAAGGGACACTTCAAATCATTTGCTACGGCTTCCTACTTCCAAATATTGATGTTTCCCCAGAGCAGAGTGTGTTCTGCACGCCATGAGTCTTTCTGGTTTTCTAGTACCCTAACCCATCTCTGGCAGCATCTAAGTATATACTCACACAGCTTGTATGTATGTAACCCCAAACGCTTGTCCCTGGTCCAGTGTGCCCCACAGCCGTAAACCATTCTCATTGGCTCCCTTCAAAGCAGATAAACCTACAGACTCCAAACCCTATCAAACTGGACTCACCTGAAATTGAATCCATTGAGGCTGCTGTGCTCTCCTTCCTGTTCCTGTTTCTATGGATGACCTCATCAAGCTTGATTTGTTTTTGTGTTTTGTTTTGTTTTGTTTTGACTAGAGGCAAAGGCCAGGACTCCATAGCTTTCACTCCTTGGTTCCCATTACCTAATGACAGTACTCAAAACCTCAGGGGATGGAAATGAAACTCAAATAAAGCAGGAGAGGGCATGAATGTGTGTTTTAGAATAAGTAGAACTCCCATGATGGAGGGGGCTAAAGTTGTCTTTGTCTAGAGAACAGAAATAGATATAATACATAAATGAAAGCTATGAAGTGCCAGATGGCAGGAATAGGCATTTGTACATTAATTTCATGGGAGGCCAAGTCAGTTGTTCAAGACCAAACTCATGATGGGGAAAAGTCAAGGTCTATGTGGTGCCTCAAGCATCCTTAGTCTGTTCCATGTCCTGGCCTCACCTCAAATGGGGCTGCTGTCCCGTTAGGTCAGATTTCCTCCGGCTGGTGATTATCTTCTGGCAGAGGTACTGCAGATGCCCCTCTGAAGAGCAAGCTATATTTAGAAACTCAGAAATAAAACATTTAGTCGATGTTTTTCATTTCCTGATATAGAAGACCTTACTTCGCATCATCGCACAAAGCAAAACTCCAAGGCTCCATCATTTTAAAAAATCAATACTAGAGACTGCACAGATGGCTCAAGGGTCAAGAGCACAGGCTGCTCTTCCAGAGGACCTGGGTTCAATTCCCAGCACCCACACACGTGGAAATTCACAACTGTCTGTAACTCCAGTCCCAGGGGATCCAACATCCTCACATGGTCATATACGCCAGCAAAACAACAATGCGCATAAAATAAATTCATTTTAAAAACCAGTACCATCAGCTATTGGCAGAGTCAGCCCTGACTTTTCTGATTTGCCTACCGATGTCTAGAGAAGGCTCCTCCTCTGCCACGCCACAAACTGCTAACCCAAGAAGGCCGTATCTCAGTCACACTGGACACAGACATGCAAACTTCAAGGAAGTCTGACCACAAGAGCGTCTTTCAAGAAGGAGTTGGGAAATCATTGTAGCATTTCCTCCTTCCGGCTACTTTGTACAGTTCATAGGAACAATGGTCCCTTTTTCCCCTGCTGAGTACAACCAACTCAGCTCAAAATTCACGAAAGTAGTAAAACTAGAGCTGATATCTTATCGAAGTCCACGCGCCCACATCTCCACCCACCCCAGACAGCAGAGCAAGGGCCCTTTCGATGCAGACTGCCAAGTTCAAGCTAAAGATCGAAATAACAAGAATCCTTGGCTCAAAATAAATACGTTAGAATAATGAACATTGTGATATATGCATCTCTTTTCTGAATTAATCGTGCCCCCCCCTTAAAATTCACTTATGTCTTAGAGTCTTTATGTGGAAGGAATTTTTGTATTCAGGAAATTACATATAAAAGTATACCATTCCCCCCATGAATTAGTTACTTAAAAGAGCAGTTATTGGCCCTCTTTTATTTAATTGGGTCTTGCATACAAATGGCAAATTGGAATGAACCTAAAAAGTCTAGGATCGTAGAGTAGATACATTGCTGTGACTAGGTTTCTAAAAAAAGGTTCCAGTGGGTAGAAATTTTTTACTAAGCTTTAACTAGAGCATGCAGGATTTCCAGAATTGCCCATGATGGTTGCCAAAATTCAAAATGGTTTTATTATTGCAAAATAGTCTTTCCTTAACTACAGGGCCAAAAAGAAAGGCACCGTTTTGCATGAGATGGAAAATCACCCCCAAAGCAAATAAAGTGACTGTTCTCAAGAAGAACTCACTTTGCTCTTGCAAGTGCTGGGAACAAACGGCAAAGAAATTAACATACCCCCATTCAATTTGTCACCATAAACCCAGGACAGTAAATGTTTGCATTTCCGACAGGCAATGGAAACCATTTACCGGAACCAACAAAGCAGAGGCGGCCTGCTTCATCGCCTGTCTCCCTTTCAGCTGTTCCATGGTCACAGACATCGCTCCTGTTTCTTCGTCTCTCAACAGATAGCATATGCCTGATGAATATCACACAAAAGCCATATCCCACCAGCATGTTAGGCATCATTGTCTGATACACTAGATTTACAATATGGTGGAGGGTAGGGTAGGAATAGCTCAGTCAGTGAAGTGCTTTTTCTGCAAGCAAATAGACCCGAATTCAATCTCAGAACCCACAGAAAAAGCCAGGCATGGTGGTGCACACTTAAAATGTGGGCAGACAAAAACCGGTTGATCCATGAGGGTTGCTAGCCAGCAAACCAATCCTAACTGGTAAGCACCAGTGAGAGGCCCCCATCTCAAGAAACAAGATACAGCTCTGGAGATTTATTATCTGAGGTTGTCTTCTGGTCTCCACGCATATATGCACCCACACACATGAACACACAAACACATGAGAAACTCTTAACTGGTTCCTTTCACTGTCTCATATGTATGTATGTATGCAGAGGTCACTGAAACAGGGCTCTCAGCCCTCCCAAATCTCAGCTCTGTAGCTTCCTAACTTTGAATGTCCATCTCTTAGTCTGTAAACTGAGAAGATGGATTGTGCTGAAAACTGAGCATGGTGGCCCCTGCCCTTCATCCCAGCACTCTGCAGGTAGAGACAAGCTGGTCTCAGTGAGTTGAAGGCCAGCCTGGTCTACACAGTCAGTCAGGGACATACAGTGAGAGCTTTTCTCAACAAGGGAGGGTGAGGACGCTGGAAAAGAAAATAATTGGGCTGTGCCAACACATAGAAAGGGTGGCTGTTGACCTAGAAAGCAGGAATCAGCACATACCTCTGGCCTCTATAATTAAAAAACAATTTTAAAAATAATGTTGTATACTACCTTATGAGAGCTACCAATTAGGATGGCTTTAAACAAAATGATGGCAATAACGAGGGTTGGTGCTCATGGGGGGAAATAGGAGTCTTCCAACTCAGCTGATGAGAGTACAAAAAGGTTTACCCATTATGGGGAATAGTCATACAGTCATTTAAATGTAGTATTATTATATTATCTTGTAATTCTATGCCCAGATGCATACCTAAGAAAAATAAGAACCTATGTACACACACACACACACACACACACACACACACACAGAGACTTTGTAGGCAAATATTCACAGCAGCATTGTTTACTGACGGATGACTGGATAAATAAAAAGTAGGCACAACTGTATTGTAGATTATAAATCATAAAAAGAGACAAAATATTAGTAAATATGACTCCACGGACAAGCCTTGGAAACATCATGCTAAGTGAAAGAGATCAGACTCAAATAGCCATATAGTGTGATTTTCTTTTAGACTGGGAATTACCTAAGAGTAGAAAGTAGAGAGTTTGGGAGTTGATGGTTGAATTTGGTGGATATGGAAACTCTTTGGAAGGCAATGAAAGTGTTCGAGGGATGGGTTTGCAATTGGTTGAGTGCTTCTCCAGCATGCAAGCGGCCCTGGCTTCAATCCACGGCACATTAACTGGGCACAGTGAGGCACACCTGTGATGCCAGCCCTCAGAGGTATAGGCAGGAAGATCTGAAGTTCAAGATCATCCTCAACTACATAAGGAATTCAAAGCCACTTTGAATTACATTGAACCCCATACTTAAAATAAGAAAAAAGATAAAGAAAAATGGAAGGGGAGAAGGGGAAAGAAAGGAAATATTAGGTTGTGATGTTGATTATGGTGGTGGCTGTGTAACTGAATATTCAACGGTTACAAAAGTGAATATACAAACGCCACAGCCATATGCAAGCTACATCCCAATGTAACCCTTTAAACACTAAGCAATAGGTGTTTGGGTAACTCCAGTCACCTTCTATGCTTGATTGTCTTTCAGTCAGGCCGATAACTTTCCGTCAGTTTACATATTCCACTCCAGTCAGGCCCCAGCCCTCAGACTGTGCCCTTTCAGAAGCTTTCGCTGAAGGACCTCCCTGGCCTACAGAAGCAGTTTCACCAACTGTGAAAACAAAGACAGCAAGTTTGATTTTTAGGGGTTTTTTTGGGGGGAGGGGTTCTCTCTCCCCATCACAAAACTAATATGTACACATCAAGAAAAAATAAAGTATAAATCCGAAGCATAAGTTAACAGACACAAATAATCCTCTGATCTGAAAGAATATCCATCCCTCCCTGGCTCATTCCAAGGTAGAAAGACTCATCTGGAACTGGGAGCTTAGGGAGTTACGTTCTCGTGCCAGCTACACACATGAACTGTTGCCTTCCAGAACTGTCTCTGAAATGAACCCTATTACCTGACAACCTCAACTTTCTTCAAATCCCTTTTTATGTCGGTGTAATCATCTCCAACCCGAGTAAATTTTTTTCTTTTAACTTTTTTGTTATTGTTATTGTTGTTTTTAGTTTTCAGACAGGGTCTAGCCCAAGTTTGCCTGGAAATTGCTATATAGACTACTGCCTCCCAAAGTCCTGTGTACCATTCTCAACCCTTTTCTCTCTTAAAAGCAGACACACAGACACACACTTTTCTTTACAGCCCCGAAAGTGGCCTCCCTCACCTACCCTGGCATGGCGTTTTCTTATTATTCTCTAGTTCCGATTTCTCTAGCTTGAAACTAGCTCATTGGGACTCACACTCTGAATGTTTCTGTCCTGCTGAGTCAGGGGAAGAGGAGCCTTTCCTCTGTTGAGCAAAAATAAATGGATTCATTACTTAGCCAAACTAAGACTGACCTGGAAAGGAACAGACGCATTCCCTGGCTTTGGGTTGTCCCAGTAAAAACTTAAATAATTGTAACTGTAACTTAGATAAGGAATGAGGGCCCTTTCCACTTCTGTTTATTCTGTTTATTTATCACTGCTTGTAGTTCATTTCTCCAGATGTTGTTGTTGTCAAGGAAGTTAATCGGGAGCGTCTACTGTTATCTCTCAGTAGTATACCCCGTGTGTGTAACAAAGAATAAGACACAATCTCATCTTGTCAGGCCTCAGCTCATCCTGTCTTCCCCAGTCCAAACTGTATCACTTACTGTTGTCACCGTTTATTCCTTCATTCAGAAGAATAACCTTTCATCTGTGCTTACAGATCTCTCAAAGCACATTCTCTAGATGCCTCTGTCTCACACAGCACCTGACATAAGGCTGAGCCCCACAAGCATCTAGGTTTGCTGTTTGCCAACACACACGGCTGGACTTCCTTCCTGAAATCTGGGCATCGGAGAGCTAATCATTTCATCTCCGGCCTTTCTAAATGGTGCAGTCGGAGCTGTACCATCCACGGCAAAGGCAAAGAAGAGAAGCCGGCCCTGTGGCCGCTACCTCAGAGCCACAGTAAATCATCAAACGTCTCATTAAAGATGGACAGCTGTTCACTGTCTTTCAAGTCCTCTGGAGGGTGAAAAATTTCAAAACCATACGTGTGTGTGTGTGTGTGTGTGTTTCAAAAGAGTCAAATGCGCAAGGATATTTCTAGAGCTTAGACACGGCATCATATTCTTTCTGTATTTACTCTGAGAGGTGGATTGTTTCATAGGGTAACTATAACAAACAGTTGTCTCTAAAGACTTCTAACCTTTCCTGTTTGATCCTGTTCACATTCTTACTTTGTTAGAAAAAACAATATTTACACTGTGCTGCAGGTATGTCTTCACTCACCCAAAGTGATGGATTAGTAGCCTAGATTGTCTCTCAAAAGGTGGCCTACAAACTTGGAGGGATTGTGTCTAGGTTGACTGGAAAGCTTGCCTCAGTTTAACCGAATAATAATGCAAAAAAAATGTAGATTTTTCAATGCAGTGAGTCAGGATTTGACCTACTAGGGAAATAAAGTTAGGCATCCCTGAGGAAGCCAGTCGGAGTTAACCAGGAAGAAAGTATGGCTTGAGTCAAAGGCAGGTGGTAGGTAGGACTGAAACCGTGTGGTTCAAAAGAGGATGCATACAGTTGGAGCCCAGTGGAAAGACGGTTCAAGGTAGGAGTGGAGAGAAGGGTAGCGATCGTCTCTTCTCCTACCAGGGGCAATGGGAAGCTACTGAGATAGTTTCTTCAAGCAGGGATCTGATGTAACCACAGGTGTGCTTGGGAAAGCGATCACTACATCTGTACCAGGGGTAACTGATTGAATAACACTCAGCATGGAAGGAAAACAGGTCCTTCAGAAAGGCTGTGCTGAGATCTAAGCAAGGGCCGTGTGTCGAGGATGTCACGGTGGATCGGTAGAAAGCAGTGAGCTTATTCAAGACAGATCTCACAATAAAAATGTCAAGCATTCTTAGTGTCACCCAGCTTTCCAAAGAGGGATGGATAGAAGTGAACACACCCAAAACATTTAGAAAGGCTAGCGCTGATGTAGCAGGTGAAGGCACTGATAACTTGAGGTCCCTTGGATACTCTGGACACACAGGGGAGGAGAGTGCCACCTCTCAGAGGTTTGTCCTTTGACCTCCTCACCCCCCCCCCCCACACACACACAAAAATAATCAAATAAAAGTAATTTTTCTCTAAAATATTAGAAAAGGAGTTTGCAGTTGATTACTGATGCAGGATAAGGATCGAGGGGGTGCAGCGGATGGACCTTTCTCTGAGGCCTACATGCACGTATTAAGGACACTGGAAAATCTTAGAGCAGAGCTCAGACTTCCTCTCTAATCCAGCATTGCTCAAGCTTATTTGAACACAGAACCACCTCCTCTCCCCCCCCCCCATTTTTGTGGTAACAGAGACTCACTTCTCAGGGACACACCTGAGGCAAGTCAGGGTCAGCCTAAGCTTTTTATGAGCAATGCCAACATTGCTCACATTCTTTAAACCTCACCTTCATCTCCAAGGGCTGCCAAGGATAATGACACAATTTCCAGCAAAGATACTTCTGCTCTCGCAGAGTTGGAGTCTAGGGGTCCGAGTCAGGGGACAGTGAGTCTGCTTTCTCTTGAGGCCTCCTCCTTGGGCTTGCAGACAGCCACCTCTCACTGGCTGTCTCCACCTATCACATGGCTGTCCCTGGTCCTGGGTGTTATTTGTGTCCTGCTCTCCTTACATAGGACATACAGATTCAATCCCCTAACCTTCTTGTTTTGTCTTCCCCACCTCTATAAAGGCCCTGTCTCAAAATGTGGTCACATACTAAGTGTATTGGCCAGTTTTCTGTCGCTGAGAACACAGTAACACATATTTAATAAGCTATCAAAAAAGTTTATTTTGGCCCACAGATGAGGGTGAGGGTCTGTATCTGGCATTTTTTTTTTTTTTTGTAAGCAGAGATACAAGACATTATATGGCACACAATGAAAGGCAGAAAGCATACATGGGGTGGGGTGGGAGTTCTCAACCTGTGGATCACGACCCCTTTTGGGGTCAAACGGCCCTTTCACAGGGTGCCTCCACCCACAGGAAAACACAGATATTTACATTACAGTTCAGAACAGTAGCAAAATTATAGTTATGAAGTCACAATGAAAATAATTTTATGTTCACCAGCGGAGAAGGAGAATCACCACAGCATGAAGAATTGTATTAATGGGTTGAGCATTAGAAAGTTTGCAAACCACTGATCCCAGGTCTCTGATCTTTCTCCCTCTTCTTACAATATCAATTGTATTCATCGTGGGACTCCACCCAATGACAATATCTAGCCCTAACCACCTCCCAAAGGTGTAAACACCATAGTGGATTAAGCTTCCACCTCCTAACAGCTCAGCAGGAGAGTGAACTACACTGGGCAGGGGGAATAAGCCATAATCCCAATGGATTGGATTAGACCTGTAGGAATTTTGAGGGGACAGAATTCAGCATGGAAGAACCCCAGAGGTAAAAGTGTACTTACAGCAGATACTGTTACTGACAGTCCTCACTTCATCCTACAGTCAAAGTCTGTGTCCTGTGCAAAGTCTCTGTCCTTAGTGACTGCATGCATACAAGGATAAGAATAAAAAGAACCTCCCAAAGTCCAGTTGAAGAGTAGAGGGAATGAGAATATGAGCAAAGGGGTCAAGACCATAATGGCGACACCCACTGTAACAGCTTACCTAACCTAATGGGAGCTCACCAACTCCAGATGGACTGGGAAGGAGCAAGCATTGGACCAAACTAGTCCCTCTGAATGTGGGTGGCAGTTATATGGCTGGGGCAGACTGGGGGACCATTGTCCGTGGCACCAGGATTTATCCCTACTGCATCTACTGCATGTACTGGCTTCTTGGGAACCTATTCCCTTTGGATGTATACCTTGCTCATCCTATATATAGTAGGGATGGCCTTGGATCTTCCCCAAAGCAATGTACCTTACCTTCTCTGAGGATTGGATGGCATGGGGTGGGAGGGTATGTGGAGGGAATGGGAGGAGGGAAGGGAGTGGGAACTTGGATGGGTGTGTATAATGAAAAAAAAAGATAGTTTGTTTTCTTTTAAAAAAATAAATAAAAATAAACATAAAAAATAAAAAATAAGGAATGAAAAGAATCGACATTATTCTCAACCCCACACCTGGCTATAGCAAAGATGGGGTTAAGAGTGGAGAGGATAATATTTGGGAGGAGCTCATAACCTTTTTCTCTGATTTCATCAGTTCTCCACAACTATGATTATACACATTCATATTGTCAATCAACACAGCATTCAGAATATTTGAAAACAGAATGTCACTTTTTTCTTGTCATTATTCTAAGCAATGTAGTATAAGAAACTATATAACGCTTATCTAATTCATGGCCCTGAGTGTGAGCCCTAGCACAGCAGTGTGTGCATGTGTGTGTCTGTGTGTCTGTGTGTGTGTGTGTGTGTGTGTGTTGTATAGGAGGATGTACATATATTCTATGCAACTTTTTATTTCTATCAGGGTTTGGAGCATCCGTAGATTGAAGTGTCACAAGATGTCCTGGGACCATCCCCACAGATACTAAGGGACAGGAGAGAGAGTATTTACAGCACTCATGCTTCCTGGTACTGCCATCAGAACTCCTGAGGTCCCCAGTTTAAGAAATACTCTGCATGTTTTGAAGTGGCCGTTTTTGGTATATAGATTATTGAAGTGCTTCAAAGGGGTGGGGGGAGCTAGATTAACCCAATACACTGTTTCTCATTACAGACTATAGAAGAGTTGAATTTCTGCTACTTTTGCCTGTTTTGTTTTATCAGTATTCAGTTCATGTTCAGAACTTCTAGGGCCTGCTTTTAGCTGGAGCTATCCACAGCCATGCCCCTACATCTTTCCTAATTACATTGTTTACTCGTCAGTTTCATACAAAGCCCAACTAATCCCAGGCATGCCACCAAACAGCCTGCAGGGAACCAGAGTGCAGAAAGCTGCACTGAAACCCCTCATTTAGTGACATTCGGAGATGTTTAATCATTCTGCTGAGTAAGGAACACCTAGACCAACAAGAACAGCCTAGCCTCTCTGACACCCTATGCTTTGTCAAAGGTTATTGAGAAAGTAAAGCCACAAAAGAGCAGAAGGTGCCAAATTTTGGCAGTCTTTGTCACACCCCTGTGCCAGGGGACAGTATCGTATTGCAGCAAACACGATCTTACGAGATTGAAAAGGGAAAAGGAGCAAGCTTCTCTATCAGTCCTTTTGTAACTTATATAGTGTGTATATCCTCTTTTTAAAATGTATTTTCCTTCTCCAGCTTCTCTTTGTTCTCCCTAAAACACACACACACAATTACAGACACACACATTTGTGTAAACACACGTATACATGCACATAGACAGACAGACTTGCACACATACAATTACAGAGACATATACACAGAGAGACAAGCTTGCACACACATACAAACACACATATTAACACAGATACCCACATATATACACACATACAACACAACTATGCACATACATTCATATGTAGATACATACAGATACATGCATGCACACGGACACACAAACAGACACTCACACTCCTTCATAGAATATATGAGTGATTCAGTCTCCTAAAACTATCCCCAGAAGCATGATCTTCCTCCTGGACACCAGTTCCTTCTAGTTCTTGGCTGGAACACAAGCTCAGCAGCTGCAGCACAGCCTGAGATTTTGTTAAGAAAAGTCAGAGGCCTTGTTTTCATTGCGTGACAGCTTCCACGAAGCCACCAGTGCGGTACCTGGCACAGCCTGAGAAATATTGTCGTCTGCAGTGGGGGTGAGTGATGGTCACCACTGAGCTATGACACTGAGACCTGTGTCTAAAACAGTGCAAGGTCCTTGAGAAATACTGTGCATGGTTTGAAGTAGCCATTTTTTTATATCGATTATTGAAATGCTTCGAAAGGGAAAAAAGGAGAAACTAACTTAATACACTGTTTCTCATTACAAACTATAGAATAGTTGAAAGAATTATATATGGCTCACACCTGCCAGCTAAGCTTTGAGTGTACGTGTGTGTGTTGGGTGTGTGTGTGATAATGTGTATGTGGGTGCCTGTTCATGTGGAGGCCAGAGGACAATCACAAATGCCCTTCTTCAGGCAACAGCCATCTATTGTGGAGGCAGTCTCTCACAGACCTGAAACCCTTCACATAGACTAGGCTGACTGACTGATGAACCCCAAGGATTTACTTCGTCCAGGTCTGGGATTACATCAACATTCAAAACTTTATTTTATGTGGGTTACGAGGTTTCAACTCAGGTCCTCACGCTTGCAAAGCGAGTGCTGTATTGATTGGGCTGTTCTCCAGGCCCTCCAGCTAGACTGCTTAGTGAACACTTCACACGTTTTCTTGGAAGCAAGCCTACTCATAATCATCCATTTCTACATCTTTTTAAAATCCATGCACATTACGGAAGACAGTGCCGGCTCACTTAATTCCACCCTTAAACACTTTAATATGTATTGCATTTACAAGTTCAGTTTGTGTTTTATGATTATCTTCTTTTTCTTGTCCTCTTTCCCCTCTCCTCTTCCCACCCCTCTCCCTCTTCCTGAGGCATAATCTAAAGACAGGGAAACGTATGAATTTAAGCTTAAGCATCCCATTTAGTGAGTTCTGACAATTGCACACAACTGTGTATGGCATATTTCTCCCAGATACATGTAGAATGTGGTCACGACTTGAGATCCCCTAAGCCCCCTGTGCCCCCTCCCAGGCTATTCTTCTCTCCAGCTTCATGAAGTCATACACTTTTCTGATGTTTTAAGTTTATCCTACTGGAAACTTTATAGAAATGAATCATGGGATGTGTTCTTGCTTGTATGAAGCTTCTTTTCCTCGGCGTCCTTTAGAGTTTTATCACGTTGCTACATGGACCAGTAATGGTTGTTTTATCATTCCATCTCCTTTCATGGTGTGAGTGTATTATGATGCAGTGTTTGATACTGTTGATGGACGTTTAGTATGTTTCCAGTTTGGGGCCATTATGAACAGTTTGCGTCTAATAACCCAGTGCAAGTCTTTATGTGGATATGTCTTCATCCCTTCTTGTGGAAGTGTCTAGAAGCCAAATTGCTGACTCATAGCATTGCTCTGTATCTTCCATCCTCTGGCCTGTTCGGCTCAGATTTTCTTGTCGAATCAACTTGTAAATCTATTCATGCTCAGAATAGTCTTTATGACCATAAACAATAGTTGAGATGTGCTACAACACAACTCTAGTGTCTTATGAAATACGTTATTTCTACTGCAAGAAGTCACAGGAACTTTTGTTGATGGTGTACGTTTTACACTGACTTTCAAACTGAAAGAAAATGTTAAATTTAGTTAGCAGTTACAGAAAATGGAGATAATGGCTTTTTCTTATTTCAGTACAGTGACTCTAAATTCTGCACATAATTTTTTTGGACACTGTTATAATTACAAATAAAAACTTATATATCTGAGAGAATATCAACATTAATAACAACTATTATTGTTGTTATTAACAGTATTCATAGTTGTAGCTAATCTTTCTTCCTTTCACACTCTGACTCCAAAAATATATGACTTTGGAGATGAGGAGAAGATTCAGTGAGTAAAGTACTTTCCTTGCAAGCATGAAGACCTGAGTTCAAATCCCCAGAGCCCACATGTCTGTAATACCATCACTCCTATGGGCAAAGGGGGTGGAGACAAGAGAATCCCTAGAAGTTCGAGGGCTAGATAGTTTGGTATAAGCAGCAGCAAACAAGAGACCCTTCTCTAGACAAAGTGGATGACAATGACCAACACCTGATATTGTTCTCTGACCTCTGCACCCATCCTGTGGCATACACATATATCCACAGAAAATAAAGAATATATGCCCTTCACACTCAAGGTATAGTTAACAGGAAAAAAGTATTTCAACTATTTCAAACAAAATGAAGCTAAATTAGTGAAATTAAATACAGAGAATAAAATGTTTGTAGCTTCCTTAGGAGGACTGAAATAGCAAGTTTGCTGACATTGAAAACACCCACAAAGCTGACCCTCTAAGGAAAGGCTTCCTTTTGTCTAGGCAGAAGAAAAGGGCATTAGAACCATCATTGATGCTTTCAGTTCTATGAGCATTGTCAGAGCTGGGGTTGCCAAATGATGACCCATGATCAAGCCATGCTTGATGGAATTACATATTCAGAGCAATGCCTTGCTTCCTGTTTCTTGACATCCACAAAACAAAAACCCAGTAGGTCTCCACAGAATTTGCCAGAAGAAACAGCAAAGTATCTTCCTCCTCACCCTCACAATTATTATCTTGCATGCAATGGTCTGGGTCAGAGTAGGGATGAGAACCCCATCATGCTGGGAGAAGCAGATAAGGACATGGAACTGGATGCTGTTCCTCACTCATGTCCTGTATAAGGTCCACCAGCCCTTCTCTGTACTCTTCTGCCTGACAGTAGAATTTGCACTAGTAATAATTTTATCTCTTTCATTTTTCTTGAGCTCCTCCATTTCTTCTAGCTATCACCTATCCATCAACACAATCAAACAATCTGAGGACAAGTAACAAAAACAAAGACAGTGGGGCTACATCAGTCTTAACTTTCTTCACAGTAAAGCAAACAGCAGAGTGCAAAGAGAGCCTATGGAATGGGAGCATACATTTGCAAACATATGTAGATGGAGGCCGCTTCTTTGTTTCCCAGCCACCTACACCTGAATAGTAACACAGAAACTGTATTAATTATAACACTGTTTGGCCAATAGCTTATTGATGGGGGAGTGTTATATATCAATCTGTTGATTTCATTGGTTAAGCAATAAAGAAACTGCTAGGCCCATTTGATAGGCCCACCCTTAGGTGGGTGGAGTAAACAGAACAGAAGGCTGGGAGAAAGAAGCTGAGTCAGTGAGTCGCCATGATTCTCACACTCCAGACAGATGCAGGTTAAGATCATTCCTGGTAAGCCAGCTCATGGGCTACAGCAGATTATTAGAAATGGGCTAGTCCAGGTGCGAGAGCTAGCCTAGAAGAGGCTAGATAGAAATGGGCCAAGCGGTGTTTAAAAGAATACAGTTTCCGTGTAATTATTTCGAGTAAAGCTAGCCGTGGGGGCGGCCGGGTGCCGGGGATGCAGCCCGCCGCCCTTATTTCAACAGCTTATGCATATTTCTAGCTAACTCTTACATCTTAAATTAACTCATTAATTATGCTATGTATTGCCATCACTAAGGTTCTGTATGTCTCCTTTAGAAGCTACATGGCATCTCTCTGACTCTGCCTTCTTTCTCTCAGCATTCAGTTTAGATTTCCTGCCTAGCTCTATTCTTCCCTGCCACAGGCCAAAGAGGCCTCTTTATTAACCAATAGTGAAAAACCATATTCACAACATACAGAGGGGAAATCCAACATCACCTTTCCCTTTTCTGTCTAAATAAAAAGGAAGGTTTTAACTTTAACATAGCAAAATTACATACGACAAAACAGTTATCAAGCAAGAATTATAGTTATAATATTTAGTCCATTTACATTTGTCAAATTAAGGAAAATACTCTATCATCTATCCTATCTTTGTGAGCCTAAAGTTTTATATCTAATCTATCATTTATAATTATAACTATCTTTCTTGAACTCCATCAAAAACTCCAGAAGGATAAAATATTACCTAAGTTAACAGCAAGTGTATTGTAAGCAATTTCCCAAACTAGAATTGACAGAGACATCTAACTGCCTAAACAGTCACCCAAAGTTCTTCTGTAACATTGGGACATCCATCTTCAGCCTACTGGCCCATAATATCCAGCAGACTTTTCCATGAAGCAGGAAATTTCAAAGATAGTTCTGACTATATTGGCAGTTTGTCATTCACTTTCTTCTGTGTCCTGCAGAATGTCTGGCAGACTCTTTCATGAAGCAGGAACCCTGAAGGACTGTTTCACCTTCCTTAGGCAACTTCAGCAGTCATTTTTCTGTGGGTTCTACATGTCCTGATATCATCAAGCAGTCCAGGCAAGAGCTGTTTCTTCACTGATGACAACTTATACTGGAGAATGTGGGGTAAAGGGAACATTCCTCCATTGCTGGTGGGAATGCAAACTGGTACAGCAGCTTTGGATCTCATTTATGGTGGCTTCTCAGAAAAATTAGAAAACAACAAAGGATGCTTAATCTTACCACAAGGACATGTTCACAACTATGTTCATAGTAGTATTATTTGTCATAGCCAGAACCGGGAAACAATCTAAATGTCCCTCTCCTGAAGAATGGATAAGGAAAATGTGGTACATTTACACAATGGAATACTAAACAGCAGAAGAAAAAATAATATCTTTAAATTTATGGGCAAATGGATGAATCTAGAAAACATCATGTTGAGTGAGGTAGCCCAGACCCAGAAGGACAAATATATGTATTCACTCATAAGTAGCTTTTAAACATAAAGCAAAGAAAAAACAGCCTACAATTCACAATCCTAGAGAATCTGCACAACAAAGAGGACCCTAAGAGAAACATACATGGATCTAATCTACATGGGAAATAGAAAAAGACAAGATCTCTTGAGTAAATGGAGAGCATTGGGGATCATGGGAGAGGGTAGAAGGGGAGGGGAGAGGAAGGAGGTGGAGTGGAGAAAAATATATAGTTCAATGAAAACAATTTTAAGAAGAGTTCTAATGAATAAAGAAAAATATTATTATGCCTTTTTATAGTATATATTCAAAAGTCCTCCTATTTGGTTTTTAATTAAAATTGTAATATGCTAAAATAGAAAATGTATTTTCTTACCAGTGGGCATAATTTAGAAATAAAGTGGCATCCTAATTTTAAAAAAAGAATGTGCATTAAATGCTATCTTCTTAAACCATAAAAAAAGAGCAATTTCTTGCCCAAATAGCTAACGAACTCCATAAGGAGCCTCTTCAATAACCATCATCCTCTTGAAATAGATTGGTGCTGCCATGAGAAGATGAGTCTCATTGTCACTAAGTCCTAAGTTTTTAAAACTTTTTAAATGTCATATTCTGTAGATCTTTGAAAGGCTAGCAAAATGCCCATCCATCTGAAATATATCTCTGTACATCTAGAAAACCTAACTAACATGACTGCATTATAGATGGCTACCTACTAATCTGTATTTTTAATTATACATTGCAATTTAAATGAGTTGCACCAGCACAGTACCTTAATCAAGAGCAGAAATATACATGTAACAAAACTGACCTTAAATTTGTATCAATAGACCAAGATCCATACCAATGCAAAGTATTCATCTCTGTATCATATCCCCCTTCAAATATAAACAAACATTTATAAAAAGTCATTTTGAAAATTTGGGTGTAATTTTCTCGAAAGTACTTTCTGCTCTTTGTTGGGAAAGTATTTTGGGGAGTTTACAGAGACTTTTTGGGGTGGTCTTGGTCTATAAAACCACATTATTCTAGAAGGAATCTATAGGTTCTCATCTGTGGAAACAAAAACAGAACTCCTTTTCCAAAGTAACATATCCTTAGACCCAAATTTTGAAGTCATAATACCTTTAAAGTATATATGTTGGTTTAGCTTTAGCAGTTGTACAATGAAATATCTCTCTGTACTTAGCTCATTCATGGTCAAAAAATTCAAGGAAAACACAATAGTATACATAATCCAGACTCTCTGTGTATATTCTATCTTTACATGGCTTATTTTTTTACTCTATTACTTTTTCTGCAAGTTTAATATTTATTTTATTATCTTTACTCCTTTAATATATGACTGTACTCTTCTATATTTTAACCATTTATACTATTTTTCCTCTCTCTCTTAAGCCTATGTACATTTACCCAACATTGTGACCCATTTAGAGGTCTTTTCCATCTGAATTTGTCTTTATTGTATGCATATCCATAATTGTTTTTGATGAGCAGCAGTGTTTCTTTTTTCTTTTAAATGCTAAGTGGTTGTGTCTAAAACCTACTCCACAGCCCTGCCTATTTGCTCCACCGAGTCCAACATGGCAGAGGTATGTTTACTGCCAACTCTGTGAGCCATTCTCCCCACCCTAGCTCCAGGGACACAGCAGGTTTATGTCTCCATTGAGCAATTTGTAGCATGCTGTTCACAGACCCCATTTAAGTACTCAGCCTCCTGAAAGAGCCATTCATGAAACTAGCATGAACCAGGAAGTCATTTTTTTAAATGGCATGGCTTTTTGCTGCTAATTCTGAATAAGGAAGACCTCTCTTAAAGGAGCTGAAGTGACCCTGATCTCCACCAGCAAACAGAGCCCATCCAAAAAAAAAAAAAAAAAAAAAAAAAAAAAAAAAAAAAAATGTGGCTACCAAGAAGCTGTGCTAAACTCTAGGGTTTTTTTTATGTGTCTAGAATTCCTTTTTAAGCTCTCCCAGGTTTTGTGTGGATGTAGTTAGCCCACATTGATGTGCCAATTTGTAGACAGAGACCTCTCATTTGTTTCCCAGCCTCCCAGATCCGAATAATAACACAGAAACTGTATTAATTACAACTCTGTTTAGCTGATAGCTTATGCGAATTTTTAGCTAACTCTTACATCTTAAATTAACCCTTTTCTATTATCCTATGTATTGCCACAAGGCTCATGGTTTACTGGCAAGGTTCCGGCATCTGTCTCCTTCAGCAGCTACATGGCATCTCTCTGACTCCACCTTCTTTCTCCTAGCATTCAGTTTTCCCCTCTAGCTCTATTCTGCCCTGCCACAGACCAAGGAAGTTTTTTATTACCAATGATAATTAAACATCTTCACAGCATACAGAGGGGAATCCCACAATCAACATCTGTTTTATCAGAGGGTAATATCCAAAATACACAGGGAACATTCAACAACAAAGAACAAATAAGCTGATTTTAAATGAGTAAAGGATTTGAGTAGACATTTTTTCCAAAGAATATATTCAAAGAGAAACAAGTATATGGAAAAGTTCTCAACACTAGTAATGATCAGAGAAAATCAAATCAAAGCCAGAATAAAGTGAGCATAGTGCCACATGCATGTAATGCCACCACTCAGGAGGCTGAGGCAGGAGGATAACCACAAGTTTGAGATTAGTCCAGATGACATACAAATGTCAAGCCAGCCAGTATTGTATAGCATGACCCTGTCTCAAAGTCAACCCATCAATAAATAAATTCTTCAATAAGATATTACCTCTTACTTTTAAGATGGTATCTTAGTTTGGGTTTTTATTGCTGTGAAGTGATACTATGACCATATTAATGCTTATAAGAAAAAACATTTAATTGAGGGTAACTGACTTATAGTTTCAGAGGTTCAGTCCATTATGATCTTGAAGGGGAGCATTACAACATGCAGGCAGACGTGGTACTGGAGCTGAGTGTGCTACATTATGCAGGCAATAGGAAGTCAACTGACTGTTACACTGAATGAAGCTTGAGAAAAAAAGACCTCAAAGTCCACTCCCACAGTGACACACTTCCTTCAACAAGGCTACAGCTCCTAATAGTGCCATTCCCTTTGGGGCCATTTTCTTTCAAACCAATACAGATGATGACTATCAAAAATACAAGCAATAATAAGTGTTGGTGAGGATGTGGAATGTCATTTCTTGAATGTGAAATCCCTCCCATAGGCTCTTATCTTGAATGCTATTGGCACTATTTTGGGAGTTTTTAAAAAATTGTGGAAGTGCTAAATCACTGGGTATGTCCTTTGGGGCTATATCATATCCTCATTTTCTCTCTGCTTCCTGTCTGCCACAATACAAGCAGCTCTTCTCTATCACATCCTTCCTGCCACGGCAAGCTGACACCTTTGAAACGAGGAGCCAAGGTAAACCTTGGCTCTCTGTTAGCATTTGAATGCAAAATGTCCTCCAAAGGCTCAACTATCTGAGTATCTGCTTTCCAGATGGTGCTGCCATCTTGGAAACTTTACACCATTTGGACAAAGAGTACAGCTCACAATTATGGGGCGGCAGAAGCAGGGTTTGAAAGCTATGCATCAGACATACCTTCACCCAAGCACTGTGCCTTGGTCACCACCATGTAATGAGGAGCTGGGAAACAGTTTTGTCATGTTAGTTCCCAATGTCATGCCTCCTTCACTGTGATGATCTATACCATTCAAACTGAGAACCCAAATAAGTCTCTTCCTCCCTAACATTTCGTCAATATTCATCACAGTGAGGAGGGACATAACTAGCACCTTCTCTTTTAAATATTCCATATCAGGAATTTTAGTCACTGCTACACAAAATAACTAACATGGAAATCAGAGCTCTTGAGTAGTTACTGATGGTATACAATATCGAGGTGCCCCAAAGAATTAGACACAGAACCACTACATGACCCAAGAAGGCCTTAAAAGGGTATATCCAAAAGATCTGGAATCCAGATCTGCTGGCACACCTGCACTCCTGTGTTCTGTGCATTCACAGTCACAGGAGGGAGAAAACAACATGAGGGCACAACAGGAGTGCTCATCAAATGGAGGAACAGATAAGGAGGACACAGCGAGTACAGCCTGGGAAAGAAAAGGGTCCTGCCACTTGTGATGGTGAATGGACACAGATGACGTGCGAAGTAAATTTAGGAATATCAGGTGTTGCTTGTTTCCTCTTGCATGAGACAACAGAAACCTCAAAGTCATAGATTCAGAAAGAATGGTGAGAACCAAATTGTTCTTAGTTATAAAAGTAAGTATATGCAGAGCTGGGTGAGATGGTTTAGCTATTTAGAGCACATGCTGCTCTTCAGACCTGAGTTTAATTCCCAGAACCCATGTCTGGCAGCTGACAAGTCTAACACCTTCTTCTGACCTCTGTGGGTACCTGCATACATCAATGTACAAAGATATATTCTGTAGGAGGCTGCTTGTTTGTTTCCCACTGCCCAGAACCAAAATAATCACTCAGAAACTATATTATTTGCAATACTGTTTGGCCAATAGCTTAAGCGTATTTCTAGCTAGCTCTTATATCTTAAATTAACCCATTTCTATTATTTTACATTTTACCAAGAGGCCCATGGCCTCTTGGCCAGGTTCTGGCTGATGGTTTGCGTCTTTCTCCTCTGGCGGCTTCATGGCATCTCTTGACTCTGCCTTCTTTCTCACAGCATTCAGTTTAGTTTTCCCCACCTAGCTCTACTCTGCCCTATCACAGGCCAAGGAGATTTTTTATTCATTAACCAATAAAAGCAACACATATACAGAAGGACTTTTCACACCAGATATACACAGACATACAAACATGCATATACATAAAAGTGAAATTAAATTTTTTAAAGATAAGTAAATGCATTGTGAGTATACTGACAATACCATGTTGAACACATAAAGTTTGCTAAGAGATTAGATCTTTAATGTGGGAGTGTCATATATCAATCTGTTGATTTCATTGGTTAAGCAATAAAGAAACTGCTTGGCCCTCATAGGTTAAAACATAGATAGGCAGAGTAAACAGAACGGAATGCTGGGAGAAAGAAGCTGAGTGAGAGAGTTGCCATGATTCTCCCACTCCAGGCAGACGCAGGTTAAGATCATTCCTGGTAAGCCTGCTCGTGGGCTACACAGATTATAAGAAATGGGCTAGTCCAAGTGCGAGAGTTAGCTGAGAAAAGGCTAGATATAATGGGCCAAGTGGTGTTTAAAAGAATACAGTTTCCATATAATTATTTCGGGTAAAGCTAGCCATGTGGGCGGCCGGGTGCCGGGGACGCAGCCCCGCCGCTCTTATTTCAACAGATCTTATGTATATGTTCTCATCATAATGAAATAAAAGTCATCTATTAGAAAGCTTCTTCTACGTTAGATTCCTACATATATAATGACCTTATTTTGGTTGCAAATCAGAAATGTTTGTTTGATGTTATTGTTATATCTCTGCCCTAGATTTTGAGACTTTTTAAGGGGAAAGAGCTCACCACTTTGGAATACTAAATTCCCAAAATAATAGTCCTTATTGTTTTATTATTTTTCAAATGTAGATTACTCATGTGATATGGTGGTTTATTTATGATTTGTAAATCATTTCATAGAAATGAAAAAGGAGTATGAGAGGCAAGCTGCATTCTTGGGTTATGTGAGACAAGGTTATAGAACTTGTAGAAGTGACCCATCAATTTCTTTTGCATTTGCATTTGAACTTATGTTGGCACCTTCTCAGAATACTAGATATTGTTGAACTCCTGTGAATGAAAGCATGTCTCTAAGTCAACAGTTGGACTCCTTGACTTGGCACCATCACGATTTTTCCACTAAGTCCAGAGTGCCAATTAAAGCTGGCATGCAAGGGAAAGTATTAGCATCAGATCCAAAGCATCAGTACAAACAAATGCAGCTTGAGATCACAACCAATATTCAGCACAATGTGTCCCTATACCTTTTTGAGGTGGGCTGAACCAAATTTGCCATGGGAATTATCTCCTTGTACTTGTTCTATGAATCTTAACCCTGAGTTACATAATTTACAAAACAAAAGACTGCATGGCCATGGCACGAGGTAACTCGAGGCCCCTGCAAATCAAGCTGGGTGCTTTGCTTTTGTTTTAAGGAAATTTATAGCAAAGTTCCCATTTCAGTGTTCTGCGGACATTAACACATTATTCTCATAAACATCTGGACTAAATTATCGTCAGTTGTTGGATAAGGAGCACTATAAATAGACTGGCTAACTGACCCACCCAAATCACAAAGTTGTAAATATTGGTCTGATCCGAGAAAAGTCCCCATTTTCATCCTTTAATTCAGAGATCCTGCCCCACTTCTGCCTAGCCCACTCCAGCACTGGAGTTAATTAAGAACAGTTCGAGTTCCTCTTTGATGTGTCCTAGATAGAACTGCACTGTGGGGTTCTGGTTTGTGCTACCAAGAATCACAGCTGAAGACCCCCACCAACATTTGTGGTACATTCTTTTCTTCATCTGCCTACCAGGTTCTCAAGCAGACCTTAACTTAGGAGATGGGTAATTATTAACTTTCTGGTCAACACTGCTTACGTCACAGGCCAGAGTCTAGGCAGGAGAGAACTTTGGTCTCCTCCTGCATCTCCTCTCATGTAGACAGAGGCGGCCAGAAATGTAGGCTCAGGTGGTTCAGCTATAAATCAGGAGGTGCTAGATTTGAATTGTGTCTTTAGTGGAAACTCTGTTCTAACCATCAAAGTAATTAGGAATTCTCTCCATTGCCAGATTTCTGGGTGTCCATATTCAAAAGGAAAGGCACACAAACAAGGCACAGAAAAAGACAGGTGAAGGTCAAGAGACATGAGGAACTATCTAGCTCATGTCTATTCATTTTTGAAAAGGGACAATGAACTTTCCAAAAATTATCAAAAAATATTTGCTGGGGGCTGGAGAGATGGCTCAGAGGTTAAGAGCATTGCCTGCTCTTCCAAAGGTCCTGAGTTCAATTCCCAGCAACCACATGGTGGCTCACAACCATCTGTAATGGGGTCTGGTGCCCTCCTCTGGCCTGCAGGCATACACACAGACAGAATATTGTATGCATAATAAATAAGTAAATAAATAAATATTAAAAAAATTAGACTTAAAAAAAAATATTTGCTGAAATCACAGATTATACTTCAATGAGACTTATTTTTGTATGTGTTCATATGTGTGCATGTGTGTATGGTACACATGAACTTGTATGTGTATATGTGGAAGCCAGAGGGCAGCCTCTAATGTATTCCCCAAGCACCACGTACTTTTCAATGTTACTGTTGTTACTGTTGGTCTCTCATTGGACTGAGAGTCACCAAGTGGGCTGGGCTGGCTGGTCAAAGAGCACTAGAGATCTACCTTTCTCAGCCTCCCGGAGCTAGGATTGCAAGTGTACACCACTCATGGCTTTTTCACAGGGGTTCCAGTGATCAAATGCAAGTTCTTTTGCTTGTAAAGCAAGCATTTTACCAATCAAGATATCTCCCCAGTCCCCAAGGCCTTTATTTTGACCCATCTCGATACTATTACGCTTAAAATCATTTCTAATAAATCTAACCAGTTACATACTAGAATATAGTGAATTCTGCAGTGCTTCTTTTAACACATTCATGACATTTATGTGTTGATTTGTATGTGCACACGTGTGCTGTGATGTACCTGTACCTGTCAACTCAAGGGAATCAGAGCTTTTCCCTCTGTGCACTGGACCTGACTGAACTCAGGTCATCAGGCTTGGAGGCAAGTACCTTGCCCTGCTGAGCCATCTCACAGGCTGTAAAGTACTTAAGAAAGCCTCCAGCTCACCTGATGCCTATCCCCTTCCCCAAACTCCTTGCCTTAGATCCAGGACTTTGCTGTGCAGTATGTACTTCTGCCTGCTGGTTGTTTGACTTGGGGGCACTGTGCACTCACTGTCCCCTGGGGAAGGTAAGGATGTCCTGTTCTCTGTCCATGCTATGTGGAATCTACTGTGAGTCACACTTTGCAGGTACAACTTGGTTTCAGTTTACACTATTGGCATCTTATGAGCGTAGGCGATATTGTGAGATGGGGGAATATCCTAAACCATAATTTTTCTTCAAAAGGACAGAGCCTCTAGACAATTCTACTTACTGTCTTTACAATGTGAATTACTCTTCAGCAGGAGTTTTCCAAGGGACAATTCACACATCCTGACTTCCTCTTGCTTGGCTTTTCCTTCCATTTTTTTGTAGACTTCATCTGCTACTAGCTTCCTAAGAAAAAGTATGTGGAGGTAAAAATTAAGATCCTAGGAGCTGGAGGGATGGCTCATTGGTTAAGAGTACTTGTAGCTCTTTCAGAGGACCTGGGCTGGATTCCCCACACCCACATAGTGTCTCACAGTCATGTGTAACCCCAGTTCCTGGGGATCTTCTGGCATTTGCAAGAATCAGGCATGTGTATGGTACACTGACATACACATAAGCCAAACACCCATTCACATAAAATAAAAATAAATCTTTTTAAAACATTTTAATTAAAAAACTTAAAAAGAGGCCAGACATCTGAAGATGACTGTATCCTGCCTCTCCATTTACCTTAAAGAGTGGCTATAAGTAGCAGCTACAAGATTTGAACGTGTTAGGAACGACGAGAGTGTTGTCTGCTCAGGGAGTCATCACGCTTGTCCATGGTGAGTAACTCTAATGACATGGCTAAGCTGGCTGTCAGGCACCTGTCAGCGTTTCTAGAGCTCTCTTCCTGGGTTAATCAGATCCCCTCAGAAAGCTCTTCCGCACTTTTGCCTGGAGGATGCAGTCCTGACTGGAGGCTTGGGCCGGAAAAAGGAAGAGGAATCACAGTGCGCTGCATGCTGTTGTTGGCTTAGTCCTCCTGAAGGCTCTTCCGTTAAAGCCTTGCTCTCCAGCTGGTGGCGCTGTTGAGAGGAGATGGGCTTCTGAAGGCTCACTTTCAGGGTCGGTGAATCCATTGAGGGGCTTGATTCTAAGTGGGCTATGGGTGTGGGGGGGGGCAATCAGAAGATACTCTTTTTTTTGTTATAAAAAAAACATTTAATTGGGGTGACTTGCTTACAGTTTCAGCCATTGTCATCATGACAGGAAGCATGGTGACATACAGACAGGTGGTAATGAGCAGCTCAGAGTCCTACATCTTGCTGGCAACAGGAAGCTGACCTATTGCCACAATGAATCCTATGAATAGAGACCTCAAAGCCCACCTTCACAGTGGCACAAGTCCTCCAACAAGACCACGCCTACTCCAACAAGGCCACACCTACTAATAGTGCCGCTCCCTTTGGAGGCCATTTTCTTTCTTTCTCTCTTTTTTTTTTTTTTTTTTTTTTTTTTTTTTTTTTTGAGGACTACTGAGAACTCAAGAACAATGGCAATGGGTTTTTGATCCTACTGCACGTACTGGCTTTGTGGGAGCCTAGGCAGTTTGGATGCTCACCTTACTAGACCTGGATGGAGGTGGGTGGTCCTTGGACTTCCCACAGGGCAGGGAACCCTGATTGCTCTTTGGGCTGATGAGGGAGGGGGACTTGCTTGGGGGAGGGGGAGGGAAATGGGAGGCAGTGGTAGGGAAGAGACAGAAATCTTTAATAAATAAATAAATAAATAAATTTTAAAAAAAGAAAGAAAATTCTCAAGAAGATACTCTTCAGGAAGGTATACCTTCAGAGAATATGTCTTGTCCCCAGACCTTTTCTCTGGCTGCCATGAGAGCATCCACACAATTCCCTCCATCACACAATCCTGGTGATGTTAGATTCTGCCTCATCTTAAGCCCAAATCAGTAGAGTGAGCCAACTATGGACTTAAACTAAGAGCCAAAGCAAAACTTTCCTGCCTTAGATTGTTTCTTTACCAAATCTGAGGTAGCAGAACCATGCACTCTCTCAAGTACTCTCTCTAGCTTAGAGAGTGAGTTCAAGGACAACCTTGGGCAACTTCGTGACAACCTATCTTAAAAAAAAAAAAAAAAAAAAAAAAAAAAAAAAGAAGTAAAAGGGAGTCTGGGGATAAAGTCCAAGGGTAACTGATAACCCAGCATGCACAAAGCTCTAGGTTCAATCCTCAATCCCCACCCCACCCCCCAAAAATCGATAATAAAGTTTCTTCCAGTTATTTTGTCATAGTAACAAAACAATACCCAGCCTTCAATGCTGCCCATAAAGCCCCCACTTCAGAGGCCTTCTGGATTTGCTCTTACTGTAGATAAACTCCCAGACATCTGTTGGGATGGAGAAGTATAGTTACCAGTGGCATACAGGAAGGGAAACAGAAGTGTGAGTGTGTCTACCGCTTTTAAACACACACAGTTCAACCCTGCACACTTGGGCCCAGCCCCCACCTGAGGCAAGTCCTGACTGCAGAGCCTGTAAGCATCTTTTTGGCACCCCTCCTAGATCTAGTTCAGTTGCTGAAGGCCCACTGAGTGAGTGGCCACTTCCCTACCTTCCGTGTTCCAAATATATGATTGTCACCTCCCCCAGTTCTATTGAAAGAGAGAAAGGCAGGGAGAGAATTATTGTTCAGATATGAAGTAATCCCCACCGAAGTTTGACCCTAGCTGCTGGATTAGATAATAAAGCTGTGTCTGCATCCTGGGGACCTAAGGAATGAACGGGTGCTGTGGTAGATGAATTATAGGACACGCTAGCAGGCAGCAGTAGAAAACCAGAAAATTGGGGTCACAGTTGAAGGAAGGAAGTCACTGTCACATCCCGGAAACCTGTCTGTCCCCACCCCTTCTTGGTTCTCTTGCTTCTTGTCTGCTACCTCAGGAACAGATTGGTCCTCCAATATCTACTTCTCCACAAGTGCAAAACAGAGGAACTAAGCAGCCCTGACTGGAAATCTCTAAGACCATGAGTGAAAAGGGGGTTTTCCTTCTTTAAAATGATTTCCCTAAGCTATTTATTGTAAAAGAGAAAAAATTGGCCAACAGAGTATTACATATACACACATAAATGCGCTCTCTCTCTCTCTCTCTCTCTCTCTCTCTCACACACACACACACACACACAGAGAGAGAGAGAGAGAGAGAGAGAGAGAGAGAGAGAGAGAGATCTCATATACTAACGACTAAGGTTTAGGAGAAAGTTAACATTGATTAACACATTCAATCCACCGCATTTACTTAGTGTTCTACCAACACACATGAAAGTAAGATAAATGAGGAAATAATGATGGTATTTATCAACATACATCTGTGCAGGGGTCCAAGAATACATAACTATTTGTTCTAGTTAGTGGCAACGTTCAGGCTTCAGTGTTACTTCAAGAATTATTGTCAGGAAATACTAATTCACTTGGGGTGTAAAGTAACAACTACATTTGCTCTCTGCTACACAGATACTTTTTTCTTCTTGTTTCTCAGGAGGGTGCAAGTCACATTCTGAGGAAGAGAATTCTATGTCTTGCTAGGTGGGCATAGGCGTTATAATAGTTTGATTAGAACATAGCATTAAATGCCACTCATGTTTGTCTGCCAATAAGACACTGAAATTCAAGTCCTCTCCTATGGTAGGAGTTAACCTTTTCTATCCAGGTCCTTGGTCTCACTAATAAAAGTACTGATAGACATGCACAGCAGGTCAGCATGCTGAAGCTTTATTTAGAAGAGGAAGCAGAGTTAGATGAGGAAGTGAAAGCCTACATGCTGGGAAGCAGTATGGGCAGCCTCCCCCAGGATGCTCTGTTGGGGTGCTCTGCTATGGTCTTAGAGATGTTGATGAGTGCAGAGAACTTAGTGAGGACCTTTTGACTGGTTGCACAGAGACCTACCAGATCAAACTCCTTTAGCTTGCAGTTTACTTGTTGATGCTAACATGTGATTTCAAAACTGAGCAGAACTCCAATTCCGCCCTTGCTTTGCTGCTCTCAGTTGCTGAATACATCAAGGAGTCTGCTTGGTCTGCTATAACTGAATACCACAAATTGTGTGACTTAAAGTACGGAAAGTTGTCTTCTTACATTTCCAGAAGCTGGGAAGCCCAAGACCACAGTTCCAGAAGGTTTGAGTCTCTGAGGAAGTCTTTTCTCCCTAACAACCAGATGGTCCATCTTTGCTATGTCTTCATATAGCCTTTCCTTGCTGCTAGCATTCTGAGTTTATAGGACACTGATCCTATTACATCAGGGTCTCATTTTTACAACCTTGTTTAACCTTAGTTACCTTAAATAATGGTACATCTCTAAGTACAGCCACACTGGGGGGAAGGGGTTAATGTTGCAGTATATGCATGGCGGGGTCACAAATATTCAGTGCATAATAATTCAGAAGGAATTAAGAACAAGCTGTTAGATTTAGACACTGGAGCACAGCTTAATTTTGTGCAGTTTTATTATGGTGGGAGGACCAGAAAACATGGAGACAATAGAAGGATGGGTTCCTGAAGACACGTGGTGCTGACCTGTAAATACTGACAAGGAAGGCTGGAGAGATGGAGGCCCATTGGCCAGCCCTTCAGAGCTGAGAACGTACCGGTCAAATAATGGTGGTAGAGCAGACAGGAGTCAACACATCCCACTAGATGGGATGTTTCCATTTGTCCTGTGCTGTAAGAAAACACCCAAGAAAGGTAACTTTAATTCAGACTTACAGTTTTGGAATGAGGAAGGTCTAACATGAAGAAGCTTGTATCTGGCTCCTATGGGAAGGGGCCTTTCCTCCCATCTATTGGCAGAAGGCAGAAAGGCAAAGAAGACGCGGGACTGTGTAGAGTGATCACCCTTTACCACTGAACTCCACTTCCTAAGGACAGAGTGCTCAACCACATCTCTAATGTTGTAACTCAGAACTAGAAGAATGACAGTTAAGTTTCAATATGGATATTAAAGGAGACACCAATGCAGGCCATGGGATTCTGCCCCTGACCCTAAAATGTGTATTCTTCTCTTATGTAAAGTATCTCAGTCAGTCTTAACTGGGTCCAGCTTCAACTCAAAAGTTCTGAGTCCCCTCTGAACCAGATGTGGGTGAGTCTCCTGGTAATCCCCAAAGCTGTGAGTTTGTGGAACCAACAGGTCTGTGCTTTCCAACTACAGAGACGGCACAGTTGCTGCGGACTTGGCCGTTTCAGAAGGGAGAAGTCTAGACAGATAATGAAATAACAGGTCTGAAGTGGGGGCAGCGGATAGTAGGAGAGAGGAACAGGGAACAATGCTCAATTTTAAGGTTTGAGAACATCCTTTAATTCCATGACTCGCCTGCCAGACCCAGAGGGCAGAGGTGGCCCCTCCCCAAGCCCTGCAGCTGCACCCCCATGGCTTTGCTGGGCTCTACCAACAGGTACATTTGTGGCTTAAAGGTTCCTGCCTACAGCTGTGGTGTTCTGGTAACTCCAAAGCTCTGTGCCCAGGCGCCCCCACTCCCACCCTGGGGGAAGCTCCATCGCCACAGCAAGCTTCTGCCAGGGTCCTTGGGCCATTCAGCACACCCTTTGAAAAGAAGACAAGGGAGGCCATGCCCTGAAAGCACTGCAGTCTGTGCACCATGTGGATGTCACCAGAATACACAGCCCTGAGTCCCCCCAGCAGGATGTGAGGCTTCGGATGGGCTGGCTGGAGCCGCGGCTAGGGCAGCCAAAGAGTGCTGCATCTGATTGCAGGGAGCAGAGACGAGAGGCCTCTTGCCCATGGTGCTCAAGGCTTCTCTTCATGTTTCCTTCCTCCTGTGATGGGGAGGGTAGCACAGATGTCTCTGATGTACTTTCAGGCTCATTCATGCCACTCTGGAGGAACAGGCTTTTTTTTCTGCCAACAGTAATTTCCTTCTCAGATGGTGGTAAGGCCACGTCCTCTGTTTTCCTCTCCTGGACAAGCATTTTCATTTTCTCCACAGAGCCAGCCCAATAACCCCTTCAATCTCAATGTTCTGGTTTCTTTCTAATGATAAATTCCATCCCGAAACAGCCTCTTCTCACATTTTACTGCGTTCAGTTAAAAGAACCCTGCTGGCATGTGCCATCATCACGCTGAGTTCTGCTTCCGCAGAGCCCCGGGGCAAGACACAATCCCGCCGGATTCTTTGCCACCGGTTAACAAGGATGCTCCAGTTTCCAGGGCCTTCCTCATTTCCATCTGAGATCTCATCCGAGTGGCCTTTTCCATTCACATCTCTGCCAACATTCTAAGCATGGTCTCTGGAGCCACCTTAAATATTCCCAGGCCTTCCCTGCCCTTCTTTCCCAAGCCCTGGCCAGCATCACCCCTCACACTCTGTTTATAGCAAGCGAGGCTTTTTCAGGCTGGGTCCTCTCCCTCCTTCCTGCCTTTACTCATCACCTCATCCAAAGCTTCTTCCGTGTTTTCATTTCCATATGTTTGCTCTACCAGCCTCACTCTCTGCTTCCGTTTCCGGGCTTACTCTGTTATGTGCTGCTAAAGCAGATTCTGTGGCTCGGGTAACTTAGAATGAGCAGAAAGTTTCTAAGACACTGTTCTTAAAACTGGGAAGTCCGAGATCACGAGAGTGGCATCTAGCAGAGCCTTCTGGGTAAAACATCCCATGGCAAACGGACTGAACTTTCATGACAGCACCTGTCCCACCCACAAGCCAGGTCCCGCCCCTAATGTCATCATGGTGGCAGTTCAGTTTCAATATAGTGGGGGGAAACACACAACCGCAAAACTGTATGACTCGAGGTATGAGATTTTATTTTACTACTCTTTCTCTTGGACTTAGATGGCTTTTCAATCATCTCACCCTGTGATCCTCCCAAGAATCCTGTGACTCTCACTGAGAGTCCCCCACCCCCAAGTTAGAAAACACATTCACATCAACACCGTAGGCACACACCCATGTCTAAACCCGAAACAGATTCTTTTTTGGCGTGCATGCTATGGACTAGCAAGACAACCCAAAGGATAAAGATCCTTTGACAGCACACCCGATGACCTGACTTCAGCACCTAGAACCCACATGGTAGAAAGGGGGAACTGACTCCCACTAGCTGTCCCCCGACCTCCACATGCAGCATGTGGCTTGAACATACACACCACACGCACACCAAATGCGCCGAGCTCAGTTGCTCTAAAACAAACTACTTTTAAAGTTGTTTGCTTTAGGGAAAAAATTGCTCAAGTATCAATCTACAGTCTCAGTAGGACTGGTGAGCCCTAGGGGGAGTAGAGGACTTTCTGTGGGCTCGTGCTAGCCATCCGTGGACTCAGGGCTGTGAATCACGTGCTTTCCAGGAAGGAAGGTGGGAATACAAGGCTTATGATCTGGCTTCAGAAAGCACTTTCTGTCTCCTTTGCTGGTGCCGTGGACTTCATCTCCCCTCCAAAATGATCGAGTTCATAACTCTGTGTGATGAGGTACTAGGAAGCAGGGCCTCTGAGAGGTGGTTTTGTCATGGGTGTGGAACCCCCTCAGATGCTCTTAGTGCCCGTACTAACAATGATTTCGGAGCGAGCCTTTGCCAGCTTTCCGTATTCTCTCTCTTTCCTCTCCCTGCACCTGTATGAGGACACAGCCATCTGAAATCTGGGAAATGTCCCTTAACCAGAACTCCACCTGTCTTCCTTCTTCCAATCTCCAGAGCTGTGAGGGAGAAGTCTCTGCTGTTTCAGAGCCACCCAGTCAGGAAGAGCACCTCATGGACACAGCCCCAACATTCCACCCAGGTCAGTGGAAGGAGACAAAGGCCATCCTCAGAGCATAAGGCAGCCCAAGCAGTGAGAGTCCCACAGATCCTCAGTTACTTGTTTGTTTTTAATGCTGGTTGTTGCTCACTAAGACTCTGAGTAAAATACACACAAGTTCCCCAGCCTCAGCTTGAAAAATACTATTCTGTTCAGTTGTAAAACAGAAAGAATGGCCAAAAGGTATTTTGTATATTTATAAAGTACATTAATACTAACCATGAGTCTTGGGCTGAAGAGATGGCTCAGGGATTAAGAGCAGTGGCTGCTCTTCCAGAGGACCTGAGCTCAATCCCCTGCAACCACATGGTGCCTCACAACCATCTGTAATGCCCTCTTCTGGCATGCTGGCATACATACGGACAGAACACTATACATAATAAATAAACAAATCTTTAAAAACAATAACTATGAGTCTTACTGAAATGTAACAAAGGTTCAAACAAAAGCACTCTTGAAAATAAACTGTGAGCTTTTGTTTTCTGCTAAGTGTTCTAAGTGGAGATTTGGTGATCTACATTGAGCTCATTTTCAACTGTGTCAAAATCTTATATCAGTGCTTAAGACCAAAATGAAACCATTAATATAAACTATGATTCCTCCAACATTTTAACAGAACAGAAACAAATGTCTTTTTGCTGGGCATGGTGGATTAATCCTAGCACTTTGGAGGACGAAGCAGGGGGATCTCTGAATTTGAAGCCATCCTGGGTAAGAGTTAGTTCCAGGAAAGCCAGAGTTACAAAGAGAAACCCTGTCTTGAAAGCCAAAAGACAAAGAAAAAGAAAGAGAGGGGAAAGAGAGAAAAGAAAAAACGGTTTTTTTTTCAAGTTACTTTGTAAATAACCAAGAAATAGAAAAAAAAAACCACATTGACACATTGTAATTGTATTTGTTTTATACTTGTTCATATGGAGAAAGTATTTTGACTATGGACAGTTAGTTCCTTGTGACCAGAGCACTAAGCAAGCACCTAGTGCTAAAACATCTTCTAAGCCTGTGGTGGCTCTCAACATGTGGGTCTTAGCAGCTATATGGCCAACTGGCCTTTTCACAGGGGTCACCTAAGACCATCCTGCGTATCAAACGTTTGTATTATGATTCAGAACAGTAGAAAATTGTAGTTATGAAGTAGCAATGAAAATAATCTTCTGATTGGGGGTCACCACAGCACAAAGGGTCACAGCACTAGGAAGGTTGACAACTCTGTAATCCAAATCTCCTCTGGACCAATTGCATTGGGCTGGGGGGGGGGGGGAGTCTCTTGAGAGTTTGTTGCAGAGCAGAATTTGATGCCAATTCTAAACCTGACACATCTACAATTTAATAAAATGCCTCAATGTGTTCTTGAAAACATCCTGATTTTGATATGAATAAGTGTCAAATAGTAAATTATGGACATAAGATATAATAAAACATTTTATACAAGAGATAAAGGTTTTAGAGTCACCATTTTGTTGAAGGTTTGTTTTAATCAGAAATGACTTCCAAGTGAGTCTAATCCTACACTTAGATTTGAACTCAGAGACAACTGAGAATAATAAAGATTTGAGACTTCTAGTTTACACAGCAAAGAGAAGGACTTAGGTTTGCTTATTGACAACACAGATTGAAAATACGCATAAGGGAAAACGGTTCTGGATCGACTTTCACCATACACCAGTTGGGATTCTGCTGGAGTATAACAGCCTCTCACTGACCTCTGCCACCCCGTGGCTGCAGCTATCTGTGGTTTGTGCAACTTACTTTGATTTTTCAATGCTCTAAAGACCGATTGTAATGTTGACAACAATCTTGGCTTTGATCGAATAGCTAAGTAGCTGTTGACACTTGACTTTGTAGAGTAAACGGGAAGTCTCAAATCTTTGGTGCAGCCATCCTTAATATTGCACAGGATTCATGTTATAAGCCCTATGCATACCAAAAAGAAAAAAAATGGTGTTTAAGTCCTTTATATAAAATGGCATTTGCATGTAACCTATGAGCATCTTCCCATATACTAAGACATCATCTCTAGATCCCTTGCAATTCCTGATACAGTGTACATGCAATGCGAGTAATTGTTAGAATGTGTTGTTTAGCGGGGGCCAAGAAAAACAAATCTACACCTGTTTAGTACAGGCACAGCTGGAGCGGGGCACTGTGGTTCCCACTTAGTTGAATCCACAGATGGAGATATGGACCACTCTCTATTTAAGTCAGCCTGACAATATTCCAGACAGAGGATTCTGTTACACTCTTCTGCATGCAGCATCTGAAGATACCAGACCCTGTCATCTACTGGCCATGAATGAAGCCTCCAGCCCCACACCTATGGGTTCTGCTGTGGCTCTGCTAAATTCTTGGGCCATTTTCTTAGAAAGCCAGAAAAGCGACTTGCATCCCTGAATCCCACAAGTAGTATCTATTTTCTAAACTGAGTTTCCTGATTAGTAGGACTTTAATTTCATATTTAGAAAGCCATTTCTGTCATTCATTAGTTCATAACTTAATCAGTGAATATCTGAGTTACATTTAGCCACCCACTTCTAGTGTGACCATCTTGATGAGAGGCTATTTGAAGTGTACATTTCTTGCTATCCCTGAGGTTTAATAAACAAAACCCCATCTTTGTACATACACCATATGGCCACAAAATTATAGGGTAAACAAAGGAGACCCATGAATGAACTCCAGACAGTGTACCTGGTGGAAGCTGCTTAGGAGCCATTCTGTCAAAATAAAAGGACCACTTTAACAGTAAAATTACATACACAAAACAGTTATTAGGCAAGAATTATAGTTACAATATTTAGCCCATTTTCATTTGGCAAATTAAGGGAAATACTTTATCATCTGTCCTATCTTTGAGAACCTAAAATTCTCTATACAAAAAGCAACTTAATCTTCTTTTGTTTTTAAGAATAAAAAAAATAGAACTATGTTTATTTCTGTGTGCCTGGGTATATGTGTGTTCACCATTGGTAAAAAGGGATATTCTAGAGTGTGCCGTTGACCTCTGAACCATCTCTCCAATCCTGCAACGAAATCTTCTCAACTTCCAGTGTCAAGTGGACTCTGCTTGGTCCCTACATAAAATACTGATCCTGGGAAGGTACTCTTTGGATCTGTGCTGAAACTCACCTATATGTGCTCGCTTTCAGGGAAAGAACAAGATAAAATCAGTGACCCTGTAAGCCAGGTGTGCGAACTGCATGTATCAGGCTTTCCTCAGAGCCATCAATCAATGACACACCCCTGAAAACCTTGTCTCTTTCGTGAGAGGCAGTGGCTGCCCTACTGACCCATGTGTAACCAGTATTGGAATCTAACATTATGCATGTTACTGAGGGTGGGCTACCTCTGGGTCTCTATTCCTGCATCTTGGTATGTGTCACCTCCCATCTCTGGTTGCCCAGGAGCTCAATTCTCGCCATTCTCCAGTCTCCAGAAAGGGCAGCTAAGCGCTTCCTCAAGGCTGCAAGACCTAGAGGTGGTTTCCCCAGGTTCTTTTCGCTGTTGGTTCTCTCCTGGGAACACCCTACCCTCCTGAGACTGATTAACTCACAGCAGGGGAAGTCGGGCCTTAAGGTGACTATTAATGGGGAGGTTAGTGGCCTGTGGCGGAGGGAAAATTGCCTGGGAAGTACTTTTGCCCTCCAATCACAAAACCTGGCAAGCTTGTGCTACAACTAGTCAGGACTGGCTGGCTGGCTGTCAGGTTCTGGAATTTCAACAACTTGTTGAGAATTTAATAACATTTACATTGAAGTATTTAGAAGTAGAATTAAATAAACTATATTTAAAATGAAGTCAGTAAATCCCAAAACCTAGTTATTTCTAAAATGTTCTAACATTCTACCAAGGGTTTTGTGTCTGCTAAGCCTGTTGGGGGCAGGCTTTTAGAGTGGGGTGCTCTATGTGGCCTTTGAACTTTGTGTTCAGGGCCTCGAATCAGCCACTCCAGGAACATTTACACCACGAAAACTGGCAAATGTTGTGAATTAGGGCTTGGCTTTTCTTTATTTTGTTGCCTGTGATTAGGAACGTAATGAAGAAAACATTATTTTACATTAAACTTGAAAGTAGATTGAATCTATTGCCATCTCATGAGGAAAATGCCAAAAACCACACAAACAAAAAACACCTGCATGAGGAAATTTTTCCCTAATTTTTGAAAATGATCTGACTTGATGAAGATTTGCTCATGTTATCAACAAATGAGGGAGTTTCCACGTGTGGCCATTCTTTCTCTTTATTCTAAACTATTAACTGGAAACACCAACCTGCATTCTTGTCAGAACTATACCTGTTCTATCTGTTGTGCATAGAGAGTGACAAACCCCTTCCAAGCATTCTAAGAAGATTAAATCAATGTGTGTGTGTGTGTGTGTGTGTGTGTATGTGTGTATGTATGTGTGTGCGTGTATACATGTGTGTACAGGGTGTACCTGTGTCCATACACATGTGGGGGTAACATGTGAAATATTAGATTCCAATGCTGGTCACACATGGGCCAGTTGGGCAGCCACTGCCTCTCACAAAAGAGACAAGGTTTTTGGGTGTGTGTCATGGCTGTGCCTGGCTTTACATGTGTGTGCTGGGGAACTAGACTCGGGTCTTCATATCTGCATTGTAAGTGCTCTTTCTCTGTGCATCTCCCAGTCCCCGGTTTATTCTGTAGACATGTGTTTGTATTTGTGTGCCATAGGTGTTTTACTTCTTACTTATAGTCAATATCTTTGTGTTTCTGTCAAACCAGTTGTTAAACATTTGTTGTTAAACAACACACCACTGCCTGTAAGATAGGATTGCTTTGCAAACTTTACTCCTGCCTGAACCACAGAGTAAAAACCTTTCCAATAATATCACTTTGAATACAGTTGAAATAGCAATGTGGTTAGACAACAACAAACAAACAAACAAATGAAAAAATACATTGGATGTGTCTGGTATGGGATTGTCTATATGTTTCCTCTATGAAGAGCAAATATTGTCAATCAACCCAAAAGCAGGCTGCAGAGAAGTCTCCTGCTTTGCTGCACAGGAACCCCTAACATGAAGAAAAGACAATCCATTTCCAGCCATCTCTGGCTTATCGAATAAGATTTTCCCATGAAGAACAGTAAATGGATACACATCACAAATTAGTGTGTTCTGCTAAGAAAATGTTGAGGATTACAATGTAGTCATTTTAGTGTCCCTATATTTACTTAGAGTGAATTAAAAGGAAGATCTTATCAGTTCCTAGATTTGGTTTGCTTACACCCTGCGCCACTTTCTGGAGGTGCCCTTGTGATCTGCGGGTTGCAGGGCTTATTTTTATAGGCTGAGTTATTTGTCTACTTTAATTCATTTTAAACGGTTCCCACAAGCTGTTTCCTTGTCACATTCCACACTCAGAAGGTGGGGCTGTTGGTTGCTTCTCCTGTAGAAATAAGCAAATGTTCTTGGAGCAGCAGAACTCTGAGGATTTCCCTCCTTCCCAGTTTGTACACATGAAAATCTAGAATTTGGTATTAAATGAAAGTGGGGAATGGAGTGGAGGGGGAGAAAGAAAAATGAGGAGAGGGGAGGAGAAGAGATGAGTGGAGAGATAACCAGCCAGGAATTCATGCAGTATTTTCTGGGAAAGTGTTTTCCTTCCCTGGGAGTTGAATTCTTAAGAGGAAGGGATAAAAATAATACCTGAGTAAGTTGTATTTGATCAAGGATGTGCAGGCTTCTAATGGAGACAAACCTTGCATGCAAAGCTCTTGTTCCCTTTGGAAAGTAGCTAGTTTGCCAGACAGAGTTCTTACAGTGCACATTTTCCTACTGGTGGTTAGACAGAAGGGTTTTGTTTTCAGGCTTTAAATATTGAGATTATGTCAGGCTCTTTATCAGGACAGCCATTTTACCTAACTCATCACAAATGATGCTAAAAGGGCAACTTTAACGAAGTTTTGACCTCTGGAGATTTTGCTCTTTGAGGGTGTGCAATGTGGGATATTTGTTTGTTTGTTTATGTGCTTCCCTGACAGGGTATCTAAGATGAGATAGCTGATCCATACAGAAATGGAAAACTTTTTATGTTTTGCTAGCATATACTAATTATGTATAGTGGGTTTTATTATGACATTTTCCTATATATGCATAATGTACTTTGATCATATTTGCATAGACATAGTCTTACCCTTCCTTGTCCCTCTCCCATTCCCAAGATTCTTCTTCCGAAATTGTTCTTTGACTTTCATGTCTTGGGGGGAAAGGTGGAGAAACAGCAAGCATCAAGTACATATAGTATTGATAGCCCTAATGACTATCTTGAACTTGAAAAGTGCAAGAATGTTACCGACAATAGATAGTGTCCAAAAGGCCAAGCTCTAGAGAAGAATGATTAGTGAACTGGCTGGGGTCACCCTTGGAATAGTTTGTAGCTGCTTATAATATTCATTGCAGACATCATAGATTGCCATGGAAGAAGACAGATGTGCCATGTTGCACGAGGAGGGTAGGACATGAAGTTACTTATATATTATACAAAATTGACCTTCAATTGGACCTAAAAATATATCATATGCTATAATTTGAACATGAAATTTCCCCTCACAGGTTCATGGGCTAAATGCTTGTTCCCTAGGTAGTGGCAGTATTTGAGAGATTCTGGGAACTTTAGGTGGTAGGGTCTAGTTGGAAGAAGTAGGTCACACCGAGGAGAGAGGAGGCAAGGGGTGTCTTTTAAGGTTATTCTTGCTCCCTTCCTCACTTTCTGTTTATTATGAGTAGATCAGCCTCTACTCTATGCAGCTGCAAACATGATACTCTGACCAAGCCCCAGAGACTGAAGCGCCTGAAATTCTGAGTCAAAATACAGCCTTCTTCTCTATGCTTGTTCTCTTGGAGATTTTGGTTATAGCTTCATAAAACTTAGCTGACACACCAGAGAGAGAAAATTGAGCACATAACACAAGTTTAGCTTGCAATGACTAAGGTTAACCTTTTTTCCCCAAACTCTGTTGTGTTTATTATGCATAGAGTATATGTGTGTGTATATGTATCTATTTTACATGCATATTGATTATATCTATAAATATATACATATATTATTTTTGGTTTTTGAAGCAGGTTTTGCCATGTAACTCAAACAAATTCTTTAAGACTTTTAACAAGATCTGAGATGTTTGTGAACAGAAGATTTTGTGCTTAAAAAACCTAGGTGTGTGTGTGTGTGTGTGTGTGTGTGTGTGTGTGTGTGTGTATTTGTCACTGGAGGAAGCCATAGGAATAAGGAGGCAAAAATCCCCGGTGCTCTGGGGCTGCCCAGCCTAGCTAATCAGGAAGCTCTGCTACACAGAGAAGTGGAGGATGGTAGGAAAGGATGCTGATATAAACCTCTTGACTCCACACTCATGCATGTACATTCACACATGCGCATACACAAACACACAGACACACCACACACATGGACACAGGAAAACACAACAGAAAATCCAATTATACAAATGCTAAGTACTAAATTTTAATATCCATCAGGGCTGGCTCAGCAGTTAAAGAGTACTTGCTGCTCTTGTAGAAGACCAAGATTTGGTTCTCACCCACATGGCCACTCAGAAGCATCCACACCTCCAGCTCCAGGGTAGCTGGCTCGACTTCTAGCTTCTCTAGGCATCGTGCACACGTGGTGTGCAAGCACACACACAGGCAAACACTCACGCACACAAGTTAAAAATAAATACACCTTAGAAAGTGAACTCCACGAGGAGTTGAGTAAAAGTCAGGCTCCAATGCTGAGCCCATCAGCTCTGCTCGAGCAGGGCTGCCCTTTCCACTGTAGCTGGTCTAGATGTAAATCACGGCTTTGTTCCCCGGCTTTCACTCACGGGCCTCTTTGATCATGACTTCACACAAGGAAAAGATACTTCCTTGTGCTAAGCAAGCGGTTAGCTTCTCATAACCCCCTACAACAAAGACCCCTCTGTGAGGACCAGGAATTCCTCTTGGAATACAGCGAAGGCCCCCAGCTGAACCGTATCCAAGGAAGATGTTGCAAAGCTTGTTGGGAGAAAGGAGCTCTGCGTGAGATCTTTTCTTTCTGTTCAGATACTGGCCTTGCTTAGGGTTGGGGGTGGGAGGCCATCAAAGGAAAACAGAGGCCCAACCTGAATGTGTTTGCCAATTACAAGGAAAAGCGCCGGGTGCCAGCTCAGGCTTATCATGTCCAGAGTGTAATGCCTTTTGGAAAGAAACCGGTTTCCCTCTCATGAAGAGAACAGAAGAAAAAAGGCTGTGTTAAAAACTGAGGCCAAAACCAATCTACAGTTAAGTCAGGGCTGGCTCAATTTCCCTCTGTCATACCCACCAGGGAAGCCAGCATGGGGCCACCAGTTATAGACTGCCAGTCTCGAGGCCTGGCATTCAAGGCCGTCCTGATCTAACCTGAGCTCATCTTCTAACTTTGAATCCTACCCAGCTTCCTTGACGCCACCCACAAAGCTTCTCCACATACCATTCTCTCGTCCTTCCACTCTCCTCAGGCCTCACGGGGACGGTCTGTGGAATGACCGTAAACTACCTATGAGTGAGCCTGTCATGTCCCTGACATGTATATGTGTTCTCTAGTAATGTTAGCACCTCTTCCTTCACTCTTCTTTTCTCTCCCTCTCCCTTTCTTCTCTCTCTCCTCTCCTCTTCTCTTTCTCTCTTAGGGGAGGTGTTTTGTATTTTTTTTTGAGACAGGGTTTCTCTATGTAACATCTCTGGCTTTCCCGGAACTCGATCTGTAGACCAGACTGGCCTCAAACTCACAGAGATCCACCTGCCTCTGCCTCCCAAGTCCTGGGATGAAAGGCATGAGCCGCCACCACCCGTCTCCTTCACCCCTCTGTAAGCAGAAATTTCTCTTCCTGTGACAGGTACTTGAGCTCTCTGGTAATGACAAACCCTTGAAGAAAAAAAAAAAAACAGAAAATTCAGTAGTGATGAACAGGAGAGGTAAGGAGTGCCAGCCTGCTTCCATAAGAGGGCCTTCTGGAGACCAACCTCCTCATTGCATGTGGGAATGGCGGCTGCATATCTGTACCTATCACCTGCCATTCCTGAGTTGCCGTGATGTGCAAACCTCAAATGAAGGAGCTGAGGCGTAGAGGTTGAGAGAACTGCTCCAGGCAACACAGCTCATAAGGGGTGACGCTAAGATTCCAGTTCAGAACTTTCCGGCTGTGGGGCTGACCCCGTCTTTCCAAATGAAAACACCGTTGCAAAGATGTGATCCACTAGCCACATTTGCCCGACGTCCACCGGAAGTCCAGCCGTGGACTCCCTGAGTTCTCAGCTCAGGCGTGGCTCCACATGGGAACTAAACAGCAGGCAGAGTACAAAGTCTATTCCGTGGGCAGTGGCTGAGGAAATACCAGGCAATACAAAACTGTTTACCAACAGACAAGAGACATGATGCCTCTAGGGGTTTAATGTCCTTGAATGGGCTGGGGAGAAGATCACTAAAGAGCTCTAGCCAGTAGAACGCTCCATGTCCTCTTTCTCCATTAGCTGATATGTTAGCTTCTACCCACACACAGCACATGCAGTGTGGCTGGGTAGTGCCACTGAGGAACCAAGCATCTGACTGTATCTAATTCTCAGTGATTTCTATTAAGAGCTACACATGGCCAGCAGTTACCATTACGGGACTGTGCAGCTCTGGAACATTCCAACAGGTGAACAGCACTTTGCCAGTCATCTGTATTACAGCACCAGGTCTCACGCTTATTTATTTAGGTTTTGATTGTAAGCTTTATGTCTTGAAGCGTAAAGGGAATTGTTCAGAGTATTGATGGGCAAGGAGGCCTCGAAGGAGATAATATGCATAAAGGCTTGAAAGCCTTTGAAACCCACCCTGCCGGCTGGAAATAGAATTGCGCAGAGTTTCAGAGATTATAGGGGAAAGCCGTGAGTGTTGCAGAACGGGGGGCCTTGGAGGCATAACTGAGGGTTGTAACGACTTGACAGGCAGCACCGAGTCACTCAAGGACCCCTGCCCAGGAGGGGCTTGATGAAAACTATGCTGGACAAGACAGATACCACCCATGTGTTGGATCCTGGAAGCCCAAAGAGGGCATCAGACGGGTCACCTAGAGCCGGAGTCTAGGCCATAGAGAGTTGCCCAATGTGAGTGCAGGGAACCCAGCTCAGGTCTTCTGGAAGAGCAGCAAGCTTTCCAACAGCTGAGCTGTCTCTCCAGCCCTTGTAGTTTAAACACTGCTCTCTCGGGGGGGTCTATCCTTGGCTGCTCTCTCAGGGGGTCTATCCTTGGCTGCTCTCTCGGGGGGTCTATCCTTGGCTGCTCTCTCGGGGGGTCTATCCTTGGCTGCTCTCTCAGGGGGTCTATCCTTGGCTGCTCTCTCGGGGGGTCTATCCTTGGCTGCTCTCTCAGGGGGTCTATCCTTGGCTGCTCTCTCAGGGGGTCTATCCTTGGCTCAGCTGCTCACGTACCTGTCACTCTAATTGCCTGCCTCCAGTTGTTTCCCATGAAGCTCTGTCTCTGGTTGTAATATCCGTCTACCCACCAGGTGACGTGCCCAATGCTGGGTGGAGGAGAGTGACCTATTGACCTTTCATGTTTTTAGTTCTTAGCACCTGCTTGACTCAGTAATGTCTCCCTGCAAAGCTGTGGACGTTGAAGAGTAGCCTCCAACAGATAGTTCAGTATC